>NC_090450.1:458120433-459370433 GCF_031143425.1 Pleurodeles waltl
GCACGAGTGGGTGTGGATGAAACTGGGCCCGTGGTCTGTGTGGCTGAGGTGCTTGGCTGGGTTTGTGATACCCTGGCTGAACGTGCAGGACGGGGGGTAGGGCAGAGGTCAGTGGTGGATAGGAAAAGTTTCTTAGGGACATTTGGGTGGGAAGAGGGAGAAGGAGGATCAGGGAGTGGTTGTTGGAGGTGTCTGCTGGATTTAAGTGCAGGTGCATGGGCTGTATGCTGTTGTGAGGTGGATGGCTGTTGGGTGTCTGAGTGCTTGTGTTAGTGTACCTTAGGAGGGGTGACAGACACAAAGGGAGAGGACACAGGGTACGTGTGCATGGATGTTGTGGAGGTGTTTGCCTGTGAGGTGTGTGTTCTGCTTGGTGTGGTGATGATGCTGGTAGTGGATGATGATGTATTGCATGCAGGTGTGAGTTTGGACATAACTAGGTAGGAGGAGATGGAGGAGGAAGAGGGGGAGACAGTGGAAATAGTGGATGTTGTGTCTGCAACTGGATGGTGTTTGTGTGAGTGCCTGTGGGATGAAGTATGGTGCTAGTGTTTGCCTGTGACACTCTTGGGTGATGTCTTGTGTGCATGCTCGTCTGTATGTGTGCCTGGGATGGGTTGGGGTTGAGGGGAATGGGACTGGGCAATGGAAGTTGGAGGGGGAACAGTGGGAACAGGGGCAATGGTTGCCATCAGAGAGGAGGCCAGAGCCTGAATTGATCTCTGTTGGGCCACCAATCCACTGTGAATGCCCTCCAGAAATGTATTAGATTGTTGCATCTAGCATGCTAGCCCCTGGATGGCATTCACAATGGTTGACTGCTCTACAGAGATGGATCTCAGGAGGTCAATAGCCTCCTCACTCAGGGCAGCAGGGCTCACTGGGGCAGGGCCTGAGGTGCCTGGGGCGAAGGAGATGCCCACCATCCTGGGTGAGCGGGCACAGGCAACACAATGAGGGGCTGCTGGGAGGGCTGTGCTGGTACGGGGGTGGCGGCTGTACCTGTAGCTGGGGTGGTTACAGAAGTGTCCGCCACCACCAGGGAGCTTCCATCGGAGGAAGTATCTGTGTCTGAAGTGTCCCCTCCAGTCTCCGCTGTGGGGCTCCCCTCGCCCTCTGTCCCACTGGAGCCCTCACTGTTGGAGGACTCTTCCTCCTCGGTCCTGAGGGATGCAGCTCCCTCCATCGCCGGTGCCTCTGCTTCTCCACCAGATGATGCTAGTGCACATAAGGACAGGATGACAAAACAAGAAAGGGGGGAAGAGACAAAGGATACACTGCGTCATTGGCTGCACCAACACTACTGTTGGCGTACACATTACACACAGGGAACAGGCCTACGCACTATGCATTGCACTACCAGTGATATTGCTAGCCACCAAGGCATGAGGAGGGGCACACACCGGCAATGCAGCACACCTGGGACCCACGCAGCCCTGACCAGTAGTGATGCCTATGAGCTAGGTAACAGGATTATCCTTTCAGAACCCTAACCACCAGGGACCTATGCTGCAATGTTAGGCCTGGCCTAGGGGCACCCACTGACACACATCCGCCACCCAGATATCACCCTACCATGCACAAGTTGTAATGATGGGCACTGTACTCACCCCTTTATGGCTGCTGTGATGCCCTCAAGCGCCCATCCAGCTCTGGATAGGTCCATGCCAGTATGCGGGCCATCAGGAGGGTCAGGATTCGACGGGCATCCCTTACCTCGTTGGGAGGCCATCCCCAGCTGGGCCTTTGCCATCTTCCGTGCGCAGCGTCTCAGGTCCTCCCACCGTTTTCGACAGTGGGTGCTCTGCCTGCCATAGTCTCCCAGGGTCCGCACGTTCTTGGCGATGGCACACCATATACCCTTCTTTTGATGGGCGCTGACCTGCAGAGACAATACACACAGGGAAATACCATTAGACAATGAGTCCAGCTTGTTACACATATGGCCCACCATACCCGTTCCCATCACCATTGGCACACACATGGCCCAGCATACAACCTGTATGCCACCAAGAGGAAATCCTTCCACCCCCTTACACGAGGCCTTCAAACACACCACTCCATGCATCCATGCCACATGCATCTTGCCCACAGTGTACTCACCTGTTGGCCTGGAGGCCCATACTGCAGTCCGTACTGGGTAGGACCCCATCCACAAGTCTATCCAACTCCTCCGAAGTGAAGGCTTGGGCCCTTTCCCCAGTCACACGGGCCATTGTAGGTTCCAGACACAAGTCACAGCAGCACATGCAGTGTAGGTCCTCTCCTATGGAAGGTCAGGTAGCAAGTGAGGAATCAGATAGAAAATGGCAGTCACATCCGCTGCGGTGCATACCGTGACCGCCGGTGTAGATCACCATTGGCCACTGTACCCCATAGGGGCCAATGTTAACCAATGAGGTGGTGCACGGTGGTTCCTGACCTCCTACAGCAACGGCGCACTACGTCAGTGGAATTACCCCACTTCCACCTGTCCCTACACAAAGGACAGGCGGAGGCCATTTCAGGGGGAGGGCAGGCCTCTGGAATAATGCTGCGTCACAAGAGATATTAGCACATACTGGACAAATCACACTGACCCATTACATGTTTACGGGATGTAAACTTCTGTTGTAGCTCCATTGTTCAGTTTGTGAACAGCTCCTCACTCTCCTTAGATTCCTACCGCTGCGGATGA
Organism: Pleurodeles waltl; assembly: GCF_031143425.1. NCBI lineage: Eukaryota > Metazoa > Chordata > Amphibia > Caudata > Salamandridae > Pleurodeles > Pleurodeles waltl. The sequence continues at coordinate 458,123,111 of NC_090450.1, forward strand.
ATAGGAGGTGGAGACATACCCCCGTGTACAGACCCCTGGTGGACTTGGCAACACTGGAGGACAGGCACATTATCGTCACCTATAGACTTGACAGGGCCACAATCACAGAGCTGTGTGCTAAATTGGAGCTTGACCTGATATCTGCTATCCGTCACCCCACTGGGAACCCCCCTCTTGTGAAAGTGCTGTTAGTACTCCATTTCCTTGCAACTGGTTCTTTCCAAGTGACAGTGGGCTTGGCCGCAGGAATGTCACAGCCAATGTTCTCAATAGTGCAGACAAGAGTGTTGTCTACCCTGATAAAACACATGTGCAGCTACATTGTTTTACCCCAGGTTGAGGATTTGGCCACAGTGAAGGCCAGGTTTTATGCAATGGGACATATGACCAACATAATTGGGGCGATTGATGGAACACATATTGCATTTGTGCCCTCCAGCAGAATGAACAGATGTTCAGGAATCGTAAGAGTTTCCACTCCATGAATGTTCAGATGGTGTGCTCAGTGGACCAGTACATCTCCCATGTCATTGCCAAGTATCCTGGGTCGGTGCAGATGCCTTTGTCCTGAGGAATAGAAGCATCCCAAATGTGATGGGCCAACTACAGAGGCACAGGGTGTGGCTAATAGGCGAGCCCTGGTTCCCACATAGTATATGTTTTTGTATGCCTATGGTGTTGGCCATATGGGATAGTGTGTGGCTAAATGTTGTCCCTCAGTAGTTGCAGGTGACTCAGGTTACCCAAACCTATCATGGCTGCTCACCCCTGTGAGGAATTCCAGGACAAGGGAAGAAGAACGTTACAATGAGGCACTTGGGCAAACCAGGAGGATGATTGAAAGGACCTTTGGCCTCCCGAAGGCCAGCTTCCAGTGCCTCAATCTAACAGGTGGTTCCCTGTGCTACTCACCCAAGAAGGTCTGCCAGATAGTAGTGGCATGCTGCATGTTTCATAACCTGGCCCTCATACGTCATGTCCCATTTCTGCAGGAGGAGGAGACTGGAGATGCCGGTGTGCCAGCAGTAGACCCTGTGTACAGTGAGGATGAGGAGGCAGAGGATGAGGATGAGGACAACAGAACATCTGTGATCTGTCAATACTTCCAATGACACACAGGTAGGACAGTGTTAGTTTACATTTCAATGACTTTGTTGTAATCTGTGTGGCAATGGCATGCTGACACTTCTATGCCCACTTACTGTTCCCTCTGCAAATTAATTTTGAAGATGTTGGTGACCTGACATATACTCCTGGTGTGATCACTACAGCCAGCTACAGGTCATTAATCTATGCTCATTCTCTGTACAGTTAATTTGCAATGTTTGTACCTGTTTCAATGAATAAATATTTGGTTTACATGACATACTCCAAATGTTTTTTTTTCAAAGGGTGTTTATTGAAGTGCTAACATATAGGTTGAAAGTGCAATGGGATAGGGTGATGATGGAGGAAAGTCCAGGGTATTGTTCCAGTCTGTTTGTAGCACAGGTGCATTGTCCAAGGGGACACAGGAAGGGGAGCAATGGCAGTTCAAGGTGGACAGGGTGACTGAGTGGGACCCAAGGGTGACAATCAGGAGAGGCTCATTTCCTGGTGGTGGTCTTGGCAAGTGTTTCTGGCTTCTGTCTGGATCCCAGGGAATGTTTGTGGGGTGGTTCACCTTCTGCAGGGGGATGGGTATTGGTGGCCTGTGGGTCCTGTGACAGGGCCTCCTGGCCAATAGAAACAGCAAAGGTGGAAGACTGTTCAGATGTCTGGCTACTGGCAGGGGCCCGCTGGTGTGAGACTGCCTCCCTCATAATGTTGGCCACATCTGCCAGCACCCCTGCTATGGATATCAGGGTGTTGTTGATAGCCTGCAAGTCCTCCCTGATCCCGTGGTACTGTCCCTCCTGCAGCCACCTGTTCTCCTGCATGTTTCCCGGATCTGGCCCATCGTGTCCTGGGAATGTTGATAGGCTCCCAGGATCTTGGAGAGTGCCTCCTGAAGAGTCGGTTCCATGGGCCTGACATCCCCTGGCACACAGCAGTCCTCCCAGTGTCCCTGGGCCTGTGCCTCTGTCCCCTGAACTGTGTGCCTACTGCCACTGACCCCAGGTCCCTGATTGTCTTGGGGTGAGGTGTGCCCTCTAGTCCCCGTGGAGGTGGACACACTGCTGATTGACGTGTCCTGGGGACAGAGGTGTGGGTACATTGGGTGGGTGCTGTGATGGTGTTTCCTGATGGGGGAGGCTCTGTGGTGGTGTGTGACTGGGCATGGGGAACCGGCTGTCCAGTGGACCCTGATGGGCCAGGTAGGTCATCCAGATCCTGAAGACCAGAGTTGCTGTCATCACTGTGGGCCTCTTTAGTTGGGGGACTGGATACTGCTGGCACCTCCTCTCCGGTGACATTGGCTGGGGTACCTGTGGAGATGTAAATGATGTGTTATGGTTTCTGTGTCTGACATATTGTACATCTGTGGCTCCCCGTCTTTGGTTGGATTTGCCCTGGCAGCTTTCACTTGTGTATGTTAGTGTATGGTGGGATTGTTAGTTCTCTATGGTGTGCATGATTTAGTGATGAGTGTCCATGCAGGGCTGTGAGGGGTGTCCATGCATTGGTACAGCATGCAGGGCTTGGCATTGGGATGAGTGATTTGTGATGGTGGGGTGTGTGGAATGTTGTGGAGTGATGGGAGTGAGGGCATGCAGGTAGGGAGGTAAAAATAGTGGAGAGTTGACTTACCACAGTCCAGTCCTCCTCTGACTCCGGCCAGGCCCTCAGGATGCAGTATTGCTAAGACTTGCTCCTCCCATACTGTGAGTTGTGGGGGGGAGGTGGGGCTTCACTGGCAGTCCTCTGTATAGCAAACTGGTGTCTTGCTGCAATGGAACGTACCTTCCCCCGTAGGTCATTCCACCTCTTCCTGATGTCATCCCTAGTTCTGGGGTGTTGTCCCACGGTGTTGACCCTGTTCATGATTCTCCGCCATAGCTCCATCTTCCTGGCTATTGATATTTTCTGCACCTATGCTCCAAATAGCTGTGGCTCTACTCTGACGATTTCCACCAGTATGACCCTTAGCTCCTCTTCTGTGAAACGGGGGTGTCTTTATGGTGTCATGGGTGTTCTGTGATGTGTGCTGGTGAGGGTGTGTTGGGTAATGTGTTGGTGTGTGATGTGGAGTGCTGGAGTGCTGTATAGGTGTGAGTAGTGTGTGGCTCTGGTTGTGTCAGTGGTCTTGGTGGGTTTCTGGTGGTAATGGTTTGTAGTCGTAAACTGTTTTGGGTAATGTGTGTGTATGTTTTATAGTGGTGTGGTGTGTGTATGGGTGCCAGGTGTGTGTTGTTTGAATTGTCCAATGTGGTGTTGTTTTGTTTGTTGGTGTCCATTGTGAGTGTGGCTGTATGTACTGCCAATGGTTTACCACAGTTGAATGTCCACCGTGGTGATTCGTGGGTCATAATGTGCTCTGCGTTGTTCTGTTGGTGTAACGGTGTGGGTTTTGATACTGCCACTTTATCAGTGACCTTTGAGCTGGCGGATTTGTGTATGTGGCTGCATTCTGTTGGACTGGTGTGTGTGTGTCATAATATGGTGAACAGATATCCCCTGCCGTGGCGGTAAATGGGCAGTCGTCAGCATGGCGGTATGCAGCATTTACCACCAATGTCATAATGAGGGCGTTAGTGTTACAAAAATAAAGTTCGTTTATTTTGGTGACACAAATACCAAAATACAATAGAGGCTATACTTCCTTAGGAGGTAAGTAATACACTATTTATGTACACTAGTATGCAGAAACAGGCATAAAAACAGATAGAAAACGTGCAATTAGTGAAAATCACAATAGAGAGAAATAGTCCTAGGAGATCACAAACCATATACTAAAAAAGTGGAACACGAGAGTCGGTCCCCCACCTACATAGTTGGAGTGTGTAGAGGGGAGCTGGGAGTACTAGGAAAGTCCAAAGGTAAGTACCACAATCCACCTCAGCGACCAGGAAAAAAGCAGTAAATCACTGTAAATTCCCCAGAACACCCACTTGGAAAAAAGGAGAATAATGCAAAGCCCAAAAGAGACTGCAAGACACCAACAGTGGATTCCTGGACAAGAGGACCTGTGAAAGAAAGGGACCAAGTCCAACAATCACAGCAGAGTCCAGGAAGGGCAGGAACGCCTACCCCCCAGACTGAAGGTGCAAGAGGTGAGTCAATGGTGAGGAAGAAGAGTCAGCACTGCACCTAAGATGATGAAGTCGAGTTCCTGGAGGATGCAAGTGATGTCCCACGCCAGAAGTGGGATTGCAATCAGGTTTACGTCTTCTGATTCCACCAACAAGCCTTAGCACACGCAAAACTCGTGGCTAGCTGAAAGTGGAGCTGCCGGGTACCAGGAAGGAACAGGTGAACTCTACCCAGGAGGAGGAATCAGAGGGGGCCCTCAGCAACACAGTGAGCCCAAAGAAGCACGGGCAGCACCCACAGGAGCCCCACAGGACAGTGACACAAAAGTCAAAGAAGAAACCCATGCAGCACTATGAAAAGGCCTTCAATGCCAACGGAGAACTACTTAGGGAGCTGTGCTTCACAGGATGGAGTGCTGGGGCTGGATTTTCAAGATGGCTGAATATCCCTTGGAAAAGATGCCAACAAGCCTTGGCAGCTGCAAACGACCCAGTGCAAGGGGGTACTGTCCTTCATGGGCAGACAAGGGCTTACCTTTACCCAAGTGGGATAGCTGGAAGAGAGGACCGTCTGGACTACTTCAATCTACCACCTGTAATGCAGGATCCAGGCAGCTCAGCAAGAGAGGGAATCCACACAGCCGGTCGTCACTGCAGTTGGTGCCTGCGGATTTAGGGGAGTGACTCCTTCACCCCAAGGGAGATTCCTTCTTCTTTCTGGTGCAGGCTGAAGACAGGCTGTCTTCCACAACTGAGGAAATGTTGCAGTCGCTGGAAGGAGCCGTGGATACAGTGTTTCAGGAGGCGTCTTGCCTCTTTGTTGCAGCTTGTTGGGTCTTGGAGCATCCAGATGCAGTTTCTTCGGTCAGAAGTCAAAGTGGAGATTGCAGAGGAATCCTGATGGAGTCTTGAAAACTGAATCTGAGGAACCACCCAAGTGAGAGACCACAAATTGCCCTGAAAGGGGGATTGGTGTCCTAGCTGGGTAGCCACCTATCAGGAGGGGGGTCTGAAGTCACCTGCTGGCACTAGCCACTCAGATTCTCCAAGAGTTTCCTGCCAACCTCGAGTCTAAGATGGCAAAACCCAGGGACTCTCTGGAGGAGCTCCGATCACCACCCCTAGGGTGGTGATAAATAGGGGAGTGTTCACTCTCCTTTCCTTTGTCCAGTTTCACACTAGAGCAGGGACTGGGGGTCCCTGAACCGGTGTAGACTGATCTATGCAAGGAGGACATCAAATGTGCCCTTCAAAGCATTACCAATGGCTTGGGGAGGCTACCCCTTCCAAGCCTCTAACAACTATTTCCAAAGGGAGAGGGTGTAACACCCCTCTCCCAAAGGAAATCATTTGTTCTGCCTTCCTGAGCTTCAGCTTCTCAAGCAGCAAGAGGGCAGAAACCTGTCTGGGAGGTGGCAGCAGCTTGGGCTGCCCGGAAACCCTCAGAAGGCTGTAATGGCAACACTGGGGGTCCTCTAAGGAGCCACCAGAGTGCATGGGAGCATACAACCAATGCTTGAAAAAGCATTGGGGTATGATTACAACATGTTTGATACCAAACATGCCTATGTTCTTAGTTACCATCATGTAGCTGGACATAGATATTGACCTATGTCCAATACACGTGCAAAATGGTGTCCCCGCACTCATGAAGTCCGGGAAAATGGGCCTGGAGTTTGTGGGGGCACCTCTGCTAGTGCAGGGGTGCCCTCACACACAGGTGCTTTGCACCCTGCCCTCTGGGCTAGAAGGTCTGCCATAGGGGTGACTTATAAGTGACCTGGTGCAGTGAAAAGTGGCAGTGAAAGGGTGCTTGCACTTGTTCACACAGGTTGCAATGACAGTCCTGCAGAACCCTTTGCTTGGGCTCCCTATGGATGGCAAAATATCTGCTGCAGCCCATAGGGATCCCGTGGAACCCCGATGCCCTGGGCACCTAGGTACCATGTACTAGGGACTTACAGTGGACCACCAATGTGCCAATTGTGGGATGAAATACAGAGTTTTGGGAGAAAGAGCATAATCACTGGGGTCCTTGTTAGCAGGATCCCAGTGAACACAGTCAAACACACTGACATCAGGCAGAAAAAGGGGGTAACCATACCACGAAAGAGGGTACTTTCCTACAGCCCTCATTACTTCTTTTTTGTGGTGGTGCCCCAATTATATTACTTTCCCCTATTACTTTTCGCCTTTACCAAATGTCTGATATGCACTCTTCATTCATAGACACACATTAACAAGCCAAGAAGCATATTTCACTATACTGGTACAATGGACTTCTAGTGAATCCATTGGTGTGCTAGGCTTTCTCGTGAACACTTTTGCTGAAAGTGCTGACATTTTCTAGGATTTTAGCTTTAAACACCTTAGGGCCATCTCAAAAAGTGCACCAGATAATTTCATTATGTGTGGTCACACAATACCAGAATTATGAGATTAGCTGCTAACACTGAACTCTTGCAGTTTTCCCTGATACATTTTGGCAGGCCATAACTCAGGGAAAAATAGTCAGTAATTACTGGAACATTCATATTGTGGTCCCCATTTTCATGCACAAACTCATAAATGTGTGCAATTTATCGTACCAGATGAATTCCAACTCCTGGGGTGTCAGATTTAATTGGGTGTGATCCATATCATCTCAAACAGCAGGCCACTCATAATGAGGGCCCTGGTGAATAGTTTGGTAATTTTTACAGAAAGAGGCTCTTTTCATGGTAGTACTGGATGTTTTAATTTGATCCGCCTGTCCTTCATTCATTTAAAGGCTTCTCTAGTTACAATGTGTGTCTATGTTCTCTCTTGTTCTTCTTGACAATAAATCTTAAGCTTGGTCTAGCTTTTAAATGCCTCTAAGTAATTTCCTCTAATTTCCCCTGACTAGGAGTATGTGGGAGCTTGGATTAGACATAGTACACAAATGTCACACTGGGAAACAGCCTTAACTGCACAACTCGAACCACGCTGTCACGCTGTGCCTTCACAATTGTAATTGTAATTGTAATTGTAATCGTATTTATATAGCGCTTACTACCCCTGACGAGGCGTCGAAGCGCTTTTCGATGAGTAGCACGCTACTCCGGTACCCAACAAGAATTAGTGATGGATTAGTATAATTTAATAAGGAGTACAGTTTTAGTATTATTATGAGTTAATTTGAGTTGCGGATATGCGAGTTGTTAGTTAGATTGACTGGAGTAATGGAGGGGAGGAGGAGGAAAGAAATCCAGAAGTGTTAATTGGGAGTTTATCCTTCATTTGCTCAATCCAAAGGCTTGAGATGAATAAAAGGGGGGCGGAGGGGAAAGAGGATGTGGAAGGGTTAGGGAGAGCATAGTAGCAGGGTGAGATGAATGCAGGAGAATTTAGTAGGGTTGTGTGGGAGGTCACAGAGGTAGAGTGAGGTTTGGTGAGTTAGATGTGGGGGTGGAGGGATGAGCTTAGGCAGAGATATTTAGGAGATGGAAGTGGTCGAAGGGATTTGGGATGAGTCCAAGTGAGAATGGAAGATAGTTTGATAGAGACATGACATAAGAGCGATGAGTAGATAAGTGTGATAAAAAGAGAGCAGAAATTCATAGAAACATGCCAGGCACAGAAACAACATATACACATATATATATATATTTATACACACACACACACATGACTATACACACACATCTGCACATACAATACATAATTAGAAACATGGGTAAAAAATACTTAGTCGTCCATCCATCATCCTGGTAAAAAAGGCGGGAACTCCCCCACCTACCTCGAGGGTGGACGGGGCGTGGCCCAGCGGGCGGAGCCCACAGGTGCTCCACAAAGGGAGAAACCCTCCACTCTGTGTCTCCAGCAGAGGAAGACAGAAACCGCGCGTCCCAGTCAGACACAGACCACGCTCCAGCACATCATCAGCTCACCTCCAGGAAGGATTCCAGATCCCCTCCGCCATGGGATCTTTGAGCGCACAGCCCCGCCCCGCCCCATCCCTGCTAAGCCCAAGAGCCAGGGTGGGCCGTCCTTTCCAGAAGGTGAGCTTCAACCGCGGCATCTGCCGCGTCCACATTGTACACTAGGGTACGTGATGGGCCACGGGGGCAAAACGTCTTCAGCAACCTTGTGTGCCCCCGGCAATGTCATTGCCACTAGTGCGTCCCCGCGGAGATGTCCTCGCTCACCTGCGCATCAACAACGCACCACGCGAGTCGGCGGCAAACGCAGTGGGGTCGCCTTGGAAAGCTGTCCATCATTCTGGCAAGAGGCGGGAATTCCCCTACCTACTTCGAGGGTTGACGGGGCGTGGCTCAGCGGGCGGAGCTTACAGGTGCTTCATAAGGGGAGAACCTTCTACTCTGTGTCTCCAGGAGAGGAAGATAGAAACCGCGCGTCACAGTCAGATACAGATTACGCTCCAGTACATCATCAGTTCACCTCCAGGAAGGATTCTGGATCTTCCTCTGCTATGGGATCTCTGAGCGCACAGCCTTGCTTTATCTTTGCCAAGCCCGAGAGTTAGGGTGGCTTATCCTTTCCAGAAGCTGAGCTTCGACTGCGGCACCTGCTACGTTTATATTGGTAAGTGCTTCCTTTGAGGTTTAGTTTCTGTAAAATGAGCATCGTGGCCTTCACAACCGGAGTATTTTCTACGAGTATGTCAGTAAGCGTTACCTAGCATGTTTTATATACCCTGTTTATATTGTACACTAGGGGTACGTGATGGGCCACGGGGTAAAACGTCTCCAGCAACCTTGTGTGCCTTTGGCAATGTTATTGTTACTAGTGCGTCTTTGTGGAGGTGTCCTCGTGCTTCTGCGCATCAACAACACGCCACCGGAATCGGCGGTAAACGCAGTGGGGTCGTTTTGGAAAGCTGTCCATCATCCTGGCAAGAGGCGGGAATTCCCCTACCTACTTCGAGGGTGGAGGGGGGCGTGGCTCAGCGGGCGGAGCTTACAGGTGCTTCATAAAGGGGGAACCTTCTACTCTGTGTCTCCAGGAGAGGAAGATAGAAACCGCGCGTCACAGTCAGACACAGACCACGCTCCAGCACACCATCAGTTCACCTCCAGGAAGGACTCCAGATCTTCCTCTGCTATGGGATCTCTGAGCGCACAGCCGTGCTTCATCCTTGCCAAGCCCAAGAGCCAGGGTGGCTTGTCCTTTCCAGAGGCTGAGCTTCGACTGCGGCACCTGCTACGTTTATATTGGTAAGTGCTTCCTGTTGAGGTTTAGTTTCTGTAAATGAGCATCGTGGCCTACACAACCGGAGTATTTTCTACGAGTATGTCAGTAAGCGTTACCTAGCATGTTTTACACACCCTGTTTATATTGTACTAGGGGTACGTGATGGGCCACGGGGTAAACGTCTCCAGCAACCTTGTGTGCCTTTGGCAATGTTATTGTTACTAGTGCGTCTTTGTGGAGATGTCCTCGTGCTTCTGCGCATCAACAACGCACCACCGGAAACGGCGGTAAACGCAGTGGGGTCGTTTTGGAAAGCTGTCCATCATCCTGGTAAGAGGCGGGAATTCCTTTACCTACTTCGAGGGTGGACGGGCGTGGCTCAGCGGGCGGAGCTTACAGGTGCTTCATAAAGGGAGAATCTTCTACTCTGTGCCTCCAGGAGAGGAAGATAGAACCCGCGCGTCACAGTCAGATACAGATTACGCTCTAGTACATCATCAGTTCACCTCCAGGAAGGATTCTGGATCTTTTTTTGCTATGGGATCTCTGAGCGCACAGCCTTGCTTTATCTTTGCCAAGCCCGAGAGTTAGGGTGGCTTGTCCTTTCCAGAGGCTGAGCTTCGACTGCGGCACCTGCTACGTTTATATTGGTAAGTGCTTCCTGTTGAGGTTTAGTTTCTGTAAATGAGCATCGTGGCCTACACAACCGGAGTATTTTCTACGAGTATGTCAGTAAGCGTTACCTAGCATGTTTTACACACCCTGTTTATATTGTACACTAGGGGTACGTGATGGGCCACGGGGTAAACGTCTCCAGCAACCTTGTGTGCCTATGGCAATGTTATTGTTACTAGTGCGTCTTTGTGGAGATGTCCTCGTGCTTCTGCGCATCAACAACGCACCACCGGAAACGGCGGTAAACGCAGTGGGGTCGTTTTGGAAAGCTGTCCATCATCCTGGTAAGAGGCGGGAATTCCTTTACCTACTTCGAGGGTGGACGGGCGTGGCTCAGCGGGCGGAGCTTACAGGTGCTTCATAAAGGGAGAACCTTCTACTCTGTGCCTCCAGGAGAGGAAGATAGAACCCGCGCGTCACAGTCAGATACAGATTACGCTCTAGTACATCATCAGTTCACCTCCAGGAAGGATTCTGGATCTTTTTTTGCTATGGGATCTCTGAGCGCACAGCCTTGCTTTATCTTTGCCAAGCCCGAGAGTTAGGGTGGCTTGTCCTTTCCAGAAGCTGAGCTTCAACTGGGGCACCTGCTACGTTTATATTGGTAAGTGTTTCCTGTTGAGGTTTAGTTTCTGTAAAAATGAGCATCGTGACCGAACCAACCGGAGTATTTTCTACGAGTATGTCAGTAAGCGTTACCTAGCATGTTTTATACGCCCCGTTTATATTGTACACTAGGGGTACCTGATGGGCCACGGGGTAAACGTCTCCAGCAACCTTGTGTGCCTTTGGCAATGTTATTGTTACTAGTGTGTCTCTGTGGAGATGTCCTCGTGCTTCTGTGCATCAACAACGCACCACCGGAATCGGCGGTAAACGCAGTGGGGTCGTTTTGGAAAGCTGTCCGTCATCCTGGCAAGAGGCGGGAATTCCTTACCTACTTCGAGGGTGGACGGGGCGTGGCTCAGCGGGCGGAGCTTACAGGTGCTTCATAAAGGGAGAATCTTCTACTCTGTGCCTCCAGGAGAGGAAGATAGAACCCGCGCGTCACAGTCAGATACAGATTACGCTCTAGTACATCATCAGTTCACCTCCAGGAAGGATTCTGGATCTTTTTTTGCTATGGGATCTCTGAGCGCACAGCCTTGCTTTATCTTTGCCAAGCCCGAGAGTTAGGGTGGCTTGTCCTTTCCAGAGGCTGAGCTTCGACTGCGGCACCTGCTACGTTTATATTGGTAAGTGCTTCCTGTTGAGGTTTAGTTTCTGTAAATGAGCATCGTGGCCTACACAACCGGAGTATTTTCTACGAGTATGTCAGTAAGCGTTACCTAGCATGTTTTACACACCCTGTTTATATTGTACACTAGGGGTACGTGATGGGCCACGGGGTAAACGTCTCCAGCAACCTTGTGTGCCTTTGGCAATGTTATTGTTACTAGTGCGTCTTTGTGGAGATGTCCTCGTGCTTCTGCGCATCAACAACGCACCACCGGAAACGGCGGTAAACGCAGTGGGGTCGTTTTGGAAAGCTGTCCATCATCCTGGTAAGAGGCGGGAATTCCTTTACCTACTTCGAGGGTGGACGGGCGTGGCTCAGCGGACGGAGCTTACAGGTGCTTCATAAAGGGAGAACCTTCTACTCTGTGCCTCCAGGAGAGGAAGATAGAACCCGCGCGTCACAGTCAGATACAGATTACGCTCTAGTACATCATCAGTTCACCTCCAGGAAGGATTCTGGATCTTTTTTTGCTATGGGATCTCTGAGCGCACAGCCTTGCTTTATCTTTGCCAAGCCCGAGAGTTAGGGTGGCTTGTCCTTTCCAGAAGCTGAGCTTCAACTGGGGCACCTGCTACGTTTATATTGGTAAGTGTTTCCTGTTGAGGTTTAGTTTCTGTAAAAATGAGCATCGTGACCGAACCAACCGCAGTATTTTCTACGAGTATGTCAGTAAGCCTTACCTAGCATGTTTTATACGCCCCGTTTATATTGTACACTAGGGGTACCTGATGGGCCACGGGGTAAACGTCTCCAGCAACCTTGTGTGCCTTTGGCAATGTTATTGTTACTAGTGTGTCTCTGTGGAGATGTCCTCGTGCTTCTGTGCATCAACAACGCACCACCGGAATCGGCGGTAAACGCAGTGGGGTCGTTTTGGAAAGCTGTCCGTCATCCTGGCAAGAGGCGGGAATTCCTTACCTACTTCGAGGGTGGACGGGGCGTGGCTCAGCGGGCGGAGCTTACAGGTGCTTCATAAAGGGAGAACCTTCTACTTTGTGTTTCCAGGAGAGGAAGATAGAACCCGCGCGTCACAGTCAGACACAGACCACGCTCCAGCACACCATCAGTTCACCTCCAGGAAGGACTCCAGATCTTCTTCTGCTATGGGATCTCTGAGCGCACAGCCGTGCTACATCCTTGCCAAGCCCAAGAGCCAGGGTGGCTTGTCCTTTCCAGAAGCTGAGCTTCGACTGCGGCACCTGCTACGTTTATATATTGGACAATGCGGCCCGAACCTCAAATGCATCTTTACAATGCTTTCCTTTACCACGCAAGTCAATGCAACAACTTGCCTTAGGGAAAGCCTGGTTGGATTGATGTTAGACTTTACATCCAACACTTTCCGTACTGTGGCACAGAGTGGAGTTGAAATAGTAAATTACAGCATTCCAAAGTCCAGTACTTTCCCCAAGGCAAGTCATTTTAATGACTTGCGTGGTAAACAAATGCGTTGTAAAGATGCATACGTGGTTTGCGACGCGTTCTTAAGGCTGACGTGGTAAATGCCTGCATTGTTCTGACACACAACCGTCACACTTTCTCTTTATCCTGCCCAATAATTTCCTAAAATGAAGTAGATTTTGGCCCCACACTAATTTCAAAGAGGAATAGATTGCAAAACCATAAAGGCTTACTAACAGATTAGTAAAGTAACAATCTCCAATCAACTAAATTAGACAAACATCAATGTTCACCTGAATACAGCAAGCATGGGTATAAGCCAAGTGGTTCAATTACTAATACAAATGTTGCATTGTGAAAGATAGCATACTCAAATCTAGTAAAATACTCTAAACTGAAGTTGTGGGCAGGCGGGTGTTTTCAGAAGCAGCAGCTGTCAGCAAATATGGCAATGAAAGGAGAACATGATAAAAGTTCCAATTAGAATGAAAAGGAAAACACTTGCTCTTGAGATTTTTCTCTATGAGCAGAAATGTGAGGAACATTGGTCTCAGGAGAAGAGAAAGGACATCCACCTGCAAAGATGGACAGGGGCATGTCTTCTAACTAAACGAACAAGTTTCACTCACTTAAAACATAACATTTAATCAAGATAATACAGTCTTCTGGTTCCCACCAGGCAACAGCCTATGAAAACTCAGTGTTCTCCCTGTACTTAGTTTCAGCCTTTTTCGCACAGATAATACAATGACAGCTTCTTCTCCCACTACAATCTTCACGATATCTCGCAAAGGATTATTCACCTCCTCAGTGTCTCATCCACTGAATGTGTTGAATTTACTATCCAAACTAACTACTTTGACACTCTATGACCTTCAAAATGTAACACGCAGTTTCCCGCCTCTCACAGCCCAGCTCCCTGCCCTCCCCCTAGAACCCACTTAATGGAGGCTGCAGAATGACCTCATTGAGCAGGTCCTTGTGCCATCTCCAGCAATGACAGCCTCCTGTCTAGCTTGTCCACTGTCACCCTCTGCTACCTGTTTTTTTCTCACCTGTCTGCTTCTTTTTACCTCTGTTCTGTTCGTTTGTTGTTCTTTCTTCACTATTTTCTGCTTGTTTTCTGCACATTTTTCCCTTCTTTTCTGCATATTTCCTGCACCTTTTCCTCTCTTTTCTGCTAGTTTTCTGCTCCTTTTCCCCTCTTTTCTGCTCATTTTCTGCTAATTTTCCCCTATTTTTAGCTTATTTTCCCTCAGTTTTCCCTCTTTTCTGCTTGTTTTTGCCTTTTCTGCTCCTTCGCCTCTCTTCGACATTTCCCTGCTCTTGCCATTTACCCCTTCCTCAGCCCAGTGCCCCACACTTCCTCCAGGACCTACTTAATGGAGGCCGCAGCACGACCCCATTGAGCAGATCCCAATGGCATCTCCCCCTTTGGCAGTCTCCTGTCCAGCTTGTCCACGGCCAGCCTCTAGTGCCTGGTTTCTGCTCATTTGTCTGCTCTTTTTTCCTCTGTTCTGCTCATTGTTTGTTCCATTTTCACTCTTTTCTGCACCTTTTTCTGCCTTTCCTGCTCCTTTCCCTGCTCTTATCTGCTCCTTTTTCTGTTCTCTTTTCAATCCTTTATGCTTGTTTTGGTCCTGCTTGCCTTTTGTGCTTCTGCTCCTCTCTTCCCAATTTCCCTCCTCCTGCCATTTCCCGCCTCCCATCACCCGCACCCCACCCTCCCGCAGGACCTACTTAATGAGGCTGCAGCATGGCCATGCTGCTGGCATGCCAAAGGGATGCCAAAGGCAAGCCCGTCTGTGCCCGTCTGTGCCTGGACCGTGCCCAACACCAAAATCCCTGGCCCTCACCGCTACTCCACCGAGGAGCTCAGAGCCATGAATCCTGGAAGCCACAACAACAACAGCTGCACCACATCCCCTCATGCTACAAATACTTGATGAAACTACTGCTTCTTGTGCAGCACTGAGCTGCCAGACCACACAGGACCCAGCACCACACCCATCCGGAATATATCTGATGTATACTGTTGAACGCCTGATTGCTCTCAAACATGCCACGGAAATCTGGGACACGATCACCTCCCTGTCACCAGACGTAACTTTCATCACTGAAACCTGGCTAGGCCCCTCCTCGAACTCTGATATCACCACCTCAACACCTGACAACTACAAGATCATACACCGAGACTGCACCAACACTCACGGCAGGGGCATCACCATTATAACCAAGAACACTATTCGATGCATTGCCACCAACAATGACACCTCACCCCTCATGGAACACCTCAATTTACAACTACAAATCAACGCCAAAAAAACCTTAAAAGGCACCCTCATATACAGACCCCCAGGATCCTGACCGGCCTGCTGCATCGCCATCCCCAACATCATCGCACCACTAGTCATTGACTCTAACCACTGCATTCTACTTGGGGTCCTCAATTTTCCATATTGACGACTCCAACAAAGCCAACTCCGCCACTCTCCTTGTGAACTTGAGCAACAGATGCCTCACCCAACTAGTCACACACAAGGCCAGACACACTCTTGACCCCCTCTCTGCCTCCAGTGACAGATTCAGACACATAACAGAACTCTCCTGGTCTGACCATAGCATTGTCCATTTCACTATCACCAACGCCCACCACCAAGAACCACAGAGCTGACTACTCAACTGGAGCAGAGTCATTGAATCACAGTGGATGCAGGCCCTCAGCTCATCCAAACCCAAGGTCTCATCCAACCTCGACTAGGGCATCCTGAACTTCTCCTCCTGAATCACTGAATGTACACACTCAGTTGTCCTGCTGAAACTGCCAGAACAAACAAAACCACAACAAACAGCAGCTGGTACACTCCAGAGCTCAGAGTCACCAAGCACAGCTGCTACAAATTTGAGAAACAATGGCGATCCACCAGGAATCCCTCTGATATAAAGCCCACAAAGCAACCCTCACCAACTCTCAATGACAACTCAAGGAGGCCAAGAGATCGGCCATCATGATCCCCAGTGACTCAGAATCCAACCACACAAAATAATTTTTCAAAATAGTCAATGAATACTCCAACCAAGCAGCCACATAGAATACCATCCAGCCCTCCCAAGAACTCTACAAAACCCTCTAAGACTTCCCCCACAACAAGATCACGACCATCTATAATCACTTTGAACCCTGACCCACAATCTCCAACCTCAGCACTCTCAACCCCCAGTGCACACAAACAGTACTATCTCCATGTGGTCACCGCTCACCACTCAGTCCACCTCAGCCATCTTGTAATCTATTCATCCACCAACCCATGCCCCTACCACCTGTTCAACCTTGGAACCAACCTTATCAGCATGGAACTCAGCAGCATCTTCAAAACCTCCATCACATTGGCAGTTTTTCCAGGCAAATGGAAACATGCAGAAATTAAACTCCTCCTGAAAAAACCCTTTGCTGACCCCAACAAACTAAAGGATCATGACCCCTCTCTCTACCCAGTCAAAGTACTTTAGAAGGCCATCAATCAGAAGCTCACCAGCTAATTGGAAGAAAACAACCTACTGGACACCTCCCAATCAGGTTTTCATTCTAACCACATCACTGAGACTACACTTATCGCTGCCAGTGACAAGAACAGAGCACCCATCGATCATGGGGAAACAGCCACCCTGATACTCCTCGACATATCAGTCGTATTCAACACTGTCTCCCACCACACCCTCATCAACAGACTCCACAGCATTGGAATACAAAACAACAGTGTTAAATGTACCGCCTCCTTCCTGACAGGACACACATTAAGAGTGTCTGATTACCCCCTTTCACCTCTGCACCCAAAAGCATAATTTGTGGTGTACCCCAAGGTTCAACCCTCAGACCCACTTTGTTCAATGCACACATGATCGCCTTGGCCGACATCGTTAGATCCTACAACATCAACATAATCTCCTACAAAGATGATATTCAACTGATCCTCTCACTTACTGAATACCCCCCCACCACCAGAACCAACATCTGAAATGCCATGACCACCGCAGCCAATTGGATGAAAATTAAGTGCCTGAAGCTCAACTCTAACAATACGTAAGACCTGGTTTTCTGGACCAACTCCTCCATATTGTACCATAGCTGGTGGCCAGCGAACTTGGACCTACTCCATTGCATACGGACAGCGCTCACAATCGTGCAATCATCCTTGACCGTGAGCTGACCATGAAGCAGCAGATCAACACAGTCACCTTCTCCTGCTTCCACACCCTCCGCATGCTCCACAAAATCTTCAGCTGAATCCCAGCCAAAACCAGGAAAACTATCACCCAGGCTCTCATCACCAGCCGCATCGCCTACGGTTAAGCTCTCTATGCTGACATGTCCTCCCAGCTCCTAAAGAGACTCCAGACAATGCAGAACACCACAGCCAGACTCATCCTGGACCTTCCCAGGCACACCCACTTCACCCCCCACCTCCGAAACCTCTACTGTCTCCCCGTCCCAATGAGATGTTATTTCAAGCTCCTCATGCATGTCTACAAAGCCCTACTAGATCAATGGCCAGACTACAACATCCACCTTCCATACTTCAACCAACCCACCAGACAACAGCTCACTTCCTATCTGGTCCTTACATACACACCCAGAATCTACTGTGGTCACTCTTTTTCCTACATCGCTGCCAAGGCCTGGTACAACCTGCCCTTCTCCCTCTGAACTCCACCCTCACTAGCAGAATTCAGTAAGAGACTCAAGACCTCGCTCTTTGAAAAAGGCATCTCACCCCTGTGCCCAAATATCCCCAGGGGTGACATCAAAGTGCTCTACAAATGACTGATTGATTGACTGATTGATTCAACAGCATTTACTTCAAAACGGAGTGAGACGTGTGGACCTGCTCATGCCCAATTTAAATGCTCCTTATCTATATGGTTCATCCTACTAAACATAAATATAAAACAATGTAAATAATGATAAATTAATGTTCAACTAATTAAAACCATTACCTCTCAGCACAGATTAAGATAAAAAAGAAGTTCAAACTGTTTTACCTTTGTACAACAACCAAAGATGACACCACATGGATAATGAAACACCTACATTTTCACCAAGACAACCCTCAAAGGCACCCTTGCCTAGAGATCCCCAGGACCACACACTGGCCTCTGCAGCACCATCACAGACTTCGTTGCCCCCTCAGCATCAAATCCAAACACTATGGGCCTTATTTATACTTTTTGGTGCAAAACTGCACTAACCCAATTTTGCACCAAAAAGTTTTGCACCGGCTTGCACCATTTTTTAGCACCAGCTGGGCACCATATTTATGGAATGGTGCAAGCCGGTGCAAAGGGTAGGCTACCTTTAAAAAAAATTACGTTAGGCAGGTTTGAGTCAAAATAAATGACTCTAACCAGATTAGCATCATGTTTTGACGCTAAGGGGCATATTTATACTTTGTTTGTACTGAATTAGCGTAATATTTTTTTACTCTAATTCAGTGCAAAACTAACTCCATATTTATACTTTGGTGCTAGACCCGTCTAGCACCAAATTTATGGAGTTAAAGTCATTTTTTGGAAGTGGAAACCTACCTTGCCTTAGAGATGCAAAGTAGGCGTTCCCGTGCAAAAAAATTACTCTATGGCCTTAACGCCATATTTATACTCCCATGCAAAAATGGTGCAAGGGAGTGCGGGGGGGTCAAAAAATGGGGCAAAGCTTGCTTTGCCCCATTTTTTAAAGCCTGGGTCAGGGCAGGCATTAGGGGACCTGTGGGCCTATTTCCATGGTGGAACACCATGTAATAAGCCCACAGGTGCCCTCCCCAGGCCCCAGGGGCACCCTGACCCACACCAGAGGGACTGCGGAGGACGGGGGACCCCATCCCAGGTAAGTACAGGTAAGATTGCATTTTATTTTTGAAAGTGCCATAGGGGGCCCTGAAATGGGCTCCCATACATGGCACAGGGTGCAATGGCCATGCCTAGGGGACCCCTGTCCTCTGTGCTGGCCATTGGAGTGGTGGGCATGACTCCTGCCTTTTCTAAGGCAGGAGTCATGTGGCATGGTAGGTTTAGCACCATAAAATGACGCTATTCTGGTTAGAGTAATTTTTTTTTTTACTCTAACCTGCCTAAAGTCATTTTTTGGTGCTAAACCCTCTTCTTCTATACTGCCAGCCCCACCCGACTAAAGTCATTTTTTTTTACTCTAGCCTACCCTTTGCACCGGCTTGCACCATTCCTTAAATATGGTGCCCGGCTGGTGCACAGAAATGGTGCAAGCCGGTGCTAAACTTTTTGGTGCAAAACTGAGTTAGTGCAGTTTTGCAGCAAAAAGTATAAATAAGGGTCAATATTATGTACGTTTGCGCCACTTTTGCGTAAAAAAAATTACGTTAATGCGACACAAAAAAAAGTATAAATCAAGGCCTTGGTGCTAGACGGGTCTAGCACCAAAGTATAAATATGGAGTTAGATTTGCACCGAATTAGAGTAAAAAAAATGAAGCTAATTCGATACAAACAGAGTATAAATGTGCCACAGAGTATAAATATGTCCCTAAATATGGCGTTAAGGCCATAGAGTCATTTTTTGCATGGGAACGCCTACCTTGCATCTCATTAAGGCAAGGTAGGTCTCCACTTTAAAAAAATTACTTTAACTCTATTAATTTGGCGCTAGAGGGGTCTAGCACCAAAGTATAAATATGAAGTTAGTTTTGCACCGAATTAGAGTAAAAAAAAAATTACACTCATTCAGTGCAAACAGAGTATAAATATGCTCCTATATCTTCATAGGAGACCTCAACTTTCATGAGGACAGCCTCACTGACACTCATTCCACCAACCTCCAGAAACAAATGGACAACATCGGCTTCATCTAAGCTGATTAAGGTGACAAAAAAGCTTACATTTTCATTCAAATTACGGAAGCTCATTCGGATCAAAAGATAGTTTTCAAAATCTCCAAGTCTTTTTTTAATCCCAAGGCATTGGCAAGGGAGATCCCACCCTCCCACTGTTATGTGACCAGATTTCATCTATCTTTGAAGAAAAAGTATGAAGTATCCAATGGGACTTTACAAATCAGACACCCATGATAAATGATAGGATCATAAATGATTCAGTGAACGCTGGGTCTGAAACTCTTGTCAGCCTGTGAAGAAATTACACTGGTCCAATCCCATCAGGCCATCTTGTCCTCCAAACTGGGATCACCAAATGACTGCTATGCCCCTGGGTTTTTCTTAGGGTTTTCGATATATTCAACCCTGTGATCAATGAGCTCTTGAACAACTCACTAGCCACAGCAGAGGTATGGACACAGTGGAAACTGGCAGTTGTAAAACCCCTGCAAAAAAGCCTTTAGTGCATCCAACAAAGTTGTCCAATTTGCGGCCAATCTCAATACTCCCTGCAAGGAGTAAAATTATCCAAAAATCGGTCAATGACCAATTAATCGCGTTCTTCGAAAACGCAAATCTATTCCATCCACAATGTGAGATTTCCATCCTAAACACTCCACCAAATCTGCTCTGTTAGAAGTAGACGATACTCTGAAGTTGATGTTGGACGCAGGGAACAATGCAGTGTTGATTTTGTTAGACTTGTCCGCTGCATTTGATGTCATCGCCCATGAATTCCTGTTCCACAGGCTCCAAGATTGTGAGATTTCTGGATCTGCATTCTCCTGGATAAAATCATTCCTTGTATATCGGAGACAAATGGACACACTGAGGCCCTTTTCATCCTCAGAAATAGCAGTAACATAAAGGGTCCTGCAAGGCTGATTGTTGAGCCTGGTGTTATTTAATATCTACACATCCCCCCGATTTCTACTATTACCTCCTTTGGAATAGATATTGTTTCTTATGTGGATGAGACTCAGCTTATCCTATTGCTGGACAAAGCATCCTTTTGGTCGGAGCTGAATTTCAAAAAGTGTCTCACCAAAGTCATTTGGTGAATGCAAGCCACCCATCTCAAATGTAATACAGAAAAAACAAGTCCAATTATTTTGCCTCTTCCAAATGGTGGTCGGAATCAGCTTTCCCCTTCCTGCCACAATGGAGATGGCCAGAAATTTGGGAATTAAATGTGACTCCTCCCAGTCTTTCCGTCCTCAGGCTGCTCCAGTGGCTAACATATGTTTCAACTTTATAAAATCACTGCAGACGTTTTTTGAACTTCTTCCACTGGCAGCCAGAAAGACTGTGGCCTTCACACTCATAACTTCCAAACTGGACTACTGTAACCGTCTGTACGCTGGATCCACTAAACAGACTGTTCAGGAACTCCAAGCTGTTCAGCAGGCAGCCACAATGTTGGTCCTAAAACTTCCAAGACGATCTTCTGCTTCAGTGGCTCCGAAGGTCTTACACTGGCTGCAGTACATAAGAGGGTGCTGTTTAAAATTATCTTGCTGACTCTTAGAGCCTACTAAGCTACAGGTCCAAGATATAGATCAGCCAAGTTCACTCACTACACTACGAATAGATCTTTGAGATCTACACACACAAATCTGGTTAAGTCAGTCCCCTTTGACTTAGGAACTAGAGGGGATAAATACTTTACAGCTCTAGGCACCAAGCCCTGCAACCATCATCCCAGTTCATTAAGATTTATTGATTCCAAAGCAACCTTTGGAAAACAGTTAAAGAAGTGGTGCATTGCAGCCCCCATATATTATGTTGCTCTCTCATCCACTGAAGAAGTTGCTTCTTATGTTTCTGATCTTGTACGTGTGTGAGTTGTGTGGCCTTTCATATAGCGAAAAGATGCTCTTTTGGGAGTCGTAGTGTGCTTTATAAGTACTCGATTCAATTCAATTCACCCATTTGTTTACAGACCCCATCCACAGAGCAGGACATACATTGGTCCCCATCTTCATGTCCAGAGTAAAATACAGACACCCCCTAGAACACACCTGGAACACCCACTCCACCATCCATTTTACCATCACAGCATCACCATGCAGCACCCGCAATGCCCCCAGCACCTCTGTCCACAGCTGGAGCAAGGTGTCACAGACCCAATGGATGGATACCCTCAACACCATCCAGCTCGGTGCCACCACCAACCTGGAACAAGCAGCCAAGAACTTCATCACCGGGATCACCAATGCCGTTGACCGAGCCGCCCCTATCAAACCAGCTAAAGCCTGCAGATCCTCTAAACAAGGCAGCTGCTACACACCAGAACTCAGCACAATAAAATGCAGCTGCAAACTAGTGGAGAGAAGGTGGTGCTCCAGCAAAGACAGTACAGACCAATCCACCTGCAAAGCAACCCTCAACAAATACTACCATTGACTCAAAGATGTGTAAAAGGATGCCCTTACGGAAAACATCAAAGCAAGCACTAACTGCACCAAAGAACTCTTCACCATTGTCAGAGAGTTCTCCTGCCTTACAGCCACCAAGAACACTACTCCTCCATTAAAGGAACTCTGCAACGCTCTAGCCCATCACTCCACAATATATTATCCACCATCTACAGGAACTTCAATCCCTAACTCACTGACCTTCTCAGTTCCCGCAGGCCCATGAAGACCTCCCAACCAACATCTCACTGCATGGGAACATCTCACTGCACCAGACACCACGCCCATCATGAACTCCATCCCTTTGGGAGCGACCACCAAACCCTGCCCCCACTGCCTCTTCAACCTAGGAAGAAACTATATCAGCCACCAACACACCACCATCATCAACTCATCCATCACCACAGCTACCTTCCCTGACACATGAAAACACACAGAAGTCAGACCCCTCATCAAGAAATCCTCTGCAGACTCCATTGAATTCCAGACCTTCTGGCCCATAACGCTGCTTTTTTCCCCCACCAAGCTCCTGGAGAAGGCCATTAACCAACAGCTCACCGAACACTTGGAGAGGAACAACCTGCTAGACACCTCCTAATCTGGTTTCCTCCTCGACCTTTCTGCAGCCTTCAAACACAACATAGTCCTTACATGATGCCTCTTGCTGACATCGTCAGAGCCCACAACATCAACACCATTTCCTATGTCAATGACATCAAGCGCATCTTCTTGCCCTTAAAGGACCCCACCACCACTAACACCAACTTTCACAACTGCATGAGGAATATCGCAGCCTGGATGAGGGATAACTGTCTGAAGCTCAACATGGACAAGACTGAAGTGCTGATCTTTAGCAACCATGTCTGGCCATGGAAAAACACCTGGTTTCCCACCAAACACAGCCCTACCACCACACCAAAAGACCATGCCTGCAAACCTCAGCATTACCCTCGACTGTAAACTTACCATGGGACGACAGATCAACACAGTCTCTTCTGCCTGCTTGCACACTCTGAAGAATCATTAAATGGCTCCCCATAAGCATGAGGAAAACAGTCATGCAAGCCCTGATCACCAGCCAGCAGAACTACAGCAATGCACTGTATGCAGGAACCACCATAAACTCATGAGAACGTTCCAGATCATACAGAACTCAGGGGCCAGACTAATCATCAACATGCCCTAGCGGATCCACATCACCTTAGAAACTTCTACTTGCTCCCCATCCAGAAAAGATGCCAATTCAAGCTACTAACATATGCCTATAAAGCTCACCATGACCAAGGACCAGCATACATGAATCACTGGCTGAACTTCCACCAACTATGCAGAAACCTTCACTCTAGCTCCTTCACCCTTGCACAGACACTACACATCTGCCAAAGTCAAGGTGGAGGCGGCTCATTCTCTCAGCAGGCCGCCAAGACCTTGAACACCATCCTTCTCCACTTACGATCATCACCCTTGCTGATGCACTTCCGGAAGAGACTCATGACCTAGCTATTCAACTGAGTCCAGCAACCCAGCGCCTGGATTTCCTCACAAGTGACAAGCCACACTCTATAATTACTGATTGATCGATTGATTGATTGATAAGAAGACTCTGGACATGACAGTATGTATGTGCATTCATCTACCCATCTCACCTGAAGCTTAAAAGATCTCAACTAGAGACTTCAAAAAATTAAGTGTTTCCGCAAGACTAAGGGCCTGATTTAGATCTCTGTGGAGGGGAATACTCTGTCACAAATGCGATGGACATCCCGTTCATCTTATTATGATCTCATTATATCCTATGGAGATCGTAATACGGTGGATGGGCTATCCATAACATTTGTGATAGAGTATGCCATCAGCTGAGATCTGAATCTCTAAAAAACTGTGTAACAATAAGAGAATTAATAATCCCATCATTATCTATGCCAACAACCTCACCCACTGCAAGCCTTCTATCATTCACAGTGATCCATCATGGCCCATTGTCATCACATTGACTGTATCATTGCTCAAATGAAACAAGACCAAAATGACAATAATCCAATTAGTAGAACCAGAGATATTGAATTTTAAAGTTGTAGGTAGAAATAGCAAACTGTGGATATCTGGTTGTGCCAGACCAGGACAAAGTCAGAAGTTAAGTCTGACCACAATGGAGTGTGACCTGGCTACCAGGATCCAGTTAGGCCTGTGTTGAATGGATCTGGGTCGAAGATGAGAAAAGCAGTCAAGGCGCTGTGCCGGTTCTGAGATGCGGAGAGGCTGCTGTGCAAGGTCCTGTTGTGTCAGCATTGAGGATCCCATTGATAGAAGTTGCCATGCAAAGTTAGGTATCATTGATGTGACACGCAGTTAGGGTGATGCATCGGTTCTGGCAAGCTGTGAGGCTGCAATATGGAGTGCAGTATCATCGTCAAGGCTGCTTTCGATGAGAGATGTGAGGGCCTGTGCTGAGGGTGTGTCATGCAGTGGCGGTTCCCAAGACAATGCAGGCTGCAGCAGCGATGCACATCTTTGCAACAGGTCCAATCCACACAGCAGTAGAAATGCATCTATTCTGCTTGGGTTTTTACTGCTCAGCAAAGGAGATGCATTAGTTCCATTGGATGCATCAGCCTGCAGATAACCTTAGGCCTACTTCCAAGGGTCCAGGACTGGGGTAGGCACACTTGTCAGGACAGACTTGTTGAGGGAAAAGTCCAGGTGCAGCTGCAAAGTTGCTGGATGCCTGTTATGTGCCTGAAGCTTTAGATCAGGAGGCCACCCAACTTGCCCTTGGAGGCACTCTGGATTCAAGAGGTGCAGGTCCAGTCCTTCTCACCCAGGCAAGAGAGCATGGGTCAGCAGGTCAGCACAGTAAACAAGAGTCCAGCACAGAGGCAGTCATCCAGCAGCACAGCACTCGTTCTTCCTTACAGAGTATCCAAAGGCCCAGAAGTATACTGAAGTGGTGGTCAAAAATGCAAACTTTCTAATTTCAGAATTGCAATGTAAAATCTGACTTCACCATATTAGAATTTTAAATTGTGAATCCAGAGAAACGAAACTTAAAGGAGTTATCCCTTCCCATGTGGAAATTACACTTACAAAATGTTATAAGGCAACTTTGATGTTATCCTATGGGACAGATAGGCCTCACAGTAGTGAAAAATCAAATGTAAGATTTTTCACTACCAGGAGATGTAAATCTTAAAAGTACATGCCCTACATCTCAAATACATTGCATCCTCCCCTCTGGGCTGTCCAGGGCCTATGATGGGGTGACTAAAATGTATTATAAAAGAAAGTGTGAGGCCAGCAAAAGGATTATTTTACCAGGTCAAAAAGGCAGTTTAAACTGCACACTCAGGTTCTGCAATGGCAGAACTGAGGCATATTTAAAGGGCTACTTAAGTGGGTGGCACAATCATTGCTACAGACCAACTAGTTGTATTTAAATTACAGGGGATTAGCACATACATCGCACTTAACTAGGGACTTATAACTAAATGAAATATGTCAATTGGGGATACGCCAATAATACTGTGTTTAGAGGAGAGAGCACAGCAGTGGTAAAATGCACAGAGTCCTAATACCAGCAAAAGCAATGTAAAAAAAAGTGGTGGAGTGGGGAAAGGCACAAGTCTGGGGGGCAGATCACCCTAAGGCTGACAGGTTTAACATGTTTCCCTCCTTCATCTGTAAGCAGGGAGAACTACTCAGTCCCTTTGGAGTTCCCTTTACTAAGGCAGGAGGACCTGGATAGAACATCAGCATTTGCATGGTCCGGTCCAGGACTGTGTTCCACCGTAAAGTCTATTCCCTGTAGGGAGATGGACCACCTCAACAGTTTGGGATTTTCACCCCTCGTTTGCATGAGTCATCTGTGGGGCCTGTGGTCTGTCTGAATTCAGAAGTGAATCCCAAACAGGTATGATGTCATGCACTCACCTGATTCCAACTGCGGAGACAATGATGGACCGCTAATCCCACCTGAGGCAGAGAATTAAATTAAATAACCACAACCTTAATTTACTATTTGCCTCAGAGGTGGAGGAGGGTTGGGATAAAGTAAGAAAAAGATAGACTTGCTTGACTGGGTCTGCTGTGTTGCCTTGTGACACTGCACACGAGGGTCTGTACTCCCTGGACCTTTGGGAGAAGATGTTGGTGTGGTGCTTTAGGAACAGCAAGAAGAGTTGTTTTAAAGTTCTTCTCAGCAGAAAGTATTTAAACAGTTATTTACAACAATATCACAGGCTTCATGACAATTAAAAGTTTGAGAACAGGTAAAATTCAAAGGAATACCAGAGTTACTGGCACTCCAAAGAATGTCTTAAACAATAACATTCAGTTAAAAAATTGAAAGTGTAGATTGTGCACTGTGTCTTTAATATAAAACTTGTCAAGAAATATGAACATGAAGACCTTCAGTTCTGAGGCAAATAAAGGTCGAACTGTCCATGAGGAAAAGTGTCTGGAGTGTTAGGACTTTCAAAACCTAGAAACAAATAATGTCCAACCTTCAAGAATGGGTTTTCTCCTTGAAACTCAGTCCTGGATTAATCTCAAAACTTAGCTAAGGATTACTGTGTACTAACCTGAGGATCAAGTACTTAGCCTGGTCCTTAATTCTTCAACTGGAATCCAGAGGAAGACTGGAGGCTGTGGTGCAAGAAGCTCAAGAGGAGGTGGAATGGTAGCTCAGGAAGTGAAGACATTGGAGTCTTCAACAGAGTCAGGATCAATAGGAAGGCTTGGAAGACTAGAGCACAGGAGGTTCCAGGTAACTCAGAAGGTGATGCAGGGAAAATGCTTGAGCAAGAATGGACTGAGGCCAAGGCCCGACTCATGTTCAGATGAGGTATTTATACCTGAGCGGAGAGACTGTTCCAGAAAGGAATGTGGCTCACATGGAAGGCCGTAAAGTCCAAAAGGAAATCTGGGAGAAAGCATGTGTTACTGTAGGGACTCCACATTTATCTGTTCTAAGACTGCCCCATGCTATGCTCTGAAGCATCTGGCTGCACTAAGAAGTCAGGAGCCTTGAGTACGGGTGCTGTACCCATGGCCTCCTTGAGGGTATCAAAGACTTTCTGACAGACTTCTGTCCCGATCACCTGTCTGGGCTGCTTCTTTGACATCAGTTCTGTTAAGGGGACAACAATGGTCCCACATCTCTTAACAAGCCTCCTACAGTATCCTTTGAGGCCCAGGAAGACCTTCACTTCTGTCCATGTTTTAGGGGGTTGCCAGGTCAGGATAGTTTCAGTCTTGACCTGTATGGGCTACACCTAGCCACCTCCCATCATGTGGCCTACATAAAACACAGAACCCTGCCTTATCTGACACTTACTGGCCATGATACTCAGGTACCCTGCTGCAGGGTTTGAAGCAGCTCCTGGAGGTGATACAGGTGTTCCTCTCAGCTGGAGCAGTAGAAAGCTATATCGTACAGGTAGGCAGTACAGAATGGCTTTTTCCCAGCCAGGACCCTAATGACCAACCTCAGAAAAGTGGCAAGGGCATTCTTCAGACCAAAGGGCATCATCTGGAACTGGACTTGGCCCTCCAAGGTTGAGAATGCAGACCTCTCTTTTGCCCCCTCAGTCTGTGCAACATGCCAGTAGCCTGATGTGAAATCAAAAGTACAGAGAAAGTTGGCAGCTTCCAGCCTTCAATGAGCTCATCAGCTCGGGGGATGGGGTGTGTGTCAGACTTCGTGATGGAACTGAGACCCTGGTAGTCCACGCAGAAGCTGAGTTCTGGAGTCACACCCTATTCTGCAGCCTCAGGTACAAGCACCACAGGGTTCGACGAGGGATTGTTAGAAAGCTCAATCAGACAGAATCTTGACAATCTCCTCCTTGATACTGGCCCTTGTCTTGTCTGACAACCTATAACTTTTATTTTTAATAGGTGGACTGTCTCCAGTGTCAATGTCATGGTCATATAGGTGTGTGAGTCCAGGGGTGAGAGAGAACAGGGACTTGAACTGCCCCAGCAACAGGCAGCAGACTCTCTGCTGTTCTGGAGTCGGTGTGGGAGAGAGGTTGATTTCCTCCTCTGACCCATCATGTTCATGGGCAGACAGGAGGTCAAGGAGACTTGCTTCCCTCTTCCACTCCCTCATCTATCACCAGCAGCATGCTGACTTCGGACCTCTCAAAGTGTGGTTTGAGGTAGCTTACATGGAAAACCCTAAAGGTGTTTATAGGGGTCTGGAGAGCCACCAAGTAGGTGGCTCCCCCTTAAACTACTTTACCTCATATGGGCCTAGCCAGTGATCCTGGAGAGCTCTGTGTTCCACATGCTCCATAACCTTCACCTTCTGGCCTGGTTTAAATTCTACCAGAATGCCCTTCTGGTCATACCAGAGCTTCATAACTTCCTGACCAGTCTCAAGATTGTGTTTTGCCTTTTTTCAGAAGTGATGCATCTGGTTGCAGAGGGCCAGCATCTAGCTGACCAAATCCTGAAGTTGTTTCGTGGGAGCTTGCTCCCATCCCTTTTTCATAAGTCTCAGATGTACCCTAACAGGGTGGCCATAGAGGCCATAAGTCTCAGATGTACCCTAACAGGGTGGCCATAGAGGAGTTTGAAGGGGATAAACCCTACTCACTTCTGTGGCACCTCCCTGTTAGTAAAGAGAAGGCATGGAAAGAGAACATTCCATTTATGCCTCATGGGCTCAGGTAGGCCCATTATCACGCCTTTCAAGGTATATTTGAAACTCTCCACAAGACCATTTGTTTGGGGGTGATAGGGTGTGGAGAACTTAAACGTTACCCCTCACTCATCCCACATGGACTTTGTGTACGCTGACATGAAGATAGTGCCTCTGTCTGGCCTTACCTCTTTGGGGAACCCTACATAGGTAACAATCACTATCAGTGCCCTGCCACTGCAGATGCAGTCATCAACCTTAGAGGGGTGGCTTCTGGGTAGCGAGTGGCATGGTCCATCAAGACCAGGCTGAACCTGTTTCCTTAAGCTGTATTGAGACCCCAAGGGTTCAATAATATTGATGCAAACCCCCCCAAAGTGAGTGCCAATGACAGGGAATGGTGTCAAGGGAGCCTTGAGCTATTTCCCCGACTTCCTACTGGCCTGCCATGTGGGACAGGACCTACAGAATGCATCTGAGGCTGTCTTCATTCGTGGCCAATAGAAATGGGCAACAAGCCTGGTGAAGGTCTTGTCTTGCCCCAGCTATCCTTTCAGGGGTATATCATGATCCAAACTCAGTAGCAGGGTCTTGTAAGACTAGAGGACCACCAGCCCACGGGTTGTATCAGATTCAGGAGCCTTCGGCTTGCTATATGGGAGGTCATTCTCTCAATAGATTAGGCGATCTCCAGAGGTGTCACTTGCTGCCCGGGCCTCAGCTTGCTGCCTCAAGCCCTCTAGAGTGGGACACACCTTTTGCACCTTGCAGATTTTATCCCTGGTGGGACCACCCTCAACCTGCCAACCAGCAAGTTTAGGAAGGTCACCCAGGGCAGCTATGTTCTTCCTGGTTGGTTCAGGGCATCCTCTGTCAACCTTGAGCTTGACTGTGGGAACTTCAGGGGCTGGCTTTCCACACCCTTCTCCTTCTTGGCAGCTCTCTGGGCTAAGGTTTCAGGCTACAGAGACCCCTGACTCCCTTCCCGTGCAGCCATGGACCTTGAGGCCATACAGACCCACTCAATCAATCCCAATATGCCAATTGTGGCCTGAGCTCTACCTGCCTCCAGATAATGTGCTCCAGGTCTTTGGTCATCAGACAATCTACAGGCATGGCAATACTCACAGATATAGAACCTTAGACCCCTCCTCTCCCCTCTCAAAAGGGAACCAGAGCTACAGGTAGATGGCACTCATGATTGTCAATGAATCTGCCTTGATGGAATGTGCTAGGGAGGACCGCTTTGAGGAAACCGGTTGACACTTTGCAGTAGTCATCCAGGCTCCTGTGTCTCTGAGAGACTCCAGCAAGGTTTGTGCTGTGCAACAAGAGCAGATGCATCAGTTCTGTTGGATCCACAGCTGCCGTAGTTCCTTAGGCCCACTTCAAAATATTCAGGACTGGGGTGGCCCTACTTAGCAGGGCAGACTCACAGAGAACAGAGCAGCAAAGTAGTTGGAAGCCTGGTATGTCCCTGAGGCTTCAGATCAGGAGGCCATCCAACTAGCCCTTGGAGTCACTCTGGGTTCTGGGTTCAAAAGATGCAGGCCCAGTCTCCCGTCCAGGTACCACCAGGTAAGAGGTCAGCAGGTCAGCAAAGCAGGAGTCCAACAGAGTGGCAGCGCTTCAGCAGCACAGCAGTCCTGGCAGAGTATCCACAGGTACATAAGTGTACTGGAGCTGTGGTGCCTGAGGTCCAGCATTTATGCCCTGGTACCCTGGTTCTAGAAGATGAGAGAAACATCTAGACAGTGGCTTTGAAGTGCAAGGAATTCCCTGTCTCTCCTGTCCTGGCTCCGAGCTGGATGGATGATCGTTAGGCCTTTTGTGTGTGGACAGGACAATGTCTATTCAGGTGTAAGTGAGGCTGTGTCCAACTCCTCCCTCCCATCTTGCCCGAGATGACCATTCAAGTCACAACTAAGCTTTCATTGAGTGTGGCTGTCTAGGAGGAAAACACAAAGCTCAACTGCCAACTACACTCAGTCATGTGACCAGAGAGACAGAATGCAGACATCAAATGGCTACGGAAAAATATGCCAACTTTCTAAAAGCAGCATTTTCAAAACGGCAATTTAAAATTCAACTTCATCATAAGTTAAGATTTTAAATTGTGATTTCAGAGATTCCAAACTTTAAGAAAGTGTTTCTTCTAATTAAGAAATTACACTTATAAAATGTAAATAGGCAACTCCAATGTTATGCTCTAGGAGAGATAGGCCTTGCAGTAGCGAAAATGAATTTAAGAGTCTTTCAATACCAGGTTATGTAAAACTTAAAAGTACATGTCCTAATTTTTAAAAACACTGCACCTTGCCCTTTCAGCTGCCCAGAGAATATCCTACAGGTGACTTACATGTATTGAAAAGGAAGGTGTGGGGTTGGTGAAAGGTTTATTTTGCCAGGTCAGAATGATATTTTAAACTGCACATACAGGACTCTCCAATGCCATGTTTAAAGGGCTAGTTATGCAGATGACGCAATCAGTGCTGCAGGCCCACTAGTAGCATTTAATTTACCGGCCCTGGGCACATGTAGTGCACTTCATTAAGGAATTAAAAATAAATATGCCAACTGTGGATAAGCCCAAATAACCATGTTTAGAGGAGAGAGCACAAATAATTTAGCAGTGGTAAAGTGTGCAGAGCCCTAATACCTGCAAAAATGAGGTCAGAATAAGTGGAGGAGTAAGGCAAAAAGTTGGAGGGAAGACCACCCTGAGGTTGACAAGTCTAACAATTGCATATTATTTTCACCCTTATTTTGGCCTTCTGGTAGCACCTTAGTGGAGTATGTTCAAAGCGCAATCTCATAAGCAAGTATTTGAGTTGTTCGAAAGAGACAGGCTCAAGTACTCTGGTAGGGTGGAACACCCGAGGTATAAAGATCTACTTCCCAACTATCATGGGATTTAAATCTTAAATTCTAAGATCCTGCTCCATTGAGATTATCTTTCAGATGTTATTAATCATTTTGCCATCATTCTGTGTGATAGATTGTTGCATATTATATCCTCCATGCTCAGAGCACCAATAGAGGTTGTCACTAAAGAGCCCCACACCAAGCCTGCCTCCAAGAATTTCTCCCAGAGTTGTTTTATACTACCATTTGGCGACATTGTCAACTTTTGGCAGCACAAAAACAAATTTCACCCCAAGGCCAAATCCTGCTTTAGTAGTTTAAATTCCAGTCTAATTTGGGCTTGGCTGGTGCAATCTGGGAGTGCAAATAACTGACAACAGCATATGCATTGTTGGTCATCTAACTATTTGTGGAACTGGTCCTTAAATATCATTGCTCCATACGAGATTGTTGGCATCAGCTTACTTCCAAATTTCGTCAATAGTGCATTGGTGTTTTGGCAGGCGAGATTCCTCTCAAGTTGGACCATTATGCACATCATATGCTGTGCTATCATTTTCAGGGAGCCTAACTAAGCTTTCCTGCCACCTCTTTCATCAAGCGTCACGCACAGGTATTTAAAACTTGCTACTTTTCCTATACTTGAACCTCTGATCAACCAGGCACCATTTTCTGTCAAATGTCCACTAAAGATCATTGTTGTCATCTTGGTTAAATTAATATTGATGTTATTTTTGCACAGTATCGGGCAAGTGCATTGACTAACCTCTGAAGTCCAACTTGGGTGCAATCTAGTACAACCACCTTTTCTGCGTACTGTAAGCTTTGTATTGTCCACAAAATTCCTATTTCCTAAGGGAGACCAAATTACTTTCCATATCTGATATATATAGATTACAAAACAAAGGGACAAGAATATAGCCTTGTTTTAATCCTTTCTTTGTGTAGATTTTTTTCTGAGGTTCCCCGGTTAGCAGATAATGTATTTGTTAGCCATGTGTTACTGTACAGTGACTCAATAGCCTTAAGAAGGTGTGGCAGAATCCCCCACTTTCCTGGCTTTGCTGAAGGATAACCTATTCGGATATTATCAAAAGCATTAGAAAAATCAATGAAAGTTGCATTAAGAAGTCGAGCCTTGGGGAGCGAGGTTTCATCAATTAGACAGGAAAGGAGATTATCCTCAATAAATAGTGCCTCTGAAAACCAGTCTTGAACAATAAGACCAATTGTTTCCCCTTAGCCCAGTTTTCCAAATCATCTTTCAGTAATGTTGCATATCACTTCCCTTCCACATCCAGCAACGCTACCATTCTATAATTTTCAGGCAGCAATTGGCTTCCCTTCTTTGGTATAGGCACCAAAACCTAAACCCTCCAGCTATTGACTATACCTGATAAGTAACATTCTGAGAAAATGGAGGGTAAGATCGGTGTCCAGAAGCTTGAATTCGATTTACAAGGCCATTTGGGCCTAGTCCGCCTGTTGTACTCATTCTCCTTAGTGCCTTTCCCACCTCTATTTCATTTGGCTATATATTATCACTGATGGGCATGCGTGTTTTACTTTCTGCCATCAAATCCTGCTAATAGACACGTCACATCCGCAACGCAAGTAATGTGTGCCTCATTTTGTTGCCTTGCGGTGATCCCAACAGATAGACAACAATTTGGAGAATTCGTATACAGAAAAAAATAATATAGTGTGTGTAAATCAGATAACCTATGGTTTTGCGGGTTACAGATTAACATATAATGTATGCGCAAATGAATGATGATGAAACAGCGTCACGAATGGCCCCCGATGGCTCTGGGAGCCATCATACAAAATACTCATCATTTTAACTCATGACACTTTCAGAAACTGCTCACTGTCCACTCCTGCTTACGTCTGTATTCTTCTAGCTCCATCGATCAATTATAGGCATACCACTGCAATTCCTCTGTCTCAGTTTTTTCCCTCTTCCTTTTCACTCCCTTGTCACCAACTGATTTCCTTCCTTTTTCTGTCCTGAATTCTTCAGTCTTTTCATTAACTTAAAACCCCTATGCAATCAAAAGCAAATAAATTATGCAAACCACAATAATCAATACAGGTCTAAGGCCCTCATTCTGACCCTGGCCCCAGGGCAGAGGGCAGCGGAAGCACCGCCAACAGGCTGGCAGTGCTTCCTGGGCTATTCTGACTGCGGCGGTAAAGCCGCGGTCAGAAAAGGGGAACCGGCGGTTTCCCGCCGGTTTACCCCTGGCCCAGGGAATCCTCCATGGCAATAAGTACCTCTGAAAAGACCACTTGGTAATTTTAGGAATATTATTAAAATCGACCTTGATGAATAGGCTCAAAATCGCACTACAGGAAATGCCATACGTGAGTGGGATATGATGGTAAGTCATTCCAGCTTAACCACAGATGAAGGCAGATGGGTGCATAGAAAGTAATCCTTTGCACACACACACACAAAGTTACTGAAGTATAAAGTTGAAAAAAACATTAGAAAAAAACTTTCCCTCAGAACTATCTTTGTGTAGAAATGTCTCATCTAAATAGGTTGTTGTGCTGCAGTGTTAGGGGTAGGTTTACCCTGCAGAAGAACTCAAACCTATTAATAAGCATATCATTATAATAAAATAAATTATTAATACAGTGATCACTATTGCTCCACGCTTATTTGATGAAAGGCTTACTATAGTTTCTTGTGAAGCAGGAAAGGAAAAATATGAATTTCTACTTGTGCAACTTCAGCAAAACTGTTGACTTCATCCCAATGAATTCAGGTCAGTTTCTGCAAAGTCAGACCCTAACCATACGTTAACCTTCTTCTAAAATTATATCTGATGATATCCCTTCTCCTCTACAGGAGCCTTAGCCCATTAAAGTCACCAAAAGTTTAAAACGTGGAAATGTAATCATTCAGAAATATAAGTAGAAGTTCAATGTGGCAGCTTTAATCATGGATGGAGTTTTCTCAAAATCAGTCTGCCGTTCATCTACCTAAAGTATTGTCAAATCAGCTTCAATCACAGCTAATTATGTCCATTCAAAAGCTGAGTATATTTGACCAGGCATCCATTGTCTCTTTGGTCTCCTGACTCCTGGCCCTTCACAATTACTGTCACTTTGCTTACTGGTCTCTGTCTCCTCATCGATAACATCTGGGTTACATTCTCCAGACACAGAAACTGTGCTACTCTTGCCACCTTTTTGTTCCTTGGCCTGGCTCTGGTCACATTGCTTGTACCTTCTCCAGACTCAAAACCACCTGCACTCACAGCTTCTGTAGTTTGGATCACTGTGTTTACTTTTGGCATGTTCACCACATGTTCACCACAGTCCCTACACCTATCTCTGGCTGGCTTCGAGTGCAATCCTTGGCCTCTTCCTAAGGTTGCACTGAATTCAGCCTTTGCACATCAGTAGTGGCTGTCACCATGTCTTCTCCAGTTTGTCTCACGCTCCAAGGGTGTGAGACATGTATCCAGTTTGATAGGCGTCTGCATTTAACAGAAGAGCTTGTGACCAATTTTACTTGGTAAGGGCCATCTAGGATCCAGACACTTTTTCCTCATCTGCTTCTTCACCAAGACCCAATCACCTTGACTGAGATCATGGCATTGCTCCTTCCTTGGGAGTGGAGTTGCCAGTTCAGCCTGATTAAAGACAGAACACACCACATCAGCCAGGTGTTTGCCGTAGTCAAGAACCATCTCATCTTTAGTCACAGACACAACAGGGAGTCTCATGACTCTATCCTTGAGGATTTCATGGGGGGACAGTCCTGTCCTATGGTCCAGCATGCTTCTTAAACTCATCAACACCAATTGAGGGCATCCGGACATTTCAGAGACATTGATGTACACACTTTAGCAAGACAAGATTTCAATGTCCCATTAAGTTGTGCCACAATGCCTGAATGACGGTCACTAGAGTGAAAACTCTGCTCTTCCCGCAGTGCAGAATACAAAGTTTTATCACCTCATTCTTGAAGTGGCTGCCATAATCTGATTCAAATAAACCAGGATCTGAAACCAAGAGTTCAACTCTTTGAGCAGCAGTTTGGCCAAAGTAAGACTGTGATTCCTTTGTGTAGTGTAAGCCCTACTGTTAGAAATGGGGTCTTAGGTTGACAGTCAGGTTACCCCCTGTTCAAGCAAGGACCCTCACTCTAATCAGGGTAAAAGAGAATCACCCTCAGTTAAGCCCTGCTTACCCCCTTGGTGGCTTGGCAGAGCAGTAGGCTTAACTTCAGAGTGCTAGGTGTAAAGTATTTGTACCAACACACACAGTAACTTAATGAAACACTACAAAATGACACAACACCAGTTTAGAAAAATAGGAAATATTTATCTAAACAAAACATGACCAAAACAACAGATATCTGACATACACAAGTCAAGTTATGAATTTTTAAAGATTAAACAAAAAAATAGTGCTTAGAAACACAAAATGCTTCGATGAGGTGTTAACACGGCGTCGTGACCGAAGTCGTCCCCAACAAGCCGACACCAGCGGCGCCGGACACGGAGTCGCATAGACCCCCAAGTACAGTACCTTTGATGAAGAGTGAAAACAAGTTGATGCGCGAAGTCGGGGATCGCGGCATCTGTGCGAAACGTTCGTCGGCAGCGTCAGTCATGGCGTGGGGCAGCGACTTCCACAGAGTCGCGGACTTCAGCGGACCTGCAGTGGCGTCAGGCCTGCGAAGGTCGTCGCGTTCCAGCAAAGATCACAGAGTTGGTTGCAAGAGGCGTCATCGGATTCAGTCCGAAGTCGATTTCCTTGGATTTACACCAGCTTTCCTTTCAAGGGCCCAGGGACTGGATAGGGCACCACTTGTCAGAGCAGGAGTCTCTCCAGAGACTCCCTGTGCTGGAAGAGAGAAGTCTTTGCTGTCTCTGAGACTTCAAACAACAGGAGTCAAGCTCTAACTCAAGCCCTTGGAGATTTCTTCACAATATGGAAAGCATACAAAGTCCAGTCTTTACCCTCTTACTCTGGCAGAAGCAGCAACTGGAGGATAGCCCCACAAAGCACAGTCACAGGCAGGCCAGCACTTCTCCTCAGCTCTTCAGCTCTTCTCCAGGCAGAGGTTCCTCTTTATGTCCAGAAGTGATCTAAAGTCTGTGGTTTTGGGTGCCCTTCTTATACCCAATTTCTCCTTTGAAGTAGGCCTACTTCAAAGTAAAGTCTCTTTTGAATGTGAAATCCTGCCTTGCCCAGGCCAGGCCCCAGACACTTACCAGGGGGTCGGAGACTGCATTGTGTGAGGACAGGCACAGCCCTTTCAGGTGTAAGTGACCACTCCTCCCCTCCCTCCTAGCACAGATGGCTCACCAGGAAATGCAGACTACACCCCAGCTCCTTTTGTGTCACTGTCTAGTGTGAGGTGCAACCAGCCCAACTGTCAAACTGACCAAGACAGGGAATCCACAAACAGGCAGAGTCACAGAAATGGTATAAGCAAGAAAATGCTCACTTTCTAAAATTGGCATTTTCAAACGCACAGTCTTAAAATCAACTTTACTAAAAGATGTATTTTTAAATTGTGAACTCAGAGACCCCAAACTCCACATGTCCATCTGCTCCCAAAGGGAATCTACACTTTAATCAGATTTAAAGGTAGCCCCCATGATAACCTATGAGTGGGACAGGCCTTGCAACAGTGAAAAACGAATTTAGCAATATTTCACTGTCAGGACATAAAAAACACATTACTGTATGTCCTACCTTAACTATACACTGCACCCTGCCCTTGGGGCTACCTAGGGCCTACCTTAGGGGTGCCTTACATGTAAGAAAAGGGAAGGTTTGGGCCTGGCAAGTGGATACACTTGCCAAGTCGAATTTACAGTTAAAACTGCACACACAGATACTGCAGTGGCAGGTCTGAGACATGATTACAGAACTACTCATGTGGGTGGCACAACCAGTGCTGCAGGCCCACTAGTAGCATTTGATTTACAGGACCTGGCACATCTAGTGCACTTTACTAGGGACATACTAGTAAACCAAATAAGCCAATCATGGATAAGCCAATTACATACACATTTTGTAAAGGAGCACTTGCACTTTAGCACTGGTTAACAGAGGTAAAGTGCCCAGAGTAACAAAACCAGCAAAATCAGAGTCCAACACAAATCAACAACCTGGGGACAGAGGCAAAAAGTTAAGGATAACCACGCCAAGGATGAAAAGTCTAACACCCGCCAACTGTGTGTTGCTCCACAACTGAATGTCAACAATTACATAATTTAACTGAAATTTTAACCCAGGGGTTCATTGTTGTTAGAGTCATCTTCTGTCATTAACATTTTGAAGTTTTTCCTCAGGGTCTTACTTTTAAAAAGGCCAATCTCTCTAGCTATGTCTTGAAGTGCCCCATGTGTAACATAAACACATCTATCAGCTGCTTTGTACCCATGTAAGAGTTCTGATTCATTATACCCATCTTTGATCTCTAAATCAAGAGTTCCCTTATTGATTCTACCTTAGCCCTTATGACATGTAGCACTTTCAAAGAGGTGTTAGTCTCTAATGGATGGGACTTGGGGCTATCAATATCTATTGTCACTACAGTTATAATGGCAGTTGCTCGTGGTTGGGGTCTCTCTCCCAACTCTGATGGGACTTCCCGATCAACACTCCAATTCTCAGGAGGCTCTATCTGTGTAGCTGGGAGTGGAATCGGCAGACATAGCTGTGGAGGTGAAAATGGAATCAGTGGCATTACCAGTGGAGTTGGAAGTGGAATCAGCAGCATTACTTGTGGAGCTAGAAGTGGAATTAGGGCTACCTGTGAACCTGGAGATGCTGTAGGTGTAGCTGTGGTGGTGGCAGCGCATCAGGCACCCTTCTGTGAAAAAGAGTCTGGGCAACACATGCACTGCCACTTGCAGCTGCAAGGGACAGGAGTTCACAGAAGGCTGTCTTCCCCCTGCTGGTGGAACTACATTATACAGTGTTGGCTGGGAAGCCAATAATTCATCCAAAAAGTTATCATTAATATTTCTATTACTCCCTCCATTATCTTTCTCTTCAGTCTCATCCCTTGTCCTGTGCTTTCTTTCTCTATGGTTTGGTATTAGTCAATGCTGAATACTTTCTAGCTCTCTCAATTAGATCTTTCCTCCATGCCTGTTGTTCAGCATCTCACTTTCCGTACATCCAGCTGGGGATTGTGTTTTAGCTTGGGTTTGATATGTCTCTTAGTCCTTTGTGTGTGCAGAGTGCTCCTATGCATTCAAAGCTTCATACTGTGCGGGTCTAGGAGGAGGTTTCATATCAATCAATCAATCAATCAATCATTACATTTATAAAGCGCACTATGTACCCGTCAGGGTTTCGAGGCGCTGGGGGGGGGGGGGTGGGTGAGCTGTTAGCGGTCGCCACACATTTTCGATAATTCTCAAATTAAAGGTACCATGTTGGGGAAACTGCAAGGACCCTTTGTTCCCAGTCATCTTATTCAATTTTTAAATCAAATACAAGTGTAGAAGCAGATATTGGTTAGTATTCATTGGGTAGGCGTACCCTCGGCTGGGGCTTCCTGGCACTCATAGACAGGTATCCTCACATCATCTCTAAATGAGGCCTTTCATTTATTGAAAACAAGCATCTTGTGTCTGTATTCCGACACACAACTATTCAATTGAATGTTAATTGGAATAACCAGTGGTTCTTGGCAAAATACAAATCTCCACACAATAACACTGACTTCCAATCTCAAGGTGACACCATGAAGCTGTCCAATCACAGTGTGACACTATTTGATGTCACTTCCAATCCCTCTGTGGCACACACATTGACCGACCAATACCAGACAGGCACCCTGCACCAGCGGTCAGCTTCAAAGACTTACCTACCTTTGAAAACTGACCTCCAGGTCTGTTGCTAGCAGAAGATGGTCACTCAACGGTTTTACCCCCACTTTAGGTCGGAAAACTGTCAGGAAACCTAGCAAGGGTAGGCGGAGTGACCATACCCATCTTGCACCACATCACAGGCGTGGCAGGCAAGGTGACCACTCTATTTCATGTTCCCCCATCTGGATGATAGGAAAATAGCCAATTAAGTTAAGGGATGTGACCTCTTCCCACAGGAAGTGGTGACTTAGTGGATGCAGCCACACTAAGGTAGGTCGCCCATTGGCCACTACCAGGTAATCTCCCTAACACCCTCTAAAGGCAGTATTTAGAAGGCATTCCTAGACCAAGAGATTAGATCTGATGGACACAAGATGACCAGAAACAAAGAAGACCCAAGGCACGAGAACTGAAGTCCTGCTGCACAAAGAAAAAGGTGCAAAACTGTGGCTGCTGCTCCAAGGACTGAACAATCACCACTGAGGTGTTGGCTGGAAATCTGAAGGACTCTACAAAACCCCAGAGTACCTCCAGCCTTCTAAAAATTGCCAAGAACCTCCCTTTGAGTAAACAGATCACTCCCTGCACCCTGCAGGCAAGGAACCCATGAAGTCTGGTAAAGTGATCAGCTGCTGACCAAAATCCCAGACCCATCAGCCCAACCAAATTCTGTACAACAGCCCTTAAGGACAAGACCTGTCATTATGTCATGTTTGGTGGCACTGTGACTCTCCAGGGATGTGGTGTACTACTACCCGGGGTACCGGACCTCCAACTTCGGACACCCAGAAGTAGAGTCCACTCCAGACTCCCAAAAGCCCAGCAGCATGTGCCAGTTAAGGGACTTCAGGACACCCAAGAACCACCCCCTATTGTGGCCCTGCTGACCTGCAATCCACCCTCAAAGTATCCTGCTCCTGACTCCAAAGGATCGTAAGTCTAACAACTCCTGGCTGATGCATCTACACTCACCCAGCCTTCTTGGCCCCTGCATCGACCAACCAGCTGTGTTCTAGGGGGTCCCTACCCCCTTGCAACATCTAACCTCCAAAGGGGCTCACTGGACTTAGCTTTAAGTCCAACTTTGCATTGTGTTTCCAAGTGGTCCCCTTCTCCTTTTGGTGCCAGCTCCAAGACCTTCAATCACTGCTCCCGCTTGAACTGGGAACCACCTGACATTCTCCGGCTGGCCCATTGGACACTTCAATGACATTTGTGAGAGCATTGCTTGATTTTATATGCATTTTTAAAGTTTTTCCTTTGATTACTAAGATGCGTAATTACACACAAAAGCAGAACATTTTCAAAGCTTTGAAAAATCATAACAAAAGAAGTACTTACCATATATTGATGATCGTAGTCTTAAAAATGTTATAAAAATCTGAAGTTTTTTAATTGGTCTCAAGTTATTCTTCTGATTGTGTGCCCACATTTATTGATTCTGTGAGTACAACAAATGCTTAGCACATCTCTTGGACCAGCCTAACTGCTTGTCCATACTGCCACAAAAAAAGAGCATTAGGTAATCTGCTTTTTAACTCTGGATGCTAATGTGGAGTTGCTTGGATTCTATGTACAGTGCACGTCATTTCTGTCCATTATACAGAGAGTCAGCCTCCTACAACTGTAACACAAACTAACTAATCAATGCCCAAAAACACAGCAACTCTCCACAACAGTCTCAAAGATGCACCACCCTACTATATTCACACTGCTAGGACTCTGCAACTGCTTAGGAACACTAGAGCACTACCATTTCTCCATGCTAGATGTTAGAAGTGGCCTTTTGGAAAGGGCCTTTCTGCAGGGTCACCCCTAAACTTTTTGCCTTCCTCCTTCTCTTTTTCTGACCTCATTTTTGCTGACTTTAGGACTCTGCACTCTTTACCACTTCTAACCAGTGCTAAAGTGCATATGCTCTCTCCTTAAAACATAGTGACATTGGCTCATTCCCAATTGGTTTATTTCATTTACTTGTAAGTCCCTAGTCAAGTGCTCTTCATGTGCCCAGGGCCTGTACATTAAATGCTACTAGTGGGTTGCAGCACTGGTTGTGCTACCCACATAGGTAGGCCCCTAACCATGTTGCAGGCCTGCCTCTGCAGTGCCTGTGTGTGCTGTTTCACTGCCACTTCAACTTGGCATTTAAAAGTACTTGCCAAGCCTTAAAATCCCCTTTTCAACATATATGTCACCCCTAAGGTAGATCCTAGGTAGCCCATATGGCAGGGTGCTATGTAGGTAAAAGGCAGGACATGAACATGTGGGTTCCTAAATTCGTTTTACACTGTTGTGAGGCCTGCTCCTTTCATAGGATAGCATTTGGGCTACCCTCATATACAGTTTGAGTGGTAGATCCTGATCTGAAAGGAGTATCCGGGTCATATTTAGTATGGCCAGA
Organism: Pleurodeles waltl; assembly: GCF_031143425.1. Lineage (NCBI taxonomy): Eukaryota > Metazoa > Chordata > Amphibia > Caudata > Salamandridae > Pleurodeles > Pleurodeles waltl. The sequence goes on from NC_090450.1 coordinate 458,164,896, forward strand.
ATGGTGATACAAAATCCTGCTTAAGGGAGAAGTTGGATTTAATATTTCTATTTTAGAAATGCTGCTTTTAGAAAGTGAGCATTTCTCTACACTTAAATCCTTCTGTGCCTTCCAATCCACGTCGGGCTAGGTTTAGCTGACAGCTCCCTTGTGCATTCATTCAGACACACCCCAAACACAGGTTACTCAGCCTCACTTGTAGACATCTGCATTTTGAATGGGTCTTCCTGGGCTGGGAGGGTGGAGGGCTTAACTCATTCTTGTCAAAGGACAGTAGCCTGCCCGCACACAAAGGACTGCCACACCCCCTACTGGGACCCTGGCAGACAGGATGGAACTGAAAGGGGACCTTGTACACTTCTAAGCCACTCTTTGAAAGTCTCCCCCACTTCAAAGGCACTTTTGGGTAAATAAGCAGGGTCTCTGACCCTACCAACTCAGACACTTCTGAGGTAGACACTCTACCTGACAAGACACTTCTTGGAGAAGAGAACCTGAACCAGAGCCTGCATCCTGCCAAGAAGAACTGCCTGGCTGCCCAAAGGACTCACCTGACTGCTTTCTGTGAAGGACTGCTGCCTTTCTGTTGCCCTGCTGCCTTGCTGCTCTCTGGCTGTAGTGAGAAGTGCTCTCCATGGGCTTAGATAGAGCTTGCCTCCTGTTCCCTGAAGTCTCATGACCAAAAGGACTTCATTTCTACAAGAAGGACTCCTTGTGCAGTGAAAATCGATGTACAGTCTGCCAGAGATGACGCACAGCCTGCATAGCAGTGAATATGTCACGCACGCTGAACCGGATGATGCAGCCCGACTTCGCAACAAGAAGATCGACGCAGCACCAGCGTCGCAACCAGAAATTCAATGCACGGCCCACTGGATCGACGCACAGCCGAGCCAGAACGAAGCAGCCTGACTTCCAGAGAGGAATCGACGCAGTGCCTGCCATGCAGTAGAAACTTCCACGCAATGCCCACCAGATCAACACAGCCCCTGTGACTTTGTCCTGTCAGCACCAGAAATCCAAACCTGGTCCCCCGGTCGTCCGAAAACCCCTCAACCCGAAGAGGATCCACGACCGAGCGCCGGAAATCAACACGCAGCCATCCCTGCGTGAAAACGAAACAACACATCACTGTGTGCGGCCCAAGAAATCGTCGCACATCTCCTTGTTTTTCACGCATCTCCTCCTCTGCAGCTCTTTGCGGAGATTTTGAATGCAAACCAGGTACTTTGTGCTTGAAAGAGACATTTATTGTTTTTAAAAGACTAAAGACAATTTATATCACTTTTTCAGTGACATCTCAACATGTACTTATTGCATCTTAATCATCTTGACTTTTATTTTATCAGATAAATATTAAATATTTTTCTAAACACTGTGTGGTGTATTTGTGTGGTGTTTTACTGTGTTATTGTATGATTTATTGCACAAATACTTTACATATTGCCTTCTAAATTAAGCCTCACTGCTCAGTGCCAAGCTACCAGAGGGTGGGTACAGGATAATCTGGATTTTATTTGACTTACCCTGACTAGAGTGAGGGTCCTTGCTTGGGCAGGGGGTAACATGACTGCCAACCAAAGACCCCTTTCTAACATTAGACTAATGAAAATTCTGGGATGTGGACTGGGCTAGGGCAAATTTGGACAGATTTTGGTGTGATTCCTAACTATCTAAGCCTCAGTGAGAACCACCCTGTGGTGGAAAATAGGATGAAATAACAAAATCATAAATTTTGGATTGACAGTTAAATAGTTTTTTCCCCACCCCCTCCCGTAACAACAAAGAGGAGGAGATTGTAATAAAATAAAGGATTATTAACAGATTAATACAGTTATAATATCCAATTAAATCAATTAGTCAAAAATCTAAGTTCACCTGAATATAGTATCCATAAATATAATTCAAGCAATTCAATTAGTATTATGAATGTTGCATTATGATGGATAGTAATTGCAAATCAAGACGAAGACTCATTTCTATGAAGGAAATTTAGTAATTGTAAGTTGGATGCAGTCTGGGTATTTCAGAAGCAGAGGGGTCTGCATATATGCCATCAAAATAAGAACCAGATAAAGGGTCCAAGTAAAATGAGAAGGAATGTATTTGCTCTCAATAGTATCTCTACAAGCAAAAATATAAGGAACACTGGTCTCAAGAGAAGAGAAAGAATGTCCTGCTGTAAAGGTGGACAAGGGCAAGTGATCCATCTAAACGAATAAATTTCACACAGTTAAAATAGACGATTTTTTTCCAAATGATCGTCTTCAGGTTCCCTTCAGGCAACAACCAGTCAAAACTCAGTTTTCTTTCTAAACTTTGGGCTTGATTTAGATGTCGGTGGTAATGGTTTCACCACTGACTTTTCGACTGAAAACCCGTCCACCCCTAAGACGGCCTGTCTGCCACATTTAGATGTTGGCAGTCCCATAGATGAAAACTGGCATTTGAACCACCATCTCCACCAAAAATACCCCCTGCATTGATGGCGGAGAGATGGAAAAGGGGATATTGGCGGGACCCCAACTACCCTTCCCACTATGCAGATGTGGATGTGCTTTACCGCCAAAAAGAAAGTGGCGGTCCAACCTCCATGTCTGAGTTGGTGGATTGGTGGAAAGGAGGTGGGAACTTACTTTTTACCCCATTCCACTCCCGTCTTTGACTGGATACAACTGGACAACACCTGCTGTCACTGCTGCCACTGATCGACTAAGAAAACAACCCCCCCCCCATTGCTGGACTCGAAGATAGGGACTCCGCATTGCCAGGGTATATTGGGTAGGCACTGCATGGGAGGTCGGGACCACTGCAGTCATATACATGTTACAGTATTTTTTTTAAGTTACTGTGACATGCATATGTCAGGGACACAAGTGGGTCAGACACGGATAGGGACACACTGGTACACAACACATATCGCACACATACACAACTGTAATTATGGTGCTAGTATTCATTGGCAAATGAATGCTGGCACCACAATGATGGTACATTTACACCTGTCAACTGTGGCCATGTGTACACATTGCCAGGGGGCCTGTCATATTGTGTTGTGAGTTGTGTGTCTGAGTCAGTATGTGTATGTGTGTATGCAATGCGATTGGCTGGGTGGGGAGGGAGGGCGCAGGAGTAGGTGCTGTGGTTGTGCCAGTATGTGTGCCTCCTGCACATGGCTGTAATATGTATGTTGTGTTGTGTATTGTGTTGCTGCGTGCAATATTCAGGTACGTGGGGTTGTGTGGTTGTCTTTTTCATGATATTGTAGTTCTACTTGTGTTTGAGTGTGTGTGTGTGTAGTTGAGTGTCACGTTGTGTTGGTTGTTGTGGTTGCGTAAAGTGCGTGGGTACAGTTTCAATAGTGGATGTATGTTGTGTTGTGGATGTCAGTCAATGTTTGTTTGCGGCATGCAGTTGTGTTGTGGTGAAATGGCAATGGATATGGGTGTATGTGGTGGGTTGTGTCTTGTGTGGTGCATGGGGACACATATGGCAAAGGTACAGCATGTGTGTGTAGCTTACCTCTATTTCACAGTCACTGCCGTTGTCTACTGTCCATTGGAACACGCAATGCCCTTCCACTGTCAACGAATCACCACCAGTCCACCTCTTGCAGAGCTGTAAAATCTAAATATGGTGGGCAGAACAATGTTGACTTGACAGTCTTCTTGAGTCCACTGCCGACGCGGCTTGGCAGTGCAACCACCAACATCTAAATCAGGCCCGTAGTGTCAGCTTCCTTCACATGGGTAACACACTGCCAACTTCTTCTCCCACTGAGACCTTACTGATATTTTGCAGAGGATTTTTCACCTCTTCAGTCTATCATCTACTGCAGGTGTTGAATTCACTATCCAAGCCAGTTAATTGCTACTTCATGACCTTTACAGTGTAACAAAGAATAACATTTAAAATGAATACATGGTGACTCTGGTATCTGAAACAGGAAAGTGCTATACAAAACAAGCAGAAATACAGTCTTTACTTCAAAATGGAGTGAGGCACCTAGGCCTACTCATTCTAACTTTAAATGCACATTAGCTAAATAAGTTAATCAAAATATCTGGTTCATTTTACTAAACATAAATATAGAACAATATGACGAATAATATGTTAAAAGTATATGTAGAAAATATTGAATAAAGTGCATGTAAATTAGGTAACTAGGGTTTGGTGGGTTACAGATTAACAAATTATTTAAGCGCAAATGAAGTGCCCTGGACACTCCACGATGTTTGGATGGACACCCAAATGCATAATGTGGAACACTGCTTCTGGTACACCATACGCAAACAAATGGATAAGTCCCTCATAGTAGACATGGGACATGTGCGTTTGGCAGCAAATATTGAATTTCTGAGTAAATTCTATCTGATCGCACCCAGTACTACTGTTGTATTCAGACAAGCCGCTGACTTGTATTCTGACATGGCATTTGAAGACATTCTTCTGCAACCCCAACAGATGAGACAAATATTCTTGTTGCTAGATTTCTTTACTTATAAATGAAACAGCTGCCCTTTTAAAATATCCTAAACTAACAAATACAAATAAACTAACTAACCATTCCTCAATTTTTTGCTTGCATTTTAGAATCTGATCAATAAGCATGATTTATCATGAGGGAAGATGGATTTTTATTTTATTTAGCATTTCATTAATGGCAGCAAGTTGAGGCTTTCCGGGCAGGCTATCCCTGGTCCTGCCCTTCTGCACTGTATGAGTTCCATAGCAAAACTCATGAGTGTCAAGGAATGCAAAGATGTGCTTTTGATATGATTGTGGAGATGAGAGTTCAGAGTGAAGACACAATCAGGGTCTGGTAATGAGGGAAAGCCACACCAAGCTAACTTACTATCTTTAGCAATTTGACTAGCAGATTACAAGTAGGGTTCTATGTTTTATGATATTTATTTTGTACACATTTTCATCTGTAATTATTCTTGTTTTTGCTCTTTTATGGATATGTATCTGTATTTATTTTATGTTTTATGAAATAATCATCCAGAAACTAGTATATTTACTGATTTATTTAACCAATAAAAGTAGACCTGCAAGTGAGTGCCTAATGGGGTTAAGAGGTGTAAGAAGCAGTATATAATGGATCTCTCACATGGTATTAGCATAATAGTGCACACAACATCTGTAAATGTTTAAGGCTTCATTAGAAACGCCTGACCCTTTTTTGTTTCCCCAGTTTATCAGTCTGCACAGCTATTGGTCTAGCAATGATAATTCACAGCATGAAAAATCATTTAAAAAAGACTCAGGCCCTCATTACGACATTGGCGATCTTTTTGCAAGACCGCCAAAGCCGCTGCAGCCAACAAACCAACAGCGTTGGTGGTCCGAAGACCGCCATATTTGCAGTTGCTTTGGATTTCCTCCTGTTTACGGGTGGAAATCCGACCTCGTCGGCCTGGCTGACAGAGGAAGAGAGGCAGTTCCACTGTCAGCATTGCCATGCCAACAGGACTCCACCGACCATATTTCGATGCTTAATAGTGCGTGGCAGTGTACTGTATGGAGGTGCATTGCTGGCAGTGAAAGATGCCCGGACCCATCCCCTTCCGGACGACCACCTTGCCGACACAGGTAAGTGGACTGTCCGGGGGGGGGCTGTTGGGTGCATGTGTGTGTGGTGTGGGTGGGAATGGGTGCAAATGGGGGTGTCTGAGTGCGTGCATGTGTGCAATTGAAGGTTTATAGGTGCATGTTTGTGTGCGAATGGGGGTGTCTGAGTGCGTGTGTGTGTGTGTGTGAGTATGGGGGTGTCTGAGTGCGTGTTTGTGAGCAAGCTAATGGGGTGTCTTGATGTATGCGTGCGGTTAGGGGTATGTGTCTGCATGTATGTGAGTGAATGGGGATATCTGTGTACAAGTGTGCGGTTGAGGGGTGTGTGTGCAAATGTACGGATAAGGGGTGTGTGTGCAAGTGTGCGGATGAGGGGGGATGTGTGCATGTATGTGTATGAGGAGGGGGAGTGTATGAATGTATGAGTGCGTGGAGGGGGTGTGCATGCATGCGGAGGGGGGTGAATGATTGTGGAGGGGATGTGTATGTGTGAGTGGGTGTGTGTGTATATCAGTGCGAGAGTGGGTGGGGGTATTAGTATGGATGTGTGCGGTGGCGGGTGTGAACGGGGCGGTGTCTGCATGTGTCTGCATGTGTGTGGGCACATGGAGGTGCGTGTGCTGGTGACAAGATGGGGGTTTCCCGTCACCGTGTGTGTTACCGCCAGGATTTTTGTAGTGGAGTGACCGCTGCAAAATTACTGGCGGTTTGCTGCCCCCTAATGCAGCAGGTGGCCTTAAGCCTGCCGTCGACCGGGAGGATTTTATTGCCAGCCGCGTTGGTGTGACCATACTGGCAGGCCAGGTGGCATTGTGGTGGTTTGGTTTCAGCCAAACCCCACAACTCGTAATGCGGTACGCCGCGAGTTTGGCGGTCTCATGAACACCGAACACATAATGAGGGCCTCAGTTTTCATATTTTGCTAGATTTAAAACTAAAAGCAGACAGAGAACCAATGTTTTCCTTCTCTATTTATGTGTAGAAGTCATTAAAAATGGAAAAAGGGGAGCCGTAATCACAAGCATGGCACCTGGTGCTCCCACCCTTGGAATTGAAACTGTGAGATGCAGACCATGAGCTTTAGAGTGGGATTTATACCTGTGAATTACTTGTTCTACTAATTTTAACTGTGCTGTATTGTCTTTGCCCTCCTAAGATGTTTTAATGAGGTCCTGTGTCTAATGTGGATGTTGCTGAAAAATTCTTAGGTAGGAGAAGTAGCTCTTTGAGACACATTACTGCATGTGTATCCAGAAAGATGCATGCAAACCTTTCTGGCAGCCATGAGCTGTTTGGCTAGTCTCTGCAGTGATATGCAGTTTACACAGATACCACTACAGAAAGGCATTAACCTCCCTAGTTTTTGTACTGAGAATAACAATTTGGAAGGATACATTAAAAATATACATGTTTTTCACAATCAGATTTCTGAAGTAGGTGTTTAAATCTCCTGAGATTTCAATCTGTGGCCTTCCATGAATGCAAGGAGTTATTATTATGTAAATCACACTTATCATTTTATCAGCATTAAAAAACAGAAATCCTGAATTATGCATATAAATTCACTAAGATAAGTTTTACCAGAATGCAAACCAAGGCATAAAAAATCTACAAATCTCTCTGCAGCACTATCGGTGAAATCTAACATGCACCCCCACATTCTTAGCCAAGGCTATTCATTTGTAAATCCAATCATAAATTACTGATTTAATCATTCTTTGCAAAACACCTTAGTACCTAAGGGCTTGCTAGCGCGCCTGGTCCTTAATAAGTAAACTTACAAGGGAACACGCATAGGTTGATGAACCTTTTGATTTGCATGGAGTATCCTAACTAGGGTATGGCCGATGTTCCCCAATAATCACTACACAAAATTCAATAACCACTCGACAAGTCATCAATCAATAATCAATAAACATCACACCTTGAACTTTCAGTCATAAATAACCACAGCTCGGTATACGTTTTAGTATTGTATTTCCCTATTAGCTACAATACTAAATCATGAGATTAATTCAACTCAATTCAATTCAATCAAAGTCCGGAATTCATTTATTAGAAGGCGCCAAAAAACATAACCTAATCAAAACTTGCATCAGAGTACATTCTAAAGCAGTAGCATAAGTCAACAAATGAATCAAAGGCAATAAGTCAAATTGTGTCATGGAGTTCAGCAATTTAGTCCGTGAACCATTTGTCTCTGTAATCTGTCAACCGTCATGGAAGGAAAACCCTCACCTGACCCAGATTAGCATCAGCATGTGGGACTTCATGCAAGACAATTTAGCAACAAGAATTTTGAAAAACATCTAGCTAAAAAAGACTATTCAGACAGCGCAGTTGGTACCTAGATAGAAAAGGCACAAAAATATAATTCAGTCACATTGTCATATCTATCTATCCTCGGAATGGATCAGCAACAGAGTCAGTCTTCGTCCTCAGGTCATCAGTCGATCAGCATCACATCAGGCTCTCAGAGAGTATGACCCCAATGACAGAATCTCAAATCATCTCTATGATCTCGTAGTCTCCCTCCCCTAGCATCTTCTGAACTCTCTTCTCTCTGTCACGTTGCTATCTCAAAGTTACTAAGACTATCCCCCAATTTCCAATAGGTGAATTAATCACAAGTTATGACTCACCCCATAGTTGTACTATTCCAAATCTATGTATTCTAATATTTCACAGTTCACATGTCGTTGATTGGTCCGCTTTACGATGTTCTCATCATCCGGCTCGTCAGGTATCAAAAATGTTGCATCTTCTTCTCTAGTCAGTGTCTTCATTGTTCGAGTCCATAGAAATTACATCTCATGCACATTACACATTATTAGTTGCATTACTAGAGACATCATCTCCTGTGCATCTGTTCTCACAGTAGCTCCAGATAAGCATTTTATTAAAACAATGAGCAGTTCATGGTCAGTTCATTTTGTCAGCATTTTCCGTTAGACGTTAAGAAATTCAACTTCTGCATGAGGCCTGACAAGATTAGGCCAAGACACTCGCTAAGTTAAGGCCTACAATTATTGCAAGACATAGGTTATAACTCTCAATATGACATATTACTACATAAATCTAATATGTTTTAAATATTTCATGTATATTAATCACTCATTTAGTACAATTCATGAAATCAAGTCACAATTTCAAACGTATGCATTATTTTTCTCAGTTAATCATTTTCTACTAATTTCATTTATTCAAAATACATAAACATTCATTAATATTTTCGAATTAAGTAATTTACATTAACAATCCCTCCTCTGATAACTAAATATGTCATCAAACTACTTTTCCCTTTTAATATTTCATAAATCGATTTCCTCAGCATTTTGTCTTCTTCTCAAAACTTCTCTATAGATTCTTTCCCTGTTTCGTTCGTCCGTCCTCTGATTATTTTTAGACCATTTCAATTTAATCTTTTGACACAATTTACATAATCCCCACATTTCTAATATGCAAGCAATTACAATCAATATTGCCTGTGTGATTTTCAGTAATACCGCTTTCCAAATATTACTAAGCTAATTCCCCACTGAAGCACATCCTTTTCCTACCTTTTCCCAAACACCTAGTTCTTTATATTCCTTCAAATCACTACTTGAGTTAGTTAGGTTAGTAAGTAAGTCTCTTATTTCCTTACTATTGTTAGGAATATACGAACAACAATGCCTAGAGTTCATCATTTTACATATTCTGCCATCCTTCCCTAGAAGGATGTCTAGAGCAAGACGAATTTGAAGAGTCACAGCTCTATCCGCAACCAATTCAGTATCTATCAGGAGTATTGCCCCTGTAAAATTTGTAAGCATGTTATCCACAAAAGTAGACAACTGTCGTATCTTGATCGAGTTCAGGATGACTCCCAGGGAAGAAATCACAGCACCAAATATATCTCCCACTATCACAGAAGAGGATTCTCTCCTCTGTCGCCTATGATGTAATTCAGTAATTTTCAGAAACTTTTACAAGTTCTCTAACTGGTAAATCTTTGGGAACACTATTCCCAAATAACATGTCCCATTCCATCCTCTTGGAAGATGGTAATAAGCATTAAGTCCAGAAATGTAGTGGATACCCGGAATGGCAGGGTCCTGACCATACAGCAAAAAAGTCAATTTACTGTAAGACAGAAACACATGCCTACATTCACTTGTACCCAAAAATAAAGTGTCAGTGCGTGATTTTGGTCTAAATACAAAGCTTCACTATGTGTAATGCATCTAAAGCTAGTTTCCCTTGTGTCTTAATTGCAGTGTAAGCATAATCATTCTTGTAAGTCCTTTTCTCTAAGCCATTTTCTAATTTCTCTTTTAATGCTTTTCTCCTATCGTCAGTACGACCTAAGAAACTCTTCTCTAAAGGTGCAAGCAAGCCTCTTAGATTGTTTTTATGAACATAAGCCATCCCAAATGTTAGTGTAGGTTCAACGAATCCTCTAACCAATACTATGTCATGATCCTTAACTACTCTACTCAAATACCTAATAATAGGAACGAAAACACTACATTGTGATTTGAGTAAAAATATTGAATATATTCCTGGTCATAAAACTTTGGTAGTGGCACACTACAACTTATCCCATAAGTTAATGGAAGACTATGGTACGTAACTCCTTCCTCGACTTATGAAGGGATTTGCATACACAATCCCTTGCATCCATCGTCTCAACATACTCCCTCGACAAGTGAAAGAAGACGTTAGAAGAAAGTTCTCCTTAAGCATTAGTATAATCGTGCATATATCTCTCATATAACTTAAACTTCTCCAAAGCTGTTAGTGTAGTAGTCTCAGAAGCAGCAGTATGGTTGGCTCCTTTCACATCAGGAACAGACATTCCCACAATCACCATTATAAACAAAATCCCACACATAATTGCCACCACAATGCTCATATATTTACAGCTATTCGCATCTCTAACCTGGTTATTGAACTTAGCCATGGTCTGTAAAGAATCAGAAATTAGAAGTAACTCAGAAAAGCGCTGAAAAAATCAAAAATAGACAATTCTTCTTTCAGCAATTACTTTTCGCATCCAGGAACCCTCTTCCCATGTCAAAATTGATTAGCAGCTTTTCACATCTGTTTTTTTTAAGGTCAAATCAGGCTATCAATGTATTTCCAATTTATTTTCGACAGTCTCTTTTCTCAAGATATTTTCAAATCTGTTTAAACAGTTCAGCTTCTTGATCATCTTCCGGTTACATCAAAATATTGACTTGGAACTTCCCTATCAAAACAAAAAGACATAAACTTGTGTTGGCATTCGTTTGTAGTTGCATATGCCCATTCAGGACCTGCGTGTCTTCGACTTGCTATTCTCTTTCTCTTCAACTTTCAATCACCACTCAACTCTCCTTCACTTAATTCTTCTTTTCTCATAGTATCTACATCTTCCTCTATTTTTTGGTCGACAACCATTTCCTTCCTTTCCTCTAATTGTGACTCAGGCCAATTATCTCCTTTTCTCCATCCTTCTGTCAACATTTTCTTCAGGATTGGATCATCTCTTTCTCTTTTTCTATAGTTTTTTCTCTTGATGGACCTGCAACAGGCTCAGGAGGAGACAGATCACTTTGACTTTGATCCAGCTCTACTCCTTCCCCTTCTTGGTCTGGCACTTGCTCTGTTTGCTTCTCAGAATCGTCTGCTTCTGGGAAAACACCTGCTGTGCTAGGTTCTCCTGCTGTATCCGTCGAGATTGATTCTCCAGCACCCTCCTGTAATTCTTCACTTTTGTCTCTTACAGGGGTGATAGAACCATCTTCCACAAGCTCTTGTTAGATTTCAGGTTTTCTTTGTTCTTTTTATGGTTCAGGTGCTGCAACTTGCTTCACAGTTGTTGGTGCTCTCAAAAATGCTTTTTCATGATCCAGTGGACATGCCACTTTCTTCGTGTGACTCGTGTGAATCCAGTTCGGGATTCCTGCACACTTCACAGCTGTCGTAGTCATCAAGATCACCTGCGAAGGTCTTCTCCAACGTGGCTCCAACACGTCTTGCAAACATGTTTTCGGACAACAACCCAGTCACCGGCTCTAAGGTTGTGCCCAGGATCGTGAATTGGTGGCAGTGTGGTGACCTCCACCTGCTGAGAGATAGAGCAAACCACGTCAGCCAGACCCTTGCAGTAGTCCAACACCATATCATCTGTAATATTGACAAGTGCATTGGCTAGCACTGCTGGCAACCTCATTGGTCTATCCATAAGAATCTAGTGGGGTGACAGTCTTGTCTTCTGTCAGGTGTATTTCTCATTGACATCAACACTAAAGGCAATGCATCAGGCCATTTTAAATTTGCAGCTGCTCACATCTTGGCAATTCTTGATTTCAAAGTACCATTCATTTGCTCCACTACTCCTGATGCTTCAGGGCGGTAACTACAATGTAACTTCTGCTCAATGTTTAGTGCTGTACACAAAAGTTTAATCACCTCGTTATTGAAGTGTGTTCCCCTATCTGATTCTAAAGAGATCAGAAATCTAAAAACGTGGTATCAACTCCCTAAGTAACATCTTTGTTCCTGTGAGGCTATCATTTCTTCTTGTAGGGTACGCTTCAATCCAGTGACTAAAAATGCACACAATCACCAACACTTATTTCAAACCTCCACGTGCAGGCATTTCAATGAAATCCAAGTGCATTCTGCTGAATGGACCTCCTGTTCTTCCAATGTGGCTCAAGTTCACCACTGTCCCTTTTCCTGCATTTAATTGCTGACAAATAACACATCAGTGGCAAACTGCTTTTGCTGCTTGTCTAAACTTGGGGTTAAACCAATCAATTTTAAACACACAAACCATGGCATCCCTCCCAATGTGTGCCTGACCATGATAGTACCTCACCATTTGTGACAGCAAACTATTTGGCAAAACCATTTGACCCTCTTCTCATACCCAGAGCTCATCCTGTCTCTGGACACACTTCATCTTAAGCCATAACCTTTTTTCCTTCTTGTCAACATTGCTTTGCAAAGTTTTCAATTCTTCCATTGTGTCAATCACTTTTAATGCAAAACTTGTGCATGTGGTTTCTTCTTCAGACATCGATTCCCACTTGTCTTTGAACGATATACAGTTCAATGCGCAAAACCTTGCGACTTGATCTGCATATCCGTCTCCCAGTGGCACGTAGTCCTCTGACTATAGATGGTCACTACATTTCACCACAGCAATTGTTTCAGGCAATTGTATTGCACTCAGCAACTCTTTTATTCTTTCGCCATTACACACTGGTGTACCAGTAGAGGTCGGGAAACCTCTTTGAGACCACAATTGACCAAAATCATGAACAATTCCAAATCTGTATTGGCTATCTGTATAGATAGTGACTCTTAGTCTAGCAGACACATGGCCCACTCTAGTGAGAGCAACCAATTCTGCTACTTGTGCAGAATATACTCCTCGAAGCCAAGAAGCTTCTAACGTACCTGTAATTGTGCACACAGCATAGCCTGCTCTCAATGTTCCTGTACCATTTCTAAGACATGAACCATCAATAAAGACAATTTGGTCATTTTCTTCCAATCGAGTATCTCTGATGTCAGGTCTCGGTTTTGTGCACAACTCAGCTACTTCAAAACAATCGTGGTCAATGTCTTCATCTTTTTCAATTTTAACAGTATCATTTGGAAGCAAAGTTGCCGGGTTCAGCACTGTACATCTTTTCAGTGTTACATTTGGTGCTCCTAAAATGCTAGTCTCATACCTTGTCAGTCTGGCACCAGTAAAATACGAGTCCTTGTCAGTAAAATCTCAACTGAATGAGTGACCATTACCGTCAGGGGATGTCCCATCACTACTCCCTCACATTGTGAAAGACTTTGACCAAGTGCGGCAACAGCACACAAACAACCTGGTAGTGCTTCTGCAACTGGGTCCAATGTAGCTGAAAAGTAAGATACTGGGCGATAAGCACCTTCATGGACCTGTGTCAAAACAGACAAAGAACATGCATCATGTTAATGACAAAAAAATGTGAATGAGTTTGTGTGATCAGGCATACCCAATGCTGGAGCTCTGCACAAACTCTCTCTCAAATAAATGAATGCTTTCATCTGTTCCTGGTCTAATGTTATGGGATCAGTGACATCATTATGTGTCAGTTTCTGCAATGGCTTTGAAATCTCAGCAAAATTTGGAATCCACTGATGACAATAACCCACCATTCCCAGGAACATTCTGACATCCCTCTGTGAAGTCGAGGGAATTTTTCTGCAATATCATTGTAATCCTTTCTCTGGAAATTCTCCTTGACCCTTTCTCAGTTTGGTGACCCAAATATTTCATTACCTTCTGACAGTACAGCAATTTCAATGGTGACACTTTATGACCAAATTTTCCCAAATGATTTAATAGGGCAATCAAGTCGTATTTACACTTGCCCCTTGTTTTGGATGCAATCAGCAAATCATCAATGTGTTGTACCAGTCGAATAAAATGGCAATTCCAATGATGCCAGGTTCTTTTTCAGGATCTGGTTAAATAAGGACGGTGATTCTGTGTACCCTTGAGGAAGTCTGCACCAACTGTAGAGTCTGTCTAAGAATTTGAAACTAAAGAGAAACTGACTATCCTCATGAAGAGGCACAGAAAAGTAAGCTTGTGACATATCGACCACTGTGAACCATTCTGCATCACATGGAATCTGGAACATTATTACTGCTGGATTTGGCACCACAGGACAATATTTGACCACCATGTCATTTACTTTTCTCAAATCCTGTACTATTCTCACCTTCCCACAAGGCTTCTTCAAACCCATTATCGGTGAATTACATGGGCTGCTTAGTACTTCTTCAAGACTCCCTGCTTCACAAAATCTCCAATTATCTGTGCTACTTTCATCAAGACATCTTGTGCCATTTTGTACTGGGGAAGCGGCGGAAACACTACATTCAGCTTTAAAGTAACCTTAATCAGCTCCATTCCCTTAATCAAACCCACTTCTTTACCTGTCAGATACCACACATTTTCCTGTACTGTTCCCTTCAAATCTGAATGAATCTCTTTTACTGTAAACATTGAGAAAAACTAAATCAATGGGTATTCTTCATTGGTAGTTTCACTCTCAGTTTCTGGAGTTAGTTCTTCTTCATGGGCACTATTTGTGTGAATTTCTATTCCAGAAGTTGAACATTTGGTCTTGCACAATAAGTGCCTACCCAGTAGGGCTACAGGACTTGAATCACAGAATACAAACTAATGCAGTCCCTGGAAGTTGCCAATCTCGACTTGTACTGGATCTGTGAACGGATTTGTCAAATGCTAATTCGCTACCCCCACAACCTGAAGTGTTCTTCCTGAAAGACGTAGTGTACTGTAGAGGTACTGTAGAGTGCATAGCTCCTGTGTCCACCAAAAATCAGACCTTATGACCAATCACCTTCCCTTTCACAAACGGTCCTCTCTGATCTACGTCTAAGGAGGCTGCAAGCATACATGACTCCTCATCCGAGCTATCATTCATCCATTCTCCCTTTATTTCATTCTCACTGTGTAATGGGAATTGGAGCACTGTGTCACTTCTTCTGTCTTGTCTCTGACCCATGACCTGTTAAGTTAGCATCTTCTATTGCTGCTCCATCGGGGCTTGAGGTATCTGCATTTGTTGTCCATGTTCCATAGGATCCTACTGCTGCACTGGCTGTCACTGTGTCATTGTGTACGAGCCATTTGCAACTGCTGCATGGGTTCAAAATTCTGCATCTGATTCATTTTATTCTGAAAATTAGGATTAGGATCTCTCATTCTTAGTACTCTTGCATTTTGAAATGTATTGACATAACCACTTTGCTGAACGACACCTTCCTGCACCATTGTCGGACACTCCTGCTTCCAATGTCCCGTGGCTCTGAAAATGTGACACAGTAACATCTTCTTCTTCCCTTGCACATCATTCTGAACCACTACAGTACTCAGATCCGGACCATGATTTATATTGACTCCACAGCACCTACCTCTCTTCTGAGGTTGGAACATGACAGTTCCTTGCTGCTGTGGTATCTGTTGAACAAACGTCCCTTGCACTCCTGTTTGAGCTGCCTTAATCTGCATTACCATTGCTTTCTCCTTCAGCTTTTTCTGCTTCAACTCAATTTAATCACTACAGTATTTTGCATACTGCAACACCTCATCAATCGGCTTTGCTTGCCAACAAATCAAATGACTCTTAATCATCTGGCCTATTTCAGTTCTCAGTCCTTCCACAAACTTGAACACAAAATGCAACATGTCCTTTGGGTCGATCGCTTCCTTGCCACCGTACTCCTTGAACGCCTTCAACAATCTCTCATAGTATGCATGTAGCGACTCTTTTAGCTCCTGCACAGTCCTGTCAGTCCTTTGCCAATCAATATTTGTATGCAAAATTCTCATCTTCAAGAACTTATTCACCTTATAATAATGCTTCATTTCTTCAGGTGATGGTGCACCTGTAATTCTATCCCTTTCTAATTCACTTGCCGGCCAGTCTACAGCTCTCTAGCATTCAACCCACAAATCAGCTGGAGCCTCTATCTCCAATAAGGTATTCAGGTCTTCCCACAGACATTTCAAAAGCTTCACAAACCTATCTGTCTGCTGGTACCATTTGACCAGTTTCTTCCCAATTTTGGATAATCATCTGTGAATGACAGAATATCACTCCTATACCAAGGAACACGAATAAACTGCCCTCCTGGAATCTTCCTCATTGGTAAAAATTCTACTGGATCCTTATCTTCCTTTACAACTTCGGACCCTTCTTGTGTATCTTGTTTCCTCTTATCCTTCTTCTTTGCCCATCTGCCTTCCCATTTTTCTAATGCTCCCCAAATCTGAGCACTCTGCAATAATTTTTTAAGATGTGCCTTCATTTCGGTGACCTCATGTGTTCAAAATCCTTTGCCTCAAAATCTAAACTGGAGCTGCTTTTCAAATTTTTTGTTTTCCCGATTTCTATGTCATGCTTTTCTGCTAAGTCTGCCAATCTCTGATGTTGCTTACCTACCTGTAGGAAAATGGCTCCCTGTTGCAGTTACCCTCCACCTTTTGCCTGATATTGATGCTGACTTGACTGAGAAGTGTGCTGGGACCCTGCTAACCAGGCCCCAACACCAGTATTCTTTCACTTAAAATATACCATTGTTTCTACAATTTGCACACCCCTAGCACACAGGTAAGTCCCTTGTAAAAGGTACCAGTGGTAGCAAGGGCCCTGTGACCAGGGAAGGTCTCTAAGGGCTGCAGCATGTGTTGTGCCATCCTTAGGGACCCTGCACCTAACACATGCACACTGCCATTGCAGATTGTGTGTGTTGGTGGGGAGAAAAAGGCAAAGTCGACATGCCATTACCCTCAGGGTGCCATGCAGACAAAATACTGCCTGTGGCATAGGTAAGTCATCCCTCTAGCAGGCCTTACAGCCATAAGGCAGGGTGCACTAAACCACAGGTGAGGGCATAGCTGCATGAGCAATATACCCCTACAATGTCTAAGTCTATTCTTAGACATTGTAATTACAGTGTGGCCATATCACATATATGGTCTGGGAGTTTGTCAAAAATGAACTCCACAGTTCCATAATGGCTACACTGAATACTGGGAAGTTTGATATCAAACTTCTCTGAATAATAAACCCATACTGATGCCAGTGTTGGATTTATTATAAAATGCACACAGAGGGCATCTTAGAAGATGCCCCCTGTAAATTACCCAATCCTTCAGTGCAGGACTGACTGGTCAGTGCCAGCCCACCACTGAGACAAGTTTCTGCCCCAGTGGGGTGAGAGCCTTTCTGCTGTCTGAGGACAGAAACAAAGCCTAGACTGGGTGGAGGTGCTTCTAACCTCCCCTGAAGGAACTGTGACACCTGGCGGTGAGTCTCAAAGGCTCATGCCTTTTATTACAGCACCCCTGGGCATCCCAGCTAGTGGAGATGCCCACCCCTCCGGCCACTGCCCCCACTTTTGGCGGCAAGGCAGAACAAGATAATGAGGAAAACAAGGAGAAGTCACCCACCGGTCAGGACGGCCCTAAGGTGCCCTGAACTGAGGTAACCCCTGCCTTTAGAAATCCTCCATTTTAAGATTGGAGGATTTCCCCAATAGGATTAGGGATGTGCCCCCCTCCCTCGAGGGAGGAGGCACAAAGAGGGTGTAACCACCCTCCAGGACAGTAGCCATTGGCTACTGCCCTCCTGACATAAACACACCCCTAAATCTAGTATTTAGGGGGTGACCCAGGAAATTATATTCCTGAAACCTACAACAAGAAGAAGGACTGCTGACCTAAAAGCCCTGCAGAGAAGACGGAGATGACAACTGACTTGGCCCCAACCCTACCGGCCTGTCTCCAGACTGAAAGAACCTGCACAGCGACGCATCCGTCAGGGACCAATGACCTCTGAAGCCTCAGAGGACTGCCCTAAACCAAAGGACCAAGAAACTCCAGAGAAAAGCAGCACTGTTCAAAAACAGCAAAAACTTTCTTGCAACTACCCACCGGAAGCGTGAGACTTCACACTCTGCACCTGACGCCCTCGGCTCGAGCTTCAGAGAACCAACACTGCAGGGAAGACTCCCAGGCAACTGCGACCTCGTG
The DNA here is from genome assembly GCF_031143425.1 of Pleurodeles waltl. NCBI lineage: Eukaryota > Metazoa > Chordata > Amphibia > Caudata > Salamandridae > Pleurodeles > Pleurodeles waltl. The sequence goes on from NC_090450.1 coordinate 458,183,056, forward strand.
AGTAACCTGAGACAACCCCCCTGGACCTCCACAGCGACGCATGCAGAAAGGATCCAGAGGCTCCCCCTGACCGCGACTGCCTGGAACAAAGAACCCTATGCCGTGACTAAGTACTGCACCCGCAGCCCCCAGGACCAGAAGGAACCGAACTCCAGTGCAGGAGTGACCATCAGGTGACCCTCTGCCTAGCCCAGTCAGTGACTGGCCCGAGAAGCCCCCCTGTGCCCTGCCTGCACCGCTAGAGAGAAACCCGGGTCCTTCAATTGATTCCTATTGAAAACCCAACACCTGTTAAGCATACTGCCCCCAGATGCCCCTGTGCCGCTGAGGGTGTCTTTTGTGTGCCTTCTTGTGTTCCCCCCAGTGCTCTACAAACCCCCCCTGGTTTGCCCTCTGAAGACGCAGGTACTTACCTGTGAGCAGACTGGAACCGTAGCACCCCTGCTCTCCATAGGCGCCTATGTTTTTTGGGCCCTCCTTTGACCTCTGCACCTGACCGGCCCTGCTGTGGGAGGCCTATGCCCAGGAAACAGCAACTGTAAGTGCTTTACTTATCTCAGAAACTTAACCTTACTTACCTCCCCCAGGAACTGTTGAGTTTTGCACTGTGTCCACTTTTGAAATAGCTTAATGCCATTTTAACTAAAACTGTGTAGGTTACTGCTCTAATTCAAAGTTCCTTACTTACCTGTGTGGAGTACCTTGCATTTTATGTATTTAGTTCAATTCTTGAATCTTGTTGTTCTAAAATAAATTAAGAAAATATATTTTTTTTATAAAAACTATTGGCCTGGAGTTAAGTCTTTGAGTGATTGTTTCTCATTTTTTGCCTCTGTGTGTACAACAAATGCTTAACACTACCCTCTGATAAGCCTGGTGCTACCACAACATAGAGCATTAGAATTTCTAATTTTGCCACTATCTTACCCCTAAGGGGAACCCTTGGACTCTGTGCACACTATCTATAACTTTGAGATAGTATATACAGAGCCAACTTCCTGCACCTCCCCTCTTGTGATTCGCGGACATAAGTTCTCAGCTCTTCTTCCGTATAGGATTCTAAACTATTCACCCCCATTGATCCTTCAACTTATTCAGTAATTTCCGTACTCAAGCTAACACGATCATTCAGCTCCTCACTTTTAGACATATTCTGCGGAGTGTTCAGACTATCTAACCACTCATTCAGCTTCTGTGCTGTCAATCCCTGTAGCATAATGTTACTCGCATTTGATGATGGCACCTGCTGCACTACTGCACCTGGAGGTTGCGGTGTCAAGAGCTTCAAGCTCTGATTTACACTCGGGCCATTTACAGCTTCGGAAGTGCGACTAGTGGACTGAGATCCATTAGTGACCTCGATCCATCAAAGGTCTGACCCATGGAAGAGACTACCTGCACATGTTCTCCCACCCCGCCTCCTCACGAGCCTCTGTAACATCTCACCCTGTTCTCCTGTGATTGATTTCTTCTGTGCAAACAATGGTACCACTGGACCAACATTTATCAGCAGCGATATTGCATCTGGGGTTGCTCTAGCTCCTGCATTCTGTGGAAGAGATACTCCCATACTCTGATTCATTACCGGAGTCAAATCTGACTGTGTCCCTGTCAATGGTGTAAACCTCGGCATACCCTGTGGCTGTCCTGGGGCATCAATATCGGAGTCTGCTCAGTCTGGACCAACAATGGTCCTGGAACCTCTTGTTCCATAGGCGCCTCTAAGTTTGAAGTTGCCTCAAGAATCAGTACTTCAGGATAAATTCTCTGTATCGCTGGCGGATGCCTCTGTGCTTGGACTACCGAAGCAGTCAACACATTAGAAGTACTCTGCCTCAAACCTTGTACCTGTCCATTATCAAACTGTACTGGACTCACTGTCCCATTTGCCTGTGTCAAGGCAGTTGGAGCAGAACTAGTACTTGGACCCCCTTCATGCACCGCATATGGTGGAGGTCGGTCCCTCAGTATCTGAGTAATAAGATCCTCATCATTGAGCCCTCTTCTATTATGGAAGCCTTTTTCGCCTCCTTACTCCAAGACAAACACTTATCACTTTTGCTAGTCTCCCTCTTTCCCTTCCGTTTCATCTTCCTCTGTGATAGCAAGAAACAACTTAACATCCTGCAATGTCACTGTTCTCCACTTCTTCTGTTCCCAATCCCATCTCGCTTCCGCTAGAGACTTCTCTACTTTTCTTACTCTCTTTTGAAACTTAATTTCTTGCTGCTGTCTCGCTATCAGCTCCCAAACTGCTAACGCCTCAAACTGTGCAGATCTCAGAAGGGGCCTTGTTTCATACAGCGTCATCTGCAATTGATTCAAAATCTCAAATTAAACGTTCCATGCTCAGGAAACGCTAAAGCTCCTTGTTTCTCTGTCAATTTGCACCATTGCTTTAACCAAAGACAGGGCGTGACACCTCGGTCCTCCATCGCAATATAAGCCAGAGACTTTTCTGGTAGGGTAGGCTCCCCCACAGTCACCTTAATGTATGTATTACCCTTCAGGGCGCTCTTAAATACTTTGAAAAACGTCATCTTTTTGGATATTCAAATCAAATCAGGAAATTACTTTTACTTCCATGATTCCTTTCACCCACATTCTCAATCAGTTGCCTCTCACGGCCAATCCGTGTGCAACCCTTTTCACTAACCAACCTATCCCAGTGCAGCTCCAAGGACGTCACAGTCATGCATACTGTGGCTGACAAAGGTTTGCTGCTCATCCTCCTAGAGCTCTGAAACTCACAACTAATGCAAATATTGTGAGCACTAACCAAGATGAAAAAAACAAAAACAAATCAGCTGGTTTAATACAGGAAGGTAACACAATCGCTTCAGAGACCTTACAGATTTTCACTGGTGGCCTTTTGCTCATGCAGTTATTCCTCTGTCTCAGTCTCCCAGATTCGCAAGCAAAACTTGACCCGCAAATTTTACTCTCAACTTATCTATGGGTCTGTCCTGGTGCACATAGGACTCTCCAAATCTCAGTTTAAAATTTCTCTCACCCCCTTTAACTTACACACCGACTTGTTGACCACACACGATCAAGCTACTACACCAGACAGATCACAACAAATAACCAATAACCAAGTGTCTCATACACTTTTGCAATATACTCCGGAGTCTTAGACCACGCAGGGTCCGTACATCAACAACCACGTGGACAATTTTTGAGTACAAAGCGCCACACACATGTGAAGTTCGACAACTTCCCTACTCTCATACTGTGGAGCATGCACACTCCTACTAAAACTTCATCTGGAGTACGCAGACTCCCTATTTTCCCTCACATCGTCACAATTCAGCTGCGATTTGCATTAGCTGTGCAAGCGCAACCTATCACTCTCACACTATCACTAGAATGACAAAAACATACCCAACTCTACTAGCAGGGTCCAGGATCTGGGAAAGTCATTTCTGGGGTAAAGGGAGCATCATCATTACTACAATTGCCATGTCGAAAAATAGAATCCAAATCTCAATGATGATGAATAACTGACTTATCTCGAGCTACCACCATAACCATCAGTCACCACATAACTAGTTCTGCAAGGAAACTAACCATTAAGCTGCTACCAAAAACGGCTAGCGCACCTGGTCCTTAATAACTAAACTTACAAGGGGACGCGCATAGGTCGATGAACTTTTTGATTTGCATGGAGTATCCTAGCTATGGTATGACCCATGCTCCCCAATAATCAATACACAAAATTCAATAACCACTAGACAAGTCATCAATCAATAATCAATAAACATCACACCATGACCTTTCAGTCATGAATAACCACAACTCGATATACATTTTAGTAATTTTGTTTTCCTCTTAGTTACAATACTAAATCATGAGATTAATTCAACTCAATTCAATTCAATCAAGGTCCGGCATTAATTTATTAGAAGGTGCCAAAAACATAACCTAATCAAAACTTGCATCAGAGTACTTTCTAAAGCATTAGCATAAATCAACAAATGATTCAAAGGCAATAAGTCAAATTGTGTCATGGAGTTCAGCAATTTAGTCTGTCAACCATTTGTCTCTGTAATCTGTCAACCGTCATCGAAGGAAAACCCTTACCTGACCCAGATTAGCATCAGCATGTGGGACTTCATGCAAAACAATTTAGAAACAAGAATTTTGAAAAACATCTAGTTAAAACGGCTATTTAGACAGAACAGTTGGTACCTAGAAAGAAAAGACACAAAAATATAATTCAGTCACATTGACATATCTACCTAGCCTCAGTATGGGTCAGCAACAGAGCCAGTCTTCGTCCTCAGGTCATCAGTCGATCAGAATCACATCAGGTTCTCAGAGAGTATGAGCCCAATGACAGAATCTCAAATCATCTCTACGATCTCGTAGTCTTGCTCCCCTAGCATCTTCTGAACTCTCTTCTCTCTGTCATGTTGTTATATCAAAGTTGCCCAGACTATCCCCCAATTTCCAATTGGTCAATTAAACACAAGTTATGACTCTACCCCATAGTTGTACTATTCCAAATCTATGTACTCTAATATTTCACCGTTCATATGTCGTTGATTGATCTGCTTTACGATGTTCTCTTCATCCGGCTCGTCAGGTATAAAAAATGTTGCATCTTCTTCTCCAATCAGTGGTACATCTCATAAACATTATTAATTACAGTACTAGAGACAAAATCTCCTGTCCGTCGGTTCTCACAGTAACTACAGTTAAGCATTTTATTAAAACAATGAGCAGTTCATGGTTAGTTCATTTTGTCAGCATTTTCCCTTAGACGTTAAGAAATTCAGCTTCTGCATGAGGCCTGGCAAGACTAGGACAAGACACTCGCTAAGTTAAGGTCTACAATTATTGCAAGACATAGGTTATAACTCTCAATATGACATATTACTACATAAATCTAATTTGTTTTCAATATTTCATGGATATTAATCACGCATTTAGTACAATTCGTGAAACCTGGTGGCCATTCTTCGAGGTCACAATTTCAAATGTGCACATTATTTTTCTACTTTAATCATTTTCTACTAATTTTGTTTATTCAAAATACATAAACATTCATTAATATTTTCTAATTAAGTCATTTGCGTTAACAGGATGGAAACATGCAAAATTGGTTTCATTACTGAAAAAGCTGCCAGCTGACCCTGAGGTCATGGCAAATTTGAGACCTATCTCCACTCTGCCAGCATTTTCTAAATCGCTGTAGAAATTGGTGAATGGACAAAGTACTTGTTATCTGGATTAAAATAATCTCTTGCACAGTTCTCAGGCTGGGTTCACACCTTGCCATGGTACACCATCAGCTCTGCTAGCAAGGTCAGAGTTTATACAGTTACGTGTGCAGCTTATACAGAATACTGCTAGGCTCTTGTTATGTATTCCCAGACAAGAATCTGTTTGGAACAACTGAGATTCTTCTACTGGCTTTCACTTTGACTACATGTTCATTTTACATGCCTTTTTATTACCTTCAGAGCATTTCATAAAAGAGAACCGCTTTATTGAGAAATAGAGTTCAAGCATATCATTTTACAAGATATCTCAGATTCTCTAGTCAGCCATTAATAGTTATCCGGACAGTACAGGGTTCGTCTGTTGGGAGGGTGGTCTTTTTCCTTTAGGACACCTTGGCTCTGGAATGCTCTTCCGCTTAAAATTCATATGCTTTTTAGTAAACAAATCTGAACTGATAACCTGGTTGTTCCAATCCCTGTAACCAGACCTGATTTCTCTCCTCTTTCAGAGCATATATAGCACCAGGACATCTGTTAGACAGCAATGTGCTCTATAAGTGATTCAATCATTTATGTATTCATTGATCCATCTACTTTACAGTGATCTCAATGGATGAGTGAATTGCATAAGGCAACCCTTTTTATAGAGTGTCATGGTGGGCAAAAAACGATGGATTAGAACACGTCTCTAACAATTGCTAGAGGCTGAATTTATTTAAGTATTCAAAACTTTGCTTTGTTGTTTTTGCACTTGACACCCTAAGTGCAACAGGTATGCCCAGATATGGGTCAGGTGCTTATCATGCCATGGGGTTCAAGCAATAACTTTATGGTCAGACCTAAGTAGATCGAAACCGGTCTGAGGTTTCTTCTTGTCCCTTCTGGAGGAAGCTTTAGCTAGCAGTTTGGTACAGACTGTTCCTTTGAGGAGCAATATTGATAATGATTTGCAAATGGCTAATCTTTGTCTTGAGTGGCATGGTGGGTGAAAATTGATGGCCCTGAGTGATTGCTAGTGTCTGGGATGATCTCATACATTCCACTCATCACTTTGTTCTTTTTGCCGTGGATGCCCTTCAATGGGTGAATAGCAGATTACAAGTAGATGTATGTTGCATGTACATTTACCCCCTCAGATATTTTGCTGGGCTGAAAACATATGTCATGCACATTCCAACTTGCTATATGAGCAGGGGTGGCTCCTCCATTAGAGGGGAGGAGCGTCACCCCACTGGCAAAAATGCCCCCAGACACTGCCCAAAGATGAAAAATAAAATGGTAAGAAAGGTAATTTCTGGCCATTTTATTTTTCATCAACAGTCCAGAACTGAGTGTCATGACGGGCGTGGCTAAATCAGTTCCAGTAGCAAGGAGGAGTGGTGGACTGCCTGTGCACATGTTTAAAGTGCATATATCTCTTTGGGTGTCTGTCTTGCGATTGCCAACCAGACATGCGTACTTTATTAAACATCTCAAAACATCTGTCTTAGACAGCTGTGGTTGAAGCAAGCACAGGCCTCTAGTACCCACTGGAGCACCGAGAGAGGGCGCTACCTCCAATCCTGGCACTTCTCTCATGCTGGTTAACAGCATGAAAACAACGTCAGGACTGATTAAGGGAATTGGATTGGGCCTGCGATAGAGGAAAATGGAGTAAGGAGAATGTGTCAATCAGCTTCTTGAAAGCAAGGTAAGAGTTATTTTGTATTTTATTTATTTTATGCCCCCTCTCCTTTCATGTATGTACCCACACCCACCAATTTTCCCGTCCCACCACTCTTGGTAGTTGCCTGCCTTCCCTGTGTATGAGCAATATTACAGACACTCAATCATATTCTTTGAAAGTTATTCTGCATGGACACATTAGTATTAATCAGACCTATTACAGGGAGAGTGAACACATATCTCTGCAGCAAGAATCCCGCACTGTGAGCAATTTTACTGGTTTGGAATGTGAGGTGTGGAGTTATAAAGATATGTCTGCAGAAAACCTGACCTGTAGTTTATATGGTGTCCCAGCAAAATGATGATGGCCTAAAGAGATGTTAACTTATTTACTTACTCATAGCAGTATCAGCCATATGTTTATGCTAAAAGATTTCTGCAGAGTTTTAAGTACAGAGCCACGTTGACACCGTAGTTTCAGCAATCCAGAGGTTTCAATGCAGAGCCCCCTACTGTCCACGCCTGGCATGCAGAACCTAGGGGCTTCAGGGCAGGTTCTGATGTGCAGTCCCCGGATCCTTAAATGCGGTTCCAAGGGACTTCCTATTTCATGTCAACCCCATATAAGCCCTCCACCCAGCTTGCTTTAGCCCCAAACTTTCAAACGCCATACAGGCTTTCTTTCTCAGCAAGTAACTTCCAATCGGCCTTTTACCAATGGTGAGAGCTCCAGACAGTCTGGCATTTTAGCTAACATCCCTTTATCTGGCATGGGATCTGCAAGTCTCTTTCTGCTTATGTATATCCTTAAAATTGACGTAGCAAGTGCCAGACTGCAAATTACTCCAGGCTTGAAAGCTTGAAAGCGTAACTGGCCAAATATATATTGCATGACAAAGTGCCATTTGGCATCTACAGCAGTGCTTCCCTTCGGCTTACTTTCTTACAACTCTGCAAACTTTATCTCAGCTCCTCTAAGCAGTCCAAGTAGGCAATGCTTAAACTGAGCCGATGGTCAACCAGAACTGGGGCAGTTATTGTTCAGGGCTATTGTTTTTTGTGATATGTTTAGCATAAAATGCGTCATTGTATCAAAAACGGACACGCGGCATTTCACGCTAAAATGTTTGCATTTGGAGTAATTACGCGTAATTTCGCATAATTTCTTCGGAATTTTGCGTAATTACATGACATATGCACACTTCTACCTAAAAGCGCACCTCAAACCACAGTCTGTGAGCACAATGCACAACCATCACAAACAGTAACAAAGGCTGTCAAACAATACTTATGTTCATCTTTATTCTCATGGGCGTAGGAAGTGAGGGGAACGTATCCCCCTGATATTTTGGAGGGTTGGGGACACGGAGAGAATAGAATTTCCCCTCTCACTTCTATTATTCACAGGGCCATTAGCGCGCAAAGGCACGACTTTTATTTGTCCTGTTTAGAGCTGTGTGCATTAAGGGCGCACATGAAAACAAAGGGAGCAAGAAGGAGAAAAGAGTTTTTGATGACTACTGTCTGCATCACCTGCTGCCTTGAAGAGGAGCTGCAGGACAATGAGGAAGATCGAAAGAGGAAACAGAGTCCCTCTCAGCCTGATGCCTGCAGATTAGAAAGGAGACTCTGTGAAACACAATATTTGTATTTGCCTAAGACCACACCAGTTGGTGAACCAGGGAAGTCGAGATTGAGCCCAGATTTTACCTATTTTAACTACATAATTTAGCATTTAGAAGAGTATCTTTTTCTGACATTTATGCTTCATGTTTTTTTTTTTATCTATGTAATGAAGGACTTCATTAAGGCATAGATGACAGGGAGAAGCCATATTTCATTTTGGGTCGTTATGCCTAGCATTATTATTTATGCTGTTATTGTCGTTACACACTTAAGCATATTGAAGTATATCATCCTTTCTCTATATTTTATTCAATTTACTCTGAAACAATGCCACCTCACCCTATACCACTTTCCTCCACTCTGTGCTACCCTACACCACTGCACTATATCCCACTGCAATCTATGGTGTACACCTCCACTCTACACACTCTACTCTGCAGCACTCTACACTATGCCACTGCAATCTATGCTATTCTACTGTAACCAATGTGCACTATACCCCTGCACTCTATGCCAGTGCACTCTTAACCACTTTACACAAACCAATGAATTCTATGCCACTGCACTCTATGCTAATCTACTCTGCACTTTAGCACTCTATGCCACTGCTTTATATGCCACTGTACTTTGCACCACAGCACTCTATGCCAATGCATTCTACGCCACTCTACAATACACCACTGTAGTCTACGACCCTCTAATCTGCAACATTGCACTCTCTGCCACTGAACTCCACGCCACTCTACACTGCACTCAATGCCACTGTGCTCTGCCCCACTGTACTCTTTTCTGCACCACTGCAATTTAATTTACTCTATACCACTCCACTCTAGGTCACCTCACTCTTCTTTGAAACCATCTACTCTATGCCACTGCAATCTTCGCAACTCCACTCTATGCTATGCCAGTCCAATCTACCCTGCACCACTCCAATGCACCCTGCACCACTCCAGTCTGCTCTGCACCACTCTATGCGACTGCACTCTACATCACTAAGCTCTACTCTTCATCACTCTACTCTTCAGCAAACTACTCTATGCCACTCTATTCTACTCTGCACCACTGTACTCTACACCACTCTTCTCTACTCTGCATCACTCTACGTCACTGCACTCTACACCAATGCATTCTATGCCACTCTACTCTACACCATTGCCCTTTATGACACTTTAATCTGCAACACTGCACTCTGCCACTGAACTATACTCCTCTGTACTCTGCACCAAGGCACTCTACTCTGCACTGCTCAATTTTATGCCACTTTACTGCACTCTACACCAATGTACTCTATGCTACTACACTCTAAACCACTCTACTCTTCATCACTGCACTCCACCGCTGTACTCTACACCATTCTACTCTACCTTGCACCACTCCACTCTACCATGCACCGCATCACTCTGACAAGGCACACTGCACTCTTCACCACTGCAATCTATGCTGTGCCACTCCACTCTGCGCCCCTCTACTCTTCACCACTCTACGCTACAGCACTCTACTCTAAACCAGTGCACTCTACACCAATGCACTCTACCCCACTTAACTCAAAACCAATGCACTCTACACCACTTCACCCTAGGACAATCTACTTTACACCACTGTACTCTATGCCACTTCAATTTAGACCACTCAGCTCCTCTCTGACACTTCACTCTGACATTACACTCCATGATACTAGAGTCTGACACTTTACTTCTCTCTATCCCACTTCACTCTACTACACTCTGACACTACTCCATTCTCCTACTGCTTTATGGCATCGGGGCTTGATTAGAGATTCAGATCTCCATTGATTGCCTTCTCACTCATGTGAGACGGGAGTCAGATTTATCTTGGCCTTTTTGGTTACAAGCCCTCTGTAACCCTTTTATCTCAAGGTAAACTAATGCGTAGGATAATCATGATACTCGTCTAGGGGATCAAAACATCGTCGGACAAAGTACCTTGACTTGAATTTGTGATATTGTATATAAGTTGACATATGCATAGGTAGTATGAGCTAATTACTTCTTGATTCACTATTTGAGTCATTCATGTAAAAGTCAGTGTATAAAAGCTTGTAAATCATTATTGTGGCTTCTGACCACAGTGCTATGTGGGCCACTTTTAAATTTTTCTCAGAATTGGTGAGATTGGGTAATCCAGGTAACTTGTGAAATGCCCGAGTACCAAAGTCTTTCTCGATTTCCCCTATTGATGTTTTCCCACTACATTTGGGTGGTCATTACAACCCTGGCGGACGGTGTTAAAGCAGCGGTAAGACCGCCAACAGGCCAGCGGCAAAAAAATTGCAATTACGACCGTGGCGGAAACCGCCAACAAAGACAGCCACTTTAACACTCAGACCGCCACAGCGGTACAAACAAACAGCTTGGCGGTCACCGCCAACAGACAGGCGGGAGACAATGTACCGCCCACACTATTATGACAGGCCAATCCGCCACCTTTTACTGGGCGGATTCACCGCGGATAAAAACACAGCGGGAACAGGAATTTCAAAGGGAAAAAGCTCACCTCTACACACCCCACGAGGAACAAGGACAGCATGGAACCGGAACTCCAAATTTTACCTGCGATAGTCTTCCTGCTCCTCTACCAGGAGCACGAACGCTGGCGGCGAAGACCACGGTGAGTACTGCACCTACGACACAAGGGAGGGGGGAGGCAAAAAACAGGGACGCACACACGCAACACCCCCACCCTCACCAACTACAACACACACACTAATACATGTTGATACATTACAGTTACACCCCCCGAGCCCCCTGGAAGAATGAAAAGACAAAAGGAAATTATTGTAATGATTGTAATCTACTAAAATCCAGTACTCCAAAATATATATACACTATAAACAAATATATACACCAATAATACAAGTCCAGGTATTGCACCATTTATAGTCTGTGGACCACTGGGCCCAAAATGCATGGGCGAGGCCCACACTCGATACCCGATCAAAACAGAGAGAACACTGCAGGGGCATCAGATAGAAATACAACAGGCACCTCAGGGGGAAGGGAAGGGAAGGGGGGGCACCTCAGCCGGATGTGTGCACGACGCCAGATCCACGAGGGGGCTCAATGCCCACTGATGTGTCCTGGGGAGTGCAAAGCCAAAGTCTCTCAAGTCTCTACAGTGGGTGGTTTGTCCACTGTTCAATCCTGGGTAGTGCGAAGCCACAGTCTCACAAGTCTCTACAGTGGATGGTTTGCCCACTGTTCAATCCTGGGGAGTGCAAAGCCACAGTCTCTCAAGTCTCTACAGTGGGTGGTTTGCCCACTGTTCAATCCTGGGGAGTGCAAAGCCACAGTCTCACAAGTCTCTACAGTGGGTGGTTTGCCCACTGTTCAATCCTGGGGAGTGCAAAGCCACAGTCTCACAAGTCTCTACAGTGGGTGGTTTGACCACTGTTCAATCCTGGGGAGTGCAAAGCCACAGTCTCACAGTCTCTACAGTGGGTGGTTTGCCCACTGTTCAATCCTGGGGAGTGCAAAGCCACAGTCTCTCAAGTCTCAACAGTGGGTGGTTTGCCCACTGTTCAATCCTGGGGAGTGCAAAGCCTCAGTCTCACAAGTCTCTACAATGGGTGGGTTGCCCACTGTTCAATCCTGGGGAGTACAAAGCCACAGTCTCTCAAGTGGATAACAGTCTCCACTGGTTCTGGAGGGGGACTGGTGCCCAGAGTGCTTCATCCTGTGAAGGACAGAGGTAGTGGATGGATCTCTCCACTGGTTCTGGAGGGGGACTGGTGCCCAGAGTGCTTCATCCTGTGAGGGACAGAGGTAGTGGATGGATGTCGCCACTGGTTCTGGAGGGGTACTGCTGCCCAGAGTGCATCACTCACCCCGTGACGGACCCAGTTGCGGCAGTGCCCCTGCCGCTCATGGGCTAGCAGTGCTTGAGTTGGCGGTGCCCTGTTCAGCGGTGCTTGTGGTGGCGGTCCTTCATGGCCCAGCGGTGCTTGTGCTGGTGGTGCCCTGTTCAGCAGTGCTTGAGTTGGCGGTGCCCTGTTCAGCGGTGCTTGAGTTGGTGGTGCCCTGTTCAGCGGTGCTTGTGCTGGCGGTCCTTCATGGCCCAGCGGTGCTTGTGCTGGTGGTCCTTAATGGCTCAGTGGGGCTTGTGCTGGCGGTCCTTCATGGCTCAGCGGGGCTTGTGCTGGCGGTCCTTCACGGATCAGCTGGGCTGGGGCTGGCGGTGCCCTCCTGGGCAGCTGGGCTGGGGCTGGCGGTGGCCTCCTGGGCAGCTGGGCTGGGGCTGGCGCTGGCCTCCTGGACAGCAGGGATGATGTCGGTCTTCTCCGCCGTGCAGCTCTTCCCAGACTTGCCGGGTTTCTTGTGGCCTTTCCCTACCTTGGGAGGTGTCACAGCTGAATCCACACTCCCACCGGGACCCCTGCGAGCGGCTTTGGTGACTGGAGTCTTCCCCCTCTCCCGCCAGGCACTGGCCAACTTCTGATGCTTCACAGGTGGGGGACTGGCTGTGCTGTGGCTCCATACCACACTGGCTGTCCTGGTGGCCGGTGCACTCCACATACTGGTGACTACAGGCACCACTGGTCCCAGAGATGTTGTGGCTGAGGTGCTACTTCGGGACCTATGAGATGGACGGGGTGGGGGAGGTGTGGGAAAAAGGTCAAGGCTGGACATGAAATATTTCTTGGCACACTGGGACGGGTAGCTGGAGGGGGTTTGGGAGTGGAGGAAGAGGTGGTGGTAGTAGGAGGTGTATGTTTGGTGACTTTGGGTGCAGGTGCATGCACTGGAGGCTGTCGTGAGGTGGATGGCTGTTGGGTGGGTGAGTGGCTGCTTTTGTGTATCTTGGGAGGGGGCATCACAGACACACTGGGAGAGGACACAGGGGAAGTGTGAATGGTAGTGGGGGTGGTGACTGCACGTGAGCGGGGTGTGCTGGTGGGTGTGCTGGTGAGGGACGTAGTGGCTGTAGAGGTAGTGCATGCAGGTGTGAGTGTAGACGAGACTGGGAGGAGGAGGGAGACGACGACGAGGGGGACACAGTGGAGGCAGTGGATGTTGGTGTGTCTGCATGTGTGTGTTGCTTGCGTGAGTGCCTGTGTGATGTGTGATGCTTATGTTTGCCTGAGCTTCCCTTGTGTGGTGAGGTGTGTGCAGGCTGGTCTGATGGTGTGCTTGGGATAGGCAGAGGTACAGGGGATTGGGTCTGGGTGGAGGAAGTTGGAGGGGTGAGGCTAGAGACGGGGACAATGGCTGCCATCAGTGCTGAGGCCAGAGTTTGAAAAGCTCGGTGAAGGGCTGCCTGACCAGTATGAATGCCCTCCAGGAATGCATTAGTTTGTTGCAACTGCCTTTCTACACCCTGGATGGCATTCAAAATGGTAGACTGCCCAACAGTGAGGGACCGGAGGAGGTCAATGGCCTCCTCACTGAGGGCAGCAGGGGTGACTGGGGCAGGGCCTGAGGTGCCTGGGGCGAAGGTGATGCCCACCCTCCTGGGTGAGCGGGCACGGGGCGAAGGTAGAGGGGCTTCTGGGAGGGCAGTGCTGGTAGGGGGGGTGGCGGCTGTACCTGTAGATGCGGGGGGCACAGATGTTGCCGCCACCACAAGGGAGCTCCCATCAGAGGACGTGTCTGTGTCGCTGGTGTCAGCTCCTGTCCCCGCCGTGAAGCTCCCCTCGCCCTCCGTCCCACTGGTGAATTCCGAGTCCGTAGTCTCGCCCTCCAGGTCGTTGTGGGATGCAGCTCCCTCGTGCTCCGGTGCCACTGCTCCTCCGCCTGATGATGCTAATGCACACAAGAACAGGGAGACCACAAAAAGGAGGGGGGACGCCAGAAGAAAGACATGTTGAGTGCATGGATTACTGCTACCATTGGCGGACAAGACAGACACAGAAGTCCCCTGCACTATGCCGCGCTCTTGGGCTGCACTGTTCAATTCCTGGGAAATGGCCTGCAAGCCTATGGACGACATCTGCACACATAGATGACACAGGGGCATGAATAGCTGTACTTGGCAGTCTACAGAGGTGGGCTGGGGTGCCACATGGCCTGCCTTACGGAGGGGCCTTGACCACGGAACTCGCCCTGGCCTAGGGAAACCCACAGCCCTCCTCCCCCACCCAGACAACTCCACTGCGCGCAAAGTCAGCAGAATGAGAGTGTACTCACCCCCTTGTGTCTGCTGTGATGCCCTCAAGCGCCCATCCAACTCCGGGTAGACCTTGGCCAGGATCCTGAACATCAGGGGGGTCATGGTGCGACGGGCACCCCTCCCACGTTGGGAGGCCATCCCCAACTGAGCCTCCGCCGTCTTCTTGCTCCAGCGGCGAATGTCCTCCCATCTTTTCCGGCAGTGGGTGCTCCGTCTGTGGTAGACCCCCAGGGTCCGGACGTCATTGGCGATGGCACGCCAAATATCTCTCTTCTGGTGGGTGCTGACCTACATGAAATGTACAGGGGAAGAAGAGAAGTCATTACCAACTGTACAGTCAAAGTGATTTGCCCCCATCCCTACCCTTGCCATGTGGCACATGCATTCACCGTCTTTCATGCATGCAGCACTCCTTCCTTCTTACATCCAGCCCTCTCCACACAGGCATAGCCCATACAACATGCTCCCTGTGTACTTACCTGTTTGTCTGGAGGACCGGAGAGTAGAGTGTACTGGGGGAGGACCCCATCCACGAGCTTCTCCAACTCCTCCGATGTGAAGGCAGGGGCCCTTTCCCCAGACGCACAAGCCATTGTCTCTTCCAGACCGAGGTCACAGCAGCACTTGCAGTGTAGGTCCTCTCCTGTCGAAGACCAGGTATCGAGTGATTGAACAGATAGAAAATGTCGGTCACGTCCGCAGCAGTCACGTCCGTGGCGGTGCGTACCGTCACCGCCGGCGTACATCGTCATTTGCTCCTGGGACCCATAGGGCCCAATGTTAATCAATGCAGCATTGTGCCGCGGTCTCCGACCGCCTACCGCGACAGTGTACAACGCCAGCACAGTTACCTCACATCCCATTGTCCCACTTTACCGGTCAGGCAGCCGCCATTTCAGGGGCCCACATGGCTTTATTTTCAACTGCGTCACACATACCTAGGCCTAGTCTCAACACACATACAGGCCACCTTTTGTGTATGATTGGTGTTCTGTGTAAACTGTGGGTACGTACCTCTGAGTTGTTTGACTCCGTGCTTGCTGTTGTCCTTCATAGGCACCGTCCGCTGGGACATGTGAGGAGATGGCGGCATCCTCCGGTGTACCGACCGTTGGTGGACCTGTCGACAATGGAGGAGCGACATTTGATAATCACCTACAGGCTTGACCGTGCCACAATCCAGGAACTGTGTACCCAGTTGGAGCCAGACCTGATGTCAGCAATCCGCCATCCCACAGGAATCCCCCCTCAAGTGCAGGTGCTGTCAGTGCTCCATTTCCTTGCAAGTGGGTCTTTTCAAACAACTGTGGCCATGGCTTCAGGGATGTCCCAGCCTATGTTTTCCAACGTATTATCCAGAGTGTTGTCTGCCCTTCTGAAACACATGCGGAGCTACATCGTTTTTCCTCAGGTGGAGGATTTGCCTACAGTGAAAGATGATTTCTATGCCCAGGGACACATCCCCAACATCATAGGCGCCATTGATGGGACCCATGTGGCTTTGGTCCCCCCCCCACAGGAGTGAAAAGGTGTACAGAAACCGGAAGAGTTATAATTCTATGAATGTACAGATGGTATGTTTGGCAGACCAGTACATCTCCCATCTGAATGCCATGTTCCCTGGCTCAGTGCATGATGCCTACATCCTGTGGAATAGTACCATCCCTTATGTGATGGGTCAACTCCAGAGGCACCGTGTGTGGCTATTAGGTGAGTACCTGGAAGCAAGTCAGTGGTGATGGTTGTTTGGGTCTGGGGTTATCCCTCCAGGTTAGTATGTGTCTAACAGTTTCCCCTCACCATTTGCAGGTGACTCTGGTTACCCCAACCTGTCATGGCTACTGACCCCAGTGAGGAATCCCAGGACCAGGGCAGAGGAACGCTACAATGAGGCCCATGGGCGAACTAGGAGGGTGATCCAGCGGACCTTTGGCCTCCTGAAGGCCAGGTTCCGGTGCCTCCATATGACAGGTGGATCACTATTCTACTCACCAAAGAAGGTGTGCCAGATCATCGTGGCCTGCTGTATGCTTCACAACTTGGCTTTGCGACAAAAGGTGCCTTTTCTGCAGGAGGATGGTCCAGATGGCGGTGTTGTGGCAGCTGTGGAGCCTGTGGACAGTGATGAGGAGGAAGCAGAGGAAGAAGACATGCACAACATCGACTCCGTGATCCAGCAATATTTCCAGTGAAACACAGGTAAGAATACAATCCTGCCTACTACATGTACTTTTACACTACTACCTCTCTCCTGTCTGTCGTTTTCACCCAGTGTATGGTCACTGAGTTGTCACTTTCCCTTACGGTTTCACAGATGTGGTTCCCACTGTGTGACATCTGCTTAAATTCCTCATGGACTAGATCTGTGTGACATAGGTATGTTGACATTACTATTTCAAAAACATTTTGCCACTGTAATTGCTAATACACTATTTCGAAATCACAGACAGACTCCAGATCATTTTGTGCTTTAGGTGTGTTTATTTAAATGCAAAATATTGGAGGGGGTAGTTAAATGGTGAGGGGTGATGGCGGAGGAATGTCCATGGCAGAGTCCAGTCTATTAGTCTCACAGGTGCATTGCCCATATGGGCATAGGAAGTGGAGCTGGGGCAGTTTAATTATGGACAGGGTGACAAAGTGGGACAGTAGGATGACAATCAGGGTGGTCTCATTTCTTGGCGGGGGTCTTGGCATCATTCTCTGTCTTGTTCCTGGATCTCAGGGACCGTTTGCGGGGTGGTTCTCCGTCTGCAGGGGGTGGGGTGCTGGTGTGGTGGTCCTGTGGCGGGGCATCCTGTCCACTAGCGCCGGCAGAAGTGGTGGGCAGTTCATTATCCATGCTAGTGTCAGGGGCCCCTTGTAGTGCCACAGTGTCCCTCCTGGTGTTGAGTACTTCCTTCAGCACCCCTACGATGGTGCCCAGGGTGGAGCTGATGGTTCTGAGTTCCTCCCTGAAGCCCATATACTGTTCTTCCTGCAGGCGCTGGGTCCCCTGAAACTTGGCCAGTACTGTTGCCATCGTCTCCTGGGAGTGGTGGTAGGCTCCCATGATGGAGGAGAGGGCCTCGTGGAGAGTGGGTTCCCTTGGCCTGTCCGCCCCCTGTCGCATAGCAGCCCTCCCAATTCCCCTGTGTTCCTGGGCCTCCGTCCCCTGGACCGTGTGCCCACTGCCACTGCCCCCAGGTCCCTGTTGTTGTTGGGGTGGTGGGTTATCCTGGGTTTCCTGTAGTGGTGCACACACAACTGATTGACGTGTCCTAGGGACGGAGGTATGGGCCCGCTGGGTGGGTGCTGTGCTGGTGTTTCCAGAGGGGGGAAGCTCTGTGGTGGCCTGTGACTGGGTGAGGGGAAATGACTGTCCCGAGGTCCCCGATGGGCTGGGCTGGTCATCTAGATCCAGTTGGACGGAGCTGCTGTCATCACTGTGGGCCTCTTCTGTTGGTGGTGTGGACATGTGTGGACCCTCGTGTCCGGTGACGTTGGGTAGGGGTCCTGCAGGGGTGTAAAAGGATGGTTATTACATCTGTGTGTGTCATGGTGTGCAATGGGTGGGTGACCGTTGATCCCAGTGCTTCCATTCCTGTGTGGGACCAAGTGTGATGATGGTTTAGGGTGTTGTATGGGTATGTGCAGTGGGCATACTTTGGTGATGTGTGTCCATGCTTTGTTGTTGCATGCAGGGCTTGGTGTTGGGATGGGTGGTTTGTGATGTTGGGACATATGTGAGGAGTTGGGGTGCTGGGGATGAGGGTGAGGGTGGGGGTGTGTGCTGGCATGCAGGTAGGGTGGTCGATGTAATAATTAAGATTTGTCTTACCAGAGTCCATTCCTCCACTTACTCCTGCAAGGCCCTCAGAATGCAGAATCGCCAATACCTGCTCCTCCCATGTTGTTAGTTGTGGGGAAGGAGGTGGGGGTCCGCCGCCAGTCCGCTGAACCACCAGGTTTTGTCTTGAGACCACGGAACGCACCTTCCCCGTAGGTCATTCCACCTCTTCCTGATGTCCTCCCGATTTCTTGGGTGCTGTCCCACTGCGTTGACCCTGTCCACTATTCTTCGCCATAGCTTCCTTGCTATTGAGGTGTGCTGCACCTGTGCTCCGAATAGCTGTGGCTCTACCCGGACAATTTCCTCCACCATGACCCTGAGCTCCTCCTCCGAGAACCTGGGGTGTCTTTGCCATGCCATGGGGTGGTGTAGGTGATGTGTGGGGTAGAGTGTGTGGTGATAAGTGTGGTGATATGTAGTGGTGTGTTGTGTGAGGTGCGTGGAAGTTGTGTGGGTGATGGTGTTGTGTGCCTGTGGATGCTGTTGTTCTTGCTGGTGGTGTCTCTCTCTGGCCTTCTTTCTGAATTTTTTGTCGTGGGGGTTTGTGGGTGATGTGGGTGTGTATTTTATATTGTAATGGGTGTGTGGGAGTGGTGTGTGTATGTGTCTCAGGTGTGTGTATTTTGAATTGTCCAATGTGGGGATGTTTTGTAAGAGTGTGTGTATTTTGAGCGCGGCGGTGTGTACCACCAATGGAATACCGCGGATGAAAGACCGCCGCATGGATTCGTGTGTCGTGATAGTGTGGGCGTATTTTTGTTGGCGTGACGGTGGAGGATTTGTTTTTGCCAGTTTATCACTGACCTTTGGTGTGGCGGACTTGTGTGGGTGTCCGAGTTTTGGCGGATTCAGAGATGTGGGTCATAATAGCTGTGGCGGAATTCCGCGACTGGGTGGTGTGTTGGCGGTCTTCTGCACGGCGGTAAGCGGCTTTTACCGCCAATGATGTAATGACCGCCTTGATCTTTTATATTTTTATTGAATACATGCACAAAACCTTCCATTTGGATACTATTTTAATATCATTGTTTATGGGAGTGGTGTTGCATTTTACTCAAGAGACCCCTATTCCTTTAGAGTTAGTTTACTTCTCCATTCTATTACACTCTGCTTACTCAATGATACTACGTCCTACCAGTCGATGACACATCATTCTCCTTTATGCCATTAACTTTTAGTCATGCAGAATAGTAGTCTTACTAGTGTACAGCATGGCTAAAACACATTGGCAAAGGCAATAGATCTTGCATAGGCGAGACCTATTGGCTTTGCCAATGCTTGTTTATAAGGTATGAACTTTGAGGTAACTTGCAATATCCTTATGTACGCAGGGGGTATTTTACTCGACATAATACATGGTCACACCACCAGCTTTCCCACAAACCACTTAAAACCTTAGTGCATAGCTTCTGTCATTGCAAGCTATTAAAATAGAGCAGAAGAAAGAAAAGCAACATTCCATTTGTTGCTTTAAACAGCTGTATTAATTATGCTTTGTGACATGATCTGCCCTTCACCTTGGCTGCTAGCTCTGGCAGAAGGCATTGTAATGTCAGAACTCAAGTGCAATAACCTCATCATAATCATTTCCTGATGTCTTTTCTTTATAATCAGTGGATGTTTCTCTTTATACTGAGTGACTTGGTGCATCACATGTAGCTGATTGAAAAGAAATTAGTGACTGCAGTTTACACAGGGATTAAAGAATCCATGTTTATATAGCCTGTAACTCCAAGAGCGTCTTCAGTGTAAATGCTCCCAGTTATGACTGATGTGGAGCTGAGCTGCCCAAGATCACACACAGTAGTAAATGTGATATCAGAACTATGGCTTCTGACCACAGTTTATGACTGTTGTACCTAATCGCTTTTGATATCTCCAGTGCGGTTCCAATTTCATGAAGCGAGAGACATAATGGGTATCTTCTTCCTTTTTACCCTCCTACCTTTTTTGCTTGGCTTACAAACATGAAAGGTTTATCAGCATGTTATTTTCACATTTGAGCTAATTACTTTGTGAATGTAAAGAACAATAAAAGATACCTTCAAACTGTAACAATATGCCTTCTTTTCTCCCTATTTCACTTCCAATATATATGATTGTGTAAATTTATCAAAGCCTGCAGTTCGAAAACAAGGAGCGATTTGTAAAGGGTCGATTGAAAAGTCCCCGAAGCTGTCCCTGTCGTCCCCCCCCCCAGAAATGTATTGTCTCCTACGCCCCTGTTTTTTCAAGCTCAGATTCACAGGTTATTTGGACACCATCCAACCATTAATATACGACAAGAAATCATTTTTTTGTTTGTTAAATGCCAGAAAGACCCAATGTATGTCCGCGTAACGTCATTCTTCTGCGGTCTCTCATAATCCAATGTGTGTTTTAAATCTGAGGTGTAATGCCCGTTCCCCTGTGGCATTTCAGAACTGTTGGCGTACACTGTACAGTTGTGTCATGATTGATCGCAGCTGCAATGCACCAGAGATGAACCCACCTCTCCAAGGTCAGTTACACTTTCACTCTACAAACTATAAGAAGCCTCCTGGGACAGTAACCATTCAAATTATCTGGAGCACTAAACCACATTGAAATTATTAACATGAATGGGTGTCCTAAAACTAGGTGATTTTAGCAGCTCTAAAAGTATGTTCCAAGTCCTATTGGCAAAACCCATGATTGCTGTCCCTTAATATTTTAACATCAATAAGTCCCCTGTGCCACCCCTCTAACAAGCTCTATATTCTAAGCTCTAAGAAACATTCTTTCTCTTTTCATTTAATTCGGTGTAACACTCTGCCCTGTATTTATTCACATTTCATCAACTTTGATCTAAATTGGTGCCCGCAGCTGCAGGGGCAACACAGCCTTTTATGAGCCATGCACACTGAAGCCCCCTGAGTCATGAACGAACCCTTGAACATTTTTGCATAAGAACATTAAATAATGTAATGGCGACAAAAGGAATCCATGAAGCAGGTAATGACCTTTTATTTAAGCAAGCTGAGCAAACCAGTGAAGCACAACATAACTTGGGGGCATTATGGAGAATACAATGTTCACACGGGGAGCGCAGAAAGTGGAGGTGGGTGGGACTCACATATAGAGAGCCGGCATGACATTTTCAAATGCAGAACTGGAAGCAATCACAAATAACAGAAAATATATTAAGTCGGCAATGTTATTACATTTAGTATGGGAAATATTAAGAAAACGCAAATAATATGGCAATAAATATGCGGGTTAAAAACTCTGTAAAGAAAAGTGACTTTGTGCGTGATACAAAGTTTGCCGCACAAGCAGTGCAGAGAAGGTTCTGCCTCGACAGCACCAGCTGCAGAAGGACTGGCACATAATCAGCTCTTTATGTGAGGAGTGGCATTATTTTCCAGCAAGCAGATACCAAATTCACAGAGGACAGGTGCCTCGGGGGCAGCAGTTAAATGCTACTACGGTAAGTTCACCATGACGCAGTGGTAGACGGAGCTCCTGAAAAATTATAGCCCACCAAATGTACGGGGTTAAAGATAGCTGTCAGTCGGGATGATTGGCATTATTTTCAGTGCTTTTTGTGGGACACTTCATGGTTTACATGGCGTAAAGCATGCAATGAACCACTTTGTAAATTTGGCACAGCGTTTTTGGCCATCTAACACCACACTAGCGTAAACAAAATGACGCTAATGTGTCATAAGACGGCGCAAGGGGCACTTAAATCTGCCACAGTGATGTTCTTACTTTTGTTCTTTTTAAACAGAAGCCTGGTGGGTCCGGTTTCCTTCCAGTCTCATGAGCTCAACTGGGAATGTTATAACGTCACCAACTGGGTGCCTCCTGCACTTTGTGCACTGGTTCCATCGATGTCATTTCCAGGTTCTGACCGTAGCATGCATTTGGACTTGAAGGAAAAGCTCCTCTATTCAATACCACTGAAATATTCGATTTTGTGAAGTCTGTAAGGCATGATATCAATCTAATAATTGGACTGGTGAAAAAAGTATTATGCATGCAAAATCTCACATAGTTCCTATTATGGGAATTTCATGAATTACTGCACCTTTAAACGATCTGAATTACTTTGCCTTTTCTCCACCATGATATCTTATGTTATTTTCTCCCACAGAAAATGCGTTGGAGCAGAAAATATATTATGGAAACTGTAAAATTTCAATCAAAGACATATTCTGCTGGTTCAAGTCTGCTGGCGGTATTTGAAATGACTGTATTACATGCAGTGTGCCCTCACATTACTCATTATTCACTATATCAGCCAAACACATTTTGGATAAATACAAATCATTTTACAATTTTTTGAAAACAAATGCATGTATTTTACCAAACAAATTCACAGTTTCACATACCCCTACCTAATAGACAAAATATTTGCACTTGCAATTATGCTTGTATGTTTTTTTGCAATGGATCCATGCTTCTCGGGGCCTTTGATTTGTTTGGCTTGAGAGACATTGCTGTATCGTAGTCAGGGTAACTGGGGGGTAACGGGTAGATTGAGAGTCTGAGTTTTCCTGACAAACGTTATGGTGCACTGAGTGTCACAGGTTTTTGGAGTGTGGGTAGAGGGAAGGTCAATGTGCGAGCAGGGTTAGGGGAATGGCAGTAGGTGGTAGGAAAACATTCACATGAAAAATGAACAGCATTTTGAAAACCATCAAACTTGCGATAGTTCTGCAGGCAAAAAGTTAAGAGCATGCCACAGAACCTGTGCCCACTTGCTGGTTAAAGGTCCAATCCTTGTAAAGTAATTAGGGTGTACCAATCTGTGTGCAACTGTGAGATCACAGGTTCTATTGACAATGAGATGTTGGGTGGGTAAAGATATCTACTGCATAAATGTGTCAATGTGGCATTTTTATTTTATGGTAGGCATTTTATTTAACATGAACGTATCTCATAGGAACAGCAGAGTGTTTTATAGAGAATATTATTTTTGTCAAAAGCAGCGTCACAGGCTTGATCTGCTATGCAGTTGCGGTTCGAAGGAGGGAAAAGGGGTGGGGCAGCCCGGTGCATGGCAGGGGTGAGGGGCGAGACGACAAAAGAAAAATATATACAATAATAAAAAAAACGTACCTTTGTCGCCATGCTGATCCGCTCCTTCACTATGGACACAGGCTTCCAGCCTGCCCTGCATCCAATCCTAAAGCAGCTTTCATACAACCAAGAAAGATCCATGTGAAAGAACATGTGACACACAAACATAGGATGTGTTCAATATCAAAAGTATACATTAAACATATGACGCATCAGGAACAGAGGTTGGAGCATTGTGTCCACTACCATATAGTGCATTCGTTGATTGGTTTTATTGGTAGAGAGAAATAAATTAATACGAATGCTCCCAAGCGACGTGGTGTACCAAACAAACTAGCGCCTTTAAACAAAAATTCTGGTAAAGACCACAAATTGTGGTCAGTTTGATAGGGGAGTAGTGCCTCGTGTAATCAGGGATAAACTATGTTTATCATCTTGCACAATGTACATCATGTGTTTATCACATTTTATATCTACTGATGCGGAACAAAGGGAGGTGGAGGGGATGGGTATCCTAGTGAGAATTGTGCCAGAGTGACGGTAGCTCGTTTGTTTAGCTGTTTTAGATGTCGGTCTCTGTAACTGAGATAAAGGGGTATTGCTGATGCATTTTATATATTTAACCAAAGGTCGCAATACTCCCTGTGAGATTTTAGGATTAGTCGGGTATTACTCCTGTGAGCTGTGGCTGCTCTAAGGTAAGAGACCCATGCCCACCACGTGTGATGGGTTATATTGGCGAATGGCTTCCATTCTGTTAGAATGACTTTACTGCAATGGCCAATAGCAGGCCCAGCAGAGCCATGTTAGTTGACTCGAGATTTAGAGCTACCAGAGATGCCAAAGGGCCTTGAGCAATCATTAGGTAGCTAAGGTGAATTGGCATTTCAAATAGCATTGCTAGTTGGTCTTGGATCAAGGGCCAAAATAATTCAGGAGGGGGGCAGCTAAAAAACATATGTGCCTGACTGCGAGGTCACAGGTACTGCCTCTGGCAGCACAATTGTAGTGATACCTAAGGAAGGCAAATACCATATCCACCCCAAAAACTACCTCCAAATCTCCCACAAAATCTTAGTCAAAAGATTAGAACCTTGTATCACCAAACTCATTCACAGCCCTCAGATGGGATCCTTTAAAGGGAGGCTTGCCAGAGATAAAATATGCACATTCTGCCACATAGGCGAAATCCCCACCAATCCACCCTACCAGCCACGGCTACTGCACTCTACACATAAAAGGCCTTTGATAAGGTCTTGTGGCCATTCCTCAGTTCCATTCTGCTAACCCCAAAGCAAAAATCTGAATCAATGGCGCCCTCTATGCTCCCTTCGACCTACACCAAGGTACACAACAAGGATGTATCCTCTCTCCCCCTTTTTCCTACTTTCTTTTGACCCTCTTATCCAAACAATCAGTGCCTCTCCTGAAATTAATGGGTTCCAATTTGGCACTAAGTCAAATAACACCGCTGCACATGCAGACAATATTCTCATATTTTCTGGTGTCATTGGGAAAGCCATTCCAGCAATCACTAACATCATCCAAGATTTCTCCCAAGTATCTAGATACTCCTTAAACAAAGGCAAAACTGAGGTTGTTCCTCTTAACCAATACTGCTTACCCATTCACTTGGGAGATTCAGGACTCAAATTGCAACTCAAATATCTGGGATCTTGTTTATTAGCGACCCATCCAAAACAGTACAACACAATGAATCCCAACTATATCTAAAGTCAAAGACCTTCTCTAGTCATGGTCCCCTAAACACATATCTCAGTTGGGCAGACTCCAAACACTTAAAATGATGATTATCCCAGCAGTTAGCTTCATCACATCCATGCTGCCCTTGAAACTGTCCCCCTCTTTCTTCAACTCAATTGAGAAACTAACATCATACTTTCTCTGGAACGGTAAAAGAGGAAGAATCTCCTACAAATCTCTCAGACTAAATTTTACAAATGGTGGCTGCAACCTTCCATATTAGAACCTCTATCAGTCCACCTTTTTAGCAGCACAAGGTGCATACCAGACACTATTGAATACACCACTGAGTTGAGATGTAACACTCATTTTGTGATCTCTTTAACATCATCTCTGGGATTACAACGTCAAAGTTTAAACCTATGCACTCTCAACAGATTTTTACTGACACTTCAAACGCACCAAGTCTATTAGACGAGCAATTGCCGAACCCCATTCATAACTCAACATTTGCTTTGTCGCGTGGGCTCTCATTATACTAAATGAGACTACTGGATTTCTAGGCAGCAGGATCATTCACGGTGTGGGGGACTGAGTCTGACCCACGTGGAAGGAACTCTGTCACCCTAAATCCGGTTTTGCTCCGGCTAACTAGCAGTGCCTCATTTCTCCCAAAGGGAAGAGATGATTGGGCAGCCGAGCGCATGACATCTTTGGAACTTCTCAGGGAAGTCGTGGTCACTCAGATCCAAACCAACTCTCTCATTTACAGTATGATCTCATATACAAATGACAAAGGCAGTATAAGTTTTATATAATGTTTTGAATAAAATGACTGCATTTTAGATAATAAGGCGTGAGCCACAATAACCAGAACCATACAACACAGTAGGATTGAAATAGTCACCAGGAGAGTAAAACATAAGAATAACACTATCATGGTGTTTAACAATTTCTACTCTCCCTCTGCTAGTTCTATTTCGAGCACAGCATGTTAAGCTTCTAACTTGCCTTTCTGAATCCCTCGGGAGACATAAACCCTCATACCTGAGCAAAGGCCTGTGATCTGGTTCAGCATCTGCAACGAGGCAGTCAGCGTCTAGTTGTGGTTCCCTGGTCGGAATCTCCCTCTTGCGTGTATTGGGACAAGGAAGTGTTTTTATAACTAACATGTCAGCGTGATCACAAAATGTCCCTACGCAGGAATGCCAAAGACTAAACTCCTACCACGTCTATCGGCAATGTACCAGACTGTATCCTTGACTGAAGCACAGAGTAATTCGTTATGGAGAACTCCAGTGCTGAAGTAGGCTAAACAGTGTGATATGAAATATAAAACTATTTGAAAAATAACAGTATGAAGCCGAATAAAAAGCATTTAGAGCAAAGTGCACGAAGGCTCTAAGCTACGAGCAAAGGAATAAAATACATCCAGGGCAAAATGCACAAAGGCCTAAAGCCTAAAGCTAATGCGCAAAGGATACATACAACTGACCACACTACACCCTCCCCTTGTCGGTAGCAAGTGGTTGCAAAAAATAAAAATATGCCCCACATATAAACAAAACAGAACAAGATACATTTCGACAAGGTCAGAGGATAACAAAGTCATAAATTTGGGAAGCATGTGACGATAAAGCCAAATTCAATGTAATGTCAATTTCTGCTTCATTGAGAAGAAAAAAAAATCCAATTGTCAGACAGAAGCAATAGAAAGCAGAAGTTCCTCCACTTCGATATATGTCAAAATTGGAAGATCCATGCCAAAAGGTACCATGGAGCAGGTGTGTTCCAAAGCCCCAAAACCATTCAGGGCGGCACCCCGTGCAGGGCCTATGAATGAGACAATACCATCTTCCTCCAGGAAGGGAATCTCATAAACTGCCTCACGAAGCAAACACAACCGTAGTGCACAAGTCTGGGAATGAGCCCTAATCAGGAACATCAACAGATCAGCATCGACCACTGGAGGGCGCTGCAGTGAGAGACAGAGAGCAAGTGCATGTTCAAACGAGCACCAAAGGCACCGAAACACGGGTTGCACACAATCCAAAACCGGCCGGAATGTCAAAGACCAGTTACACTCCAAATGTCCCAGGAGTGTTGCTCCAAAATGCTGCATCATGCGTTCACGACACAGCTGCGCTGACAGGAGCATCAATATGGGATCTCGACGTGGCGGGACAGCCATTGCGGAAGAACAGCAGCAATAGCAAGACTCCATCCAATAAAGCCAAAGTAATCGGGAAACCCCCAAAAATGCTTCCGAAAATAGAGTGTATAGCCAAAGGTATTAAACCGAATATGGAAGAGAAGGTGTGAGCAAAACCAACACCAACGGCTTTGAAAAAATGTGCAATTCCAGTAGTGCTGGATGCATTAAATATACGTCCCACAAGTTCACCAAAGTGACTCGGAAAGTTAGTATTCAAAAGGGACTGTATTTCCGTTGATGACCTCGCCACCTGGAGTGCGTAGGTCTCGCTAGCAGATGTAAGGGCCACATGCTTTTGAATCGACTCAAGTTGTCGAAATTTACCTTGGAAGTAGCAATATGAGGCCAGATGTCTGCTACCTCCCTAATTTGAGTGGGGGAAATAACACATTCCCGCAGCACGTAACGGCCTTGGTGACAACGACTACGTAAACTATTCCTGCACGCATGCCACAACAGCGCTCACTGTTAAGAATAACGTAACTGCCGTTAGAAAGCACCTGGAAAGTGTTTTTAATAACTGGGACTGGAACTCCCTTCAGATAACAAGCTAAGTTAGCAATCGAAGCATTACACGCCCCGTGCAAGGACAGCTGTTTACAAACCATGGAATGGCTGACAGAAGTTTCGCATTCGCTACCGCTAAGAAAAACCTCCCTCAAACCATTAATACATCTGTATAGAAAGGGAAGCTCCCACACCTCGTGTATGTAACTGTCTCCCAACCGTTCGTATCTACCCACCGGAATGTACTTCAAACAAGAAGTAAATTGCAGAGTGGAGATAGGCAGATTAATAACCCCATGAATTAACCACTCAGCTGACGGAATCTCAGCAACCGTAAAAGGCAGTTTCTCCAGTATTTCAATATTTAACATAACATACGTTGCTTCCTTTTTAGCCATCAGCTGTTGTTGACGAGTCAAATTAAAAGAAACAAATATCTCCCTGGCATGAATGTACTGCCACGGAACGCAACCTGCCTTCAAGGTCTGTAGAGTCCAACCCAGCTGCATGATGGACTGCGTCTGACTCTGCCCATGATATAAAGAAGACATATCTGATTTAATAATGTCTATAGCAGAGGAAACAATGTTGTCAATTGTATAAACACGGTCTGAAAGGGTATGTATCCCATTATCCACAACAGACAAAGCCTGTATCAGATTTTCCTGATCAATTTGTCTCAACCGGGCCGCAGCCTCCTGCTGTGAAAGCTTCCAAATCTCATTATATACTTCATATAAAAAACGTTTCTTCCGTGGCACCTTTGGTCCTGACAAAAAAACTTGTAAGTCAGTATCATTAGACAGTAACGTGAGATGTGATTTAACTGCAACCAGCGTGGTTGATTTTAACCATTGCTGACAAAGCTTTCTCACGCTGTATGTAGTTATGATATCAGCATGTTTTGGTGATATGTAGCGAGGGTCTGCCCTACTAGTCCTGAACCCCCCTGAAGAGGTGACAAAACGTTGATGACACTGATTAGTATCTACGGGCCATAATAACCACCCGCCCGGATATATCAATGAAGTGTTAAGCGTACCTTTCTGGACCCAGTGTGTAAACTCACTAAACGTGGCATTAACATATTGCTGCCAATTGTTCAATTTGGAAGGGACAGGTATACCAGGCAAATTCAACTCTCTAATCGTTGCTAAGCCCAAACAGCTAGTCTGTTGTACTGTGTCATTGAGGAAAATCATCTGCACAGGGATAATACATGCCCTAAATAATGTGTCCCTTCCTCGCATTTGCCAATTTTTCGTTCCCCAGACACTTTTTAAATCCACAGTCTTAAACCAATAGTCATACCCCTCAACCGAAAGTTTAGATACAAACAAATTTGAATACAGTAATTTAGTATCGGTCAACAACATTTGCTTATTAGCATACGGAGTAACTTTAAAATAGTAAGACACAGCATTTTGTTGATTATGCCCAGAAAAATATGCAAATTTATCATAATACGTTTTAGAACTCCCCTGTGGAGGAGTCGGGCAATGTTCCCATTGCACATATTCAAATATTGATTTAGGGCTACTTACTTTATGAATAAAGTGGTGTCCATAATAATTGTAGCAAAACATGTCACCATGATTATCTCTAAATAGGTAAGCATCTTCATCGTCATAGACAGTATAATATTGCAAATCCGTCAGCATAGAATCTACTGTCTTCACATCCCAATCATCACAAACAATGCCTGGTATAACAATATCATTCATTGATAACTTGAGGACATATGGTATTTGAATCAATTCAGTGGGACCATATATATCAAACATCACTTTATCCCACACAATCCCATCTGGAATCGGTACTGCAGAAATGTTCACATTGGACAAGTCTCTTCGAACCACATGAGATGAAAAATGTGGTTTCAACACCGTCTCCACGTGCTCAATGTCAGATCGTTCAGGAAGAAAATGACCATGTATTACTAAAAAAAAAGTAACCACAAATCCCAACCACAAAAAAATAGTCATTACAGCCATAAAAAGCAACAAATAGTTCCAAGGAAAAACAAAATATGTGCGTTTAAGCCAACACAGCAGCTTACGTGGACCCCGGATTGAAGATAGTGAGGACGAGTCTGACACTGCATCAGTAGTGTCGTTGAAGCAACCAGTTCTTGCAAAAGGTGCAATCGTGAACAAAGAAGCAGATGGTGGCTCTCGCCTAGGCACGCTATAAACCACATGTTCAGAAACATCAGTAGAACGTACAGCAACTTGATCAAAAGACTCCAAACTAATCGTTGTCTGTGGAACAATCGCAAGATCATCTTCCACCCTCCCCATGCTCGGAGAGGAAACAGCATCGGTGCAAATCACCTGCAGCGGGACTTCTTCCCCAGTAGTGAGAGGGATTCCGGAACTACTGGGTGTCCCCCTTGGTCTGCTGTGCAGAATCGGCCACATGTTGTAACTTGACATTATCAATGGAAACAAGCGATTTCCTTTGGCCCCGTGCAGCGGCGGTAAAATTACAGTTCTCGTGCCGCTAACCCCTAACACAGGGACTGGTGATCGATAAGAAGAACCAAATTCTTTCTTTACTGCGACCTTTTCACGCACTAGATCCCCAATCCTGGGTATCCAACCAGTAGGCATTACTGGCTCATCCTTAATTCCTGTGGAGGCAGCACTTGCAGAAGAGTTATCTTCATGGAATTGTTGTAAATCCTGCAAAACAGTGACACGATCATTTATGTCAAAGGGCGTATCTGCCGCCTCCACACCAGGACCATCTAGATCAGGAACATACATTTGTGTTCCAAACAGGCACTCATATGAAGTACGACCCCCCAGGGACCTTCTAGGCAAGTTATTAAGTGCTCTCTGTACCCCATACAGGTGGGCTAGCCAACTACGACCAGTACCTATAACTCTGGCCGTTAAGGATTGCTTTAAATCACGATTTAAACGCTCCACAACAGAATTTCCCTCAGGATGAAATGGAGACGAGAATTGGAGTTGGACCCCCAATGAAGCCATGGTGTCCCTGAATGCCTTAGAGGGAAAAGCAGGGCCCTGGTCCGAATGAAAAGCCGCAACTGCAAACGTATTGACAAAGATGAGCAAATCTTTAATAACAGTCCGAGCGTCAGCCGAGCGCTGTGGCCAGACCCACACAAATCTGGAGCACGAATCTACAGCAACCAAAATATATTTGTATGCACTATCTGGCGTCAGCGGACCACAATGATCCAAGTACACACACTGTAAAGGCTTATTTGAAATCAGAAGGGGCGTCTGCTGCAGGCGTCTAGCCGTCGAAGCTTTAATTTGTTGACAGACGTCACAACAAAGGACATATTGCTTTGTCTCCTTATAGAGACCAGGCCACCAGTAACAAGCCTGTAAAAGTGAAATCGTGGCAGCCACACCAGCATGTGCAGATGCCACCCCCTCATGTGCTGCAGATACTAATCGAGGTCTCTCAATTTTATTGGGTATTTCACGTACACCAACGCCTGGAATTTTAACAACAGCATTTAGCATACTACCCAAGCAGTAACTATATTTAGAAGGGAATCCTTTTGGAAATTGCGTGCCATCAGCCGTAGCTTTTATGGCAGCCGAAATCTCTGTGTCTGGTTTGGAACTCGAACGAGTCACTGCAGCCACAGTGGCAACTGCCACTGCCGACTTCGCGGCTTCATCAGCCAAAGTATTTCCAGCAACGTGTATTCCAACGCGCTGGTGTCCAAGTGTATGTACAACATGGACTTTAGGAAGCGTTTCCTTCAGATTCGCAACCTTCCCCCACAGCAATTTGTGTTTAATGGTGTTGCATTTAGAATCTCTGAACCCATTCAACCTCCAGTAGTGTAAATATTAATTGAAAGACTGAACACAGTAGTAGGAGTCACAGACCAGCAAGGTTAGTATCGCTGGATCCGCGTGTTCCAATGCCAACAATAGAGCTTTGAGCTCAGCCAACTGTGCTGTACAATCTCCCAAGGTCTGTGTATAAGTATGTCGGGGGCAGAACACTTCCCCCTCCATTGTGCCGCTCACCACCGCACAGGCAGCAGAATACTGTTGTTTAGTCCCAACCGCCGGTTGCGCAGAGCCATCGGTATACATGACCACCTGATACTGGTCAATAGGCAATGTGCCAGCGGGAATTGGGTACTCCATTTCATATTGAAGAAATTCTTGAGTCTGCAGCTTAGGGTCAAATATGTAATCTACATCAGTGGCTGTCAAAGACGTAGCCCATTGTATCCATCGCGGGTGTAAAGCTTTCGAATTAGGAACACTCGCTTTTGTAACAGCCTCTAAGGCTGGAATCGGGGAAACGACAACAATGCGTTGGCCCTGGGCAAGAGGTCTTTCTTTAATAACAGCCATCTGTACAGCAGTGATTATTTTCTCAGTCTGTGCAAATCGTTGTTCTGCAGCAGAATACAAGTGGGACTTGTATGCGATCGGGACTGTCTCACCCTCATTAAAGGTGACATATGTAAACCCAACAGCCCCAGGTATAACCCTGATGACTAAATGCGTTTTATTGTCCCGGGTGTGTAAATGCTTAACTGCTAAGAGATCAGTTTGCAAATCTCGAAGTATATGTGTATGCTCAATCGTCCAAAATCTACTTGAAAAATTAGGGCGAATCAACTCGTATAAGGGTTTTATACGTGTAGCATAGTCAGGAATGTAAGTTCTGCCAAAATTCAGAAACCCCAACAATGACTGGAGCTTCCGAACCGTATTAGGAGGCTGCAATTGAGCACATTTCTCCAAAAAATGTGGCGCTAAGCTCTTGCCCTCATTCGACAACTCATATCCCAGGAAAATGACACTGGGGAAGGCAATCTTTGACTTCTTAAAATTAAACTTATATCCAATTTCAGCAAACCCCACAACAATGCGTGCTACATGCCTTAGATGTTGCAGAATCTCATCATCTGTCAAATATATGTCATCAACATATGATAACGCCTCAGGGTCTAACTCGTGCAGTATTTCAGTTACACGAGCCGAAAATAGTCCTGGGCTATTCTTATACCCCTGAGGCAAACGACAAAACTTTTTTTGAGAGCCAAACGCACTGAAACTGGTATAGTCCCGACTCTTGGGCGCTATATTCTGGCAGAAAAATCCATTCGAGATATCTAATGTTGTTTTGTATTTTTTACGCACTATATTATTCATAAGCGCTGCGCTGTGTGAATTCTGTATTGCATAGGTGCGTGTATGTCCATTTAAGTGTCTATAATCCACCACTATCCTATATGAATGGTCCGGTTTAGCAACTGGAAATAATGGATTATTCATCGGCGAGACACAGGGTTCTATTACACCCTGGTACTCCAATTTTGTACAAATTGTTCTAACCGATGCCCTTGCTTCAAATTTGATAGGATACTGCGGCTGCGGCTGAGGTTCTCCCTTTATTGTAATTACATGATACGGTGATTGTCTATCCCACCCCACGTTATTTCTATATAGTGCAAGGGCCTGTGTTAGAGCCCATGATGTACTATAGGACTCCACTAGTTCTCTCGGAACAAGCGGTGAGAATGAAGGTGTAATAACCTCCTCCCCAACCGGACAGTCGCGAACAAAGTCAGGTGGCCAATCTTGTTCGGCCAGCAGAACGTCATATGATTTTACCACATGGTCCCAAAAGATGGCATGTACAATGCGGTCAATGTCCCCTTCTAATTGCAGAGTTACTTTATATACTCTATCAGGATCAGAGACTCGCATATCTGCAGTTTCGACTTGTATGAAGTCATCAGTTGCTTTCATCTCCAGATGCTCTAGACGACTCCGGCGAACTATTGTGACCTCTGCCGCGCTGTCTAACAGTGCCAACGCCCATGTCTTGTTCGTCAAGAGAACTCTCTTCTTGAGTGGTATGTCTAACTGAGACTGCGGCCACCTTCTTCTTTTTAAATTGTTGCTTTTGTTGGACTGGTTTCTCTTCCTGTTTAATAGAAACCTCAGTTGAGCGTTGTGATTCACATACTCAGTTCTCTGCTCTGACCGCCCACCTCTCTCACTTCTCTTGTCCGAGAAGTCCTGAAAGGAACGAGATTGGCGTGTATCAGTATATTGATATCTATCAGGCATCTTCAAATTATCCCTATTCCTGAGATTATACCTATTCTGCGGGGTCTCGGTTGCGGAGATTGTCCCCCATCCTTCTTAGGTGTTTGCTGTTTCTTTTCCCAGCGCTTTTTAGTACTCTCAGGTTGCTGTTGTTTAGCATTATCTTTATTATTTTTACCCTGTAATTGGGGTTTTTGCGGTCTAGCCCCTAGGCTATCGCGACCAATACTGGAATATGTTTCTGCTATTATTCTCGGGAGTTCCCGCTCCTGATTAATCTGCGGAACATCCCAAAGACGCATACGCACTGCTAGTGCTACTGCCTCTCCCTTGAGATTACTCAAAATAATAGAAGAAACTGCTGCAAAATTGCCCATCAACTGCATGCCTAAATCTAAGGCGGGGGCAGCCCCATATTCATCTTGAATTTGTTTAAGCACTTCCGGCAGATTAGCCAAAGTCGGTGTACCGTGCGCTGTAGTGTAGAGCGCGGCAAACACCGTGCCCCATGTATTACAAAGGTCCACTGGAGGAACCATTCCATACGGCAAACACATCGTCAATATTCTATGTTGATCCTGAGGTCCCGTATGGGGAAATACTGCTTTCAGCGTATTAATTTTTTGCGCCAGCCAAAATGGAGTCTCCTCACGTTTAGCCGGTACCTTACCCATAACTGAGTGTACAGTGGCCGGATTGATACCCGGAACCACTGCCT
This sequence comes from Pleurodeles waltl, assembly GCF_031143425.1. NCBI lineage: Eukaryota > Metazoa > Chordata > Amphibia > Caudata > Salamandridae > Pleurodeles > Pleurodeles waltl. Next base: position 458,217,791 of record NC_090450.1, read on the forward strand.
GTGGGTGCGCCGGAGCAGCACACGCTGCATTAGTATTTAATGCCTGCATTACAAACTGAACCAGTCTTCTGTGTGTAGTTGCTAAGTCTATATATAAACAACGCATGTCAGCCACTGCCAAATTAGCAACCGCAGGATATGGTGTGTAAGTAGCCAATAAAGGCCAGGTCGGACCATCATTACTCAGTGGACCTAACCTTACTTGTGCTACTGTGTGTGGGAGGGCGCCATCAAGCCAATTATGGTGTTCTTGATAAGATAAAGGTATCTCTAAGTATGCATAAGCCCTGTACTGTCCAGGGACATTCGCAACAGTGTATTCGTGAAAAGTGTTTGAATCCCCATCAACTGCTGGAAATACGACCCAAGAATAAAAAAGTTATGTTATATAGGCTGCATGGGCATCCACCACAAAAGTGACCGGACCCACCTGGACTGTCAGACCATGTGCTAACAGATGTCCCGTGAGCGGTTGGCGCATATTAAGCGCTACTTGCACCACTACCGGATTCGCCATCTAGAGAAAAACAGCACCTGGGTAGAGAAGGCACACCAATAACGGGGTTTTTCCTTTCAAAGTTCAAGCTTGAACAACCGACCACTAAGCAATAGGATGCACCTATCACGTGGTGGCGGAAATCCTCAGCCCCACGGACGTCTCCGCTTACGGAACCGAGGAGTCAATTTATATATGATACCGAGAGAGTCAGCCGGACCCAATAATTAGAGCCAGACCAATCGTTGGCGGCGCCATGTCACATGGGCTCTCATTATACTAAATGAGACTACTGGATTTCTAGGATCATTCACGGTGTGAGGGACTGAGTCTGACCCACGTGGAAGGAACTCTGTCACCCTAAATCCGGTTTTGCTCCGGCTAACTAGCAGTGCCTCATTTCTCCCAAAGGGAAGAGATGATTGGGCAGCCGAGCGCATGACATCTTTGGAACTTCTCAGGGAAGTCGTGGTCACTCAGATCCAAACCAACTCTCTCATTTACAGTATGATCTCATATACAAATGACAAAGGCAGTATCAGTTTTACATAATGTTTTAATAAAACGACTGCATTTTAGATAACAAGGCGTGAGCCGCAATAACCAGAACCATACAACACAGTAGGATTGAAATAGTCACCAGGAGAGTAAAACATAAGAATAACGCTATCATGGTGTTTAACAATTTCTACTCTCCCTCTGCTAGTTCTATTTCGAGCACAGCATGTTAAGCTTCTAACTTGCCTTTCTGAATCCCTCGGGAGACATAAACCCTCATACCTGAGCAAAGGCCTGTGATCTGGTTCAGCATCTGCAACGAGGCAGTCAGCGTCTAGTTGTGGTTCCCTGGTAGGAATCTCCCTCTTGCGTGTATTGGGACAAGGAAGTGTTTTTATAACTAACATGTCAGCGTGATCACAAAATGTCCCTATGCAGGAATGCCAAAGACTAAACTCCTACCATGTCTATCGACAATGTACCAGACTGTATCCTTGATTGAAGCACAGAGTAATGCGTTATGGAGAACTCCAGTGCTGAAGTAGGCAAACAGTGTGATATGAAATATAAAACAAGACCGTGGAACTGGCTATTTGAAAAATAACAGTATGAAGCCGAATAAAAAGCATTTAGAGCAAAGTGCATGAAGGCTCTAAGCTACGAGCAAAGGAATAAAATACATCCTTGGCAAAATGCACAAAGGCCTAAAGCCTAAAGCTAATGGGCAAAGGATACGTAAAACTGACCACACTACAGTTTCACTCTGACATAACCCAAAAATGAAGGCCAAATCAATCACTAACGTAGGACCCTTGTGGGCTTCCAAAGGTATAAGACTAGTTCGGGACCTATATGATATGAACAACAGACCATTTTCCTTTGCAGAATTCCAAAATGTTCACAACATACCTAACCGAGATTTCTATAACTTCCTAAAACTTAAAGTAAAATTGTCTAAATTAAATCACTGCTTCCAACCTTCTATCATCTCACGACTGCTTGCATGGCACTCATCAGGACATATGGCATCAACAATATTTATATTTCTGTTCAAATCCCCTCCAACACTAAACTCACCTCTACAAACATTTGGATCCCGTGACAATGACTACCTCACAGAAAAACGTTGGTTGAAAATATGTGAAACATCACTGTGCAACAAAATTACCCCGTCATTCCTACATTCAAAATACTTCATGATGTAGTTCCTGCACTGGACACCCGCCAGGTTACACAAATTAAACCTACGCGAATGTGACTAATGCTGGAACTGCATCTTGTCCACGGGCAATCAGAATGTGGTTTTGATCAAATATAGTGCAATCTGATATGGAACTTAACTAGAAAACATGAGTTTTGAAAGCTTTGGGCCCGTATTTATACTTTTTTAGCGCCGCAGATGCGCCGCTTTTTGACGCAAAAACGGCGCAAACTTACAAAATACAATTGAGCCATATTTATACTTTTTGACGCAAAACTGCGCCAACGCAGTTTTGCGTCAAAAAAATTAGCGCAGTCTAACGCCATATTGAAGCGCCGTGCGGGCGTCAAATTTATACTTTGACGTATGGCGGCGCAACCAACAGGTGGGAGTCATTATTTCGTGACGCACACAGCGTCGGTCTGTCGTAAAGGAAACCAACGTAAAGGCGACGCACATCACTGTGGGTCGATTTACGACAGCGCAATTCGGAAAGAAATGGTTTTCTTCACGCTATTGCGTTAAATTTTTGCGCGAAAACTGCCCTGTCAGCAGAGGAGACCCAAAATGGATCCCAGATGCCACAACAGACCCCAGGAGGATGAGAGCAGACCAGGAACCAGCCAGGAGGATCCATACAGGAACCAGGACATTTAAAAAAAAAAAAGAAAGTGTCGCTTCAGTGAAGAGGAGCAGGAAATCCTGGTGAAAGAGGTGACGGAACACCAGCACCAACTTTTCATCTCCTCTAAATTGCCACTCAGTAGGAGAGAGGCCATATGGAAACAAATAGTGGACAAGATCAACAGTGTGGCTGAAGAACGCCGCACAGTCACTGAGTGTAAGAAACGCTGGCATGACTGCAAACGTAGGACAAAAGAGAAAATGGCCAGGAACAGGAAGGCAGTAATGCAGACTGGAGGGGGGAGTCCAGCACAACAGGAGGCCCTGGACCACATGGAGGAGATGGTCGCAGCCGTCATCCCGGAGGAGATCGTCACAGGGATTCAAGGACTGGACAGCGCAGACTACCACGACACAATGCACATGCAGGGTAAGTCCCATGGGGAATTCAAATGCAATAATGGGGACTGTAAGCAGGGAGGGGGGATACCTACTACACAATGCATGTAAGTCAGCACATATATGAAGTGGCATGGGTAAAGGGGCACGGCAGGGGGGCATGCCCAGCACAGACCGAAGCTGGGGCACGACAAAATACAGCAACAACAACAGTCCCATGGGGACATCCTGTAATGACAACAATAGAGCCAAGGGGAAGCAGCGACAGGTGGGAGGCCACTACCTCAAATCCACATCCAGGCACTTGTATTGCAAAATCTATCCTACATCAACTAGGTCCCTATCAGTAATGCAGTAGGCAAAACAACAACTGCAATGTAACTGCCACAACAGTTGACAATAACACCTCTCATCTCTGTGCAGCTATAGTACCAAATGTCAGGAACCTCCCCATGGAACATACATACCTAAATTAGGGGGTGAGGATGACATCCGCAACTATTCATAGAAATAAGACAAAGGCACCAGTACACTCAAATGCCGAATGTCCATACCTGACACATACATAAGCCTAAGTAAACAGCAATAGGAGCCACACAGCACTAACGACACACACATGCTGCATACGTCACGGTCCCTCGCGTGCCTGGCTAACAAGGCTACATCACTAATGTCATACTGCTCAGACAACAACATTGAGGAGGGGACACAGGCAACTGGTCACTGAATCACACCTGCAAAGTCTGACAAACAAATAGGACATTCATACGATAAACAGGCCAATCCAGTAAGACACACATGACCCAACATCATCTTCAAACATCAACAATGTTTACATCCATACCACATCCTAACATTGACATGCATAGGTAATGCCACGTAACATGTACAGTTCATGCAATGTGAATAAAAAGTATATGGGGCAGGGCCTGAGAGGCAAGTGTGCTGGCAGGGCAGTCACAACACCCACAGTCATTCAAAGTGTATTGTGGCAAGTGTAACGTATACTTTGCGCATTAGCCTCAGGCTGGAGGCCTTTGTGCATCTTACCCTGAATGTACTTATACTCATTTGCTCACATCTAAGAGCCTCAGAGCACTTTGCACTAAATGATTCTCATTGCCCTTCCTATCAGTTAATTTAGCAAATAGCCAGTCCGAAGGTGTTGTCAATTAGTCAAATCACACTGTTTTGCCTACTTCTGCACTGGAGTTTGCCAGAACATATTCACTCTGTGCCCCAGTCAAGGATACAGTCTGGTATGTTGCTGATAGATGTGGTAGGGGTTAAGGATTGGCATTCCTGCGTAGGGAAACATTGTTATCACAATGACATATGACTTATAAAATCACTTCCTTGTCCCAAGATATGCAAGAGGGAGTTTCCAAACAGAGAAACACAACTAGATGCTGCCTGCCTTGCTGCTGATGCACAACCAGATCACAGCCCATTCCTCTGATGTGAGGGATGATGTCTCCCCTGTGATTCAGTCAGGCAAGCTCCAAACTTAACATGCTGTGCTATACATAGAACAAGCAGAGGGAGAATAGAAACTGTTAGGCACCATGATAGCTGTGTACTAATGTATTACTCTCCTGCGGACTATTTCAATTCTAACAGTGTGTATTATTTGGGTTATTGTGGCTCACACCTAAATTTCTACAAGTCAGTTGTACAATGAAACCTCATATTAAACAAATACTGTCTTTGTCATTTGTGTATGGTAACATACCGGAAAAGACATAATAGTGTAGGATCTGAGTGACCACGACTTGCCTGAGAAGTTCCAAAGATGTCATGCGCTCGGATGTCTAAACATTCCTTTGATGTGGGAGACCAGAGGCACTGCTAGTTAGTCTGAGCAAAATGAAATATCAGGGTGACAGAGTTATTTACAAGTGGGTCAGACTTAGTCCCCCACACCATTAGCTATCCTGCTGCCTAGAAAGGCAGTAATCACATGTAGGATAATGAGAGCCCACCCAACAAAATGTCCCTCCATAACAATAGTTAAACACCGAGGGAGGAGTAGGACCAAAAGACGCCTATTCCTAAATAATTACAAAGCAACACCTAGAGGCGATCTGGCAGACATGTCTGATAGCTCCATATCATACATGTGACACACAGGTGGGCCATAGGCCTACAACAATGCCCTATGACGGACAGCAGATACCAAGACAAACACAGAGCACAAAGTTAAGGCATACCAAGGCTTGTATCTTAGTGCAAAATTGTCACAACACAGACACACTAATTGTACCCTGTTTCATTGCAGAGGAACACGGATCTCAGGCCGATATGCCTGTCCATGAGTTCCCTGATGACATGGATGACGAGCCCATAAACCTCCCACAAGAGACCATTCAAATGGTCCTTGAAAGCCTCCAAACCCCACCTTCAGTCACAAGGAGGAGCACAGAAGAAGCAGCCACCACAGGAGAACCACCCGCCACCCCAGTTGTAAGACCTGCCAGCTCCAACACAACTGAGGACTCTGACGACACTGGCACCAGCTTTGAAAGAATTGTCGTTGGGGTCCAGCGGGAGCTGGCCAAGGAGGTGCGGTGGGGATGCAAACTATGGCAGCCAGCCTTGAGGGGGTGCGTTCGTGCATGTTGTCAACTGCTGATCAGGCAGCTGCAATGCAAGCCCGAACATCGCTCTTGGAGGAACTTTTAAAAACACAGAAGGAAATCTGCACAGCTGTCATCCAGTTGACACAACAACTCCAACTGCAAGCCAGTCAACGTGTGCACGAATGCAACATAGAACCCCTCAGGGCCGACCTGGCTGCCTACCATCGTGATGTGGCTGCCATTCTGAAAAACCAGCAGGCCCTCCTTGCTGCAGTACTGCCCTTCATAACTCGACAGGGAGCAGCCCCCGGGATGTATGCCTCCATGTCTTCTAACACTGAGGTGTGTGTTGCCCCTTCACAACCAATAACAACAAGGACACACCAGGCAACACACACATCAGAAGAAGAAGACATGGAACAGATAACATTCACACGCAAGAGTACCCGGAAGCCCTAGTCCCTGCACCATGGCCTACTCTGACCAAGGTCCTACGTTTTGACAAATGCCAGTCTCACTACAACTACACTCAATGACTGTTTGGCAATCCACTGTATGACTTGTCCCCATTGCCAGTGAATGTCTCTCTCCTTGGCAATTCCTGTTCCTCTGCACTGTCTGTGACATCACCCCAGCATGTCAGGAGCATCATCCACACCCCGTCTGTAGGATCACCATGTAAGAATGCACCTGCACGGACTCAGCTAACATTGTGAATGGACATTTTGCACTACAGCACCTATAAATAAATATCACTTGCACACCTATTGTGTCTCTGTGTTATTTCACACTCCAACTGTGCAGTACATAACTCCAAATTGGCTGTGTGGCAACCATGTCGATTCTCTATACTACTGTCCTGATTTCATGTATACTGAAACATCTGTGCAGTGGCCAGGAATGCATCATAGCCTTACTATACTGAGGAAAATAACTGATGAAGGGACTAAGCACACACAATCATGCTGTGTTGGACAGAATGATGCACCATCTATAGCTATTCTAGACAACTAATGGTGGCTGAGAAATGTAGGCACCATGCAATACTTAAATAAGAAATAATGCTGTAAAATGTAAGGAATCATTAACAAATTACACTGCATCAATCACCCTTACGGAGTATACTTCCATGAAGGAAAGTCATGCTGAATCAGTACACACATGATGTAGGTCAGCAATGACAGCAACAAGACAAGAGTGTGAACAATTCCTCATCTACAAAGATCTCCCTGAACTTCACACTGCTGTCCGACCTATCTATTTACCCACAATAACAAGTCTGGAAGCACTCTTTGTGAAGTAGGATACATGCCAACCCAAAACCTTGATGATCAATGCACACTACCAATGGTGGGTCTCCCACATGGTGGATACTTACCAAGTTAGCACACGGGTAGCTGGCATGTTAAACCTCAATATCCTGGGGATAGCGAGCATAGGACACAAATGTCATACTAAAACATTCTGCTACACTGATGTCAAGGCCATGATAATGTAGCACCTAACGCATCATGTAAAGGGTTAACTAAATTTTTATTTCAATGAAGTAATAAAAGAGGCAACTAAGGGAAAGGTGAACCTACACTAACCTAACCTGACTACTACTAACCCACAACTGTCCCTAACTAACCTAAGCTAAACTTACTCTACACATGTAACGAAACGATCTAAACGTCAACCCCCCACCCACCATTATGAGACAAGACACATGCAGGACAACACTTACTAACCTACACACATACTATACTATCCTAAACAAACATATATTTTTTTGGTAATATTTTTTTAATAAATATATATATATATTTTTTTTTTTTAAACAGGAATCCCAACATTGCCCCCCACCCACCCACCCACAGAAAAATATAAGATAGAAAGAATAAGGACCCCCCACCCTCTTCCCTAACACTAACTAAGCTAATTACCTATACTTATCCTATAACTAACCCCCAAAACCCAACTAACAGTATAAAATAGGAAATAGGTGAGAGGGGAGGGGTAAAAGTTCAGGAGGGCAAAAGTACTACAGATTTGCCCTCCGTAGTGTGCGCCTGATGTAGTGGACCTTCTTTTTCACATAACTCATGTCCTCCCTCAGGTTGTCCACCTTTTTAACCAACTTGTCCAATTTTCGGGACAATGCCAGGAAGGCAGCTGGGTCGACAGGAGGGTCTGTGCTGGTTTGTGGGTCGGCGGAGGTGGATGTTGTGGCAGGAGTTGTGTGGCCACGGGACAGTCCTGCTACCACCACACGGCTGGGTCCAGGTCTGGAGGAAGATGCTTGGTTCGTTGCTGGGTCCACTTGCGCAGACCTGGTGGATGTGGTGTCGGTGGTTGTTGGTGGCACTGTAGGGGGAGCCTGTGGTGTGGCCCACCACGCCCCGGAGGCCCGATCTGAATGGTACTTGCGGGCCATCCTCCGATACCCACACTGCACCTGCAGGATGTGCCTGTATCTCATCGCACGGCGCTCAAAATGATTGTGATCTGCGGCACTCAGGTTTGCAGCTGTGAAGAGAAAAGGCAAATATTTAGCTTTGGATTTGCATTGGGTGGAATACCACAATGGGTCATTTGTCCATTACTAGAAATGTATTGGTTGCAGCAATTGTCACAACATAGTTCACGGAAAGGCTCAGAGGAAGTACATGTGAAACATGCATACATAAGGGCATATCACACCTAGCATATCCATGTCTCTACATGATGGATGTCATCACCCTAAACTACTCATCCAAATCATACCTAAGGCATTTGACATCATGGCAGCACCTCTTCTGCATACTGACTTCACTACATATGTCATTCTATGTGATAACAATCACACTCCTCACTCAATGGCATTTGGAATTAGTTGTGTGCTAAGATTGAACCCATGGGCCAGAATCAAATGTCAACACTAGGGGCCAGATATAGGAATTTGGAAAATGCAACTAGCAATTTGCAATGCAGAACGGTGTCTCTGACACCGTCTGCGAGTCGCTATGGGGTCGCTAAGACCCACCTCATAAACATCAATGATGTGGGTTCCAAGTTGCGCCACCTTAGCGACTATGGGCACTCACGGGGATGGAGGCCTGCTGGGAACAGCCGACCTCCATGGACGTGACTGCTTTTAAATAAAGCAGGTTATTTATCCCCAAGTGTAGGCCGTTTACCTGAAAGGAAAATGAGCTGCAATGAGTAAAAAATCACAACAACTTCAATCTTGGAATATTTCACGGTAATTAGTGGTCCCTTAGACCACTGGCTGTTTTGTACAGGATTATTTCGGTCCACTCACAAAGGTGAAGGGTTACAATGGGGACCCCTTCCAGTTAGCAAGTGGGTTACCATCCACTTCAAGTGGATGATAACTGCGACTCACTTTGCAACCACGTACTCGGTTGCAAATGGGATTGCCTACCACTGTGAGTTGCAAGTAGGTCTGGAAAACCCCTTTATATTTTGCATTTTGAAAAGCATTTAGCTAATATGTTCATGACCACCAAATACATTTCGGAATAGGAAACAGACGTTTGCAACTCACAAACAGAAATTTATGCCATTTGCAACGTGTACACACTTTGCTACATCTGGCCCTAGGTACTAACTCAAGTCACAAAAGGTGTCAAGTACGTGTAACATACTGGTTGCTACAGTCCTAGGTACCCTGTTTCACAGTAACATCCCAGTCTTTGTGGGTGGTGTGGGAAGAACAACCAACAATCCCATGTTCAATGCACACCCAGGAGTGTATAGAAAGTTCAACAAGTATGTGCCCTCACACACAACACCTATGAAGGGCTAGCAACACGTTGTAGTCAGCCAAACATTGTCACATCCCAGGTCCACACATGTCAAAATGATATGACTTAGGCCAACATGACATACTATCAGTGAGGCATGTTTTACAACACACACAGAGGAGGTAGAACACCCATTCTCATGATTCGACAGAACACCTAGGCCATTGCACTCAAGACACACACACTTCTAGTTCACCTTGTGGAAGTACATGCCCCCAGAAGATCCGACCTACAGTGTACACAGTCCATCCTCAACTAGGAAGAAGCACTTGTCATCAGAGCCATGTGCCTAAGCTATCTGGGAGACTGTCAGTCTGATATGCAGACTCAGTTCATGGCAAGTCCCTGACCAAGTCTAACATTGACCAGTGTATTCCAAATGAGTCATCCCATTCCCCATTGCCGCACAACTGGAATGACCTACAGCCCCTCAATCTGAGAGATGGCTAGGTATTGCTTTACAGAAACATAAGTCCTATTTGATATCACACTAAAACAACAATGCCAATGAACGGCGAGCGCATCAAATCATGAATTCTCTTGAACACACAGTAATCCATCATGCTTCATTACCAAACAATGAAAATAGCACTCAGGCGACACTCACTGTAGGTATCGGGGTCGTCAAAATGTGCCACCTCTCCCATGGTGTACGGGGCTGGTCCACCTGTAAAGCATGAAAGGAAGAATATACTCAGACTGGATGAACTGACAAATAATTTCAGTTACAATGACACTGTGTGAATATGACATGGTAATGATAGACTTTCCCACATGCTCATACTTCATGGATGACTTTGTATTCAACATTATCATTGGATGAGTCTCCTGCTACAGTGACACACCCTACTACACACATGCAGTGGCCAGGACAGTCATGTGTCGTCCAAGTTAACCCTCCATTAGTATGCCCCAACAATAATGTTATCCATACATGTCAGCATGTGCATCCCAGAGAGACATTCCAAAACTGGTTCCATGAGGACTGCATGACCACTCACAATCAAACAGGCTAGGTGGACATGTTCAACACACAGCAACCACACACACATGTGACATATGTGTGGACAACATAACTAACTTCATGTGATGTGAAGGCAACACACATGTATAGCATCATCATGTGTTTCTAATTTTCTGTCTAGCTATGGCGTCTACATATGTAGGTATGTTGTTTCTACATGACTTACTCACTGGCCATTATGACCACTAGAGTACAAATAGAGCCGTTCACGTGTTGCTTGTCTGACACAAATGCAACACTACATTACATACAGCTATAGCCATCTGGTATGTGTTGCAAAAATGAGCCATCGGACTGGTAGCATTGGTCTTCCTACACATTCTGCAACAAATACACATTAGGGCACATATGGATACCTTTGTAGCGCATCATTTGCATCATTTTGTGACGCAGAGAGGGGGCTAATTAGCAAAATACAGATAGATGTTGCAATTTGCTGCTGTTATTGCGTGAAAATGTGTTGCAAAAATGGGGATATATGTGTATAAACATGGGCCTAGGTTTCCCTAGCATTACACACAGTCAGCTACTTATTTAGCAGATTGGCTAACAATCATCACATGTTCCCACACAGATTTCTATTATTCCCATGTAATTGATTTGTACTCACCAACATGGCCACCAATCCTGAGTCCCAGGTGGTCCAGCAGGTCCTGTTCCCTGGTGATCAGATCTGCCCAGCGGTGCTTCAATTGATGGACATTTCGCATGCTCCCGTAGACCCGGACCAGGTGATGGCGCACCTTCTCCCACCCGATTTTCCTAGCCTCCGTGTGATACCCCTGTATCACACGGCCCCCAGCCTCCAGCATCAGTGGGAGGAAATGGCTAACTAGCCATATGAACCCCCCCAATTCATCTTCACCCATCCTGGACAGGCAAGGCCTACCTGACATATTGACAGCTAGAAAAATGGACAAATGAAATAAGAAAGTAAAAGTGGGAAATGGGGAAAGGTAGAGGTGTGAAAGAAAATGAAAAAGGAGAAAAATAGCCCAACTAACCCCCCAAACTATGCTACCCACAACAGACTCCCACAGACAATACAAACAATCACAGGAATAGACAAAACAAGACTAAACAGACTGAGACAATGTTATACAACAAGAATAGATTGACAAAAATACAAAATACAAGGGACACAGGACACTAAAGCAGTAAAACACAGGACAACACCTTTCACACAACCACACAGTCTAGATAAATCTGAGACTGCAAAGTGAAAGTGAAAGTTAACTCCCAGTACAGATTTTGTAAACAGGATATCCTATTACATCACTTCCTGCATAAAATGGCCGCCGTTTTTATTTTCCCGTTATGCGTCATATTTTCACGCATACACAATTGTGCGTCATTTTTTTTTTACGCATTACATTGCACATGATGCCGAGTCAAAAATTATGATAGGAATATTAATAATTTTTAATGTACATGAGATGACCAACATATTGTCCATGTTGCATCAAGTTTACCACGCATACATCATGGGCGTCATTTTTTTCCACGTACAGTAGTGCACATGATGCTGAGTCAAAAAATATGATATGAATATTAATACATTTTTATGTACATGAGATGACCAACATATTGTCCATGTAGCGTCAATTTTACCACGCATACATCATGGGCGTCATTTTTTTCCACGTACAGTAGTGCACATGATGCTGAGTCAAAAAATATGATATGAATATTAATAAATTTTAATGTACATGAGATGACCAACATATTGTCCATGTAGCGTCAATTTTACCACGCATACATCATGGGCGTCATTTTTTTCCACGTACAGTAGTGCACATGATGCTGAGTCAAAAAAAATGATGATGTAAATTATACTTTGATAGTTAAATATGTGACACTTTTGGATACATTTCTATTTGACTCTGCATTCTGTGCACTCATGTACGTGAACAAATTATGACGCCCATGCTGTATGCGTAGAATTTGGAGCAAATTTATCCTTATGTCTTCATGTTTTTAACTTTGGAAAGGTGATTTGTCATGGTCAAACGGTGCTATGTGATACACATTTGTGTTTGGATATGACACATGTCCGTTGTTGTATGTATAGAAGGCATTCACACTGTCATGTTTTGGATACGTTAACTAATGTATTGACCATATTTGTAAACATATTTGGGGTAATTGCTGATGGCTATTTTGAAATGATGGATGGGATACCATGATGTATTCCTTCTCCAAAATGTGTCCACAATTATGATGGTGATGCTTTTATCTGTAGTCCTAACAGGGAGTGCAACAGTCACTTATAGTTTTTATGGGGGTAACCATGTCCCATTATGATTTTGTGTTTCAGATTTGTGTTGGACTTTTGACATGTAGCCCACATATGTGCCTTATGCATGTGTTTAGTTCACAAGTACAAGATTCTTGTATGTTTTGGGGGCGGTAGAGGTGGACTTACGCCCCCAGCACCCTAGGATTTGACCATCCAGAATAGCTACTGTATCCATGGAGTATATTTATTATATCATGGCAAACCTGCAGCAGCAGGCTAATGTAAGGCCATATGGTATGAATGACTGTTGACCATTCATTCATCTCATTAGCCCATTTGACGTTTGCTGTAATGATGAATTGGAGCAAACTTGCATACCATTTTCCAATGACTATGTTTGCAAAACTCTCAGCGTTCCCGATGTGATAATGAGAATAATTTTGTTGGTGTCTGTGTCCCTTTCTGCATAAACTGGTTTAGTGGTGTGAGAAAGTAGCCTCTTTCTAGCCTTGTTACCCCCACTTTGGGCCTGTTTGTGAGTGTATGTCAGGGTGTTTTCACTGTCTCACTGGTATCCTGCTTGCCAGGGCCCAGTGTTCATAGTGAAAACCCTATGTTTTCAGTATGTTTGTTATGTGTCACTGGGACCCTGCTAGTCAGGACCCCAGTGCTCATAAGTTTGTGACCTATAGGTATGTGTTCCCTGTGTGATGCCTAACTGTCTCACTGAGGCTCTGCTAATCAGAACCTCAGTGGTTATGCTGTCTCATTTCTTTCAAATTGTCACTAACAGGCTAGTGACTAATTTTACCAATTTACATTGGCTTACTGGAACACCCTTATAATTCCCTAGTATATGGTACTGAGGTACCCAGGGTATTGGGGTTCCAGGAGATCCCTATGGGCCTCAGCATTTATTTTGCCACCCATAGGGAGCTCTGACAATTCTTACACAGGCCTGCCACTGCAGCCTGAGTGAAATAACGTCCACGTTATTTCACAGCCATTTTACACTGCACTTAAGTAACTTATAAGTCACCTATATGTTTAACCTTTACCTGGTAAAGGTTGGGTGCTAAGTTACTTAGTGTGTGGGCACCCTGGCACTAGCCAAGGTGCCCCCACATTGTTCAGGGCCAATTCCCCGGACTTTGTGAGTGCGGGGACACCATTACACGCGTGCACTACATATAGGTCACTACCTATATGTAGCTTCACAATGGTAACTCCGAATATGGCCATGTAATATGTCTATGATCATGGAATTGCCCCACCTATACCATCCTGGCATAGTTGGCACAATCCCATGATCCCAGTGGTCTGTAGCACAGACCCTGGTACTGCCAAACTGCCTTTCCCAGGGTTTCACTGCAGCTGCTGCTGCTGCCAACCCCTCAGACAGGCATCTGCCCTCCTGGGGTCCAGCCAGGCCTGGCCCAGGATGGCAGAACAAAGGACTTCCTCTGAGAGAGGGTGTTACACCCTTTGGAAAATGGTGTGAAGGCAGGGGAGGAGTAGCCTCCCCCAGCCTCTGGAAATGCTTTCATGGGCACATTTGGTGCCCATTTCTGCATAAGCCAGTCTACACCGGTTCAGGGACCCCTTAGCCCTGCTCTGGCGCGAAACTGGACAAAGGAAAGGGAAGTGACCACTCCCCTGACCTGTACCTCCCCTGGGAGGTGCCCAGAGCTCCTCCAGTGTGCTCCAGACCTCTGCCATCTTGGAAACAGAGGTGCTGCTGGCACACTGGACTGCTCTGAGTGGCCAGTGCCACCAGGTGACGTCAGAGACTCCTTGTGATAGGCTCCTTCAGGTGTTGCTAGCCTATCCTCTCTCCTAGGTAGCCAAACCCTCTTTTCTGGCTATTTATGGTCTCTGTCTCTTGGGATTCTTTAGATAACGAATGCAAGAGCTCATCCGAGTTCCTCTGCATCTCTCTCTTCAACTTCTGCCAAGGAATCGACTGCTGACCGCGCTGGAAGCCTGCAAAACTGCAACATAGTAGCAAAGACGACTACTGCAACTCTGTAACGCTGATCCTGCCGCCTTCTCGACTGTTTTCCTGGTGGTGCATGCTGTGGGGGTAGTCTGCCTCCTCTCTGCACTAGAAGCTCCAAAGAAATCTCCCGTGGGTCGACGGAATCGTCCCCCTGCAACCACAGGCACCAAAAAGCTGCATTACCGGTCCCTTGGGTCTCCTCTCAGCACGACGAGCGAGGTCCCTCGAATCCAGCAACTCTGTCCAAGTGACTCCCACAGTCCAGTGACTCTTCAGTCCAAGTTTGGTGGAGGTAAGTCCTTGCCTCACCTCGCTAGACTGCATTGCTGGGAACCGCGACTTTTGCAGCTACTCCGGCCCCTGTGCACTTCCGGTGGAAATCCTTTGTGCACAGCCAAGCCTGGGTCCACGGCACTCTAACCTGCATTGCACGACTTTCTAAGTTGGTCTCCGGCGACGTGGGACTCCTTTGTGCGACTTCGGGTGAGCACCGTTTCACGCATCCTCGTAGTGCCTGTTTCTGGCACTTCTCTGGGTGCTACCTGCTGCTAAGAGGGCTCCTTGTTTTGATCGATGTCCCCTCTATCTCCTGGTCCAATTTGCGACCTCCTGGTCCCTCCTGGGTCACAGCAGCGTCCAAAAACGCTAACAGCACGATTTGCAGCTAGCAAGGCTTGTTGGCGTTCTTTCGGCGGGAAAACACATCTGCACGACTCTACAAGGCAAGTGGGATCTGTCCTCCAAAGGGGAAGTCTCTAACCCTTTGCGTTCTTGCAGAAACCGCAGCTTCTTCTGTCCAGTAGAAGCTTCTTTGCACCCGCAGCTGGCATTTCCTGGGCATCTGCCCATCTCCGACTTGCTTGTGACTTTTGGACTTGGTCCCCTTGTTCCACAGGTACCCCAGATTGGAAATCCAGCATTGTTGCATTGTTGGTTTGTGTCTTTCCTGCCTTATTCCCCTATCACGACTTCTTTGTCCTTTGGGGAACTTTAGTGCACTTTGCACTCACTTTTCAGGGTCTTGGGGTGGGCTATTTTTCTAACCCTCACTATTTTCTAATAGTCCCAGCGACCCTCTACAAGGTCACATAGGTTTGGGGTCCATTCGTGGTTCGCATTCCACTTTTGGAGTATATGGTTTGTGTTGCCCCTATCCCTATGTGTCCCCATTGCATCCTATTGTAACTATACATTGTTTGCACTGTTTTCTAAGACTATACTGCATATTTCTGGTATTGTGTATATATATCTTGTGTATATTTCCTATCCTCTCACTGAGGGTACACTCTGAGATACTTTGGCATATTGTCATAAAAATAAAGTACCTTTATTTTTAGTATAACTGTGTATTCTGTTTTCTTATGATATTGTGCATATGACACTAAGTGGTACTGTAGTAGCTTCACACGTCTCCTAGTTCAGCCTAAGGTGCTCTGCTAAGCTACCATTATCTATCAGCCTAAGCTGCTAGACACCCTATACACTAATAAGGGATAACTGGGCCTGGTGCAAGGTGCAAGTACCCCTTGGTACTCACTACAAGCCAGTCCAGCCTCCTACAAGTGGCATGTTACATTCTTCCTGCTAGGTTCAAACTGGGACACAACTGTGATGGTCTACTTTCAAATATTAGGTTGATTGTATGACATATGTGTACATGTGTGTTGGAATGTGGATCCACTATCACCTGTCTGGGTGTATGTTGTCACTGTGACTTCAAGGTCTCCTCCTGAGTTAGTGGCAGCTGATGTTGTTCCAATTGTGTATTGCTCATATCACACACTTGAGAGAAGCCATTGATGACATGGTCACGTACACATGGATGGTCCCACCCTGTCTCTGAACACGTGTGATTTGACTTTCAAATGATCTAAAATTTTGGGCTGGATGAGAGACTGTTTCAGGTGTTTGGATCCGGCATGTGTAATTGCCACATTTGTACTCCTGTTGGGCTCTGTGTATGGTAATGTATCATGTCACATCCTACCCTCTGTGCATACATTTGTGATGTTAATTTTTGGTGTGATGACTGTTATAGCATTCTTGCTCAATGAGACGACATTCTTCTTCAGCAATTTCAAACTAAAGGTGGTCAGAAATGCATAGGCAAAAGCATGATGTGGTGTTGGTTATCTGTGTTTATTTACAAGTGTGGAATGCAAGTTATTATATTAAATTAAGAAAAAAAATATTGACAAGCTGTTGGCGCCTACGCACTCCTGCTGCCGTGTTAGGTTGTTCCCCCTCCTGTTGCAGGCCAGCATCCTCCTCTTCGTCATCCTCAGGCATGTCTGGGTCCAGGTCAAGAAGGGGAATATTCCTTTTAACACAAATATTGTGTAATATGGCACAAGTGAGTATGATCTTACAGACCATCTCTGGGGAATAGAGTAGGCTACCGCCAGTTATGTCAAGGCAGCGGAACCTTGACTTTAGGATCCCAAAGGTCCGCTCCACAATGCTGCGTGTCCTCTTGTGGGCGTCATTGTATGCCCGCTCAGCAGCAGTATTTGGGTTCCCATATGGTGTCATTATCCAAGGCTGGATGCCATACCCCTGATCAGCTGAAAGAGAAACACAGAATGGTATCAATTAGATGTAGGAGGCACTGTTGTACGTATCTTTGATGGCAGTAGTTGTGTTGTGTTGTCTGTGACTATTTTGTGCACTGTGACAACCTATGGTTGTTGGTGAAAACTTTTGCATTGATTTTTTTTCCTTGGCTGAGCAAGTGTTTGTTGGCTAACTGTGTGTCAGCAGGATGTATTGGTTTCTCCAGTACAGTGTGCCCTCCCTTGCATTGTGACTTGTGATACAGGTGTCCGTGTGTCCTCACTGGGGGTGTGATGATAGTTCCATGTAGAGTTGAAACATGAAAGTGTATTAGAAACGTTCATATGAACATACCCAGGCCATCCCATACCTTCAAACTTATGCATTGTATTAGTGTACAGGTTATTGTGAGACTTCCAATTTGCAAGGTGACATTTAGGCAACCACAGTCATTAATGTCTTCACACTAAGCTGTAGAGTAAATTCCAATATGTGAGAGGTTCAATGGTGACTTGTGATACATGGCTAGTGATGTGAGTACCTCAGTGTGTTCCTGGCTAGGTGTTGCTATTGTGGTGTATGTGTTGTTTATCCTAGAGGGTTTCTGAGCAGTGTGTATATGACTTTGTTTTTTGTCCTTACCAACAAGTAGTCCATTGCCATACCGTCCATCCTGGATGTGTTGGTTGATGTTGGAGTGACGGAAGATGAATGCGTCATGTACACTCCCAGGATATTTAGCCACAATGTTGCTGATCAGTCCTTGGTGATCGACTATGGCCTGCACGTTGATTGAATGTGTGTGCTTCCTGTTGCGGTAGAGGTGTTCACTCGCAGCAGGTGGCACAAGGCGTACGTGTGTGCAGTCAATTGCACCAAGGACGTGCGGGAAGCCACTGATGGCGTAGAACCCCTGTTTAGTTTCCTGCTGCATCTGCAGTGTGTTAGGGAAGAAGATGTGGCGGGGTGTCAGGCGAATGATGGCATCCAGTACTTTAGGCAGGAATGCGGAGAAAGATGGTTGTGATATTCCACCAACCAGGGCACCAGTTGTCTGAAACGAGCCACTTGCCAGCAGGTCAAGTACGGCAAGCAGCTTTGTTTCGGTTGGGATAGTGCGGGGAGTCACTAAAGTGGGGGCCAACTGCTGTTCAATATTTGTCAGCAGCTGCTGAATGGCCTGCCAGTTCAACTGGTACCTCTGGATGATGTCTTGTTCCCTGAGGCCATGCAGGGTTGTTCTTGGGCGGAATATCCTCTCCTGCCTTCTGCGCTGTCTTTGGGGTCCCTGCTGTTGTTGTTGTAGCTGCTGTTGTTGCTGCAGGGCTCTGCGTCTACGTGCACGCTGAAGAAAAAGCACCTCCATGTCTCCCTGTTGCTGCTCTGCTGCTCTGCTGCTCTGTTGTTTGTTCTGTGTGTTCTGATTAAGTACAGGTGTGTTTGCCCCATTTTAACGCCTGCCCTGACCTAGGCGTTAAAATTTCACAATATTCGTGCTTTGCGTAATTTTTTTGCGCGCCTGCCGCGCGGGAGACATTTTTGCACGGAAGCATAAATACGACGCACCGCTGTGTGCGTCGGTTTTTGGACGGGAACGCCTACCCTGCATGTCATTAACGCAGGGCAGGGTGCCGCTTCCAGAAACTGACGCACATAGCCCCATTTTCCTTGTGCGCCGGCTCGGGCGTCAGGGTTTAAATATGGGGCAACGTTTGCGCTGAATGTGCGTCAAGATTTTTGACGCACATTCGGCGCAAACGGAGTATAAATATGCCCCAATTGTATTTTGCAAGTTTGTGCCGCTTTTGCATCAAAAAGTGACGCAAATGCGTCGCTAAAAAAGTATAAATACGGGCCTTGGTGTTATGTCTGTAACTATCAGTACTATTCTATGACTATCAGTATACGTTGTGAAATTGTGTAGTAATGATATAGTAAGAGTTTGGCCAGAAATAGCAAAAAGATGACCACGAAGCTTAGTTGCTTTTTTTCTGGTGCCACGTAAATTATGTCCGATGTGGTATGAGATTATATGTGAGATTGTTCGATTTTGTGCACTGTAATCTAGCCGGAATCTGACCACTCATTTTAAATTTTGAATTGGAAGGTATTTTTGGATGAGTGTCTTTAAAATGTTGAATATGCGTTTAAGGTCTGAGAATTGCTGCACTCTCCCACTTGGTCTGACTAGTGACAACTGTGTCCTTCAGTTTACCCTTCATAATCTAGTCATATCTCCAACCACTTCTTCTTTAAATTAGCTGTAAGGAGGCACAGAATGTTTTGCCACAGCTTGTGGAAGCAGTAAGAATGCAAAATTATGATGTAGTTTGGTGAACTACTTAACAGAGTAGTATGTTTGTATCACAATGTATTGTTGTCTTATGTTGTGTGAATGTTGGAACTAGCCTCTGCATCCATGCTGTCTGTGAGGATAGTGGAATCCAGAGTGTTCCACTGATGTGGTGTAGTCATCTGAGACAGATGGAAGAGCTGGCAAAGATGTGAGTAGAACAAGTCATGTGTTGTTCATGGTGGGGCACAGGGGCATAGCACAGGTCTCTGCAGTCCCTGCTGTGCAGGGGGGTCCAACCCTTCAGGGTACCTCAGCCCTTCAAAGGAACCCCACTGAGCCCCATACAAATGTGTATCTGAGAGATATGGGATACTCGTGGTCCCCTGTCACATGCTGCAGTGGGGTCCTACCTTTTTCTGTAACGTCACTGGTGGGGCTTTATATCATCTTCCTCTTAGATCTACTACATAATGTTATCTCTTTGTGCAATTAAAGAACCGATTAGTCAAAAGACAGTAACATCAATGTGTGGTAGTTTCAATAGCATGGATTCAAATAGTATGCATTTACTAACAGCTTCACCTAAGGGGCAAGCTATAATTTTCATGGGTGCAAATAGCTAGCCTTCCTTCGTAACTCACATTCTTAATGAACACAAAACACCAAAACACCAAAATGTGTTCCCACTGTTCAATAAAAAATGAGTATAATTGAATCAGAGTCCCAACTAATGTTCCTATTTCTAAAAAATGGTCTAAATTGTTCACAAACTCATTTAGTCCGAACTAGCTCTATTTCAGATGTAATGGCATTTTTTGTTGATCAAATATGGATCATAAAACTGCATAAAAATAATCAATATATATAAAATGTAAAGTTTAAAATACTGCTTATTATATATCAATCCATCCTTTAAAGAATTATCAAAATTTCAATCAATCAATCAATCAATCAATCAGAGCTTGTATAGCGCAAGTATTCACCCGTTAGGGTCTAAAGGCACTTGGGGTGGGGGGGAAAGTGTAGCACTTACCGGTGAGGTGGTTCTTATAAAAGCGATGTTTTCAGTTCCTTCATGAAGCTGAGAAGGGAGGTGGTTTGTCTGATTTGGAGAGGGAGGGCGTTCCAGGCGGTTGCTGCGAGGTAGGAAAAGGAGGGTCCTCCTGTTTAGGTTTTCCTGATGTGGGGTACTCCTGCGAGAGAGACCTGGGCTGAGCGTAGGGTCCTGTGGGATACGTGGAGGTTGAGTCGCTGGTTCAGATAGGCTGCTCCGGTGTTGTGAAGGGCTTTGTGTGCATGGGTGAGGATCTTGAAGGTGATTCTTTTCTCTATGGGAAGCCAGTGCAGTGTATGCAGGTTTTGCGAGATGTGGCAGTGTTGAGGTAGGTTGAGGACCAGTCTGGTAGCTGCATTCTGGATGTTTTGTAGTTTGAAAGTGAGTTTCTTGCTGATTCTGGCATAAAGTGCGTTGCCATAGTCCAGTCTGCTGGTAATGAGGGTGTGTGTGACGTTCTTTCTATGTTTGAAGGGGATCCAGTTGAAGGACTTGCGTAGGAGGTGAAGGGTGCGGAAGCAGGTGGAGGTGACTGAGTTGATTTGATGGTTCATGCTGAGGTTGGAGTCTAGGATGATTCCGAGGTTCCAGGCTTGGCTGGTGGGGGTGGGTGGGTTTCCAAGGGAGGGTGACCACCCAGAGTTGTTCTGCGCAATGGGATGAGGGCCCATGATGAGTACATCTGTTTTGTTTGCATTGAGTTGTTTCTCATCCAGGTAGCGACTGCTTCCATGCCTTCGTGGAAGTTGTGTCTGGCTTTGTTGGGTTTGTTGGAGAGGGAGAGGATGAGTTGGGTGTCGTCGGTGTAGGAGATGATGTTGATTACCGTAGCTTCTGACAAGGTTGGCCTGAGGGCCATGTAGACGTTAAACAACGTGGGGCTGAGGGAGGATCCCTGGGGCACTCCTCAGGTGGTGGGTGTGGGGTCTGCGAGGAAGGGAGCAAGTCTCACTCGTTGAGTCCTGCCGGAGAGGAAGGATTGGATCCAGTCGAGGGCCATGTCTCTGATACTGGATATGTGGAGTCTTCTTATCAGGGTGTGATGGGAGACTGTGTCCAAGGTCACTGAGAATTCTAGTAGGATAAGTACCGTCATCTCTCCCTTTTCTAGCAGGGAGTGGATGTCGTCTGTTGTGGCCAGGAGGGCTGTTTCGGTGCTATGGTTTTTCCTGATTCCAAACTGGGAGATGTCGAGGATGTTTTGGTCTTCTATCAACGTGGCGAGTTGGCTGTTGACTGTTTTTCTGTTGGCTTTTACTGGAAAAGGTAGTAGGATGATGGGCCTAAAGTTTTTGAGGTCGGAGGGTCTGCCGAGGGTTTCTTGAGAAGAGGGTTGATCTCAGCGTGTTTCGAGTCATCGGGGAAGGTGGCGGCAGCTAGTGAGCTGTTAATGGTGAGGCGAAGATTGGGGGTGATGGTGTCTGTGGCTCTGTTGAAAATATGGTGGATGATGGTTCCATGGTGGTCCCAGAGTATATGGACCTCATTGTTCTCAGAGTATCTTCGGTGGTGAGGGGGGTCCAGGTGGTGATTATTGGTTAGCTGGTGTCAGGTTTAGATGGAGGGGGTTCTGCGTGATGGTTGTCCTTGCTGAAACTGTCAGAGATGGTCTTGATTTTGTGGTGGAAGTAGGTGTTCAGTCTGTCACAGAGGTCCTGTGAGGGTGGAATGTCCACAGTTTCAATGTTGGGTTGGGCGAACTTCTTGATGAGGCTGAAGAGTTCCTTACTATTGTGTGCGTGTGAGGAGATTCTGTAAAACACAGCTGGCTCCATGCAATTGACAAAAACTTCCACGTTACCATGATTAATTAATCAATAATCAAATAGTAGAAGACATTATGGAGCAAATTTGCCAAGCTTACCTTAAGTACTGAGAGATTGCATACACAAGCCATTCCGTTGAATCTGATTTAAAAATATGTATGGCCTCTGCAGGGTGAGTGATTGATAACAACTGACAGGTTGGAACTATCCTCCTCCTCCTAGTTTTTGTATAAGCCGAGCAATAAAATAGGAAATGACCCAGGGTTTCACAAGGGACATTGCATGCTGGGCAATTCGGTGTTACCACATTTGACTTCCATTTTGTTTTTTATCCATTCACCGGAAGATCCCTGTATCTAAATTTTAAATTTTACTTTAGCATAGTTTCCAATATGTAGGTAGATTACTAAATCAAATAAGTCCATAGGCATACCCAGCCTATTTAAAGCTGTCCATAACTTAGCTGTGAGAATCAGATTAAAGGTAGATTTGAGATCTACAAATACTACGTAAATGTCACCTTTATTAATTTGAGCTCATTTCCAGATGATTAACTGGAAAGAAAACACCTGATCAATGTGGTTTGTGTGAGCTCTAAAACCTGCCTGCAGATCGGATAAGATATGATTCTCCATCATCCACTCCTGTATCGTTATCAGAAATTGCTTCCTAAAGATTGTGTGGGCTGAATCAATTAAACTAATAGGCCTGTAGTTAGCAGGATCCCCTTTATCTCCTTCAGCTCCCCTGGATTTGGCATTTGCTAGCGTATTAAGAATAAATCCCCAAATTAAGGGTTCAGAAGTATATAGATCAACTGAGATTCTATCCAATCCTGGATCTTTCCCTTTTTTATGTTAAGAAGTTCTTGGAGGGTCTCGTCAATTGTTAATATCACTGGGCATCCACTCTCCTTACCCTGAGTTGGTGTTACCTCACTGCCCCTCCCATTATGTACCTGGCTGTCCATCCGAGAAGAGTACAATTTAGTAAAGTGTTTTATCCAAGTGTCTGGCATGATGT
Source organism: Pleurodeles waltl (assembly GCF_031143425.1). Taxonomy (NCBI): domain Eukaryota; kingdom Metazoa; phylum Chordata; class Amphibia; order Caudata; family Salamandridae; genus Pleurodeles; species Pleurodeles waltl. The sequence continues at coordinate 458,241,330 of NC_090450.1, forward strand.
AAAAATCCTCTTCAGATACTACATGAGAAACACCTTTTGCAAGTAAAAGCCAGCATGACGATAATCTTTTAATAACTGCACTGGCCAGATCCGGTAATTGCTCCTCCTCCTACAGCCTTTTAGCAATCACCTGAGTTTCCTTCTACATTCTTCTTGCCTTTATTATGCCGATCGACCACCTCCTCTTATAGCCTGAACCAGTTTAGCTTTAGCTCGCTTACCATCTTCATTAAACCACTCTGCCACCTTGTGACGTGCAATAAAATTAGAAGCTGATTGGAAAAAGTGGTCCTTTTTTGTATTAACAAAATTAGCAAGTATTCCCATAACCAGTTGGACTTCTAACCCAGGATTCTCACGTAAGAGAATTACTTTCTCCACTGCGATTTATAGATGTGCTACATCATCCCTATTTTTTATAAATTGTGGCCACATTATCCTCCTACCATCATTGCGAGTAATGTTTGGAGTGTCCTTCTTGCAAGTATCTGAATCATTAATGTGGGAGGCTGGCCCCCTATGTAGTGTACAGAATCGAGTACACTATGCACAGGGTCCAGGCAACCACACATTGGTTTCCAGATGTAAAAATTAGACCACCTAATGCTCCAATTTTTAAGGCAGATGGTTGAGCAGTTAGGCTAATCCAGGAGATGTGCTAAGTATTTGCTGTACTCACAAATTCAATCATGCACCACACACACTCAATGAATAACTTGAGACCAGAATTTATAAAAATACTTCAGACTTTTATATACATTTTAAGACCAAGATTTTTAGAATACGTTAAGTATTTTTCAAGTCATAGCTTTTCAAAGTTTTGGCAAAGTTATTCTTTCTGTGCGTAATTACACACTACTGGAATCAATACACAGTCACCTTGAAACATGCAGTAAAAATCACACATTTGAGTTACCAGTATCTTCTTTTGCAGGGTGCCGGAGTGGTCAGTGGGCACACTGTGCTAGTGGGAGAGTCTTTGGCGGCACCCTGTTCTGGTGGGAGCAGCCTTGGAGAGGTTCTTGGCACAGGCAGTGGGCCACCTGAAGGGGCCACTTGGAAAAGGAGCTGATTACAGATTTAAAGATTGTGCTTTGGGGTCCCCTCGGTCTGTTGATGTCGCAAGGGGTTGGGGCCCCGGAGCACACAGCAGATCCCACAATGCAAGGCCCAGGGTGGCCAGCTGCAGGGTGAGTTGGAGATCCAGGAGCTGTGCACAATGGAGTCCTTTGGAGCTGGAGGTGAGTCTCTTCGAGGGCTGCTTACGAGACAACTGGGGTACTCTGGTTGGAGGTCCGGGGTGTTCCTGAAGTTCGTTGACTGGGGCATCCTCCTCATACTTTTTGAGCTCTGGGGGAGCTCATTTTCTGCATGTCCAATGTCAGCTGACCAGTACCAAGAGTATTGGTGTAACTCAGGCATTAAAGGGTGCAGTGCCACCAAACTTGGCACACTCATAGAGCACTGTTAGAAATGGGGTCTCTAGTTGGCAGTCGGTTTGCACCCTGTCCAAGTAGGGACCCTCACTCTAGTCAAGATAATGGAGATACCCGCTCAGATAACCACTGCTCACCCCCTTGGTAGCTTGGCACAAGCAGTCAGGCTTATCTCAGAAGCAATGTGTAAAGTATTTGCACATAACACACAGTAATAAGTGAAAACACTACAAAAGGACACCACACCAGTTTTAGAAAAATAGCCAATATTTATCTATATAAAACAAGACCAAATGCGATAAAAATCCAACATACAGTAATACAAATATGAATGCTGCAAGATGTACTTACCAATACAGTTCCTTGAAGTCGATAACTCCACATGGGGCTATCACGGCGTTGTGAACAACAAAACCAAAAGTTCAGACTGCGGTGTCGGGAAGACCCACAAACAGTACCTTGAATTCGCAGGGCATTGTGATCTCGCAGTGAGCTCTGGAGAGCGGCGTCGCTGGTGTTGGTTCCGGAGTCGGTGCAGGAGTCGTCAGGCCCTTGAAGTCACGCACCTTGGGGCTCGAACTCTGGGCTGATGAAAGCAGGTGCGCTGGCGGGGATGGCGTCGGGCCACAGTGCGAAGCGGGACTATGCAACGTGCAGTGCCCACAGGTCACGGTGCAGACAACGGCTCGTGATGGCGTCCAGCGGCATCGGTGAGACCTGGGCTGCGGTGTGAAGCGGGGCAGTGCAATGTGCTGTGTCCACAGGTCACGGTGCTGGGAGTGGCGTCATCATTGCGGAAGCGCTGTCATCTGTAGGCCCAAGCCAGCAGTGCGGGATGGGATGGTGCTTTGTGACCCTCACGAGCGGTGTCCACAGGCCATGTGCAGGCAAGGATGCCTGGTGACGACACTGGAGCCGATGGTGCTGGCGTCGGTGGACCGGGGCTGCGGCGCGGGACGGTGCTTCGTGCTCCTCATGGGCGGTGTCCACAGGCCACGGTGCAGGCAGCGGCGCCGGTGTCAGCAGGAGCGTCATCGTCGGGGATGCCCAGGCTGCGGTGTGAGCAGGTGACGCCGGAGTGCGGGGCCAACAGGTCGCGGTGCGAGCAGCGGCTCGGTGAAGTCGTCCGATGATGGCATCGGTGAGACCAGGGTTATGGTGCGAAGCGGGGCCATGCGACTCCATGCGGCGTCGGCAGGTCACGGTGCAGGCCAGCGGCGTCATTGGCGGCATCGCAGTTGTTTCTCCTCTTGGACAGCACAAAACACACAGTTCCCAGTGCTGCAGGTCGAGGACACAGAAGTCTTTGGTGTCCCTGAGACTTCCAACAGGATGCAAGCTCTACTCCAAGCCGTTGGAGAATTTTCTCAAGCAGGATACACAGCAAAGTTCACCCTTTGCACTCTTTTCAGGCAGAAGCAGCAACTGCAGGCAAGTCCAGCAAAGCAACACAGCAAAGGGACAGTACTCCTCCTTCAGCTCTTTAGCTCTTCTCCTGGGCAGAGGTTCCTCTTGATTCCTGAAAGTTTCTAAAAGTCTGGGGTTTTGGGTCTGCTTCTTATACCCAGTTGTGCCTTTGAAGTTTGCAAACTTCCAAGTAAAGTCTCAAGTGTTTGCAAGATCCATCCTTGTCCAGGCCAGGCCCCAGACACTCACCAGGGGGTCGGAGACGGCATTGTGTGAGGGCAAGCACAGTCCTTTCAGGTGTGAGCGACCACTCTTCTCCTCCCCTCCCCTCCAGCACATATGGCTAATCAAGATATGCAGGCTACACCCCAGCCCCCTTTGTATCACTGTCTAGAGGAGAGGCGTGAACAGCCCAACTGTCAAACTGACTCAGACAGGGAATCCACAAACAGGCAGTCACAGAATGGATTAAGCAAGAAAATGCCTACTTTCTAAAAGTGGCATTTTCAAACGTGCAATCTTAAAATCAACTTTACTAAAAGATGTATTTTTAAATTGTGAGCTCAGAGACCCCAAACTCCACATGTCAATCCGCTCCCAAAGGGAATCTACACTTTAATCAGATTTAAAGGTAGTCCCCATGTTAACCTATGAGAGGGACAGGCCTTGCAACAGTGAAAAACTAATTTAGCAATATTTCACTGTCAGGACATAGAAAACACATTACTGTATGTCCTACCTTAACCATATACTGCACCCTGCCCTTGGGGCTACCTAGGGCCTACTTTAGGTGTGCCTTACATGTAAGAAAAGGGAAGGTTTAGTGAGTACACTTGCCAAGTCGAAGTTACAGTCAAAACTGCACACACAGACACTGCAGTGGCAGGTCTGAGACATTATTACAGAGCTACTTCTGTGGTTGGCACAACCAGTGCTGCAGGCCCACTAGTAGCATTTGATTTACAGGCCCATGGCACCTCTAGTGCACTTTACTAGGGACTTACCAGTAAATCAAATATTGATTAGCAGTGGTAAAGTGCGCAGAGACAATAAACCAGCAAAAACAGACCTGAAAAAATAGGAGGAAGAAGGCAAAAAGTTTGGGGTTAACCCTGCAAAAAGGGCCATTTCCAACAGGCACATGTTGTTTTGTCCAGCTACAACTTCCGGTCGTGGACATATCAGTCATATCAGTCATTGTGTGAAGTCACACTCACCAGTTTGTTGGGTCTTGCTTTGTTTTTGAGTGGTGCCTCCACTCAGAAGGGAGATCTGAGGTAATTCTTGAAGCCTGGAGGTACCCTGGGTTTCTTGGGGTCAGTCCAGCATCCAGCTCCGCAACAGCAGTGATTGTCGGGTCCTGGGTGCAGCAGTCAGGGTTTGGTGCCTTTTCTTGTGCAGCAGGTCCTCAGTTCTCTTGCTGTGGTCTTCTTTTGGTGCTGGTCTTCTTTGTTTCTTCCAATCTAAACTCTTGGTCTGGGGAGCCCATGAAATACTTAATTTAGTGGCCGTTTTTTAGGGAGCCTGGTAGTGTCCAATAGGACACTTACCCTTGGGTGGCTGCACCCACTACAGTGACCACTTCCTGTGGTGAGGGTCATTTGCCTAAACCTAATTGGCTATTTTCCTGCCATCCAATATCGAGGAAAATGAAATAAAGGGTCCACTTCACCTGCAAGCCCATATGGGGGGGTGCATGTTCAGTGAGATCCCTCCTCCTACCCTTTGTGTGGTTTCCCACCTTTGCTCCCTCCAAAAGTGGGGGTTTGCGAAGGGGGAAGCCCTCTGCTGCTAGCAGAGGCCTGGGGCTCAGGTTTCACGGGCAGTAGCCCTTTGAAGCTTACCACCAGGGTGTTGCACATTCCTGAGAGAGAGGGTGTTAGCTCCTCCACCCAGGAAGGGCATTGTCTTACAAACCAGAGAGCCATTGCTCTCCCTCAGGTTTGTATATTGGCCATCTGGAGTGGCAGGCTGGATGGAACCAGTCAGCAACAATGCCAGTTAGGGTTAGCTTTTGCAGGGGGTACATCTAAGGTTCCCCCTTGGTACATTTAGGTTTAAATCCAACATTGGTACCAGTTTGGATTTAATTTTCTGAATTGTTTGATGCCAAACAACTCAGGGGGCAGAGTGGCCATCATGTAGCAGGAGAACCTGTGTTTGACCAATGTCCAATACATGTACTTAAAATGGCTGCTCTGTTCACTCACCATGTCCCAGGTTTAGCAAGGACACAGTAGGAGATTATTGCTCATGCAGTTATGCCCTCACATAGAGTATGGTGCACACTGCCTTCGGGCTGTATGGCCTGCTAAAGGGGCGACTTACCCATAACATATGCAGTGTAGGGTGAAAAGGGCATGTCCAGTTTGTATTTTCGGTTTGCACCAAGACACTTAGCCTGCTATGGCATCTGGGTGCAGGGCCATTGAGGGTGGCACAATCAGTGCTGCTGCCCTTAGGGGTCTACTCTTAATATCTCATGCCCTGGGTAATAGGGTAACCATTTACTATGGACTTATAGTGATATTTAAGAGTGTATCCAATTGTGCCAATCATCACAACAGATTTAGGGAAAGAGCTCTGGCCCAGGGAACCTGGTTAGCAGGGGCCCTGGGCACTACCAACTCCTAGAACACATCTACATCAGACAAAAAGTGGGGGATAACCATGCAAAAAGAGGCCTCCTCTCACAGTTACATAAAGAGGGTATATTTTGGAATTCCACGGGTTCTCAGATCATGGTTATGAAGCGCTGCATCTCAGGCCAGATGTGATGTACCAGGGCTCCTCCTTGCACCTCGGAATACTGGTCAAAGGAGTCCTCACAAGATGCTGCAGGCGCATCCCACATCAGGTATGTCAGAACGCACTAATGAAGTACTCCAACTCAGACCAGGTGTGATGTACCAGTGCTCCTCCTCTACCTCTCGGAATGCTGGTCAAGGTAGTCCCCACAAGATGCTGCTGGCACATCCTGAGCTGTGGGTGTCAGAGTGCGCTTATGAAGCGCTCAACTCAGGCCAAGTGTAATGTACGAGGGCTCCTCTCTGCCCCTCGGAATGCTGGTCAAGGTAGTCACCACAAGATTCTGCAGGCGCGTCCCCAGAAGTCCTAAAGGCAGAATACAGCTACAATGACCAATTTAATACATTACATAATATATTACATAATCCATATATTTTTTTAACTAATTTCATCAAATTTCCTGAAAACTACACATAATCACGTCAATATCTGACTGGTGGTACCTCATGTCCAAAAGGAGATGCAAAAGAGCACTCCGAGATCAAAAATATTGCAAGATTAGTGCGTAATGCAACTGCAGTGTTGGTTTATTTTTCCTTTAGATTTCCTTTTTTTTTTTTTTTTTTAGAGTCTGTTCTCATTTCCCCAGTCTATGGACCATCACGTCAACAGGTTAAGGAGATCAGTGTATCTCTCTCTCTGTGGTTCTACAAGTATTTTATGCACACAAACTTTTTCTGAGAGAAGGTTTTGGTACCTATTTTTTATGTGCTGCATCTCCTTTTCCACTGTTGATGGCATGCCCAGGACCAGCAAGTTTTGCAGCCTGGCAGGGCACCAACTTCACTGTGGGTGAGTGCTGTGCTGCAAGCACCACCATAATAATTACAATAACAGTGAGGTGATAGATAGGATGCTTGAATTAATTCCAGCATCTGCCAATCGCTTGAGGCTTCATTCTAGTCTATGGTTTCACATTCCATGCCACTCTGGATAAAGGCACACTTTATGCAAATCAGTACTGACCCTGCTCATCCTGGGAATAGATTGTCTTAAACTTCCAGATAAGGCCCATTCCAGAAGATACAAGAAGCAAATCCAGTCCGCTTTCAACCTACCTCAGCATTCAGAAGCGTTTAGCTTCAGCCCTATGGTAGAGTGAGCACAGGACCCACATCTCAGCAAATCTGTTTCTCTTAGGGCTTCAACTGCAGCAATAATAAAATGGTGGATTGAAGGCTTGAATTAATCTCCTCAGTCACTGGCAATCACTCGGGCCACATTCAAATCCATATTCCAGTCCAACTCATTATAATAACCCAACCCCATGGCATGCAAGGCCTTTGGTGGAACACGGTGGGGGTTGGCCACAGGCATGAGCCGTGACCAGGCCTTGTGACCGACCCCCTATAACCACCTAACCACACGCCACGCACAGTCTCCCCAGAAACAATTTAAAAATAGTTAGGGGGTCACCCTGACCCCCTGGGCACTGGGGACCACCACCTCACCGGGGCAACATTAAATAAATACATGGAGATTTGCACTGACCCCTTGGATCCTGGAGACAACCTCCTCCCTGGGGCTACATAATACAAAATGTTAGAGGGCCTCACAGATGCTCCCCCCAGGGACAACCAGCTTTCTGGGACAACATTTAATATATATATAGGGGTACACACGGCCCCAACCAGTCCCCGGGCGTGACCACCTCCCTGGAACAGCAATATATACCTTCCCAGCACTACATTCAATAAATATAGGGGGGGCTAAGCAGACCCCTCGGGCCCTGGACACCACCACCACCCTGGGGCTACTTTAAATAAATAGTGGCGGAGGCCACTGGGCCCCCCAGGGCCCCAGGGACCACCACCTTCCTGGCAAAAAAAAAAGAACATATTTGGGGTAACACACAGACCCCCCAGACCCCAGGGACCACCACCTTCCCAGGGCTATTTTTTATTTTTAAAATGGGAGGGGCGCCAGGTGGCACCGCCAGGTGGTCCCCCTCCCTAGGCCAATTTTGGTTCAGGAACCCCATCCCCCAAGGCCCAGCCACATCCTTGTGGGTTTCCTGGCCCCACCCAGGGTAATAACTACTCCTTGATGGAGACCCCAAGGGAAGTGGAGGGAGCCTCAAGGGTCCTGCAGTCTTAGGTGGCTCTCCACCTTCAGTGGGAGCCGGCATTGCTCCTGCATGCAGAGAGTAGCTGAAACTGCAGCTTCCTGTATGCAGGAACAATCTGTTCATCTCTTTCCCTGCCGCCATTACAGCGGGCAGGGAAAGAGATGAAAACTCTGCTCCCAGCAAGCGGTAGCATTTTTGACACTCCTGCATGTTGGGAGCGGAGTTCTGTTTGCTTTTGCTTGGTGGGAGCTGTCAGGGTGGGCACCTCAGGAGGTAGCAAAAGCTGGCACTGGGGGGTGGCGGTCCCAAGGACCATATGTGGCTCTCGGAGGGGGGCTGCGCAGCCCCTCTCCTTTGATCGGCAAGGCCCAACCCTGGGGAGGCGATAGCCCTCTGGACCATATATGAACCAGGAGGAGAGGCTGCTTCACGTTTTTCAAAATTTCCATGGCTGGGGGGGGAGATGGTGGTCCCCAGGGCCAGGGGGTCTGCTTCAACTCCCCTCTTTAAATTTCTTGGGAGCACTGGGGAGGTGGGAGTCCTGGGGCCCCGGGGATCCGCACGACCCCCAACCAACATACAATATGTTGTCCAGGGAAGGTGGTGTTCCCCTGGGCCCAGGATGTCTGCACAGCCCCCTGCACCTTTAGTTTACAATATCCCTGGGGAGGTGGCGGGCCCTACCTGGTGGTCTGCATGGCCCGCCTAATTTAGTATTGTACCCATGGGGAGGTGGTGGTCCTGGGGCTTGGGATGCCGCACGGCCCCCCTGCTTAATTATTGCATCTAGTCCCAGAGAGGTGGTGCTCCCTAGGGCCCAAGGGAGTATGCAAGCCCCCCCATGCATGGTATTTTGTACCCCCTGGGAGGTGGTGGTCCCTGGGGCCCAGGGGGTCCGCGCCGTCCCTCTGCATAGTGAAGGTATTTAGCCCCGGGGAGGTGGTAGTTCCCAGGGCTTCTAAAAGCCCCAGAAGGGGACCTGTGAGCCCCCCTATATTGTCAATGGCCACAGGACCTGGCTCACTTACAAGCAGGGGAGACTGCAGTTATTTTTAAATCTCTGAAAAATCCTCAGTTCCAGCTACAGATTTCTCTGAGAATTAAAGAAAAACCTTTTGTTGGGGGCTCAGGGGTACCCTGGACCAAGGGTAAGAACTCACAGCATCCCTACCCTGGCTATTTTTCTTTATGTTTTTTTAGGACTGGACTGAAGCTGAGTCACAGAATGGCTGTGAACACTTCTTGTTTTAAGTGTTGGCAGCCAATCAGAATTTCCGCAGTAGAACTCCCTGGATCAGTGATCCTAAAGACACAAATTTCTGTTCCCTCCAATATCTCAATAACTACTGAACAGATTTACACCAAATAAACAAAGCATGATCTGTGTACCAAAAGCTATCCTATTACAAATGTGGTGTTCTTCCATCCAGCGATTCAGGTTGTAGGAATGTCTAAAGACCCTATGGGAATTAACATGGGGTGGAAGGGTGTGCAAGTGGAGTTAAGACGTGTGTGGTGGAGGGTTGGCAAGATGTGTGGTCTTGGATGCAGGGCTGTTGGGCTGGCTTAGTTATGTATGGTATGAAAATCCTAATTTACTTTTAAAAAAAATCCATGAATTCACTGAGAAAAACAAAGGTTTAAGTAATGTTAACCTTAGCTATGATAATATTATCTTACTATACATTTTTACAAAAACTAAAAAATTAACGGAAAGGACTCAAAGGTTAAAGTGATGTTACAGTTAGGTAAAAATGCCAGTTTAAACATAACATTTTAAACAAAAAAAAAACTGAAATTCATCAGTTAGAGTTGACGGAAGTAACGATAACTCACACCCTCGTGAAACACCAGTTATGATCTCACATAATACATCACTCATGAGATGTTTTATGGCATCACTTATAACATTACTGATGACATCTGAAATTATTAGTATTATTATTGATGACATCACTGTGCAAGACTGTAACACTATCTTATAGGCCTTCTACTGGACAGGCGCTACTTAAAGTATGCATAAACCGACTAGGATGTGGTGTAAACTGAGAACACATAAGGGTGCACAACCGACGTTTCTCTCTCATCTGTGTGCATATATTCTGCCACATCTCCAACCCAATGGTGCCAGGAAAAGAAGATTGCGCTGTACACCTAATGTGCGGGAAATGAGTCACAGAAAGTGGGACTTGAGTCTTTTTGTTTTTCACTAGCATGCTCCAATCTGTGAGCCTCCCACAGATCATCCAACTACACATTGCCAACTAGAAACAACCTAAAATTACTAACAGCCACCCACCTCACCCTCTGAGTGTGGATGGCAGGGCAGACAGCATCAAAAGCATGCTCTCACTATCGGGTTGGATCACCAGTACTTACAAATTAATGCAGGAGTGGCAGAGCAGTGAAGCCTAAAGGGAGACCTCTGGCTTATGGGGCAGTATCGCAGTGTGTCACCAGTGTGGAATTCTGGTGGTAGACACAATCATCTTCTTTCAGAATGCCATCCAAGCTGTGATCCTGGGGCCCGAGGCTGATGCATGATAATGGTCAAGCCAAAGGCAGCATGACTGCTCTCTTCTAAAAGCAATATATCACACTTGAAGTCGTCACCACAATGTATGGCCCCACTGAGCCATGTTGAACTTGATTCTGCAAATGGTTTGCAACAAGGGACAGTGGGCCATAGAAGGAAATACAGGCAACACTAACCTGAACTCCATCAAAGAGGTCCAGCAGCAACAATGTAAGTTTGTTGTGGTCAAGAGACTTTTAAGGGCATTGAACAAACATTACACCCTTAAAGCTACAGGTGATAGTGTAGTGTGGTTAGTTTTACGTATTCATTGCGCTTTAGCTTCAGGCTTTAGGCCTTTGTGCATTTTGCCCTGAATATATTTTATTCATTTGCTGACAGCTTAGAGCTTCTGTGCACTCTGCTCTACATGCTTTTTATTAGGCTTCGTACTGTTATTTTTCAAATAGCCAGTTCTACGGTGTTGTTTTTTATTCATATCACACTGTTTTGCATACTTCAGCACTGGAGTTCTCCATAACATATTTACTCTGTGCTTCAGTCAAGGATACAGTCTGGTACATTGCCGATAGACGTGGTAAGAGTTTAGACTTGGCATTCCTGCATAGGGACATTTTGTGATCACGTTGACATGTTAGTTATAAAATCATTTCCTTGTCCCAATACACACAAGAGGGAGATTCCGACCAGGGAACCACAACTTGACGCTGACTGCCTCGTTGCAGATGCTGAACCAAGATCACAGGTCTTTGCTCAGGTATGAGGGCTGATATCTCCACAGTGATTCTAATAGGCAAGCTAGAAGCTTAACATGCTGTGCTCTAGATAGAACAAGCAGAGGGAGAGTAGAAACTGTTTGACAATATGATAGCTTTGTTTTTATGTTTTACTCTCCTGGTAACTATTACAATCCTACTGTGTTGTATCGTTCTGGTTATTGCGGCTCACGCCTTAATATCTAAAATACAGTCGTTTTATTAAAACATTATATAAAACTTATACTGTCTTTGTCATTTGTATATGAGATCATATTGGAAATAAGAGAGTTGGTTTGGATCTGAGTAACCACGACTTCCCTGAGAAGTTCCAAAGATGTCATGCGCTCGGCTGCCAAATCATTCCTTCCACATGGGAGAAATGAGGCACTGCTAGTTAGCCGGAGCAAAAACCGGATTTAGGGTGACAGAGTTCTTTACACGTTGGTCAGACTCAGTCCCCCACACCGTTATCGATCCTGCTACCTAGAAATCCAGTAGTCTCATTTAGAATAATGAGAGCCCACGCGACAATAGTAAAAGACCAAATAAACTTCTTCCAAACACCAGGTGCCACCTGGATGTGGTTGTAGTGGAAGGAGGTCAGTATACCATTCGATAAGAGAGGGAAGACAGCTGGCTGAAATACCTAACATCCAAGGAGATTTCAGACCTGGTAATCTCATAGTAGATCCACAGAGAAACAGACCACTAAAGAAAAGAAACAAGTGCTGCCAAATGTGCTCTCTCAAGATGTACATTAACTACAGATGTGTGTATATGATGACACAATGGATCAGAATTGGAGAGGGAACTCTCAATTCACTCGAGATCTGAATGTAATTGCGTTCCTGCACTTACACTGATAGCAGGGGAGAATGTAGTTTAATGCAGTCTGCAAGAATGCTTGTAATGTTTACTGGTGATCAGCTTTGATTGGAACAGTTATAAAGTAACTAGGGGGATGCATGATCTGATTATTGCGCTGGAATAGAGTATGCACAGATTTAATCAGGGGGCACGCCCATTGCAGAGCTGTAAGGATAGTATTTTGAGCGCCCCATAGCAGTAGGTAAAATGTCTAGCTGGAAAAGGCACATTTAATTGTGGATCGACATTCGGTATTATGTTGGCATGGGCAATGCTGTGCTCCTAGTCTGGGGCTGGGAGTTGGAGTTGCTGATTTCTTTGGTTACAAACATCAAAAAAGAGTGGACACATATTAGCATATAGGGATTTGGCACTGGTCTTTCTCTAGAATTGGAACCATAGTTTATGGAGCAGCGAGGAAGATGTTTCCAAATAGTTATGCCCTAGATATAAAAATATTTAACATGGAATGTTCAGGGAAGGCAACTCCAGTGAATCAACATACAATTTTCGCATACATGAAGATTAAGAACATGCACCTAGATTGCCTACAGGAAACACACCTCATGGGGCCAGTACTCAATAAGCTGGCCAAAAGGTGGACGGGACATTTGTTTGGTACTTTATATCCTGCAAATGCAAGTGGAACAGTAATATTGATCACTTCTGGGGTCCTAGTTACAGTGACTTGCCCCAACATTGATCCCAGGGAGCAAATTCTTGGTTGTTGAGGGGCTCTTGATTGGGAATCTGCTGATAATAATAGCGATTCATGCACCAGACGTAAATCAAACCACATTCTGAAACAATGTGGGCACTAAAGTAACACACCAGTTCCAAAATGAGTAGAGTGCAGGTGACTTCATGAGGTGTGGAGACTCATACAAACTGAATCCAGGTAATACTCTTTTTATTCTCCAGTACATCAATTATACAGGTGAATAAACTTGATATTATGCATCCATGCAATATGGATTAGACTTGCAGATGCAGAATATTTTGGGGCGCGTACTATCTGACCATATCCAACTTAAGTTGATCATATCCTGTTGCAGAGCTTGACTGCCAACTTAGAAATTGCAGCCCATGGCACTCTCTGCTAATCCATTCAGGGAAACCATAAGCACACATAAACTGCAATACTTTGCAGAGAGCGAAGAGCCAGCCATGGATGGTTTCTTAGAATGAGATGTTTTCAAAGTGGTTATCTGGGGGCAATAGATCAAGACTACCTGGAGCCTAAAATATACATTGAACAGGGAGCTACTGATTGCAGGGAAGGTTATTAGGCACACAGAAAATAATGATCTTCTCAATCAGCTAAAGGGCAGAGGTTCAGTACGCTCAAATGGAAGCAGTGAAAATTACTAGAGAGCACAGCCAGAATGCACTACAGGGAACACGTAGTGAGGCAGCACACTGAAGGGGACAGATCAGGCAGAATACTTATCTGGTTACTGAAAAACACGTTTCCTAGTACTCTAATTGGAGCGGTCAAGTCTGTAAATGAAGTAATAATAAATAAGCATTTGCAGCTACAATAGAGCACTATACACTCCAGGAAATTGACTTAACCCACACAATCTACGCACCAAAATGAGATTCTTCTACCCCTTGAAAAACCCTCTTCAATAACACACTCTAGAGGATCCAATCCAGATAAAGAAGGATCAGGCAGAAATAGTACAGATGCCATATAACAGGTCCCTAAGCCTGGGTGGCTTACCTACATAGTTCTATGGCACTTGTTATGCCACCATTGCAAACTATTTGATATAAGTATACAAGGCAGAATCTCGGGGTACTGTCTGGCTCAATGAGAGAGGCAATGATCATTGTTCAGCCTATTAGTGAATTGAAATTGTTAGACTCCGCATCCTTTTCATGGTAGCCCCTGTCTTTTTGCCTCTGGTTCCTGTATTTGTGACTGTGTGCTGGACTTCGTTTTTTGCTGGTTTTGCTACTCTGGACACTTTACCACTGCTGACCAGTGCTAAAGTGGAAGTTCTCCCTGTGTAAATTATGATTATGATTGGGTTATCCCTGATCGGCATATTTGATTTACTAGTAAGTCCCTGGTAAAATGCACTAGAGTTGCACAGGGCCTGTAAATCAAATGCTACTTGTGGGCCTGCAACAGTGATTGTGCCACCCACATGAGTAGCCCTGTAAACATGTCTCAAACCTGCCACTACAGTGTCTGTGTGTGCAGTCTAACACTGCCAATGCAACCAGACAATTGTACCCACTTGCCAGACCCAAACCTTCCCAAACCTTCCGTTTTACTGCATGTAAGTCACCCCTAAGTTAGACCCTAGGTAGCCCCATGGACAGGGTGCAGAGAATATCAAAGATAGGACATGTACTGGTGTGTTTTACAAGTGTTTTTCATGCCCTGATAGTGAAATACTGCCACATTTGAGTTTCATTATTGTAAGGCCAGTCTCTCACATAGGCTAACATGGGGACTGTCTTTAAATACCCTTTAAGTGAAGTTTCTCATTGGGAGCAGATAGAGATTTGGAGTATGGGATCGCTGAACTCACAATTTAAAAATGCATCTTTTGGTAGAATTGGTTTTTAAATTGTCTGTCTGAAAATGCTACTTTTAGAAAGTGGCCATTTTCTTGCTAAACCATTTTGTGCCTCTGCCTGCCTGTGGAATCCACGTCTGGCTCAGACTGACAGTTGGGCTGTGTGTGAAGTCCCTCTAGACAGTGACACAAAGGGCCAGATGTAGCAAAAATCCAATTTGCGAGTTGCAAATTGCGAGTCCTTCCGACTCGCAATTTGCAACTCGCAAATTGGTATGCAGAACGGTGTCTCAGACACCGTCTGCGAGTCGCTATGGGGTCGCAAAGACCCACCTCATTAATATTCATGAGGTGGGTCGCAAATTGCGGCCCCATAGCGACTATGGGCACTCGCAAACATGGAGGCCTGCTGTAGTCAGCAGACCTCCATGTTCGTGACTGCTTTTAAATAAAGCAGTTTTTTTTTTTAAGTGTAGCCCGTTTTCCTTAAAGGAAAACAAGCTGCACTTTTAAAAAAATCCGAAACCTTTAGTTTCGGTATTTTTTCAGGGCAGGTAGTGGTCCCTTGGACCACTACCTGCCCTGAAAAAATAATTTGTGGTCCATTCACAAAGGGGAAGGGGTCCCATGGGGACCCCTTCCAATTTGCGAGTGGGTTACCACCCACTTCAAGTGGATGGTAACTGCGACACCATTTGCGACCGCATGGTATTGCATACCACTGCGAATCGCAAATAGGAAGGGAAAACCCCTTCCTATTTGCGATTCGGAAATGCATTTTGCGAGTCGGTCCCGACTCGCAAAATGCATTTCTGCATTGGAAACACGCATTTGCGAGTCGCAAACGGCAAATTTTGCTGTTTGCGAGTCGCTAAGTGTTTCCTGCATCTGGCCCAAAGTGAGCTGATGCGTGTCTTGCATGTCCTGATCAGTCTCTTGGGCTAGAGTGGGGAGGGAGGAGCTGACACCTGCACCTGAAAGGGATGTGCCTGTCCTCTCACAATGCAGTCCCCAAACCCCTGTGAGTATCTGGGGCCAGGTCTGCGCAAGGCAGGATCTTGTGCACAACAGAGACTTTCCTTTGATGTTTGTCTACTTCAAAGGCAGAAATGAGTATAAGTAGTGGACCCAAACACCGAGATTTTTAGAATACTTCTGGATCAAGAGGAACCTCTGCCAAGGAGAGGAGCTGAAGAGCTGGAGAAGGAGTACTGCCCCTTTGCTGTGCATGCTTTGCTGGGTTGGCCAGCAGTTGCGCACCCACCAGCAATGCATAGGCAGCATATAGAACTACCAGTCCCACAATCCATCACCATACACTCCCAAAGGTTGGAGGACAACACCAATATCATTGGGAAAGGTAGAAATGCAGATTATGTGACAGACAATTACCCTAACAAATCACTTACATCCCCACAGGTGCCCCAGGCAATGTTTGACACGAGGAGGTGCCATGGCAACCCAGTCCCCACCAGAAGATCCCAACAATGATGACAACAACTCTGGAGGTCTTGATCTGGGTGAAATCCCTGGCCCCTCTGGGACCACTGGTCAGTCAGCTACCACATCCCGTAGTCAGTCCCCAACAGGGCCCCTACAGCAGCTAGCCAATGCCCTAAAACCTCTGACCCCAGGAGACGTCAATCTGTAGTGTGCCCACCTGTGCAGTGACCTGAGTCGACACCTCACAGGCAAGACGATGAAGGTCCTGGTGTAAGTGAGAGTGGAGACACCATTCAAGGGACACAGGCACAGGGGGCCAGGTACAGTCGGAGGACAGCTGTGCGTCAGGGGAGGGCAGGCCCAGGGAACCGACTGCACAGGAGGCACTCACAGATGTCCTCAGGGCATATCAACAATCCCAGGACAGGATGGGGCAGGTGATAAATATCATGCAGGAGAACCAGCTGCTGCAGGGGGAACACCACCAGGAGGTCATGCAATAATTGCAGGCCTTCCCTACCATCATTGCCTCCATTGCAGGGGTGTTGAGTGACATGGCGAACATCATGCATGAGTACACAACACACCAGCGAGCACCTTCCACTGGCCTGTGTACTGACCAACCCTCCACATCTGCTGCAGCCAGTGGACAGGAGGCCCTGTCACAGGACTCATAGGCCACCAGCACCTCTCCCCCTGAAGAAGGTGAAGCACCCCACAAATGTTCCCTGCGACTCAGACAGACACCAGAGACATTTGTCAAGACCAGGACCACCACTAGGAAATGAGCAACTCCAGAATGTCCCCCTTGTGTTCCACTGAGTCACCTTGTTCACATTAGACTTCCATTGCTCCTCTTCCCATGGCCCCATGAATACTGGACCTGTGCTACAAACAGACTGGGCCACTACACTGGACTTTGCCCAACCATCACCTCACTCTATTGCAGTATCCATTGTTTTTATGTTATTCAAATAAGCATCCTTGAACACAACTTGAGTAATAGTGCTTTATCAGAAAGAAATGTGCAATGCATTGAACTGTACTGAACTGCATTATCCTGTGAAATGTCCTGTAATGTGTAAATCCATCCAAACATTGTGTCTCAGCAGTGTGTAGTTATCACATCACACTTGTAACCACACCAACATCTGCAATAAGGGAAGGCATAGGTGACAGTCAATTCTATTGCAAAGGTAACGACTGGCACAAGACAACAGCCACACAGCACTTTACTACAATGGAGACATGTATAGATTAACAGTCTTACCTGCGTGTCATTGGAAGCACATGTGTGTCCTGTTGTCCACATCCTTCTCCTCTTCCTCCTCCTCACTGTACTCAGTGTCCACTGCTGCCACAGGTGCATTGTCACCCCCCCCTCCTGAAGATAGGGAACATGGCATCTGAGGGCCAAATTGTGTAGCATGCAGCAGACTACCAATTCCACAAGGGTTCTGTACATGGGTGCTTGTCTGCTCCTCCTATTGCTCCGCAGTGGTTGGTATCTTAGTGATCCGAAAGTAATAAGGGTATGACTACTGGACCTGTGGACACACAACATCATAGTACACAGAGCATGTATGTATGTAGGACACTAGTATTGACTAGGTGTGTACGGTCAACACCAATGACACACATATAAATTCAAAACATGAGTACTAGCAGTAGGAAATGGCGACCGCCTGTCCTGTGTGCAGGGACAAGGGGAAGTGACCTCACTCCACTGGCATTAGGTGTCATTGCAGAAGGCGGTCTGCACTGCTGCACAATTGCTCATTGGCTAACATGGGGCTCTGTGGAGTACAAGAACCAATGACGATCAACACCAGCAGACGTAAGTGCCATTTTCTATCTACCACTTCACTTGATTCCTGACTTTCCACTCAACAACATCTCCACTGTGTGTGCTGCTGTGACCTGTGTCTGGAACCTGCCAGGGCCCATGCGACAGGGGAAAGCCTTCATGTCGGAGGAGTTGGAGAAGCTTGTGAATTGGCAGTTGTATGGGCCTCCAGACCAACAGGTGAGTACATCATGGGTAGATGTCTGATGTATGTGTGTGCTAGCAGTGTGCCATTTGGGGGATATGGCTGCAGGCAATGTGAATGCAGATGTACAGGTCCTGTGTGTGCTTGATGAGGGGCAAATGCAGTATGTAAGCCATTTATGTGACAGGCTGGATTGTTTGGTTCATGGTGCCCTTCTGTCTGTGTTTTCTATGCAGGTCAGCACCCATCAGAAGAAAGGGTTGTGGTGTGCCATTGCCAAGGAAGTGCGGACCCTGGGGGTCCATAGCCGCGGAGAACCCACTGCAGGAAACAGTGGGAGGACCTAGGATGCTGGGCCCGGAAGACCGTGGAGGTCCAGCTGGGGACAGCCTCCCAATAAGGGAGGGGTGCCCTTTGAAGCCTGACCCCCCTCTAATCGCCCGCATACTGGCGGTGGCCAATCCTGAGTTGGATGGGCGCTTGAGGGCAGAACATCAACCACAAGGGGTAAGTACAGACTGTGTGGTATTTTGTATATGTTGCCTGCCATGGGGTTTAGGTGCAGGGTTCTAGTTAGTGGAAGCCGCAATATGCTGGTTTAGCCATTCCTCCATGGTCCTGCTTAGCTGTGTAGGGTGGAATGCATTTTTGGTATTGCTAGGTAGCTAGCATACCATGGTAGACAGGGCTTAGCTTGTCCCAGTAGGTGTGCAGATGGAAGTGTTTGGGTTCCTTCCTGCTGTAATACCTAGGTGATGGTTTGTCACTGTGGTCCATACTGCAATGGTGCAATGTAAGTCCCAGGGAGTGATTGTGATGTGTAGGCCATCTGTGCTGTCAGTGCTATGATTGACCCTGTGCTCACTTTCTTTCTCCCCCACCTTCTCTCCTTTTGTCATCCTGTCCATGTGTGTATTGGTACCATCTGGCAGAGGAGCAGGGGCAGCAGCAAGTGAGGGAGGTGTAGCCCACGGGACCCACCGACACGGAAGGGACCAGTAGGTTGGAGAGTGTGGGGGGAACCACAGGGGAAACTGGAGCTACATCTACAGACTGCTTTCTCCTCTGATGGAAGCTCCCTTGTGGTGATGAACCCCTCTGGGACTACCCCAGCTAATACATCTGCTGCCACCCCCGTACCAGCACCACCCTCCCATTAGCCCCCACTCAGTTGACCGTGCTGCTCACCCAGAAGGGTGGGCGTCTCCTTTGCCGCAGGCACCTCAGCCCCTGCCCCAGTCAGCCCTGCTGCCCTCAGTGAGGAGGCTACTGACCTCCTGAGATCCATCTCTGTAGGGAAGTCAACCATAGTGAATGCCATCCAGGGGCTGGCATCCCAGATGCAGCAATGCAGTGCCTTCCTGGAGGGCATTTAAGGTGGGTTGGTGGCCCTACAGAGATTGTTTCCGGCTCTAGCCTCCTCTCTGATGGCAGCCAGTGCCCCTGTTTCTTCCATCCCCCCTCCAACTACCTCTTCCCAGTCCAAGTCTCTCCTCCCCTCCCAAGCACACAATCAGATGAGCATGCACCCAATATAACAGACAGGACTCACAAAGAGAAGCACAAGAACCAGAGATCACACCACATGCATACACACATTCAACACCAAGGTATACACACAACAACAGCTGCTGTCTCCACTGTCTCCCCTTCCTCCTCCTCCCTCAC
Source organism: Pleurodeles waltl (assembly GCF_031143425.1). Classification (NCBI taxonomy): domain Eukaryota; kingdom Metazoa; phylum Chordata; class Amphibia; order Caudata; family Salamandridae; genus Pleurodeles; species Pleurodeles waltl. Next base: position 458,260,846 of record NC_090450.1, read on the forward strand.
AGTCACATCAGTACTCACACCTGCATGCACTGCATTATCAGTCCCAGAACTGGTCACCTGTACAGCCATGGCCACAGTCAACACAACAGCAGACATGAAGACATGCACACTACACACCACATGCACAGTCACCACCACCACCATCACCACATCATGCAGCACACCCACCTCACTTGCAGACACCTTCACAACATACACGTCCTGTTCGTCCTCCCCCACCCTGTCTGCCCCTCTAAAGAAACATAAACGCTCCCACTCAGTCCCCCAAAGGTCCTCCTCCTCGCACATGCACACTGTCCATGCACCTGCACCCAAGACAGAGCACCTCCTCCTCCTACAACCACTCCCTCTACCTCCATTCCCATTCCTCCTCCCACACACGCCCCACTGGTCCTAAAAATATTTTCCTTTCCCGCCTTGACCACTTCCCTACCCCATCCACCCGTCCTGCCCGTAAGAGGAAAGTCCCCTCCAACCCAGTACCTCCAGCTCCCATTAGACGACAGTTCCTCCCCCTAAGAGTTCTCACGCCACTAAGGGGAACAAGAGTGGCACTCCGCCCCCCTGCCCCAAGGCCACTCCTCGGCCTCCTACACAAGAAGGGCAACGAACCGCCGAAGGAGCCCCCTTCCAAGAAACTGAACTCCACCCTCCCCCCACCCCCTGAGGTGCCTGCCTGCCATCTCCATGATGCTCCTGTCCAGTGGAGTGCCTAGGCTGTCAGGAGTCAAGTTGGGCCTTGGATGTTGCCCTGTGGCCATTAATAACTTTGGAAAGGCCGATGGCCCTTTCTGTATCTTTCTGTATATATATATATATATATATATATCCACACCTTCAAAAATCGCCTAAAATCCAGCCTCTTAAAAGCTGTGAGTCAATGGCAAGGTGGCAAACCCTTCTAAATACAAACTTGCATTGTTTAGAAAACAAACGAGAATCCTCGAAGTTAAGGAAACAACGTACCGTGACTCTTATGCAGCAGCATATTTCTTTTGTTTTCAATAAACAGGAATCCTATCTTGATGCGTTTCGGAGCCTTCGCTCCTTGCTCACAGGTCAAACATTTGCCATGCATATTGGATAGTTAAATATCTGTTCGTAACTGCCATTCTCATATAAACATGGACAACGGACTACTACTAACCCTTCATTCTTTACGAAAAAGTGTTGACCATGTTTAAATAATACATTGTATTGTCATATATGCTTCAAAATATTTAAATATTATGTGAACAATACTGTGATTGCCGCCTTATAAATACATAAACAACATTTCCATTTATACATTACACAAATAATAAACATTTTAAACATCTTATATTAGTTTTTACATATTTTTTCATATATACTTATCTCATTTCAAATTATGTGGTAAGACCATCACTCGTCGTAAATCTGGCTGATACATCCTTGATATAATAGCTCTTGAGTATTGCATTAATATGCATCCATTACCACTAACTCATACCTAATAACAGAAAACAGACAGAAATGATCAAAATCAACATTATTGACTCCCAGACATTTTAAATAAACATCCTATCCCTACAATTTCAGACCAAAAAACTGTTCTAACTTGTCTATTTATATATCTGCGTTATCCCATATGAACAGATAATTCTTCATCCTGATTTAATCCTCCCGGAAAAATAGTTGCATATTTTATTATAAACCTAGACTCCAACCTCCTAAGTTCCTGTTCTCTATTCCCTCCTCGTACTCATGCAGGGATGTTGTCTAGCATGCAAAAGTTGAGTAAATCAAGGTTCTTTTGATGAAAAGTAGCAAAATGCCTCGCAACCGGGTATGTTTTATCTTCATTAGTGATAGCCCTCATGTGTTCAAGCCCACTTTCTTTGCTTTATGAATTGTGCTGCCAATATAACACTTATTGCAAGGACAATGCAAGGCATAAACACAATATGTGTTTTTGACCCTGTCACCAGGCAGGTCGCTCCCCTCATCTGCCACGCAGGCCCCTGTGGGTTGAACCTCTGTTGCCGCTTTTGCCGCCTGACTACTCGCTCCCTTTTTTCTGTACCCCTCCGCTTGGCTTCTGTGCCACTTTGTTTTTTCATTCTGTGCCCCTGTGTTTTGCTTTCTGTACCCCTGTGCTCTGTTGTCCCTCTCCCGCCGTCTTTTCCCGCCGTTTTTTTCCCCTGGTTTTTCCCCGGGATTTTCCCCGGGTTTTTCCCTCGCCGCTTAGCCCCTGCTGCCCGACCCCTTCACTCCCATTGGCTGCCCTGCTCCCACCTCCCAGATGCTCCTCCCTCCCTCTGCCCTCATATGGAGGCTGCGAAGCGGCTGCGCCGAAGGCGCGCCTAAGGCAAGCCCGTCTGCGCCCGTCCGCGCCTGGATGGCACCCAGCACCAGAACCCCTGGAACCCACACCCCCCGCAACGCTAGACTGCACTACGACGCAAGCACCCTCCACGCACTCAACACCCTACGAGACCACCCCTGCTACCGGGCCACCCCGAAACGCACCCAGGGGCCTTTCACCTGCCGGAACTGCAGATTCACCAGCATCCAACCCTTCACACCACCAGCCAGAGAACCCAACCACATCCGCTGCATCCTCCTCAACACCCGCTCCGCTCGCAAGCACGCCATCGAACTTTGGGACCTGACGGAGTCCTGGCTGAACGCCACCTCAGCACCAGACATCGCCATAGCCATCCCACAGGGCTACAAGATCTCCCGCAGAGACCGCACCAACGGAGTGGGAGGAGGAATCGCCATCATCCACAAAGACTCCATCAAAATCTCAACGAACACCAATGACACCCTCACCACCGCCGAGCACATGCACTTCCAGATCCACACCGACCCCAACACCACCCTCAGAGGAACTCTCATCTACAGACCTCCCGGACCCCGCCCACAGTTCAGTGACACCATCGCCGACCTCATCAGCACCCACGCCCTCGCTTCCACGGACTACATCCTCCTCGGGGACCTGAACTTCCACCTCGAGAACAACAACAACGCCAACTCCACCGCCCTGATCGCCAACCTCGCCAACCTCAGACTCAAACAGCTCGTAACGACACCCACTCACGCCGCTGGACACAGGCTCGACCCCATCTTCTCTGCAAGCCCCCACGTCTCCTTCAACCACACTGGACCGAACACAGATGCGTCCACTTCACCTTCAGAAAACCCACCACACACCACCGCACCCAACAGCTACCACGCCGCTGCTGGGGCAAGGTCACCGAGGACCAACTGACTACCGCCCTCGCCCTGAGACCACCCACCGACCCCACCAACCCAGACACCGCCGCGACCAACCTCACACAGTGGATCAACGACTGCGCCAACACCCTTGACCCTCTCAAGACCTCGACAACCAACCACACCAACAGGAAAGCCGCCTGGTTCACTGAGGACCTCCGGATCTCCGAGCACACCTGTCGGAAGCTGGAGAAGAAATGGCTCCACGACCGAAAGACCAGACAACCACACAGCCCTCAAGAGCGCCACCCGCAGACATCACCAACTCATCAGGACCGCCAAGAAGACCGCCTTCAAGGACCGCCTAGACAACAACGCACACAACACCAAAGAGCTCTTCAGCATCTTGAAAGAACTCTCCAACCCCAGCTCCATCACCAACAACTTCCCGCCATCTCAAGACCTGTGCGACTCCCTGGCCACCTTCTTCCACCGCAAGATCACCGACATCCACAACAGCTTCAACCCCGACCCCCCCGCACCCACCACCGAGTCCACCACCCCTGCGACTACCACTTGCACCAGTCGCCTGACCGTCTGGTCCAGCATCAGCGACGAAGACACCATCAAAACCATGAACTCCATCCACTCCGGATCCCCATCGGACCCCTCCCCTGACCACGTCTTCAACAAAGCCAGCGCAGCCATCGCGCCCCACCTCCGGAAAACAATCAACTGTTCCTTCGAGACAGCAACCTTCCCAGAAAGCAGGAAGCACGCCGAGATCAACGCCCTTCTGAAGAAGCCCAAGGCAGACCCCAAGGACCTCAAGAACTTCCGGCCCATCTCCCTGCTCCCTTTCCTGGCAAAAGTGACCGAGAATATTGTCAACAAACAGCTGACCCGCTACCTCGAAGTCAACAACATCCTGGACCCTTCCCAATCCGGTTTTCGCAGTAACCACAGCACCGAGACCGCCCTCATCGCCGTCACTGACGACATCCGGACCCTGATGGACAAAGGAGAAACAGCCGCCCTCATCCTCCTGGACCTATCAGCAGCCTTTGACACGGTCTGCCACCGCACCCTATCAGCACGTCTCCATGACAGCGGTATCCAAGAGAAGGCCCTGGCCTGGACCACATCCTTCCTCTCCGGCAGAACCGAGAGCGTCCGCCTCCCACCCTTCTGCTCCAAAACCACCGAGATCATCTGCGGCGTCCCACAGGGATCCTCCCTCAGCCCTACACTGTTCAATATCTACATGGCCCCCCTCGTCCACGTCGCCACGACAACACAACCTCAACATCATCTCCTACGCCGACGACACCCAGCTGATCATATCCCTCACCGAAGATCCCCACACCTCCAAAGCTAACTTCCACCGAGGAATGAAGGCCGTAGCCGACTGGATGAAGGACAGCAGACTGAAGCTGAACTCAGACAAGACGGAGGTCCTCATTCTCGGACCCACCCCATCAGCCTGGGATGACTCTTGGTGGCCTACGTCACTAGGCACAGCCCCGGAACCCACGGACCACGCACGAAACCTGGGGGTCATCCTCGACTCCACTCTCTCCATGACCAGGCAAGTCAACGCCGTCTCCGCGTCCTGCTTCAACACCCTCCGTATGCTCTGCAGGATCTTCAAATGGATCACCCTCGACATGAGAAAAACTGTTATCCAGGCCCTCATCACCAACAGACTCGACTCCGGGGACGCCCTCTACTCAGGAACTACAAACAAGCTCCTGAGACGACTCCAACGCATCCAGAACGCCTCGGCTCGACTCATCCTCGATGTCCCCCGCCGCAGCAACATCACACTCCACCTGAGAGGCCTTCACTGGCTCCCCGTCAACAAAAGGATCACCTTCAAGCTCCTGATCCACGCACACAAAGAACTGCACAACACCGGACCCACCTACCTCAACAACTGACTCAGCTTCCACACCCCCCACCGGCGGCAGATCCGTCTCCTACCTCACCGCCAAGACCTGGAACACTCTCCCCACCATCCTACGACAGACCCAGGACCTTCTGGCCTTCAGAAGAGTCCTCAAGACCTGGCTCTTCGACCAGTAGCACCCCCCCTCCCCAGCGCCTTGAGACCCTCGCGGGTATGTAGTGCGCTTTACAAATGCAGTGATTCATTGATTGATTGATTGAATATTCTGTGTTACAATTTAAATACTTTTTAATTATAAAAGGCAGTGTGTTTTGTGATAACTGAATCTTCCAACAATTCTTGCTACCATTACATGCTTTGCACTTTCCACGAATGAAAAAGCCCTGAATTGAAAATTCTCTGCACGTTTTTATGGGCTGATTCAAACTTGTACACAATTTATCTTTCAGAGAGGGACATCTCCTAAATGTAATTTGAGGGATAAGTCCAATCAAATCTACTAGACGTTCGTCCATTTTTTGTATATCCCAATATTTATTCAAAATCCGTCTTACCTCCCACGCCTGGGTGTTGAAGGTAGTAATAAATCTTATAGTTTGATTATCCTGTACATTGTCTATATTTCAGGGAATCAATAATTTCTTGCGATCTAGTGACAGAACTTTCTCAATGGTATTATCAATAAGACTACGTAAATACCCTCTCTCAAGGAATCTGTCACGGTTTTCAATGGGCTTACCGTCGAAGTTGAGAGGCGTAGGGGAACGGCCCCGGTTCTGGCAGGTTCTACTCTGGCCGAGGTAGGGGCGACCCCTTCCGGTAGCCACGGTGCTGTTTGGTATGAGCAAACCACTACAGTCCGTGCCCTCCAGAAGGAGTCCCAGAGGAAAAACCCCAGTAGGGTAAAAAACCTCCACAGGAACTCCCTGAAACGAAAGGAGGACACCAGGGCATTAGGACCAATGATCAGGAAGACTGGAGAACAAGGCAGGTCGAGAACACACGGGATTCGCAGGAAGAAATCAATCGGAGCGTGACTAACACCAAGGAGTGTTGCAACGCAATGGACAAGCAGCTGAATTCCCCTTATATACCCCTAGACAGGAAGTAGAAAACAGGAAGTAAAAATACCACCATCTTGGATTGGGGAAAAGAAAACAATAGTGAATCAGGTATGTGCGTCTAACAAAGAGAAAACAATGCATGCTGGGCAGAGAGGAAGTGGTCAGCATGCTGGGAAGGGAAAAGGCAAGTATAAAGTACACCAGGTGCAAGGGTTCGGTTTTGTTCTGAGGATATCGGTAAGTGGTGGGCAGGTAATGCAACATGCAAGCAATAGAACGGTAAGCGCATAATGCGCTGTATGCGGCCAGGCCTGAAATCCCCTCGGGGTTTCAGGCCCTGCCGCGTCTGCCTTTATGGCAGAACTTGAAGTAAGGGAAGCGGCGAGTGCCGCGACCCTTAAAACAGCTCCTTGGAGCCTCCACGGCTCTCGCTCGAGCCGCGGCGTCCCCCGCGACCTGAGCGTCGGCCGCGGCGTTTCCCGCGACCCGAGCGCTGGCCGCGGTGCTCCCCACGACCCGGGCGCCGGCCGCGGTGAAACCAGCGTGCCGCGCTGCGGCAACCTGAGCCCGCGGCCGCGGCGAGCGCCGCCGCATAACAGTATGCCCCCCCCGAGGCCCCGGGTTTGTGAGGGAAGAGCCGAAAAAAGCGGTGGATCAAAAGAGGAGCATGAACTGAAGAGGCATCCTCCCAGGAACACTCACTCATAGGGTATCCCTTCCAATGAATAAGATATTGGAGGCGCCCATGGAAAAACCGGGAGTCGCAGATTTCCTGAACCTCGTACTCGGGCACATTGTCAACCAACAGAGGAGGGGGACAGGGTAACTGCCTATGAAAAGGATCAGGACGGTAAGGTTTCAGTTGCGAGACATGGAATACCGGGTGGATCTTCCACGTCCGAGGTAGGCGAAGACGCACAGACACTGGGTTGATCATTTTGAGAATCAGAAAGGGATCATAAAAGCGGGGTTTGAATTTGTTTTGAGTGAGTCGGAGAGGTAGGAATCTAGAGGAGAGCCAGACTTTATCATGGACCTGATATGGAGGAGTCGCACAGCGTCTCCTATCTGCTATCCTTTTCATGCGGGACTTGGTGGACACAAGATTGGAATGGAGAATTTGTTGTATACCCTGTAGCTGTCGAACGTAGGAGGAGATGGCAGGAAGATTGGAGTTATCTCTCAGGGGAGTTGGGAAGGCCCTGGGATGGAAACCGTAGGAGCCATAGAAAGGAGAGACCTTCGAGGCACTGTGTAGAGAGTTGTTATAGGAGAATTCTGCAAGCGGTAAGTAGGGAGTCCAATTACTTTGTGTAGCATTGCAGAAGCTACGTAAGTACTGTTCAAGACCCTGATTGAGTCGTTCCGTCTGTCCATTTGTTTGAGGGTGGAACCCGGATGATAAGGCCACCTTGATTCCCAAGGTCTTGCAGAATTGATTCCAGAATCGGGAGATATATTGAGGACCTCTGTCCGATATAACGACTTGGGGTAACCCATGAAGTCTGAATATTTCTTGAGTAAAGATCTGACCTAATTCTTTTGCCGTTGGTAACTTTCTTCAGGCTGTGAAGTGGGCCATTTTGGTGAAGGAGTCCACAGTCACCATTATGACGTGGTTTCCCATTGAGGAAGGTAATGCGCACATAAAATCTGTGGAGATAGTATGCCATGGGCCTGGGGGAACAGGTAATGGGCGAAGTAATCCCATTGGTCTGGTTCGGGTTGTCTTGGCTTGAGCACATATAGGACAAGATAATACATATGCCTCAGCGTCAGCCTTGAGAGTTGGCCACCAGAAGGAGCGAAGCAAAAGGTCTTGAGTGGCTTTTATTCCTCGATGACCTGCGACAGGGGAATCATGGCACATGTGTAAAGCTTCGGTTTGCACTGCCTTAGTGGGTAAAAACAGGGCCTTGTCTTGATAATAATAGCCATGATCTGTACGCAGTTGTGGAAGTAACTTATTTAGTTCTGTTTCGTGTAGACGGGCGTATTCGGACTTAACTTGGTCTAAAAAAGTCTGTGCTACCCCTATAATCTTATTGTTGTCAAATAAGTTCTGAACAGAGGAATCACCGCACTCAGGATAACGTCGGGACAAGGCATCCGCCAGGGTGTTCTGGGAACCAGGGATGTAGGTGATATAAAAGTCATATTGGCTGAAGAAGAAGGCCCATCGAGCCTGCCGACTATTTTGACACTGAAAGTTTCTTAGACACTGTAGATTTCTGTGATCAGTCCGGGCTTCAAATGGTTCCTTTGATCCCATCAAGAAGTGTCTCCATTCTGTGCACGCGACTTTTAAGGCGAGTAATTCGCGTTCTAGCACGGAATAGTTCTGCTCAGAATCGGATAGAATGTGGGATAAGTAAAATACGGGGTGTTCTAGATCATCATCGTCTTGTTTTTGCAATAAAGCAGCCCGATGGCTCTTTCTGAGGCATCTGTGACAACAATGAATTGCTTGCTGGTGTCTGGATGTCGTAGAATAGGGGCTTGAATAAAGGCTTTCTTGAAATCCTGAAAGGCTGACTCGGCGCCTGGTGTCCAACAAAAACCCTTCTTTAGATGTTCTTTTTTAAGGGTTTGAGTAATGTAGCTGGTTTTCTGGGCAAAGTCTGCTATGAATTGTCGGTAAAAGTTGGCTAGCCCCAAAAAACATTGAGTCTCCTTGATGGAAGAAGGAGATGGCCAATTCAATATAGCCTGTACCTTGTCTGAGTCCATGGCGACTCCGGTTTGGTTTATGCAGTATCCCAAGTACTTTACTTCTGTCTGATCAAACTCACATTTTTCAGGTTTGCAAAACAAATGATGTTGTCGGAGTCTCTCTAAGACTTGGCGAACGTGCTGGGAATGTTCCTCTGGATGAACCGAATAGATTAGGATGTCGTCGAGATACACCACCACTGTTTGTTGCAAAAGATCAGAAAAAATAGAATCCATGAGCCTTTGAAAAATGGACGGGGCATTAGTGAGTCCGAATGGCATGACTCTATACTCGTAGTGACCAAAAGGTGTTCTAAAGGCGGTCTTCCACTCATCACCTTCTCTTATTCTTAGAAGATGATAGGCTCCGCGTAGATCCAGCTTGGTGAATCTCTTGGCTTCTCTGACTGCTTCTAAGATGTCTTTCATGAGGGGTAACGGATACCGATCTTTAACAGTGATCCTGTTTAATCCTCTGAAATCAATACAAGGACACAAATCTTTGGTTTTCTTTGGTACAAAGAAAAGAGGAGCCCCGGCGGGTGAAGAGGAGGGAGTAATCAACCCGCTTTGTAGGTTCTCATCTAGGTACTCCTTCAAAATCTGTTTCTCTGGTTCTGTGAGAGAGTACATCCGCCCAAAAGGAACCACTGTATCTGGTTCTAAAGGAATGGCACAGTCGTATTCTCTGTGCGGTGGCAGTTCAGGCCTTTCTGGCTTCTGGAATACATCAGCATAATCCTGACAATGCCTGGGGACTCCCTGTAGGACATTAATGCATCCTCCCACCTTAGAAGGTATTGTGGAGAGACCTTTTGGGGACCAATAATCCCCGGCGGAATAGCAGTGGTGTTGGCAAAAGTGGGAGGACAACGAGATGGTCTTTGTTTCCCAGTTGATGTAAGGATTGTGCCGTGTAAGCCATGGAATTCCCAGGATCATGACATGGTGTGGTGATGAAATTAAATCAAACAAAAGATTTTCTTGGTGTTTTCCAAACTGTAAACAGAGGGTAGGGGTGGTATATTGTACAGGTCCAGAGGCCAAGAGTGACCCATCCACAGTGTGTACCTGTTCTGGTACTTCTTGGGTATTTGTGCTATCTGTCGCTCCTTAACCCAGGCTTCATCTAGATAGAGACCACTGGCTCCACAGTCCAATAAGGCCAAGGTTCTTTCTTCCCGACCATCTGTTAAATGAAGGATAACTGGTAAGAGAAAAAGAGCAGTTCCTTCCTCCCTGGAAGAGCAAATAGAAGGTATATCACGGTATCCCGCCCTCACCCTTCTTACTGAGGACGGGAATTGGCGTTTCCCAAGTGCTTGGTTGGCCGAATGGGGCAAGCGCGAATTAGGTGACCAGCTGCACCACAATATAGACAAAGCCCCTTCCTTCGTCTATGTTCTCTTTCACTGGCTGATAAAGGTCCTCGAGCTGTGTCAATCTGCATTGGCTCTTCCTCGGTATTCCCTTTAAGTTCAGGACGGACTTCCTCAGTGCGATGAGAAAAGGAGCGAGATGGTACTGAGTGAGATGGCAAACGACTCTTCTTTTTCTCCATTCTTCTTTCATTTAACCGATATTCTATCGTCAAAGCTTGGTCCATTAATCCTTTAAGGTTTTCTATTCTAGCAGAGTGCACTAGTTCATCTTTAATGTCCTCTCTGAGACCTCTACGGAACAGTGTCACCAAGGAACGTTCCACCCAGGTTGTTTCTGCTGCTAATTGTCTGAAGCGGGTGATGTATTGTAATACATCTTGACTCCCTTGTTGGACTTCGCAAAGAGCCTCTTCTGCTGACGCCTCGAGTCCAGGGCGTTCAAACATCTGTTTGAAAGTAGTGATAAAGGTGGAATAATTAGATAGGCAAGGATCGTTTCTGGTTACTAGAGGTGTATCCCAAGCCAAGGCTGGCCCCGATAATGCACTAATCAAATACCCCACCTTGGTCTTGTCTTGTACAAATTGCGAGGGACGAAAGGCAAAGTACACCGTCAAGGCATCCAGGAATTCTTTTAATTTGGTAGGATCCCCGGAAAAACGAGGTGTAGTGGCAGCTACTGCGAGAACATCTGTGGTCCTGGATGCAAAGGCTTGTCGATAGACAGTATTTTCAGTACGTAACTGCTGGAGTTCTTGGGCCTGTTGTTGTATCGTCATCAGCAGGGTCTGGCTCGTAGGTTCCGTGTTTGCCACTGGATTATCCATAATAGCGGACTGCAACTGGAGTTTTGGGCGTTGCAATCTGTCACGGTTTTCAATGGGCTTACCGTCAAAGTTGAGAGGCGTAGGGGAACGGCCCCGGTTCCGGCAGGTTCTACTCTGGCCGAGGTAGGGGCGACCCCTTCCGGTAGCCACGGTGCTGTTTGGTATGAGCAAACCACTACAGTCCGTGCCCTCCAGAAGGAGTCCCAGAGGAAAAACCCCAGTAGGGTAAAAAACCTCCACAGGAACTCCCTGAAACGAAAGGAGGACACCAGGGCGTTAGGACCAATGATCAGGAAGACTGGAGAACAAGGCAGGTCGAGAACACACGGGATTCGCAGGAAGAAATCAATCGGAGCGTGACTACCACCAAGGAGTGTTGCAACGCAATGGACAAGCAGCTGAATTCCCCTTATATACCCCTAGACAGGAAGTAGGAAACAGGAAGTAAAAATACCACCATCTTGGATTGGGGAAAAGAAAACAATAGTGAATCAGGTATGTGCGTCTAACAAAGAGAAAACAATGCATGCTGGGCAGAGAGGAAGTGGTCAGCATGCTGGGAAGGGAAAAGGCAAGTATAAAGTACACCAGGTGCAAGGGTTCGGTTTTGTTCTGAGGATATCGGTAAGTGGTGGGCAGGTAATGCAACATGCAAGCAATAGAACGTTAAGCGCATAATGCGCTGTATGCGGTCAGGCCTGAAATCCCCTCGGGGTTTCAGGCCCTGCCGCGTCTGCCTTTATGGCAGAACTTGAAGTAAGGGAAGCGGCGAGTGCCGCGACCCTTAAAACAGTTCCTTGGAGCCTCCACGGCTCTCACTCGAGCCGCGGCGTCCCCCGCGACCCGAGCGTCGGCCGCGGTGCTCCCCGCGACCAGGGCGCCGGCCGCGGTGAAACCAGCGTGCCGCGCTGCGGCAACCTGAGCCCGCGGCCGCGGCGAGCGCCGCCGCATAACAGAATCTATTCCTCAAAGTTTCTACTTCCAAGAGAAAGTCAATATGATCATTACAATTCCTTTTATCTCTCAATATTTCCCAGAGGGGATACTTCGTATTAGATTATTTGGATGACAACTGTTCGCATGAAGAAGGCTGTTGCCTGCCATTTTTGTACGGTACAACGTACTTGTTAATCTCATGCCTCTTACCTGTAACTTAAGATCTAAGAATTCAATTTCAGAGCGATGTATATGTGCTGTGAACTTTAGATTCATCTGATTAACATTCAATTGTTTCACAAAATCCAAAGCTTGACTCTCACTGCCATTCCAAATGCAAAAAATTTCAGAGGGGCGGTGTGTGGGAGGAGGAATGGGAGTGGAGGTAGAGGGAGTGGTTGTAGGAGGAGGAGGTGCTCTGGACTTCGGTGCAGGTGCATGAACAGTGTGCGTGAGCGAGGAGGATTGCCTTTCGGGGACTGAGTAGGAGCGTTTATGTTTCTTTAGAGGGGGCACACAGGGTGGGGGAGGACAAACAGGACATGTGAATGTATGTTGTGGTGGTGTCCGCAAGTGAGGTGGGTGTGCTGCATGAGGTGGTGATGGTGGTGGTGGTGACTGCGCATGTGGTGTGTGGTGTGCATGTCTGCTGTTGTGGTGACTGTGGGAATGGCTGTACAGGTGGCCAGATCTGGGACTGATAATGCAGTGCATGCAGGTGTGAGTACTGATGTGACTGTGAGGGAGGAGGAAGAAGGGGAGACAGTGGAGGCAGTGGCTGTTGCTGTGTGTATACCTGGGTGTTGACTATGTCTATGCATGTGGTGTGAACTGTGGTGCTTTTGCTTGTCTTTGTGAGTCCTGTCTGTGTATTGGGTGCATGCTCATCTGATTGTGTGCTTGGGATGGTTGGGGGTGGGGAGAGACTTGGACTGGGAAGAGGTAGTTGGGGGGGATGGAAGAAACAGGGACACTGGCTGCCGTCAGAGAGGAGGCCAGAGCCTGAAACTATCTCTGTAGGGCCACCAAGCCACCTTGATTGCCCTCCAGGAAGGCATTGCATTGCTGCATCTGGGGTGCCAGCCCCTGGATGGCATTCACTATGGTTGACTGCCCTACAGAGATGGATCTCAGGAGGTCAGTAGCCTCCTCACTGAGGGCAGCAGGGCTGACTGGGGCAGGGGCTGAGGTGCCTGCAGCAACGGAGACGCCCACCCTTCTGGGTGAGCGGCACGGGCAACTGAGTGGGGGCTACTGGGGGGGTGGTGCTGGTACGGGGTGGCACAAAATGTAGTAGCTGGGGTGGTCCCAAAGGGGTCCACCATCACCAGGGAGCTTCCATCAGAGGAGGAATCAGTCTGTAGAAGTAGCTCCAGTCTCCCCCGTGGTGCCCCCCCTCACTCTCCAACCCACTGGTCCCCTCCGTGTCGGTGGACTCTGTTTCCTGGGTCCCGTGGGCTGCAGCTCCCTCACTCGCCGGTGCCCCTGCTCCTCTGCAAGATGATACTAATGCACACATGGACAGAATGACAAAAGGAGAGAGGGTGGCGGAGAAAGAAAGGGATCACAGGGTCAGTCATAGCACCAACAGCAAAGATGGCATACACATCACAATCACTCCCTGGGACTTACATTGCACAGTGTGGACCACAGTGACAAACCATCGCCTGGGTAGTACAGCAGGAAGGAATCCAAACACTTCCGTCTACACACCTACTGGGACAAACTAAGCCCTGTCTACCATGGTATGTTAGCTACCTAGCAATACCAAAAATGCATTCCACCCTACACAGCTAAGCAGGACCACGGAGGAATGGCTAAACCGACATATTGGGGCCTCCACTAACTAGAACCTTGCACCCAAACCCCATGGCAGGCAACATATACAAAATACCACACAGTCTGTACTTACCCCCTTGTGGCTGCTGTACTGCCCTCAAGAGCCCATGCAAGTCAGGATTGGCCACCACTAGTATGAGGGCGATTGGGGGGGTCAGGCGCTGAAGGGCACCCCTCCCTCATTGGGAGGCAGTCCCCAGCTGGGCCTCCACGGTCTTCCGGGCCCAGTGTCCGAGGTCCTCCCACCGTTTCCTGCAGTGGGTTCTCTGTCAGATATGGACCCCCAGTGTCCGCACGTCCTTGGCGATGGCACGCCACAACCCCTTCTTCTCATGGGCGCTGACCTGAATAGAAAACACAGACAGAAAGGCACCATGAATCATACAATCCAGCCTGTCACATAAATGGCTTACATACTGCATTTGCCCCTCATCAAGCACACACTGGACTTGTACATCTGCATTCACTTTGCCTGTAGCCATATCCCCCAAATGGAACACTGCTAGAACACACATACATCTACATGCAGCCATGCCGCATGCAACGTACTCATGATGTACTCACCTGTTGGTCTGGAGGCCCATACAACTGCCCATATAGGGGAAGGACCCCATTCACGAGCTTCTCCAACTCCTCCGATGTGAAGCCTGGGGCCCTTCCCCCTGTAGCACGACCCATGGCAATTTCCAGAAATAGGTCACAGCAGCACACGCAGTGGAGATGTTGTTGAGTGGAAAGTATGGAATCAAGTGAAGTGGTAGATAGAAAATGGCACTCACGTCTGTGGCGGTGAACACCGTCACCGCCGGTGTTGATAATCATTGGTTCTTGTACTCCACAGAGCCCCATGTTAGCCAATTAGGAATTGCACGGCGGTGCAGACCGCCTTCTGCAATGACACATAACGCTGGTGGAGTGAGGTCACTTTCACCTGTCCCTGCATACAGGACAGGCGGTTGCCATTTCCTACTGCTAGTACTCATGTTTTGAATTTATATGTGTGTCATTGGTGTTGACTGTACACACCTAGACAATACTAGTGTCCTACATACATACATGCTCCGTGTACTATGATGTTGTGTGTCCACAGGTCCTGTTGTCACACCCATGTTACTTTCGGCTCGCTAAGATACCAACCACTGCGGAGGAATAGGAGGAGCAGACAAGCACCCGTGTACAGACCCCTTGTGGACTTGGCTACACTGGAGGACCGGCCTATCAAACTCACCTATCATCTGGATAGGGCCACAATCACAGAGCTGTGTGCACAATTGGAGCCTGATCTGATACCTGCTATTGGTAGCACCACAGCAATTCCCCTTCTTGTGCAGGTACTGTAAGTGCTCCATTTCCTGGCAACTGGTTCTGTCCAGGTGACTGGGCTTGTCTGCAGGACTGTCACAGCCATTGTTCTCGATTGTGCTTGGAAGGGTTTTGGCTGCCTTGCTCAAACACACGAGCAGCCACATCGCATTCCCCCAGGTTGATGATTTGCCCACTGTGAAGGCTGGATTCTACAAAATGGAACATATACCATAGGTGATTGGGTGACTGGTTTTGAATCTGTTTTGTGGTTCTGGGATTATTATTTTTGACTTGCATTTCAATAGTGGACTGTACTCCTGAAATAATAAATGAGCAAAACCTTAATTAGATGCATTAAGTCTAAAAGACAGAGTGTGGGTCAAATGCCCGGAGGCCACTAAATGTGGGTTAATATTATTATTAGGTCACCATTGGGTTTGTTATGCCATTCAATTTATGTTGGAATTATTTTTTGGAAATGGAAAGTTTCAGTTCAGAACGTTTTGGTTTAGATATTATTGTCCCACACATCATCTTGGTTTATTCTGATTGATATGCTGGGTCTACATAGTATTTTTTCTATATATTAACCTGTCTTTTATGTTTAGCATAGCCAATGGTATATTTTCTATGGGAGAGGTGGCCTCTGTAATGATTTGGGCCACTAAAGAAGACGGTAATGGTTAAAACGCATTGCCGTTGCAAGTCAATACTTTGTTATTTTTTTAAAGACTTTACAAGCCTTAATTAAACATTGAAGTTGTCTGGAGTGCCGGTTCACCATTGAGTTACTGCTATATTTATTTACGGCTCCTGCGCCCGTAGCGGTGCACCGACTTTGGTTGGCATATATATATATATGAGCATCTTTTTTTTCTCTTTTTGCAATTGAGGTGGCTGTTCCCCCCTAATTACAGTGGTTGTTCAACAGGTATGTCTCCTGGCTTTCTTTGCTCCTGGGTTATGATGCTGTTGATTTACTCTGCAGATTATTCTGGGTGTGTGGCATGTGTGTTTGTTGTGTGTTGTGCGTGCGGATGTGTCACTCCCCCTTCCCTTGTGTGCCAGGCGGCTGTACTCATCAGCGTCGTTTTCAGTTCGGTTTCAATGGTAGCCGCGGACTCCTCTTTGTCCCTGGAGGTGAGTGTATCCTTTTTTATGATGTGTTTCTGCCAGGCGTTTAGTGGCAATGCTAATGCCCTGGAAATCCTGGCAGTCTGCTATGTCATAATATAGTTTTCTGATCCTTGTCTGCTGCCAGCCTGTAGCTGGCTACTGCCGTAGACAGTGGCCGTATCGCACTGGTTGTTGTGGTGGTACATTGGCTGTCTATGGGAGGGATCACCGCAGTGGTCATTATTTGGCGGTCATTACCGCCAGCCTGGCAACGGTACTACCACCTTCGCTGGCGTGGTGGTCCGCCAATGTCATAATGAGGGCCTTAATCTGCCAGCTCCTGGGCTCTCTTGCTGAGTTCCCCTGTCTTAACAAGTGGTGCCACATCCAGTCCCTTGGCCCCTGGAAGGAGAAGCTGGCAGAACCAGAGTGACTATCCAAGCACCAAAGCTGAGCGACAGAAAAATCAATGCAGTGTCTGGGCAGCGGCTGAAAAATGGATGCAACACCGGTAAAATCGACACAGCACCAGCACAGCGAGGATTCATTAGTGCTGTGTGTCTGGATTTTCCACACATCGTCCCAGAACGTCTAAATCTGCATATCACCACTCAAAGACCCAAGGCTGCTGGTCCAGAAACCAATGCATTGCATACCCGGCGTAGAAAGAATCGATACACGGCCTCACTTGCGAGTAAGGAATCAATGCATCACTTGCTTTTCCGATGCACGCTCACCCGTGCGACTTATTTTTTGACACATACCAGGTGCTTTGTGCTAAAACAGCGCATCTATTGATTTCTATAGATTAAGACTCTTTTAACTTTAAAAATTCATATCTTTGCCCTGATTGTCAGAATTTTGTTGTTTCTGTCTTGTTTGATTTAGATAAATATTGGCTATTTTTCTAAACTGGTGTGGAGTCCTTTTGTGGTGTTTTCACTGTGTTACTGCGTGGGTTAGTACAAATACTTTACAGATTGCCTCTGAGATAAGCCTGACTGCTTGTGCCAAGCTACAAAGGGGGTGAGCAGGGATTATCCTAGATGAGTATCTCCCTACTCTGACTAGAGTGAGGGTCCCTGCTTGGACAGAGTGCACCCTGACTACCAACCAGAGACCCCATTCCTAACAGAAATCAAAAAAAGTGGTCCATGTTTATAAATTAGGGCAGTTTTTAATTTGTAAAAATACACTGTATATATGTTTAGCAGGGTGTCAAAGACTGCATGGATCCGACCAGGCTTAGAGTAATGGTTGTTTTAATAGCTGGATATCACAGTATAAACTAGTACAACTGAACATAAAAAAGGGCCACAAAAACCCAAGAGCTGGCCCACACACTGACCTTTCAGATTAACCCATTGGGTGCGGCCGGATTGCTCTTTGAGCTAGTCTAATCTTGAAGAATACTCTGAAGAGTTTAGCGTTGCAGAGCAATGTGGAAGGTAAGTCGATCCTAAAGTGCTGATGTCCCTTGTGAAGTTGATACCCACAAATCTTGCACTTAACAATGTGATCACTGGAATAAGATGTATGTGGGGTTACATCTGAACCCTATATGTCCTTGCCACTGCAGCACCTGAGATCCAGTGGGGGTAGAACACAAGCAGGCTCATTACTGTATAATACACTGAGTTCTCAACTGTTGCATTAGGGTGGAGCCGTTGATACAAATCATCTTCCACTTTGGATCTTGATCTGACGAGTAATGGACGGCCGGCTCCCATGTAGTATGTCAAAGAAGTGTGAAGAAACCACAGACTGAAATTCACACTGTTTAATTTTCTGCATCAAGCATACCTCACTCTGAAACAAACTGGGTTTATATTTTCAGTTGCCTGATCGGCGTGTCCCATGTGTAGACAACAGGAGGCTCACTTCTATCACATGGTGCGGGAATATTCAGGACAGAGCAGAAATGGGCGGAAGTGGTAAAAGAGGTATCTGAGGTGATTGGGAAGGAGCAATGCTTAGATCAAGATGTGCATGCTAGGCTTGACCTCCAGGACGAAAAAGAACAAGTATGAGTGTTACTTTGTTGAGCTGGTGCTAATACTTTTTAAACATCGCATTGCAATGTCATGGAAGTCGCAAACTGCACCACTGGTTATCTGTTGGATCGATGGGTTATGGAAACGGGTGATGGCAGAGGCTGGTGAATTCACCTCTCTGCCCAGAGAGTAGAGTAGAACACCGATGGGGTCGTCTTGGGTCCTGTAAACTGTAAAAGTAGCGGCATAATCATATGATATGCCAACCTAAATATAATATATCCATCATAAATAACGTTTTTATATGATACTGAGCGACTGGTGGAATGGTGGAGTGTGTTGCGCATAAGGGCGGCAGTGGCCATTCAGTAGTGTAACATTTTTGCTGGACTTTGCAAGTTTGGAGATGCTATTTGCAAATATTCCCTTAAACACAGCTGGGGGGAGGCCCACGCTTTACGCTGCTCGTTTATCAATTACTAACGCCTGATGTAACTTTCGCAGTAGTGTCGGATCTTTCTTTGGTTACGTTATAGTTATGTGATAAGGTTTCACTTTCTCGTTATTATCGTTACTGTCGTGAGATCCAGTATTTTGTAATCCGAACAGTACCTCTTTGTTGAATGCGCAGCCAGCTATTCGGCGAGATGTTGAACAGACACGGGCATTATGTTCTATCGATATACCTTTGCTTTAAGTTATGTGTCAACACAGCCAAAAAGTAATAATAAGGTGAGATTTAAAATAACATGTCACTAAAAGAAGATTGTGGTGTATTTTTGGAGAGATGGCAATAGAAGAAGGCCTCCTTACTTTGCTAAATCGTGCGCATGTTAACTTCTTGCCACAATAGGGCACGTTTCAAAGCGAGAGCGCCTACAGGTAAAAGAAGTGAGGCAGGGCTGCGTCTTGATCACCTCTCCTGTTTTTACTTGAATGGCCTTGATGACCAACAAACTGAGGCTCCTGTTTTTCCAGAGCAGAGGACAGAGCTGACTCACTTCTCTAGTACACTGATGGTGCTGTTTTTATCTCTTGAACAGTAAATGGGAGATGACATTTAATTAACTCACATGTTAACTATAAGACCTTATTAACATTGATGTAAAGTGGCCTATTGTTCCAATGGCCACCGAAAAGTTCAAAACTGAGGTTATGAAACAAATTAGCTGCATAATGAAAAAAGGTGACATTTATCCTTACTTGCAGATGACTTTAAATGCCAAGTTAAATTGTGCAGCACAATAGACTCAAGACTAGCAGCGTTTCATACAGTCTAATGGCACCGTCTTCATTTGACAGTAGTTTAGTATTGAAAGGGACCACTATCAAAACCGTTTCTTCAATGTACTGAACGTTTAGTGGACAGCAGCCAAAGGTTTTGTTGGTCGTTCACCAAATTTTTAACATTTGTTTTGTTTTCAAAAACAAATTCCCAAAGGAGGAGTTTGCTTTAGAAAAACAACTATATAATTCCCCCTACAACCTGGGATTTTTCTCCCAGGGTATAGAGGTCATACTTTTTTCTATCTCTCACCTCCAGGGACAAATAGTAGTTACATCGTCCACTCTAAATAGGGTGGGTGGTGCTGGTGCGCCTGG
Organism: Pleurodeles waltl; assembly: GCF_031143425.1. Lineage (NCBI taxonomy): Eukaryota > Metazoa > Chordata > Amphibia > Caudata > Salamandridae > Pleurodeles > Pleurodeles waltl. Next base: position 458,280,712 of record NC_090450.1, read on the forward strand.
TCCTTAGTAAGTAAACTTACAAGGGGGCGCCTATAGGTCGATGAACCTTTTGAATCACATGGAGTATCCTAATCATGCAGTGATTACTGAACCAGTAATCAACATCAGAAGATAATATCAACCACTTAAAGAATCAATTAAAAAACACATTAATCAAAATAACCATCACTCATGGAAAAGGTTAATAGTTTTTATTCCCTATTGATTACAATTCTAATCAAAAGTTAATTTTGCTTTTATTAATCAATCTTTATTAATCATCAAGGAAATCAGTATTCTCCCAAGAAAATCATAAGCAACAATGCAGTTCATAAGTCAATGATTATCAACGTTAATGGAGTAATTCAGCAATTCAATTTGTCAGTCATTGTCACTGTCAATGTCTTCCCTATCAGCCTACCTAACTAAGATTAGCATCGGCATGTGGGTCTTCATGCAAAAACAATTTAGAGAAAAATATGACTTCGGAAAAATCTACCTAAGAGGAAATTTCTATAAAACAGCGCAGTTGGTAACTAGAAGGAAAGGCACAAAATTATTCAGTCACATTTTCATAGCTACCTATCCAGGATGGATCAGCAACAAGTCAGTTTTTCGTCCCCAGGTCATCAGTGGTCAGCTACAGATCAGGCTCACAGTGTATAAGCCCAATTACCAGCACTTTGGACAGCGTCTCCTGACGTCATCAACTTTCTCCTCTCAGTTCTGATTTCACTCCTCTTGTCATGACTTTTTATTAGGGTCTCACAGTCCATCCTACTAATTGTTAATTGGTCAGTCTCGTCGGAAGTTATGACTCTAACCTATAGTTTTTATTTACTAAATCTCTATTTCTGCATGGGCTTCAAGCCCCTAATTTTGATTAGACCTTCTTGTGATGAGAACATCATCTGGCTCTTCAGGTAAGAAAATTGTTGCATACATAGGGGGTCATTCCGACCCCGGCGGGCGGCGGGCACCGCCCGCCGGGCAGAGACCGCCAAAAGACCGTACCGCGGTCAAATGACCACGGCGGTCATTTTGACTTTCCCGCTGGGCAGGCGGGCGACCGCCAAAAGGCCGCCCGCCCGCCTAGCGGGAAAGCCCCAGCAACGATGAAGCCGGCTCCGAATGGAGCCGGCGGAGTTGCTGGTGTGCGACGGGTGCAGTGGCACCCGTCGTGATTTTCAGTGTCTGCTTTGCAGGCACTGAAAATCTTAATGGGGCCCTGTTAGGGGGCCCCTGCAGTGCCCATGCCAGTGGCATGGGCACTGCAGGGGCCCCCAGGGGCCCCACGACACCCGTTCCCGCCAGCCTCTGGGTCGGAATCCCCATGGCGGCGCTGCTTGCAGCGCCGCCGTGGACGATTCCCTGGGGCAGGGGAAAACCGGCGGGAAACCGCCGGTTTCCCTTTTCTGACCACGGCTTTACCGCCGCGGTCAGAATTGCCCCTGAAGCACCGCCAGCCTGTTGGCGGTGCTTCCTCCGTCCCCGGCCCTGGCGGTCCATGACCGCCAGGGTCGGAATGACCCCCATAGTCTTTAGTCAGTGCCTCTATTGTTCAAGTCCTGGGAAAGTACATTTAACCTACACTACACATAATTGTATCAAATTGTCTTCATCATCTCTTGTCCGCTGGTACATTGCAGAATGTTCTAGCAGAGCCGACTGAACTCTGAACAGTTCAAGGTCCTTTCTCCTGGTTACCAGTCCTCACGAGGTTTTTCAAAGTCTCCACGTTATGAGCAAACAGGGCCCAGCAAAACCAGGCCATTGGTCCAGCTAATTTAAGAATATGAATTAACATAAAACATAGGTTATACATCCTGTTATGATATATTAATACATTTGATATAGGTCTTCTCATTATCAAACATCTGTTAATACACATGGTGACCACTCCCCGTGGGCACATTTTCAATTATTCATGTTATTTTCCAATATTAAATTCTCTACACGTTTTTCTCAATAATAATCACACATTAATCATTAGTAAATTACCTTAATTAACATATCCGCTCCTTCAGTGGTACGATGTCCTTCTTATGACAGCCCCATCTCTATTTTGTCCTCAGGGGAACTTTTTGTTCAACCGTGCCAATAGGGGCTACTGCAACCCAAAATTAAATGTCTGCCCATCTCTAAATGAGGCTGGCAGATCATGAGTTTGGTGGGTAGAGTACTCCATCACATTCGTGACGGAGTGTCCTGTCTGCCAAACACTAAATCGGGCCCATTGCACAGATAATATATGACATGAAGACAAAGGGCCTCGTTACAACCCTGGCGGTCAAAGACCGACAGGGCTGTTTTGGCGATTGTACCGCCAACAGGCTGGCGTTACAATCTGCTGTCTTACAACCAGGGCGGTAGCGCCACGGTCGCACCGCTGAGACCGGCGGTTTCCCATCATGGTTGTCCCGGCGGTTTTAATCCCCCAGGGCAGCGCAGCTTGCAGCGCTGCCCAGGGGATTACGACTCCCCTTCCCCCCAGCGTGTCCATGGCAGTAGAGACCGCCATGGAAAGGCTGGCAGGAAGGGGAGTCGCTGGTCCCCTGGAGCCCCTGCACTGCCCATGCACTTGGCATGGGCAGTGCAGGGGCCCCCAGGCCCAGCCCCACCCCGCTTTTCACTGTCTGACCGACTCGCAATTTGCAAGTCGCAAAATAGGGTGCAGAATGGTGTCTCAGACACTTTCTGCGACTCGCTATGGGGTCGCAAAGACCCACCTCATCAATATTCATGAGGTGGGTCGCATTTTGCGACCCCATAGTGAGTCCCTGCACTCACAGGGATGGTGGCCTGCTGTAGTCAGCAGACCTCCATGTCTGTGACTGCTTTATAAATAAAGCAGTTTTTTTTTCCATTTTGCAGCCCGTTTTCCTTAAAGGAAAACGAGTTGCAAAATGAAAAATAAACCGAAACCATTTTTTTTTTTTTTTTTCAGAGTAGGCAGTGGTCCATAGGAACACTGCCTGCTCTGAAAAAATATTTTTGTCGACATTCACAAAGGGAACACCCCTTCCTATTTGCGAGTCGCATTTCCAAATTGTGAGTCGGTACCGACTCGCAATTTGGGAACGAGCAACGCGTTCGGCCGTTTGCATGCCGCAAACTGCGATTTTTGCAGTTTGCGACATGCAAACGGCTTACTGCATCTGGCCCTTAATCTTCTCTACCATTAGCTTTAACATTGATTAGTGCTACAAACTTTTTAAAGGATAGCACTTCTTCAATTCATGATGCTGGCGCAGTTACGAAAAAAACATCTAACACCTCCTCTGTCAAGAGCCCAAAAAAAGACCTTGATTCTCCCTCAAAATCACCTACACATCTTACTCTAGATGATGTCATGGAGGAATTTGTACTCTGGAACAGAGTCAGTAACCTTGAAGATTGTAACAAAGTCAATCCTCAGATCTCCAAGGACATAGCTCAACTTAAAAGGCTTACTGAAAACTTAGAAAATAGAAATAGGAGAAATAATCTTCGCCTTTTTGGAATTCCAGAAGGTTTGGAAGGCTCTAACATGATTGCACTCCTTCAAACAGCAATACCTTCAGTTCTTCGCTTGCCTGCTACCTCTCCCCTCTCTATCCAAAGGCCACATCGTTTAGGTCCACAGACTTCAACTGGCCCTCGTGCACATCCTAGAGACATCATTATTCTCTTTCTCCAATTTACTGACTTGATGCAAATACTCTCGGAAGCCAAAAAGATGGGGTCTTTGCTATGGTCAGGTCATAAAGTATTTTTTATACAAGACTTCTCTCCTGCTACAGCTGCACGTCACAAACAGTTTTGGGACTGACATCCACAACTCAAATCCTTGAATATTTGAAATGGTCTTCTTCACCCATGCCTTTTCAAAATTACCTTCAAGGACAAATCCCACTTGTTCGAGGAAACTTCGGCACTACAAACTTTTATTAACCAACACAAAACAGAATCAATGGAACTAGGAGCATCTGCAATTACTTGAAGATATAATTTAGTTTGTCTTTAATGTCCTTTCTTTTTTTTTTCTGGACAGTTTAATAGTAATGGTTATGTTTACTATTTATATCCATGGTTTTCCTTATCTGCATCTTCTTATATTCTTTTTTTTTTTTTAGATAGTGTTCTTTGTGCAATCCTCATTTTCCTTTCCCAACCATTTCCCTTTCTCACCGTCCAAATTGTTCTCCTACACGTTCCACTGGTAAGGTTTGATTTTTGATTGTTCTTCATGTCACACTCCTTTACTGTGGTTATTACGTTATTTGGTCTCCTGAATAGTACATTTTTCGTTTGTATGTTTTTTCTTTCTTCCATGAAACTCGCCTTTATATGTTTTATTATCTAATATCACTTTTCTTGTGCTGAAGCCACTCTTGCCTGTCTTTTCAGGTTCTCCGCTGTCCCTCTACCTTTCGGGGCATTCACGTTCTATCTTGTCTTCTTTAGCTTTCATGGACTTTAGTCCCTGTATTGCCACATCCATGTATATACAACTTCTGGAGGTCATCTTCCTCCTTTTCTTTTTCTTTACTATCTTGTTTCTTTCCCATTTCTTTGCTTTTGCAAAATTGATATGCATAGTTTTTTCCTTGTTACAGCAGTTGTTTATTAATACTTCTTGTTCTGCAACTTAGAACTGTTACTTGGAATGTTAAGGGGCTTAAACAACCCATTAAACGTCAGCGTGTCTTATCTCACCTAGCTCGTTTGAAATGCCACATTGCTTTGTTGCAAGAGAATCACCTCAATGACTCTGAGGCAGTTAAGCTTAAAAAACAATGGGTGGGGGACATTTTCTACTCCCTTTCCACCACAAACAAAAATGGGGTAGTTATACTCTGTCATAAATCTCTCAAACCTACCATAATTTCACAGCATCAAGATACAGAAGGTCTTTGGGTACTTGTTACATTTACAATTGACAATATTTCTCTTACTATCCTAAATATATACGGCCCCACAGATCCAGATCCACATTTTTTGAAGAATCTTTCACATATTGTCTCTGAACATTCCTCAAACAATTTACTAATATGTGGTGACTGCAACCAAATTCTCAATCCATTTTTGGACAGACGTTCCACATCACGTTTCATTCCACATGCCTCCCACAAAGCTTTAAAAAACTTTATTTTACAGCATTCTCTCTCTGATTCCTGGAGAATATGCAATCCTGACCTCTTGGAATACTCTTTTTATTCTCCTACCCACCATTCCCATTCTAGGCTTGATTATATCTTTCTGAGTAAAGGTTTATTGCAATATATGGTCAACTCTGTAATTGGTGCTATTTTGATCTCAGATCACGCACCTGTGATTACTGATGCTACTTTTATCGCTTCCTACAGTAAGTTTAGAGAAGAATACTTCCCCATCAACGGTAGTGATCAACTATCTTTTCATTTTGTGTGGGATGCATTCAAAGCAGCCTCTAGGGGTTTCAGCATAAGTTACGCTCACTCAAAAAAAAGTCTACTCAACAAAAATCGACTTTCATCCTTAAAAATATAAAGTCCCTAGAACATGAATACTATACTCACAAAACTAATAAATCACATCTTGAAGCACTAGTCTCAGCTAAAATGAAGTTTAACCAATATACCACTGAACAAGCATGCAGCACCCTCCTGAAAATAAATGCCAGATATTATGGTGGTAACAATAAAGCTGGTTCTCTTCTAGCTCGATATTTGAAACAAAGAAAAGAAAAGACAACTATTAAATCTATCACAGATAACAATGGTGTTAAACAATTTAGAGATAAAGATATAGCATTGTGTTTCACTTCTTACTATAAGGACCTGTACACTCCAGAACACACACCAACAGTTAAATCTCTCAAACAATATTTCTCTAATCTCAAACCAAGAGACCCATTGCAGATTGACTTCTCATCTTTAGGCCAACCCCTACAACTTACCGAACTATATACAGCATTACAATCTCTCCCCAAGGGTAAGGCTCCAGGCCCAGATGGCTTCACAGTAGAAATCTTTATTCAGTTTGCTAAGTCTCTCTTCCCCAAACTCTTTTAATTACTTAATTACTTTATAATGTCAGGTTCTACATCTGGCTCATTTATGGAGGCCATGATTGATCTTATTCCCCAAAAAGATCAGGATACGATTGAATGTAAAAATTATAGACCCATATCTTTATATAATACTGATTGTAAACTCTATGCCAAAGTTTTAGCTCTCCGTTTACTCCCATATATTCCTGACCTTATTGATTCTCATCAATCTGGTTTAATCCCTAATAGAAATGTAGCAGATAATTCCCGTACTTTTTAAAATATTATTAACAAGGCATCTAAACTTATGATTCCTCTGGCAGCTTTACCATTGAATGCGGAAAAGGCCTTCAATAGGGTCTACTGGGGTTTCTTATCAAAGGCATTGGAATGGCATGGACAAGGCACTAAATTCCGACATTTAATATCCATTCTTTATTCTTCACCATGTTCCTCGGTTATAACAAATGGTATCCGATCTACTTTTTTCCCTCTTAAAAGGGGTACTCGTCAGGAATGCCCATTATCTCCTTCACTATTTATTTTGGCTCTCGAACCTTTTCTATACCAATTAAAAATGTTTGAACAATTTACGGGGTTTCAAATGAATAATGCACACATCAAATTTATTGCATATGCTGATGATATTCTTTTGTTCATGTCTCACCCTGACACTTCTCTTCCTGCATTTCTGCATGAGCTCAACTTATATTCTGATGTATCTGGCTATAAACTTAATATAGACAAAACAGTGGTCTTACCACTTAATGCTCATTGCACTGGCTCTGTATTCCTTGATGCAGGATTATCTTGGAATTCTTCTAAGATTAAATGCCTGAGGGTATGGTACTACACTACTCTCAAGGATACATTAAAGACTAATTTAGAAATCTTATCTGCAAAACTTGTAGATCTCACACAGAAATGGTCTCCGATATATCTCACGTGGTGGGGCCGCTTGGACACCATTAAGATGATTCTTCTCCCTATCATTAACTTCTTCCTTATGATGCTTCCTATTAAAATACCTAAATTATTTTTTAGTTCAATTGATAAAATTCTATCCAAGTTCCTGTGGAACGGTACACAATCCCAAATCTCTCTCTCGAAATAAAAAATTCCTAAAGTACAAGGTTGAGTTAATTTTCCTGACTTTTTAACTTGTCACAAATCTTTTGGCATTAAGCAAATACAACTCTATTTATCTACACTCAACGATGCCCCTCAAAAGCTATGGTTCTCTTTGGAAGAAACATTTATTTCTCCCTTTTCCCATAAACACATTATATTTATGTCTAACCCCCCCAAAATTCTGGTTGCCCAGCACTATCTCCCATTCAGTCAACTTGCTGAAACCTTTTTTTATTTTGCATCTTACCCCCATTAATCAATTCTTTAACAGTCCTATTTGGCACAATAGTTCTCTTAGGAAACAAGGTAAAACCTTGTGTTGGAAGGCTTGGGTGACTAAAGGTATTCTTCTTATTTCCCAATTATATCATAAAGACTCTCTCATCCCTTTTACTACTCCCTCAGCAATTTATAATCTCCCTATTCGCATAAAATCCCAATATATCATTCTTTCTACTCAGGTCCAAGAGGCCCTCAATAAACTTATACATCATAATCATTCTTCTCTTGCATCATCTCCACACCCGATCGTAACTTCTAATTATCCTAGGGCAGCTGGAATTTATAAACTTTTAAGAACGTCTGTTTCACCTAGACTCAAACACCTACTGAGACATTGTGGGAATCAGATCTTGGTGTTGTTTGGCCAACTTATTTATGGGATAGAATATGGTATAAGATACATTCCACTGCACGCACTGCAATCCTCACGCAGACCCTATATTATTTTTATAATAGACATTTCTACACTGCTGTATGCCTTTACAAACTCAAACTTGCACAAAATGACAGTTGTTGGCGCTGCCGCACTTAGCAGGGTACTGACTTTCACATGTTTTTTTCTTGTCCATCCCTCTCTACTTTTTGGTCCTCAATGTGGTTTCGCATTTCAGCAATAGCTCAGATCTCCTTACCAATGTCATATGAATTACTGTTTTTGGGTGGCATACACGATAACTGGAGTTCATTCAGGCCTCTTGGAAAATTGGTGGACCTTTTGCTTTCTATTGCAATCTCTATTATTACTTCCAACTGGAAATCTTCTGAGAACATTACTCTCAGACAGTCGTGGAATTCTGTATGTTATTATCATAGACTTGACAGCTACAAGCTTGATTCAACAGGAACTTTCTTCAAACGTCATCAACTATGGTTGCCTTTAAGTAACTATCTCTCACACACTGTGAAGGAAATTGATTTTTCTCCTCCTTTTTAAAAATGTCAATATATTTCCTGTTTTTCTTCTTATATATACTTATTTCATCTTGCATTCGCTGTAACTAATATCTATTACCGCTCTCTCCACATGGCTATCACTTGATTCCCTTTTCTATCCCTATAGCTCTTCTCCCTTTCCCTTTCTCTTTCTTCATTCAAACTTGGAGTCTTTGATACTATATTGCTGTATATGCCTAATTCATTTACAAGTTTAATATGCATTTATAAGTACAATATTCTTTATGCATATATATTTACAACTGCATATCTCTGTCCTGGCAATGTTAAGTTAATATTCTTGTATTTGACTCAATAAAAAAACATCTTTAAGCTCCTCCTCACACAGAAAGTCATAAAAGGAATGAGGTGTTACAGTGGCACCGTCATAGTTTCTTTAAAAAAATGAGGCTAGAAGAATGGCAATTGCAAGCAGAAATAGGGGTTCAAACAGCACAGCTCTTCCTAACAGATATTGGGAAATGTGAGGTGCTGCATTCATCGGCATGCTTATGCTCTAGTTATTTGGTTTGCAGTAATTTGGGATACTGGTTCAGTCCAGATATCCTCCTTTTTGACATATTTACCACACTGTTTGGTACCCACGCTCTAACCGGCTTTGGCAGACCTCAGTGCACCACTTCAGGGTCAGTGATGCTAATGCACCAACCCAAATCAAAATGGAATAACTTGTTTCAACAAAAACTGTCATAAATTCAAAATGTATTGTCAATAAATAGAATACACAATTAATCGCCATAATATATGATTAAAATGTAAACATTAAAGAAACATTAGAACATCTGATACAACTGACAGCAACACAAGTAAAAAAACATCACAAATTCCAACAACACCGCAGTCCATAGTAAAAAAAATCAGATTACTAAAATGTCAACCTAACAAGCGTGCTCGGTTGAGCCTTTCTTCAAGCAACGAACCTGTTGTTCCCTGGATCTAGAAAAACATGGGAAACTGTGCACACTACAGAAGGGTCAGATGCCTAGTAAGAGGCATCCTTAACTGTCTGGATGATGTGTTCGTGAAGACTGGTTTACTACAAACCTTCCACAACTGCCCTCGCACGGCCACAGTAGAAAACTATGTGGGTCATTACGAGCTTGGCGGGCGGCCCCGCCGGCCCAGCGGGGATGTGGCCGCAACATAGGAGCCAGCTCCTAATGGAGCCGGCGGTGTTGCGGCCGTGCGACGGGTGCAGTTGCACCCGTCGCGCTTTTCACTGTCTGCTATGCAGACAGTGAAAAGCTGGCCGGGGCCCTGTTAGGGGGCCCCTGCACTGCCCATGCCAGTGGCATGGGCAGTGCATGGGCCCTGTTAGGGGGCCCCAGGACACCCCTTACCACCTGCCTTTTCCTGGCGGTGCAAACCGCCAGAAACAGGCTGGCTGTAGGGGTGTCATAATCCCCAGGGCAACACTGCTTGCAGCGCTGCCCTGGCGGATTATCACCGCCAGGGCTAAAACGGCGGGAAACCGCTGGCCCCGGCGGTGCGAACGTGGCGCTACCGCCGCAGTCGTAATAAGGGCCTCCGTACCGCCAGTCTGTTGGCGGTACGGACGCCACATTACCCCTGACCACCTATGGCTTTTAAATAGCGCATACTAGGCCTTAGGGCATCAGAGCGTAAAACTATTCATAGCAGCAAAAACATATACAGATGCAAATGGACAGTGAAAGGGAAGAGAATTGTTCAAAATGCAAGATTATAGCTATCAACCATAGCAAAACAGGCCTTGAGTCCTATAAGCAGTTTGCAGTAAATTATGAAAGATCCTTCAAGTTACCTAGTATTAGAAACAAGCACTCTAAGTACACATAAGCTGACGTATTCAACAGATAATAAAGTAAGACTATTTACAAGCAGATCACAGCTTAACACCTCGGGGAAGTGGAAGGAATCTCACACCCGACAATCACGTTTCCAGAGGAATGAACATAGGCAGCCCCTGCCACTAGTCAAAAGTCATTCAATACCCACAGCTCCACTTAGAAGGATGGGAAGACTTAATTAACAGAGATACTCCATGCATTCAGCATGTTTGAGAGCATCCGACCAATCTGGACTATAAAAGAGCTGGGATGAAATTACTGAGTTGTTTTCTATTCTATTCAGGGAGCGCTTCAGGAAAGGGACTGGTTCAAATTCGAGTCACTACTCCGAAGTTGCCAAGAGTCACCACAGAACTTGTTTCTTTGCCAGATAGTGTGATTATATTCCAAGTACTACAATTGACGCACAAACACATATTTCCTTTCTCCCACATCCCAATCTACGAAAAAGTGCATAGTTTGAATTTCACTCACAAAAAAGTCTAGAAACATTTCACATCAAATCGCTAAATTATTCTGCGCTACCTTACAAAATAGTTGTCTTTACCATTATAAACTCGGATATAAATATTTAACTTCACCTACTCCTATTCACCACAGTAAATCAGGTTTCTCTTGCACTCACCCTAACATAGGAAGACCTCTCCCTCTTCCACAGAGGGATGTTGTACATGCGGCAGACGAGGAGAATGATGAACTATTTGGATGCTGGTTTTGCACCCCTTCTTATCAGAGCGTTTTTAGGCTGATGAGGGCTCCTGTATCACCTACCAGAGTTTTCATGATTGTCCTTTAAGTAGCGGTGTCTTTGCTCACTCTTTTGACCTTTGTGCTGCCATTTTGATTGGCCATCCTAATTGTCATAATATTCACATGGAAAAGAAAACTCACCTGGTCAGTTCTGTTCCAGATATACTAATTTGCCTATAATATAATGCCTGGGAAAAGAAAGTTTCTCCCAACCTTCTAAGACCTTGCTCGCCAAGTTCTCAAACTGCTCAGAGACAACTGATATAGAGTAGCATCATAAAATGATATCCCAGAGAGAGATCCAGACAATATCACTACCCCATTTTCTTCTTCTTTTACCTCTTCACTCATTTTTATCTTTACTTTCTGGACCCCCAAACAATTCAAATAGGATCACAGTTAACTCATGAGTGTGACTCCAGCAAAAATCCCAATGGGTCTGAAGGAAAGAGTTACCCAGCGAATCTGGTACAATGATTTTGTGATACCACTCAGTAGGATATTTCGAATACACTAGCAATTTGCTTTAACACCCATTGGAGAATAAATGAAAATACAATATATATGTTTCACTGTGCCACTATCCATGTCTCACGCTTCTACTGTCTGTAAATTCCTTGTTTCATGTGGATGTACCCCTTGGCCAGAGGCTAAGCTTGCTGCCTTACCGTTCCTGGTTGTTTTGTCTCAATCAAGTGTCTATCTTGTCCTTTGATCAAGTGTGCGCCCAGTTTACTAAGTGTCAATATCTTCTTTACTTCTTTATGGGCATTGGTGCAGCCGTTGGAGGAATGCCACATGGGTATCTTTAAGAGTGTTTTCAAACTGCTCAGAGACAACTGATATAGAGTAGCATCATAAAATGATATCCCAGAGAGAGATCCAGACAATATCACTACCCCATTTTCTTCTTCTTTTACCTCTTCACTCATTTTTATCTTTACTTTCTGGACCCCCAAACAATTCAAATAGGATCACAGTTAACTCATGAGTGTGACTCCAGCAAAAATCCCAATGGGTCTGAAGGAAAGAGTTACCCAGCGAATCTGGTACAATGATTTTGTGATACCACTCAGTAGGATATTTCGAATACACTAGCAATTTGCTTTAACACCCATTGGAGAATAAATGAAAATACAATATATATGTTTCACTGTGCCACTATCCATGTCTCACGCTTCTACTGTCTGTAAATTCCTTGTTTCATGTGGATGTACCCCTTGGCCAGAGGCTAAGCTTGCTGCCTTACCGTTCCTGGTTGTTTTGTCTCAATCAAGTGTCCATCTTGTCCTTTGATCAAGTGTGCGCCCAGTTTACTAAGTGTCAATATCTTCTTTACTTCTTTATGGGCATTGGTGCAGCCCTTGGAGGAATGCCACATGGGTATCTTTAAGAGTGTTTTTAAATATATCTTATGAATTTTCAGATAATGATTTATAATATTTTGAACAATACACATTCAGTAAATCTTACCGTTCCAATAGATTAGCAGAGAAACAGAATAACCCTTTAACATAAATAAAAAGGAGTGTTATCGTCTAAGTATGATCTTCCATTTATTCATCTATTCAGGTTCCTCCTTAATAGCGGTTCCACTGAAAAACTCATGGTTCTCGTGGATTTATTAGTTAATTGTGTTAATACCCACAATTCTAGTAAGTCATATGCATACAGTCCGGCTCCGTTCTTAGGCCTTTTGTGTTGGTTAGTGCAGACAACATGGAAAAGAGTAACATACATTACAAAATAAGAATACAATTCAAAACATCATATTGGGATGCCATCCTATGTGTTTGTTAAGTGAAGTTCTACTATGGTTTCCTGTGTTGTGTCTGATGCCAGTTCTCTTCTCAGCGCTCTCATAACTGCAAGCTTCATTCCTGCTACCTTCATAACTTGAGTTTGAGTTTAATACCTCATTCCAAGCCTGGGACATATTTGCCTCTCTCACGTTTTTCATGATTTCCATAAGTGAAATGGTACTCTCAAGTTCAGCCCAATATTGCACATACACCATCCATTTTATTCAGCCATTTTGCAAATCGTAAATCATTACTTTTCTGTTATCGTAGCTAGATTAAGGAATCCACTACACATCTTTGACTTCTCAATGTGAGGAATCAAACCAAAAGAACTATCTTCCGACTTTCTCAAATTAGACCTTCCCTCTGAAACAGGTAGCTGTTGATTCCGAGCCTCCTAGTAGTCTGATAAACCAGGGCACGACGAGGTCATACTGAAAAACTCCAAGTCGTGGACTTCACAATTTGAGCAGGATGACTCAGTTCTTCGATATATCGTACTAAGGGCCAGATTTACAAGGTCATTGCCCTCCTTAGCTCCACATTTTCAGCACAAATGTGACACAACGGGCCACTACCATAGCGCAATATCTACAAGGTGAATCAAACTAGATTTGCGCCACCTTGTAAAACCTTTGCACCACATCACACATAATATATGCATGATGTATGCAAAGGGGGGGTTCCCTCGTTAGCGGGTCACAAAAATGGTGCAATAGAATCTACAAGATTCCATTGCACCATTTTTAGTGTCATTTTTAACACCTGCTTAAAGCATGCATTAAAATGAGGCTCCCATTGATTTCAATGGGCCTCTTAACACTATACTGGATTAGCGTCATTTGTTTTAACGCTAATCCACTATAGCCCTAAAATAGCATAAATAAATGACGCTAAATGCCCCTAACATGCTCCATGGTCTGCTGAATTGTAAATAGTGTGCTACCATGGTGGCATTTGGGGATGTAAGGAAACCGCAAGAAAAGTGGCGCATCACTAGTGATGCTCCACTTTCCTGTAAATATGGCCCTTAATTTGTTGCCAGCCATATACAATTTATGTATAATATTAATTTGTAAAGACCTAATGGAACTTGGCATGACTTAGAAATAGACCCCAGTCCATGTTCTTTATATCAGTTCCTGTATTTGAGGACAATGACAGTTAAATTAACCCAATAATATAGTAGGTGCCCAAGCATCACTATGTTAGGAATGTATGTCGGAATAATGCATGCCGGAACAACGCATGCCTGAACAACGAGCTCGGAACAATGACCGCGGTGTTACCACTAATGCCTTTACCACGAATGCCTTAACAATGATTTTTTGTTGTAAAGGCATTCCTGGTAAAGGCATTAGTGATAGGCATGCATTGTTCCAGCATGCGTCCCCTCTAATCCCCCACCCTCACCCCTCAAAATTACCGCGACCCTCCCAATCCCTCCCCTGAAACCACACCAACCCCCCACCCTTGTTCCTAAACCTACCCCAACCCCCCACCTCGCCCCTAAAATTACTGCAACCCCCACCCTACCCCCAAAACCTAAAACAACCCCAACCACCACCCCATCCCTGAAACCTAAAGTACCCCAACCCCCACCCCTAAAACTACCCCGCCCCTAAAACTACTCCGAGCCCCCACCCTGCCCCAAACCTAAACCCCACCCAACCCCCCACCCGCCCCTAAAATTACCCAACCCGCCCCTAAAATTACCCAACCCACCCTAAAACCTAAAACTACCCCAACCCCCACCCCTAAAACAACCCCATCCCTAAAACCTAAACTACCCCAACCCCACCCCTAAAACCACCCCAACACCCCGCCCCAAACACTAAAAATACCCCAACCCCACCCCTAAAAATAAAAACCCCAACCCCCACCCCTAAAACTAAAAATACCCCAGCCCCCCACCCCTGCCCCTAAACTGCCCGACGCCCTCTCCCCTTCCCTAAAACTAAAACCCCAACCCCCACTCCTAAAACTAAAAATACCGAGCCCCCACCCCTGCCCCTAAAACTAAAACCCCAACCCCCCACCCCGTCCCTAAAACTAAAACTACCCTGACCCCGAGTCCCCACCCGCCTCTAAAACTAAAACTAAAATCCCAACCCCCCCACCCCGCCCCTAAAAATACCCCGACCCCCCACCCCCGCCCTTGCACCTAAAACTAAGAACCCCCAGCCCTTAAACTAAAAATATCCTGACCCCCCAACCCGTCCCTAAAACTAAAACTAAAACCACAACCCCCCACCCCCACCCCACCCCTAAAACTAAAACCCTAACCCCCTCCTCCGCCCCACTTACCTGACCGACCCCCCACCCCTGCCCGTAAAACTAAAACCCCAATCCCCCACCCCACCCCTAAAACTAAAACCCCAACCGCCCCACCCCCACCGCCACCCCTAAAACTAAAACCCCCCACCCCACTTACCTGACCCGACCCCCCACCCCTGCTCCTAAAACTAAAACCCCAACCCCCCACCCCCACCTGCCCATAAAACAAAAAATACCCCGACCCCCACACCGCCCCTAAAACTAAAATCCCAACCCCCCACCCCGCCCCTAAAACTAAAAATACCCTGACCGCCACCCCGCTCCTAAAACTAAAACCCAACCCCCATCCCGCCCCTAAAACTAAAAATACCCCGACCCCCCACCCCGCCCCTAAAACTAAAACCCCAACCCCCCACCCCCGCCCCACTTACCTGACTCGTCGCACCCTCCTCCTCAGCCGACTCCCTTGTTTGTGCCTTAACCACGCATGTGCGTTGTTCAGCACATGCGTGGTTAATGCACAAAACAACAAAGTCGTGGTTAACGAAAGCGTAGTTCCGCCTTCGTTGCCCACGACTTTGTTGTTCCGGAGTCGGCCTTCAGGGCGTTTCCCCTATGTTAGATATAGCAAATCATCCCATAACTGACAATGCTAAGGTTTTTCAAATAGGTACCAATCGTCTCTGCATCATCATCATGATATAGCCATTTATGACCTCAGAGTGAAAGTGATAAATCTTCACTCCCTAATAGTGGAATACAGTCAATTCCATGTGAGTTCCTTACAGGATGAGGGGAGCTCTGTCTTGCCTATCCCTGAGTGTAGAGGGAAAATGCAAGGGCTGCCCAATGAAACTGTATCTCTGACACATTCCCTAACTCATTTAACACTGCTGTTCTTACAAAGCACCAGTGTTGACTATGCAAATATTAAGAGGGGTCAAGAGGAATCCTTGACATGTCCAGCTCTCAGTTTCCTATGAACATGTTGTTATGTCCTCTTTGGACCCTTGCAACAGGGGGTGCATAGCAGCATATAGCAAAGAAGTCTGTTTTTCAAATTTTGATCATAGACCCAAAGATCTTGGTGTGCCATATAACATTCTCAAACTGAGCGTAGGGATTGCATTTTCTAGATCTACTGCATTTGTACTGCTTTGGGAAAATGAGACAAGGTTTGGGAAAATAAGACTGGGTCACTTTGCAACAAGTTAAATAATCTAAGGGCCATATTTATACTTTTTGATGCACAACTGCGCCAACGCAGTTGTGCGTCAAAAATGTTAACACCGGGTAACGCCATTCCAAAGCGCCATGCGGGCGCCTTATTTATGGAATGACGTTAGCCGGCGCACCTGACTGGTGTGCGTCAAAAAAAATGACCCACACCAGGCAGCGCCGGCGTAGGGGAAAATGGAGCTTGGGCGTCAAAAAATGGGGCAAGTCAGGTCTGAGGCAAAATATTGGCCTCAACCCGATTTGCGCCATTTTTTTGGACTCCCAACCCCCATTGAAATGACTCCTGTCTTAGCACAGACAGGAGTTATGCCCCCTTGCCCAATGGCCATGCCCAGGGGACTTATGTCCCCTGGGCATGGTCTTTGGGCATAGTGGCATGTAGGGGGGCACAAATCAGGCCCCTCTATGCCACCATTTTTTTTTTTTTTAAATACTTACCTGAACTTACCTTAAGTTCCCTGGGATGGGTCCCTCCATCCTTGGGCGTCCTCCTGGGGTGGGAAAGGGTGGCAGGGGGTGTCCCTGGGGGCATGGGAGGGCACCTCTGGGCTCCTTCCGAGCCCACAGGTCCCTTAACGCCTGCCCTGACCAGGCGTTAAAAAATGACGCAAAAGCGGCTGGACGTCATTTTTTTTGACCCACCCACTCCCATGCGTCATTTTTGCACAGGAGTTTAAATAAGGCGCACATGCCTTGGAGTCATTTTTTAGACGGGAACGCCTACCTTGCATATCATTAACGCAAGGTAGGTGTCCACGCTAAAAAATTACGCAAACTCCAAGATCTTTGGCGCTAGACGGGTCTAATGCCAAAGTATAAATATGGAGTTAGCTTTGCGTCGGATTTGCGTAAAAAAAACGACGCAATTCCGGCGCAAACAGAGTATAAATATGCCCCTAAATGTTTTAAAGAAGGTGCTTCACCCAGCTATGCACCAGTTTTGGTCTGGATGCACTATCTATGGGATTAAAGGGGCAAGTCAGTAAGACAGAATTTTACTTAGAATTCTATATTAAATATTTTAAATCAATATAAAGTGATAAGACGACCTCCCCAGTGAATCTTTCCTTTGCTTTGGAAGTATTGCAATAAATGATTAACTAGTGGACAAACATTGACCCTTTCTGGAAGGGCATAATACACAGACACTACATTCACCTTTCCTCCTGAGCTCTTCCTCCCAAGTTTTTTTTTTTTTTTTAAAGTGGGTGAGCTACTGCTGAAAAGGCTCCAAAAAGATTAACCCTCGTCATAATTAGGTCTTCTCCTGTGGGCCCTAGAAGACACCATGGCTGAATGATTGGCCTGATTAATGGTAAGTTCATAATGTTCCTGTAGCTACTTCTGAATTAGTATGGGTCTTGCCTTGAAAGAAACAGCTCCAAGCACATTTTAGCCATTATTTCCTCTGGTGTAGCTGTTTGGGAGTCAAGCATTTCTCCTCTGAGTCTTAAATCTTAAGAAAATGACTTGTGGGCTAGCCTTGCTATTTTTAATGTTCTAACGCATAGTCATTTAGTGTCAGAGTCAATGCTTAGCCTCTCTAAAATCATGTTTTTTGTGTCTCCATATGATGTGGTTTCTGTCAGATGTTATGCCGGACAGGCTTACTCCTCTTTAGAAACCAAGTAAGGAGCTCTATAATTTATCTAGTATGCCACCAGCCACCCAGTTAACAGTAAGATCTTTTCAAAGTTTGAAAAAAAAGCATTGGGTTCCTCTCCAAGGCTGAATTTAATTAAAACCACGGCTGAGGGCATTTGAAGGGTGCCTCTCTCTTGAGTCAAAGCTGAAGTTAATTGGGTCAGGATATTGGTCTGAGTATTAGAGGCTGGTTTCACTTGTTCTCCCTGGGTTTTCACAGTGTGCTAAAGGGCATCTCAATCCTGTAAGTCACTAATGTATTGCTCCAATGACCATTCAGCTTCTGTCCCATAAACCAGAAATAGTACTACGACCTCAATCATTAAGGACTCACTGGCACCTTGGAGATCCCACTTCTGAAGCCAAATGTCATGAATTAAACCGTATACAGTAGACTATAGATTAGATACTTAGGGCCTGATTTATATTCTGGTGGATGAGTATTTTCCATTGGCTTGGCGAAGGACTTTCCATGTGTGTGCCAAGACAAGACTACTGTGCACGCCAGATCTATAAATGACTGGCTAGAAGGTGGCCATTTAGAAAGGCATTCGCAGGGACAACAGCCACAGCGGTTTCTGTCAATGCATTTTACTGTTTGCTGCTGAACTGCGTCGGAAGGATTGAGCCCTGCAGCAAGCAGTATGCCACTTGAAGAGAAACAAAGAAATGCTCCCCTCGCCAAGGGGGACTTCTCCCATGACAAAGGGAACATTAGAATGGTTTTATGGTTCCTTACTGCCAGGGTTTTTCTGGTGGTAAAGAACAGCAAAAAATGACAACGTCTGCCCATCTAAATTGGGTGAGAGGACATGTAGCCATTCCTTTGACAGCCCTTACTCCCCAGGGCCCTCAGAGGAGGATTAACAATGATGGAGACAGAGCAGTCTCTGCTGTGATTATCCTTAAACTCGCCTGCATGTGATGGAGTACCCTCTCCACCAATACATAAATCAGCCCCTTAGTGCTTAAGGTAGCTTTTTATCTAATTTTGAACAGTACTGTTATATTCACAGTGTGTTGTTAAGATTGATGTCCATCCCATTCATTTTCATAACATCATCCATCTTTTATTCCTATAGGTTCCTGAGCAGACTCGCCGACTTCCTAGGCTCAATGCACCTTTCAAAAGATTGGAAATATAGTGCTAGGTAACTATTAAAACTCTTTTCTTTTACAATGAAGGTTTCCTGCTTTTTCTCTCTTATTACAGTCCGTATTTGTAGGTCATTGCAGTGCTACATCTAAGGTAAAGGATAAGACACGGCATAGACTCTTGACTGATAAACATAAGAAGCCCGGAGTTTACCACGTTAGAATGATTACGAGTTTTCCATGGATTCTTTTCAGTTCTATGAGATTCTCAAGAAAAAAAAGCATATCATGCTAGCACATAATGTCATAGGAGAGAAGATCTCCAGTCAACTACTAGTGACCTACAGGAGAGGTACTTCCCTTAAAGATCTCCTAGTCCACAGACACTTTGTAATGCAAGAACAGAGGGTACGCAGTGTGGCAGGTTTGTACTCGTGTCTTAATCGCAAGACCTGTAGACATAGTGAGAAGGTAAAGGAATGTGATATACCAGGTCAGAAAATGAAGGGTATAATCAGAAAGTATTAAACTGTCATTCTGATTATATGCTTTATTGCCTAGTGTGTCCCTGCAGCTATGTTGGTAGCACCTCATCACAAGTAAGAAGCAGGTGCTCTAGCATATGCGTGCAATAAACAATAAGGATCCTGCTCTTCCAGTCACCAGACATTTGAATTGGAACATCAGAGCAACACTAATGAACTTAGGCCCAGATTTATACTCTGTTTGTGCTGAATTAAGGTCATTTCTTTTATGCTAATTCAGCGCAAAGTTAACTCCATATTTATATTTTGACGCTACACTAGTCTAACGTCAAAATATTGGAGTTGAAGAAATTGTTTGCACGCGTAAACCCACCTTGCGTCAATGAGATGCAGAGTGGGCGTTCCCATCCAAAAAGTGACTCTAAGGCCCTTGCGACTTATTTATCCTACTGTGCAAAAATGGTGCACGAGTGGGAGGCAGGCCTAAATAATGTCGCTAAGCCTGCTCAGTGCCATTATTTAATGCCTGGGTCAAGGCAGGGGTTAAGGGACCTGTGGACCCATTTCCAAGGTCAAACACCAAGGAGGGAGCCCACAGGTGCTCTCTCCAAGCCCCAGGAACACCCCCATCCACACCAGAGGGACACCACAGGATGGTGGACCCTATCCCAGGTAAGTAGGGTAAGTAGAAGTAAGCATTTTAATTTTTCTTTCAAAGTGCCTTTGGGGACACTGAAATGGGACTCCCTACATGGCACTGGGTGCAGTGTCCATGCCCAGGGGACCCTTGTCCTCTGTGCTGGCCATTGGGGTGGTGGGCATGACTCTTGTCTTTTATAAGCCAGGAGTCATGTGGAATGGATGGTTTTGTGTGAAGAAATGATGCAAGTCTGGTTAGAGTCAATTTTTTACTCTACTCAGCCTAACGTAATTTTTTGGGGCAAAACCACCTTCTCGCATACAGCCACCCCCACCCGATTAATGTCATTTTTTTTTTTTTATGCTAGCCCACCCTTTGTGCCGAATTGTGCCATTCCATTAATATGGCACCCAGTTGGCGTCCTGGGGTGGGGAAAGCCGGCGCTATACTTTTTGATGCAAAACTGCGCAAAAGCAGTTTTGCGTCAAAAAGAATAAATAAGGGCCTTTGTTACTTCTGCCTTGAATGACCTGTGAGGTGAAGGCGGGGAATTGAACCCAAAAGTTAAGGTGACTAGAATCAAAATATAGCATTACTCTTCACACAAAGATTTCCATGGGCCAAATCTATGATGAGGAACTGTGGGTTCATATACGGGATGAACTATTTAATATGTGCTTTATGACCCTAAACCCATTTAGGGCAGGATAGCAAATATGTTACAAGCTTTTAACCTTGTGATGCCAATTTCTACTTTTTGTTTCCCTTTTCTTCCCTCGGTTATGATGCTTCCTTTTTTAAACCTGTCTCTGCCCGCTGTATAAACTTTTTTTTTATGGATAGCCACCTTTTAATATAAAGCACTATTCATGATCAATGACATGACATTAGTGATACTAATAATATGGCACTGACAATGTTGTGACATTTATGAACAATAACACAGGAATCTAGAAAATAATTTTTTAAAGCGGAAATATGTTGATAGCTGTTACTTGGGGGAAAAAGGATGATGATTATTAATGTTGCAGTACATGAATTTATTTAGGAAATTTGTTGTATTTTGATATTTGTAATTTTCTTTATTTGTTGTATTGAATCTGGATCTCATAGTGGCAATGGAATGCCATGACTATGAGCTATGAACTATGAGAGCAAACGTGTTGATAGCTGACAATATGAGTCATAAGGGAGAAATAGGATTATGATGATGAATTATGCAGCAAATGTATTTATTTTGATAAATTCTTTTTTTTTGGTAATTGCTTATAATATTTGCTAAATTGAGCATGGATTTCATAGGAATGAAGCAATGAATTATTAGAATGATAAGTAATCATTGAATGTGCCAAAAACGACTTATGTGTGTGAATGCAAAAGCTGGTCAAGATGGCTACCGCTTTTGTGGTATGCATTCTTCAAAACTATCACTATGAGAAAGGTCTCTTTCTATGTTTGTAAGGTGCTTACATGTTCTGTTTTTATGTCTTTGCTAAATAATCAATCACAAATCTATTAAAGGGTGTAATTTTGTATGCTTCACTGACATTGAAGAAGGCCAAGTGCCGAAATGTGTCTATCATCAAAAGAATAGATGTCCATGTGAATTTGCCCATCATTATTCGTGTCTGGAGAAGCCTTTTGGGATCTGGAGATAGATAGATAGATGCTGAGATAGAATTGAAGGTCCCAGGTCATGAAGGATAATTGCCATATTAAGATAGAGAGATGATTCTCCGGCCATGCATTATTTGGGCACATTGTGTATTAGATGGGGAGGGTAGAACAGAATTTAGGTGAATGTGTTTCAAATAGAAGGTATTTCAGTTCTGATTTAAAGATTGCCATTGAGGTGGAAGTGTGTGGAATAGGAGTTAGAAATTTCCAGACTCTGGTTGCACTCTCTAAATGTTACTGAGTAATATATTATTCCTTTTCATAGGTTGTGGTTTCTAGAAGGAGAGTTTCAGCACTCTATGATGATCTAGTCCCAAAAGAAATCTTCAGATTAACAGCTAGGTACTGTGGAGGAGATGTGTAACAGGCCTTTAGTTTGAGGCAGGAAATGTTGTACACAGCTTCAATCAGAAGCCAATGATGGTCTAACTGCACCCATATATACAGAACAGTATATTCTGGCCGCCCTTAGCCTTGGCGGTAAATCAAGTGTTGGAGGTCTTGTCTCCACCATGTACACACTCAATGACCTAACTGTTTCAGAAACCCTCCAAACCCAGCTCACTCCCTGAGCCTCTAACAACCCTAGGACCCCATCCCCTGGAATTGAAACACAAAAGTACAGGGAAGGGGAATCCCCTCCCCTTGCATCTAAAGGCCCAGGGATCCCATGATCATGTCCAAAACATAAATATAAACGTGAGACTGTGAAGAGCCTCCTTGCAAGAGCCTCCTAAAGCCTCAAGTACCCCATTCCCTGGGGTTAGATTGACTGTGCTGTTGAGGTCGCGAGTTATAGTTACTAGAGGTAATGAGCTACATTTACTAGAAATAACTATAGCTGATGAATTTCTGTGTTTTATTTTCAGTTTTTATGTTGTCACTGAAATTTTCACCTAACTATAGTGCTACTTTAACCTTTGTTTTTTTCAGTGAATGTGTACTTTTTTTAATGGAAAGTAAGATGATATAATCACAGTTACTAAATACAATGTCACTTTAATCTTTGCTTTTTTCAGTGCACACACACACACATATATATATATATATATATATATATATATATATATATATATATATATACATATACACACACACACACACACACATATGTATTTACCTTACACTTACCAATGCTTACAATAGGTGGTAAAGACACAAGACAATTCCTCCCTGATAAAGCCCTGCATGGCAAAGGCTGCGTGGTAAAGGCAGCATTGTAAAGGCTGATTGCCTTGTAGCCCTTCACCCTTATTTTACCACCTTCCATCCACATTTCATTGTGTCAGTGGATCACAAACATTGGGCAAGTCCAGGATCAATGGTGCCCTTTCTCTAGGATCCCACATTATGATTACATTTTGATGCAGTTTTGCACCATTTCATGAATCTTTAAAATGAAGAATGGGCCCACCCATGTCAAGACTAACAGGTCCAATCTATGTTCTCTATGCAAACAAGTAGAAGAGACAAAGACTCACATGGAACAGCACTACTGTCCCTCAGACCTCCTTCAGGAAGGCAAGGTCCTAACCCACAGGAGAAAGTTGGGTTAACTCCAATGATCTAGTCCACACTCTACAGCTCTGCCCCAATATCCCCAGCATCCACAGTCTCACCTCACTCCAGGCAACGTTCCACATGAACACATAGCACACCTCGTCCAGACATTTGCATCCAGGTAAATGCTGCAGTAGTCTGGTGAAGCACTCTTCCAGCAACTTAGCTGGAGGTCTTGGTTAATCAACCGCACTTTAACCCCTCTTCATTGCTCTGAGGTGTGAGGGGGACCACAGTGTTTCTGATGAGCCCTTCTAACCTCCACTAGTCAATTCTATCATCCCTTGTCATCCAGAGCCTCACATGGATCTAGATGCATAGACTCAGGAAGATGTGACACATCTCACACATCTACCTGAGTCAGAGCAAATGCTGCAGTGAGTAGTGAATGGGTTTGGCACTCCTCCATCACTCTAGCTGGAGAACCCAGGGCATCAATAACACCACAGTGCAAGCTCATCATTCAAAGGCTCTCTTCTACTGTGATGTCAGGCATGCTAAACGGAGTCTGCCATTATTGTGTCTCTGCCACATGAACTCAAGTTTCACCGATCTGCTACTCTTCTAAACACCGCATTACTACCTAGCATCTGAAGTGGCAATAGGTATCAGTAAAAATCATAATCAGTTTAATATGCTGTAGAGTAACAGAATGTTGGGGAAGCTAAGAAGGAGCCCTGGTGCCGTATATGCTTTTCCATGAGCAGTTGGCAAGGTCTCCTTTCTTTAAGAGTTCTGAGGCATGTTTTGCTTTAAGTTTTGGACTGAGTGTTGGTAAAGGTGGATGGGATGGAGTTGGAGTGGGTGTATTTGTGATGTCAGTGCTAATGTGGTTGCTGTTGTGTGTCATAGCACAATTCCTTGTGTGGGTGTTTGTATTGGTAACATTTAAGGCTTGTGTTTGTATGTGAAGCCTGGGTGCTTTTGTAGATGTAGTTTAAGTGCTGGGGTAAGTGCAGTTGCTGTCTCTGTTTAGGTACATGTAGGTTCACGTAGATACCACAGGTGGTGATGCACATGCTGATACTGGCACAGGAGCCAGAGCTGATTAGGGCGGTTGGGTAGATGTAGATGAGTGGGCTCCCACCAGATTTTGAAATGTGTTTCAGTTTCAAGCTTGAAGTTGATGCCAGTTCAAGTAAACACAGCAGAAGGGTGAATAAGCTATATGGCATACTTGATGGGCCGTACCAGGCTATTACTAAGGAAACTAATGTTTCTATGTTTCATTAGAATGTAATATTATTTAATCATTTTCAGACAAGGAGATTTCAGGCAAGAAGCTGCTACTGAAAGAGTCCCCCATTCTATTTTGTTTTTGTGGGTGGTGTATGAGGTAATACTTCTGCAGTAATGGTTCTGAGAATAATCATCAACGTCATTCAATCAATCAATTAATACTTGTAGGGTGCAGCTTGTTATCCATAGGGTCTCAAGGTGTTGTGGTGGGCATGCTGATCATTCGAAGAGCCAGGTCTTGAGATCCTTCCTGAATTGCTTGAGTGATGCAGCCTTTCTAAGTTTGAGAGGAAGTGTGTTCCATGTCTGGGCTGCGAGGTAGGAGAAGGATCTTCCTCCAGGTGTGCTTTTCTTGATTCTGGGGATGGTGGTGAGGGCGAGATGGGAGGATCAGTGTTGCATGGTGGGGGTGTAAAAGGTCAGGTGGTGGATGAGGTAGTCTGGTCCAATTTTGTGAAGTGCCTTACAGGTGTGAGTCAGTAGCTTGAAGGTGATGCGTTTGTCGACCCGGGAGCCAGTGGAGGACTCTGAGGTGGGGGAGATGTGGTTGTGGTGGGGGATGTCCAGGATGACTCTGGCTACTGTATTCTAGATTCTCTGTAGTCTTACTTGTAGCTTCTTTGTGATGCCGGCATAGAGTATGTTGAAGTAGTCTAATTTGCTAGTGATCAGGGTGTGGGTGACTGCCCTTCTAGTCTCAGTGGGGATCCACTTGAAGATCTTCCAAAGGAGCCACAAGGCATGGAAGCATGCTGAAGAGACGGCATTGGCTTGACGGGTCATGGAAAGCGTTGGGTCCAGGATGATGCCCAGCTTGCATGCATGGCCGGTGGGAGCTTATCTTAGGGTGGCTGGCCACCAGAAGTCGCCCCAGGCAGAGGGGGTGAAGTCAAGTACAAGGATCTCTGTCTCGTCTGAATTGAACCTGAGGCAACTGTCATCCAACCAGGCGGCAACTGCCTTCCAGGTGGCGACTGGATTTAGGAGTCGCTTGGGGTCGAAGCAGCGACCCCCTGGCTTGCATCTTCAATCCTTGGTTCTGCCTTTGCAACCCTCATCCTTAGACGTGGTAAAATCAATGCTAGGAGCATAGTGCCAGCCCGGGTTTATGGTCATCGGTTGGAGCTACACTCTGTTTTCTGCAAATTTTTTACAATACTAACAGTAAATAATATTGCATTACTCATTATTAATTTAAATCAATATGGAGTACAATTAGCTGGAATATGACCTTCCCTGTTAGCTGAGGTAAGTAAAAATTTTGTTAAATGAAATGTGTGCATGCTTGTGGGTGAGAGAATGCGAACTTGGTTGAGAAAGTGTTTATGTGTGAATGTCTGTTAATGTGTAAGCATGTGTACCTGAGTGAAAATGAAGGTCAAAAGGGGTGTGATGTCTCTTCCACTACCCCTGGAATTTTGGTGAATTAATGTCCATGAGAATAATAGTATTCAATCACTTTGATCTGAAGAACTTCCGGTTCCTATGGACTGTTTTTTCCCAGTGTGACTGTAGACCTGAGAGAATACATGCAAAAAAATATAAACAATATGTAACTTGAGCAGAAAGCACCCAATAAAAAAACAATAATACAGCAGGAGAGGCTGCCACAGAATACATTTTAAAGGAATGCAGTTTTGTGCCCCTAGGAAATATATACCTCTCAAACTGTTCTCATAAATGAATAGAAAAGAAGAACTTCCAGAATTAAATCACAAAAAGGAAATGACAGTAACATATACTGCACATGAAGTGGGGGACTATTTGATTGTATATAACGATCAACACAGAGGGGGTTATTACAACTTTGGAGGAGGTGTTAATCCGTCCCAAAAGTGACGGTAAAGTGACGGATATACCACCAGCCGTATTACGAGTTCCATAGGATATAATGGACTCGTAATACGGCTGGTGGTATATCCGTCACTTTACCGCCACTTTTGGGACGGATTAACACCACCTCCAAAGTTGTAATAACCCCCAGAATGTTTTCTCACCTTAAAGTGCTGAGGTAATCCATTACTAATGCAGGCTTCACTGCTAATACTGCTTCTGTTACTACTAACCCTACTAATACTGCTACTATTTTTTCTGCCTTTATCAATGTTATATTCCTCAGTAACAACAAAGAGTATTACCATTCATATTGGAGTGATTATTACTAGGGCTAATTGTTGTACTACTCTATCATTACAGTAACTCCAACTATTACTACCAATATTGGTACTTCTGTTGTTACGTTTACTCCTTGAATAGCTACAATCCACACTAACACCTACACCACTACTCCAGCTGCTGTTACTAGAACTAGGGCACCAGATGGTACTTCTTTGAACCTGTACTACTACTACTAGATATGTTACCTTTGCTCCATCTACTGGTAGTACTATTACTGATGTTGTGGAAACTGGGCCTGCTACTATTGTTTCACTACTGCTTGAACACCTACCACTCTCTGCAGTGCTAAATGTTTTGAATTAATAATACATATACTACCAGGTGTGCTGTGTTTAATTGTACAAGCACTGCTGATTGTATTTATGATACTAATGTGCATTTAATATTGGTCTTACCACATCAACAGGGAAAATGTTTATATTGTCCTCTTTTTGCTAACATCTTTAAAAGGTAATTCTATGAGAGAACATATTCATACATAAGATATTCTACTAAATTGACTATATGTAAGCTGCAGTCAATGAGTTTGAATGCAAAAAGTTGACCCAGTACCACTTTCAGTTATTACTGTTTTATTTTTAGGAGTACTAAAATACAAGACTGAGGGACTGAGTTACAGATGGTTGTATGGGTTACAGATACTCCAACTCCCTTTTTACTGGTACATTATATTCCATGGCACTTGTAACAAGGCAGTTTGGATGTCCATTATGTTTGTGATGGGGTACCCATCCACCAAACTCTTAATCAAGAACTGAGTTAGTAATAGGAGAACAGAATACTGATGTAACCTTTTCACCCAGTGTCATAGATAAGTCTAGAATGACTGCTGATGTCTGATCTTTGCACTATTAATAATAATAGTGGTGAGAAACACCTATGTTACATTTATGTGTTAGACTTGAAGTTCTATTTCACAGTCATTATGTTTCAGCAAGCACCTGGCCATCCATTGTCAACAATGGTCATTTCTGCAAAACATCTAAAATAGCTCAGCATTTGGCTCAATTTTGGTAGAAAATTGCAGGGGATCAGTCATAGAGCAGACAAAGTCCTGCCCATTCGCCTGGGTTACCCTGCATACCTGTCCAGGCAGATACTGCTCTGGGAAAATCAATCTTCCACAACCATGGTCTGAAAGGCACAGATATGTCCTGGAACAGTCACAGAGATGCCATTGATTGTGATCTGGTACAAGTGATGACTTTCACCCTCAGGGATCAACACCTTACTCTCTTGATTCACACCCCAACTGCGAGACACTAGGGCATGATCTACCTTCTGCTCCTGGTGTTTACCTCCTCCCAAGGCTGCCTTAGCCACCCCTGTGGCTTTGGTACAGACAGAGTCCCTCCTCACCTGTGCCCTTAATGGAGACTGACAAAGCACTTGGGCTGAAGAAAGTGCTCCTTGGGCCTCTCCTGCATCGGAACCTCCCCCCAAGTCTCAGAAGAGTCATTTGAGGCCCTTGTGGAACTTTGTCTGTTTTACCCTGGACCCTCCTTCAGTCTGTTGAGGGGGTCCTGATCAACAATTCTTGGCATCACTCCCATGTACCTTTTCATACACTTTGGTATTAAACCAAAGGTCATACTTTTTCATACACTTTTTAGGCACGGTGATCTTTGAATCAATCCGGTGTCAGTGCGGCTCTACAAAGCAATTCCTAAGCATAAGCCCTCTCATAAATAGATTGTACAGTCCATCATGGTCAATCACATTGCTGCCATTCACCCAACTATTATGTGTTTAAAGGGGCTAAACCACACAATTACCCCAGGACTGGTGAGAATGTTTTTGGCATAAACGTAGGGCCAAGCTCGATAACAAGATTTTCTTTCATGGGAGCACACTGCATCCAGTCAGCTCTATCTAGGGTCAAAAGAGTATCCTTCCCAGTGACTGGCATATGCATGCAGAGACTATCCCTAAATCCTCATCTAGGACTGGTGCATACACAAAGCTACCACATAGGATTAAAACCACAGTCCCCCAACACAATGGTAGGTACTAGGTCTTGGGGGATGTGGCCCCTTGTACGCCTCTTGCCACCTCTGTGTCACTGCCATCATCTCCACTGGACTCCGTGATCCTCTTCTTTTTCAGGTCCAGTTCTTTCTGGCTCATCTCATGAGCCATCAGAATTTTCTTCTCCTCTAGAGCCAGCTTCCTTTCTTCTGAGTCCCTCACTCAGTTTCTGCCTTTTTCTCCTCCAAGGTTCTCTCAGCCTATGTCATTTTCCCCCCTGAGGGACCTTGCTATAGCTGCCTCAGCTCTCCACTCTTACCTGGCTAGATTTTTCTCCTAAAGGGCAATGGTGGTCAGCTGCAGCCTCAGCTTTCTATCAGCATTCCATTCCTCTTTACTCTGCAGGAGTAAGGCTGTGGGAGGATACATTTCTCTTGGCCCTTGAAAAGCCATGGGACCTCATTTCTGTCGGCCTTCCTCTATACTCTGGCTTTTGGGCTACTACCCGATCAGTCTCTTTCTCTTTCTCCATCTGCTCCTTGTCTTTTGCAAAATCATCTTCCTTCCCCTGTGATGTAATCTGCAACATGCAAACCATCTGTTACTGTAGTTTCTTGGAGTCTTTTGCTACCCCTTCTTCTTACTCAACATTTTCAGCTCTGGCACAATGAAGCTTTCAATGTTGCTGAAACCCGCCACAATTCTTGCAAAAATAACATGTGCAAAATATAAGGACAGAACTGAAAAAGAAAAGAAAAAAATCTAATTAAAAATAAAGGAGAATTTAAAAATGAACATTTGATTTTGATGTCAGATTAAAACAACATTTTTGTTTTCCACCACTCACACAGTGACACTGCAAAACACAAGCACTCAATCACACCGCTGAATATCAATGTAGGAATCTGGATTATTAGTTGAGGAGGGTGAGAACCCAACTCAACTAAATGACAACTATTGTCAGAGTGAACCACTAAAATTACTAAATAACCTTGGGCCAGATGTAATAAGAAATGGGTTTGCGACTCGCAATTTACGAGTCGCAAACCCATATGCAGAATGGTGTCCCTGACACCATCTGCGAATTGCAAGGGGGTCACAAAGACCCACCTCATTAATATGAATGAGGTGGGTTGCAATTTGCGACCCCCTTGCGATTTCCTGCACTCACAGGGATGGTTGCCTGCTGGAGATAGCAGACCACCATGTCTGTGACTGCTTTGTTAATAAAGCAGTTTTTTTTTGTATTGCAGCCCGTTTTCCTTAAAGGAAAACGAGTTCCAATATACTCGAGAAAATGAAACCATTTGGTTTAATTTTTTCAGAGCAGGCAGTGGTCCATAGGACCACTGCCTGCTCTGAAAAAATATTTTTAGAGCCATTCACAAAGGGGAAGGGGTCCCCTGGGGACCCCTTCCCTTTTTCGAATGGGTTAGCACCCACTTCACATGGGTGCTAACTGTGAGTTGCTTTGCGACTGCGTTCGCGGTCACAAAGCAATTCTGCATCGTGATGTGGATCGCAAATATGAAGGGGAACACCCTTCCTATTTGCGAGTCATATTCCCATTTTGCAAATCGGTAACCAAGTTAGCGACTCGCAAAATGGGAATGTGCATCGCGATTCGCGTTTTGCATGGCGCAAACTGCGAATTTCGCAGTTTGTGAAACTCAAAATGTTACGTACATCTGGCCCCTTGTGCTTACCCCCCTGGAAGATTGACACAAAGTAACAATCTTCACTTTAAGTAAAACTGTAAAGTATTTGTGGAGTACTCAAACAATAATGAAATGAAAACACATGAAAAACTCAAACCAAATTAGAAAAAAATAGAGATTTTTTTAAATTAAATTAAATTACGCCACAGTGACAAAAAACAGTAAGTAGAATCAGAAATATGAGTTTTTAAAATCTGAATTAAAAACAGGGCCAAAAAGCAAAAAAGCACCAACAGTGGTTGAAATTTTATGGCAGAAAAAAATGGTAGTTAATGAGTAGTTGGCTGGACAAGCTGCGTGCTATATTCACAGTATAGCATGGCTGTGGTGGGTGGCTGAAGAGCAGGGAACCAGTGTGGTAATGGACAATAGTGGGATAGCTCCAAGCAGGTAAAGTCTGAAGTTTGTGTCCAGGGAGGCCTCCACGTTCATTGAATGCTGCTCAGCGTCAGTCTGATGAAGCCTTCTTCATTTGGATTTAGAAACTTTTCTGCAAGTCAGACCTCCTTCGGTAGACAAACTAGCAAGTGGAGGATAACCATCAATTAAACTGCTGTGGCGTCAACAGCGATCCCATTCTCTGGCAGTTATCCAGGTGGAAAGTTTCTAAGTAAGTTTGGGGACAAAAGGAGTGTACTCTAACAACAGCTAAAGGGTTTAGGAGCTGGGGCGGCACCACTTGGTGGTTGGGACACACTGAAATAGAGGCCAGCACCTAGGTCTAGGGCAGATCCAATTGGTACTGCTCAACCGGGCAGTTGCAGAGAAAATGGCTCTGTTGTGCCACTGACCTTTGGAGTCATTTCTGGGGTCCTGAGTTCAAGGCAAGCAGTTCCAGTCTTCCTTCAGGTACATCAGTCAGCACGACAGTTCCTCAACATATTCTTTACAGGTTCAGGAGTGCTCTTAGGAGAGTTCTGTAGGGTCCACATTTATGCCCAGTACCTGCCTATGGGTAGAGGGCAAGCCTTTGTTCACCCCCTAAACCAGTTCTGGTCAGTTCCCCTACCCCCTTGGTTTGGTGCCAGACTGACTAGAGAGACAAAGGGGAGGCAGGCCCAGATGTGAGCTTCATCTGCCTGTGACAAGGTAGGCATCCTTTCAATCTCAGGAAGGGCCTGGGCACAGCCCCCAAGCCATCCTGTCAAGGAAGGAGTCTCCCATCCCATGCCCAGCGTCCTTTGTCCCTTGTCTATGAACAAAACACATATCACCACAGGAGCAGCATCATTGGCCAGGTAACAGCTGGTCACTAGCAGGAAAGCCTTTTACGGTTATATGCAGGAAAATTACAACTTTCTAAAAGCGTAATTTCTAATACAGTGATATAAAATCCAAACTGACTATTAATTTGGATTTTAAATTAATATTAAAATGAGTATTTTTACCATATTTTTTGCAACTCCCAAACTGAAGTTAGCACTTGTTAAATGTACAATTATTACTGAGCATATGGGAGAGCGAGCGTGTCAGAGTGAAAAATAACTGTTGAGGTTTTCACTGTCAAAACATGTAAAACATGAAATAGACAGGTCATACTTTTTCAATACCATGCTTCCTGCTCTGTAGGTATTTAGGACCTACCTTAGGGGTGACATAGAAGTAGTAAAATGGAAGACCTAGGCCATCCATCCTGAAGTGACAAGCCTGAAGACATTTTTCACAGTGCTATATTAGAGGGTGGCACATTGACCACTGCAGTCCATTAGTAGCATTTAATTTATGGCCATAAGTACAGTTTGTACCATAGATTAGGGACCTATAAGTTAATTAAAGGTGTAAATCAGGTATATACCAATTTTTGCATGTTTGAAATGGAGGACACAAGCACTTTACCTCTGGCTAGCAACAATAAAGTGCACAGAGTCCAATATCCAACAAAAACGGGTTTCACAATAGAAGGCAAACATCTGGAGTGACCCTGCAGAAAGGGCAGATTTCCTGCAGTGATCATTTAGAGGACATTTATTGAAGTGATTTGGTTAAGAAAGGTGAGATGTTTGCCTAGTTGAAAGGTGAGTTCTCACATATTTTTTGTTTGGGATTTCACTGGATAAGGTGTAAGCATCTCCATATGGTTAAGATAGCTTTTGAGGAGACATCTGTAACCAAAATGATCTGGCTTGGCAGCTGGTGACTCACAGCTAGGACTAATTGGGTTGGTATATCATATGTGCCTGTGGGAATTTGTTGAATACCCAATAATTTGGAGTGTCTTTTGTAAAAATGTAGGTTTGTCTGCTAGGTTCTTGACATACACTTTTTGGTTTATAGGTAGATGAGTTTGAATTATTGTAGGATCAGGGGCAAACTTTGCTCCTAGAGTTTTTGGATTTCGGACAGTTCGTGCTATGAGGAGCAGTACAGTGTTTCAGGATTCCACCATCTGGTGCAAACTGGAGTTTTTTCCGGTCTCGCGCACAAGATTTGTTTTTGGCACTCACTCGTGAGTGCAATTATATTCTCAGGCCGCTAGCGATCATGCGCGAGATTTCACACCTGCGCACTTGGCTTCCAGCTATGACGGCACCGATAAAGTGCAGCTTGCTAAATGAACTCAAAATAGGTTTTTGAGTGGATTTTCTTCTGCAACAGAAAGTCCAAGTTGTGTTTTTAGCATGAGAAACATTTTTTCCCGACAGGAAGAAAGTGCTCCAGATACTTCAACTTCTTGTTCCAGTCCAGCAGGCTCCTCCTAGTGCTTTGTCCATCTCCTGGTCACTTTTCACTTGGATTTTGAGGGGGACAAATTACTCTCTTTGTTTCCTGGATATATTACTTTGGCTTTAAGGACTTTGTTTTCGTGATCACACAAGTGACTTAGCGAAAAAATATTATATGAGGGTGTGGTTTGTTTGAAAGGGCATGCACCATTATTTATTGGGCATTCATTTGATTTTTTAAATTTCATTGTGGTGGGTGGCCTGGAGTTTAAGTAGAAGACTAGTTTTCTTTTTTTAATTGTATTGATTTTTTTATCATTTGAAAAAGAAAATTGTTGCACGACTAGGTACCTTTTCTCTATGTTTATTACATTAGAAATATCCAAATATTTTACTATGTGGCATGTACTAGTCATCAGTGCATAACATAAATATTTTTCTGGTCTATGGTTTTAAAACTTCATTTAGGGCAGGGAGGGCATTGAAATAAATGCAAACTGTTAGCAATTTTTTGCATTTCATTTCCCTTTTTTCATTTTTTCAAAGTGTATATGTGGGGTAATATTTGATGGCATGTGAGGATGTGCTACAACTCAGTTAATTTTTGTGTTTTGCATTGATAAATTAATGTTAGTATTTTCTTCAGTGTTACCACCATGCCTTTTTTCTGGTCAGTGTGTGTGATGATGTTTATTTGTCATCGTCCACCATTTGTCTTTGTACTCCATGCCAAGTGGCCAGGGGCCATTCTGTGTAGTCTTTGTTCATAGGGTTGAATCTGTTCTTTGTTCCCCATGCCTCCTTGCTCGTTGTTGTTGTTTGACCATGTGGCTGACGGCCAATTTGTGCATCCAGAAATGTTTTTTTGCCATAGGCTTGCATGTATTCTTTGTTCTTCGTGCCTCCTTGCTTGCTGTTGTTGCTTGAACATGTGGTTAGCAGACATTTTGTGCATCTAGGCAGTAAGCCTTTGCATAGGTCTACATATGTTCTTTGCTCCCCATGCCTCCTTCCTCGCTGTTGTTTTTTGACCATGTGTCTGGCAGCCATTTTGTGCATCCAACCAGTGTGTTTTTCCATAGGCTTGCATGTGTACTTTGTTCCCCGTACCTTCTTGTTCGCTGTTGTTATTTGGCTATGTGGTTTGAGGCCATTTTGTGCATCCAGCTAGTGTATTTTTGACATAGGCTTGCATGTATTCTTTGTTCCCCATGCCTCCTTGCTCACTGTTGTTGTTTGACCATGTGGCCGGCAGCCATTTTGGGTCTCCGGCAAGGGTGCCTTTGCCGTAGGGTTGCATGATTTATTTGTTCTCCTTGCCTTCTTGCTTGCTGTTGTTGTATGACCATGTGGCTGACAGCCATTTTGCGCATCAAGTCAGTGTGTTTTTGCCATAGGCTTGCATGTGTTCTTTGTTTCCCATGCCTCCTTGCTGGCTCTTGTTGTTTGACCATGTGGCTGGCAGCCATTTTGTGTATCGAGCCAGTGTGCCTTTGCCATAGGCTTGACTGTGTTCTTTGTTCCACATGCCTTCTTGCTCGCAGTTGTTGTTTGATATGTCATGGGCAGACATTTTGTGCATCTAGGCAGTGTGCCTTTGCCATAGGCTTGGATGTGTTCTTTGTTCCCCCTGCCTCCCTGCTTGCTGTTGTTGTTTGACCATGTGGCTTGTGGCCATTTTGTGCAGCAAGCCAGTGTCTTTTTGCCATAGGCTTGCATATGTTCTTTGTTCCCATACAAAAATCCACCATTATTTATCAGTTGTTTAATTTAAGTGTTTATTTAAATTTTTTATTTACATTTTTATTTTTTATTTTTTTTAATTTTCAATTTTATTTACATTTTGTTATAATTGGAATTTCTTTTTCTGAATTATTTTTATTTTTATTTTGCATTCCTTAATGTTTTACTTTTTTTGTTCTTACAATTTATTTATTTAATTCTGCATTTTGCCTTGGTCCATCCATCCATTCATCCACGATAGGTGCACAGCCACACCACAGCATTCAGTTTCTATAGGTGTATAATTCCTTTTCTTCCTGAACCCCCCTAAATGTAGTGCGCTGCAGGCACATCTGAAGCATCAGTCATTTTTTTTATTATTATTCCACTTCCCCTGGACCACCATGCCACCATAGTTTTTAAAGGATTATTCCATTTAGACATGCACCTGACTACCACAGAAAAAATAAAAGGAGACAAAGCAAAGGGCTAAATCTGCATATTGTGTTGCCTGATTTGAAATGAAATGTTATGGTATGGTGGTGTGATTTGACTTTACGATGATTGGATAAATTGGTATTTATTACATAAGTAATCAACCATACTAATATTGCAGCCTGCACATTCTATTTTAACCTGCAACAATGCAACATTGCCACTAACAACATGCTTTTCTTGCTTGATTGCATTTAGGTGCACAAGAGAACAAGAGAAATCACCGGCAGTACTGCCAAAGAGAAGGTCTATACAGTGAGTTCAGTCCTCCAATCACTTCCGCATGTGCAACTTAATGCTGCTGACAACAGAAAGCTTTAAGATGGCCCCAAAGAGAGTTGTTCCCAAAGAAAGTGATCAGTGAGAAGAGGCAGCTTTCCACCAGTGACGTGCCAATCGCAACCTTTTTTTGGGAGACGATTGCCCACCACACCGGCCTCTGGGGAGGAACCTGGGAGCAGCACTCCCACATGAACAGCACCACCCCAACCCAAGGCCAAGACCTTGTCTGTCAGTGAGGCAGTCACTGCAATCATGGCAACGCCAACGAGAACTGACGCTGAACTGTATTGGTCCCTTTCGCAATGTAGTACCCAATTGTTTCAGGAAATGAAGAAAAGTGGACAACAGCTGCAGCCAGCGATAGTAGATCTTCCTGAAAGTGGAGGAGACCAGGGTTCGAGCTTCCTGCTGAACAAGAACTCCTCTTTTAGAATCAATGGCTCCTAGATCTCCAGCAAGGAAAAGGAAGGGGAGTACTCCACCGTCTTTTCCAAGCACCATTTCTGATGATGACGATAGGGATATGGAGTGAGCCCTGGGAGAGTCCTGAAGATGCTAGGACAGGCAAGTGAAGATACAATATCCTGAAAGTCTTTGAATAATGGAAGGGGATGTGGAGGAGGATGACAGCGATGAGCCAGTTAGTATGGTAGCTGACATAGAGGGGTCTGACATTACTATTCAACCTGCTCCAAAAGCTGTTGCACAGGTAGCACCACCAGTTCCCATATTTGTTAAGCCCCACCACAGACCAGCACTAACTCCTACCTCTGTAGAAGTATGTACTGCAGAATGGAAATTGACATTACACCCACCTACCTCAAGTTCTTCTTCAGGCTTCGGCAGTGGCCCACTAAGAAAGTACTTCTCCCCAGTTGGGACTTTTTTACACTTAGAAAACAGAGAAGAACATTGCAATATGCTCAATTTGCCACACAAGTGCTCGTCGACGTAAGCCTGGTGCACATCATGGGGCTGGTGGCCAAACGACCCATATGAAAAAACATCATGCAATCGGGTGGGAGGAGCACCTTAAAAATATTGATGTACATGATTGTGGTGGTGAAGGTGAGGAGTGCCGGAAAACATCAGCTACAACTAGTCAAATCACAGTGGGAGATGATGAAGAAGATGGTGACCTCCTCCCACAAAGCAGTCCTGTCCCCAGCAGTGCACCAGAATCACCTGCCTCAGTGACCTCACAATGGCACAGGAATATTCAGAGTCAGATAGAGATACCACGCATACAGTGGCTTGTGGTTTTAAAAATTCTGGACCCATGTAATTTACTTTGCCACAGCAGTACGATTTTAGTATCAAAAGACCGATAATGACTAGTACACTAAGCACGAGCATTTTCGCTCAATTCCAGCAGCGTTTTCACCTCGAAATCGCCATTTTCGTCCTGCACTCGTGGCTCTCATTTTATACACGGCAGCCATTTTTAAAAGTTGCCCTCACATAGGCTTATAATACAGTCAGATTTGATTCCAAGGACACGTACACCTTGATTGACTTTTCTCTGACCTGGGCAAGCTGGAACCATTGCCTCAGGCCAAACCTGTTTGGTCAGTCCCTCTCCCAGTGGCCGAATCAGATAGCATCAAGGCACACCATGCCATAAAACCCTTATTATCGCTCACACACCCTGTCTAATCTTGCTCACACCTGCACCTGCTCTTTTCTTCTTCTTACTTTACGAGGGGGAGGTGCCCGTTTTTATTGGGGGTCCACACTTATCTGATGTAAAATTCTAGGCCTTGCCGGGTAATTTATTATGGGTTGGATGACATGAAATATGAGGTTTCATCATGACACTGTTTTTTCCTTTGTAGTGAAAACATGTGAATGACCAACCAAAATGTCAAGAATGTTTGCCTGAAGCTTAAAAAACTGTATATAACGAAACCTGACTTTGCATTGACACACAGTCTCCTGAGAACATACAAACCGTGCTGTTGTACTTCTAGGACGCTTGTTACTTGGTTGCAGCCAATAAATTCGATCTTTGACTTCACCTAGAAGACTCTGAGTTTCTGTGGTGTGAATCAGGAAAGTACCCGAGGTCTTTGGGTGTACCCTGGCACCACTGGGTTACCGGATCAGTACCGGTTCTGAAAAACCCAGTACCTCAGGCTGCCCCATGATGCACATTGAATCTACCACCATCTACTTCTCAAAAGTCTCCTGTGTCAGTGGCTCCAGAAAGGAAGAAAATTTAAGCTACTACTGCCAGCATGTTTAGGAAGGAGCGGCACTATGAGCATAACCACAGAATAGCATGTGAAAAGGGAGACTAGCAAAAATATTACCTCTAGACCTCCTCCCTTTTTTTTGTGTGGAAGGAGTGGGATTCTCAGAATGTGTGTCAGCCATCTGCCTGAAATGGAAGGGTCCAAGTGGGACCTATTTTTCCAGAGTTGCTGTTCCAGTGCTGCATCATGATGTGTTACAATTGGTTGGACAAGCTTTGCAGCAAAGTGTTGTCCATAATATCTAACTGATGACAGAGATGCAGACCAGTTGTCAGGTGACTAATTACATGTGTATCCCAGCACACTGGATCCCTTTTGCGGGGGTAAAGCAAAATCTATTGGCAGGTCATAGCCCTGAAGAAAGCTTTAAGAGCAATCAGCGGCACACCACAGTAGCAATGTTCACCATGGAGAAATCACATACAGCTGAAAATATCTTGGACAAATTTAACAGCAAGGTTTCTGAATGGCTATAACCCAGAGGTCTTTGAATTGGATTTGTTGCCACGGACAATTGCAGTAATATAGTCAAGGGTTTGTCAGATGTGGCTATTTAATAAAGGCCCTGTGTTTTGCACCTTGCATCAACCTGGTTTTTCAAGAGTTTCTAATAATAAAAAAATACATTATCTGCAACATTTCAGCCACCTGCATAAGAATTTGCACTCATTTCAGTCATTCTTTTAAAGTCCGGAAACAGTTGTGCATTATTCAGCGTGCTAATAGAGTACCAGTTAAAGCCCTGATACAGGAGGGTCCAACATGTTAGAACTCAACCAATGATATGCTGTAACATTTGTTTGAGCCATGCAGACAGATCAATGACTATGTAATTCAAAGAGGAGGGGATGCAATTTGGAAAGCTATGACCATGGATCTGGCCAAAAGAGGCCTAGTCTATTGCCTGACACTGATACTGCTCTGTTTCATGGTTTTCATCCTGGAAGTTAGTGAGGAAGACAGTACGTTGGGCCAAACTATCCTATTGCTGCATCTGCTATAGGACCAGCTAAAGAAGGTGTCTGAAAGGTGCACACTGGGAGGGATGTATGTCAGAATGACGCCTGCCGGAACAATGAGTGCCTGAACAACGAGGTCGGAACAATGACCTTGTTGTTACCACTAATGCTTTTACCATGAATCCCCTAACAACGATTCTTTGTTGTAAAAGCATTCATGGTAAAGGCATTAGTGATAGGCATCCATTGTTCCTGCATGCGTCCCCCTGGCCCCCCTCCCCCACCCCCACCCCTAAAAATTACTGCAACCCCCTTCTGCCCCCCTAAAACCACACCCACCCCCACCCCGCCTCTAAAACTGACCCTCACCCTACCCCCAAAACCTAAAACAACCCCAACCCCCACACCATCCCTGAAACCTAAAGTACCCCACCACTAAAACTACTCCGAGCCCCCCACCCTGCCCCTAAACCTAAACCCCCCACCCCGCCCCTAAAACTACCCGACCCCCCAACCCACCCCTAAAACCTAAAACCCCAACCCCCCACCGCCCCTAAAACTGACTCCCACCCTACCCCCAAAAACTAAAACAACCCCAACACCCACCCCTGAAACCTAAAGTACCACAACCCCCACCCCTAAAGCTACTCCGAGCCCCCACCCTGCCCCTAAACCTAAACTCCCCCAACTCCCCACCCCGCCCCTAAAATTACCCGACCCCCCAACCCACCCCTAAAACCTAAAACCCCAACCCTCCATCCCGGTCCCTTGGCCCTAAACCAGAAAATACCCCGACCCCCCACCCCCAGTCCTAAACCTAAAACCCCAACCCCACTGCCCCGCCCCCAAACCAAAAAATACCCTGACCCCCCGCCCCCGGTCCTAAACCTAAAACCCTGACCCCCCTGCCCCGCCCCCCAAACCAGAAAATACCCCGACCCCCCACCCTGGCCCTAAACCTTAAACCCCAACCCCCCACCCCTGCCCCAAACCAGAAAATACCCCGACCCCGCACCCCTGCCCCCAAACCAGAAAATACCCGACCCTAAACCTTAAACCCCGACCCCCACCCCGTCCCCAAACCAGAAAATACCCCGACCCCCCAACCCCTACCCCCGATCCCAAACCTTGAACCCCGAACCCCCACTCCCGCCCCAAACCAGAAAATACCCCTACCCCCACCCCAACCCTAAACCTTAAACCCCAATCACCCACCCCGACCCCAAACCTTAAACCCCGACCACCCACTCCCCAAACCAGAAAATACCCCTACCCCCACCCGACCCTAAACCTTAAACCCGACCCCCCCACCCCGACCCCAAACATTAAACCCCAACCCCCCACCCCGGCCCCAAACCACAAAATACCCCCACCCCGACCCCAAACCAGAAAATTCCCCGACCCCAAACCTTAAACCCCGACCCCACCACCCCGACCCCCAAACCAGAAAATACCCCGACCCCCCACCCCCGGCCCTAAACCTTAAACCCCGACTCCCGCCTCCGGCCCTAAACCTTAACCTCGGCCCCCCAACCCCACCCCAAAAAACTACAACCCTGACCCCCCACCCCACTTACCTGAGTCGTCGCTTCATCGCGTCGTCCTCCTCAGTCGACTCCCTTGTTTGAGCCTTAACCACGCATGTGCGTTGTTCAGCACATGCGTGGGTAAGGCACAAAACAACAAAGTCGTGGTTAAGGAAATCGTTGTTCCGCTTTCGTTAACCAGGACTTCGTTGTTTCGGAGTCGGCGTTGAGAGCGTTTCCCCACTTGGAGGTGTGAATGACAACACAGAAGCGCATGCCTTGATTGAGAGCGTAAGCTTTTACTTAACTTGTAATGCAAAGCTGCAAAATGACATTATCTTGTCCAAAGAGTACATCACTGCCACCCTCTTCTATCCACGCTACAAGACATTTTTCCCACTTTCACTCCTTTTTTTTTAAGGGGATGATTCAAAATGCAGGAGGTGAATCGTTGAGCACTCTGGAGACCAGGAAGAACAGCTGGAACTTAGAGTTCCACTGTACAGTTCTGGGCTATCGTCTTCAACTTACAGAGAGGGCAGTTTTGTCTCACAGCAGCCAACACCAGCAACAAGAACACCAGCAACAACAGCAAAAGAAGAATCGACCCCAGATCTGCAGTGGTTTGGTTTCAAGTGGCAGGATTTAAGTCCAATGCAGAGGCAAAGGCAAATGAGGTGGAGCAAGTGGCAGCATTAATGACCATTCAGAGGATGTTCCAGGAGTATTTGAATGACCCAAAAAAGGTTTATGTGGATCAAAACCCATTGGTAGATTATGGGAAGATGCACCAATGGCCACCACTCAACAGGTTGGCAATAACGTATCTGGCTTGTCTTGTAGACAGTGTGTCTGCTGAGCATGTGCTTAGTGAAGCTGGTGCAGTTGTTACAGTGAGAGGGATCAGTCTCTTGCCTTCAAACATGGAGAGATTGACCATGATCAAAATGAACCAACATTTCATACCACCTGATTACACCATTTTTGAAACATCACAGGAGGAGTATGATTGGTGAGAATCAAGTGTGTTAGCTAGCCAACTTCTGAGTGAACCACCTGAGATTGAGGACAAACTCTATTTCAGTGCCACCATAGAACATTTTAATTATTTCTCATTACATTTATTTATTTTTAAAAAGAAAATGAAGCTAGTGGATCATTCTTTGCTTTCAGATTTAATTGTATGCTGTCCCTCCATTTATTAGTCACAGATATGGCTGGATTGGAGTTGGACCATTGTGTAATGAAAAAGAATCCACAACAACACCTTCATGACATTGGAGACAAAGGGGGTCATTCTGACCCCGCCGGCGGCGGAAGCCGCCCGCCTGGCGGGAACCGCCAGAAGACCGTACCGCGGTCAAAAGACCGCGGCGGTCATTCTGACTTTCCCGCTGGGCTGGCGGGCGACCGCCAGAAGGCCGCCCGCCCGCCCAGCGGGAAAGCACCAGCAACGAGGAAGCCGGGCTCCGAATGGAGCCGGAGGAGTTGCTGGTGTGCGACGGGTGCAGTTGCACCCGTCACGATTTTCAGTGTCTGCTAGGCAGACACTGAAAATCAATGTGGGGCCCTGTTAGGGGGCCCCTGCAGTGCCCATGCCAGTGGCATGGGCACTGCAGGGGCCCCCAGGGGCCCCACGACACCCGTTCCCGCCAGCCTGGTTCTGGCAGTGAAAACCGCCAGAACCAGGCTGGCGGGAAGGGGGTTGGAATCCCCATGGCGGCGCTGCTTGCAGCGCCGCCGTGGAGGATTCACAGGGGCAGAGGAAAACCAGCGGGAAACCGCCAGTTTCCCTTTTCTGACCGCAGCTTTACCGCCGTGGTCAGAATTGCCCTTGATGCACCGCCAGCCTGTTGGCGGTGCATCCTCCAACCCCGGCCCTGGCGGTCCATGACCGCCAGGGTCGGAATGACCCCCAAAGTCTGCCTCCTTCACGTGCCTATCCTTTTTCTGAATCACTTGGCAGGGCTGACCCAGAAGATCATTTATTTTT
The DNA here is from genome assembly GCF_031143425.1 of Pleurodeles waltl. Classification (NCBI taxonomy): domain Eukaryota; kingdom Metazoa; phylum Chordata; class Amphibia; order Caudata; family Salamandridae; genus Pleurodeles; species Pleurodeles waltl. Next base: position 458,323,067 of record NC_090450.1, read on the forward strand.
TTAAGAGTGCCAATACCAAATGTGTTGGCTGTGTCAAAGATACAATTGTGTAACTAACCTACCCGTGCTTGGACTAAAAGAGGTAATTGTAACTGAGCACAACTATTGCAACAATGAGTAAGTGATGGTGAGTGATGATTTAGTTGGTGCCAAACAGTGAGGGAAGGTGTCCAATTAATAGTAAACTTGATTTTGTTGATTTGCCATGTTTGGTGCTGGGTAGGTGTTCATTTTTCCTGAAGGTGATTGGCCTTTACAAGCTTATTAAGTGAAAATGTGCCTGTATGGTCTATTCCTTTTTCGGGTTTTTCAGAGACCAGACCAATCACTTTAGTTAACAAATACAAATCTATACAACATGCAACAATTCAGTTTCACTATTTGTTCTTCAACAACAGTGAACTACACAACTATTGTGCTGTTGTCAGCACTGGGACGGAGTCAAGAGGAGGATAGCCGGGCTCAGGAGGGGACTACTTCATCAACAACATCTAGAAGAAGCAAATTATCAACTTCAACTGGAAACCCTGACTTTGAGGCCTAGTATTCAGTTATGTGGAATGGAGAGAGGTGCACTGATCTGGGAAATGATTATGAGAGTGTGTATCTCACTGGTGGCAAAAGTGAAATTCTGAGTCCTCTTGTTTGTGCTCTGCCTCTGAGCCTTCTTTGGTACACCCCTCATGAAGCTAACCTTCCTTCTCTCCTTCTCCTTGACTCTACAATATAGTTTCTGTTTTACAATCCATAGGCCTTCTTCTCTCCTGCATGAACTAAAGGTGAAAGGTGAGCTCAACACTCTTGCTCACCTATCAGACTGGTCTTGAAACAGGCACCCAAAAGTGATGGACATTTCAATGTGAATGCTGATGCACTGCCCACTTTGGCAATACAGTATCATTTTTCTTTTAGCAATCACATTTTTTAGAAGGGGATGGGTTCAATTCACTCTTCCATTTTAAACCTAGATGACAGAAAATGTGGATATCTATTTTGTACCTTGGGTCTCTGAGGCAGAAGTACTGATCGCAATGCATTTAATTGAACTGCGTCATACTTATTCATTCATTCATTTCCTTCCAGAACTGATTGATGATGATGATGTGTTGCTCATTGCCTTGGTGAATACTGTTGTTGTGCTGTGCTTGTCTTTGTCACACATTTTCCCAAATCCCCTTTTGCATCCAATCTTCAAACCCCTAACTATCTTCCCCAGGCTCTATGATTTATTGAGGTGTGACTTAAGTTAATTAAAAAAAAAAATCCCACACTTGGTTGGTCAGATGTGGTTAAATGCAACACCAACTCATGGTGGGATCTTCTACTACCTGAACAATAGCCCACACCAGCCCCACTTACCCAACCACTTGAAGTAAGAATGAACAACATTCCTCAAGTTCAACACATCATTGTTAAGGCCTTTTTCATGCATCACTAAATCAATTAACCTTGTCAACTACAGAGTGCACATTTTGAGTACAGTTTTCATGACTTGAGGAGTTCATAACTTTGGTTTTCAAATTCCATGCTCACCAGTGCTCAAAATGATTTACAATTGATAGGTTTTGATAATGAGGTATTCTTTGATGTATCATAGTGGTAGTAGTATGTCCTCAGTCTTTCTAAAGCTATAATACAAATGTATGTGTATAACCTACTAACTCGTGGTTCTTCTTTCAATTAAGTTGCCTGTGATCATTTTGATTAATGATACAATTCGAGATCACCTAGGTGGAAGTGGGACCTCGCTGTAATGCCTTCCCTGTTAGAGCACTACTACTACTACTACCATAAAGAAGGAACCTTGGGAAACCCTTCAGTATGGTGTTGGAACATAGAAGATTGACATAGGGAGTGGCCACCAGCCTTCATTTAATCTTTTCAGGTAGTTTTTAATACAAGCAAAACAGTCATATTTGTGATGAAAGTCAGTGACCCGAAGACTTTCAAAGTGCCTCAGAAAGGTCCAAAAATGACCTTTTTCAATTGTTGCATATTTTAACTCTTTATAACTTGTTGAAGTGAAACATCACTTTTGGGGCTGGAAGCAAAGCCGGTTGGCTGGTAGAACTGGGCACAGGTCTAGGAGCAGGGACATGTTCAGGGCCTTCCTCATTCACCAGATGCTGGTAATTTGCCCTGGTTGCCTCCAGCCTCTGCTGCCGGAGCTGGCCCACAATCTCCTGTCAGGTTGATGTAACAGCAGGAGTAGCCATCTCAAGGAAGAAAGACAAATTGTAATAGCCATATCAAGAAAGAAAGACAAATTGTAAAGAAGGTTCTGTAAAAAACACTTTGGGGGTGATTCTAACCCTGGCGGTCGGTGTTAAAGCGGCGGCCAACCCGCCAACAGGCTGGCGGTCCAAAAAATGGAATTCTGACCCTGGCGGGAACCGCCAACACAGCCCGCCAACTTAACACTCCGACCGCCGCGGCGGTACAGACAAACAGCGCGGCGGTCACCGCCAACAGGCAGGCGGCAGACAATGTACCGCCCACACTATCATAACTCACCAATCCGCCACCTTTTCCGGGGCGGGAGCACCGCCGATAAAAACACGGCGGAAACAGACTACGAACGGGAAAACGCTCACCAAAACCCACTCCACGAGTACGGAGGACAGCATGGAACCCGAATTAAACATCCTACCTGCTCTCGTCTACCTTCTCATCTACCACGAGTACGAAGTCCGGCGCAGACGACAACGGTGAGTACTGCACCTACGACACACGGGAGGGGGAGGACGAAAGGTTACGGGCACACACATATGCGACCCCCCCCCCCAACTATGTACTCACCAATGCAGAGCACCAAGTCACAGTGACACCACCCAAACACCCCTGAAAAATGCTAGGACATAATCATATTTGGAATAAATATTTATGTACCAAAAAGCTCCAGAAAATTAGCGTACAACCATGAAAGATATCCACAACAAAACAAATGACATACACATCAGTGTATAACTGAAGTACCAAGTCCTGCACATCCTACGAATTCAGCATGTCCGTGGGCCAAAGTCTTGAGAAACAAGGGCAAAGCCCACACAGGAGACCTGAGTCCTTTGGAGAGAACACTGCAGGGGCATCAGATGTAAAAACTACAGGCACCTCAGGGGGAAGGGAAGGGGGGGGCACCACAGCCACATGAGTCCACGACACCAGATCCACGAGGAGCCACCATGCCCACTGGACCATCCTGGGGAGTGCAAAGCCACAGTCTCTCAATGTCTCTACAGTGGGTGGGCTGCCCACTGGACCATCCTGGGGAGTGCAAAGCCACAGTCTCTCAATGTCTCTACAGTGGGTGGGCTGCCCACTAGACCATCCTGGGGAGTGCAAAGCCACAGTCCATCAGGTGGATGACAGTCTCCACTGGTCAAGGAGGAGGCATGGTGGGCACAGTGAACCATCAACGGTGCTTGAGACGGCGGTGCCCTGTTCAGCGGTGCTTGAGACGGCAGGGCCCAGCGGAGCGGTGCTTGAGAGGAAGGGCCCAGCGGAGCGGTGCTTGAGAAGAAGGGCCCAGCGGAGCGATGCTTGACAGGAAGGGCCCAGCGGAGCGGTTCTTGAGAAGAAGGGCCCAGCGGAGCGGTGCTTGAGAAGAAGGGCCCAGCGGAGCGGTGCTTGAGAAGAAGGGCCCAGCGGAGCGGTGCTTGAGAGGAAGGGCCCAGCGGAGCGGTGCTTGAGACGGCGGTGCCCAGCGGAGCGGTGCTTGAGAGGAAGGGCCCAGCGGAGCGGTGCTTGAGAAGAAGGGCCCAGCGGAGCGATGCTTGACAGGAAGGGCCCAGCGGAGCGGTGCTTGAGAAGAAGGGCCCAGCGGAGCGGTGCTTGAGAAGAAGGGCCCAGCGGAGCGGTGCTTGGCAGGAAGGGCCCAGCGGAGCGGTGCTTGAGACGGCGGGGCCTAGCGGAGCGGTGCTTGACAGGAAGGGCCCAGCGGATTGGTGCTTGAGACGGCGGGGCCCAGCGGAGCGGTGCTTGACAGGAAGGGCCCAGCGGAGCGGTGCTTGAGAGGAAGGGCCCAGCGGAGCGGTGCTTGAGACGGCGGTGCCCAGCGGAGCGGTGCTTGAGAGGAAGGGCCCAGCGGAGCGGTGCTTGAGACGGCGGGGCCCAGCGGAGCGGTGCTTGACAGGAAGGGCCCAGCGGAGCGGTGCTTGAGAGGAAGGGCCCAGCGGAGCGGTGCTTGAGAAGAAGGGCCCAGCGGAGCGATGCTTGACAGGAAGGGCCCAGCGGAGCGGTGCTTGAGACGGCGGGGCCCAGCGGAGCGGTGCTTGAGAGGAAGGGCCCAGCGGAGCGGTGCTTGAGAAGAAGGGCCCAGCGGAGCGATGCTTGACAGGAAGGGCCCAGCGGAGCGGTGCTTGAGAAGAAGGGCCCAGCGGAGCGGTGCTTGAGACGGCGGTGCCCAGCGGAGCTGTGCTTGAGAGGAAGGGCCCAGCGGAGCGGTGCTTGAGACGGCGGTGCCCAGCGGAGCGGTGCTTGAGAGGAAGGGCCCAGCGGAGCGGTGCTTGACAGGAAGGGCCCAGCGGAGCGGTGCTTGAGACGGCGGGGCCCAGCGGAGCGGTGCTTGAGACGGCGGGGCCCTGTTCAGCGGTGCCTATCTCCACGGCGGGGCCCTGTTCAGCGGTGCTCTTCTGCACCGCGGGCCCTGTTCAGCGGTGCCTATCTCCACGGCGGGGCCATGTTCAGCGGTGCTCTTCTGCACCGCGGGCCCTGTTCAGCGGTGCCTATCTCCACTGCGGGGCCCTGTTCAGCGGTGCTCTTCTGCACCGCGGGCCCTGTTCAGCGGTGCCTATCTCCACGGCAGGGCCCTGTTCAGCGGTGCTCTTCTGCACCGCGGGCCCTGTTCAGCGGTGCCTATCTCCACGGCGGGGCCCTGTTCAGCGGTACTCTTCTGCACCGCGGGCCCTGTTCAGCGGTGCCTATCTCCACGGCGGGGCCCTGTTCAGCGGTACTCTTCTGCACTGCGGGCCCTGTTCAGCGGTGCCTATCTCCACGGCGGGGCCCTGTTCAGCGGTACTCTTCTGCACCGCGGGCCCTGTTCAGCGGTGCTCATCCAGCAGGTCAAGGGAGCCAGACCTGGCCTGGACTCCCTGTTCAGTCGCCCTGGGACCGTGACGTTTCTGGACCCTTCGGGGACGGACTCCTGGCCTCCTTAGTGTCCTCCTTCCCAGCTGGGATGTGGCATGTGGGGTCCACCTTCTCCGCGCTCCTGCTGCCCTTCCGCTCCTTTGATGGGGCTCTCGGGCCCTTGCCTCCCCTAGATGGTGTGGGTGGTGAAGTGGCCGCACATTGCTCCTTGGGGGCAGCCCTGTCGGTCCTCGCACGGCGGTCCTTGTTTTGGCGGGTCCTCTTGCCGGGGGGGGGGCTGGACGTGTCCTTGCTGCTGATCGATGTGTCACTGCTGGCAAAGGGTGGGCTCCAGAACCCAGGCACAACAGTGACACCCGAAGCTGGGCTGGTGGTGGCTGCGGTGCTCTTGGGACTCTTTGAAGATGGATGGGGGAGGTCATCGGGGGGAAAGAGGTTAAGGTTAGCCAGGAAAAGTTTTTTAGGGCCAAGGTAAAGGGTAGGAGAAGTGGAGATGGAAGTGGAGGTAGAGGAGGTGGTTGTAGGAGAGTCAGGTGTGCTGTCATTGGGTGAAGGTGCTGGTGCTGTAGGCTGTCGTGAGGTGGATGGCTGTTGGGTGGGTGGCTGCCTGCGTTTGTGTGTCTTGGAAGAGGGGGTGACAGACACAGTGGGAGAGGACACAGGGGATGTTTACATGGCAGTGGGGGTGGTGACTGCACGAGTGTGGACTGTACTGGAGGGTGAGGTGGTGATGGAAACACTGGCTGATGTTGGGGTGCATGCAGGTGTGAGTGTAGACGTCACAGGGAGGGAGGAGGGAGACGAGGAGGAGGGGGACACAGGGGTGGCAGTGGCTGTTGGCATGTCTGCATCTGGGTGTTGCTCGGGTGAGTGTTTGCGGGATCTGTGGTGCTTGTGTTTGGATGAGCTGCTCTTGGGTGTTGAGGTGTGTGCAGGCTGGTCTGATGGTGTGGATGGGATAGGCTGAGGAACAGGAGACAGAGACAGGCTGGAGGCAGTCAGAAGAGGGAGGCTGGAAACAGGGACAATGGCTGCCGTCAGTGCTGAGGCCAGAGCAGTGAACGCTCGTTGATGGGCAGCCTGACCCGAATGAATGCCCTCCAGGTACGCATTGCTCTGTTGCACCTCCCTTTGCACACCCTGGATGGCATTCAAAAGGGTCGTCTGCCCAACAATGAGCGTCCTTACCAGGTCAATGAGCTCCGCACTGAGGGCAGCAGGGGCAACAGGGGCAGGGGCTGAGGTGCCTGGGGCGAAGGAGACGCGCGCCTTCCTGGGCGAACCGGCACGGAGCGAAGACTGAGGGGCTGCTGGGAGGGCGGGGCTGGTGCGCTGGGTGGCGGCTGTACCTGTAGAGGCGGGGGGCACGGATGTTGCCGCCACCCCTAGGGAGCTCCCATCCGAGGACGTGTCGCTTTCGCTGCTCTCACCAGCGGTCCCCGTCGTGGTGCTCCCCTCGCCCTCCGGATCACTGGTGCCCTCGGTGTCTGTTCCTGGGCCCACCGGGGCCTTGTGTCCTGCAGCTCCCTCGTGCTCCGATGCCAAATCTCCTCCGCCTGATGATGCTAATGCACACATGCACAAGAAGATGGAGAGAAAGGGTGGGGGGAGAAAAAAGAAGACCAGGTTGAGTGCATGCAATGTCAACACCGTTGGCGGAGAGGACAGACACAGGTGCCTAATGCACTAAGCCGCGCATTCGGGGTACACTACTCAGTACTACTGACTAAGACAACAGGCCAAGAGACGTCAAACACGCACATGGGAGATGCTGGACCTTCAATGGCTGTACTTGTCACCCTACCGAGGTGGGGGCCGGGGGCACAGGGCCATGCCTAAGGGAGAGGACTACACTACAGAAAGCGCCCTGGCCTAATGTCACCCACAGCCCTCCTCCCCCACCCAGACGCCTCCACTGCGCAGAAAGATAGGAGAATGTGCTGATACTCACCCCCTTGTGTCTGCTGTGATGTCTTAAAGCGCCCATCCAATTCAGGGTAGGCCACCGCCAGGATCCGGGACATCAGGGGGGTCATGGTGCGACTGGCACCCCTCCTAGGTTGGGAGGCCATCCCCAGCAGTGTTTCTGCGGTTTTCCTTGTTCCGCGGCGGATGTCCTCCCACCTCTTGCGGCAGTGGGTGCCCCGTCTGTTGTGGACCCCCAAGGTCCGGACTTCCTTGGCGATGGCACGCCAAATCTCGATCTTCTGATGGGCGCTGACCTATTAGACATGTACAGGGTGGAAAGGAGGAAATCATCAATGGCCTGCATGTTAGATGTAATTGGCCCCCCCCCACCCACTTTGCCATATGGCACATGCTCTCATCTGTCGGGCGTTGCACTCCTCATTCGCCCCCCACCCCACCAACTTACATCCACCCCAATCCACACAGGCATAGCCCATTCCATTAGCACCCGGTGTACTCACTTGTTGGTCTGGAGGACCGTAGAGTAGCGCATACTGGGGGAGGACCCCATCCACGAGCTTGTCCAATTCTTCAGACGTGAAGGCAGGGGCCCTTTCCCCAGTCGCAGCAGCCATTGTATCTTCCAGACCGAGGTCACAGCAGCACTTGCAGTATAGGTCCTCTCCTGTGGATGATCAGGTCTCGAGTGATTAAGCAGATAGAAAATGGCGGTCACGTCCGCGGCGGTGCGTACCACGGCGGTGCGTACCGCGACCGCCGGCGCACTTCGTTATTGGCTCCTGAAACCCATAGGCTTCAATGTTAACCAATGCGGCTTTGCGCCGCGGTCTTCGACCGCCTACCGCCACGGTGTGCCCCGCCAGCGCAGTGACCTCACATCCCATTGTCCCACTTCATAGGTCAGGCAGCCGCCATTTCAAGGGCCCACATGGCTTAATTTTGACTGCAACACACAGGCCTAGGCCTTGCATTGCCACACATACACGCCTTTCAACCCATTGCCATTCTTTAACTGTGCAAGCTGTCTGTACGTACCTGTGGTTTGGCTGACTCTGTGCTCCATGTTGTCCTTCCTAGGCACCGTCCGCTGGGACTTGGGATGAGAAGGAGGAATCCTCGCGTGTACCGACCGCTGGTGGACCTGTCGACAATGGAAGAACGCCATATAATACTTCGATACCGACTTGACCGTGCCACTATCCATGAACTGTGTGCCCAGCTGGAGCCAGCCCTGATGTCCCCCATCCGCCAACCCACAGGGATTCCCCCTCTGGTGCAGGTTTTGTCAGTCCTCCATTTTTTGGCCAGTGGGTCATTCCAGACCACAGTGGCCATGTCATCTGGAATGTCTCAGCCTATGTTTTCTAAGATTTTGAGCAGAGTGTTGTCTGCCCTGATGAAACTCATGCGGAGCTACATCATTTTCCCCGAGGAGGGTGACTTGCCCACAGTGAAGGGTGATTTCTATGCCCTTGGACATATCCCCAACATCATTGGTGCCATTGATGGGACCCATGTGGCTTTGGTACCCCCAAAAGACGATGAGCAGGTGTACCGAAACAGAAAAAATTATCATTCGATGAATGTCCAGGTGGTCTGTTTGGCTGACCAGTACATCTCCCATGTAAATGCCAAGTTCCCAGGGTCAGTGCATGACGCGTATGTGATGCGAAATAGCAGCATCCCCTATGTGATGGAGCAGCTACAGGGACAACGTGTGTGGCTAATAGGTGACTCTGGTTACCCCAACCTGCCGTGGCTACTGACCCCAGTAAGGAATCCCCGGACAAGGGCAGAGGACCGCTACAATGAGGCCCATGGGCGTACAAGGAGGGTGATTGAGCGAATCTTTGGCCTCCTGAAGGCCAGGTTTAGGTGCCTGCATATGACTGGTGGATCCCTAATGTACTCACCAAAGAAGGTGTGCCATATCATCGTGGCGTGCTGTATGCTTCACAACCTGGCTTTGCGACGCCAGGTGCCTTTCCTGCAGGAGGATGGTCCAGATGGTGGTGTTGTAGAAGCCGTGGAGCCTGTGGAGAGTGAAGAGGAGGAAGACTCTGAGGACGACACAGACAATAGGGACAGAGTGATGCAACAGTATTTCCAGTAACACCCAGGTAAGAATCACCCACGCCATTTCACAATTGCTTCTAGCCTCCTGCATCTGTACTTTCTGTAGTTCCCCACAGATGTTTTTTATTAATTCATGCCTTTCCCTTCCCTTCTCAGTGCTGTCTGACTCAGTACCTGACTTCTGCTTGGTTCGCCCATGAAATACAGCGTATTGACATTGGTATGTTGTCATGACTAATTGACAGAACAGAAATTGAACAGTAATATGTTATCCATTTGTTAATAATACAGCATGACTCAAAACAGGTTTGTGTGCAAAATGTGATTTATTTACAGTGCTAGATATCGGTACATGTGATTCTAAGGGTGATGGGTGGGGGTGGAGGAATATCCATGGCAGAGTCCAGTTCTCAGTCTCACAGGTGCATTGTTCTTTTGCCTGTGGAAGGATGGAACATAGGCAGTTCATGGTTGGACAGGGTGGCAATGTGGGACAGTGGGAAGACTTGAGGGGGTATGTCCTGCTGGCGGGGGTCTTGACATCCTACTCTGTCTTTTTCTTTGGTCTCAGGCTCCTCTTACGGGGTGGTTGTTCTTCAGCAGGAGGTGGGGTTCTGGGGGGCTGTCGAGGTGTTGGGACCTCCTGTCCACTAGCGCCGCCGGAGGTGGTAGGCTGTTCCTGGTCCGGCCTAGTGACAGGGGCCCTGTGTGGTGCACCATGGTCCCGCAACGCGTCCTCTATCCTGTGGAGGGCCAGGACGATGGTCCCCATTGCGGTCCCGATGATTCTCAGCTCCTCCCTGAACCCCATGTAGCGTTCTTCCTGCTGTGCCTGGATCTCAGTGAACCTGGCCAGTACCGTCGCCATCGTTTCTTGGGAGTGGTGGTATGCCCCCATGATGGTGGTGAGGGCCTCTTGGAGAGTGGGTTCCCTGGGCCTCTCCTCCCCCCCCTGTCGCACAGCAGCCCTCCGAGCTGCCTGGTTTCCCCCGGCCTCTGTCCCCTGGCCGGTGTGCCCGCTCCCACTGCCCCCAGGTCCCTGCTGTTGTTGGGGTGTCGGGTGAGCCTGGGTGCCCTGTAGTGGCAGACACACCGCTGATTGAGCTGTCCTAGAGACAGAGGCATGGGCCCGCTGGGTGGGAGCTGTGCTGGTGTCGGCAGAGGGGGTCGGGTCTGGTGTGGCCTGTGTCTGGGTGAGGGGAACCGACTGCCCAGAGGTCCCCGATGGTCCGGGCTGGTCATCAGGTTCACTGTCGACAGAGCTGCTATCCTCAGTGTGGGCCTGTTCCGGTGGTGGGATGGACACTTCTGGACCCTCCTGGCTGGTGTGTTGTCGTTCGGGTCCTGCATGGGGTAAGAGAGTTTGGTTATTGTTTCTGTGTGTGCAATAGCATGCGTGTTGTGGGTGCCCTTGTCCCCCAGTGCAGGCATTCCCTGGAGGGAGGTGTTGTGAGGGTATTTAGTGGGGGGGAGGGGTTAGTGCAGTGGTCATGCTTAGGTGATGGGTGACCATGGTTTGTGTTGGCATGCAGGAGTTGGTGTTGGGATGGGTGGGTTGTGCTGGTGAGACATTGTCAGGAAGGATGTGTGCTGGGGGGTTGGGGGTGAGGGTGGGGGTGTGGGTTGGCATGCTGGTGGGGGGGATATAGTAGTTGAGATGGGACTTACCAGAGTCCATTCCTCCGGCTACTCCTGCGAGGCCCTGAGGATGCAGGATGGTCAAGACCTCTTGCTCCCACGATGTAAATTCGGGAGGGGTGGGTGGGGGTCCGCCGCCAGTCTTCTGGACCGCGATGTTGTGCCTGGAGACCATCGATCGGACCTTCCCCCGTAGGTCGTTCCATCTTTTGCGGATGTCCTCCCTATTCCTGGGATGCTGTCCCACCGCGTTGACCCTGTCCACGATCCGCTGCCATAGCTCCGCCTTCCTGGCTATACTGGTGTGCTGCACCTGCGAGCCGAAGAGCTGGGGTTCCACTCTTAGGATTTCCTCCACCATGACCCGGAGTTCTTGGTCCGAAAATCGTGGATGCCTTTGGGGTGCCATGGGGTGGTGTGGGTGAGGTGTGGGGTGGTGTATGTGATGAGGAGTGTGTTGGTGAGTGGTGCTTTGTGCTACTATGTGGTGTGTGTGATGGTGTAGTGTGCCTCAGTGTGTCTTGCTTTGGATTGTCTGCTGTGTCTCTCTCTCCTTCTCTCAGTAATTGGGGTCGCAGGGGTTTGTGGGTGATGTGGGTGTGTGTTTTATAGTTGGTTGATTGTGTGGGAGTGGTGTGTGTATGTGTATCAGGTGTGTGTTTTTCAAATTGTCCAATGTGGCTGTGTTTTGGTGCTGTGTGTGTATTCTGACCGCGGCGGTGTGTAGCGCCAATGGAATACCGCGTTTGAATGACCGCCGTGTGGATTCGTGGGTCGTAATGGCATGGGCGTATTTCTGTTGGCGTGACGGTGGAGGTTTGGTCATCTCCAGTTTATCGCTGCCCGCCGATGTGGCGGGCTGCAGTGGAGGACGGATTTTTGGAGGTTTGGCCGTTGTGGGTCAGAATGACCGTGGCGGTTGACCGCGGCCGCGGCGGTGTTATGGCGGTCTTCTGACCGGCGGTAAGGGCATTTTACCGCCGAGGTCAGAATCACCCCCTTTATTTTTTAATTACACAGTGGCATAGTACAAGTACATTGCTGGTAGTCCCCTAGGGCCTTTGGGATTTTTGATATGATGATTATGAAAGTCAGTCAAAGGGAGGGCCATGAATATAACACATGCCTCTGAAAACCACTGTCTGGCTGAAAGGAGACAGCACAATATTGAAAAAAGAGAGCAAGAGTGATTTGTTTTTCTGGTAAAGGATTTTCAAAATAATTGAAAACACAGAAAGACCCTTAGTATGGAAAAAAATACAAGAACTCTGTTTAATGAGTGAGGCACCATCCAATATGGTGTGCAAGTATTCTATTCTTGTTCTGCTAAATGACTGGAAATGTGCTAGCTAGCTAGCGCATTGGGTACACTACAAATTTGCTACCCTCTGCAGCCTGCAGATGGACTGTTGCAATGGACAAAAAATATATTTGATTTCAATCGCCCTGCTAGTCACCAAATGCCTTTCAATTCTACCCTGACTAAAGAGGCAGATGATCATTATGTGTCACACATTTTGTGTATAGCATGGTGATAATAGATATCCGGTCTTGCTTAACCCCTTCGCTACCAGACCTATCCCCCTCAGGTGGCAAGCCTTTTTTTGGCTGTTTGGGGCAGTTGGCGCTTTGGCCCTCATAACTTTTTGTCCACATAAGCTACCAATGTCAAATTTGCATCCTTTTTTTCCAAACATCTGCGGGATTCTAGAGGTACCCAGACTTTGTGGATTCCCCTGAATGAGACCAAGAAATTAGCCAAAATACAGCAAAACTTTTGTTTTTTTCAAAAGAATTGGAAAAAAAGGCTGCAGAAGAAAGCTTGTGTTTTTTCCCCTGAAAATGGTATCAACAAAGGGTTTGCAGTGCAAAAATCACCATCTTCCCAGCTTTCAGGAACAGGCAGATGTGAATCAGAAAACCCAATATTTCAACATAATTTTTGCATTTTACTGGGACTTACCCCATTTTTACTATTTTGTGTGCTTTCAGCCTCCTTCCAGTTAGTGACAGAAATGGGTGTGAAACCAATGCTTGATCCTGGAAAGCTAAACATTTCTAAAAAGTAGAAAACATTCTGAATTCAGCAAGGGGTGATTGTGTAGATCCTACCAGGGTTTCCTACAGAAAGTAACAGCTGAAATGAAAAAATATTGAAATTGAGGTGAAAAAAACAGCAATTTTTCTCCACGTTTTACTCTGTAACTTTTCCCTGCGATGTCAGATTTTTTAAATCAATATACCGTTATGTCTGCTGGACTCTTCTTGTTGCGTATAGGGCTTGTAGGTTCATCAAGAACCATAGGTACCCAGAGCCAATAAATGAGCTGCACCTTGCAATGGGGTTTCATTCTATACCGGGATTACAGCAATTCATTTGCTGAAATATAAAGAGTGAAAAACAGGTATCAAGAAAACCTTTGTGGTTCCAAAATGGGCATAAGATGTGTTGAGAAGTAGTGGTTATTTCACATCTCTGAATTCCGTTCCCCTAAGTCTCCTGATAAAAATGGTACCTCACTTATGTGGGTAGACCTAGCGCTTGTGACAGGAAATGCCCCAAAACACAACCTGGACTCATCACATTTTCCCAAAGAATACAGAGACATCTCATTTTTCCAAAGAAAACAGAGCTGTTTTTTGCAAAGTGTCTAGCTGTGGATATTGGCCTCTAGCTCAGCAGGCACCTAGGGAAACCTACCAAACCTGTGTACTTTTGTAAACTAGACACCTAGGGGAATCCAAGATGAGGTGACTTGTGGGGCTGTTACCAGGTTCTGTTACCCAGAATCCTTTGCAAACCTCAAACTTTGGCCAAAAAATCACTTTTTCCTCCCATTTCAGTGACATAACGTTCTGGAATGTGAGAGGAGCCAGAAATTTCCTTCCACCCAGCGTTCCCCCAACTCTCACGATAAAAACCGTACTGCACTTGTGTGGGTAGGCCTACCGCCCGCGACAGGAAATGCCCCAAAACACAATGGGCTTGATTACAACTTTGGAGGACGGTGTTAAACCGTCCCAAAAGTGACGGATATACCACCTACCGTATTACGAGTTCCATAGGATATAATGGACTCGTAATACAGTAGGTGGTATATCCGCCACTTTTGGGACGGTTTAACACCGTCCTCCAAAGTTGTAATCAGGCCCAATGTGTACACATCACATTTTCCCAAAGAAAACAGAGCTGTTTTTTGCAAAGTGCCTAGCTGTGGATTTTGGCCTCTAGCTCAAGCGACACCTAGGGATACCTACCAAACCTGTGCATTTTTTAAAACTAGACACCCAGGGGAATCCAAGATGGGGTGACTTGTGGGGCTCTCACCACGTTCTATTGCCCAGAATCCTTCGCAAACCTCAAAATGTCCCTACAAATACACTTTTTTCGTCCATTTCAGTGACATAAAGGTATGGAATCTGAAAGGAGCCACAAATTGCTTTCTCCCCAGCATTCCCCCAAGTCTCACAATAAAAATGGTACCTCACTTGTGTGGGGAGGCCTAGTGCCCGCGACAGGAAATGCCCCAAATCACTATGTGGACACATCAAAATGATCAAATACAAAACTAACTGTTTTTGCAGGGGGCACCTGTGTTTGTGGTCCTGGACTCAGCAGCCATATAGGGAAACCTACCAAACCCAAACATTTTTGAAAACTAGACACACAAGGGAGTTCAGGGCTTGCATGGATGCCTCAGTTTTTTCTTACCCAGAATCCTTTGCAAACCTCAAAATTTGGATAAAAAACTATTTTGCCTCACATTTCGGTGACAGAAACTTCTGCAATCTGAGAGGCGCCATATGTTTCCTTCCACCCAGCGTTCCCACAAGTCGCTCAATAAAAGTGATACCTCACTTGTGTTGGTGGCCCAGGTGCCTGAAATAGAAAAATGCCAATAACCTGTAGAGATTGAGGGGTTAACACAGCGAGTTGATAAGCACATATTTTTCTTTTAAACATCTTTAAGCTGACTCTGCTTTCGGGACCCACACAAATGAGGTATGATTTTACTTAGGAGACTGAGGGGAACACTGGGTGGTAGGAAATTTCGTGCCGGAGCGGTGATCCCGCAAAATAAAGTGAGGAAAATATGCATTTTTAAGCACATTTTGAGGTTTGCAGAGGAGTGTGGTTAAGAAAATGTTGGGGGATCCAGGCAAGCCACACTTCCCTGGACTCTTTGGAGTGTCTAGTTTCAAAACATGTCTGGGTTTGGTAGCTTTCCCTAGATGAAGGCCGCACCCGGGACCAAAAACATAGGTGCCCTCCCCCAAAAGTAGGGCAGTTTTTCAATAGATCATTTTGATGACTCCACATTCTTATGTGATGTTCCAAACACTAAAATTGTGAAAAGAAACACACTTAGGTTATGTTAAAAAGACCCCTCACCCACCAACCAAGTTGGTGGCATGCTTCATCATCGGGGTCCCACCCGAGACACGTAGCGTGTCACAGGTGTGCTGCGACACCTGATTACAGCGGAGCAGGTTTTGTTATTTTTACCACACATACTGGCTGGATTTGGCATGAGGGTGAGTGATGGTTCAGTCGATCAAATTTTACTAACAAGAGATTTCACAAAAATGAAATGCATTGTTAATAACAGAAAGGCCAAAAAACTGAACCAATAACACACAGCTCATGACCTGTAAAGCCACGACAAGGCACCAACCACTTTACAGTCCATTCACACACATTTTATACCTGACATGCACAAGACCATTCACGCCACCAGCCTCGGCCCAGCACATTACAACACTCGCATCAACAGACAGCGCCACTCAAGGGCCCATCACTTACAAACCCCATCATGCCTGATACAGCAATCACACCAGCTGATGGGAGTGTGTGTACTGGTGTTTGTCTGGCAGTGCTTTGCAGTAGCCAACAGCAAGTCAATATTTACAACGCCAGCCAAGCGCCACTCCAGGCACACTGCCAGCCAAGCGCCACCCCCTCACACCACCAGCCAAGCGCCACCCCACTCATACTGCCAGCCAAGTGCTACGCACACCTCCAGACAAGTGCCACCCCACTCACACCGCCAGCCAAGTGCCACCCTACACACACTGCCAGCCAAGCGCCACCCCACGCACACCACCAGCCAAGCACCACCCCACGCACACCGCCAGCCAAGCACCACCCCACACACACCGCCATCCAAGCGCCACCCCACACACACCGCCATTACTTTTTTGTTGGTTTTAAACAACAAAGAAACCACTAATTATAAATAAGTACAAAACTACAAACACAAAAGCTCTAACTGAATACATGACATCAATGCCAACCATGAAACTGAACATATGAAAATATAAGACAGCAGTTTACGCTCACGTTATTTCCCAATAATTCTGCTGTGTGTGGTAGCTCCTGAAACAGCCACCCACCCACAGCCCAGACTTTGAAGGACAATCAGTGCACTACATTCTAGTCTCCTTCCTGATACCTCTTGAAGCACAGACTCTACATCTCTTATCAGTAAAGTTTTTTTCGCTGTGGCAGGAATGTGCTTAGCAAAGTGACGATCTTGCAATCTAGCCACATCCTCCACCACTGCATCTCTAGGAACTCTTGCCTGTTCCAGCACAACAAGGCTCGCTATGATAGACTCCTGAAATTTCACAAATGTCATCCTTGACTCTGGAGAACTATCCTTGAACACAACAAAAGCATTAAAAGTTGCTAAGTGGAACGGATGAACCGCTAATTTCTTATACCAAACATACGACTTATGAGCAGCAGTGTAAGGTTCCAACCTCTGATCTACTCTATCAACACCACCCATGTGCTTATTGTAGTCTAAAATGTACACAGGTTTGCGCACTTCAGCAACTTGACCCCAAACAGCCACAGGTGAAGTACTCAAACCATGGATGGTACTTAGCATGTACACATCCCTCCTGTCCACAACTTTCAGAGCTAGCAGCTCATCATTCCGCAAGACACTGCACTGTCCTTTCTCAAGTTTTTTGCAGACAAGCTCTCTTGGATAGCCTTTCCAATTAGAGCAGATTGTGCCACAAGCAACAACTCCTTGAACAACTCAACTTGAATGTAGAAGTTATATACATATAAATGGTGACCTTTGTTAAACAGTCTTCTACCAAGTTCCCACACAATTTTCTCACTAACTCCAAAAGTGGGTGGACAACCAAAGGGGTCAATACTGGAATCCCTCCCAGTGTAGATCTTGTACTACTTTAAGACAGCACATACAATTTAATTCCATACCGTGCCCTCTTGCTAGGAATGTACTGCCTAAAAATCAAATGACTCTTGAACAGGGCCAAAGACTCATCTACAGATATTTATTTGCTGGAACATAGATCTCTGAAAACCGATCTACCAAATGATCAAGGACAGGTCTAATCTTACAAAGTCGGTCAGAATCAGGGTGATCTCGTGGCAAGGCTAAAGCATTATCTACAAAATGCAGCATCCGAAGAAAAAGCTCATACCAGTTACGACTCATGATTGCAGAAAATATAGCAGTTGCCATCAAGGGACTAGGAGACCAATATGAAGACAGTTATGGCTTCCTTATCAGCCCCATCAAAAAAGTTAAACCCAAGAACTTTTTCACCTCTTCCAGATTTGTGGGAATCCACCGGCTAGCTCTGGAGTGTGGCCTAAGTCAGGCAGCGTTGTCCCTCAAATACCGCTCTGCATACAAATTAGTCTGCTCAACAATCTCTTCCAAAAATATATTGTCCATAAACAACACAAAGAAGTCGACAGGCAAAAAAAGTTTTCTGTATTAACTCGACACCCTTGGAAACCAGTAAACGCAGGCAACTGTGGCTGCTCCATGTTTGGTGCAACCCACGTGTCAGGTCTTACAATGGGAAGCCTTTCAGCCGCTGGCTGCTGCACCATTGGCACATCAGTGTCCTCCTCTAAAATAGGCCCCTCACCAGCACTGAGAGTGGCTTCATCATCAGATGATTCCTCTCTGACAGAAAATTAACTTCCAGAATCTTGCACTTCCACCTCTGCCTCAGATACAGAGTCATTCTCATAATCATGGTCAGAAGACGACTCAAAAAGCACACCAACAATCTGCTGAACGGTCATACTACTGATAGATTATACCCAGATCTGTGACTGGGGATTAATGTCTGATTTGCTCTGCATTCCGTCCATCTTCTGTTGTTTTTGCAGTTGTCGCCCCAAGTGGGAAAGGGTATGCCCAGACGTGGTTCCAGTGCTTGCTATGCCACCAGATTCAAGCTAGCCTGGCTGATGAAGGGTGATACCCTGAAACCGGTCCCAGGATGCTTGTTTATGGTCCAGGGAGGACCTGGCCTGACAGTTCGGGCTGGACTGTTCCCATGGGGAACAGGGTCAAGACTGATTTGCATATGGCTGGGTCTGAGCTGGAATGGCATGACAAGCAAAAAAACTGATGGATTAAACCCAGATCTGTGACTGGGGGTGAATGTTTGATTTGCTCTGCATTTCGTCCA
Source organism: Pleurodeles waltl (assembly GCF_031143425.1). NCBI lineage: Eukaryota > Metazoa > Chordata > Amphibia > Caudata > Salamandridae > Pleurodeles > Pleurodeles waltl. Next base: position 458,341,271 of record NC_090450.1, read on the forward strand.
TCTTCTGTTGTTTTTGCAGTTGTCGCCCCAAGTCGGAAGGGTATGCCCAGACATGGGTCCCGTGCTTGCTATGCCACCAGATTCAAGCTAGTCTGGCTGATGAAGGGTGATACTCTGAAACCGGTCCCAGGATGCTTGTTTCTGGTCCAAAGAGGACCTTGCCTGGCAGTTCGGGCTGGACTGTTCCCATGGGGAACAGGGTCAAGACTGATTTGCATATGGCTGGGTATGAGCTGGAATGGCATGGCACGCAAATAAACTGATGGATGAAACCCAGATCTGTGACTGGGGGTAAATGTTTGATTTGCTCTGCATTCCGTCCATCTCCTGATGTTTTTGCAGTTGTCGCCCCAAGTGGGAAGGGTATGCCCAGACGTGGGTCCAGTGCTTGCTATGCCACCAGATTCAAGCTAGCCTGGCTGATGAAGGGTGATACCCTGAAACCGGTCCCAGGATGCTTGTTTCTGGTCCAGGGAGGACCTGGCCTGGCAGTTCGGGCTGGACTGTTCCCCTGGGGAACAGGGTCAAGACTGATTTGCATATGGATGGGTATAAGCTGGAATGGCATGGCACGCAAAAAAACTGATGGATTAAACCCAGATCTGTGACTGGGGGTGAATGTTTGATTTGCTCTGCATTCCGTCCATCTCCTATTGTTTTTGCAGTTGTCACCCCAAGTGGGAAGGGTATGCCCAGACGTGGGTCCAGTGCTTGCTATGCCACCAGATTCAAACTAGCCTGGCTGATGAAGGGTGATACCATGGAACCTGTCCCAGGATGCTTGTTTCTGGTCCAGGGAGGACCTGGCCTAGCAGTTCAGGCTGGACTGTTACCATGGGGAACAGGGTCAAGACTGATTTGCATATGGCTGGGTCTGAGCTGGAATGGCATGGCACGCAGAAAAACTGATGGGTTAAACCCAGATCTGTGACTGGGAGTAAATGTTTGATTTGCTCTGCATTCCGTCCATCTTCTGTTGTTTTTGGAGCGGTCATACTACAGCTAGCCATGATCCTTCCTACAAAAAGTAACTGGACAAATGCACAACCAGCGCTGTGTAAGATAAGTAATAAACAAAGTGTAGCTTTATCACTAAGAGTTATAAACTCAAAAACTATACCGCTCACTTGCCTGAAAAAGCTTGTCTCACCACCAACTACTCTGCACAGCCACAGCTGTCACCAATGATATCCCACTAAAAAGAAAAAAAGAAAAGCAAATTAGACATAAGACAACACAACAATCATTGTGCATAAATCTAAGGACAATTCACACGCAATCCTGTATTCAGTACACCACCTACAAACATGTCATTCATACATGGCAACAATACTCCTTTGGAGTAAATTTATTTACTTACCTAAAACATGCAACTACACAAACCTCAGGACAACCACTGCCAAAACCGCAACAAGCCACAGCAAAGGAAGCAAAAGCTTTGAACTAGAACAAAAAGGAGAAATAAACTGTTATTATCATAAATGCAAATACTCCGCCAGTTGACAAACACCCCGCCACCAACCACTTATAAATGTTCCCTGGTGTCTAGTGTTCTCTGCTTGTGGGCAGATGGGACTAAACAAAATAGGTCAATCTGCCCCCAAGGGGGGCAGCAATGGCATAGAATATATTTCCTCCTTTGGGGGACGACCCTTGCCCAAGGGGCCACCCCCCCCCCACACAAAGCACACACAAAGGGGAGCAGAGCTGCCCAATAGTGCTTTTTGCCCCTTAGGGGCAACCCTTGCCCAAGGGGGCACCCCCAAACACAGAAAAAAGAAAAATCCCTGGAGTCTTTATGGTTTCTGCTCCCCTGGGGGCAGAACGGCCTAAATAAATAGGGGGGCAGAAATGGCACAGATTATATTGCCCCCTTTGGAGGGGCAACCCTTGCCCAAAGGGCCATCCCCCACACAAAGCACACACACACACACACACACACACATACACACACACACATGATCCCTGGCGCTAAGTGGATTTAGCCCCCCTTGGGGGCAGATGGGCTTACAAAAAATAGGCCAATCTGCCCCCAACGGGGGGCAGAACTGCCCAAAAGTGCTTTTTGCCCCTTGGGGTGACCCTTGCCCAAGGGGCAGCCCCCCAACACAACAAAACATCCACAAAAACAATCCATGGTTTCTAGTGCTTTCCGCCCCCCTTAGGGGCAGATCGGCCTGAAAATAAAAGGCTGATGGGGCAGAAATGGTGATAAATATATTGGCCCCCCCAGGGGAGTGACCCTTGCCCAAAGGGTTGCTCCCCCACACTGTACACACAAACACACGCACACACACACTAACTCCCTGGTGTCTAGTCGGCATTCCTGCTGCCCGATCGCATCACGGTTGGGCAGCAGGAGTGCTCAAAGAGACATCGAGGGAAAGGAAAACCCTTTCCTTTTCCCCAATGCCTCTTTTTCAGTAACCTTCTCCAGGCTGGAGGGACAACTTACCTCCTCCTCGGGTGACCCACTGGAAGCAAATGTCTTCCAGCGCGTCTTGCACCGTTTGATGATGTCAGTGTGATTCCCCTTCCAACCCTGACCTGGGGTGGGGGGGTGGCCCTCGGGGGGAGCGCTAGCACTTCCCCCGAGGGCCGGTACCTGGACGTAATGGTTACGTCCATGGCGCCTGAGAGGCACACCCACGGACGTAACCATTACGTCCCTGGCGGTTAAAGGGTTAAGTAGATGTGGGAACAAGATATATAGATTTGTTGGGCACATTCGCCACAGAGTATCCAATCCGCAAAAGACAAAATCTAAGACACTTAATCCCACTTTACTTTCTGGCCTCATCCTCAAACACAAATTATTTAAATCAAATACATTCAATTGGCAGTAAGGGAAGGAAAAGAAAAGGAAACTTGAGTTAAGGACTGATTTAGTTTGGTGGAGGGGTTACGCCCCTTCCACCAAACTCTCTCAATCAGGCCTTTAGTAAGCTGCAGCAGGGTAGGGTACAGTGAAAAGTCCAGGTAGGTACGAAAGAGGTTTTGTGATAGAATGCTGGGAGGTGGGGAGGGGTGGTTCACTGATGATGTTCCTTAGGCTTCGTCAGTCACTGTAGTTGAAACTGAAAGTTGATGAATGTCAAATCTGAACAGGCGTAAATGCATTATGGAAGCCACATGATGTATGAACAACTTGCTCAGGCCGTAACAGCTGGCATATGCCAACAATGTTTTTTCCTCAATGTGGACATAATTTAGGAACATACAGTGCGGTACTAGGGTAGGTGACTGATTTGGCACTGGGAGGGGAGAGAAAGATATCCTGTTTTTGTTTTGGTTTGCAATCCATTGAAAGCTTTGTAAATGTTATACTAAAAGAAGTAGACACACATTGTACAACCAACACTGTAGTGTCAGATTGAACCATCACATCATGGTCCATGGGGTGGACTCAGGACTTGCGAATTTTCATGGGTCGGGAGGTCATGGATGATGATTGAGAGGTGGGACCTGCCTGACTTAACAAATACAGTGGATATAATATTAATTGTTAATTACCCCTCCCTGAGACTCCCACTTCGGTTACTGCATCTAGCGCACAGGAGCTAGCCATAGTACTGGTTATCTGTGTGGCTAGAAAGAAACAACATTGCACATTTTAAATGCCACAGACACCTCTCCCCTTTTTTTTTTACAAAATACAACCACAACACATGACTACAGTTAAGTTTGGAGTATCTCCTCTCCCATCTGAAATATCTCTTTGGGCATGTGCTGAATGACTAGATTGAATGCTAAAAAAAACAGTGATCAAGCCAACCGTAATGGAGGGGCAGAGATAAGATGATGACTGGAGTCATTTGAAGAGCAATGTAGGGGGTAGAATAAATTGGTCAATGAAGGACATATTTTTTGATTTTGGTTGGCCGTTTTGGCAAATACAATGGGACCGTCCTCATACCACTTTACCTCCATGCTGCACTATTAGATATTGCTGAGGATTTTGCTTTCAGCATTGCACAACAATTGATTTTAATCAACTGATATATCTCTGGTGTTGGAAGGCGAAGCTAAGAGTATGACCAAAGGTGTCAGTAGGTTAGTTGACCAGCTCGTATTCCTAATCTAATTCCAGTCACTGAAGCAGAATAAACTCAGGGGAGTTCACCCAAAGATAAAAATCAAACAGTAGGAACAGCTGGCTTCTTCTGACAGCATGAGTAGGTTACCAGCCTGTTAGTCAAGGTAACATTTTTTATAAGTGGATAGTAGCAGATGAATATTTGGAGGGTGTCCAGAGAATTGGCGGTAGTTCAAGAGCAAAGTCTTTTATAAATGGCTTATGTGGAGCTTGTAAATTGGTACAGAGCCTCCTCATCCTCTCATTTCTGTGATAGTTTAAACATTCCGGATGGCATATTATTTTGCAGTAATTCTTTTTCTATGGCTTCATTGTCCAACAGTATCCATTTCTCTATGATGAAGTGATAGTAAGCACAGTGTTCGATAATATAGTATTTGTGTTTAACTGACAGTCTCCTGTTTAAAAGGATGAAGAGCAGCTAAGTTGGTTGTTAGAAATTGTTAGAAATTGGAGACCTAATTTACAAGAGGCCTGCACCACTGGAGCATCACTTTTTATAATGCTCTGGGTGGCGCAGGCCTCTCAATCTTATCTATGTGGCGACCCAAAGCCACCCTGCTTGGTTTTGCATGGCCTCATAGATATGGAGTAAGGTAAGCAGGCCAAAGCCTTACTCTGCGTCAAGGATGCGTTCCATGGGTGTGGCGGTGAGTATTCCCATGCAACACCATGGGTTTTGACACATTCCCAGATTTGTAAACCTAGGAATGCATCAAAACTGTGTGCCCTCTCAGGGGAGATGTAGCGAGGAGAAATAACTTTATTTCTCCTCATCATGGTGCAAGGGTGCCTGTGTTGGCTCTAGTCACCAATTTGTGCACTGGCCTAGGCAGAAGGGACAGAAATGTGTTGTATTTCATTAATACAGCGCATTCCTGCCCTTTCCTTTTGATGCAGGGCAGTGCAGCAGACTTGCTGCGCTGCCCTGCGGCAAAAACTCCCACATGAGGCCCACAGTTTCTGGTTGACAGAGGTGTACACCCTGAGCAAGCAAGAACCACAATCCTAGTTAGGGTAAGTCACAGACACACTCTAAATTAACTTGTGCTGATCCTCTGGTAGCTTGGCACAGAGCAGTCAGCCTTAGCTTAGAAGGCAATGTGTAAAATATTTGTGCAACAATTCAAACAGTAAAACAGTGAAAACGCCACACAAAAAGTTACCACACCTGGTTAGAAAAAACTAGAACTTCATTTAATAAATAAAACAAGACCAAAATGACAGAAATCCAATAAGTAGAACTTGACATGTGATTTTTTAAAGAATAAACTGTAAAATAGCGCTTAGAAACAAGAATTACCAACCAGGGGTATCTGGTCATGCAAGACTGAGACAAATTCAAACGTTCAAGCTAATCGTGATGGAGTGCAGGACAGCTAAGGGGCCCAGTGGGGCAAGCTGAGCTAAAGTATCTTAATCCTGGTTCCATTGACATCAAATCAGGAGACCACTCAGCTGGCCTGTGGAGTCACTTTGGGCCATATTTATACTTTTTGACGCAAAGCTGCACCAGCGCAGTTTTGCATAAAAAATATTACCGCCGGCTAACACCATTTCGATGCGCCGTGCGGGCGTCAAATTTATACTTTGACGCACGGCGGCGCAACCAACAGGTGGGAGTCATTTTTTTTCGACGCACACAGCGGCGTCAAGTCGTAAAGGAAAACAACGTTAACGTGACGTAAATGACTGCGGGTCGATTTACGACAGCGCAACCTGGAAAGCGCCGTTTTTTTTGACGCAATAGCGTCAAAAATACCCGCGAACACTGCCCTTTAAGCAGAGGAGAGCCAAAATGGATCCCAGATGCCACTGCAGAACCCAGGAAGATGACAGCAGACCAGGAACCAGCCAGGATGATTCATACAGGAACCAGGACATATATAGAAAAAAAATAAAGTGTCGCTTCAGTGCAGAGGAGCAGGAAATCCTGGTTAAAGAGGTGACGGAACACCAGCACCAACTGTTCATCACCTCTAAGTTGCCAATCAGCAGGAGAGAGGCCATATGGCAACAAATTGTTGACAAGATCAACAGTGTGGCTGAAGTACGCAGAACAGTCACCGAGTGTAAGAAACGCTGGCATGACTGCAAACGTAGGACAAAGGAAAAAATGGCCAGGAACAGGAAGGCAGCACTGCAGACTGGAGGTGGGAGTCCAGCACACCAGGAGGCCCTGGACCACATGGAGGAGATGGTCGCAGCCGTCATCCCTGAGGAGATCGTCACAGGGATTCAAGGACAGGACAGCGCAGACTACCACGAGACAACGCACATGCAGGGTAAGTCGCATGGGGAATTATAATGCAATAATGTTAACTGCAACCGGGGTGGGGAATACCTACTAAGCAATGCATGTAAGTCAGCATAGATATGGAGTGGCATGGGTAAAGGGGTACGGCAGGGGGGCATGCCCAGCACAGACAGAAGCTGGGGCACGACATAACACAGCACCAACAACAGTCCCATGGGAGCATCCTGTCATGACAACAATGGAGCTAAGGGAAAGCCTTGACAGGTGGGAAGGCCACTACGTCAAACTTACATCCTGGAACTCGTCAGTCAAAATATATCCTACATCAACTAGGTCCCTATCAGTAATCCAGTAGCCAAAACAACAACTGCAATGTAACTGCAACAACAGTTGACACTAACACCTCTGATCTCTGTGCAGCTATAGTAGCCAATGGAAGTGACCTCCCCATGGAACATACATACCTAAATTAGGAGGTGAGGATGACATCTGCAACAATCTCCAGAAATAAGACAAAGGCACCAGTACACTCAAATGTCAATGCCCATAGTTGACACATACATCAGCCAAAGTAAACAGCAATAGGAGCCACACAGCACTAATGACACACACATGCTGCATACGTCAGGGTCCTTCACGTGCCTGGCTAACAAGGCAACATCACTAATGTCATACTGCTCAGACAACAACATTGAGGAGGGGACACATGCAACTGGTCACTGAACTACACCTGCACAGTCAGAGGACCAAATAGGACATTGATACTATAAACAGGGCAATCCAATTAAACACACATTACCCAACATCAGCTGGAAACATCAACAATGTCTACATCCATATCACATCATAACATTGCCATGCATAGGATATGCCACATAACAATTACATTTAGGTCAATGTGAACAAACAGATTTTGGGGCAGGTCCTGAGAGGCAAGTGTGCTGCCAGGGCAATCACAACACCCACAGCCAGTGAAAGGTCTCACCATACGAATAGATATACACGGAGGGTCGAGTAGGACAAAAAGATGGCTATTCCCTAATTGGTACAAAGCAACACCTAGAGGCGATTAGGCAGACAAGTCTGATAACTCCATATCATACATGTGACACACAGGTGGGCCATAGGCCTATAACAATGCCCATATGAAGGACAGCAGATACCAATACCAAACAAGATCACAAAGTAAAGTCATCCAAAGGCTTGCATGTCACGCCAAAATTGTCACAACACAGACACTCTAATTGTACCCTGTTTCATTGCAGAGGAACATGGATCTCCTGCCGATATGCCTGTCCCTGATTTCCCTGATGACATGGATGAAGAGCCCATAAACATTCCCCAGGAGACCATCCAAAAGATCCTTGAAACCCTCCAGACCCCACCTTCAGTCACAAGGAGGAGCACAGAACAAGCAGCCATCACAGAAGAACCACCCACCACCCCAATTGTAAGACCTGCCAGCTCCAATACAGCTGAGGACTCTGCCGACACTGGCACCAGCTTTGAAAGAACTGTAGTTGGTGTACAGCGGGAGCTGGCCAAGGAGGTGCGGGTGGGGATGAAAAATATGGCAGCCAGCCTTGAGGGGGTGCGCTCGTGCATGTTGTCATCTGCAGATCAGGCAGCAGCTATGCAAGCCCTAACATCCATACTGCAAGGACTACAAGAAACTATAAAGGAATTCACCACTGCAGTAAGGGAGTTGCCACAAAACCTCGCACCCCAAACTTTCCCCTGCATGCACGAATGCAATCATGACTCCCTCAGGGCTGACCTGGCTGCCTACCATCGTGATGTGGCTGCTATTCTCAAAAACCAGCAGGCCCTCCTTGCAGCAGTACTGCCCTTAAGAACTTCACAGGGAGCAGCCCCCAGGATGTCTGACTCCACGTCTTCTAACACTGAGGTGTGTGTTGCCCCTTCACAACCAACAACAACAAGGACAAACCAGGCAACACACACATCAGAAGAAGAAGACATGGAACAGTTCACATTCTCACGGAAGAGTACCCGGAAGCACTAGTCCCTGCACCATGGCCTACTTTGACCAAGGTCCTACGTTTTGTCAAATGCCAGTCTCACTACAACTATACTCAATGACTGTTCTGCTAACCACTGTATGACTTGTCAGCATTGCCAGTGAATGTCTCTCTCCTACTATTCGGCAAATCCTGTCCCTCTGCACTGTCTGTAACATCACCCCAGCATGTCAGGAGCATCATCCACACCCCTTCTGTAGGATCACCATGTAAGAATGCACCAGAACGGACTCTGAAAACATGGACAATGTACATTTTGCACTACAGCACCTATCAATAAATAGCACTTGCACACCTAATATGTCTCTGTGTAATTTGACACATCAACTGTGCAGTAGATAACTCTAAAGTGCCTGTGTGAGAACCATGTAGCTTGTCAATACAACTGTCCTGACATCATGTAGTCTGATACATCTGTGCAGTGGCCAGGATTGCATCATAGCCTGACCATCCTGAGGAGAATAACTGATGAAGCGACAAACCACAAACAATTATGCTGTGTTGGAGAGAATAATGCTCCATCTATTGCAATCAAAGTCAACTAATGGTGGCTGAGAAATGTAGGCACCATGCAATACTAAAAAAAGAAATTATGCAGCATAATCTAAGCAAACACAACTAAACACTGCATCAATCACCCTTTCTGAGTATACTTCCATGAAGGGAAGTCATGCTGAATTTTTACACACATGATCTATGTCAGCAATGAAGACAACAAGACAAGAGTGTTAACAACACCTCATCTACAAAGATGTCCCTGAACATCACACTGCAGTCCGACCTAATAACTTACCCACAATACCAAGTCTGGAAGCACACTTTGTGATGTAGAATACCTACTCATCAACACAAATCCTTGGTGATCCATGTAAATTACTAATGGTGGGTCTACCAAATGGTGGATACTTACCAAGTTAGCACAGGGGTAGCTGCCATGTTAAACCTCCATTTTCTGTGGTGTGTAGCATAGGACACAAATGTCATAGAAAAACAATCACCTACACTGATGTCAAGCCCATGATCAAGTAGCAGTTAACGCATAATGCAAAGGGTTAACTATATGTTTATTCCTATGTATTCACACCAGAGGCAACTAAGGGAAAAATCATACCTACACTAATCTAACCTGACTACTCCTAACCCACAACTGTCCCTAACTAACCTAAGCTAAACTTACTCTACACATATAACGAATCGATCTAAACATCAACCCCCCACCCACCATTATGAGACAGGACACATGCAGGACAACACATACTAACCTACACACATACTATACTATCCTAAACAATCATATATTTTTTTGTATTTTTTTTGTATTAATTTCTTTGAATATTTTTATTTTTATTTTTTATTTTTATAAACAGACAGGAATCCCTACATTGACCCCCACCCACCCACAGAAAAATGAAAAATAGAAAGAATAAGGACCTCCACCCTCCTCCCTAACACTAACTAAGCTAACAACCTACACTAACCTAACACTAATCCCCAAAACCCAACTATCATTACAAAAAGGAAAGAGGAGAGAGGGGAGGGATATATTTAAAACAAGCAATAAAGTCCTAGAGGTTGGCCCTCCGTAGGGTCCGCCTGATGGACCGAACCCTTTTCTTAATGTAGGCCACATCCTGGCTTAGCTTGTCCACCTTGGTAATAAACTTGTCCATTTTCCTGTTTAAAGCCAGGAATGCCGCAGGGTCAATAGGAGGGGCTGCTGCAGTCTGTGTGCTGGCAGAGGTGCACGGTGTGGGAGTTGTTGTTTGGCCACTGGACTGTCCTGCAGCTCGGAAATTTCTGGGTCCAGGTCGTGCTGCAGAGGCAGGGTCAACTGTCCCCGCCGTTGCTGGGGCCACTTGGGGAGAACTGGTGGATGTGGTGGTGGTGGCTGTTGTGGGCAATGTTGGGCCACCCTGTGGTGAGGCCCACCATGCTCCGGAGGCCCGATCCGCTTGGTATTTTCGGGCCATCCTTCTGAACCCCGACTGCACCTGCAGGATGTGCCGGTATCTCATTGCACGCCTTTCAAACTGATGTTTCTGTGCGGCACTCATGTTTGCAGCTGTGAAGAGAAAGGGCAACTATTTACCATAGGAAATGCATTGGGTGGAATAGCACAATGGGTCAATTGCACATCACTTTTACTGTATTTGTAACAGCTATTTCTCACAACATAGATCATTGAAAGTATCAGAGGAAGTACATGGGAAGCCTGCATACAAAAGGGCATCTCACACCTAGCATATCCATGTCTCTACATGATGGGTGACATCAGCCTACAGTTCTCATCCAAATAATGGGTAATGCAGCTGACATTATGGCTGTACCTCTTCCGCCTACTGACTTCACTACTTATGTGACTCTATGTGATAACAATCACAATCCTCAATATCTGCCATTTGAATTTTTTTTTGCTAATATAGAACTCATGTGCCACAACCGAATGTGTACACTAGGTTCAAAACAAAGTTGCAAAAGGTCACAAGTATGTGTAACATACTGGTTGCTACAGTCCTAGGTACCCTATTCCCAAACACATGGCAGTCTTTGAGGGTGGGGTGGGAAGAACAACCAACAATCCCATATTCAATGCACACCCAGGAGTGTATAGAAAGGTCAACAAGTATTTGCCTCCACACACAACACCAATGAAGGGCTAGCAACAAATTGGAGTCAGCCAAACCTTGTCCTATCCAAGGTCCACACATGTCAAAATGTACTGACTTAGGCCAACATCACATACTACCAGTGAGGCATATTTTACCACACACACAGAGGAGCAAGAACACCCATGATCATGAGTAGAATGAACACCTTGGCCATTGCACTCTAGTCCCACACACTTCTAGTTCAACTTGTGGAAGTACATGCCCCCGGAATATCCAACCTACAGTGTCCTCAGTCCATCCTCAACTAGGGAAGCTGCATATTTAAGACAAGCCTTTTGCAGAAGCTATCTGGGAGAATGTCAGTCTGAAATGCAGACTCAGTACAAGCCAAGTCCCAGAGCAACTCTTACATTAACCAGTGTATTCCACATGACTCATCCCATTCCCCATAGCGGGCCCGACTGGAATGGCCTACAGACCCTAAATCTGAGAGATGGATAAGCATAGGTCTACTGAAACTGAAGTGATATTTGAAATCCCACTAATGGAACAATACTAATGAATGGGCAGCGCATCAAACCTTGAATTCTGTTGAACACACAGTAGACCATCATGCATCACTAGCAAACAATAAAAATAGCACACATGCAACACTCACTGTAGATGTCGGGGTCCTCAAAATGAGCCACCTCTCCCACAGTGTATGGTGCAGGTCCACCTGTAAAGCATGGAAGGAAGAATATACTCAGACTCCGTGCACTGACAAACAATTGCAATTACAAAGGCAATGTGAGAAAATGACATGCATATTGAAACCCTTTCACACATGCTCATACTGCATGGAATAATTCTTGAGCAACATTTACATTGGATGAGTCTCCTGCTACAGTTACACACCCTACTACACACATGCAGTGGCCAGGACAGTCATGTGGTGTCAAAGATGCACCTCCATTAGTATGCCCCAACAATATAGGGGTGCATTCATCTCATCATGTGCATCCCAGAGCGACATCCAAAAGCTGGTTACTTGAGGACTGCATGACCCCTCAAACTCAAACAGCCTATGTGGTCATTTTCAACACACACCAACCGACACACATGTGACATATGTGTGGACAACATAGCTAACTTCAATTGATGTGAAGGCAGCACTCATTTATAGCATCATATTGGTTTTACAAATGTCAGTCTAGCTATGCCGTCTACATATGTAGGTATGATGTTTCAACATCCATTTTTCACTGGCTATTGTGACCTGTAGAGTTCAAATCGAGGCATTAACGTGTCGCTTGTCTGACACAAAGGCAACACTACATTACATACAGCTACAGGCAACCGGTATGTGTAGAAAACATGAGCTACCTGACTGCTAGCACTTGTCTTCCTTCCAATTGTGCAACAATTACCCAGTAGGTTTCCCTAGCATTACACACAGTCAGCTACTTATCTGACAGATTGGGTAACAATCATCACATGTCCCCACACAGCTTTAAATTGTTCACATGTAATTGATGTGTACTCACCAACATGGCCACCAATCCGGATTCCCAGGTGGTCCAGCAGATCCTGCTCCCTGGATATCAGATCAGCCCAGCGGTGCTTAAGTTGATGGTCATTCCTCAGGCTACCATAGACACGGACCAAGTGATGGCGCACCTTCCCCCACCGGACTTTACGTGCCTCCGTGTGATACCCCTGTATCACACGACCCCCAGCCTCCAGCATGAGTGGGAGGAAATGGCAAACAAGCCATATAAATCCCCCCAATTCCTCCTCACGCATCCTGGCAAGCCGTGGCCTACCTGACATCTCTGCACTAACAAAGTGGAAAAAGTTGGACAAAAAGGAAAAGGGGGAAATGGGAAAGGTAGAGTAGTGAAAAACAAAGAAAACTTAAGAATAAGAGCCCAACTAACCCCAAAATTACACTACCCAGAACAGACTCCCACAGACAATAACAGAAACACTGGACTTGATAAAATTATACAATACAGACTCAGACAGTATTCACCAACAAGACAATGATGACAAAAGCACAATAGAGAAGTACACTGGACACAAAAGCACTAAAACACAGGACAACACTTTCCACACAGCCACACAGTCTAGAATAATCTGAGACTGCAAAGTGAAAGTGAAAGTACACCCACAGTACAGAATCCCCTATTACATCACATCCTGCATAAAATGGCCGCCGTTTTTATTTTTCCGTTATGCATCATTTTTTCACGCATACAGATTGTGCATCATATTTATTGACGCATAAGAGTGCACATAATGCAGAGTCAAAAAAAAAATCCTCATTGTTCCCTTATATTTGTGTGAGGCTTGTTTTACAGTTCTAGAGTTGAAATTTAAGCCGCTGGCAAATATGATGACCAAATATGAAAATTAATTTTGACTCAGCATTATATGCACTCCTGTGTGTCAAAAATGTATGATGCCCAAGCTGTATGCATGGAAATATGACGCATTATAGAAAATATGGTGCCCATGTAATGCTGGTTATTAATATATTTATTTTAAAATGATATTTTTTGACTCAGCATTATGTGCACTCCTGTACGTCAAACATTTATGACGCCCAAGCTGTATGCGTGGAAATATGACGCATTATAGAAAATATGGTGGCCATGTAATGCTGGTTATTAATATATTTATTTTAAAATGATATTTTTTGACTCAGCATTATGTGCACTCCTGTACGTCAAAAATTTATGACGCCCAAGCTGTATGAGTGGAAATATGACGCATTATAGAAAATATGGTGGCCATGAAATGCTGGTTATTAATATATTTATTTTAAAATGATATTTTTGGACTCAGCATTATGTGCACTCATATGCGTCAAAATTTATGACGCACAAGCTGTATGCATGGAAATATGGCGCATTTTGACAAATATGTCTTTAATTTGTTAAATTGTGAAAAGAATTTTGTCATGACCAAACGGTGCTAAGTGATACACATTTGGGGTTAGCTATGGCACATGTCCCTTATAGGATGTGTAGAAGGAATTCAAAGTGTAATAGTAAGGATTGCTCCAAATGGTTATTACCCATAATTGTACACATATTTTGGGTAATTGCTGATGGCTAATTTCAAATGATGAATGGGATACCAGGATGTATTCCTTAGCAAAAATGTGTCCACATTTATCACGGTAATCAAAATTATCTATAGGCCAAATAGGTAGTGCAATTGTCACCTACACTTTTTATGGGGGTAACCATGTCCTAATTATGAATTTGTGTATCTTATATGTGTTTTACTTTTGACATGTAGGCCACACATGCGCCTTATGCATGTGTGTACTTCACATGTGCATATTTCATGTATATTTGGGGGGTGGTAGAGGTGGACTTAGGCCCCCAGCACCCTAGGGTTTGCCCTTCCAGATTTGCTAATTTATCCAAGGGTTTCATTTATTCAGTAATGGTAAACCTGCAGCAGCAGGCTCATGGAAGCCCATAGGGTATGATTCACTGTTTGCCATTCAATAATCCCATTTGCCCATTTGACGTTTGCCCTATTGATTCTTTGGAGCAATCTGACATACCATTTTGCATTGATATTTTTTGCTAAATCTCAACGTTCCTCATGTGCTGATGACAAATAGGTTGTTGATGTATGTGGCCCTTTATGCATTACCTGGTTTAGTGGCATGTTTCATTCTTCCTGCTAGGTTCCAAATGGGACACTACTGTGATCGGCTGCTTGCTAATATTTTGTTGATTGGATAGCACATGTTTATATGTGTGGTCCAATGTAGATCCACTATCAACTGTCAGGGTGTATGTTGTCACTGTAACTTCCAGGTCTCCTCATGAGTTAGTGGCAGCTAATCTTGTTCCAATTGGGCATTGTTTGTAGCAAAAATGGAGAGAAGCCATTGAGGACATGGTCACCTACACATGGATGGTCCCACCCTGTCACTGAACACGTGTAATGAGACTTTCGAATGGGAAACCTTTTTCTTCTGAGTGAAAGAATGTCTCAGGTGTCTGGATCTGGCATGTGTCATTGCCACATTTGTACTCCAGTTGGCCTCTGTGGATGGTAATGTATCATGAAACATCATAACCTCTGTGCAGAAGTAAATGGCTGGTATTCAACACACGACTCATCTTTATCATTTGAAAAAGTGTTACTCAGCGTTTTGAACAGTCAGGGTCCTCATATGTGTTGACTTTTCATGGACATTATCTGAGGTTGCTGGCTTTGATGGAGGCCATTTACACCATCATACACTATGGTCCTGGTCCACTGTCACACTTTTAAGTTTAGGCATTAATGAAGGTCAGACAACGGAAGGGGCAAGATTTGGCTATTCATGGGCACTGTCACAAATTTGATGCAAATGACAGTCAGATGATGCACTACTATGTATTTGAGTATACATTGATGAGGCTAATGACAAATTATTGTCTGAGGTACAAAAGGTATTGGACAGCATGTGTGGTCCATAGGTGGACCCCACATATCTGTAGAGTGACCCACGGACAGGTGCCAGTCAGGCTGACAGGATGCTGGGTCAATCAGGTGCAAGCTCTTTCAGTAATCACATGATCACGTGTTCTGACTAGGACTGGTCAGAGGGAGCATTAGACAGTTGAGATGTCACACTGTGTATGTCCTGTGTTGCTTTGAAGGTGACACATGAACCCTGATAAAGTGTTACACGGCAACATTTGTGTCAAAGCTTAATGATGTAATGGCTCACATTCAAACATGTATGCAGTAGGAGGCATCAGCAGGGACGGGGCATGTACATTTGGGTGGTGTGCATGGAGGGGATCACAGGTGTGGCCTCCATCTGTGTCTCACTAGTCCTGTCAGATGGGATTAGCTGATAAATAGCCTACAGTACCTTTCACAGAAGAATCAATCTACAGGTGATACCAGGCCTTATAAACTCCAAGGCAGTGTATTATATGAGCTGTGTTCCATGCAGTGAGATGGTAGTATGACAATGGTCGGCATAGTAAAGGGTGTGGCACACTGGATGACTCTTGTGAGTGTGTGTGTGTAGATGAGGGAATCTGAGTGTACACAAATCGGCATTCCAGGGACCTCTTCAGACAGGTGGGGTGTGAGCAGCTGCAAGTGTGTGTAATGTTTTTAGAAAAGGGCTGACATGTAGATGGGATGTGATGTGCTGGATCCTTGTCATAGGTGTAGCACTTGTGCTGTGTATGTTCTGCTTATGTGTAACTCTAGTGACAGATAGTCATTGCAATGATAGTAAGTAGTTGGAATTACTGTTGCCAAGAGTCTAGTACTACATTCCTGTTCCTGATGCATTAGCATGTGAACTGCCTGATGTATGAGGCCTGTTTTCCCCTAGTTGAGTGATGGTGTTTTAGTTGTGTGCCATCTGCTGCGATGATCCAAGTTTCCTACATGCATGTGAGTCATATGTGTGGTCCTCAGCTATTGCCCTTCAAAGGTGAACTGTACAGGATGTCTGTCATTTACATGGTGTGTGTATTTGACCATTGTATGGTGGCCATTACATTTGTGGTGTATATTGTTTGTGTGATGATTGTTATATCATTATTGCTCAATGAGACAACATTCTTCTTCAGCAATTTCAAACTAAAGGTGGGCAGAAAAGAATAGGCCAAACCATGATGTGGTGTTTGTTATCTGTGTTTATTTACAATTGTGCATTAAGTGGTGATAGTTATAATTAAGAAAATAAATTATTTACAATCTGTTGGCGCCTACGCACTCCAGCAGCCGTGTTTGGTTGTTCCCCCTCCTGTTGCAGGCCAGCATCCTCCTCTTTGTCGTCTTCAGGCATGTATGGGTCTGGTTCGA
Organism: Pleurodeles waltl; assembly: GCF_031143425.1. Lineage (NCBI taxonomy): Eukaryota > Metazoa > Chordata > Amphibia > Caudata > Salamandridae > Pleurodeles > Pleurodeles waltl. The sequence goes on from NC_090450.1 coordinate 458,358,101, forward strand.
GGAGGGGAATGTTCCTTTTTACACAAATGTTGTGCAATATGGCACAAGTGAGTATGATCCTACAGACCATCTCTGGGGAATATAGTAGGCTACCGCCAGTGATGTCAAGGCAGCGGAACCTTGACTTTAGGATCCCAAAGGTGCGCTCGACAATGCTGCGTGTCCTCTTATGGGTGTCGTTGTATGCCCGCTCTGCAGCAGTAGTCGGTTTCCCAAATGGTGTCATTAGCCATGGCTGGATGCCATACCCCTGATCAGCTGAAAGAAAAACACAGAATGGGATCATGTAGATGTAGCTGGCACTATTGAAAAGACCTTTAATGGCAGTAGTTGTCTTGTGTTGTCTGAGACTCTTTTGTGTACTAATGTGACAACCTATACTTGTAGGCTATACCTTCTGCATTGTGTTTTTTCCTTGGCTGAGCAAGTGTTTGTCTCCTAACCCTTTGTCAGCAGTATGTTTTGGGAATTGCAATAGAGTGTGTCCTCCCTAGCATTGTGACTTGTGATACAGGTGTCCGTGTGTCTTCACTGGGGGTGAGATGATAGTTCCATGCAGAGTTAAAATTCAAAGTGTTGTTAACACGTTCATATCAAAGCACCCTGGACATCCCATCCCTTGAAACTTATGCAATGTACAATATTAATGTAAAGGTTATTGTAACACTTACAATTTGCAAGGTGACATTTAGGCAAACACACTCATTTATGTCTTCACATTAAGCTGAACAGTAAATTCCAATGTGTGACAGGTTTAATGGTGAGTTAAGAAACATGGCTAGTGATGTGAGGACCTCAGTGTGTTCCTGACTAGGTGTTGCTGTTGTGGTGTATGTGTTGTGTGTCCTAGAGGGTTGCTGTGCAGTGTGTATATAAGTAGGTTTTTGTACTTACCAACAAGTAGTCCATTGCCATACCGTCCATCCTGGAAGTGTTGGTTGATGGTGCTGTGACGGAAGATGAATGAGTCATGTACACTCCCAGGATATTTAGCCACGATGTTGGTGATCAATCCCTGGTGATCGACTATGGCCTGCACGTTGATTGAATGTGTGTGCTTCCTGTTGCGGTAGAGGTGTTCTGTTGCAGCAGGTGGCACAAGACGTACGTGTGTGCAGTCGATTGCACCAAGGAAGTGTGGGAAGCCACTGATGGCGTAGAACCCCTGTTTAGTTTCCTGCTGGTTCTGCAGTGTGTTAGGGAAGCAGATGTGGAGGGGGTGTCAGGCGAGTGATGGCATCCAGTACTTTTGTCAGAAATGCGTAGAATTATGGTTGCGATATTCCGCCAACCAGGGCACCAGTTGTTTGAAAGGAGCCACTTGCCAGCAGGTGAAGTACGGCAAACAGCTTTGTTTCTGTTGGGATAGTGTGGGGTGTCACCAAAGTGGGGGCCAACTGCTGTTCAATGTTTCGCAGCAGCTGCTGAATGGCATGCCAGTTCAACCGGTACCTCTGGATGATGTTGTGTTCCCTGAGGCCATGCAGGGTTGTTCTTGGGCGGAATATCCTCTCCTGCCTTCTGCGCTGCCTTTGGGGTCCCTGCTGTTGTTGTTGTTGCTGCTGCTGCAGGGCTCTGCGTCTACGTGCACGCTGGATAAAAATCACCTCCATGCCTCCCTGTTGCAGCTCTCCTGCTCTGCTGCTCTGTTGTTTGTTCTGTGTGTTCTGATTAAATACAGGTGTGTTTGCCCCATTTTAACGCCTGCCCTGACCCAGGCGTTAAATTTTGACGCACATCGGACTTTGCGTCATTTTTTTGCTCCGCCTCCCGGCCGAGAGTCATTTTTGCCCGGAAGCATAAATACGACGCACGGCCGTGTGCGTCATTTTTTGGACGGGAACGCCTACCCTGCATATCATTAATGCAGGGCGGGTTGCCGCATCCAGAAAATGACGCACACGGCGGATTTTTGTCATCCGCGGGCTCGGGCGTCAGGGTTTAAATATGGGGCAACGTTTGCGCTGATTGTGCGTCAAATTGTTTGACGCACAATCGGCGCCAACGGAGTATAAATATGCCCCTGAGTGCTCTGGGTTAGAGAGATGCAGATCCAGTCCTTCTCACTCTGAGGCAAGAGAGCAGCAGGTCAGCAAAGCAGGAGTCAAGTAGAGTAGTAGTCCAGCTTAGTGTAGGTCCTTGTAGCAGCACAGAGGTGCTTCTTCCTGGCAGATTCTCCACAAGTCCAGGTTGGCATTTGAAGTGGGGGAGACTTCAAAGACATACCTTTGAAGGGCACGGATGTCCTGCCTTTCCTGCCCTGGCTCCAGACTCACTACAGGAGTTTATGCAGCCCTTTGTGTAGGGACAGGACACAGCCTATTCAGGTGTAAGTGTGAGGGTGTGCCCAGCTCCCCCCTCCCATCCTACCCAGGATGGCCCTTCAGGATGTAGATAGCCCATCAGGTCACACCTAAGCTCCCATTGTATGTGGCAGTCTGGGAGGAATACACATAGTGCATCTGTCACTCCACCTCAGACATGCTCAGAGAAAGCAGCAGGGTCCAAATGGCTAAAGTAAGAAAATGCCAACTGTCTAAAAGTGACATTTTCAGAATTACAATTTAAAATCCGACTTTAACATAAGTTGTGATTTTAAATTGTGATTTCATAAACACCAAACTTGAAAAATTGATCCCTTCCAGATTGTGAATTAACTTGTTAAATGTAAAAGGGTAATCCCAATCTTATCCTATTGGAGGGATAGGCTTTGCTGTGGTGAAAAACAACTTTGGGAGTTTTTCACTATCACTACATGTAAAACTTAAAAACACATGTCCTGCCTTTTATGTGCAGTGCACCTTGCAATCTAGGTTGTCCAGGGCCTACCTTACAGATGATTCATATGTAAAAAAGGGAAGGTTTGTTCCTGGCAAAAAGGGTTACTTTGTCAGGTCGACATGACAGTGTAAACTGCACACACAGGCTCTGCAATGGCAGTCCTGAGACATGGTCAAGGGGCTGCTTAAGTGGTTGACACAATGAGTGCTGCAGACCCATAAGTAGCATTTAATTTACAGGCCCTGGGCACATGTAGTGCACTGTATTATGAACAAATTAATAATAGGGATGAAATAAATATGTGAATTGGGCATAAGTCTATATTAGTATGTTTAGGTGGCAGTGCACGAGCCCTTTAGCACTAGTTTACAGTGGCAACATTCACAGAGACCTAAAGCCAGCAAAAATTAGGTCAGAAAAGGAGAGGAGGTAGGCAACAAGTTGGGAGGAAGACCACTGTAAGGCTGTCAGTTCGAGCGTGTGCCTCCCCCCGTCTGAAAGTAAGGAGGCTACTTAACCCCTCAGGAGTTCTCTTCAGTAAGGCAGAAGAACTAGGAGAGACCATCAGCATTGACGTGGTCTGACCCTGGGCGGTTCTCCATCGTAAAGTTAATTCCCTGTAGGGTGATGGACCAACTCAGCAGTTTGGGATTTTCACCATAAGCATCTGTAGTCTGTCTGGACTCACACAGCTATGGTCTCAGCTTCCTCAGTACCCATGCAACAGCAAAAGGTTCTCTCTCAATCACAATTCACCTCTGTTCCTGTGGAAGTAGCCTCCTGCTAAAGAAGGCTACTGGTTCATCCAGGTCCTCTTCATTCATCTGTGCTAAGACCAACTCTGTGCCATTCTCTGAAGCGTCCATCTGCATGATGAATTCCTTGCAATAATCAGGAGCATTGAGTACAGGTGCTGTGGTTATCAAAAGCTTTCTGGCAAGCCTCTGTCCAGATCAGCAACCTGGGCTACTTATTTTAAATCAGCCCTGTTCTGGGGGCAAGAGGTTTGTCATATCCCTTAACAAATACCCCGTAGTACCTGTGAGGGCTAGGAAGGCCCTCACTTCTGTGTGAGTTTAAGGGAGTTTCCAGGCCATGATAGTCCCAATCTTGGCCTGGAGGGGCTGCACCTTGCCCCCAACTACCAGGTGACTCAGGTACACATTACCGATCCCTCCCAAATCTGGCGCTTACTGTCCTGGATGGTCTAAACTGCCTGTTGCAGGCCTGAAGCATCTCACTTAGACGTTGCAGATGTGTCTCCCAGCTGGAAATGTAGACAGCAATATCATCTAGGTAGGAAGTACAAAAGGCCTCTTCTCCAGCCATGACCCTGTCTCTGAAAGGTGGCAGGGGCATTCTTCAAACTAAAGGGAATCACCTGAAACTAAAAGTGGCCCTTTGGGGTTTGGGCATGCTGACCTCTCTTTAGCCCCCTCAGTTAGAGCAATATGCCAGTACCTTGATGTCAAATCATAAGTGCTGAGGAATTTGGCAGCACCCAGGCTGTTAATGAGCTCATCAGCTCGGGGGATGGGCTGTGCATCCGTCTTGGTGAACAAATTGAGTCCCGGTAGTTCACACAGAGCATGAGTTCTGGTGTGTCACCTGGTGGGGGGTGGGAGGCATTTGGTACCAACACCACAGGGCTAGACCAATGACTTCCGGAGAGCTTAGTCACCACTAATGCCAGCACCATTGAGACCTCCTCTTTTATTCTGGCCCTCACCTCATTTGACAACCTCAAAATGTTGTTCTTTGCAGGGGGACTGTCTCCTCTGTCAATGTTGTGGAAGCACAGATATGTGGATCTAGGGGTGAGGAAGAACAGAAAGGTGAACTGCCCCAGTAACTGCTGCTCTGGGGTCAGGAAGGCAGGGAGGTTGACACCTTCCACTGGCCTATTGCGTTCTTGTGCAGAGAGGAGGTCAGGGAGAGGTTCACTCTCCACTTTGAATTTCTCATCTGTCATGAGGAGCATCCTCACTTTTGACCTTTCAAAATGAGGCTTCAGTTTGTTAACCTGGAACACTTTTAGGAGGCTCCTAGGGTGTGGCGATCCAACAAGTAGGTGGACTTCCCCTTCCGCTGCTTTACTTTTATGGGTCAATCCAGCAGTCCTGGAGAGCTCTGAGCTCTACTTGCTCCATAACCCATGCTTTCTGTCCAGGCTGAAACTCCATCAGAGTGTCCTTCTGGTTTTACCAGAGTTTCATGATCTCCTGGTTGGCCTCAGGGTTGCTTTGGACTTCTTCTGGAAGTAGTGCATCTGGTTGCAAAGGGCCAGTAGGAAGCTGACCACATTCTGAGAGGATTTCCTGGGAGCTTGCCACACCCTTTCTTGACAAGACTCAGAGGTCCCCTAACAGGATGACCATAGAGGAGTTCAAAGGGACTGAACCCTACTCCTTTCAGTGGCACATCCCTGTAAGCAAAGAGAAGGCATGTCAAAAGAATGTTCCACATATGCCATATTGGTTGAGTTTGACCCATAACCATGCTCTTCAAGATCTTGTTAAATCTCTCCACTAGACCATTGGTTTGGGGGTGGTAGGGTGTGCTGAACTTGTAGGTTACATCACACGTATTCCAAATGGACTTAATGTACACAGACATGAAGTTAGTGCCTCTGTCCGATTTTACTTCCTTTGGGAACCCATCATGGTAAGAGATCCCCATCAGAGCTCTGGCTACTACTGGTGAAGTCACTGACCTCAGAGGGATTGCTTCTATATAGCAGGTGCTGTGATCCACAAAGACCAGGACAAACCTGTTGCCTAAGGCTGTCTTGGGGTCCAACAGTCCAATGATGTTGATGCCCACCCTCTCAAAATGGGTGCCAACAATGGGTAAGAGGAGCAAGGGAGCTTTTTGCTTTTTCCCTGTCTTCCCATTGGACTGGCAGGTAAGACGCGACCTACAGAATGCATCTGATGCTGTACTTATTCTTGGGCAGTATAAGTGGGAAGCAAGCCTGGCAAAGGTCTTTTCTTACCCCAAATGTCCTGCCAGGGGTATGTCATGAGCCAAATTCAGTAGGAAGGCTCTGTGACACTGGGGGACCACCAGCACACGGGCTGCCCCAGTACCAGGAGCCTTAGACTCACTAGATAGGAGATCAGTCTCCCGTCTCCCTGTAGATTCCGTGATCTCCAAAGGCTTCACCTTCTGCATGGGCTGAGGTGATTTGTGAAACTTCTTCCTGGTGGGCCCACCCTCAACTTGCCAGCCAGCAAGCTCACGTAGGTCTCTTAGGGCGGCAATGTCCTCCATGTTTGGCTCGGGGGCCTCTTCCTAAGGGACCCCATCAACGTCCACAGTGTGAACTTCAGGGGATGGTTCACCATGCCCTTTGCCCTTCTCTTTGTCAGCTGTTTGAGCCATTGTTCCAGGCACGAGAGGCTCTTAACTCTCTTTTCGGACGGCAATGGACCTTGTGGTCATGCAGACCTATTCAGGCAATCCCAACATTTTCAAGTGTGACCTGAGCTCTACCTCCTTCCAGGCAATGTGCTACAGGTCGGTGCCTAGCAAACAATCAACAGGCATGGCAGGACACACAGCTACTTTCAAAGAACCTGAAACCCAACCCCTCACTCAAAGGGAAAGATGGCTCTCTGGATTGCCGGTGACTATGACTTGGTCGAATGTATTCAGTGTGATCTGCTTTGCAGGCACCTGCTGGCACTTTACAGTGGTCATGCTGGCTCCTGGGTCTCACAGAGCTTTCACTCTGTTGCCAATTAGTGGTGGCCCACTGCCTACACTTGGAAGTATTAGCAGGCATATGGGCTTTTGACACCATTTCATTATCCACCCAGGGGCACTAGGGTTACCTCTATTGTTTCTCCAAAGCTAACCGGGACTCCTCCCTGAGCACTACACTTGCCAACCCAGATGTCTGCCCACCTGTGGAGGGCTGTGCCCTTTTGGGACATTTGGAGTCACACTTGGAGTGGCCATGCTTGAGGCACTCCATACATTGAGGTACAAACCTTCCTGTCTGCTTGTCAAATAACCTCTTCATTTTAGAGTCAGACTGGGACTAGTTACCACTATTCCCTAGAAAATTATTTTGAGGGCCTTGTCAGAACCACTTATTTTTAAGTTTTTCTCCTGCATTTATCTTCTGATGGGAACACTGGCCACCTCTATGGAAATCCCCCAGATACATTATTGGATACCCTGGTACTGGCCCAGAAGTTGGCCTCCTCAGCAAGCTACCTGGGGTCAATCAGCTTACTGTGAACTAGGTGATGGTGCAGCTCTGGAAAACAGATACTTTGTATGTGCTCTCTCATGATTAAATTGTACAACCCAGTATAATCACTAACATTGCTGTCCAGCACCCAACCATTACTGTGCCTCCATTTTTAATTTTGCCATCTGTAGTCTGAACTCTCCTCTCAGCCAGCTCCTCTGGGGAGAGACCACAGGAAAATACACTAGTCTCAGCTCTGACAGGCAGCTCCAGATCAGGGGTCATTTCTTCCCTCTCCACTACAGAAATGTAGCCTGAGTCATCCAACTCCACACCGTTTCCTGGTGTTATATTCACAGCAGCACAGACTTCTGCCCAGGCCTTCAACTCCTTTTACAGCTCTACCTTCCCGGTGGTACTCTTTACAGGAAACCCACATCCCCGCAGAATTCCTTGAACTGGGCCACCGTATAAACCTCAAGGTTTGTCGGCTCAAATTCCATTTTTGATGGTGCAGATGTAGATCTTTCAATTACAGACAAGATTTAGGAAAACGTCCAAAATGCCAATCAGAGAGAATTTAAAATACAAATAAGTCTTGGATGTGGATTGTTAGTGTACACCAAGTAAGTGTAAAGCATTGCACACACAAGTCCTACCCTCATCGCTGATCACCAATGTTAGAAACTGGGTTTCTAGTTGACAGAGATATACACCCTAATGAAGCAGGAACTACAATGTTTATAAGGGTTAGTCACTGACACACTCTAAATTTACCTGTGCTCCACCTCTAGTATCTTGGCACAGAACAGTCATTCGTAGCTTAAGAGGCAATGTGTATGGTATTTGTGCAACATTTCAAACAGCAAAAGAGTGAAAACACTACACAAAAAGATACCACACCTGTTTAGAAAAATACATTGTAATTTAATACGTAAAAAAATACCAAGACAACAAAAATCTAATAAGCAGAACTTGAGATAGGATTTTTTTGAGAATAAACTGTGCAATAGCGCTTAGAAACTAGAAGCACCAACCGGGGGATTTCTGGTCATGCTGGACCAGGAAACGGTCAAAACCTCAGGCTGACAATGATGGAGTGCAGGCCGGGTACAAGGATCTAGTGCCAGATGTAGCAAAGTGTTAGCGAGTCACAAACGGCGAAAATCGCCGTTTGCGAGTCGCTAAAGCCACTTTTCTATGTTGAAATGCATTTTGCGAGTGGGAACCGACTCGCAAAATGCATTTCCGAGTCACAAATAGGAAGGGGTGTTCCCTTCCTATTTGCAAGTCGCAATGGTATGCATTTTCATTTGCGACCGCGATTGCGGTCGCAAATGAAAGCGCAGTTACCATCCACTTGAAGTGGATGGTAACCCAGGCGCAAACAGGAAGGGGTCCCTATGGGACCCCTTCCCCTTTGTGTCTGGCACAAAAAATAATTTTTCAGAGCAGGCAGTGGTCCAATGGACCACTACCTGCCCTGAAAAATACCAAAACTAAAGGTTTCGTTTTTTTTTTCAAAGTGCAGCTCGTTTTCCTTTAAGGAAAACAGGTTGCACTTTGAAAAAAAAAAACTGCTTTATTATTTAAAAGCAGTCACGGACATGGTGGTCTGCTGTTCCCAGCAGGCCACCATCCCCGTGAGTGCCCTGACTCATTAATATTAATGAGGTGGGTCTTTGCGACCCCATAGCGACTCGCAGAAGGTGTCTGAGACACCGTTCTGCATTCCAAATTGCGAGTTGCAATTTGCGAGTCGCTGGGACTCGCAAATTGCAACTCGCAATTTGGAACCTACCTACATCTGGCCCCTAGTGAGGTTCCACTGAACAAAAGCACAGTAATTCTGGTTGCTTCGACATCAACGATGCAGGGAGCAGGCTGAAGGGATGCATAAGTGTTGATCCCCACAGTGATGCCGATGCATGGATCCTTTCCATGCAGGAGTGTTGATTTCTAACCCTACATTTATTTATCTTACTGACATTTTGCAAGCTGAAATTGTGGAGTGGACATATGTTCAAGTTGATGTTAAAAACACATTATTTTGCTACCCCACTGCTACGTTAGGCTGTGAGTGCTGTGGTTGAGTGGACTAATGAATAGCATTAGTGAATGATGTTTTAAGTGGATGTTGATGAGTAGTGTTGGAGGTATCTGTGTGTGAGCAATTTTTAGTTACACTGCATGAGCGATTTAGCTTATTTAGCTAAAACCTGTTGTATGTAACAGGTTGGATATGAACACTGTCAACCGATATGGACTGCCGATGATATTAGAGGATCTGTGGGCACAATGTAGGTGACTAGATGAGTGTGTGGTCAGGGAAATATTTAGGATTTCGGGGGACCCTTGGCCAAACATATTTTGGGTGCCCCTGTGGAACAGCTTTGAATTTATGATTGAGGTTCAGCGCTTTCATTCCCCCTTTCGCCACGTCACTGCACAAGAGTACTGCACAAGAGTACTCGTCCATATTTTAAATGTGTTTACATCTAATATTCAGGGATTCTGGCGTGTTTTCAATATTATAACTGAGCAGCAGCTCACTAATATTACTGCAAATAATTTCCTTGATATCCCCCTGTTTCTCATATGTGACATTCTGTTTTGATCTAACACACAACATTTCTCTGCAAAATGTCTGTCATAGACTCTCACCCATCACAAAAATATATTAATGGACAACGGTATTTAAAACTGTCTGTTTAAGAATTATTCAAGGTAATCAATCAGGAATTTGTAAAGCGCACTACTCACCCGGTAGGTCTCAAGGCGCTGGGGGATGGGGAGTTACTGGTCGAAAAGCCAAGTCTTAAGGTGTTTCCTGAAAGATAGAAGGTCATCGGTCAGGCGGAGGTGGAGTGGTAGGGAGTTCCAGGTCTTTGTGGCAAGGTGGGAGAACGATCTTCCTCCGGTGGTCGTGCAGCGGATGCGAGGAAAGTAGGCGAGGGCGTGGTTGGCGGAGCGAAGGTTGCCGGTGGGGGTGTTAAAGGTGAGTCTGTCATTGAGGTAGGTCGGACCCGTGTTGTGGAGGGCCTTGTGCGCGTGGATGAGGATTTTGAAAGTAATCCTCTTCGATACTGGTAGCCAGTGTAGGTCTCTGAGATGGGGTGAGAGGTGGTTGCAGCGTGGAATGTCCAGAATGAGGCGTGCGGATGCGTTCTGGATTCTTTGCAGTTTTGTTTGGAGTTTTTTTATTCCTGTATATAGGGTGTTTCCGTAATCCAATTGACTACTGACCAAGGCGTGGGTGACGGTTTTCCTGGTTTCGATGGGAATCCATTTGAAGATTCTGCGGAGCAGGCGGAGGGTGTTGTAGCAGGAAGAGGAGATGGCGTTGACCTGCTGAGTCATGCTGAGTGTGGAATCCAAGATGAAGCCCAGGTTGCGTGCGTGGGTGGTGGGTGAGGGTGCGGATCCTATGGAGGTGGGCCACCAGAAGTCGTGCCAGGCTGAGGGGCTGGTGCCGAAGATGAGTAATTCTGTCTTGTCTGTGTTTAGCCTGAGGTGGCTTGATTCCATCCAGCTGGCTGTGGTGTGGAGTCTGTTGTGGAGGTTGTCCTTTGCAATGGTGGGATCTTTCGTGAGGGAGATGATGAGCTGAGTGTCGTCGGCGTAGGAGACTATGTTGATGTGGTTTGTTCATGCGATGTTGCCGAGGGGGGCCATGTATAGGTTGAAAAGTGTGGGGCTGAGTGAAGATCCTTGAGCGACGCCACAGGTGATATTGGAGGCTTCTGATAGGAACTGCGGGAGGCGAACTCTTTGGGTCCTGTCCGTGAGAAATGACGAGATCCAGTCCAGGGCTTTGGCGCGGATTCCATCGTTGTGTAGGCGTGTGCGGAGAGTGTGATGCACACCGTGTCGAAAACTGCAGAGAGGTCCAGGAGAATGAGTGCTGCTGTTTCTCCTTTGTCTAGCATGGTCCTGATGTCGTCTGTTGCAGCAATGAGTGCGGTCTCAGTGCTGTGGTTTTTGCGGAATCCGGATTGGGAGGTGTTGAGTGCCTTGTTGTCTTCCAGGAACCGGGATAGTTGATTGTTCATAATTTTTTCGATGACCTTGGCTGGGTAGGGGAAGAGGGAGATTGGTCGGTAGTTCTTGGGGTTGTCAGGGTCTGCCTTAGGTTTCTTTAGCAGGGCGTTGATTTCTGCGTGCTTCCATCTCTCTGGGAAGGTGGCCGATTCGAAGGAACTGTTGATGGTATGGCAGAGATGGGGGGCGATGATGGTGTTGGCTCTGTTGAAGATGTGGTGTAGAGAGGGGTCCGATGGAGATCCGGAGTGAATGGTGGCCATGGTGTTCACAGTGTCTTCTGTGTTGACTGGGGTCCAGGTGTGGAGGAGGTGGGTGTTTCTTGGAGCGTAGGGTTTGACGGTGTTTGTAGCTGTAGGATTTGGAGTTGAAGCTGTTGTGGATTTCTTCTAACTTTCGATGGAAGTGGGATGCGAGTGAGTTGCAGAGCTCCTGTGATGGCGGGGGTTCGTTGGAGCATGCGTTCTGGGTGGTTAGATCTTGGATGATGCTGAAAAGTTCTTTGGTGTTGTGAGCGTTGGTGTTGATGCGGTTTTTGAAGTGGGTCCTTTTGGCGGTGCGTATCAATTTGTAATGTCTGCGTAGGGCCTCCTTGAAGGTGAAGCGATTGGAGGCGGTGGGGTCACGGCGCCAGTTTTTTTCCATTCTGCGGCATCGTTTGGATTCCTGTAAATCTGGGGTGAACCAGCTGGCCTTGATTCTGTGTGGGGTGTTTGGGTGTTTTTTGAGCGGTGCAAGGGTGTTGGCGCAGTCTTCTAACCAGTGGTGCAGGTTGGTGGCGGCTGAGTTGGGGTCTGAGGTGCAATGGGGGGGGGTCTGGGCGAGGGTGGAGATCACCGAGTAGGTAATCCGGGCAAGACTCTGCAGAGCAGAGCTGACTCTATCAAGGGCCCAATAAAGGGCTGGTGCCCTTGTGTAATTTGAAGTGGGGTTGTCTTGTCATATCTATGCTTCAAGTGCACTGAATAGAAGTTGCGTTCTTTGTGGTTCTGCTATTGAAGAGTTCCTATGAGTGAGCTGTCATATGAGTGGCTGTTTAATTGTTAAGGTTTTGGTTGCATAGTTCTGTAAGTTGCAGTATGTAAGTGGATATTTGTAGTTGGGTGAGTAGTATTATGAAAAGCTGTGGGTAAGATATATTTATTTTATTGTTGTTAAAGTTAAATGGTGTTGAGGGTAGTTACTAAACCCTCAAACTTGTTGTTAAATGATGCAGTAAGTGGTTGTGCATTTCTGGTGGCTCCAGCCGCTTTTTGTAAGTGGTCTTTTAAAGGCTGCAGCAGACATGTAATGGACGGTGCTGGGAGAGATGAGTTATAAACAAATGTCACTTAGTGGGTTTGTGAGTTACTGTGGGTGAAGGGTGGTGTGAATGACCGTGGCAAATGGGAGATACAAGTAGCAATGCATTATTGGTTTGACTGTCGAGAGGTCTCGTGAATTGCTGTGTATGAACGATGCCAATGGCTTTTGCAAAGTTGTAGTGTTGGTAGATGTTCACAAAAGTGGATCAGGGGTGTGAAAGGTTGGAGGGAAGTGGTGCAACAATGAGGACGACAGGTAGATGGCAAATGTTCGATAATACACTTTTCAGTGAGGGTTATTCCTGGATTCGTTTTAAGCAGCTACATTTGCTGGGTTCAGAAACATATTTGCAGTAATTTCTAACATAAAGAAAATAAATCTGCCATTATCTTTCAAAAACGTTCCAATGAATAATGAAAGTGGTGATTGAGCATAGGGGAAAAAGTTGTAATTCATTCCTATGTCTGAAAATCCTTCTCTGATCCATTTTCATATTAGTAATTTCTTTCAAATGGTTACTTTGCAAAATTAAGATCAATTTCACTCTTGGCTTTTCCTATATGGTCTACTCGATGTGACTCTTCATCACATTTGCTAAGCTAGCAGTCTGATCAGTTACGGTTCTAGCAGTGTTTCTGTGGTTGGTGACAGAAAGGGGACGGAACCCCTTCTGTTCACAGTTCAATAAACCAGTTACTGCATAAACAAGACTTCACAGTGAGAGCTTACAAGCATTGGCAAAGCTAACAGGTCTCGCTCTAACAGGCCTGTCCCGACTTAAATGGTTTGCCAATAATTGTTTATGTTTGCTTTACTCTTTTTACATGGTCATCAGCCATGTTGGGATGGCAATGCAAAAAGGCTGCTGGTGCACCTTGGGCCACCGTGGAATGCTTGGAATGCTGGATATGCAGTACAAGATGGACACTTGTTGCATACATGTGTTTTGAAGAAACAGAGGGCCTTATTTATACTTTTTGGTGCAAAACTGCACTAAGGCAGTTTTGCCCCAAAAAGTTTTGCACCTGCTTGCACCATTTTTTAGCACCAGCTGGGCACCATATTTATGGAATGGTGCAAGCCGGTGCAAAGGGTAGGCTAGCTTAAAAAAAAATGACTTTAGGCAGTTTTGAGTCAAAATAAATGATTCTGACCAGATTAACATCATTTTTTGATTTTTGGATTAAAGAAAGAAGAAATGTTAAACTGGGTTGACATTGTTGATTGTTTCACCTGATATTCACTTCTATACTGTGCATCTTGGATTGGGTACCTGACGAGGACACAACATTGGACTGAAATGAATGTGCATACAGGTGGAACCCGTTTCAAAGTCGCATGCCACTACTTTGCCTTTGAGGAACATAAAACCTTTTGAGGAAAATGGTGTGCATTCTACCATCTCAAATGGATTTAATCTTTCAATCTAACCACAACCTCCCCCACTCTAGGAACACTTGCCAGTTCCACTACAACAAGGCTGCCTATCACAGACTGCTGAAACAGTCATCTTTGAATCTGGGGAACAATCCTTGAACACAACAAAGCATTAAATATTTCAAAATTAAACAAATGGATACCCAACTTCTTATACCAAATGTCAGCCTGATGAACAGCAGTGGAAAGCTCCAACCTCTGATCTACTCTACTCTATCAACACAATCTACGTGCTAATTGAAGTCTAAAATACACACAGGTTTGTGCAGGCAGCAACCTAACCTCAAAATGTTGCAGGTGAAGTACTCTCATAATAAATGGTTGTCAGCATGTGAACATCTCTCCTGTCTGAAAATTTCCCAGCTAGAAGTTCATCAATACACAAGGCACTGCAATATCCCCTCTGAAGCTTTTTACATACAATCTCCTTAAGAAACCTTTATGGTTTGGGCGGATTGTGCCACAAACAACAGTGTCCACCTTGAACAATTCCATGAATATTTTCACACCAGTGTAGAAGTCATCTAGGTTGAATGGTGACCTGTGTTAAAATGGCCCCCACCAAGTTCCCACACATTTTTCTCACTAACTCTAAAAGTAGACGGACAAAGAAAGGGGCCAATAGTGGAATCCTTACCAGTGTACACCCTGAAATAATAGATATATCCAGTACTATTCTCAGACAGCATATACATCCTAATTCCATAATGTGCTTCTTGCTAGGAATGTACTGTCTAAACAAACATGGTCCTCAATCAGGACCAAAGAACCCAGATGCCTTTTGCTCTACTAACGGCATACCTCCACACTTAGAGTGGCTTCATCATCAGATGATTCCTCTTGGACATAAAGGTCACTGCCAGAATCCTGGACTTCCGCCTGTGCCTCACATGCAGAGTCAGTCTCATAATCATGATCAGAGGAGGAATCGAAAACCATACCTACAAACTGATGAGCAGTAATCCTGTGGCTAGGCATAATCCTTACTAATAAAAGTAACTTGACAAGTAAGTCAACAATAACCACACTGTGTATAAAAAATAATAAAAAAGTTTGGCTTTATCAAACAGAAAGTAAAACTACTGGCAGCTAGTAAAATCTGGAATGAAAAGTCAATCAATCCAAAACACACGAAGACCTATATACTCAAAAACTATACCACCCACTTGCCAGAGTCACTAACACTGAGGATCAACTGCAGTTACTCTGCTCTGACCCAGCAAGCACTAGAGAAGTCCCACTGGAGAAAAAAAAGCATTGCACACAAGGCAGTACAGAACGTGCACAAATCATAACATTACATTGAAAGACAATCACACAAAAAGCTAACAAAACAAATTAAAATGATCATAAAATATCAAAAGACACTGATATTCCTCTGAAAAGAGGTATGGCACCACCAGATGGAAGTAAGGAGGATTCCCACCACATACATAACCTTATTCCCAGGAGACACAAGTATTACCACCCACCCTGAATCTCAACCCACTCAAAAATCTCTTGAAGTGGCAAAATCAAACCCCAGTCGGCAGACCAGACTTAAATGTTCCAATCTACCCTCAGAGTAGGACGTCATAAAAATAAATATGGACCCTAGAGGGTAGCAACCATTCCACAAGGGGTCACTCCCCTTTAAAAGATAATTCCTTGGTGTCTAGTTGGCTTCTGCTTCCACAAAGGACAGATCAGCCTAAAAAAAGCCAATCTGCCCTGTGGACAGAATACAAAACAAATGCCCCCTAAGGGAGTGACATAGCCCAAGGGGCAACTTGCTGAACAACAAAACACTTCCTGTTGTTCTAGTGTGCTCCCACCCTCTCAGGGGCAGATCGGTCTAAAAACGGCTAATCTTCCCTCATCATAAAATTGCTGGTGGTAAGGTTTAGGGGTGGCAGTAGAAGAACTTCCGCTGTCATCCCTGGTGGGGGGCGGGTTTAAAGGGTCAGCCCACGGGGGAAGCACCAGTCTATCCCCATAGGTGCGAGAACTGAACAGTTCCATCCTCAGCACACGCCCACATTGGCTGAGGATGGAACTGTTCCATCCTCAGCACACAAAGGGTTAAGTTACAAGGTATTTGGCTAGGTGTTTAAGTACACAGTTTTACTTATGTAAAGATGCTTCATTGGACATGAAAATAAACAAGAACAAGCGATATGCTATGCATGTGCTTGACTATGGTGTTCTGGTGCTAGAACATCAGAGTTTCTTTGCGCTGGATAAGTTAATTGTGTAAACTAAAACAACCAATGATAAAGCCAACAGTTCTCACATTTATTATGAGGCACAGTGCTAGCTTCTGGCTTTAATAATGTTTGTTTGATTGCAATACTTTATGTGAAAAATATTCTGAAGTATTCATTAGCATAATAATGTATTAAGTTATATTTGGACATTGTGAAAGGAAATACTTAGTTATGGATTTTTACAAAACTAAAAGGTGCAATTCTGCATTAGTGATAATTAACACTTTAAAAATTGTTGTTCAATATGCCTTGATGTAATTGTAGGTGAGACCTACCTTTTAAAAACAAAATATGCACAACGTGTAAGTTTGTAGTTTTATGTTGTATTAAACTTTTATAAAGGTAATAATAAATGATGGGAGATTTGGCCTAATGGCTAGAGCTGCGGTCTTCAGAACAGGAGTAACCATTTTTTAATCCCATCCTCGGCTCAACAATCTATAGGGACTAGGGAACTGGGTTCAAATGTCAGCATGGGCTCAATATCCTGTTAGACTGAGCAAACCACTTAATCTCTCAGTGGCTAAAGAAAAGTGAACCAGGTATTATACAATGAACTTGGTGCATGTTAGAAATGGGGTTTTTGGTTGGCAGTCAGGTTACCCTCTGTCCAAGCAAGAACCCTCACTCTAGTCAGGGTAAGTCACACACAATCCAAAATTAGCCTGTGCCCACCCTCTGGTAGCTTGGCACGAGATGTCAGGCTTAACTTAGAAGGCAATGTGTAAAGCATTTGTGCAATAAATCATACAATACCATAATATTGCACCACAAAAATACACCACACAGTGTTTAGAAAAATATATAGGGGGTGATTCTAACATCGGCGGGCGGCGGAGGCCGCCCGCCGAAGTTCCCCCACAAAAATACCGCTGAGGGTATTTTGGGATTTGCCCTGGGCTGGCGGGCGGCCACCAAAAGGTCGGCCGCCAGCCCAGGGCAAATCAACCTTCCCACGAGGACGCCGGCTCAGAATTGAGCCGGCGTAGTGGGAAGGTGCGACGGGTGCAGTGGCACCCGTCGCGTATTTCAGTGTCTGCATAGCAGACACTGAAATACTTTGTGGGGCCCTCTTACGGGGGCCCCGCGGCACCCCCTACCGCCATCCTGTTCCTGGCGGGAGACCCGCCAGGAACAGGATGGCGGGAGGGGGTGTCAGAATCCCCATGGCTGCGGAGCGCACTCCGCAGCCATGGAGGATTCTGTAGGGCAGCGGAAAACCGGCGGGAGACCGCCGGTTTTCCTTGTCTGACCGCGGCCGAACCGCCGCGGTCAGAATGCCCTGCGGGGCACCGCCGGTCTGTCGGTGGTGCTCCCGCCGACCCTGGCCCCGGCGGTCTGAGACCGCCGGGGTCAGAATGACCCCCATAATATTTATCTGTGTATCTGCAGGTCAAAACAATCAAAGATGCAACATGAATTTGTAAAGATATCACTAAAAAGTGATATAAGGTGTCTTAAGTCTTTAAAAAGCAAACAAAGTATCTTTCAAGCATAAAGTACCTGGTTTAGAGTGGAAAATCTCCGCAAAGGGGCCGCAGAAGAAGAGATACGTGGAAAAATGGTGTGTGCTTCGATTTCTCCCCAGCAAACATGGACTTGCGTCGTTATTTTTCATGCGGGGAAGTCGTGCGTCGTTTTCCGGCGTGCGGACAGTCTCTTTCTGTGGTTCGCGGGATTACCAGATGTCCCGGGGTCAGTGCGTGGATTCTCCTGCTTGTTTTCCGGCTGCGCATCGTTCCGCGGGGCTGTGCATCGAAGTTTCGCTCTCAGGGCAGGCGTTGCGTCGATTTACCCTCTGGAAGTTGGGCGGCGTTGTCCTTGCGAGGCCGTGCATCGAAGTTCCGGTCGCCCCGAAGGCATCGCATCGATCAGCATCGGTGTGCACCGATTTTCTCGCCGCGGAGCAAGCTGTGCGGCGAAATTTCCGCTGCACGAAGAGTCCAAATGAAAAAGAGAAGTCTTTTTGGTCCTGAGAGCACTTTTACAGCCAGACAAGAGTTCAGCAAGGCAGCAGTCCTTTGGACAAAGCAGTCAGGTGAGTCCTTTAGGGAGCCAGGCAGTTCTTCTTGGCAGGATGCAGGTTCTGGTGCAGGTTTCTTCTCCAGCAAGTGTCTGATGAGGTAGGGCAGAGGCCATGGTGTTCACAGTGTCTTCTGTGTTGACTGGGGTCCAGGTGTGGAGGAGGTGGGTGTTTCTTGGAGCGTAGGGTTTGACGGTGTTTGTAGCTGTAGGATTTGGAGTTGAAGCTGTTGTGGATTTCTTCTAACTTTCGATGGAAGTGGGATGCGAGTGAGTTGCAGAGCTCCTGTGATGGCGGGGGTTCGTTGGAGCATGCGTTCTGGGTGGTTAGATCTTGGATGATGCTGAAAAGTTCTTTGGTGTTGTGAGCGTTGGTGTTGATGCGGTTTTTGAAGTGGGTCCTTTTGGCGGTGCGTATCAATTTGTAATGTCTGCGTAGGGCCTCCTTGAAGGTGAAGCGATTGGAGGCGGTGGGGTCACGGCGCCAGTTTTTTTCCATTCTGCGGCGTCGTTTGGATTCCTGTAAATCTGGGGTGAACCAACTGGCCTTGATTCTGTGTGGGGTGTTTGGGTGTTTTTTGAGCGGTGCAAGGGTGTTGGCGCAGTCTTCTAACCAGTGGTGCAGGTTGGTGGCGGCTGAGTTGGGGTCTGAGGTGCAATGGGGGGGGGGGTCTGGGCGAGGGTGGAGATCACCGAGTAGGTAATCCGGGCAAGACTCTGCAGAGCAGAGCTGACTCTATCAAGGGCCCAATAAAGGGCTGGTGCCCTGGTGTAATTTGAAGTGGGGTTGTCTTGTCATATCTATGCTTCAAGTGCACTGAATAGAAGTTGCGTTCTTTGTGGTTCTGCTATTGAAGAGTTCCTATGAGTGAGCTGTCATATGAGTGGCTGTTTAATTGTTAAGGTTTTGGTTGCATAGTTCTGTAAGTTGCAGTATGTAAGTGGATATTTGTAGTTGGGTGAGTAGTATTATGAAAAGCTGTGGGTAAGATATATTTATTTTATTGTTGTTAAAGTTAAATGGTGTTGAGGGTAGTTACTAAACCCTCAAACTTGTTGTTAAATGATGCAGTAAGTGGTTGTGCATTTCTGGTGGCTCCAGCCGCTTTTTGTAAGTGGTCTTTTAAAGGCTGCAGCAGACATGTAATGGACGGTGCTGGGAGAGATGAGTTATAAACAAATGTCACTTAGTGGGTTTGTGAGTTACTGTGGGTGAAGGGTGGTGTGAATGACCGTGGCAAATGGGAGATACAAGTAGCAATGCATTATTGGTTTGACTGTCGAGAGGTCTCGTGAATTGCTGTGTATGAACGATGCCAATGGCTTTTGCAAAGTTGTAGTGTTGGTAGATGTTCACAAAAGTGGATCAGGGGTGTGAAAGGTTGGAGGGAAGTGGTGCAACAATGAGGACGACAGGTAGATGGCAAATGTTCGATAATACACTTTTCAGTGAGGGTTATTCCTGGATTCGTTTTAAGCAGCTACATTTGCTGGGTTCAGAAACATATTTGCAGTAATTTCTAACAGAAAGAAAATAAATCTGCCATTATCTTTCAAAAACGTTCCAATGAATAATGAAAGTGGTGATTGAGCATAGGGGAAAAAGTTGTAATTCATTCCTATGTCTGAAAATCTTTCTCTGATCCATTTTCATATTAGTAATTTCTTTCAAATGGTTACTTTGCAAAATTAAGATCAATTTCACTCTTGGCTTTTCCTATATGGTCTACTCGATGTGACTCTTCATCACATTTGCTAAGCTAGCAGTCTGATCAGTTACGGTTCTAGCAGTGTTTCTGTGGTTGGTGACAGAAAGGGGACGGAACACAGTTCAATAAACCAGTTACTGCTTAAACAAGACTTCACAGTGAGAGCTTACAAGCATTGGCAAAGCTAACAGGTCTCGCTCTAACAGGCCTGTCCCGACTTAAATGGTTTGCCAATAATTGTTTATGTTTGCTTTACTCTTTTTACATGGTCATCAGCCATGTTGGGATGGCAATGCAAAAAGGCTGCTGGTGCACCTTCGGCCACCGTGGAATGCTTGGAATGCTGGATATGCAGTACAAGATGGACACTTGTTGCATACATGTGTTTTGAAGAAACAGAGGGCCTTATTTATACTTTTTGGTGCAAAACTGCACTAAGGCAGTTTTGCCCCAAAAAGTTTTGCACCTGCTTGCACCATTTTTTAGCACCAGCTGGGCACCATATTTATGGAATGGTGCAAGCCGGTGCAAAGGGTAGGCTAGCTAGAAAAAAAAACAATGACTTTAGGCAGTTTTGAGTCAAAATAAATGATTCTGACCAGATTAACATCATTTTTTGATTTTTGGATTAAAGAAAGAAGAAATGTTAAACTGGGTTGACATTGTTGATTGTTTCACCTGATATTCACTTCTATACTGTGCATCTTGGATTGGGTACCTGACGAGGACACAACATTGGACTGAAATGAATGTGCATACAGGTGGAACCCGTTTCAAAGTCGCATGCCACTACTTTGCCTTTGAGGAACATAAAACCTTTTGAGGAAAATGGTGTGCATTCTACCATCTCAAATGGATTTAATCTTTCAATCTAACCACAACCTCCCCCACTCTAGGAACACTTGCCAGTTCCACTACAACAAGGCTGCCTATCACAGGCTGCTGAAACAGTCATCTTTGAATCTGGGGAACAATCCTTGAACACAACAAAGCATTAAAGATTTCAAAATTAAACAAATGGATACCCAACTTCTTATACCAAATGTCAGCCTGATGAACAGCAGTGGAAAGCTCCAACCTCTGATCTACTCTACTCTATCAACACAATCTACGTGCTTATTGAAGTCTAAAATACACACAGGTTTGTGCAGGCAGCAACCTAACCTCAAAATGTTGCAGGTGAAGTACTTTCATAATAAATGGTTGTCAGCATGTGAACATCTCTCCTGTCTGAAAATTTCCCAGCTAGAAGTTCATCAATACACAAGGCACTGCAATATCCCCTCTGAAGCTTTTTACATACAATCTCCTTAAGAAACCTTTATGGTTTGGGCGGATTGTGCCACAAACAACAGTGGCCACCTTGAACAATTCCATGAATATTTTCACACCAGTGTAGAAGTCATCTAGGTTGAATGGTGACCTGTGTTAAAATGGCCCCCACCAAGTTCCCACACATTTTTCTCACTAACTCTAAAAGTAGACGGACAAAGAAAGGGGCCAATAGTGGAATCCTTACCAGTGTACACCCTGAAATAATAGATATATCCAGTACTATTCTCAGACAGCATATACATCCTAATTCCATAATGTGCTTCTTGCTAGGAATGTACTGTCTAAACAAACATGGTCCTCAATCAGGACCAAAGAACCCAGATGCCTTTTGCTCTACTAACGGCATACCTCCACACTTAGAGTGGCTTCATCATCAGATGATTCCTCTTGGACATAAAGGTCACTGCCAGAATCCTGGACTTCCGCCTGTGCCTCACATGCAGAGTCAGTCTCATAATCATGATCAGAGGAGGAATCGAAAACCATACCTACAAACTGATGAGCAGTAATCCTGTGGCTAGGCATAATCCTTACTAATAAAAGTAACTTGACAAGTAAGTCAACAATAACCACACTGTGTATAAAAAATAATAAAAAAGTTTGGCTTTATCAAACAGAAAGTAAAACTACTGGCAGCTAGTAAAATCTGGAATGAAAAGTCAATCAATCCAAAACACACGAAGACCTATATACTCAAAAACTATACCACCCACTTGCCAGAGTCACTAACACTGAGGATCAACTGCAGTTACTCTGCTCTGACCCAGCAAGCACTAGAGAAGTCCCACTGGAAAAAAAAAGCATTGCACACAAGGCAGTACAGAACGTGCACAAATCATAACATTACATTGAAAGACAATCACACAAAAAGCTAACAAAACAAATTAAAATGATCATAAAATATCAAAAGACACTGATATTCCTCTGAAAAGAGGTATGGCACCACCAGATGGAAGTAAGGAGGATTCCCACCACATACATAACCTTATTCCCAGGAGACACAAGTATTACCACCCACCCTGAATCTCAACCCACTCAAAAATCTCTTGAAGTGGCAAAATCAAACCCCAGTCGGCAGACCAGACTTAAATGTTCCAATCTACCCTCAGAGTAGGACGTCATAAAAATAAATATGGACCCTAAAGGGTAGCAACCATTCCACAAGGGGTCACTCCCCTTTAAAAGATAATTCCTTGGTGTCTAGTTGGCTTCTGCTTCCACAAAGGACAGATCAGCCTAAAAAAAGCCAATCTGCCCTGTGGACAGAATACAAAACAAATGCCCCCTAAGGGAGTGACATAGCCCAAGGGGCAACTTGCTGAACAACAAAACACTTCCTGTTGTTCTAGTGTGCTCCCACCCTCTCAGGGGCAGATCGGTCTAAAAACGGCTAATCTTCCCTCATCATAAAATTGCTGGTGGTAAGGTTTAGGGGTGGCAGTAGAAGAACTTCCGCTGTCATCCCTGGTGGGGGGCGGGTTTAAAGGGTCAGCCCACGGGGGAAGCACCAGTCTATCCCCATAGGTGCGAGAACTGAACAGTTCCATCCTCAGCACACGCCCACCGTGGCTGAGGATGGAACTGTTCCATCCTCAGCACACAAAGGGTTAAGTTACAAGGTATTTGGCTAGGTGTTTAAGTACACAGTTTTACTTATGTAAAGATGCTTCATTGGACATGAAAATAAACAAGAACAAGCGATATGCTATGCATGTGCTTGACTATGGTGTTCTGGTGCTAGAACATCAGAGTTTCTTTGCGCTGGATAAGTTAATTGTGTAAACTAAAACAACCAATGATAAAGCCAACAGTTCTCACATTTATTATGAGGCACAGTGCTAGCTTCTGGCTTTAATAATGTTTGTTTGATTGCAATACTTTATGTGAAAAATATTCTGAAGTATTCATTAGCATAATAATGTATTAAGTTATATTTGGACATTGTGAAAGGAAATACTTAGTTATGGATTTTTACAAAACTAAAAGGTGCAATTCTGCATTAGTGATAATTAACACTTTAAAAATTGTTGTTCAATATGCCTTGATGTAATTGTAGGTGAGACCTACCTTTTAAAAACAAAATATGCACAACGTGTAAGTTTGTAGTTTTATGTTGTATTAAACTTTTATAAAGGTAATAATAAATGATGGGAGATTTGGCCTAATGGCTAGAGCTGCGGTCTTCAGAACAGGAGTAACCATTTTTTAATCCCATCCTCGGCTCAACAATCTATAGGGACTAGGGAACTGGGTTCAAATGTCAGCATGGGCTCAATATCCTGTTAGACTGAGCAAACCACTTAATCTCGCAGTGGCTAAAGAAAAGTGAACCAGGTATTATACAATGAACTTGGTGCATGTTAGAAATGGGGTTTTTGGTTGGCAGTCAGGTTACCCTCTGTCCAAGCAAGAACCCTCACTCTAGTCAGGGTAAGTCACACACAATCCAAAATTAGCCTGTGCCCACCCTCTGGTAGCTTGGCACGAGATGTCAGGCTTAACTTAGAAGGCAATGTGTAAAGCATTTGTGCAATAAATCATACAATACCATAATATTGCACCACAAAAATACACCACACAGTGTTTAGAAAAATATATAGGGGGTGATTCTAACATCGGCGGGCGGCGGAGGCCGCCCGCCGAAGTTCCCCCACAAAAATACCGCTGAGGGTATTTTGGGATTTGCCCTGGGCTGGCGGGCGGCCGCCAAAAGGTCGCCCGCCAGCCCAGGACAAATCAACCTTCCCACGAGGACGCCGGCTCAGAATTGAGCCGGCGTAGTGGGAAGGTGCGACGGGTGCAGTGGCACCCGTCGCGTATTTCAGTGTCTGCATAGCAGACACTGAAATACTTTGTGGGGCCCTCTTACGGGGGCCCCGCGGCACCCCCTACCGCCATCCTGTTCCTGGCGGGAGACCCGCCAGGAACAGGATGGCAGGAGGGGGTGTCAGAATCCCCATGGCTGCGGAGCGCGCTCCGCAGCCATGGAGGATTCTGTAGGGCAGCGGAAAACCGGCGGGAGACCGCCGGTTTTCCTTGTCTGACCGCGGCCGAACCGCCGCGGTCAGAATGCCCTGCGGGGCACCGCCGGTCTGTCGGCGGTGCTCCCGCCGACCCTGGCCCCGGCGGTCTGAGACCGCCGGGGTCAGAATGACCCCCATAATATTTATCGATGTATCTGCAGGTCAAAACAATCAAAGATGCAACATGAATTTGTAAAGATATCACTAAAAAGTGATATAAGGTGTCTTAAGTCTTTAAAAAGCAAACAAAGTATCTTTCAAGCATAAAGTACCTGGTTTAGAGTGGAAAATCTCCGCAAAGGGGCCGCAGAAGAAGAGATACGTGGAAAAATGGTGTGTGCTTCGATTTCTCCCCAGCACACATGGACTTGCGTCGTTATTTTTCATGCGGGGAAGTCGTGCGTCGTTTTCCGGTGTGCGGACAGTCTCTTTCTGTGGTTCGCGGGATTACCAGATGTCCCGGGGTCAGTGCGTGGATTCTCCTGCTTGTTTTCCGGCTGCGTATCGTTCCGCGGGGCTGTGCATCGAAGTTTCGCTCTCAGGGCAGGCGTTGCGTCGATTTACCCTCTGGAAGTTGGGCGGCGTTGTCCTTGCGAGGCCGTGCATCGAAGTTCCGGTCGCCCCGAAGGCATCGCATCGATCAGCATCGGTGTGCAGCGATTTTCTCGCCGCGGAGCAAGCTGTGCGGCGAAATTTCCGCTGCACGAAGAGTCCAAATGAAAAAGAGAAGTCTTTTTGGTCCTGAGAGCACTTTTACAGCCAGACAAGAGTTCAGCAAGGCAGCAGTCCTTTGGACAAAGCAGTCAGGTGAGTCCTTTAGGGAGCCAGGCAGTTCTTCTTGGCAGGATGCAGGTTCTGGTGCAGGTTTCTTCTCCAGCAAGTGTCTGATGAGGTAGGGCAGAGGCCCTGTTTTATACTAAATTGTGCCTTTGAAGTGGGGGTTACTTCAAAGAGTGGCTAAGAAATGCACCCGGTTCCCTTTCAGTTCAATCCTGTCTGCCAGTGTCCCAGTAGGGGGTGTGGCAGTCCTTTGTGTGAGGGCAGGCCGTCCACCCTCCCAGCGCAGGAAGACCTATTCAAAATGCCGATGTATGCAAGTGAGGCTGAGTACCCTGTCGTTGGGGTGTGTCTGAGTGAATGCACAAGGAGCTGTCAACTAAACCTAGCCAGACGTGGATTGAAAGGCACAGAAAGATTTAAGTGCAAAGAAATGCTCACTTTCTAAAAGTGGCATTTCTAGAATAGTAATATTGAATCCGACTTCACCAGTCAGCAGGATTTTGTATTACCATTCTGGCCATACTAAATATGACCTTCCTGCTCCTTTCAGACCAGCAGCTGCCACTTCAACAATGTATGAGGGCAGCCCCAATGTTAGCCTATGAAGGGAGCAGGCCTCACAGTAGTGTAAAAACGAATTTAGGAGTATTACACTACCAGGACATATAACTACACAGGTACATGTCCTGCCTTTTACCCACACAGCACCCTGCTCTAGGGGTTACCTAGGGCACACATTAGGGGTGACTTATATGTAGAAAAAGGGGAGTTCTAGGCCTGGCAAGTACTTTTAAATGCCAAGTCGAAGTGGCAGTGAAACTGCACACACAGGCCTTGCAATGGCAAGTCTGAGACAAGGTTAAGGGGCTACTGAAGTGGGTGGCACAACCACTGCTGCAGGCCCACTAGTAGCATTTAATCTACAGGCCCTAGGCACATATAGTGCACTCTACTAGGGACTTATAAGTAAATTACTAGGGACTTATAAGTAAATTAAATAGGCAATCATGGATAAACCAATCAATAGTACAGTTTACACAGAGAGCATATGCACTTTAGCACTGGTTAGCAGTGGTCAAGTGCCAAGAGGTCAAAAGCCAACAACAACAGTTCAGAAAAAATAGGAGGAAGGAGGCAAAAAGTTTGGGGATGACCCTGTCAAAAAGCCAGGTCCAACAGTGCAAATTTAAAGCGCCGTAATGCCCCTCGGCCAAGTTCTTGCTGTGTTAACAAAAAAGTGCGCACACATTCATGAGGTCTGCTGCCAAATCACAAATACATTACTATCTGATAAACGTTTTGAGAAGGAGTATGCTGGATTCCTTAGAAAGTAAGTGCTGGCTTGTAAAACAAAACATCCCACTGCTTTAGTGAGGTATCTCACTAAGGTTAGGGTTACAAAAGAAATGGCATATTTACTTTCTCCATGGATAACTGGGTTGTGCAGTAATTCCTCAGAAAAATAAATTGTTCCTGCCTTTGGTAAAGTGGTTACTATGCCTCTTCTGAAAAATGAAAAACTAGACCCAAATGTTTGTTTTTTCTGACTATAGTCCTAATTCTTTTCTGCCATTCTTTGCACAAATATTGGAAAATGGGTTAACAAGCAGTCAACCACACACTGTAAAAAAGCACATGTGTAATAAGTATTAATCCTATTTCCGTGCCAGTTCTAGCACAGAAAGAGTGTTAACAGCTATCGCAATGATATTCTAGCGATGTTGGCCATGGGTAACTCTGCTGCATTAATACTTAAGACCCGACCTTGCATACTATTTCATTGGAAAGGCTTAGCGCCATTGGATCGAGGGATAAGCCACTGGTCTGGGTGGAATCCTTCATGAAGAATAGAAAACAGGCTATGTAGCTGGCTTTCATCCACTCAGATTTTAAGGAAATTGTATTGTGTACTGCCCTCAGCCCTATGCTTTTCAATATTTTTGTGGCTCCTCTTGCACAATATATTACAGCTTCTGGATTTCAGTTTAATGGGTATGCAGATGACACCCAAATAATTATGCTGATGGAGGGTGGTTGGTAATTACTTCAGGAGCAATTTAGCAGCTATATAATGAAGGTGGCGAATTGGATAAAAAACAACTTGCTTAACCTAAATTTAGATAAAATGGAAGTCCTGGTTTTTGGGTCCTCCTCCATCTGGTCCCATAAAAGGTGGCCAAACTCTTTGGGTGAATGCCCAGTACCAAGCGATTCAGCTCGAAAATGAGAAGTGCTGTTTGATAGCAGACTTTCCTTTGAGTTTCATATCAATAAGTTGATGTCTACTAGTTTTTAACTTCAGAGGCATCTTAAGACGCTATCCCAGTTCATCTCTTGTGAATCTAGGCAGTTGCCAGTGCAGCCATTGGTACTTAGCAGATTGGATTAATAGAGTGCCCTATATTTTAGGTTACCTGAGCACCTACAAATTAGACTGCAACTTATACAAACTGTGGCTGCTAGGTTGACTTTTGGAAAAATAAAATTTGATAGTGTTTCCTCCCTTATTAGAAAGCTTCACTGCCTGTTCATTAAGATGAGATGTCAGTTTAAAGCCCTCTGCATGTCTCAAAAAGCTCTTTATAGTGCAGTTCAATGCTCTTAAATGTCAGATATGTTTCAATGATATTGTCTGTCCAGGGTGCTTCGCTCCACATGGGCTGGAATTCTTATTATTTTCAGATCTCGGCTTGGCACAAGGCTTTTTAGGTGGTTATGGTTCAAGCCTGGAAAAAAATTGTCTATTCATCTTCATCTCGAGACTGATGTTATAAAATTTCGAAAAGGTTTGAAAACCTTTCTGTTTACTTCTGTTTAGGTATCTTTGATTGACAGGCAGTACACATGTTTGGCTTAGCGCCAAGACACCCAATGGGTAATTGCACGGGTAATACACAGTAAATAAAATAAATAAATCAGATAGATAGATAGATAGATAGATAGATAGATAGATAGATAGATAGATAGATAGATAGATAGATAGATAGATAGATAGATAGATAGATACTTTATTTGCATAGTTACTTAAAACCATTGTATCATAACCATCCACACAGTTTAGTGCATTGCTTAAAAGAGTTATCAAGTTCTGCGCTCCATGAAATACATTAATCGTTTACTACTTAGTTAATCTAAATCGTTAGTCAGCTACTGTTCCATACGAGAGGCATCTCAGAGCAGGTTGCCTCACTGTGTTTAATATTGCCCCTGCTGCTTTTTTTCCTACCAGAGTTAAGAATTTGACCCGTTGACAGTTCAACTGTAGGTCCACTGGGGCAAAACATGCCAGCATGGGTCGCTTCCTTGTTCGTAGGCCTCTTTCGTTAAATGTTTGTTTCAGTAGAGCTTTCCTTTCAAGTGCAAATTTTTCACAGGTGCAAAGCAAGTGTTGTAGGTCTTCTATGCCAGTGCCACACAGGTTGCAGGTGGTGTTTGCCGGATCTCTTAGTCAGTGGGTTGTATTTGGTGCTCATGGTAAAAGCCCCAGTCGGTACCTTTAAAACAGCTCTTTGGTGTGCCTTGAGAACCCGAGGCAGAGGTATGCTTGCAGGCCCAGGGTCGAGTAGGTGTTCAGTGTCATTCAGGCATGAGACCTCTTTGAGAAGGCTGCTTTGTTCTCCCATAAGGAATGTAATCTAATTGACCTCTAGACTGCTTTTTTGAAGACGCTGTGTGAAGTAGGGGATCCCCATAGATCAATGAGCCCTATCTTCCTCAGCAAGTCGTCTAAGTAGGCTCTGGCAGGTGAGACATTCTTGCGCTGAAGCTCCTGCCATAGATGGTGGTTGAGGGAGTCTGAGGTGGTTCCCCGAACTTTGTTCCAGAAATTAATGTATGCCCCTCGTCTTGCCAGAGACTGGTTCAGTAAGCCAAACTCAAGCCTGAGTTGGGCAGGAGAAGTGTATTTTGGGAGATTGAAGATAATCTGATAAATGTTACATACTGTGAGGTCTAGAATTTGGGAGTGTCTTCCTCTTTGTACTTCTCTCCTGAAAGTTATTGAGGGCAGGAGTTTGGCTTTCTGTACCAGTAAAAGAGGAGTAGAAGATGGACCATTCAGTTTTGTTTTCAGCCTTTTCAGGAATAATGCTAAGGCCAGCCTTTCCCCATAATGCTACCTCTTTGATGTGCAAAGTTACTGAGCTTGTCAATGGAGACCCTGAGGTATTTATATTTATGTGCTTTCTGGAGTTGTGTCTTACCCCAGTACCACGCCTGAGGGGACTTTCACTTGCTGCTAATTGACATAACATGAGTTTATTCAAAGTTTGCGGATAGGACGTTGGCATCCGAGTACAGCTGGGCAGCATTTATCAAACGCTGGAGCAATACCTTAGTGTGGCTAATCAGTACAAGGTAGTCGGCGTACATGGAACACGGCAGTGTGTGATCCCCTAATTTAGGTGCATGTGATTTCGTAAGAGCAAGAACCCCCGCCAGGTCTGCTAGATCCAGATTGAATAGTGTGGGGACCAGGACACTGCCCTGCTTCAGTCCTTTGGTGGTGTCTATCTTCCTTGAGAGGTGCGTGCCTGAGCCCAGTTTAATCTGTATCCAAGTGTCCTTGTGGAGGTCTAGTATCAATTTTAAAAGCAGTTGGGGGACACCCCAGCTGGTTAGTTTCTTTCACAGCAGATTTTTCTCCACGTTTTCAAAAGCATCCCTGAAGTCAACAAAGCATAAGTGGAGCTGCAGTTTATGTGCTTTAGCTTTGTCGATGCGGAGTGTAATAGACATCATGTTTGTTATGGTGCCAGATACGTTTGAGAATCCTTTTTGTGTGTTAGGGTCTATTCTCTTTTCAGCTATCCATGCTGATTGGGGCTCCAACAGGAGTCCTGCAAAGTACTTTTCTTCGTTGTCTATTAAAGCAATTAGACAATAGTTTTTTGGAAGGGATCTGTCCCTGTAAATGGGTGAGATTATGGATCCCTTCCAGGATGATGGAATTGTGCTGGTGAGGCCAATTTCTGAGTAGAGAGGGTCTAAAGTCATTCCCCAGAAGGACATGCTGTGTTTATAAACTGCAGGAAGAAGGCCATTCGGTCCCGGTGCTCCTTCCCTCCTGCCCTTGGCTATTTGGCCAGTTATCCTGGTAGTTGCTGCCATTGGAGCAGATGATGACACGTGTGGGCACAGGAGCAGACAGAGGGTTCCCTCTCTTTGTGTGGACATTTCAAAAGGGACTGAGGTTCTGTGCTGAGACTGAAGTGTTCTCCAAGATGTTGTGCCCATATGTCTTCTTGTATGTGCGATGTGATGTCGCCATGTTCGGGCATGAAAGTTTATATATTGTGTGTCAGAACCATGCACTGTTATTGCTCTTTGCGTCCTTATATAGCTTAGCCCATAGATCTTCTTTGCGGGTACTGTTGATTGTCTGCTTGAGCTTTTTCAATGTCCATTTGTGGTGCCTTAAAGCACCTAGCAGGTCTGGGTTGCCAGACCTGCTTCTGAGGTGCCTTATGGTGGAATTGGTCTTACTTTTTTGATCTTTTAGCTTGGCTCTTTGTTCCTGTGACATGAGTGTTGTCACTGAGAGAGCTGTGGGTGGACGGGTGAATACAGGTTTGGCGTATTTTTCACGTAGCTTGGTGGTTAGTGGTTCCCACTTCGCCACCTAACTTTTGCTTGTGGTTTTCAGTTTGGTTACTAGGTCCATTGTGCGTTGGACAAGAACTCTATGTTTGATTGATCACAGTTAACCCGTTTGTGGTGTAGGGAGTAATAAACGGGATTGTTGTCCTTTCCAAATAGGGGATCATCAGAGAGAGTACTAACTCCTGTGGGCAGTAGTCACTCTCCCCCCTGTCCCCTAGGTGATTGGTGGTGACGTGGTCACGCAGTGCAAACAACATGAACGAATAGTTGATCTTTGTGGAAGAATTTACTGAGAAGTATGATGCAGCTGGTGGAAAGCCGTCCCAGAATCGTCCATTCAGAGCTCTTAGCTGCAAGTGTTCCAAGACATTAAGTAACGACCTGCTTGTTGTTGAGGGTCGTCCGTACTTGTTGTTCCCACTGTGTTGGCAGTCACCAGGTGGTGGAAAGAGCGATTGCAGCTTGATTCGTGGGGGCTCGGTGGAGGTGCAGGTTGAAGTCACCAGAGATAATGATGTTAGCTGTTTCTGCTATTTCTCCACTGCTTATGAGGTTCTCAAGCTGGTCCACCAGCTGGGTGGAGTCTTTAGATTTTAGCTTGGGGTGGAGTAAATGTTTACAATTACTACCTCAACTTTAGACGTATTCTTAGTTGTATTAATTGTAACTGTGATGATAAAAGGGAGGGTAGAGGCAGGAGGGGTAACTTTGGCTGACATAGCTAGGGAGATATATGTGGCAAGGCCGCCCATCAAATGGCCATGCCTCCCTCTCCTGGTTGCTGGATTAAAATGAAAACATATAACCCTACAGATGGAAGGGCTCATCTAGGCATGTTTCTTGCAGCAATATGATATCAAAGGTGCTGATGTACTGGAGAAAGTCTTGATCTCAGCTTTTGGCACGGAGACCATTCATGTTCCATGAGCAGAGACGAAGAACGTCCTTTGTTGGTGAGGCATCCCTTTTTTTGTCTAGTACTGGTCAGCAAGGCCCATTATGGATGTTATTTGTTCTAGAGATCCACCTTAGGGTGTAAGAGGTATTTTGATGTTGATGTTGAGCAGCTCCGAAAATGGTCAGCACTGGTGATTGTCGGCGATCTATTGTTCCTTGGTGAGCGTCCCCGGGCCCTCTTGAGTATGTAAGTGGTGTGTTGGATCAGGGGCACTAGCTTGATTCTGGAGTCAGCCGATAGTAGGGGAAGTGGGTACCCAATTTTGCGATACTCAGTGATGCTTATGCCCCAGCGCTCGAAGGTTGCTCTTTCCGCAAAGATTGTTTGGGCTATTAGGCTTGACACCCACGTGGCTTTGGTCTCTTCTTGGGCTAATCAGTAGTATAGTGAATGAACTCGACTGCCAGAAGGTCTGTTGAACTCATGTCAGTAGTGGCTGGAATATGCGATAGCAGTCTGAGAATGTTGCCTCTGTTCAGGATGTCACCTGAGCCTATTGATTTGTAGTGAGGATGAAATATGAGAATATTGGTATCCAGGTGCTCAGAGGGTGAATCCGTTTTTTGTGGAGGTTTGGTTGAAGCGTTGCCCCTATTCTGGTCCCCGGAGTTGTTATGCACATACCGGCAGGCACCAGCTTAACTCTCGAGTTTAGGGCCAGTTTGTGTACAGGACGCAATCTGAGAACTTCCCTTGGGGAGAGACGGGTTGGATTGTTTGGGTTCTGGTGGGGGTGCAGCTTTGAGGACTGATGAGACCTGTCATGCATGTGAATTGTAGGTTCCATATGCAGAGGTCACTTTAAGTTATGAGTAGAGCGCAGTTGTGGCTGTGACGTTATTGCCTACCCGTTACTCTGAAGGTGTGACTGGTGCAGTTGGTGCGGTGGTAACTGTGGCTGTGTTAATGATATCAGGGACCTCCCCTTGCCCCTGCTTGCTTCCAGTGGACAGTTGCTCTTCCCAGGGGGGCCATGTTGAGCTGGCCTCTTGTACTGTTGCTGCGAGAGGTGCGGAAAGATGATCTACGTTAAAAGTGTTGGTCATGCCACCCTTGTGTGGCTGTTTTTAAACATGTCTGCTCTTTGGATCCCTTTGATCGTGAAAGAAGGGCTGTTGGTGCTTCATGGCTGGCCTCTTTTTCTGGGAGCCCTGGTTTGGTGACAGTTGCAAGATTAAAGATGCAGGTAATGTCCTTGCTATTCCCTGGAGATTTCTTCTTGTAGCTTTTACTTCTCTGTGCCCGTCTTTGCTTGGCATTTGTCTTTCAGTTGAGTTGTCCATCCACGGGACAGCAAGGTTGTTGGATGGACACCAGAATTTGGGTGTTGCCTCCTGTCAGAGCCCAGTGGTTGATGCTGCTGCTGCAAGAGCCGTTTGATCAGGCCATATTGCCTTGTCCTGATCCCTTGCTCCCTGGCCGTGCTCAATGATCTAGCTGTGTGCAGTAGTTCCCTGGCAAATCCTGAGCTGGGCAGCCAGCTTCAGGGCAGGAGAGGGGAGGGTGGTGGGAAGCCTGCTGTTTTAGGGTTGCACACAGGTTGCACAGCATGAGAGGTAGTGTGGATTATTTGTCTATAATTGGACCACATGTGCAATTGGCCTCTGAGCTGCCTGAGACACAATGCATCTGCATGAGGAGCGATTTCAAGTCTTCCAGTTTCCCATCTATTCCTGAAACAAATACTGCCAGTATGTTAAGTGATGTTAGTTAGACATCCATTTTGTCCAATTGCTATTGAAGAGCTTCTACTAGAAGATGTATGGTTTTCGGTAAGGAAGCCCATGAACCCCCAGTGTGTAGTTCCCTAGGGTTTAGACTGGGGTCCAGTTCTATTGGTGCTGTAACCCTCTTGTTAGGGCTCATGTCAGTGCACTTGCCCTCCTTAATGTTTGTTAGATGGAGATCGGTGTCAGGGGTTGCCCTGTCAGCAGGAGGAGAGTCTTGAGAATATGCAGTAAGCATGTCTTCCTACACTTTCATGCCTAAGTATGACAGTATCTCTTCGTCCTCTGCTGTCGGGTTTGCATGAGTAGTTGAGGTGGCTTGCATTGCAGAATTTGCAGAATTTGTTAGTGAGGTTGTGCCCTGCATTCCCTGTATACCTTGGGAAGACTGGCCCTCCTCTTCAGGGGGTGTAGGCGGTGCCATTGTGATTTCGCTTGGAGCTAAGGCATCTTGGTAGATTTTTTTTGTTGGAAGGGGGCAGTCTCCTGGTACTCTGAGAACTGCCAGGGTGCCATGTGGATTTCTGCTTAGATGGTTTGATCGTGTTGCCCCCTGAGTGATTGAGATTCATTTGTGTTTGTCGTTCTACTTTTACTTGAACTTGTAGCTTCTTCCATTATGGTGGGATGACACCAAGGTGAGCTGCTTGATGTGCAGATAGTGGGGAGTGAGAGTTGTAGCGGAGACGTTCACTGTAAGTTTGCTGAGGACTTGCTGAAAAGTTCTTGTACACCTGGTTTGCTGGGTTCAAAGGTGGTCCAAGGAGCGGTCGTTGGAGACAAAGAGTTCCCAAGATTCACAATGTTGCTCCTCACGTTGGCTAGATGTGCCGTATGCCACAAGATCTTGATGCGTCTGGCAGCTCTTCCCAATTGGCTAGTCCTATGCTAGGGTGTGCAGGTGACGACCTGGGGATGCAGAAGTTTGCTTTGCTTCTGCAGGCTTGTGGAGGGGAGGGGAGGGCACTGGGCCCTAGAGAACTAGGAGAAGCTGGGAGAGACCACCTCAAGACCACCCAGACTCTTTGCCAGACTTGTTGCTTCTTGGCCCTGTTGGCCCGATTGATCAGCGATGTAGCAAGAGGGTTCCCTCCCTTGTCCTGGCTAGTAGCCAGTGGCTGGTGGAACCAGTGATGGCACCAGTGATGCCCAACAGTGCTGCCTGTGTGTAGGGTGTTTGGGAGGGACTGCTGGTAGGTCTGAGAAGTTAAACAGTTCAACCCAGGGATGGGCAGGATGCAGTGAACTAGTGAGTGGGGGTTCTGCCTCCCCCATGGCTCCCGTTGCCTCTTGCCACTTGCCCCAGTCCCAGTATCTCGGGCGCACTATGCTGGGTGGGGAGGCAAGCGCCCAGCAATGTGGTGGCTTCGGGGCAAGGGGGGAGAAGCTGCCCCCTAGGGGCAGAGATCTGCCACAATGCCACTGTCTCACCTGTGCCACATTGAGGAGAGCAGAGCCGCGTGATGCTGGTGACAGTCGAGTGCAGGCGGGTGCTGGGCAGGTGCGGGGTTGTTGAGTGCTGGCCTGGAGGCTCCGTCTGCTCCATCTGCTCCGCTCACCCAGCTCCCATCTCCTGTCCCGTCTCGGCCCTGGTCCTGGGCTCAGTCTGAGCTTCCTCCCTGCTGCGTTTGAGTGCTCTGGATTGCTTCCTGCTTAAAACAGCTGCAGTAAAGCTAGTGCCAGTTAGTTGCAGAAACTTTTCAGCGCTATCGGTCAGGAAAAAATAAACAATAAAAAATAAGATCTCAGCAGATGCTGATACTTTACTGCCACAGTGGTCAGGGTTTCAGACTTAAAGACAGCAACATGAGTTTGAAAGATTTACATTTTACATCTCTTTTTGTTGAAGCTCCAGACACATTGGCACTCACCAGAGACACACTCGGAGAACACCTTTAAAAATAATTAGGGCCATATTTATACTCTGTTTGCGCCGAATGTGCGTCAAAAATTTTGACGCACAATCGGCGCAAACCCTGCCCCATATTTATACTTTGACGTCCGACCCCGCGGGCGTCAAAATTCCACCATGTGCGTCATTTTTTGGAAGGGGGAACCAGCCTTGCGTTAATTATATGCAATGTAGGCGTTCCCTTCCAAAAAATGACTTTAAGGCCTGTGCCCCATATTTATACTCTGACGTCATTTTGACGCACAGGAGGGGTGGGCCTTAAAAAACGACGCACAGCCTGATGGGCGCCGTTTTTTAACGCCTTGGTCAGGGCAGGCGTTAAGGGTCCTGTGAGCTCGGAAGGAGCCCAGAGGTGCCCTCACCTGCCCCCAGGGACACCCCCTGCCACCCTTGCCCACCCCAGGAGGACACCCAGGGATGGAGGGACCCATCCCAGGGAAGTAAAGGTAAGTTCGGGTAAGTATTTTTTCAGATTTTTTTTGTGGCATAGGGGGGCCTGATTTGGGCCCCCCTACATGCCACTATGCCCAATGGCCATGCCCAGGGGACATAAGTCCCCTGGGCATGGCCATTGGGCAAGGGGGCATGACTCCTGTCTTTGCTAAGACAGGAGTCATGTCATTGGAGGTTGGGCGTAAAAAAAAATGGTGCAAATCCGGTTTGAGGCCTGGATTTTGCCTCAGACCTGACTTGCCCCGTTTTTTGACGCACAACCCCCATTTTCCCATACGCCGGCGCTGCCTGGTGTGAGTCATTTTTTTTTACGCACACCAGTCCGTAGCGCCGGCTAACGTCATTCCGTTGGCGCAGTTGTGCGTCAAAAAGTATAAATATGGGCCTTAGTGCTTTCATGAAATTTTGGTTTACGCATAGTAATGCTTCGTTTCTTGAACAGCAGATTCTTATGTGTTAAGCTGTTAGCAAATGACATACGAGCAACCCCTGTGAGCGGCTGGAATTACATTAAGAAGTGTTGTACAGTGTTTTATGAAACTCAATTTAAAAACAACGCTGTTACTAACACTGCAGTGTTTTGCTAAATGAACAGCAATACAAAGTAAATAATCCCCCTAATATATGGAACATTGTTTACCGGAATTCTGTTTCTTTGAGAAGGATGGCGTCCTTTGTCACACAGCAGTGCTTGATCTGTATGTATTAGGGGTTAAACTGTTACAGCAATCTCAGAGGTTGTCTGGTACAAACTTAAATGCAAGTATGTCTGATAAAATTAAATTCATGAGATAAGCAAACCCAATTGAAATGTACAATATATAATAAATCTATCTTTTATGTATGTATCGCTCAAAATCTAAATATTACAATTAATAGTGACTGAAAATATTGGCTCCCATATATCAACACCAAATGAGCGAGGGTGGGAGTGCTTCAGGGAAGAGTTCAAGCTATCGTATGGCAGGTAGAAGCACCTGGACGAGGCGGAGATCAGGAAAGGATGTCACACAATCACACTGCGGAGAGAGTAACATGGAGTGCGGGAGAGGCGCAGAGGAGGGAAAAAAGCATACATGGAAGAATGCTGGAAATGACATGCACTCTCATGGAGCGCTTCACTAAAACTAAAAATAAAAGTTCCTGGAAAGCCAGTACTCATGGAAGGATGGGAGCTGCCAATGAGAAATGCTCCAAACAGGATTTGCTCCACTTGAGAGACAAACACTAGTTGCAGGGGCTAAAACAAACAAAAGCACCAAGTAGAATGAAAGCACTTGTCAATTATATAAGGCAAAACCAATTGCAAACAATGGACAGAATACATTTCTAAATAACCTTTCGTAATGTCCCCGATATGTGCTTCGCAACCAGACAACTGCGCTGTCTGTTACGTTTGGATCTGAAAATTACCGGTTTTGATAACGGAAATCTAAGGATGTTTCCCGAGGTTATAAAATGTTAGATGCCTGTATCTCTTAAATGGCAACTTTAATTACATATTCAGTTGGTTGGGCCTCCTACCCTTACTGAAATAATAATATCAATGAAACTAAATCACCATTCTACTCACTGATGCCCGCTACAGGCCGGAAACTGGGACATTTTTGGTGTCAGTTCAAAAACAAATTTACAATATAGCAACTTCGGAACCACAGGTTCAGAGTGATAGTTCAAATCTTCCCAGAAAGAGAGCAACATGCCTCCAACAACAGCAGTGAAAGTTAGATAACATCGTACAGTTCCCAATCAGTACATTGGGTGACAGAGGCATCACCAACATCAGGGGTCAAATGACACCACAGATGCTGTCCAGGAATATCTCCTGCAGATTCTTATCCATCAAAATATCCAGATGTTTTTTAGCTCGGACAGATGCAGCTGGACTATTGGGGCTTCTTTGCTCCCTCTATGCAGCTCTTCACCCACTTGGCCTTGGCTTTGTCCTCTATGTAGTGAGTGTCCTTGGCAGTTGGACCTTAACTTTGTTCTACTGATACAATTGTCTCCGGTGCCCTGGGGTTAGACTAAGCCTTGGGTAATACAGCAGTCAAGGATCAGTTCAGATGTAGGCATGTATGCAATATGCATAATT
This sequence comes from Pleurodeles waltl, assembly GCF_031143425.1. Lineage (NCBI taxonomy): Eukaryota > Metazoa > Chordata > Amphibia > Caudata > Salamandridae > Pleurodeles > Pleurodeles waltl. Next base: position 458,395,727 of record NC_090450.1, read on the forward strand.
AGCTTTTGCACATTCATGCATAATTGCACAAAATGCACAACTGGCATTTTACGCTGTATTTTAGAGTGCATTGCGCCCTCACGTCCACTTTGGACACAAAGATGCATTTTAATAAGTGTCAAAAAAAGCTCCATGATCAATGACTGCTCGCACTCTTTCTTTCAGGTTGTTCCTGTGTGTTTGCGGAACTTTTTACCACACACAGTGCATTCGCAGTACATTTTTACAGTGGACAGCATGTAATTACATGATGTGGCTCAATAGCGTTATTGAGGAAATTTCACTAACAAGAGGAACACGAAACTAGTTAAACGATATTAATTGCGCTGGTGAATTGCAAATGTTTGCCACGCCTAGTCAGATTCTATTTACCGGCTACCAGAACTCATTTTTAAACCTAAAGTAGACACATCATTGAAATACTCCAAATTCAACAAGGAGTTCACTTTTCATCAACACAGTGGGAAGCCAAAAACTTAATTTAAACTTTCCCAACATGTTGGATTACACATCAATGTTTGCATTTTTTTCTTACTAAATGTTAAGGAACAGACTACATATAGGGCCTCATTACGACCCTGGCGGGCGGCGGAGGCCGCCCGCCAGGATGCCGCCCTCCATAATACCGCTCCGCGGTCAGAAGTCCGCGGAGGGTATTATGAATTTTTCCCTGGGCTGGCGGGCGGTCTCCAAAAGACCGCCCGCCAGCCCAGGGAAAAACTCCCTTCCCACGAGGATGCCGGCTCGTAATCGAGCCGGCGGAGTGGGAAGGTGCGACGGGTGCTACTGCACCCGTCGCGTATTTCACTGTCTGCTATGCAGACAGTGAAATACTAGCGGGGCACTCTTACGGGGGCCCCTGCAGTGCCCATGCCATTGGCATGGGCACTGCAGGGGCCCCCAGGGGCCCCACGACAATCCTTACCGCCATCCTGTTCCTGGCGGGCGAGCCGCCAGGAACAGGATGGCGGTAAGGATTGTCAGAATCCCCTCGGCGGCGCAGCGAGCTGCGCCGCCTTGGAGGATTCTTAGGGGCAGTGGAAAACCGGCGGGAGACCGCCGGTTTTCCCTTTCTGACCGCGGCCAAAGCGCCGCGGTCAGAATGCCCAAGGGAGCACCGCCGGCCTGTCGGCGGTGCTCCCGCCCCCGTTGGCCCTGGCGGTTCTCTACCGCCAGGGTCATAATGAGGCCCATAGACTTGTTTGCGTTTCTTTAAAGTTTACAACTAACTGCCTGTCTTTTTCAGCAAATGACAGCATTCAAATATGGCATGCAAATAAGAATAAAATGCAAACATGGAAAATTAATTCTGGATACAGTTACTTGTGTGTGAAGTGTGCTATATAAATGTTATTATCACTATCATTCTGATGAAGGCCCTCCTTAACAAGTATGGAGAACCCAGACTTTAGGCGTTCATTTACCAAGGCGAGAGAACTCTTAAAACAACTACAGAATGTAAACAGTACATAAGCCCAGAACACCGTTTGATTTCCCAGAAGTATCCTGTGGTAAGAGATGTCATAAAACATTTATGCGTATATTGAAGGGACAAACAGAGTAAGGGAATCGATTACGGGCAATTTTTTAACCTCTTATTCTTTTTTACCTTTTTAACCTTTTTCTGGTCTTATAAGAGTTTTTATTACGTGTTTTCAGTGATTTTTAAGATTGGGAAGGTTTTTTATTCTTGAGGCACTTTTTCACTTTATTACTTTAACGCTTGAATAGAACGCTGGGGCTTACCCGTGGCCGCTAGTTCCGGGGGCTCATTCCTTGTTTAAGGCTGAGGTAGAGCTCCCCGTCTGCCGATCAGCTGTTCTGACGCTTGCCGTGAGGTTTGGGCCTGTCAGAGCCCACCTCCCATGAGGCATCTAGCGGCAGACATATTGGGAGGAATTTAGGTCAGCAAGCTAGTTGCTTGCTGACGCTTGCTGACGCTTTGATCTCTGGGGTGCCATTAACTTCAAACGCTGGCGCGAAAGCGGACGCGCAGCGGACAAACAGAGTAAGGGAATCGATTACGGGCAATATTTTAACCTCTTATTCTTTTTTACCTTTTTAACCTTTTTCTGGTCTTATAAAAGTTTTAATTACGTGTTTTCAGTGATTTTTAAGATTGGGAAGGTTTTTTATTCTTGAGGCACTTTTTCACTTTATTACTTTAACGCTTAAATAGCACGCTGGGGATTACCCACGTCAGCTGGTCCCGGGGGCTCATTCCTTGTTCAAGGCTGAGGTTGAGCTCTCCATCTGCCGATCAGCTGTTCTGACGCTTGCTGTGAGGTTTGGGCCTGTCAGAGCCCACCTCCCACGAGGCATCTAGCGGCAGACATATTGGGAGGAATTTAGGTCAGCAAGCTAGTTGCTTGCTGACGCTTGCTGACGCTTTGATCTCTGGGGTGCCATTAACTTCAAATGCTGGCGGACGCGCAGCGGACAAACAGAGTAAGGGAATCGATTACAGGCAATATTTTAACCTCTTATTCTTTTTTACCTTTTTAACCTTTTTCTGGTCTTATAAGAGTTTTTATTACGTGTTTTCAGTGATTTTTAAGATTGGGAAGGTTTTTTATTCTTGAGGCACTTTTTCACTTTATTACTTTAACGCTTGAATAGAACGCTGGGGCTTACCCGTGGCCGCTAGTTCCGGGGGCTCATTCCTTGTTTAAGGCTGAGGTAGAGCTCCCCGTCTGCCGATCAGCTGTTCTGACGCTTGCCGTGAGGTTTGGGCCTGTCAGAGCCCACCTCCCATGAGGCATCTAGCGGCAGACATATTGGGAGGAATTTAGGTCAGCAAGCTAGTTGCTTGCTGACGCTTGCTGACGCTTTGATCTCTGGGGTGCCATTAACTTCAAACGCTGGCGCGAAAGCGGACGCGCAGCGGACAAACAGAGTAAGGGAATCGATTACGGGCAATATTTTAACCTCTTATTCTTTTTTACCTTTTTAACCTTTTTCTGGTCTTATAAGAGTTTTTATTACGTGTTTTCAGTGATTTTTAAGATTGGGAAGGTTTTTTATTCTTGAGGCACTTTTTCACTTTATTACTTTAACGCTTGAATAGAACGCTGGGGCTTACCCGTGGCCGCTAGTTCCGGGGGCTCATTCCTTGTTTAAGGCTGAGGTAGAGCTCCCCGTCTGCCGATCAGCTGTTCTGACGCTTGCCGTGAGGTTTGGGCCTGTCAGAGCCCACCTCCCATGAGGCATCTAGCGGCAGACATATTGGGAGGAATTTAGGTCAGCAAGCTAGTTGCTTGCTGACGCTTGCTGACGCTTTGATCTCTGGGGTGCCATTAACTTCAAACGCTGGCGCGAAAGCGGACGCGCAGCGGACAAACAGAGTAAGGGAATCGATTACGGGCAATATTTTAACCTCTTATTCTTTTTTACCTTTTTAACCTTTTTCTGGTCTTATAAAAGTTTTAATTACGTGTTTTCAGTGATTTTTAAGATTGGGAAGGTTTTTTATTCTTGAGGCACTTTTTCACTTTATTACTTTAACGCTTAAATAGCACGCTGGGGATTACCCACGTCAGCTGGTCCCGGGGGCTCATTCCTTGTTCAAGGCTGAGGTTGAGCTCTCCATCTGCCGATCAGCTGTTCTGACGCTTGCTGTGAGGTTTGGGCCTGTCAGAGCCCACCTCCCACGAGGCATCTAGCGGCAGACATATTGGGAGGAATTTAGGTCAGCAAGCTAGTTGCTTGCTGACGCTTGCTGACGCTTTGATCTCTGGGGTGCCATTAACTTCAAATGCTGGCGGACGCGCAGCGGACAAACAGAGTAAGGGAATCGATTACAGGCAATATTTTAACCTCTTATTCTTTTTTACCTTTTTAACCTTTTTCTGGTCTTATAAAAGTTTTAATTACGTGTTTTCAGTGATTTTTAAGATTGGGAAGGTTTTTTATTCTTGAGGCACTTTTTCACTTTATTACTTTAAGGCTTAAATAGCACGCTGGGGCTTACCCGCTGCAGCTAGTTCCGGGGGCTCATTCCTTGTTCAAGGCTGAGCTCTCCGTCTGCCGATCAGCTGTTCTGACGCTTGCCATGAGGTTTGGGCCTGTCAGAGCCCACTTCCCATGAGGAATCTAGCGGCAGACATATTGGGAGGAATTTAGGTCAGCAAGCTAGTTGCTTGCTGACGTTAGCTGACGCTTTGATCTCTGGGGTGCCATTAACTTCAAATGCTGGCGCAAAAGCGGACGCGCCAAAGGCAAGCCCGTCTGCGCCCGTCCACGTCCGGAAGGGGCCGGGGGCCAGATACTATGCTACAAATCAGTCTGTCTTATACTTTAATCAGGACTTATTGTCTTTACATAAAACCCATGTTAAGTATTGCTGCAGTCATTTTGATCCGGCAGGGGATTTGATCGTGATCTGTAATCATTGCCATTGGAAACCCTCGCCCAATTTGGAAGATGGGGATATTTCAGAATCGCATAGTAAAGAGAAGCTTTCCAAGCAAAGCATGGTATGGGGTTTGATTAATGCCGGTTCTTTAATTAAACATGCCCTTGAAATTAACGGAGTGATTAAGCCAGACAACTTGGATTGTCTCTTTGTTACGGAGACTTGGGCCTGTGAGGACTCTAATCCAGATGTTATCATTGCTTCTCCTCCAGGCTACTCCTTTGTGAGACTAGATAGAATAGGAAAAAGAGGAGGGGGGTTAGCCATTATTTTAAAAAATGATTTAAGTTGCTCATTAATGGAACATAAGGGCTGCCCCCAGACATGTGAAAGTACTTATTTCAAAATTAAAATTCAGAACAGCCAGGTTATAGAAGGCCTGCTTCTATATAGACCGCCAGGCCCCAAGAATGCTTTTTTGGCGGCCTGGCCGTCAATGTTGGAACCTCTTCTCCTAGTTAAGAATGCTCTGGTATTAGTCGACTTCAATCTTCATCTAGATGATCTCGCTGACCCAAGTATGGTGGACTTCACAAGCTACATGCAGAGTTTGGATTGGCTCTCTGGAGATAGCGCTCCTTCACATAGAGCTGGCCATAGGCTAGACGCCATCTTTTCAAGACCTGGACTGATTCCCAGGAACGATAATAGGGAGGTAGACTGGTCTGATCACTCTCTTCTATCTTTTAATCTTTCCCGGTCATCGCCTATATCTAAACCCCTCTTCAATACTGCTCTAAAAAAACCATGGTACAAAATCAATAAGGGCAATTTTTCGCAGGCCTTGAAAGTGGGTTGGGTCCAAGTTCAGCTATTAGGAGGATCCCAACTGGAGATTTTTGAGTGGGGTTTGAAAGGGGCCATTGCCGAGCTTGCCCCTCGGGCCAGGATAAATTCTAATGGCCGTCAGGCGCAATCTGCTCCCTGGTTTTCGGAGGAGTTGAAAGGTCTTCAAATAAATTATCGTAGGCAAGAGCGCCAATGGCTTTTGAATAAATCCCTTTCAGAAAGAGGAAATCTTAGGGAAACCTGAGGAAGTATAAAACAGCCATTAAGCTAGATAAAACTTCTCACTTCTCTAATGTAATTAGAGGGGCCTTGAACTTGTCTAAGGAACTGTTTAATACAGTTCGTTCTTTAACACCTCCTTCAGCAGCAGTCGCCCCGTTGGAAAATTCCCCACAATTCTGTCAGTCAGTGGCGGATTTTTTTAATAATAAAATCATCAAATTGCTGACTAATTTTAGTCCCCCTCTCCCGGTGTTAGAAGACTTAGAGGATATAGCTTCTTCATGCTTGGCAGAACCATTGCAAGTACTGGATAATTTTCAACCTCTCTCTGTAAACAAAATTTGTGATCTTCTTATCGCTCTTAAATCAGGAGCACCCACGGATCTCTGTCCACCCCGTATTCTAAAGTTATCCCCTCAGTTGGTGGCCGAGGCCCTTGAACCTGTGTTTGCGGAGATTCTTCAGGAAGGAATCTTCCCGGCAGCCTGGAAGCAGGCCACTCTGAACCCGCTTATTTAAAAACCAGGAAAAGAAGTGGTGGACCTCATTAATCTTCGCCCGATTTCTCTACTCCCGGGGTTGGCCAAAATATTAGAAAAACATCTTAACTATGAGTTGTCAGTTTTCCTTCAGGAGAATGGTAAACTGGACCCTTCACAGCATGGCTCTCGGGGCGCTCACAGTATGGAAACCGCACTCATTTCCACGTCAGACATGATTCGTTGAAGAGGCGATCTGAGAGAGGGTTCGATTTTGGTCCTGTTAGATTTATCAGCAGCTTTTGATACTATTTCTCATACTATTTTATGTAATCGTTTGGCCCAAGCTGGAGTGAGAGGGAAGGCCCGGCAGCTTCTTAGCTCCTTCCTCATGGATAGAACTATCACAGTGGCATGTGGTGATCACCGGGATTCTCCCTTCCAACTCCCATGTGGCGTTCCGCAGGGATCTTCTCTCAGTCCGACACTCTTTAATCTTCATATGGCACCTTTGGCGAACCTGGTACGTTCATTTGGGGCCCAGATTGTCTCCTATGCAGACGATACGCAGATGATTGTGCCCATTTCTCACAATTTGGAGGACACAAAGTAAAACTTTCAATGCTGCATGTTAGCAATTAACAATTGGATGACTTGCAACTGGCTTAAACTTAACAGGGGCAAGAGAGTGATTATGTGCTTTGGCTGCAACAACTCTCCTTGGGACAATGGATGGTGGCCTCCCGTCTGTTGGGGCTGCCCGTTGCCTGTGCCTGCAGCAAAAAATCTAGGCATCTTTTTTGATGATTCATTTTCTTTTAAGCTACAGATTAATCATCTGGTCAAGGTCTGCTTTTGGATATTAAAAATACTTAAGAAAATTTTACATCTTTTAGAGGATGACCTAAGACGACCGGTTGTACAGGATTTAGTCACTTCTAGACTGGATTATTGTAATTAGTTGCTGCTCAATGCTAATAAATCTTCCTTAAATAAATTGCAGTCAATTCAGAATGCGGAAGCTCCTTTAACCTTAAATTTTCCTCAGTCTATATCTGCCAAGAGATGTGTTGTATCCCTACATTGGCTTCCGATTAGGAAGATAATTTTTTTTAAAACACTCTGGGGGTCATTACAACATTGGCGGTAAAAGCCACTTACCGCCGTGCAGAAGACCGCCAATAAACCGCCGCGGCATTCCGCCACAGCTATTATGACCCACATTTCGGAATCTGCCGAAATTCAGACACCCACACAACTCCGCCACACCAAAGGTCAGTGTTAAACTGGCGAAAACAAATCCTCCACCTCCACGCCAACAGAAACACACCCATGCTATTACGACCCACGAATCCAAGTGGGGGTCTTTCAACCGCGGTATTCCATTGGCGGTACACACCGCCGCGCTCAAAATACACACACATCTCCAAAACACCGCCACATTGGACAATTCCAAATACACACACCTGATACACATACACACACCACTCCCACACACCCATTACAATATAAAACACACACCCACATCACCCACAAACCCCTACGACCAAAAATTAGTCACGAAGGCCAGAGAGACAGCACTGATTAGACAATCCCACCACACAGAGGCACACAACACCATCACCCACACAACATCCACGCACAAAACACCACACACCACTACACATCACCACACTCATCACCACATACACCACCCCACACATCACGCACACCACCCCATGGCACGCCAAAGACACCCCCGCTTTTCCGAGGAGGAGCTCAGGGTCATGGTGGAGGAAATGGTACGGGTAGAGCCACAGCTATTTGGCTCACAGGTGCAGCACACATCCATAGCCAGGAAGATGGAGCTATGGCGCAGAATAGTCGACAGGGTCAACGTTGTGGGACAGCACCCAAGAAATCGGGAGGACATCAGGAAGAGGTGGAACGACCTACGGGGGAAGGTGCGTTCAACGGTCTCCAGGCACAACATCGCGATTCAGCGGACTGGCGGCGGACCCCCACCTCCTCCCCCACAACTAACAACATGGGAGGAGCAAGTCTTGACCATCATGCATCCTGAGGGCCTCGGAGGAATCGGTGGAGGAATGGACACTGGTAAGTCAAATCTTAACTATCATATCCCCCACCCTACCTGCATGCTATCACACACCCCCACCCTCACCCCCTCACCTATCACTCCAACTCCTCACTAATGTACTAATAACACAAACCACACATCCCAACACCAAGCCCTGCATGACACAACTAAGCATGGACACCCAGCACTCAAGCATAGCCACTGCACATACCCATAACAACCCCCTAACCATCATCCCACAAGCCACCACACAGGAATGCTTGCACTGGGGTACACGCACACCCACCCATTGCACACCATCACACACACACATGCAATAATCCTGCTCTTATGCCCCTGCAGGATCACGAAGGACCGTCACCACACCGGAGGGTCCAGACATCTCCACTCCACCCACAGAAGAGGCCCACAGTGATGATAGCAGCTCTGCCCTACTGGAGCCTGATGACCAGCCCGGACCATCGTGGGCCTCGGGACAGTCGGTTCCCCTTGCACAGGCACAGCCCAACACTGACCTTCCACCCTCTGGTAACACCAGTACAGCACCCACCCAGCGGGCCCAAACCTCCGTACCCAGGACAGGTCAATCAGCTGTGTGTCCACTACTACAGGGAACCCAGGATAACCCACCACCCCAACAACAACAGGGACCTGGGGGCAGTGGTAGTGGGCACACGGTCCAGGGGACGGAGGCACAGGAACACAGGGGAACTGGGAGGGCTGCTGTGCGACAGGGGGCGGACAGGCCAAGGGAACCCACTCTCCACGAGCCCCTCTCCTCCATCATGGGAGCATACCACCACTCCCAGGAGACGATGGCGACGGTCCTGGTCAAGTTTCAAGAGACCCAGCGCCTGCAGGAGGAACAGTATTTGGGGTTCAGGGAGGAGCTCAGGACCATCAGCTCTGCCTTGGGCACCATCGTAGGGGTGCTGAAGGACATAAAGCAGACCATGAGGGACACCGTGGCACTCCAAGGGGCCCCTGACACTAGCCTGGACGATGAACTGCCCACCACCTCCGCCGGCGCTAGTGGACAGGATGCCCCGCCACAGGACCACCACACCAGCACCCCACCCCCTGCAGACGGACAACCAACACGCAAGCGGTCCCTGAGATCCAGGAACAGGACAGAGCAAGATGGCAAGACCCCCGCCAGGAAATGAGACTACCCTGATTGTCCCCCCACTGTCCCACTTTGTTACCCTGTCCATACTTAAACTGCCCCAGCTCCACTTCCTATGCCCATATGGGCAGTGCACCTGTGAGACTAATAGACTGGACTCTGCCATGGACATTCCTCCACCATCACCCATCACCATTTTACAACCCCCCTCCATTTTTTAGCACTTAAATAAACACCCTTGAACAACAAAACAATCTGGAGTCGGTCTATGATTTGGTAAAATGTATTATCAATGACAGTGTCAAAATGTGTTTTTAGTTGTGAAGGCAACATACCAATGTCACACATCACAAGTCCTTGAAGGATGCATGCAGATGACACACATTGGTAACCACACCTGTGAAACCGTAATGGAAAGGAACAACTCAGTTACCAAATAATCCCATGAAATTACACACAGGATAGAGTAAGACGTGTGACAGTGAATGTAATGGTAAAAATGAAAATGTTCTCACCTGTGTGTCACTGGAAATATTGCTGTATGACTGACTCCCTGTTTTCTTCTTCCTCAGCTTCCTCCTCATCACTGTCCACAGGCTCCACAGGCTCCACAGCTGCCACAACACCATCATCTGGACCATCCTCCTGCAGAAAGGGCACCTGGCGTCGCAAAGCAAGATTGTGAAGCATCGAGCAGGTGATGATGATCTGGCACACCTTCTTCTGTGAGTAGAATAGGGAACCACCTGTCATATGGAGGCACCTGAACCTGGCCTTAAGGAGGCCGAAGGTGCGTTCGATCACCCTCCTAGTCCACCCATGGGCCTCATTGTAGCGTTCCCCTGGCCTGGTCCTGGGATTCCTCAATGGGGTCAATAGCCAGGACAGGTTGGGGTAACCAGAGTCCCCTAATAGCCACACACTGTGCCTCTGGAGTTGACCCATCATATCAGGGATGCTGCTATTCTGCAGGCTGTAGGCGTCATGCACTGAGCCAGGGAACATAGCATTAACCTGGGAGATGTACTAGTCTGCCAAACATACCATCTGTACATTCATCGAATGATAACTCTTCCTGTTCCTGTACACCTGTTCACTCCTGTGGGGGGGGACCAGAGCTACATGGGTCCCATCAATAGCACCTATGATGTTGGGGATATGTCCAAGGGCATAGAAGTCACCTTTCACTGTAGCCAAATCTTCCACCTCAGGGAAAATGATATATCTCCTTACGTGTTTCAGCAGGGCAGACAACACTCTGGACAGCACGTTGGAAAACATAGGCTGGGACATCCCTGATGCCATGGCCACTGTTGTCTGAAAAGACCCACTTGCAAGGAAATGGAGCACTGGCAGCACCTGCACGTCAGGGGGGATTCCAGTGGGATGGCGGATTGGTGACATCAGGTCTGGCTCCAACTGGGTACATAGTTCCTGGATTTTGGCACGGTCAAACCTGTAGGTGATGATTAAATGTCGCTCCTCCATTGTCAACAGGTCCACCAGCGGTCGGTACACCGGAGGATTCCGCCATCTTCTCAAATGTCCCAGCTGACGGCGCCTAGGAAGGACAACAGCGACGATCGAGTCAATTTCTTTCCAGGTATGTACCCACAGTTACACAGAAGACGACACCAAACACAAAACCCTTCCTGTATGTGTGTTGAGTGTAGGCCTAGCTATGTGTGACGCAGAAGTAAATGAAGCCACGTGGGCCCCTGAAATGGCGGCTGCCTGACCTCTAAACTGGGACAACAGGATTGTGGGGTAACTGCGTTGCCGTTGCACATCGTCGCGGTAGGCGGTCATAGACCGCGGCCCAGTGCTGCATTGGTTAACATTGGACCCTATGGGTCCCAAGAGCCAATGAACAAGTGCGCTGGCGGTGATGATACGCACCGCCGCAGACGTCACCGCCACGGACGTCACCGTCATTTTCTAGCTGTTCAATCACTAGATACCTGATCTTCGACTGGAGAGGACCTACACTGCAAGTGCTGCTGTGACCTCGGTCTGGAAGCGACGATGGCTGCTGCGTCTGGGGAAAGGGCCCCTGCCTTCACTGCTCAGGAGTTGGAGAAACTGGTAGACGGGGTCCTCCCCCAGTACACGCTACTCTACGGTCCCCCAGACCAACAGGTTAATACACAGGTAGCACGTTGTATGGGCTAGGCCTGGGTGGAGAGGGCTGGTTGTAAGAGGGAAGGGGGCAGAGTTCAGGGAACATGAATGCATGTGAATAAATGTGCTACTTGGCTAGGGTAGGGAGGAGGGCCACTCACATTGACGGTGCAGTTGTTAATGACTTCGCTTCTTGCCTTGTGCATGTCATGTAGGTCAGCGCCCACCAGAAGAAGGACATTTGGCGTGCCATCGCCAAGGACGTCCGGACGGGGCACCCACTGCCGTAAAAGATGGGAGGACATTCGCCGCTGGAGCAAGAAGACGGCGGAGGCTCAGCTGGGGATGGCCTCCCAATGTGGGAGGGGTGCCCGTTGCCCCATGAGCCCCCTGATGTTCAGGATCCTGGCGGTGGCCTACCCTGAGTTGGATGGGCGCTTGAGGGCATCACAGCAGACACAAGGGGGTGAGTACTCTCTCATTCTGCGGACTTTGCGCGCAGTGGAGGGGTCCGGGTGGGGGAGGAGGCCTGTGGGTGTACCTAGGCCAGGCAGAAATACGTAGACTAGGCCCCTCCATAATGCAGGCCATGTGGCACTCTACCCCACCGCAGTAGAGTGCCAAGTACAGGTATAGATGCCCCTGTGGCATCCATGTGTGCAGATGTCCACCATAGCCATGTAGGCCAGATCCCAGAAATTGCATCTGCAGAGGCCAGGAGCACGGCGTAGTGCAGGGGGCTGCTGTGTCTGTTATGTCCGCCAACGGTAGCGGTATGCCATGCACTCAACCTGTCTTTCTTCTGTTTCCCCCCCTTTTTGTGCTCTCTCTGTTCTTTTGTGCATCAGCATCATCAGGCTGAGGTACAGTGGCACCGGAGCACAAGGGAGCTGCATCCCACATGGCCATGGAGGGCCACACCACGGACTCAGAATGCACCAGTGGGACGGAGGGTGAGGGGAGCTTCACGTCGGCCACCGGATCACCAACCAGCAACACGGACTCATCCGCTGATGGGAGCTCCCTTGTGGTGGCGGCACCATCTGTGAGCCCCACTTCTACAGGTACAGCCGCCACCTCCCCTACCAGCACCGCGCTCCCAGCAGCCCCTCAGCGTTCGCCCCGTGCCCGCTCACCCAAGAGGGTGGGCATCACCTTCGCCCCAGGCACCTCAGGCCCTGCCCCCGTCACCCCTGCTGCCCTCAGTGAGGAGGCCATTGACCTCCTCAGGTCACTCACTGTTGGGCAGTCTACCATTGTGAATGCCATCCAGGGTGTAGAAAGGGAGTTGCAACACAGTAATGCATTCCTGGAGGGCATTCATTCTGGTCAGACTGTCCTTCAGCCAACCCTGCAATCTGTGGCCTCAGCACTGATGGCAGCCATTGTCCCTGTGTCTAGCCTCCCCCCTCCAACCTCCTCCACCCAGACCCAATCCCCTGTACCCCAGCCCATCCCAAGCACACCTACAGACCAGCATGCACACACGTCACCACACAAGGGAAGCTCAGGCAAACATAGGCACCACACAACCCACAGGCACACACACAAGCATCACCCACATGCAGACACAGCAACATCCACTGCCTCCACTGTGTCCCCCTCCTCGTCATCTCCCTCCTCCCTCCCAGTCTCGTCTACACTCTCACCTGCATGCACTACATCTACAGGCACCAGGACTCGCACCAGAACACCCAGCACCACACCCCGCTCACCTGCAACCAACACCTCCACTCCCATTTACACGTCCCCTGTGTCCTCTCCCAGTGTGTCTGTGACACCCCCTCCCAAAGTACACAAACGCGGGCACCCACACACCCAACATCCATCCACCTCACGACAGCCTCCAGTACCTGAACCTGCACCCAAAACACCTAAAGTGACACCTCCTACAACCACCTCCTCTTCCTCCACTCCCAGACCCCCTCCAAATACCCATCCCAGTGTTCGTCAGAAACTGTCCCTCTGTAAAGTTGACCTTTTTGCCCCCCACCCTCCAATTCATCAGTCCCGTCATAGCGCCTCAGCCAAAAAGCCTCCAATACCAGTGGTGCCTGTTCAAGTTGTGTGGAGTGCACCGGCCACCAGGGCAGGCAGTGTGACCTGGAGCCAAGGCACTGGCAGCCCACCCCCTGTAAAGGCTCTGAAATTGGAAAGTGTCTGACTCCTGGAGGCAAAACAACTCACAGGGGTCCCAGGGGGATTGCAGAGTCAGCTGTGACTCCTCCAAAGGTGGGGAAGGGCCAGAGGAAGTCTGCACAGCCTGGTGTGAGCATCACGGCGGAGAAGGGCGGCATCCTTCCCGGCGGTCGGGACACCACCGCCAGCACCGTCGTCACTGGTCCGGAGACCACTGCCAGAGTAATTGCCCAGGAGGGCCCAAGTATCGTCACTGGTCCGGAGACCACCGCCAGAGTCATTGCCCAGGAGGGCCCAAGTATCGTCACTGGTCAGGAGACCACCGCCACTGCCGGAGTCAGTGCCCAGGAGGGCCCAAGTATCGTCACTGGTCAGGAGACCACCGCCGGAGTCAGTGCCCAGGAGGGCCCAAGTATCGTCACTGGTCAGGAGACCACCGCCGGAGTCAGTGCCCAGGAGGGCCCAATTATCGTTACTGGTCAGGAGGCCACCACCGGAGTCAGTGCCCAGGATGGCCCAAGTATCGTCACTGGTAAGGAGACCACTGCCACCGCCGGAGTCAGTGCCCAGGAGGGCCCCGGCTGCCACAGCCCCACTGGGCAATGAGGGAACGTCATGCCACACACCAATGCCCAGTCCAGAGAACGTCATGCCACACACCAATGCCCAGTCCAGAACAGCCATGGCAAAGCACCACTGAACAGTCCAGAGACCGCCATGGCAAAGCACCGCTGAACAGTCCAGAGACCAGCATGGCAAAGCACCGCTGAACAGTCCAGAGACCGCCATGGCAAAGCACCGCTGAACAGTCCAGAACCGCCATGGCAAAGCACTGCTGAACAGTCCAGAGACCGCCATGGCAAAGCACCGCTGAACAGTCCAGAACCGCCATTGCAAAGCACCGCTGAACAGTCCAGAGACCGCCATGGCAAAGCACAGCTGAACAGTCCAGAGACCGCCATGGCAAAGCACCGCTGAACAGTCCAGAACCGCCATGGCAAAGTACTGCTGAACAGTCCAGAAACGCCATGGCAAAGCACCGCTGAACAGTCCAGAGACCGCCATGGCAAAGCATCGCTGAACAGGGCATGCACCGGGGAAGAATCAAAAGGCCGCCACATCAAGAATCGTTATCCCATGTGCAGCTGGGACAGTGATGGTACAGGAACTTTCACGGGGAGACTAATCCAGTCTGGGCACCAGTCTCCCTCCAGAACCAGTGGAGGCTGTTATCTACTTGCAAAACTGTGGCTTTGCACTCCCCAGGATGGTACAGTGGGAAAACCACCCACTGTAGAGACTTGAGAGACTGTGGCTTTGCACTCCCCAGGATGGTACAGTGGGCAAACCACCCACTGTAGAGACTTGAGAGACTGTGGCTTTGCACTCCCCAGGATGGTACAGTGGGCAACCCACCCACTGTAGAGACTTGAGAGACTGTGGCTTTGCACTCCCCAGGATGATACAGTGGGCAAACCACCCACTGTAGAGACTTGAGAGACTGTGGCTTTGCACTCCGCAGGATGGTACAGTAGGCAACCCACCCACTGTAGAGACTTGAGAGACTATGGCTTTGCACTCCCCAGGATACATCAATGGGCATGGAGCCCCGTCGTGGATCTGGCTTTGCACTCATCCGGCTGAGGTGCCCCCCCTTCCCTTCCCCCTGAGGTGCCTGTAGTATTTTGATCTGATGCCCCGGCAGTGTTCTCTCCGTTTGTGGACAGGTATCTTTTGTGGGCCTCGCCCATGCATTTTTGGACTAGTGGTGCACGGACATTGATATGTGCATATCTGCACTACTTCTCGTAATGTATATACTTTTGAATGATTTTATAATATATCTGTATAGTTTTGAGACATGTATATTGATACATTACAATGTTTGAACTGATTTCGTTTTGTCTTCCGGGTGGGGTTGTGGGTTGTTACTGTGATTTTTGTGAATGCATTGGTGTGTGTGTTGTAATATGCGAGGGTGGGAGTGTTTCGTGTGTGTCCACCTAACTTTTGCCTTCCCCCTCCCCTATGTCGTAGGTGCAGTACTCAGCGTTGTCTTTGCCGGCGCCGGCGTTGCTCTTCGTAGATGAGCAGGAATACAAGGGCCGGTAGGATTTGTAATTCCGGCTCCATGGAGTCCTCCTTCCTCGTGGGATATGTTCAGGTGAGCGTTTTCCCATTGCAGTAACTGTTTCCGCCGTGTTTTTATCCACGGTGATTCCGCCCCGGAAAAGGTGGCGGATTGGTAGGTTGTGATACTATGGGCGGTACATTGTCTTCTGCCTGTCTGTTGGCAGTTACCGCAGCGCTGCTTGTCTGTACCACCGTGGCGGGCGGTGTGTTAAAGTGGCTGTCTTTGTTGGCGGTTTCCGCCAGGGTCATGATTCCCTTTTTTTCTTCTCCGGCCTGTTTGCGGTATTACTGCACCTTTAACACCATCCGCCAGGGTTGTAATGACCCCCTCTGTCTTACGCACAAGGCACTTCAGTCGGAGGGATGCGATTATTTGAAATCTACCTTGTTTTATCAACCACTGAGACACCTGAGATCATCCTCCAAATTTATGATCAAGGTGCCGCGTTGTAAAAAAGCTAGATTGGGAGATCGGGCTTTTATGGTGGAAGCGGCCAGGCTATGGAATGGTCTGCCCCTCTCGCTGCCTCAAATATCGACTCATTTATCCTTTAGGAAGAGTCTTAAAACCTGGCTCTTTGCTAATTAGATATTCGGGGTAGCCTGAGTTCTTTTTCTGTATCCCTGGTCTGAATAGTGCTTCGATGCTTTTGCCGGAATGCGCTCTACAAATAATTCAATACAATAGGAGTGACTGGGATTACACATAAATGATGTGTAAGGTTATAAAAATAGATTTTAACTATGTCAGAGAAGAATGTTTGTTTATATTAGATTTAATTTTGTGAAATACGAAGATACAATTGTGAATTCCAATAAAATAAGTGTTACCTTTGGGGGGCACATTTATCAAAAAGTCGCACAGCGCACCAGGTCTCCTTGCTGCGATGCGTGACAGGGAAAGAGCAGGAGAGTGCCGTATTGAAAATAGTATGGCACATTTCTACCGTTTCTCAGCGCTGGCGCAAAATGTGCTGCGTAGGCCAACACAGGCACTCTTGCACTATGGTGCAAGAGTGCCTGTAATGTATGCAGGATTGTTTTGTTTAGGAAGGGGTGCCTTCCTGCACAAAGACAATCCCCTGAATCATTTTCCTCTTTACTGCAGCACACATAGAAAGAGGAAAACATGAGGAGAAATAAACACATTTCTCCTTGTTACACCTTACCGAGGGAGGCATAGCAATTTTGGCGCATTCCCACATCTACCTTTCACGGTAAATCTGGGAATGACTCAAATCCATGGGTGCTGTGTGGAACACCCATGCACCAACCATGCACCAACCATGGACCGCCTCCCTGGGGTAGAGTAATGCAACACAGCAATTTGCACTGCATTGCATTACTCTGGATTGATCAAGCCACTCAGTGCCACGCAAGGTAGCCTTGCACAGCATGAATAGTTACACTTAAGGGTTGTGTTGTGTCTGCACTCTATTGGATGGTGCAAAAGTAACGTAACCCATGCATAAATCCACCCTTTCATTTTTTTCAGAAGTGCCAAAATAATTTTTAGAGAACTATTTACATTTCAATAAAGTAAAGGTAGTATTAACAAGGTTTATCATTATGCTAAAGAATCAAATACCTAAAATACAAACATGTATTATTTGGAAAATTATAAATTTGACTAATCCAGATTAGGACCTGCTACACCCATCATTTCTAGAAGGTAGTGGAAGATGCAGGAAACAGCTGGACATAGGGCAATAAGTTATAGGAGAGATATGCCGAAATACTCAAGAGGGATTGTTTTCAGATTTTCATAGAGCTCTCAGCAGCACACAGAGGGGGAGCCTGCAGTGTCTATGAATATGATGGTTTCGCTCCTCTCAACTCATATAACATGATGGTAAGCTATGTTCACAGAGATCTGGAAGCAGATATACCCAGGCCCTTAAAACTCTTAAACTCAGCCTTTGGTCTCAGCCAGTGCTCTGACTTTACTGCAGGTAGAACCAAGGAATCAGGCAATGGGGACATTGCTTTGCGGTCTCAGATGTGCTTCTCTCGAGATTGCTGCAGGGATGACTTGAATCGTTAACCCTTTGGAGTGAGCAGTCTATTTGTATTGAACGACCTCAAAAAGGTATTTATACCACATATTGTCACCTTAGGGATCACACAAGAGCACAAGGCACAATCATGTGGAGGGAATGTATCTCAATTTACCAAGACTGCACAACATGGTCAGTAGACATATGGCTTTCATTTTTGGGCTACGCTCCAGGGTAGGTCATAATGTGGAAATGAATGAAGGATGTACCAGTCTTCAATCCAGAATGGACTTCCATCCAAACAATCTAGGTAATGTTCGATGTTCGCTTAGTGTCTGAGGCAACTTCACATTCAGCACAGTGACTCACTGTGAGGCAGATGTGGAGGGGTGGAAGGAACTGTGATAGAAGAGAGAACATGTATTTTGCTACTTACAGTGAGTAAAGCAGATTTAGCATTGTCACAGAACTTAGAGTCACTGGCCACGTTATAGGTCCAGTGCTTTTAATCTAGTAAAAATGGGTTATAGCCTTATCTAAGGACTGAACAGTGGTATTTGTCATTAGAATCTTGCAGTGCGCTCCAGTAGTGACTGAACTAATTAAAGAAGAGGATACAATCTGTTTTCAATTCATTCTGACAAGAAGAAATGTCAATTTGATTAATTAAAGCCTTAGAGTATGTATTGTCTCCAGCAAATTGTAGTTTTAGATAAGTGCACATTTGAAAGTGGTGCGATGCCACGTTTTCAATATGGCAGTGGTAGCACCTTCTTTAAAAAATAAAATAAAAAACACAATCTCATGAAAGAAGGTACCTGAGTATTTAGCAAAACAAAGGATATTGGGTTAGCCACAACGTTGCAAGTTGAACACTCGTATGAAAAAACGTAGCTAGAAATGTTTATCATTGTAATGGGACCACTTGGATTATTTTGAAAACATGCACACCTTTGTTCTTTCCCTGACTTTATCCACAGAATTTTTAGCATCCTAAACAGAGCCTGGCTTCAAAATCATAATCAATCACACCTGAGGGTCCATTTATTTAGTTACATTTGTTTACTTATGAAACAAATAAAACAATTAGGGAAAATTTCACTATGCCGTGACATACTCTGAACCAGCTCTACCCGTAATAGCAAAGGTTCTGATTTACCTGATTGTTGATAGCCAAGAAGCAAATTGAGAAGTTATTATAACCAGGGGACTCTTCACTTAGCATCTCTATGATAAGACGCATGATCTATCAGTCCTTTATCTACCAATAACCTCATTCACGTTAAAGCACGGCGAACCCTCTTCTAAAGAACCCCAAACATTAAGTAAACATTCTTCCCACCACAAGAAGCATTTTCATCCTAACATTAGTACTTCTGCTCGTGAAACACCCTCTGAGTAACAAGTTAAAGGTCTGCATTTATTCCAACAACTTTTAAAATTGTTTGTACCAGTCCATGGCACAGACATTGGTATCAGAGACAGGCTCTATCCAGCTCAGATCCAGAGGGCATCCGGATGTCGCCATATTCAAAGTTACCAGCAATATTTGTAACAGGTGAATATAAGATCTTATCAAATTCCCAGTCTGCACACATGAACATAAAGGAAACAAGTTCGAACACTCTCTCTGCTAATGGCACAAATCGTAAAACTAAACAACTTGAGTTTTCAGTTTCTTAAAAAGGACAGGCGGACTTATTTCAAGCATTTTGGACCTGATTCACAAAAGCAGGTATAGGGGGCATGGTCTGGCCACAACAGCAATGGCTGCCTGCTAGGAGACCTCCGCGCTCCAGCAGTTAAACGGAGATGGCGCATAGCCCTAGAAGAAGGGGGGCTGCATGGATCATCCTCCGCAACATCCCCATACAAGCAGCAGAGCCCCGGCTGCCTATCCGAGGCAGGAAGAATGGGAGATGGAGCTTCCTGGCCTGAGCGGCTGATGCTCCTGGCCTGGGCCTGTGGAGCCATGGGCTACATTTAGAGACTGTCCAGATGGTACGTTCCAGTGGGCAGCTCTGCAGCTGCAGTGGCAGCCCACTGAGCCCTGGCTCCCTGGCAACGTGACAACAGCGGCACAGGGGAAGCAACAGAAGGGAAGCCTGCCTCCCCAACCACTTTTCTCCACCTTTGTCCTTTGCCCCTGCAACGTGGACCCAGGCACTGCATCATGGTCTGAGACCAGACGACTACCACTCGCCATCTTGTATGGCGAGCGGTGAGTAAGTTTCCCTGGAGGTCTATACACACGCTCAGGATCCTGCACCTACCGGGAGTGCCCAGCGAGGGTCTCTTTGAGACCCCCACCCAGCAACCACCACCTGAGTTGACACAAGGGCTCCTCTGGCAAAGGAGAGCCACTTCTGCATGGTTGGCCTGCCACCGGAGTTCATGCGGGCCACCTGTGAAGGACCACTCTGGCGCACCCGGGATCTTCATGGTAGAATGACCGTCCCTGTATACCATCTGGGCCTTAGCACAGACTCTGAATAGGTCCTTTCCTGGAGCCATCCTAGCAGAGCTCCGAGGGCCCTTGGACTACTGGAGGGGGAGGGGCCATTGGGCAGTGTCCTCTCCATCATGGCCTCATCAGGGGATGCAGCACTAATTGCCATCCTTCTTGCTTGATCATCCTTATCGGGTTGGCCCCATCTACCGCGCACCTACTGGTGACCTGGGGGCTACAGCACCAAGAAGGAATACAGCGCTTATTTAGGGGCACTACCCCTCTCACCACAGGACATATTGCCTGCCACCTCGAGTGTCCCTCAGGCTGGCCCTCTCAGCACCTACCCGGGACCTGCAGGGCACGGGATACCACCATCACTCTACCTAGACCTCCCTGATCCATTACAGTTGCTGACCTGCCCTTGCCATCTTGCAGTGCCCTCAGTGGAACTGGGCACTTCTGCCAGTGACCTTGACAGTCCGACATTCACTCCCTGGGAGCTCCGTATCCCCTCTGGTTCACTGGGGTTCACCCCTCCTGTGCCACTTATTAGCCCAGGCCAGCAGACCGGAGTCTACACAGACTTATACTTATCCCTGTCTGGAGTGAGGAACCAGACTTGCAATGCCTTCATACAAACCAAACTGCAAATCTGCTTGCCAGTTGCTGTTTCCTGAGGACCTTGCCTGTCAGTGCTCAGGACCCCCCAGCAGATGCCACCTGTCTCAGACATACTGGATGCCTATACAAGCAACCAGCTGGACTCCACGATGGCCCATATCTTGCAGGAAATCACAGCTGTGGGCAAACGATTGGAAGGCATGGATACTGTGATCTTAGAGCTGGCAGCAGAGTCCCATTCCATTTGCGCACACGTAGCTGTGTTTCAGGATAAGGTGACGGGACTGGACCGCCACCTCTCCTTGGTGTAGGACAAACTCAAACAGCTGTCAAATAAGGACCAGGTACTGAAATACTCACGGACCTTAAGGATAGAAGCAGAGGGGACAATGTTCACTTCTTCAGGATCCATGAGCGGGCAGAAGGCACAGGTGCCAGTACCTTTCTCAAGGATACCCTACCTGCTCATGCTGGTCTTACCTTCTCTCCCCTTTGGAGATCCAGCGGGCTCATAAGATGTGCCCTCCCTGAAAGGATCCTCGCAGGAGACCACATCCAATAATAGCATTTTTCCTTTGGCACAAACAGGTGCCCCAACTATTAAATGCTCCCACGGACCTTATGAGTTCGAGGGTCATAAACTGTGTATAGCTTTTGATTTTTCATGAGACCCCGGTAAGAAGCAACAAGCCTTCCTGTCTCTACTCCGACAACTCAACATAAAATTCGGTCTCTTTGAGCCTGACCAAATGTGGATCACCAAGGATGGTCTCTCCAAATACTTTTTTGATCCCATGGAACTGTGCTGCTTCATGGATGACCTCTTCTCCCAGCATTCTGCAGCTCACACAGAAGTGCCAAAGCGCCATTAGTGATTGTTTATGTGCAGGAAGGGACACATTCCCTCACATAAACAATGACACCCCTAAACGCAGACATCCTTACACGATGGTGCAAGGATGCTTGCTTTGGTGTTGGCAGCTAAATTTAGCACCAGTGTAGGGGACAAACAGGGGTGTGCCATATTCAATAAATACAGCACGTTCCTGCATTGTGAAAATGATGGAGCGTGGCGGCGCCAATTTTGGCTCAGCATCATGCTCCATCATTTTCATATAAGGATGGGCCTAAATCTTTTTAGACGTTTCAGTCAGCCAATGATTTTTATGTATGGGTATAACTTAGTTTTGCGCACTATAACATTTAATTTATTCTGGGTTTGCAGTAAAGCTTTGAAACTTTTGTTCAGTTTAGAGTCGGATTTAGTGTTTAAATTGATCATGAGATTTAAAATTGTTTATGGTTTTTATGTTGTTGATTTCTGTTGAATTAATCTGACTACTACACTCTTCATTAAGTCCAAAGATCCAATTGTATTGAGAAGGTGAGATATGGTATGATGTCTCACCTGCACACCTGTGGTTTCACAACCCAAGGCGGAAAGAGGACCTCCGGAGGTGCAACAGCAGAGATTAATGTAATCCCTGCTAACTTTGACAATGTAGGACAACAAATATTTGAGCGTGTAACAGCACATCTCAAAAAGCCTTCATTAGGACAAACACAGCTGACAAATTGTTTACATCAATGCCCTAATTTGAAATTGACTAGCACTGAAGCAAGTTATTGCCAGTAAGAAAAATACATTCTAACAGACCATGTAAGCAACAGCAAAAATAATGAAACTGTTTAGTGGGTTGTTTAGTACGTCACTATTTTTTGCTTTCTTGTTTAATATGCTGATTATCAAAAAGGAGGAGCACAGTATTGCTTCTTCTAGTGGCATACTGTACCGTATTTCATATATGTTGAAAATATGTAGCTGGCTCCTGCTAAAATACCCTACATACAAAAGGAGAGTTTTACTGTCTTTGAGCAGTAAATATGTTCAGTACTCAGGATGTAATACATTTGTGTTCATAAAGTGTAATTTCTTGTTGAGTATTATTGAATCGTGGTCTAGTAAATAGAGAAAACAAATAATTGATTGCTGCTCGGTAGCCTACATAATTCCAGAAACATTTTAGACGAGCTAGCTTTGACACTATGCACAGAATTGATTGTTTAAAAGACATACAATAAATAATTTTAATTGTTGCTTTTAATGATTTGTTGTGTGTCAAATTATCAAGATCATTAACATCAACCTGCACACCAACTCCATAATACTAAAAAAAGTCTGAGAAATTGGTTTAGTGGTTGACTGGGGTGTGAGCCTTGGTCCAGCACCAACCACAATCCTTTTCATGGTGAGGTACAAGCCAACCCTAAGTTAAACTGTGCTCAACCCTCTGGTAGCTTGGCACAGAGAAGTCAGGCTTGATTCAGAGGCAGTATGTAAATTATTTGTGGAACACTTCAAACAATAATAAAATGGAAACACCACACAAAAAGGATCACACACCAAGTAATGAAAAATAGAGATATTTAATAAATAAAACAAACAAAGCGACAAAAATCCAATCAGTAGAAACAGAGCTGTTCAAGTTTAAAGATTTCAGTAAAAATAGTACCACAAAATGCCAACTATGGATGTCTGGTCATGCCGGACCAGGACAAGACACAAATTCAGGCTGACTGCAATGGAGTGCGGGACAGGTACAAGGACCCAGATAGGCCCGCCGAATAAAGTACCTTAAATGCTGGTTTGCAGAGCATTGCAAGTATCTTCATCGGAGATGTGTCACATAGCCAAAGCAATGCCCCTGTTCTGAGTTGCGGTGAGGTTATGTGAGGTCCTGCATCATCATCTGCGAGGATCCTGTCGATGAGTACTTGTGAAGCAAAGTCCAGCATCGAGGATGTCACGCAGTCAGGACATTGGTTCTGAGGAGCTTCAAAGCTACGATGCATAGTCTAGCCTTGTCATTGAGGCTGCAATTGATGAGGGATGCAAGGGCCTGTGCCGGGGATGTGTCACACAGCAGAGTTTCCAATGACACAACAGGCTGCAATGTGACTGCTTTCTGATGGAAATGATCCTTACAGTAGCAGCGATGCGTCAACTCTACTCTGGGTTTCTCCTTGCAGCAAAGGAGATGCATCAGCTCTGCTGGATCCACAGAGGCTGGTAGAGCCTTTTAGTTCCACTTCCAAGGGTGCAGGACTACGGTGACACCACTTGGTAGTTTAGACACATGATGGAAGAGTCCAGGTGCTGGGTTTGAGTTGCTGGAGCATTCTATCCTTGAGGCACTAGTCAGGTGTCACGACTCAGTCTTGTGCTTTATGTGCTGTTAGTATTGCTCGCTGACCTCATGTCATTTCTATCCCTGTGGCCCTTTGCCGTCTTAATTACTCCATGGCTCCCTCTTCCCTAAAGGCCTGAACTATTGGCCCTTCAGTTCAGTTGCTATGCAAGTTTGGGCTAGTTAACACCCAGAGATATCACATGTCTATCTTGAATAGCTATGTTACATTGTGAATCACTTGTTTGCATCATGCACTTGGGTTCCATTATACTTGTTGTCAATTACTGTTTGCACCTGCTGCCTGTTAGGCCTCATATCCGTTGTAAGGAACATGTGATTTTTCCCAGGTTTATTGGAAGATTCACATGGGACACCTGCCTTTCTGGAATGCTGCAGCTTCCTTTAAACATAACCACTTGGAACCTGCATAAGGGCTTGGCTTCATACCCACACCAGTCCCAGTCCTGATCAAGCAGCTGCTCTGCACTCACCTCTTGAGTTGCCCAGATCTTCCTGCATCCCTGTCGAGCACAAACTTCATCCCTGCACTCATCTTCCGAGTTGCCCGGACCTTCATCACTCTAGTCCTGTGTAACCTTGTCCCTGCACTCATCTCCTGAGTGATCCGGAAACTTTCAGCACTTTAGTCTTACAGGCCTTCCTGATGACTCCAAGCTTCTGATTTTGGAAACTGTTACAGTGTCTCCTTCCATGAGCTACAATTCTGCCTCTTCTTAAACTTCTTATACCAACCCACCTGTATTCTTAGAACTCCATTTGTAGTACTAGTCCAGGCTAAGTACTTACCTTCAGGTTAGTGTGCACTAATCATTAGTAGGAGTTGCAGCTCTGTCTGTCATCCCCTTCAAGACTCTAGCCTTCCGAGCTCCCTTGCTTCTCCCGGCTCCGAACCCTCTCTCCAAACTTAGGCTCCTGAACTGTGTTGCTCATGGACTAATGACTGCCTTCTGAATGAACCTTGTAACTCCTACCTACCTACATTCTGAGTGTAACCTTGTTTTCTAGAATATCTTGTTCATGCCCCCGAATCCAAAATATGTACCTAGTGTAACCATGTTTCTAGAATGCCTTGGGAGTGTCCCTGACTCCAATCCATGTTTTGAGCACAACCATGGGAGAGTGTTAGTAACTCCATCTTTTTGCAGAGAGTTACTCCGTTTCATGTTCAGTCTTTTTCCGAAGTCTAGATTTTTACTTACATACCTTGAGAGTTTGTGAAAATGTCACCCTGTGTACATAGAGTGACCTTGTTTCTAATTTCCTTTGTGAGTGTACTTTACTCCAATCCATATACTGAGTGCACCCTTGGGAATGCCAGTAGCTATAATTATGTTTTGAATTTACACTTGGAGTGCCCTATACTCCAACAAGTATTTCAAGTTCTTCTTCGAGAGTTCCAGAAGATTTTCATCTGAGTATCTGTTTATTCTGCTCCTATGTTATGATTATGAAGAAACCTGTAGGTGTGGATAATTGAAGCATTATATTGTAACTTGTGTAGAGGAGTTGATATATTGATGTTAATTGCCTCTTCTTGTTATTCCCAGTGTATTGCATCTTCATGAAAACCATAAGTGTTGGTCCCATAAACATTCACCTTCACATAACTAGAAGATCCCAGGAGGGATGATCCTGTCAAGCAAAGTGGTGCAGTCGCTGAGCAGAACCAGTACTGTAAGTGTTTTTTTTAATTATTTTGTCCCTCCATCCCCTTCCCCCTCTGGGATTGCCTGACATCTAGGAGTACTGTCCCTGGATCCAGCTTCTTCCTGGGTGAAAATAGGGGTCAATCATTGGCTCCAGTGTTCTCCCCGCAGTTGGACCGAGGTGAGTGTGTGTCATCTGGAGAACAGCCAACTAGTCTTTGGAGTCACTTTGGAGTCTTGGGTTCAACCGATGCAGGTCCAGTCCTTCTCACCAAGGCAGGAGGGCTATAGGCAGCAGGTCAGCACAGCAGGGCAGCAGTCCAACAGAGTGACAGCCCTTTCAACAGCACAGCAGTCCTTCTTCCTGGCAGATAATCTACAGGTCTGGAAGTGTACTGAAGAGTTGGTGTCTCAGGTCCAATATTTATAACCATTGAAGCCTTTGAAGTGGGGAGAAGCTTCCAGAGGTTTCCCTTTAAAGTCACTAGGCATGCTGCTTCCCCTGCATTAGATACAGGGGGTATACAGCCCTTTGTGTGGAGGCAGGACACAGCCTATTCAAATGTTAGTAGGGCTGTGCCTCCCATCCTTCCAGTGATGGCTTATCCATGCACCTCTAAACCCTCTATTGTGTGGTGCTATCTAGAAGGACTATATAAAGCTTAAAATCAAATACACCTAGACTGCAGGCACCAAATGGCTAAGGAAGGAAAATGCCAACTTTCTAAAAGTGACATTTTAAAAATTTTAATTTAAAATCCAATTTCACCACAAGTTAGGATTTTTCATTATAATTCTGAAGACACCAAACATTAACTGGTCACCTGTTTCAATTTGGAAATAACAGCTTAATAAATATAACTAGGTAACTCCAATGTTATCTTATGGGTGAGATAAGCCTTGAAGTAGTGAAAACAGAACTTAAGAGTTTTTCACTATCAGGACATTTAAAACTTAAAATTACATGTCCAATCTTTTAAATACACTGCACTTGTGAGCTATCCAGGGCCCACCCTCTGGGTGACTTATATGTATTAAAAAGGAAGGAAAAAGGAAGGTAAAAAGTTTATTTTGCCAGGCCAGAATTGTGGTTTAATACTGCACAAACAGGCTGCAATGTTTCAACGGCTACTTAACTGGGTGGCACAATAAGTGCTGCAGGTCCACTTGTAGCATTTAATTTACAGGCCCTGGGCATATGTAGTACCACTTTACTAGTGACTTACAAGTAAAGTAAATGTGCCAATTAGGTGAAACCATTTCTATCATGTTTAAAGGTGAGATCAATGGTAATGGCCAAATATGGTATTGAAACAAAGGTTTGCTGCCACTTTTCATCACTTTTGAGTGGTCGACAAACACGTTTACAAGCCTTGTACCCTGTTATACGCATCTCCAATAAATTACATTGGCAACCAATCACATAAATCATACATCATATAAATATATAAGGGATTGTAACTTCCATGATTCCCAATAGAACGTCAATTTAACTTGAAATGTGTGGTCTAAGTAAAGTGGGAAGGGCACAGGATTTAATTACACAAGGTTAATTATCAGAAATACAGTAATAAACATTGACCACATTTTTTTTCTGAAATAATCTCTATACTCAAAGGATAAGGAGGTTAAATTCAAAGGCCTGGTTCACCAAGACATTTCTGGCCACAACCTATGTATGTGTTCAGAATGTCTGGATTGATGTTTGCTAGGTATTCACAAAAGGATACCTGGCAGGTGTAGAAGAACTATTTATAATTGTACTCAATGACTACATACAATTCTAAAAGTGTACATCCTAATCAAAGGGTGAGAAGAAGGCATTGAAATCCACAGTTAGCTTTATGGGTTTGTGAACACCAACAAACTTGTGAGTTTGTAAGCATGCACAGACCTCTCACCTATAACTTCACAGGCTGGAAATGAGCTTAGATTTGCTCCTTCTAAAAGGGTGAAGTAAATCCCTTTCACAGGTAGGAAGGGGAAAGTAGCACTTTTAAAGCTGTGGAAGGGATTTAGTGATAGGGAAGAATGTGAAATTGAACATTTCCACAATGTGGGAACATCATCAGGAAAAGCCACACGATGTTCTCTGTAATATGCCTGTGGATTGTGGCACAAATAGTGTGAATGTAGGTACTTAACCTCTTCTGTGCCTTGGACGAGATGATCTCGTCCAAGGCTACAGTTCCCCTGTGCCTTGGACGAGATCATCTCGTCCATGGCACAGGGGAACTTGGGGGCGCGCTAGCGCGCCCCCCGTGCACCCCCCTTCCCCCCCAAGTCGGGGATGGAAGGGGAAGCCCTTCCCCTTCCACCCCTGACCCCCCCCACCCCCCCCGTGACGTCAGCGCGCGCGCGCGCGCTGATGTGTCACAGGGGCCTCCCTCGTCGTGCTGGAAGCTCTGCTTCCAGCGCGATTGAAAAAGAAATGCAAAAGCATTTCTTTTTCAATCACTTGGGAGGCCCGGAGGGGCTTCAAAGGGAAGGAAAAGTATTTCCTTCCCTTTGAAGTCCCTCCGAGGGTTTCAAAAGCCGGATTGCTTGCAATCCGGTTTTTGAAACCCCACTAGACACCAGGGATTTTTTTTTTTTTCTTAGAAATTGACAAAAGGGAGCGACCCCTTGGGCAAGGGTCGCTCCCAGGGGGGGCATTTTTTTGAAAAGGCCTTTTCTGCCCCCCCTGGGGGCAGAAACCTCTAGGCACCAGGGACCATTTTTTTTTTTTTTTTTCATTTTTTTTTATTGAGGTGGGGAGCGACCCCTTAGGCAAGGGTCGTTCCCCTTGGGGGAAAATTATATTTTGGCCATTTCTGCCCCCCTTGGGGGCAGATTGGCCTATTTTGATGAGGCCAATCTGCCCCCAAGGGGGGTAGAAACCACTAGACACCAGGGAGTTTTTTCTTTGCGTGAATTTCACGCAAAGGGAGCGACCACTTAGACAAGGGTCGCTCCCTGGGGCGGAGGGGAATTTATTTTAGGCCATTTCTGCCCCCCCTAGGGGCAGATCGGCCTATTATTAGGCCGATCTGCCCCCAGGGGGGGAAGAAACCTCTAGGCGCCAGGGCAAATTTTTTTTTTGTGTTTTTTTTTTTTGTTCTTTTTTTTTTTTTAGAGATGGGGAGCGACCCATCAGGCAAGGGTCGCTCCCCTGGGGGGGCAAATTGTATTTAGACCATTTCTGCCCCCCTGGGGGCAGATTGGCCAATTTTAGGTCAATCTGCCCCAAAGGGGGCAGAAATCACTAGGCACGGGGATTTGTTTTTTGGCGCCAATGTCACGCAGGGCGAGCGACCCCGTAGGCAAGGGTCGCTCCCGGGGGGGGGTGGGGGTTGGGGGGGCAAATTTATTTTAGGCCATTTCTGCCCCCCCGGGGGACAGATCGGCCTATTATTAGGCCGAACTGCCCCCGGGGGGGGGGGGGGCAGAACACTCTAGGCACCAGGGCAATGTTTTTTTTGTGTTTTTTTTTTTTGTTGTTTCTTTTTTTAGAGATGGGGAGCGACCCATCAGGCAAGGGTCGCTCCCCTGGGGGGGCAAATTGTATTTAGACCATTTCTGCCCCCCTGGGGGCAGATTGGCCAATTTTAGGTCAATCTGCCCCCAAGGGGGCAGAAACCACTAGGCACCGGGGATTTGTTTTTTGGCGCCAATGTCACGCAGGGGGAGCGACCCCGTAGGCAAGGGTCGCTCCCGGGGGGGGGGGTGGGGGTTGGGGGGGCAAATTTATTTTAGGCCATTTCTGCCCCCCCGTGGGACAGATCGGCCTATTATTAGGCCGAACTGCCCCCGGGGGGGGGGGGGCAGAACACTCTAGGCGCCAGGGCAATTTTTTTTTTGTGTTTTTTTTTTTTTGTTGTTTCTTTTTTTAGAGATGGGGAGCGACCCATCAGGCAAGGGTCGCTCCCCTGGGGGGGCAAATTGTATTTAGACCATTTCTGCCCCCCTGGGGGCAGATTGGCCAATTTTAGGTCAATCTGCCCCCAAGGGGGCAGAAGCCACTAGGCATCGGGGATTTGTTTTTTGGCGCCAATGTCACGCAGGGGGAGCGACCCCGTAGGCAAGGGTCGCTCCCGGGGGGGTTGGGGGTTGGGGGGGCAAATTTATTTTAGGCCATTTCTGCCCCCCCCGGGGGACAGATCGGCCTATTATTAGGCCGAACTGCCCCCGGGGGGGGGGGCAGAACACTCTAGGCGCCAGGGCAATTTTTTTTTTGTGTTTTTTTTTTTTTTGTTTCTTTTTTTAGAGATGGGGAGCGACCCATCAGGCAAGGGTCGCTCCCCTGGGGGGGCAAATTGTATTTAGATCATTTCTGCCCCCCTGGGGGCAGATTGGCCAATTTTAGGTCAATCTTCCCCCAAGGGGCAGAAATCACTAGGCACCGGGGATTTGTTTTTTGGCGCCAATGTCACGCAGGGGGAGCGACCCCGTAGGCAAGGGTCGCTCCCGGGGGGGGGGGGTGGGGGTTGGGGGGGCAAATTTATTTTAGGCCATTTCTGCCCCCCCGGGGGACAGATCGGCCTATTATTAGGCCGAACTGCCCCCGGGGGGGGGGGGGGCAGAACACTCTAGGCGCCAGGGCAATTTTTTTTTTGTGTTTTTTTTTGTTGTTGTTTCTTTTTTTAGAGATGGGGAGCGACCCATCAGGCAAGGGTCGCTCCCCTGGGGGGGCAAATTGTATTTAGACCATTTCTGCCCCCCTGGGGGCAGATTGGCCAATTTTAGGTCAATCTGCCCCCAAGGGGGCAGAAACCACTAGGCACCGGGGATTGTTTTTTTGGCGCCAATGTCACGCAGGGGGAGCGACCCCGTAGGCAAGGGTCGCTCCCGGGGGGGGGGTGGGGTTTGGGGGGGCAAATTTATTTTAGGCCATTTCTGCCCCCCCCGGGGGACAGATCGGCCTATTATTAGGCCGAACTGCCCCCGGGGGGGGGCAGAACACTCTAGGCGCCAGGGCAATTTTTTTTTTGTGTTTTTTTTGTTGTTGTTTCTTTTTTGAGAGATGGGGAGCGACCCATCAGGCAAGGGTCGCTCCCCTGGGGGGGCAAATTGTATTTAGACCATTTCTGCCCCCCTGGGGGCAGATTGGCCAATTTTAGGTCAATCTGCCCCCAAGGGGGCAGAAACCACTAAGCACCGGGGATTTGTTTTTTGGCGCCAATGTCACGCAGGGGGAGCGACCCCGTAGGCAAGGGTCGCTCCCGGGGGGGGGTGGGGGTTGGGGGGGCAAATTTATTTTAGGCCATTTCTGCCCCCCCGGGGGACAGATCGGCCTATTATTAGGCCGAACTGCCCCCCGGGGGGGGGGGGGCAGAACACTCTAGGCACCAGGGCAATTTTTTTTGTGTGTGTTTTTTTTTTGTTGTTTCTTTTTTTAGAGATGGGGAGCGACCCATCAGGCAAGGGTCGCTCCCCTGGGGGGGCAAATTGTATTTAGACCATTTCTGCCCCCCTGGGGGCAGATTGGCCAATTTTAGGTCAATCTGCCCCCAAGGGGGCAGAAACCACTAGGCACCGGGGATTTGTTTTTTGGCGCCAATGTCACGCAGGGGGAGCGACCCCGTAGGCAAGGGTCGCTCCCGGGGGGGGGGGATGGGGGTTGGGGGGGCAAATTTATTTTAGGCCATTTCTGCCCCCCCGGGGGGCAGATCGGCCTATTATTAGGCCGATCTGCCCCCGGGGGGGGGGGGGGCAGAAACCTCTAGGTGCCAGGGGAATTTTTCTTTTTTTTCTTTTTTTTTTTCTTTGTTTTTTTTTTTTAGAGATGGGGAGCGACCCATCAGGCAAAAGTCGCTCCCCTGGGGGACAAATTGTATTTAGGCCATTTCTGCCCCCCTTGGGGGCAGATTGGCTGAGTTTAGGTCAACCTGCCCCCAAGGGGGCAGAAACCACTAGGCACCGGGGATTTGTTTTTTGGTGCCAATGTCACGCAGGGGGAGCGACCCCGTAGGCAAGGGTCGCTCCCGGCGGGGGAGGGTGGGGTTTGGGGGGGCAAATTTATTTTAGGGCATTTCTGCCCCCCCCCCCTGGGGCCGGCTGAGCTACAGGCCAAACACCACAGGTAGGCACCTTGCAAAAAACACCTCTGTTTTCTGCGAAAAAATATGTTGTGTCCACGTTGTGTTTTGGGCCATTTCCTTTTGTGGGCGCTAGGCCTACCCACAGAAGTGATGTACCATTTTTATCGAGAGACTTAGGGGAACGCTGGGTGGAAGGAAATTTGTGGCTCCTCTCAGATTCCAGAACTTTCTGTCACCGAAATGAGAGGAAAAAGTGTTTTTTGGGCCAAATTTTGATGTTTGCAAAGGATTCTGGGTAACATAACCTGGTCAGAGCCCCGCAAGTCACCCCATCTTGGATTCCCCTGGGTTTCTAGTTTTCAAAAATGCACTGGTTTGCTATGTTTCCTCAGGTGTCGGCTGAGCTACAGGCCAAAATCCACAGGTAGGCACTGCTTTTTATAAAAAAATGTGATGTGTCCACGTTGTGTTTTGGGCCCTTTCCTTTCGTGGGCGCTAGTCCTACCCACACAAGTGAGGTATCATTTTTATCGGGAGACTTGGGGGAACGCTGGGTAGAAGGAAATTTGTGGCTCCTCTCAGAATCTAGAACTTTCTGCCACAGAAATGTGAGTAACATGTGTATTTTTAGCCAAATTTTGAGGTTTGCAAAGGATTCTGGGTAACAGAACCTGGTCCGAGCCCCGCAAGTCACCCCTCCTTGGATTCCCCTAGGTCTCTAGTTTTCAGAAATGCACAGGTTTGGTAGGTTTCCCTAGGTGCCGGCTGAGCTAGAGGCCAAAATCTACAGGTAGGCACTTCGCAAAAAACACCTCTGTTTTTTTCCAAAATTTAGGATGTGTCCACGTTGCGCTTTGGGGTGTTTCCTGTCGCCGGCGCTAGGCCTACCCACGCAAGTGAGGTATCATTTTTATCGGGAGACTTGGGGGAACGCTGGGTGGAAGGAAATTTGTAGCTCCTCTCAGATTCCAGAACTTTCTGCCACAGAAATGTGAGGGACATGTGTTTTTTTAGCCAAATTTTGAGGTTTGCAAAGGATTCTGGGTAACAGAACCTGGTCCGAGCCCCGCAAGTCACCCCTCCTTGGATTCCCCTAGGTCTCTAGTTTTCAGAAATGCACAGGTTTGGTAGGTTTCCCTAGGTGCCGGCTGAGCTAGAGGCCAAAATCTACAGGTAGGCACTTCGCAAAAAACACCTCTGTTTTTTTCCAAAATTTAGGATGTGTCCACGTTGCGCTTTGGGGTGTTTCCTGTCGCCGGCGCTAGGCCTACCCACGCAAGTGAGGTATCATTTTTATCGGGAGACTTGGGGGAACGCTGGGTGGAAGGAAATTTGTAGCTCCTCTCAGATTCCAGAACTTTCTGCCACAGAAATGTGAGGGACATGTGTTTTTTTAGCCAAATTTTGAGGTTTGCAAAGGATTCTGGGTAACAGAACCTGGTCCGAGCCCCGCATGTCACCCCTCCTTGGATTCCCCTAGGTCTCTAGTTTTCAGAAATGCACAGGTTTGGTAGGTTTCCCTAGGTGCCGGCTGAGCTAGAGGCCAAAATCTACAGGTAGGCACTTCGCAAAAAACACCTCTGTTTTTTCCCAAAATTTAGGATGTGTCCACGTTGCGCTTTGGGGTGTTTCCTGTCGCCGGCGCTAGGCCTACCCACGCAAGTGAGGTATCATTTTTATCGGGAGACTTGGGGGAACGCTGGGTAGAAGGAAATTTGTGGCTCCTCTCAGATTCCAGAACTTTCTGCCACAGAAATGTGAGTAACATGTGTATTTTTAGCCAAATTTTGAGGTTTGCAAAGGATTCTGGGTAACAGAACCTGGTCCGAGCCCCGCAAGTCACCCCTCCTTGGATTCCCCTAGGTCTCTAGTTTTCAGAAATGCACAGGTTTGGTAGGTTTCCCTAGGTGCCGGCTGAGCTAGAGGCCAAAATCTACAGGTAGGCACTTCGCAAAAAACACCTCTGTTTTTTTCCAAAATTTAGGATGTGTCCACGTTGCGCTTTGGGGTGTTTCCTGTCGCCGGCGCCAGGCCTACCCACGCAAGTGAGGTATCATTTTTATCGGGAGACTTGGGGGAACGCTGGGTGGAAGGAAATTTGTAGCTCCTCTCAGATTCCAGAACTTTCTGCCACAGAAATGTGAGGGACATGTGTTTTTTTAGCCAAATTTTGAGGTTTGCAAAGGATTCTGGGTAACAGAACCTGATCCGAGCCCCGCAAGTCACCCCTCCTTGGATTCCCCTAGGTCTCTAGTTTTCAGAAATGCACAGGTTTGGTAGGTATCCCTAGGTGGCGGCTGAGCTAGAGGCCAAAATCTACAGGTAGTCACTTTGCTAAAAACACCTCTGTTTTCTGTGATATGTCCATGTTGTGTTTTGGGGCATATCCTGTCGCGGGCGCTAGGCCTACCCACACAAGTGAGGTATCATTTTTATCGGGAGACGTGGGGGAACGCTGGGTGGAAGGAAATTTGTGGCTCCTCTCAGATTCCAGAACTTTCTGCCACAGAAATGTGAGGAACATGTGTTTTTTTAGCCAAATTTTGAGGTTTGCAAAGGATTCTGGGTAACAGAACCTGGTCCGAGCCACACAAGTCACCCCTCCTTGGATTCCCCTAGGTCTCTAGTTTTGAGAAATGCACAGGTTTGGTAGGTTTCCCTAGGTGGCGGCTGAGCTAGAGGCCAAAATCTACAGGTAGTCACTTTGCTAAAAACAGCTCTGTTTTCTGTGATGTGTCCACGTTGTGTTTTGGGGCATATCCTGTCGCGGGTGCTAGGCCTACCCACACAAGTGAGGTACCATTTTTATCGGGAGACTTGGGGGAACATAGATTAGCAAAACAAGTACTATTGCCCCTTGTCTTTCTCTGCATTTTTTCCTTCCAAATATAGGAGTGTGTGTAAAAAAGACATCTATTTGAGAAATTCCCTGTAATTCACGTGCTACTATGGTCACCCCGGAATTCAGAGATGTGCAAATAACCACTGCTCCTTAACACCTTATCTTGTGCCCTTTTTGGAAATGCAAAGGTTTTCTTGATAGCAATTTTTTACTCCTTATATTTCAGCAAATGAATTGCTGTATACCCGGTATAGAATGAAAACGCACTGCAGGGTGCAGCTCATTTATTGGCTCTGGGTTCCTCGGGTTCTTGATGAACCTACAAACCCTATATATCCCCGCAACCAGAGGAGTCCAGCAGACGTAACGGTATATTGCTTTCGATAATCTGACATTGCAGGGAAAAGTTACAGAGTAAAACGTAGAGAAAAATTGATGGTTTTTTCACCTCAATTTCAATATTTTTCTTTTTCAGCTGTTATTTTCTGTAGGAAACCCTTGTAGGATCTACACAAATGACCCCTTGCTGAATTCAGAATTTTGTCTACTTTTCAGAAATGTTTAGGTTTCTGGGATCCAGCATTGGTTTCATGACCATTCCTGTCACTGACTGGAAGGAGGCTAAAAGCACAAAAAATTGCACAAATGGGGTATGCCCCAGTAAAATGCCAAAATTGTGTTGAAAAATTGGGTTTTCGGATTCAAGTCTGCCTGTTCCTGAAAGCTGGGAAGCTGCTGAGTTTAGCACCGCAGACCCTTTGTTGATGCCATTTTCAGGGGAAAAACCACAAGCCTTCTTCTGCAGCCCCTTTTTCCAATTTTTTTGAAAAAAACGAAATTTCCACTGTATTTTGGCCAATTTCTTGGCCTCCTTCAGGGGAACCCACAAAGTCTGGGTACCTTTAGAATCCCTAGGATGTTGGAAAAAAAGGACGCAAATTTGGCTTGGTTAGCTTATGTGGACAAAAAGTTATGAGGGCCTAAGCGCGAACTGCCCCAAATAGGCAAAAAAGGGCCTGGCACAGGAGGTGGAAAAGGCCTGGCAGCGAAGGGGTTAAAAAACAGCAAATGTACATAGAAGGTGAGATGGTATAGCTCCAAAAGTAAATGTGTGCTGTTTTTGTGGCTTTGATTGAGATATTTAATTGACAGAGTTAGTGACTTTGTTGTGCACAGGAATAATGGTAGATACAGATATCAGCTGTTCATTTTTGGTGCATAGGTTGTGGCCTGTATAATCAGGGGCAAACTAGAAACCAATCAAGCCTGGCAACACTGTGCAAACCAACTCCACACTGCAGGGGGTCATATAAATAAAGGGAGAAATAGCTTTGCAGTGGAAGCCCATTCAGTTTTGAAAGCAACTCCTTAGCATTCAGCAATTGGGGACAACCTGACAGAGCCTGTATATCCAACTGATTCATAGACTCATTTCCACTCACCCTAAGGTAATCCCTCCCAAAAAAGAAACCAAATGTAAAGACTGAATTCTTCAACAATGATTTGAGTTTAATGCAGTTGAACATAAAATGTGACCTTCAATGTTGAATCCAAAATTAAAGAACAATACATTAATTTAATTGAAGATTTAACTTTACTCTCCTCTGTCGATAATATAACACAGTAATGTTACACTCCACCCCAATGTATTTCAGGCATCCATTTGCCTTTCTTCAGGAAAAGGTAACTGAAAAAACACTGTCACATTGGCTAAGTAAACTCATTCAAGACATCCTCTTAAAACACAAGAAAATGTCAGGCTCAGTGTACCCAAAAGTACTTCAAAGAACCCAGACCTTAAAAACAAATAACCTTAAAGACAGAATCACTGTGCTTAATAATCCAAAAAGAAGAATAACAGTAATTAATCGTGAAGATATTCACATGTCCCCACATGTGTCTGACACCACTAAAACTTAGCCCAATGAGTAATTCAACCACTGGGGCTATGTGACCCAAAGAGATTTATATCCCGGTCATTAAAGATCGAAATATGCAACTGAAACTCATGATATTTACAGTATTCATTAGTACAAAAGCGTGAGCTGCATGCACAAGTCGTCTACCCAGTTAACTTAACAGCATGTCAAGTTGTACTGAAGAAATTATAAAATTGTTTAAAAAAGAAAAAGAAAAAAGAATCGTGGACACCGAATAGCCCACTTAAAAAAAAAAAAAAGATTTACTCCTAAACTGCAACAAATACTCAACTGAATAACATAAGCAAACATCATGTCACATTGAATCTGCTTCAGCTCACTAGATGCCGGCATTGCCACCATTCTCAAAATTAAGTCATTATGATGTTGCTTCAATATGCATCTCTTATGTCAGAGCCAAGGCAGTGACCCAACCCCTTGTGACCATAGTAAATGCCACATTGGAACGAATACCTAACAAACAAAAGCTCAAGTAAACTAAAAGACCCAGTGTGATGATCTCATTGAGGTCTTGCATTTTTGTTTATGTCATAGCTACTTTGAATGCCTATTTTTAATTCTATTCTATTTTTCTATTTTTAAAAAATGGCACATTAATGGGTTTTACTAGGGCTCCTACCTATGCTAATATCTTCATGGCCAAATATGAATCTGATTACCTTTACAACAGTGACATGTGGAGTCAACATTTAAAACTGTATTTAGGATACAGATATGATATCTTTATAATGTGGTCAGGTTCTTACCAAGGTTTACAGGAAAATATTGCTTGATTGAACAGTAGAAATCCTAACAGTTAATTCACACATGCCATAGAATAACATATCAATTTTCTAGATGTTGAAATATACACATAAGGCAGATCATTGCAAACCAGAGTGTTTCATAAACGTACTGACAGTCTGTTGTATTCTAATTTTTATCTTTTCATCACTTCAGCTCAATAGGTTATTAGACTATTGTAAAGATTAGTGTGTCTATGTTTTAGGTCACTGATAGTAAGTCGGTCATTTTTCAGCCATCTAAAAGCAAGTTAGTAATTTAGTAATTCAAAGACGATTGAGAGGGTCAAATAACCATTAATTTAATGGTGTATGCTATGACGTTTTTTTTTGTCCTACAATGTATTTCAATAGAATAACTGAAGAGGTTGACATACCTGCTGAAATGGTGTGTGTATGTGCATAATCACATGCATGTGTTTGTCTCACTGTGCATGTGTATTAGTGTGTTAGGTTCAGATCCCAGGTTTGCATTTGTCATGGACAGAGCTTCCTTCCTTACTACTGAACTTGAACAATTCAGATCTGTTAAGTTGGATCATACCAATCCATGTTATTAAAAGATAATGACATTTTCCTGCTAGGATTGAAATGGATGTACGCAGTAACAGTTTAACCCCATAAAAACGTTAAGTGCTTAATATTTGTTGCTATCTGAGATTTAAGGGTTAATTTAGTAGGTCTGCTCGGAGCTGGGTCCATACATTCAAAATGTCCTAATGTCTGTGAAGCTAAAACTATGTTTCCCCAAAGCCCGAGCCACAAACTTCACTGACATTTTAGGCTTCCATAGATTTTTTATTCATTTTTGATTATTTACAGATCACAACTTCTTCTACCCTAACAACCCCATCTCTTTCCCAAACACACTGGCAACAATGACTCCACAATGACAGAGCCTGCCCCAAGACCACAAAGTGTTGATTCAAATTTTCTCTCTTCGTTTTAGGCGGATACTATTTGTAAAGCTATGAGAAACATGGAGCACATCAGAGCTCTGTAGTCTCTTGTGAAAGATTTCAGGAGTGGGTACTAGATTTCAGCAAATCAGTTGTCCTATCCTCGAAGGGCAACAGAGATCTTCTCCACGCCTGGATTCTGTCATACCAGTCTCATATATCCATGAGCAGAGGTCTGCCCCAGTTTGTAAGGATACCATGCTTTGCTGCTAGTACCAGACAGTTTATCAGGTAAGTCTGATTACCACATTTCTCCCAAATCACTTCTGACATCCAACCCAGGAGGATGCTGACCGTAAACCTGGGAATTATTGCATCTGCCATATCTGTAATATATTGTAAAGCTTCATCTAAAAAAAACCTTCAGTTTTGGGCAGTCCTACTATAATTGTGTCAATGACTGTATCTGTCACATCATCTCCAGCATTTGATATAAGACACTGTGGGGGTCATTACAACATTGGCGGTAAAAGGCGCTTACTGCCGTGCAGAAGACCGCCAACACACCGCCGCGGCCACGGAATACCGCCTGCCATTATGACCCACAGCTCGGAATCCGCCAAAATCTAGACACCCACACAAGTCCGCCACACCAAAGGTCAGTGATAAACTGGAGATAACAAAACCGACACCGTCACGCCAACAGGAATACACCCATACTATCACGACCCATGAATCCACGCGGCGGTCTTTCAACCACAGTATTCCATTGGCGGTACACACCGCCGCGCTCAAAATACACACACTTCTACAAAACACAACCACATTGGACAATTCCAAATACACACACCTGATACACATACACACACCACACCCACACACCCAATACACTATAAAACACACACCCACATCACACACAAACCCTTATAACAACAATTGTGACAGAAGGCCAGAGAGAGATACCACCAGAAAGAACAGTAGCATCCACAGGCACTCAACACCATCACTCACACAACTTCCACGCACCTCACACAACACACCTCTAAATATCACCCTACACATCACAACACACACCACCCCACACATCACCCACACCACCCCATTGCACCGCAAAGACACCCCAGGTTTTCTGAGGAGGAGCTCAGGGTCATGGTGGAGGAAATCATCCGGGTAGAGCCACAGCTATTCGGATCACAGGTGCAGCACACCACCATAGCTAGGAAGATGGAGCTATGGCGAAGGATCGTGGACAGGGTCAACGCAGTGGGACAGCACCCAAGAACTAGGGATGATATCAGGAAGAGGTGGAACGACCTATGGGAGAAGGTGCGTTCCGTGGTCTCAAGACACCAGTTTGAGGTTCAGAGGACTAGCGGCGGTCCCCCACCTCCTCTCCCAGAACTCACTACATGGGAGGTGCAGGTCTTGGCTATACTGCATCCTGAGGGCCTCACAGGAGTAGCTGGAGGAATGGACTCTGGTAAGTCAAAACTTTAACTACTTCACTGCACACCATGGCACACACAGATGCAATAATCATGCTTTTACACCCCTGCAGGACCCCTGCCCAATGTCACCAGACAGGAGGGTCCAGACATGTCCACTCCACCCACAGAAGAGGCCCACAGTGATGACAGCAGCTCTGTCCAACTGGATCTAGATGACCAGCCCGGCCCATCTGGGACCTCGGGACAGTCGGTTCCCCTCATACTGGCACAAGCCACAACAGAGTCTCCCCCCTCTGGAAACACCAGCACGGCACCCACCCAGCAGGCCCATACCTCTGTCCCCAGGACACCTCAAGCAGCAATGTGTCCACCACTACAGGGAACCCAGGCTAACCCATCACCCCAACAACACCAGGGACCTGGGGGCAGTGGTAGTGGGCACACGCTTCAGGGGACAGAGGCCCAGGGAAACCGGGGAATTGGGAGGGTTGCTGTGCAACAGGGGGAGGACAGGCCCAGGGAACCCACTCTCCACGAGGCCCTCTCCAACATCATGGGAGCCTACCACCATTCCCAGGAGTTTTAGGAGACCCAGCGGCTGCAGGAGGAACAGTATTTGGGGTTCAGGGAGGAACTGAAATCCATCAATTCTGCCCTGGGCACCATTGTAGGGACTCGTCAACACCAGGAGGGACACTGTGGCACAACAAGGGGCCCCTGACACTAGCCTGGACGATGAACTGCCCACCACCTCCGCCGGCGCTAGTGGACAGGAGGCACCGCCACAGGACCACGACACCAGCACCCCACCACCTGCAGATGGAGAACCACCCCGAAAGTGGTCCCTGAGATCCAAGCAAAGACAGAGAACAATGCCAAGACCCCCGCCAAGAAATGAGACCACCCTGATTGTCATCCTTCTGTCCCACTTTGCCACCCTGTCCATCCATCAACTGCCCCAGCTCCACTTCCTATGCCCCTTTGGACAATGCACCTGTGAGACTAATAGAGGGGACTCTGCCATGGACATTCCTCCACCATCACCCCTGACCATTTTACAACTCCCTCCACTATTTTGCACTTAAATCACAAAACAATCTGGAGTCAGTCTGTGCTTCCGAAAATGTGTATTAGCAATAACAGTGGCAAAATGCTATATCCAATGTAATGTCAACATACCTATGTCACACAGCTCTAGTCAATGCGGAAACAAAGCAGAGGTCACACAGTGGGACCCACATCTGTGAAATCGAAAGGGAAAGTGACAACTCAGTGTCCATACACTGGGTGAAAATGACAGATAGATGAGAGGTAGAAATATTAAATCAGATGTAGCAGGCAGTGTTGTCTTCTTACCTGTGTCTCACTGGAAGTATTGCTGGATCACCGTGTTCCTTTTGTCTATGTCCTCTTCTTCTGCTTCCTCGTCTTCACTGTCCACAGGCTCCACAGCTGCCACAACACCTCCATCTGGACCATCCTCCTGCAGAAAAGGCACCTGTCATTGCACAGCCAAGTTGTGAAGCATACAGCAGGCCACGATGATCTGGCACACCTTCTTTGGTGAGTAGAATAGGGAACCAAATTTCATATGGAGGCACCAGAACCTGGCCTTCAGGAGGCCGAAGGTCCTCTCTATAATCCTCCTAGTCCGGCCATGGGCCTCATTGTAGCGTTCCTCTGCCCTTGTCCTGGGATTCCTCACTGGGGTCAGTAGCCATGACAGGTTGGGGTAACCAGAGTCACCTGCAGATGTCGAGGGACAACTGTTAGACACACACTAACTCTTAGGGACATCCCCAGACCAAGACACCTAGTCAAACTGTATTGGGTCCATGTCCTCACCTAATAGCCACACATGGTGCCTCTGGAGTTGCCCCGTCACATAAGGGATGCTGCAATTCCGCAGAATTTAAGCGTCATGCACTGATCCAGGAAATTTGGCATTCATATGGGAGATGTACTGGTCTGCCAAACACACCATCTGCACATTCATAGAATGGTAAATCTTCTGGTTTCTGTACACATGTTCAATCCTGCGGGGGGTACCAAGGCCACATGTGTCCCATCAATGGCATGTATGATGTTGGGGATATGTCCCAGGGCATAGAAGTCACCTTTCACTGTAGGCAAATCCTTCACCTGAGGGAAAATGATGTCGCTGCGCATGTGTTTCAGCAGGGCAGACAACACTCTGGACAACATGTTGGAGAACATAGGCTGGGACAACCCTGACACTATGGCCACTGTCGTCTGAAAAGACCCACTTGCCAGGAAATGGAGTACTGACAGCACCTGCACTAGAGGGGGGATTCCTGTGGGATGGCGGATAGCTGACAGGTCTGGCTCCAACTGGGCACACAGTTCCAGGATTGTGGTACGATCAAGTCTGTAGGTGATAATTACATGTTGGTCCTCCATTGTCGACAGGTCCACCAGCGGTCTGTACACCGGAGAATGCCGCAATCTCCTCACCTGCCCCAGCGGACTTGCTCTATGGAGGAGAACAGCGAGCAGAGAGTCAACCAACACTGAGGTACATAAACACAACTTAATCAGAAAATGTTTTAAAATCGACATATGGCTGTATTAGTGTTAAAGCAAGGCCTAGATATGTGTGACGCAGTCAAAAATAATGCTGTGTGGCCCCCTGAAATGGCGGCTGCCTGACCTGT
The DNA here is from genome assembly GCF_031143425.1 of Pleurodeles waltl. NCBI lineage: Eukaryota > Metazoa > Chordata > Amphibia > Caudata > Salamandridae > Pleurodeles > Pleurodeles waltl. The sequence continues at coordinate 458,437,764 of NC_090450.1, forward strand.
AATGTGGGACAAGGGGATATGAGGTAACTGCGCTGGAGTTGTACACCGTCGCAGTAGGCGGTCGAAGACTGCGGCACAATCTTGCATTGGTTAACATTGGACCCTATGGGTCCCAGGAGCCAATGACGATGTACGCCGGCGGTGACGGTACGCACCGCCGCGGACGTCACCGCCATTTTCTCTCTGTTCAATCACTTGATATCTGATCTTCGACAGGAGAGGACCTACACTGCAAGTGCTGCTGTGACCTCAGTCTGGAAGAGACAATGGCTCATGTGTCTGGGGAAAGGGCCCCTGCCTTCAGCACGGAGGAGTTGGAGAAACTAGTGGATGGGGTCCTCCCCCAGTACACGCTACTCTACGGTCCTCCAGACAAACAGGTGAGTACACTGTGAGCAAGCTGTATGGGCAATGCCTGTTTGGAGTGGTGTGGATGAAATATAGGGGGGGGAGAATGAGGCGTGCATGAAACAACAGTGAGTGCATGTGCGTCATGGCAAGGGTAGGGATGCGGGCCAATGACTGTGACGGTGCGGACGGTTATATCTTCTCCTTTTCCCCTGTACTATTCCTGTAGGTCAGCGCCCACCAGAAGAAGGATATTTAGCGTGCCATTGCCAAGGAAGTCCAGACCCTGGGGTCTACCACAGACGGAGCACCCACTGCCGGAAAAGATGGGAGGACATTTGCTGCTGGAGCAAGAAGACGGTGGAGGCCCAGCTGGGGATGGCCTCCCAATGTGGGAAGGGTGCCTGTTGCACCATGACCCCCCTGATGTTCCGGATCCTGGCGGTGGCGTACCTGGAGTTCGATGGGCGCTTGATGGCATCACAGCAGCCACAAGGGGGTGAGTACACTTTCATTCATCTGATTCAGCGCGCATTGTAGGTGTCTGGGTGGGGAGGTGGGCTGTGGGTTCACCTAGGCCAGGGCAAGTTTAGTAGGCAAGGTCCCTTCTTAAGGCAGGCCCTGTGGCACCCCACCCCACCTGGGTACGGAGCCAACTACACCTAGTCAGGCTCCTGTGACTTCCATGTGTGCAGCAATCAGGCATAGCCTTGTAACCCATGTCCCTGTGATTGATTAGGGAACTCCAAGTGCACGGCGTAGTGCAGGGGGCTTCTGTGTCTGTAGTGTCCGCCAATGGTAGCGATATTGGATGCACTCAATATGTCTTTCTTCTGTCTCCCCCCCCTTCTTGTGGTCTCCCTGTGCTTGTGTGCATTAGCATCATCAGGCGGAGGAGCAATGGCACCGGAGCAGGAGGGAGCTGCATCCCACATGGCCCTGGAGGGCGACACAATGGAGTCAGAAGCCACCAGTTGGACAGAGGGTGAGGGGAGCTCCACGGCGGGGACAGGAGCTGAGACCAGCGACACGGACTCCTCCTCTGATGGGAGCTCCCTTGTGGTGGCGGGCCCCTCTGTGCCCCCCGCATCTACATGTACAGCCGCCACGCCCCCTACCAGCACCGCCCTCCCAGCAGCCCCTCAGCGTTTGCCCCGTGGCCGTTCACACAGGAAGGTGGTCATCTCCTTCGCCCCAGGCACCTCAGGCCCTGCCCCAGTCAGCCCTGCAGCCCTCAGTGAGGAGGCCATTGACCTGTTGGGCAGTCTACCATTTTGAATGCCATCCAGGGTGTAGAGAGGCAGTTGCAACAGACCAATGCATACCTGGAGGGCATTCATTCTGGTCAGGCAGCCCATCAGCGAGATTTTCAGACTCTGGCCTCAGCACTGATGGCAGCCATTGTTCCTGTCTCTAGCCTCCCCCCTCCAACTTCCTTCACCCAGACCCAAACCCCTGTACCTCAGCCTATCCCAAGCACACCATCAGACCAGCATGCACACACGTCAACACACAAGGGAAGCTCAGGCAAAGATAAGCACCACACATCCCACAGGCACTCATACAAGCATCATACACATGCAGACATACCAACAGCCACTGCCTCCACTGTGTCCCCCTCATCCTCGTCTCCCACCTCCCTCCCAGTCTCGTATCAACTCACACCAGCATGCACTACATCATCAGCCACTACCTCCATCACCAGCACACCCACCACCACACCCCGCTCACGTGCAGTCACCACCCCCACTACCATTCACACATCCCCTGTGTCGTCTCCCAGTGTGTCTATGAGCCCACCTACCAAGGTACACAAACGCAGCTACACACCCACCCAACAGCCATCCACCTCAGGACAGCCTCCAGCCCATGCACCTTCACCCAAAGTCAGCAAACGTACACCTCCTACAACCACTACCTCTTCCTCCACTCCCAAACCCCCTCCATCTACCCATCCCAGTGTGTCCCAACATTTTTTCCTGCCCAACCTTGACCTTTTCCCCTCACCTCCCCACCCCTTCAGTCTCCTAGGGCCCGCTTCTCCAGGTCCCAACCCAGCGCCTCAGCCACAACATCTGCGGGAACAGTGGTGCCAGCAGTAACCAGCTTCTGGAGTGTGCCAGGCAGCAGGGCAGCCAGTGTGCCAAGGAGCCATAGCACGGACAGTCCCCCACCTCAAAAGCACAAAAAGTTGGCCAGTGCCCGGCGGGAGAGAGGAAAAATATCTTCCACCAAAGCCTCTCCAAGGGGTACAGATGGGAGTGTGGAGACAGCTGCGCCACCATCCAAGGTGGGGAAGGGGCACAGTAAAACAGGAAAGTCTGGGAAAACCTGCAAGGCGGACAAGACAGCCTCAAGCACCGCTGCCAAGGACACTGCTGCCACAAGCACCGCTGCCAAGGACAACGCCGCCACCAGCACCGTTGAACAGGACACCGCCGCCACCAGCACAGCTGCCAAGGACACCGCCGCCACAAGCACCGCTGCCAAGGACACCGCCGCCACCAGCACCACTGAACAGGACACCGCCGCCACCAGCACCACTGAACAGGACACCGCCGCCACCAGCACCGCAGGCCAGTGAGTGCCAAAGATTCCGACGCTACTGAGGCCACCATGAGCAGGATGAAGCACTCTGGGCACAAAGCCCCCTCCAGAACCAGTGGAGAAAGGCATCCACTACCTCAGTCCTTGGCAGGATGAAGCACTCTGGGCACAAAGGCCCCTCCAGAATCAGTGGAGTATCACATCCACTACCTCAGTCCTTGGCAGGATGAAGCACTCTGGGCACAATGCCCCGTCCAGAAACAGTGGAGTATCACATCCACTACCTCAGTCCTTGGCATGATGAAGCACTCTGGGCACAAAGCCCCCTCCAGTACCAGTGGAGAAAGGCAACCACTACCTCAGTCCTTGGCAGGATGAAGCACTCTTGGCACAAAGCCCCCTCCAGAATCAGTGGAGACTGTTATCCACTTGTGAGACTGTGGCTTTGCACTCCCAGGATAAAGCAGTGGGCAAACCATCCACTGGAGAGACTTGAGAGACTGTGTCTTTGCACTCCCCAGGATAAAGCAGTGGGCAAACCACTCACTGGAGAGACTTGAGAGACTTTGGCTTTGCACTCCCCAGGATAAAGTAGTGGGCAAACCACCCACTGGAGAGACTTTAGAGACTGTGGCTTTGCACTCCCCAGGATACATCAATGGTTATGGAGCTACCTCATGGATCTGGCGTCGTGCACTCATCCGGCTGAGGTGCCCTCCCTTCCCTTCCCCCTGAGGTGCCTGTTGTATTTCCATCTGATGCCCCAGCAGTGTTCTCTCCGTTTTGATCGGGTATTGAGTGTGGGCCTCGCCCATGCATTTTGGGCCCAGTGGTCCACGGACTAGGATGGTGGAATACCTTGGACTTGCATCTTGGTGTATATATTTGTTTCTAGTGTAAATATATGTACATGAAGGTATATATTTTTGATTACTGTTTTTGAATAGATTACAAATGTTTGAATCATTTTCTTTTGTCCTTGCATTCTTCCAGGTGGAGATGGGGGTTGTTAATGTAATGTATCAACATGTACTTGTGTGTGTGTTGTAGTGGGTGAGGGTGGGAGTGTTGCGTGTTGCGTGTGTGTGTCACTCTTTTTTCTCTCCCCCCTCCCCTGTGTCGTAGGTGCAGTACTCACCGTGGACTTCGCCGCCGTCTTTGTTGTTCCTGCTGGGAGAAGCAGGAAGATAAAGGCTGGCAGTATCTGGAGCTCGGGTTTCATGGCGTCCTGATTCCTCGTGGGGTGTGTAGAGGTGAGAGTTTTCCTTTTCAAGTCCTGTTTCCGCTGTGTTTTTGTTCGTGGTGAATCCGCCCCGGAAAAGGTGGCGGATTGGACTGTTGTAATACAGTGGGCGGAACCTTGTCTTCCGCCTGTCTGTTGGCGGTGACCGCCGCGGTGTTTGTTTGTACCGCCGTGGCGGTCGGAGTGTTAAAGTGTCTGTCTATATTGGCGGTTTCCGCCACTGTCGTGATTCCATTTTTTTTACAGCTGGCCTGTTGGCGGTTTTTATTGCCGCTTTAACACCGACCGCCAGGGTTGTAATGAGGGCCTGTATATCATAAGGTGTAGTCTTTGAAGGAGTTAGGTGCCACTTGACTAGTATCTGCCAGCTGCGTCTCCTACATATGAGTAATTCCTTGCTAAGATTGTCTATTGATACTGTCCCACTGATCCTCCCACCCTTAAATCCACCACTCAACTAGCTTGTGCTGCGGTCTTGGCAGTGCAGGACCCCTTCATTGATCCTAAATTTGTTCTGAAATGTTAGGAGAACAATACTTAAAGAAGTCTTCAGATTGTGTATGGTGTAATATATTGAGCTTTATTTAATACCACAAATGAACTCAATTAACGATTTGTTATGTTATACATATTTGTAGAACACTAATCACCACTGTTAGGGCATCGATGCTGTGGGCTCACTTATTGCACCCTAATAGTAATTGAATTAATATTTAAATGAGCAATTAAAAATAAATGGATATTAAAAAAAAATGTAAGCATAATCTCTCAGCGCACACACATAGGATGCCCTTTCTATGATTTTTACACCACTCACATGCAATAAGCACAAGTGCTTTTACCCAAGGTTCACAGTACTGACCAACTAAGAAAGTCACAGTTCTGCTTGACAGTGTTGATTCTTAGCAGTTTCTCACTTGAATTTAATTTTCACTCTGTGTTTAAAGTTCACTAAATGCAAGTAGAGTCGAAGAGTAAGAGGTGTGTCTCAGAGCTAATCTGCAGAAGAGATACAAGTGCACTTTGGTTATTATCACTTTTGAAATAGAGAATTTCAGCTGTGTGGCAAGGTGGAACAAATTTGATTACTACAATAGCAAAATAACGAGTTCCAATGTTAGAGCTAACTGGATCATGGTAAATTATACAAAAATAATTCATATACCACAGCATATGTGTTGCACTGCAGCAGTAACCAGCCTCAGTTCTTTGGAGTAAGATAGGCCCACGCAGTCCCTGCGGTGCAGCCACCCCCGACAAACACCCACTGAGTTCCAGGGAGCGTCACCGCACAATACCTTTGCCTGAGGGCTCTTTGAGGTTGGGGGTGGAGCATTATGTTCTTTGCAGGGGCGGCCCCCCTCAAATTTAGTTACTCCACTGCCTCAGTTGAATTCAAATAATACCAATGTAACCTGTTGAAAAATGAAGCTAACCGGCTGTGGTTTATTCGTAGTAACAAACTGGTTACAGGCATGTTATAGATCTCAATCACTTGATGAATATAACAATAAAGCCTGCTACAAGTCAGTGGTTTTCATCTCTTTGTTCCAATTTTAGAAGTAACCAATTGCACTTTGAATATCACAACAGGTAACAAGTAATATCGGGTCAGCGCGCCATTTGAGTCCTCCTCCTACAGCAAATGTAACCCACTCCCATTTAAAAAGGACATGGACATGGAGTATCGTTGTAGACGTATTAGCATTAAATTACAACACCTAGAAGGCGGATTAACCAGTCACTCAGTCACCACAGATTTCTCCCCACAGGCAGACAGTGAGCAATGCACCCAGGGATGATTTGATTCTTGCTGAGGGCTCAACAGAACAAGATAAATAAATACACAAATACGCTTCTGAAACTGAATTACAGTAGCTAAAGGGCAGACTAGAATATTGGAGCTAATTTGTTGCTGCTAAATTGAAACAGCAACTGGCCTCATCCTTATAGCTAGGACATCATTGTAAGCAAAATAGAAAATAATCTACTAACCTAAATAATCAATCCTTGTTTAAAAAAAAATAATAATCACTGACCAAACCAATAGGTCTGCACTCTGTGTGCTAATGTTTGGAAACACAACCATGAACAAATACGCACAGCCTATTTGTGTCATGCCACTATCTAATCTCTGTGAAATGACATTGCAAGGCTAGAGAATCAAAACACATACTAGATAGGCAGAGCTGAAAGAGTCGGGTTAGCACGTAAATGAGGCACAATTAATCTGTACATATCCATCATGCCTGTGTTTACATGAGTTAGCATAATAAAGACAGATATATTGAATTCGCAAACTGTTGTTTTTCTGGGTGAGATTCCTTTTGTGAAAAAGGTATATGCAGACTTGGGTCCTGTGTTTGGGGTATCATAAGTCTTAAGCTGTATGTAGACTTAGGATGCACCTCGATGAGGCCCAACATAGCTCAAGTCACTAATGGAATAGATTTTGTTTTTATTTAAAGCAGATACAACTTAACAGCTCGAGGTAGACTCTTTCTATTAGAGCAGAACCCCAGTTGATTTGCATATGGTTCGGCTCTACCTGTAATAGCCCAGGCACAAAATACAATAGATAATAATGTGGCCTAGAGCAAATAAATATCAGTGAGTCAGGAAATTGTAACGATTCTGCTCCACTTGCGTTTGTCAGTGTTTGCAACTGCGCTACAAAGCTGACAGTTGTTGATGTGGTTGTTGTCCCTGCTGTAGTGGTAGGTGTTATTGCTTCATAGGGGAAGGAAGAAGAATTAGTTTTCCCTTGTCAAATATCATCAAATGCTCTAATGTCCTTTGTCTCACAGAGTAAGAGTGAAAGTATTGAAGAGAAGACAAATCACCGCTGCTTATGATAAAAGTGGGAAAGTGGTTCACCAGGAATGAATGAAATGGGGAAACTTGTCTACTCTATTTAAGTCACACCCAGCTTTCTCTCAATATAGATTGCTCAATTGAATAAGGTCCTAAATAGGAACATTGAAACAGATACAACATATACTTTCTATGTTTGGTTCTTTTCACTGTGTGAGACTGATTTCGCTTGTGGAAAAGTTGATTGTTTCTTCATCCTTGGGATAGTCTTTCTCAGTTTATCAAGGTATCTACTTCAGTGGGAGACTGACAAGGTTCTTGCATGGTCTTTCCTCTAATCTCCATGAGATCACCTCTGCATTCTAGGCACACTTTATCCTAGATCCTGTTGTACTCTGATACCTTCTTGCTGATAATGAGTTCAGTATCTATGAGTAAGTATCCTGGAATGTAGTTCTATAATAGAGATGGGTGGAACTCGTGGAGTTCCTCTCAGCAGAATTAAACACAGAGCTACATGGAAACTGTGAGATTGTGTGGAGTTCCGGCAACGGGCTTCAAATATTCAGCTTGTGCTGCAATTTGGAGCAGGTATCATGAACAGCGCAGAAAATCAGCATAAACGCCACCATGCACTGTGGAAGAGCACAGCCTTTGAAGTTCAGTTTGTTGCCACTCAAGCAGAAAATATACTCGAGCTGCAACAAACCTTCCTGAGTGGCAGCCCTCTGACTATGACCGCTTGTGACTGCCCGCCTTAGAAAATCATGCTAGGGTACATCAAATCTCACTTGCCATCTGGCATTTTCTGGAGCTGCACAGAAGAAAAATTCTGCCATGTGTCTATTTGCGCAATTTGGATAGAAGTCCACGTTAAAGATTAATGCTGAGTGACCATAATCCCCCCAATTTCATGGGTGAACTGAAACATTCCATCCACCCCTATTCAATACAGTGAAACATTTGGTCTCAGTGGCAGAGTCTTCATGAGATCACACAAATAACCCCTGTCCTGCAATCTCTTGGTCCCATGTTTAGTATCTAAGCAAATGCCTGCATCCTCCTCCAGGGTAGAACTAGGTGGTATTGCCCTTAATAGGACAAAGTACTGAAGAATATGGAAGTTAAGGTAATAGAAATTAATGTGTAGCAGGTGAATAGCCCTATTTAGAAAAACTAATTGATAAGCAGGAGTTTCACACACACTACCCTCATCTTTGATTTGTGGCCTAATGACAGTTGGTTGATCTGAGTTTGATTTGGAAGAATTATTTTTATGGTGTGTCTCACAAATGAGAAAATGATGGTATCTGGATTTTTACATGTTAACCCCACTCCTTCATGTATCCCCAGTTCATTTCAGGTTCTCATTAGCCCTTCTTCAGTGAGTTATTAAAGGAAGACACAGTCATTCAAATGCATATCAAAGAAACATGGGATGTATATTAGGAAAAATGATCTAATAAGGGGTAATTAGAGCCAGTGAAGCATTGTGACTACAGGGTAGCCAAAAATGAAAAAGCAGTTGTGTGAAAGGAATTTCACTTTTAGATTGATAGAAAAAAATCAAGCAAGGATAGAAAACATAACGTATTTTTTGTTTACCAAGGTATGATGAAACAATTAAATGGAAATGTTTTGTCAGAAAAAAACAAGAGCTGATTAGAATGTATTTGAGAAGACCAAAATTAGAATAAGAATGTGAAGTACTGTGAGAGCTGATGGAAGCTGTGTAAAGAAGGGAGTCACAAAACAAACAAGCATTGACAAAGCAAACAGGGCTTGCCTATGCAAGATCTATTGGCTTTGCCAATCTGTTTTAGCCATGTTGTACACCAGCGTGGCCGCTGTTCAGCATGGCTAAAAGTTAGTGTCATAAAAGAGAGTTGTGTGGAGTGGAGTGTTGTGGAGTAGAGTGATGCGGTGTGGAGTAAAGTGGCATACAGAAGTGTAGAGTAGGGTCGAGTAGCGTGGTGTGGCATAGAGTGTTGTGGAGTGTCATGGAGGGAGCAGAGTGTCATAGAGTTGAAGGGTGTAAAGTGGAGTTAGTGTCATAGTGTGGAGGAGAGTGTCATAGAATGGGGTGGCATAGAGTGTCATAGAGTGGAATGGCATAGAGTAGAGTGGACTGGCATAGAGGGTTTGTGTAGAGTGGAGCAGAGTGTTGTAGAGGAGAGTCACCTAGAGTGGAGTAGATTGTCATAGAGTGGAGTGGCATCAATTGAAGTACTGTAGTAGAGTGGAATGACATAGAGTTCAGAAGAGTGGTGTTAAGTCTTGTAGCATGTTGTAGAGTGGAGTTGATTGTTTTACAATAGAGTGGCATAGAGAGGGAAGCTTTAGAGTGGGGTAGTGGAGTGGAGTAGCATGTTGTAGAATAGAGGGGAATAAAGTAACATGGAGTGGCATAGAGGGAGTTGGCTAGAGTATCGCAGAGTAGAGTAATGTTGTAGTGTGGCACAGAGTACATCAAAGTATTGTGGAATGGCATGGGGTTGAGTAGAGTGTCAGAGTGGAGTAGAGTTTAATGGAGTAGCATGTCACAGAGTGGGGTACCGAGGAGTGGAGTGTCATAGAGAGGAGTGTTGTAGAGTGGCCCACCGTAAAGTGGCATAGTTACAAAATAGACTGACATGGAGTGCAGTGCCATGAAGAGCATTGGTTTTAAGTAATGAGGTGTTGAACGCATTGTCACAGAGTACAGTGACATAGAGTAGAGTATTGTAAAGTGTTGTAGGGTGGTGTAGAGTAGAGTACCACAGTGCAAAGTGGAATGGCACAGGATGGAGTAGAGTGCAGTTATGTAGAGTCTCGGAGTATATTGAAGTGGCATAGAGTGGAGCAGTACAGGGTAGAGTGCAGAGGTTTACAGTGGCATAAAGTATAGTGGAGTAAAGTGCAGTGGAGTGAAGTGGTGCAGAGTGGTTTAGAGTGATTTAGAGTGCAGTGGCATAGAGTGGAATTATGCAAAGTAGAGTGGCGTAGATTGCATTGGCGTAGAGTGCAATAGAGTGGCGTTGAATTGAGTAGTGCAGAGCAGACTGGCATTGAGTTAATTGGCAGAGAGGTTAGTCTTGCAGAGTAGGGTGTTGTAGAGTGCAGTATAGTTGGAGTAGAGTGCCTTAGTTAGTGTACATTAGTTTCGCGGAAAGTGGTGTAAGGAGATTGCACTGATTTAGAGTAATGTGTTGTAGACTGCAGTGGTGTAGAATAGAATGGTAAAAAGTAGAGTAGAGTGGAGTGGCATAGATGGCAGTGGGATAGAGTGCAGTGTCACAGGGTAACTTGCAGTGTAGTGGCATGAGTGCAGTGCTGTAAAGTAGTTTGTGTCAGAGTAGGGTGACGTGGAATGGAGTGGTGCAGGGAAAAATTGAGTGATGTCAGGTGAGTTGCAGTGACATAGAGTAGTGGCTTAGAGTGCAGTGGCATGATGCGGCACAGAGTAGAGTGCATTGGGGTATTGTGCAGTTGCATACAGTTCAGTCTTGCAGAATAGAGGGTCATGGAGTGGATTGTCATAGAGTGGAGTGATGCAGAGTAGAGTGAAGTGGCCTAGACTGGAATGGTGCAGAGTGCAGAGGAGTATAGCAGAGTACAGTGGGTAGAGTGCATTGGCATGGAGTAGAGTGGTGCAGAGTAGAGAGAAGTAGAGTGCAGTGGTGTAGAGAGCATTGGCGCAAAGTGCATTGGCATAGAGTGCAGTACAGTCGTACATAGTAGAATGCAGTGGTGTAGAGTGCAGTGTCCCAGAGCACAGTGGCATAACATTCACTGATTGAGAGTGCAGTGTTGCAGAGCAGAGTGTTGTACAGTGCAGTGGTGCAGAGTAGAGTGACCTAGAGAGCAATGCAATACAGTACAGTCCTGCAGAGTAGAAAAGAGTAGAAAAGAGTGGCATAGAGTGCAGTGACATAGAGTGCAATGATGTAGTGTGGCACAGAGTGCAGTGGAGTAGAGTGTTGTAGAGTATAGTGGCAGAGAGTGCAGTGGTGCAGAGTAAAGTGGTGTAGAGTGTTTTGGCATGGATCACAGTAGCATAGAGTGCAGTGGTTTTAGTAAAGTGCAGTGGCACAGAGTACAGTGGTGCAAAGTAGATTTGAATGATGCAGAGTAGACTACAGTGGCTCAGAGTGGAGTGGTGCAGCATAGATTACAGCGGCATAAAGTGCAGTGGTGCAGATTAGAATAGAGCAGAGTAGATTATTTTAGAGTAGAGTGAAGTGGCACACTGTAGAGTGCAGTGGTGCTGAGTGCCATGGTGCACAATAGATTAGAGTGGCATAGAGGGGATTGAGATAGGGTGCATTGGCATAGAGTGGAACAGAGTAGAGTGCTTTGGCATAGATTGAAGTGGCATAGAGTGCAGTGTTGCAGAGTAGAGTGGCGTAGAGTGGAGCGGTGTGAAGAATAGAGTGAACCGGCCTAGTCTGAAGTGGTGTAAAGTACAGTGACTAAGAGTGCAGATGTGGGTTGTAGACCACAGTGGGATAGAGTACATGGGCATAGAATAGAGTGGTTCAGAGTCGAGTTGGGAGACATGGAGCCAGATTTACAAGGCCTTATCACCACAGAGAGTCACTTTTTGTGACGCTCTTCTGGTGCTGTGCAGTGCGCCGCATTTACAAGGCGGCACTAAGCCACTTTTGTGACTTAATGCCACCTTGTAAATATCAGCCCCTCCGATGCAGTTTTCTGGGTCAAAGGGGTGCGTAATAGGTGTTGCTGTGGGAGTTCCTCCTCAACACCTATTGCTATTGATGCTGCTGCAGATTTACAAGAAGGCATAAATCTGTGGCAGTGCGAAAAGTTAATGCCAACCCAGGGGTAGCATCAGCATAGCACAACGAGGAGGAATACTTTTATTGCTCCTAGATTTTGCTTTTTACATGTGTGCTGCAAATTTTTGGTACAACACCGCACCTTGCCACTTTTCAGTAAATCTGACCCATAGTGTAAAGTGGTGTAGAGTGGAGTGGTGCAAAGAAGAGTGACAGTGTGGAGTGGTGTAGTGTGACATGGAGCGGTGCAGAGTAGAGTGGAGTGAGGTTAAGTGGAGTATGATTTGTCAGGAATTTGCAGGCATGTGCCCTGTGTTATTTGTCAACATCACCAGGGGCCACTTGTCACTAATGTTATTAACCTGTCTTCGCATTGATATGGGTATTGTGCCTGGACCAATGATTGTTCCTTCCATGTCACTCTATATTGTGCCAACGCTTGTTGTATCCTATTGCCAATGCATTCTGTTTCTTCTTGGGGCCATGCTGGTGCGCCCTGAACATTTTGAAAGGGCATGGTGCAATTGTTTATAGTGTTGCTAGGCAACACACACATTGTTGTTCTTCAGCGGAGCATGATGCAACATGCTGAACAAACTGCTTTTCTGATTGGCTGTAAATAGCCACACCTAGCAAGATACTCTGCTTGACTTTATCTCCACCACAACAGTCAGCGAAGTGGAGCCCGTGCTTGCTGAGAGAGTTCTTGGATTATTCTTTTTGACTTAGCTTAAGTTTCTGGAGAAAGTTATTGCGATCTATGCACCTTGAACATTGATGAGGCTTAATTGTTGAACTTGTGATTGGTGCGCTATATGCTTTCAACATTGTTGAACCCTACTAATGATTGTGGGCCATGCCATACGCTATGGACATTGTTGAACTTCATACTCTATGTGTTGTGAACATTGATGTGCCCTATACATATGGTGAATCAGTGATTTGTGCAGTTGATGCATGTGTGAGACTGACACCTATTTGAAATGTGCTCAAGAGAATCATGTACTCTTAAATGTTCTGGTTGTCGTTATTTATTTATTTTGTCCAAGACGGTAGCCTCGGTATTAGGGCTTATATGTGCTTTGAGTGCATCCTGATTATAAGCGTTCAGAGCAGAGTGTCTACAGTATATGAAACCAAATGACCCATACCCCTGTTGAATGGTTCCATTTCTGTTGATGCTTGCCTTATGTGAACAGTCACCCAGGTGAGAATGAATCATCCCAGGGCACATCAGAATATATGAATATGTGAAAAGTAGATAATTAAGAGTCTCCTGTTGAGGTGTCAGGTGAGTACATAAGCATTATTGTCTGAGTTTAGCACTCTAGGTCTCCGTGCAAGTGCAACACTATCTCTATACCTCTTGTCCTTCACAACTAGAGACACACAGCTTGATGGAACACTGACAATGGCCATTGCAGTCCTGAGGAACTGGGCGCCCGGCTGGTCCAGGCAGCAAGGTGTAGCAGTGTATTTTTTCTCTCTTCCAATTCCACTTCCTTTTTGGGACATCCAGGTCTAATCTTCTGAAGAGCCCAGAGCGGCATGAGGTATTAATGAGTTTAGGCCCAGATTTATAGTTTTTGGTGCAAAACTGCACTAGCGCAGGTTTACATCAAAAATGTTACCACCGGCTTGCGCCATTCTCAGACGCATGCTGGGAATCATATTCATAGAATGGGGCAAGTCGGCGGTAAGGCCCGGTTAGTGTCCTGAAAAACGGCGCAAGCTGGGTGGGGGTGGCAGTAGGGAAGGAGGAGGTTGTGCCTCAAAAAATGACCCTAGCCAGGTTAGAAGCAAACAAAATGTCTCTAACCAGACTAGCGCCATTTCCTGGCACGCAACCACCAAAAACATGACTCCTGGCTTAGGGAAGACAGGAGTCATGACCACCACTCCAATGGACAACACAGGGGACAAGTGTCCCCTGGGCATGGCCATTGCACCTGGGACCCTGATGGCAAAAACAAATTAAAAAAATACCTGGACTTACCTCGGACGAGGTCCCCCATCCTCCGGTGTCCCTCTGTATAGGTGTTCCTGGGGCTTGGGGAGGGCACCTGTGAACCCATTCCATGGTGGTTAACCAAGGAAATGGGTCCACAGGTCCCCTAACGCCTGGTCTGACCCAGATGTTAAATAATGGTGCTAAGCAAGCTTAGCACCGTTATTTAGCCCCCCCTCCCACCTGTGCGTCATTTTAGCACCTGGGATAAATATGGTGCTTTGGGGATAGTCCCAATTTTTGGATGGGAACACCTAACTTTCATCTCATTGACGCAACGTGGGTTCACGCATCACAAAAATGGTCCAAACTCCAAAATTGTGACGCTAGACATGTCAAAATATAAATATGGAGTTAAGTTTGCACCACATTTGCGCATCAAAAGTCGTAAATTCAGCGCAAACAGAGTATAAATATGCTCCTTAGTACTTTGCGCTGTCCCAAGAGTTGGTAGCAGAGGTAAGGTTAGAATATTAGGGAAACTGAGCCAAAGTTGAGGATGCAGAAGGACCAAGCACCAGTACAAGTACAGAGACGAGCCTAGTTTCTAAAGGTGAGAGACCTTTAAATGTGCCCAATTTAAAGGTTGAATTGGAATAAATTTTGAGAGGCTATTTAAATCTTAATCACATAGAACAAGATCAAGAAAAATAATTAGTCTACCTGCGTAAAGAATTTAGAAGGAAATGCAACTGTACACAACAAATTAGCGGAATTGGCAAATAAATATAATGTGGATATTTCTAAAAGTGTGCCTTTGCAGAGACGCTCCAGGGTACACCTAGATAACAAATCTTTTGAGAAAATGTGTTCCGCAGGGTTACAAATTCATCTCAGAGAATTAATGGAGTGTGTACAGAAATGGAGTGAGATGGATAAATATAAAATTAAATGGCCACAAAAGCAAGACAAGAAAAAGAAACAAGCTGCAGAAGTTGAGGAAAAAAACAGGAAGAACAATCAGAAAAGAAATAGACAGTTTCAGCATAACCTTTAAGAGAAACACCGGGTGGTGGGGTATGCACATGTCTCTTGGAGTAGGGTAGATCCTACAGCATTTACAAACAATATTCCAAAATTGAGAGAGCACCCAATGCAGAGGTGTACACAAGTTGAGAGATTTGTTAAATTGTCTAAGTCGCCTCCATAGGAAATTATTTTTAGTCTGTGCGATCTGAAAATGTTGGCCAACAGGGACATATATAGGTTGAAGAGCGTGGTGCTGAGAGATAAGCCCTGGGGGAAACCACAGGTGATCTCCTTGGGCTCTGAGGTGAAAGGTTGGAGGTGGATCATCTGGGTTCTTCCAGTGAGGAAGGAGATGATCCATCTGAGCGCCTCCCCCTGGATGCTCATGTGGTGGAGTCTTTCGATCAGCATGTGTTGGAATATGGTGTTGAAGGCTGCTAAGAGGTCGAGGAGGATCAAAGCTGATGTATCTCTTTGCTTGAGGAGGGTTTAGATATCATTGGTGGCTGTGACCAGGCCAGTTTTGGTGCTGTGATTGCTGTAGAACCCAGATGGGGAGCCATCGAGTAGCAGAACCAACAAAAGATCCAGTTACAAATGCACCCTCACCTGTGGTAATGACTAAGTAGAATGAGGTGAAATCATTTTTGAAAGGCAGAGTTCCTCCTAAGGATTTAGATTATTTGGAGCTCAATTAAATGCAGCAGAAAGTCAAATAAACTGAACATTAATTCCATGATAGGCTGATGTAAGCTCTTCAACAGTATACAGGACAAATGCAACTTGACCTGATGGATATGGGATTTTTCATTACACAGTTTGCGCTTGGCTTAAGGACTGAGATTTGTCAAAACATACAGCAGAAGGTGATTTGTTGTCAAACTAAGACATTAGATGAGATTTTGAAGTATGCACAGTACTGTAGCAACATGAAGCAGTGAAAAATTTGAGAGAAATTCATGTTAGCTCAGACAAAGTTTGCACAACAAGGTTTATAGAATAAGTTGGTTGTTGACAATGGTGGTGTAGTACAAAGTGTAAGGACAATGCAAGGAAGTGATTTTCAAGCAGGAATGCAGGGAGTACAGGGAGGAATGATGTCTCTAGGTGGAGGAAAAAATGCTTCCATTGATCAGAGTATAGGTGTTGATGTTGCAATGCTGAAGAAAATGATACCTTGTCACATGTGCAACAAGGTGGGGCACTGGAAGAGTGAGTGTAGATTCAATCCAGATAGACATTTCAATAACCAGATGCAGAGAGTGAATCAATGTCAAATGTTACAATGTAACAAGTACCCATGCAATATTAAAATCAAATCCTGCACATGTCACAAGCCCCTTTTGTTCAGCCTACTATGAATAATGTAAAGTTTAGTCAAAATCAGTTACCCACATGAATTGAAATGGGATGCAACTAAAAAATCAAAATGCTGTTCAGCAATTTCCGATGTTTGATAATAGTGAGATGCTAGATATTGGCATGTCACAATGATGGTGCCTGAGAGGGGAGGCAGATTGCATGCTTGGTGCAGTCTTAGAGGTAGACTAGACTGAACCATATCTAGATGGAGAATTAAATGGCCACCAAGTGTCATTCGTCATTGATACAGGAGCTACTCCTTCCACTGAGTGAACAGCAGACATACCAGACCTAACCCTCGGAGGAAGAGAAATCCAAGTTGTGGGAGTTAAAAATAAACAAGTAGTTACCAATCCATTTTCAATAGAAATGCCAGTAAAAATTGGTTAATTTGTGGAAAAATAACAATTTGTGGTATGTGATTCAAGTATTGTTAATTTACCATGAAGAGATTAATTGTGCAAGTTAAATTGCACCATTAGTTGTGCACCCCAGGGAATGGAGTTTCAGACACATGATGAGGATACTGATTATAACTTAGTTCAGCAAAACACAGTAGGATTTTACCTCCTGTTAATGATAAATGATTTTCCTACAGAATTGATTGAGAAAGTTATTCAGATGTGTGGGATGTGACAGGGAAGGATACTGGATTAATTATGGGATGTGAACCATCCTTTGATCAACGACATGTTGATAAGTGTTATTCTATAAGAAATAATTGGGAGTCCATACAACTCACCAATTATGGGATTATGGAAGCCCTATGGCAAGTTTAGGATTGTTCAAGACCTGAGAAAGGTGAACGATATTGTAATCCCAAATTGTCCTGTGGTACCGAATCCAGCCACTGTACTCTACCAAATTCCATGTACCGCAGAATGGTTTACTGTGATTGGTCTTTGTCAAGTTTTCTTCTCAATAGAAGGTCCACATGAAGGCAGTCCATTTCTGTTCTCTTCCATGTTTCGGGAGAAAGTACTAAAATGGTGCTGTGTCCCACAAGGGTATACAGAGTCCTAATCAATTTTTAATCAGTTACTGAAAATGAATCTGGAGACATTGGAATTACATGGAAGTTCAGTTCAGATTCAGTACATTCATGACCTACTGGTTGCATCATGTACTGGAGAATCTTGAGAAATTAATTACATTGCACTGTTAGATCATTTGACAGAAAATGAACATAAAGTATTTCCAAATAAATTACAGTACTGTCAGACAGAAGCTTATCCAACAAGGAAAAATGATAGTCTCACTGTAGCAAAGGGCCAGATGTATGAAAATGCAATTTTGCATTTCTTAAATTGTGACTCCATAGAAATTGCTATTTAAAAAAAGCAAAATGTAAAGTACAAAGATACTGATTGCTACAAAGTAGGAATCACTATTAGGAAATTGATATCAAGAAATCCCTTTACATTTGAGTCAATGGGCCAGTTTTGTTTTTCCCAAATAGTGATTTCTTAGTAGGAAATCACTGTTTAGGAAACGCAGAACAAAAGATGGCAATGGGCACAAGGCCCCCCTTTGTGCACCCCAAAAATAGGGCCTTTAGAGCACACATACGCCCACTTTAAAAAAAGCACTTTGGAGTACTTTATTTAATTATACCTGGTTATCATCTACTTCATTTTGATGGTAATTGGATCTCCTAAATACCCAAGTCGCAATTAGAAAACGCATGGTACATCAGAATAGGAATCGCTATTTGCAATTTGATTTGTGATTCCTTAAAGGACTTTGTACATAAGAAAAAGCCAATTTTGCATTTCTTAACGGCCAGAAATAGTGATTCTGCCCATTAAGAAATCCGAACTGGCTTCGTACATCTGTCCCAAAGTTACTGTTGAGGGAGTTAGTACCTAGGTACGTTATCCCGGGGGGGGCTCCAGGCTCTGGACAAAAGAAGTATTATGCAGATAACAGTACTTTGTTTTAAGCAGAAAATAATTTATTGCATTTTTAAAAACGGTAACAGAACTTAACTACAATGTTCAAATAAGTATAGACATTAAACATTGCCAACTTTATGGAATATTTTTGCAAAGTTTCTCGGGGGCCCGATTAATTGTTTTTCTACCTGGGGGGGGCGCGGCATTAAAAAGTTTGAACACCACTACTCTAGAGTCAGATGAAGGTACTCACTTTAACAGTGAGATTATTAAACTATTATGTGCAGTATTACAAGTTAAACAGAAACTTGATTGTAGTTATCATCTAGAAGCTTCAGGAATAGTGGATCAATTGAATGGCACCATCATATCAAGATTGGTGAACATCTGTGCATCCACTTCATTGAACTGGACTGATGCTTTGCCGTTAGTACTGGTGAGTCTGCGAAGTACACCTGACAGGAAGACTGGCCTATCACCCCATGAGATCCTGATGGGTCTAGCAATAAGGCCACCTGCAGTTCCAGCAATTGCACTTGTGCATTTTACAGATTACATGGTACTAGATTATTACAGAGCATTAGCTGATGTGGTATGTTCTGTCTCTCGAGCAGGTTGAAGCTGTGACTGAGAGTCCAAGTCAAGATCGGTGCCACAACCTGAGTCCTGGAGACTGGGTTATGGTTAAGAAACATGTGAGAAAATCTTCTTTAGAGTCTCACTGGAAAAGCCCCTTTCAAGTAATACTGATCAGGAACGCAGCTGTCAAGTGTGCAGGGATTCCAGATTGGGTGCCCACATCACACACCCAAAGAATGAGACATCCCCATTAAGAAATAGTGTTCTATTAGCTAGAAGAACAAAGAGCACTGGTGTGTGCACCACTACCCATTGTAGGTGTAGAAAATCAAGAAAGACAAGGCTGTGATCAGAGACTAAAAGAATGAATTAAGGGTGAAGAATCTCTAACAGGTGAAGTGGTCCAATTGCCGGATCTTTCTCATAGTGATGACAGAGAAAAACTGATTCTGAGACAGTCACAGAACACTCTAATGATCCAGGAGAAGGCACAAGTTCTGAATTAAGGACAAAAGGAAATCCACATAATAAAAACTGACCTGAAAGACACAACCAAAAAGAAACAATAATTTAGTGTGCCTGCAGAATCAATGCCACTGACAATCAAAGAAGAACCAAAATCAATTAGTACCTGTGATGATGAAAAGGAATAAAACATACCCAGAAGATCAAAATAGCTAGTGTACCTTGCTGAAGATATTCATCACCTGAATGGACATATTGTCTAACGCAGATCTTGAATGTTCCTTTTTCTGATCTACATGATTGGAGCAGATGTGAAGACCCTGTCGCTTTTTACCCCAATCATACCCCATTAACCTGATCCTGTTCTCAGGGTCCCATACATCCTGCCCACAAAAGTTTGAGTTTAATAAAATAGGCATGGAATCATTGCTCACCCATGCTCTTGCATGCTTGTTTGTTAATGAAAATTCACGAATATTGTGTTTTACTGATTGAATAATCGTTGTTTCGCTGAGATATCTGATAAAAGGTTCAATTCATATGCCCGTTCATATATTTAAGTGTAACTTCATGTATCTGTACTTGTTATACACAATATTTAGGCCCTGTGCCCTTTTGAGACATGCTAATGCAAATGGCAGAGGGGGGAATGTGTCGAAAGCATGTGGAAACCCTCCTGCCAGGTGCTGAATGCATGAGTCAGCAAGCCGCATGCACTCAGCACGCTGAAATCTTCACCTGAGCTCTTAACCATGGCAGATCTGTGGTTATTTAAACCGTCCCCAAGGGTATTGACTTGCTTTGCCTTGGGTCATCTCACTTTTGACCCCTGTTCCAGCTCACATCTCCTAGCAACACTGAAAATATGGGAAAAAGACACTGCATCTTGTTTCCAGTGTAGAAAAAACCCTTTGCTCTCAAAGTTATATGTTCTACAACATTGCAGCAGTTCCAGAGCACTTTTGTTTGATCACAAAGACTATACAAAGGAGTCACTTACCTGAATAGAAGCTCCCTAGAAAACAAGCAGAGGTACCAATAATGGAAAAGAAAAACATTGGATTAATAAGGTACAAATCAACCTTTGCCTAACTTTTAGCAAGAAAAAGTTTTCACTTTTTGCACAGAAACGTTGACAATTTGGCACTTTGCATTATTTGCAATAGGTTAAAAGAAACTTTGACTATTTGGTGCACTAAAAAGTAATGTGATTGAACACTAAGAAAACCTTGGTGCAGGCGTTAAAGACTTTTGTCAAGTGCAGTTAAAGTTAGAGTTGGGGTCCATGTTAAATAGCAGTTGTGCGTTCAACTGTGCCTTTAACATATGTTAACTAGAACTCCTTTATGATCCTTAATTCTTTCTTTTATTTTAATCTTGAAGCCATGTGCTATGCTGGTTACTTACCTGCAAGACCTATAAATATGCAGCCCCCTCGTTTTTCCAGGGAGAAACCCTCAACAAACCTGTTTCCCAACAATCCATCCTGGTGCATGACCTCACAAGTTGATTTGCAGGCATTTTAAAGGAAAGACAGGATGGGTGGGTGACGGAACAATCCTGGGGAAGTTTAGAAAGACGTATTCAAGATCAGTTTTTTGTTTTGCATAATTGCAGGTTGACAACTTGTCTAAGGAACAGCTCACCAAACCAGGAACATCTCTCTTCCATCAAAAGGGCCTCTAGTCTGTGCACTATAAATCATGTGGTAGGTCCTGTCGGGAGGAGGGATTTTGCTCCCTATCATCTCTGCAAGGCCACCGCATCTCTTAAGCCTTAAGGTAAGAGATCGACATTACCACTGACAATAAAGATTTGCTAGAACCTCCTTGGTAGTCCTAATTTCAAAAAGAATTATTAACTGTGACTACAGAACCTGAGACACTCAAAATACTAAGGCCCTTATTACAATCCTGGCAGTAAAGTCCGCTGACCGCCGTGCCGACGGCCGCCAACATACCATGTCCGTGGCAGAAATCCGCTACGGGTATTGTGACACACACGTAGAAATCCTCTACGATACAGACACCCACAAAAGTCTGTCACACCAAAGGTCATTGATAAATTGACAGTACCAAAACCCACACCGTTACGCCAAAAGGAATACACCCACACTATGACGACCCATGAATCAACACAGTGGTCATTGAACCGCGGTAAAACCTTGGCGGTACACACCACTGCGCTCAAAATACACACACACTTACAAAACAACACCACATTGGACAATTCAAAATAAACACACCTGACACACAGATACACACCACACCCACACAGCCAATCCAATATAAAAAAACACACCCACATTACCCACAACCCCTTACAACAAAAAAGTTTGAAGAGGCAGAGATAGAGAAAAGCAAAGACAACACCAGCATCCAGAGGTACACAACACCATCACCCATACACCATCAATGCACAACAAACCACACACCCCAAAACATCACATCACCCCACACATCACATCAACCATCACCTCACACATCACTCACACCACATCATGGCACCTCAAAGACACCCCAGGTTTTCTGAGGAGGAGCTCAGGGTCATGGTGGAGGAAATCATCCGGGTAGAGCCACAGCTATTTGGATCACAGGTGCAGCAGACATCCATTGCTAGGAAGATGGAGCTATGGCGGAGAATTGTTGACAGGGTCTATGCAGTGGGACAGTACCCCAGAACTAGGGATGACATCAGGAAGAGGTGGAACGACCTACGGGGGAAGGTATGTTCTGTGGTATCTAGACACCAGGTAGACATGCAGAGGACTGGCGGTGGACCCCCACCTCCTCTCCCCCAACTAACAATATGGGAGGAGCAAGTCTCTGATCATGCATCCTGAGGGCCTCACAGGAGTTGCAGGAGGACTGGACTCTGGTAAGGCAAATCTATACTACTATATCGCCCACCCTACCTGCATGCCGTCACTAACTCCTACCCCTACCCTCACACCCTTCACTCACCACCTCACATATACCCCACTATCACAACCCACCCATCCCAATACCAAGCCCTGCATGCAACAACAATGAATGGACACCCATCACCAAAGCATGTCCAAGGGAGAGACTCACCCAGGGCACACAATCACCAGTCACACAAGGGCCAAGGCGATATTGCAATCACAGTAGAAGAGGGAAACACACCCATTGCACAAAATGGCACACACAGATAAATAACAATGCATTTACACCCCAACAGGGCCCCTACACAACGTAACCGGACAGGGTTTGCCAACCATATCCAGTCCCCCACAGAAAAAGCCCACAGTGATGACAGCAGCTCTGCACACCTGGATCAAGATGACCAGCCCGGCCCATCAGGGACCTCTGGGCAGTCAGTTCCCCTGCCACAGCCCCAAACCACCACAGAACCTTCCCTCTCAGGAAACACCACCACAGCACCCACCCACTGGGCCCATTCCACTGTCCCCAGGACACGTCAATCAGCAGTATGTCCACCACTACAGGGACCCCAGGCAAACCCACTAACCCAAGAAAATCAGGGACTTGGGGTCAGTGGCAGTGGGCACACGGTTCAGGAGACAGAGGCACAGGATAACAGGGAAGCTGGGAGCGCTACTGTGCAACAGGGGGAGGACAGGCCCAGGGAACCGACCCTCCACAAGGCACTATCAAACATCATGAAGGCATACCACCATTCCCAGGAGACCATGGGCACCGTACTGGCCAAGTTTCAGGAGACCCAGCGGCTGCAGGAGGGACAATACCTGGGGATCAGGGAGGACTTGAAGTCCATTAACACCACCCTGGTCACCATTGCAGGGGTGCTGGCAGACATGGCCAACACCATGAGGGAGACAGTGGCATACCACCGGGCCCCTGACTCCAGCCCAAACGATGAACAGCCTTCCATGTCCGCCAGCGCTAGTGGATAGGAGGTCCCGCCACAGGACCAACAGGCCATCAGCACCCCACCCCCTGCAGAAGGAGAACCACCCTGCAAATGGTCCCTGCGATCCAGGCAGAAGACAGAGAACATTTCCAAGACCCCCACCAGGAAATAAGACTCTCCTGATTGTTACCCTTCTGTCCCACTCTTTCACCCTGTCCACCTTGAACTGCCATTACTCCCCTTCCTATGCCCCATTGGACAATGCACCTGTGATACAAATAGACTGGACTCTACTATGGCTGGACTTTCCTCCACCATCACCCCAGCCCCTTCCACATACCCCTATACACATTAGCCCATAAATAAACACCCTTGAATCACAAACCAATCCAGAGTCAGTCTGTACTTTCACAAATGTATAATTACAACTTCTTCGACAAACATCAATGTAAATGTTCATTTGCACTTACCAATGTATGACAGTTGTTGGGCAGCAGTAAATATAGTAAAAGGCAGAATGAGGTACCTACATCTGTGAAATGGAAAGCCAAAGTGAACTGTCAGGGTCCATACACAGAGGTTAAGAGGCTGACTTATACAATGTACTAGAGCAGTCAGATATGAGATGAGCAGTGCCAGTCTCTTATCTTTGTCTCACTGGAAGTACTGCATGATGGTAGCTTTTTCAATTTCTATACACTTGTTCATTTCTGCGGGGGGACAAATGCCACATGTGTACCACCAATGGCACCAATGATGTTGGGGATATGTCCCAGGGCATAGAAGTCAGCTTTCACTGTGGGCAAATCCTCCACCTGGGGGAAGACTTTGTAACTGCGCATGTGTTTCAGCAGGGCAGACAACACTCTGGTCAACAAGTTTGAGAACATTGGCTGGGACATCCCTAATGCAATGGCCACTGTAGTTTGAAAGGAGCCACTTGCCATAAAATGGAGCACTGACAGGACCTGCACTGGAGGGGGTATTCCTGTGGGATGGCGGATAGCTGACATCAGGTCAGGCTCCAATTGGGCACACAGTTCTTGGATTGTGGCACGATCAAGTCTGTAGGTGATAATGATGTGTCTGGCTTCCATTGTCGACAGGTCCACCACGGGTCTGTACAGGGAAGGATGACACCATCTCATCATCTGCCCCAGCGGATGTGCCCTATGGAGGAGAATGGTGAGCAGAGGGTCATGTACCACATAGGTTGCACAATTGTTTTTGCTGTCATGTGAGTAAATCTGTGTTTGGCCTTGTCTGTCCGTATTTCTGCCAAAATGTGCTGTGAAGCAGTTAGGTGCCATGCCATGTGCCCCTCTGAAATGGCGGCTGCCTGGCCTGTAAGGAGGGACAGGTGGAAATGAGGTAACTGCGCTGGTGTTGTGCAGCGTCGCGGTAGGAGGTCGAGGACCGCCACGCAATTCAGCATTGTTTAACATTGGGCCCTATGGTTTCCAGGAGCCAATGAGAATGTACGCAGGCGGTGACGGTATTTAACTGTTGCGGACGTGACCACCATTTTCTATCTGTTCACTCACTTGATACCCGACCTTCAACAGGAGAGGACCTACACTGCAAGTGCTGCTGTGACCTGTGTCTGGAAGCGACAATGTCTCGGGTGTCTGGGAAAAGGGCCCCTGCCTTCATTTCGGAGGAGTTGGAGAGACTAGTGGATGGGGTCCTCCCCCAGTACACGCTACTGTACGGTCCTCCAGACAAACAGGTGAGTATACTGTGAGCATGATGCATGGGGTATGAATGTATGGATTGGTGTGGATGGAAGATACATGTGGGGGTGGGGGCTGAGGCCTGCATGTGAGGATGGTGAGTGTATGTGTGTCAGGGCATGGGTGGGAACTGGTGGGCAATGAGTCTGATGGTCCGGACGGGAGAGTAATTTCCTTTCATCCTATACCTTTCCTCTAGGTCAGCACCCACCAGAAGAAGGGTATTTGGCGTGCCATCGCCAAGGAAGTGCGGACCCTGGGGGTCTATCATAGACGGAGCACACGCTGCCGCGAGAGATGGGAGGACCTGCGCTGCTGGATCAAGAAGACGGAGGAGGCCTAGCTGGGGATGGCCTCCCAACATGGAAGGGGTGCCCGTCGCACCATGACCCCCCTGACGTACCGGATCCTGGTGGTGGCATATCCGGAGTTGGATGGGCGCTTGAGGGCATCACAGCAGCCACAAGGGGGTGAGTACAGTCTCATTCAGCTGACTCTGCATGCTTTACGAGGTGTCTGGGTGGGGGGGGGTGAGGGTTCCCCTAGGCCAGGGCGAACTTGGTAGGGTAGGCCCCTTGTTAGGCAGGCTCTGAGGCACTCCAACCCCAATAGTGGTACTGGGCATCTACAACTAGTCAGGCTCCTGTGGGTTCCAGGTGTGCAGAAAATGGTGTTAGGCTTAGTCCCCCATGGGCAGGTGATTTTACTACTAACTGCTAGAGCATGGCTTAGTGAACAGAGCTGCTCCCTGTGTGTTGTGTCCCCCAACGGTAGTGGTGTTGCCGGCATTGACCATGTGTCCCCTCTGTCTTTCCCCCCTTATTGTTTTGTCACCCTGTCCTTGTGTGCATTAGCATCATCTGGTGGAGGAGCAGAGGCACCGGAGACGGAGGGAGCTGCATCCCACATGGCCCAGAAGGGTGAATCCACCGATGGTGAGGGCACCAGTGGAACGGAGGGCGAGGGGAGCTCCACGACGGGGACAGGAGGGGACACCAGCAACAGCGACTCCTCCTCTGATGGGAGATCCCTTGTGGTGGCGGGGACCTCTGTGCCCACCGCAACAACAAGTACAGCTGCCGGGGGGCGTGGCCTGACGCCGATGGCAGAGGAAGCCTCTCCGTGAGGCTCCTGCCAGCGATTCCCACTCCGGTACAGCCTGAAAGGCAGTGGACCCCCAAACCGCTCCATTGCCTGGCTGAATATGCGCAGGGGTCCCGAGGCTCAATTTGAGGGGCCCGATCCCGGAGAGAAGAGAGTTTCGGGGCCAAATTGGCGGCCGACGGAGTGCCGCGAAAAAAAAAAAAAAAAAAGATGGCGGCCGCGATCTGAACGGCGTCCCCGGTGGCAGAAGAGCCACTAAAGCAATACCCTGTTCCTTTCCCGCTCACCCCTCTGGGAGACAGGAAGTACAAGGGGCCCTGGTGGTTCCCTCTGGGGTCCCACGCCGACGAACAGTGGGGCCCAGCGCGGGGTCTGTGCTCGGATAAGGACCGCGGAGCACACACAACATGGCGACCGACACCCGAGGGAAGGACCGAGTGGATCACGGTGAGAGGCTATAATTCCGGGGTTCCCCCAGAGTTCCTTTGGCAGCTCCCCTCTGAGGACGTCTGATCGCAGTCTACACGACAGCGCCGGGGGGTACTTCTGGGAGGCTTGACCCCATGGACCGCCTCAGGTGAGCTGGAACGAGGAGGGCGAAGTCGGCGACTTGATGGGGCGAACCTGGCCTGCACTGGGACACGGTGCATGCGGCCCCCCTCTACGGGGGTCTCCCTAGATGCGCAGTGCTACATACAGGAGAGTGCAGGGGGCCCCCAGACACTGGATGGGAGTCATGCATGCTTGAAGGCGCCCTCCATGAACGGCGAGGCTTTTTGGCTCGACGGGTCCACACCCTGACTGGGAGGAGAGAGAGTGTCCTAGCTACCTGGCGTGTGGTGTACCTCAGGGGTTCTTAGCGGCCTAGAGTGCGGAGTGCGGCTGGCACTGGAAGGCGATAATCCTCTTACACGTGTACCGAGCGCCAGAAACAGCAAGTCTCTAATAAAAAGTTTGGCGATCCCTCTGGCAGTGCAGTATACAGCGCGGTGGTGGGAGAGTAGAGGTCCAGAGCCCACCGATCAGACGGAGTTGGAGCCATACCCCAGAAAATGGGTAAAGTCGGTCGCCGGAGGGACATAGAACAAAAAGGTGGGTCCTCAGCTGAGGCACAGGCAGTCCCGCCTGAACCCAGGAATGACGCTTCAGGAGAGGGCCGTGACGACCCCACACTTCAAGATGTCCTACAAGCTATAACGGCTTCCCGTGTAGCACTGGAGGGGAAAATCGACGCTTTGGCCACAGATCTCACAGTACTGCGAGATGATCACCGCCGCCTGGCCGAAAAGGTGTCCACCACCGACAGACAACTTAAAGAGCTCCTTCCAGAGGTCAAAGATGCCACTAAGTCTACACAGCAGCTGGAGACCAGGATCAAGGCCCTGGAATTAAGGGCCGAAGACGCGGAAAATAGATCGCGTCGCAATAACATACGGGTGATTGGTATGCCTGAAAGTGTTCCACAAACTGGCCTGGCGGAGTTCCTCGAGCGGTGGCTCCGAGAGGACTTAGCGGGCGACGGACTTTCTCCTTTTTTTGCGATCGAGAGGGCACATAGAGTTCCGTCGCGTCCGCCCCCTCCGGGAGCCCCCCCGCGACCTATAATAGCCAGGCTTCTTCATTACCGAGATAGGGATTACCTGTTGCATCAAAGCAGGGCCAAAGGGGACCGCACAATGGACAATCACACGGTTCGTATCTTCCCAGACTTCTCCCGGGAAGTACAGAAACAACGGGCCATCTTCAGAGCTGCAAAACAGAAACTGCGTCAATTGGGTCTACAATATGGCATGCTGTTCCCGGCGAAGCTTAGGGTAGTGACCAAAGACAGTACACAGTTTTTCACTACGGCGGAGGAGGTATGGCAATGGATTGATCTGCTTCCACATGAGGGGAATTGTCCTCCGGCACAGGGCCCTGAGCATGGACGGAGGAGAGGGGCTTAACGCAACATGGCCCGTATAGTAAATAGTCCCTCACCTGTGGAGATGCAAACTGAGAGACGAAAAGCCATGGAGCCATGGAGGCAGCAGCTTCATTGAGCGGCTCTGATCGCGGATCCCAAGTACAGACTGCTGCGGACTGTGAACCATCTGATTCGGACCATGAATCCGAGACTTCCCAAGTATCTGACAGTTCGGGCCCGGCCATAACACCGGGCACTTCTGACTGTATCATATGAGAGTCCTCCCATCGAACTACACTTGAGCCAGTTGTCCTGGCAATGAGAGCCTCCCCTGGCAGACACCGTGGTGGCCGGTGAGGAGGGCGTACTAGCTGTCACTATGGCGGTCGTACCCGCCAGATGGATGAGACCGGGGTCCACAAGTACTACTATATCTTGCAATCCGGTAGTGGGGATTAGAGCGATTGCCCACTCCTTTTGTGATCTAGGAGTTACCCCACTTTCGATAATCTAGTTGACATTTCGCGAAATTTGGATGAGAGTAGTTCAAACTTTTGTCCCGGGGAAGGGGAGTTGGGATGTTAATTGTTGGGGCTCGTTTAGGGGGAGTGATGAGTGGTGGATGTTTAACACTGGTCTGCTGATGTTATATAAAGTGAGAGTAGGGATCTTCGTGGTATATGCTAGCCCTGCATGGGGTATGTCACAGATGGGGATTGAAACACAGTTATGGCGTCGTTAGGCACTTATAAATTTCTCTCATGGAATGTACGGGGCATGCACACAATGTCTAAGAGATATAAGGTATTATCACATTTACAGCGGAGGGGGATTCAGATTGCGTTGCTCCAAGAAACACATTTAACCCAGGCTGAAGGGCTAGCACTACAGAAAAGGTGGAGGGGCCAGGCATACTATACCTCTTATTCCGCATTCGCCAGGGGTGCCTTGATATGGATCAGAGCCGGGGTTCCATTCCAGTTATTAGACACGCTCATAGACCCAGAGGGACGTTTTGTAGCAATCCGGGGTCGATTGGAGGGAAGAGATCTAGCGTTGATCAATGTCTATGCCCCGAACTGGGACCAGGGTGAGTTCTTTACACGCTTATCGGGCCTCCTAGCCACCTATTTGCAGTTCCCCCTAGTGATGGGGGGCGACTTTAATTGTGTGGCCGATCCCTCCAGGGATCGCTCCCACCCTCCGTTACATGATTCCCCTCTGATGAGAGTAGCAGGGCTATTCTCCTCCTGGCAGGCGAGTTGGGGGCTGGTGGATGCCTGGAGACGAGTACACCCAGAGACCAGAGACTATTCCTTCTTCTCCCCCCGGCATGAGCTCCATGTCCGCTTGGATGTGTTTTTCTGCTCCCCAGACATTTTCCCTCAGGTGCATAATGTTGAATACCTGACCCGCACAATCTCTGATCATAACCCTCTATTACTAGAGTCACGCTGGGGTTCGCCCCCCTCTCGCATCCCCACCTGGCGGCTGAGTCCCTAGAAGACGCACCCTTTCGGGAGGAGCTAAGACAGCATATTACCCACTACTTTGTAGATAACGAGGCTTCGACCAATAACCCCTTGATTGAATGGGACGCTTTTAAAGTGGTGGTGCGTGGGCGCTGTATTGCGGGAGCGGTAGGGGTCCGAAGGACTCTACTTAGGGACACTGAACAAGCGGAGAGTGAGCTGCGAGAGATGGAGAAAAAAAGGCCTGAAAGTCCGCTCCTTCAACCTACTATCTTAGAGCTTAGAGCAACGGTCGCTGACTGTGTGGAGCATCTTCGATGCTTTGACTACCAAAACTATATTACACGAGCACACGGGGAGAGAGACAAAGCGGGTCGGATGTTAGCTTGGGTAATATCGCAAACGCATAAGACATCCCCTATCCTGGAAATTATATCGGAGTGTGGAAATCCCCTTCACGGGCAGGAGCAAATTAACTCTCACCTCATGTCCTTTTACGAACGATTATATAAAAGCACTCTTCGTCCTGTCGGTAACTCCACCGATAGTTATGTATCTAGTTTGCAGTTGCAGACACTACCACCAGATGTTGCGACACAACTTGAGGGAGCCATTACACAACCAGAGATTCGGAGGGCCATTATAGAACTATCGAGGGGAAAGACTCCGGGGACAGATGGTCTTCCTATCGAATTCTATGCCACGTATATAGATTTGTTAGCTCCTAGGCTTGAGATTCTATATCAATCCGCCAGAGACCGAGGAATTTTACCGACAACAGCGAGGGAGGCGGTAATAGTGCCCTTGCTTAAACCTGGGAAAAATCCTGCGGAAGCTGGGGCATACAGACCTTTATCCATGCTGAACCTGGATTACAAGATCCTCAGCAAGGTTCTGGCCTCTAGGCTTCTCCCCCACATGGCAACACTAATACATACTGACCAGGCAGGGTTCATCCCGGGGCGCAACACAGCGGATAACATACGCAGATTTATAGCGGTCATGAACGATCGAAAATCGTCTAGCCCAGCCCCTGGAGTGCTCGCAGTCGATATAGAAAAGGCCTTTGATAGCTTGGAGTGGGCCTTCCTTTATACAGTGATGTCCCGCCTTCGTTTCGGACCTGAATACATTGCCTGGGTCAGATTGTTGTATACTGAGCCCACTGCTAGGGTACGGACAGGACGGATAATATCCAGACCTTATGTCGTTGAGCGGGGTACCAGACAGGGGTGTCCCCTATCGCCGCTGCTATTTGCACTGGCTATGGAGCCATTAGCAGCCGCAGCGCGCGGCGGTGGGGGGGTCCCGGCATAGTGGCAGGGGGCAAGAGACATCAAATAGCGTTGTATGCGGATGATCTGTTGATCTTCTTAGACGATGTACACAGAGACCTTCCCCGGACCCAGCAGTTACTTTCGCAGTTTGGTGAGCTTTCTGGTCTTCGGGTGAATTGGGGCAAGACCGGCCTGTTTCCTTTGAACGCTACTGTAGCCCCACCATTAGAGTTGGGAAATGTCCAGTGGGTTCCAAGATGCCTCTCATACTTGGGGGTCAAGATTTTCCATGATCCACAGGATATAATAGACAGCAATATTGGAGGCTCATTGCGTTCCCTCCGTTCCAACATGGCTTTCTGGCAAACCTTACCTCTATCTGTAGCGGGGAGGGTAGCCATCCTTAAAATGGTGGTGTTGCCTCGCCTTCTGTATCACTTCACGGTCCTGCCAGTATGGATTCCTAAGGCCATATTTGCAGAACTAGAATCCATGGTCATAGCCTTTATCTGGGGGGGTGGACGGAAGCGAGTGGCTCTGGCCAAACTTCAGAGGCGGTCCACAGACGGAGGCCTAGCAGTCCCGGACTTTGAGGCTTACTACTTGGCAGCGCAATTCCAGTGGTTGGCGCAATGGATAGCCAACAGAGCAGCAACAGGGCTGGGGGTAAAGGCATTTACTCCCCCAGAGACTAGATTATACGAACTGTTGTTGGGGTATCCGGGTACTGGGACGCATGATTCCCTTGAATTTAAAGTCCTTGCGCGCTGTTGGAGGAGCTTTTTGCGTAAACTTAAAGTAAAGGCCCCTTACTCCCCTGACCTACCCCTCTTGTCCCTAAGAGCTTTGCCCCATCGGGGTGACTGGGGAGGACTCCAGTCCTGGGTGGAGTCCGGGATACAGACGGTAGGAGCACTATTTAAGGAGGGGACACTGATGCCGTTTGAAGTCCTTCGGACACAATTCGGTCTACAGGGAGGACACTTCTTATTGTATGGCTCAGTAGTGGCTAGTATCAGGAAACACTGGCTGACACGGACAGGAGAGCTCACTACACAAACAACCTGTACATATTTGGCGACTTCTTCTGGCACCTTTAAGGCAGTTTCTAATCTCTACAGCAGGGTTCAAGCGGATAGGAACATACCTTTGACTCAACTCAAATCGTCATGGGAAGTAGACCTGGGCACAACTATATCCGATGTGGACTGGGAGCGTATTCTGGGGGGCTTCCCCAAAATGACTCGCAATGCCAGATTTAAGCTGATTAATTTTTATGTACTTCATAGGGCATATCTCACCCCTGAGCGGATCAGCAGGTACTTTGAAGTGGAAGGAGTAAATTGCCCGAGGTGCGGACTAGAGAAGGCAGAATTTAGGCATATGTTCTGGAGCTGCCCTACGGCGGAGGTGTATTGGGCGGAGGTGAGCCGTCTGGTGGCTGGAGCGATAGGAAGAGAAGTCCCTTGCACAATAGGGCATTGTCTGCTTGGCTGGTTTCCACGCACGGCTAAGTACAAAATAACCAACAGGTTCCGGGACTTGGCCTACGTACTGGCCAAGAGGGAAATAGCGATGTCCTGGAAGAATCCAGTTGGGCCGAGACTGTCCCTATGGACCAGAGAACTAACTAGGTGGGCTGGGTGTGAGAGCGCTGTTTTACATAGTGAGGCCAGAAGGGGTTGGCGGCCCCTGGAGGTGGCGCAAGGTTGGGACGCGATATTAGACTCCTTTAAGGAGGAATGCCGATTAGGTCCAGTCCCCTGATTGAATGATGTTTGGATGTTTTGAGAAGTTACCAATAGTCCCAATCCATTGGTGCCAGTACAGATGACCCCGGGGCAGGATCCTACGGTTGGACTAGACGGGGTAAACACTCTCACACTGTGAGCGGAGGGTTGACTCCTTCATAGCACACCTACATACAATACAACTGTCCAGATAAGCTACCAGTACCATCACTAGGGGGTGGGGCACTGTTGGGGAGGTTGAGGGATGGGGGGGTAGGGTAGTTGTTGCAACATCAGATTGCTGTTAGTGCAGAGATGTGTAGATTGAAAAAGCTCTTGATCTCAGAGTCTATGTAGATCACTGTATATTCTCTTATACTATGTTTACCTACTCATTGGTTGATCGAAATTGCAATAAACTTTGTTTACAAAAAAAAACAACAAGTACAGCTGCCATCCCCCCACCAGCACCGCCCTCCCAGCAGCCCCTTACCGTGTTTCCTGTGCCGCTCACCAAGGAGGGTGGCTATCTCCTTTGCCCCATGTACCTCAGGCCCGGCCCCAGTCAGCCCCGCTGCCCTCAGTGAGGAAGCTATTGACCTCCTAAGATCCCTCACTGTTGGGCAGTCCACCATTCTGAATGCCATCCAGGGTGTCGAGAGGCATTTGCAGCAAACAAATGCATACCTGGAGGGCATTCATTCTGGCATGATGGCCCAACAGAGAGCATTTCAGTCTCTGGTCTCAGCACTGATGGCAGCCATTGTCGCTGTGTCCAGACTCCCCCCTCCAACTTCCACTACCCAGAACCAATACCCTCTACCTCAGCCTATCCCAAGCATCCCATCAGCCCAGCATGCACACACCTCAACACACAAAAGTGGCTCAGGCAAACATAAGCACCACACATCCCACAGGCATTCACACAAGCACCATCCCCATGCGGACACACCAATATCTACTGCCTCCACTGTGTCCTCCTCCTCCACATCCTCCACCTCCCTCCCAGTCTCATCTCCACTCACACCTGCATGCACTACATCCTCAGCCACTACCTCCATCACCAGCACGCCCATCACTACACACCCCTCATGTGCAGTCACCAACCCCACTACCATTAACACGTCCCCTGTGTCCTCTCCCAGTGTGTCTGTGATCCCTCCTCCCAAAGTACACTAACGCAGGCACACACCCACTCAGCAGCCATCCACCTCACAACAGCCTCCAACCCATGCACCTTCACCCAAACTCAGCAGACGTATACCTCCTACAACCACTACCTCTTTCTCCACTTCCAAACCCCCTCCATCTTCCATTCTCAGGCCCGTATTTATACTTTTTTTAGCGCCGCATTTGCGCCGCTTTTTGACGGCTAACGGCGCAAACCTACAAAATACAATGGTATTTTGCAAGTTTGCGCCGTTTTTGCGTCAAAAAACGACGCAAATGCGGCGCTAAAAAAAGTATAAATACGGGCCTCAGTTTGTCCAAAAACGTTTACCTAGCTAACCTGGAGCTCTTCCCTACACCTCCCCCACCCCATCCTTCTCCTAGGGCCAGGATGTCTAGATCCCAGCCTAGCACCTCAGCCACAAAATCTGCATCCGCCGTGGTCCCTGCTTCTCCAGTACGGTCAAAGGGGGCACCCGTCAGAGCTGCCAGTGTCCCACCATCGTAAAAGAAGGACCACCCTATTCCACCACCTGCAAAGCTCAAAAAGGGACCGGCTGGAAGCAGGGAACAGTCACACCACCCACCCAGCAAGACCTCCCACAAACACAGAGTGGACAGTGCCAAGGTCCCTGCAGCGGCTGTCAAAATGGGGAAGGGCCACAACCCAAAGGGCACACCACCTCTGGGCATGATTTCACCTGGGGATGGGCTGGTGACCACCAGATCATCAGGGATGGCAGCCACATGCACCCCAGTCTCCACCGCCGCTCTGACCGCCACCTGCACCGCCACCTGCACTGCCCCCTGCACTGCCGCTGCCACAACATCAGTCAGCAGCATCCTCCCCAAAGATCAGCCATCCAAGGTTGCTGGAGACGGTATAGTGTCTCCATCCACCCCACTAGTCACTGGCACACTGGCAGCATCTCCGCCACAGCCACCGCCACCTGCACCACCATCAGCACTGCCACGTGCACAGCCGATGCCACTCTGTTGGACGTCAGCTCCATCCCCAGTGTGCAGCCGTCAGAGTCTACAGGTGACGTCCTGGGCTCTGGACACGCCACCTGAGACACCACCTCCAGCACTGACACGAAGCAGCAATTGGCAGCCAGAGTCACCGCAGGATGGAGTGTGGGTCTGCCTCCATGGAGTATCATGCTACCTGTTCCGGGTACATGGCGTGGCTGTGACACACAGGTCAGACAAAGTCAACATGCCACACCCCAGGAGCAGCATCACTGGGCACAAAGCCCCCTCCAGAACCAGCAGAGAAAAGCATCCACTAACCAAGTCCTTGGCAGGATGAAGCACGCTTGGCAAACAGTCCCCATCAGAACCAGTGGAGAAAAGCATCCCCTAACAAAGTCCTTGGCAGGATGAAGCACTCTTGGCACAAAGCCCCCTCCAGAACTAGTGGAAGACGCCATCCACTTGAGAGACTGTAGCTGTGCACTCCCCTAGACCAAGCAGTGGGCAGTGCACCCACTTGAGAGACTGTGGCTTTGCACTCCCCAGGACCAAGCAGCAGTGGTGTCGTACCATCATCCGACTGAGGTGCCCCCCCCCTTCCTCCTGAGGTGCCTGTTTTTTTCAACCTGATGCCCCTGCAGTGTTCTCTCTGTTTTGAGGCAGGTGTCATGTGTGGGCTTTGCCCATGCTTTTTGGGACCACTGGTCCATGGACATTTAATGGGACAGTGTACGGACTTGTGTACTTGCTGTAAATATTTCTGTATACTGATTATTTGCTGTTTTCTTGGGCTACCTGATTGTTTGAATATTACACTAGTTAAACTCATTTAGTTTGGTCCTTGCGTTCTTCCAAGGGGTGACGGGTGTATCTGTGATGTTATTGGATATGTGTGTGTTGTTGTGGGTGAGGGGTGTTGCATTTTGCGTGTGTGTCACTCTCTTTCCCCTACTCCCCTCTCCTGTGTGCCAGGTGCAGTACTCACTGTGGTCATGGTCGCTGCCACCTTCTTTCCACTTCGTGGTGTATTAAGAGATACACCAACATGGGCAGGACCTGTAGTTCGGGCTCCTTGGTGTCCTGGTTCTTCATTGAGTGTCATGAGGTGAGTGGTTTCCCTTCCAAAGTCTGTTTCCGCTGTGCTTTTGATGGCCTTGGTACTGCCCCGTAAAAGCTGGCGAATTGGTACCTTGTAATAGTGTGGGTGGTACATTGTGTTCTGCCTGTCTGTTGGCGGGGACCGCCGCAGTGTTTGCTGCTACCGCCGTGGCAGTCGGAGTGTTAAAGTGGCTGTCTGTGTTGGCGGTTTCCGCCATGGTCGTAATTCCATTTTTCTTACCGCCGGCCTGTTAGCACCGCTTTATCACCGACCGCCAGTGTTGTAATGAGGACCTAAGACATTAAGGTGGTCATTACAACCCTGGCGGTCGGTGTTAAAGTGTCGGTAAGACCGTCAACAGGCTGGCGGTAAAAAAGTTTGAATCACGACTGTGGCGGAAACCGCCAACAAAGACAGCCACTTTAACACTCTGACCGCCACGGCGGTACAAACAAACAGCGCAGTGGTCACCGCCAACAGACAGGCGGAGGACAATGTACGCCCACACTAGTATGACAGGCCAATCCGGCACCTTTTCCGGGGCGGATTCGCCGCGGATAAAAACATGGCGGAAACAAGAATCCCAAAGGGAAAACGCTCACCTCTACACACTCCACGAGGAACGAGGACGCCATGGACCCAGAACTCCAAATTCTACCTGCAATAGTCTTCCTGCTCCTCCACCAGGAGAACGAACGCCGGCGGTGAAGACCACGGTGAGTACTGCACCTACAACACAGGGGAGGGTGAAGGGAAAAAACAGGGACACACACACGCAACACCCCCACCCTCACCCACTACAACACACACACTAATGCATATCAATACATCACAGTTACACCCCCCCAAGTCCCCTGGAAGAATGCAAAGACAATAGAAAATGAGTGTAACCACTGGAATATCTTAAAAGCAAGTAGGCAGAAATATATATATATACACCATGTGCATAATATATACCAAGCATAGTAGTCCAGGTAGTGTTCTAAGAAAGTCCGTGGAACACTGGGACCACACGGTATGGGCGAGGCCCACACAAGATCCCCGACCATGATGGAGAGAACACTGCAGGGGCATCAGAGAGCAACTAAACAGGCACCTCAGGGGGAGGGAAAGGGGGGGGCACCTCAGCCTCTTGAGTGCACGACGCCAAATCCACGAGGGGGCCAGATACCCACTGTTCCATCCTGGGGAGTGCAAAGCCACAGTCTCACAAGTCTCTACAGTGGGTGGTCTGGCCACTGTTCAATCCTGGGGAGTGCAAAGCCACAGTCTCCCAAGTCTCTACAGTGGGTGGTTTGCCCACTCTTCAATCCTGGGGAGTGCAATGCCACAGTCTCTCAAGTCTCTACAGTGGGTGGTTTGCCCGCTGTTCAATCCTGGGGAGTGCAAGGCCACAGTCTCTCAAGTCTCTACAGTGGGTGGGTTGCCCACTGTACAATCCTGGGGAGTGCAAAGCCACAGTCTCACAAGTCTCTACAGTGGGTGGTTTGCCCACTCTTCAATCCTGGGGAGTGCAAAGCCACAGTCTCTCAAGTCTCTGCAGTGGGTGGGTTGCCCACTTTACAATCCTGGCGAGTGCAAAGCCACAGTCTCTCAAGTATCTACAGTGGGTGGCTTGCCCACTGTACAATCCTGGGAAGTGCAAAGCCACAGTCTCACAAGTGGATGCCTTTCTCCACTGGTTCTGGAGGGGGCTTTGTGCCCAGAGTGCTTCATCCTGCCAAGGACAGAGGGAGTGGATGCCTTTCTCCACTGGTTCTGGAGGGGCATGGTGCCCAGAGTGCTTCATCCTGCTAAGGACAGAGGTAGTGGATGTATCTCTCCACTGGTTCTGGAGGGGACATGGTGGCCAGAGTGCATCATTCACCCCGTGACGGACTTCAGTGCCCTTGCTGCTCATGGGCCAGCAGTGCTTGAGATGGCGGTGCCATGTTCAGTGGTGCTTGAGATGGCGGTGCCCTGTGCAGCGGTGCTTGAGATGGCGGTGCCCTGTTCAGCGGTGCTTGAGATTGCGGTGCCCTGTGCTGCGGTGCTTGAGATGGCGGTGCCCTGTGCAGCGGTGCTTGAGATGGCGGTCTCCATTGCAGGGTCTCAGCTGCTGGCGGTCCTTCATGTCCCAACGGGGCTTTTGCTGGCGGTCCTTCATGGCCCAACGGGGCTTTTGCTGGCGGTCCTTCATGGCCCAACGGGCTTTTGCTGGCGGTCCTTCATGTCCCAACAGGGCTTTTGCTGGCAGTCCTTCATGGCCCAACGGGGCTTTTGCTGGCGGTCCTTCATGGCCCAACTGGGCTTTTGCTGGCTGTCCTTCATGGCCCAGTGGGGTTTTTGCTGGCGGCAGCCTCCTGGGCAGCTGGGCTTTTGCTGGCGGTGGCCTCCTGGGAAGCTGGGCTTTTGCTGGCGGTGGCCTCCTGGGCAGCTGGGCTTTTGCTGGCGGTGGCCTCCTGGGCAGCTGGGCTAGTGCTTACGGTGGCCTCCTGGGCAGCTGGGCTGGTGGTGGCCTCCTGGGCAGCTGGGCTGGTGCTGGCCTCCTGGGCAGCTGGGCTGGTGCTGGTGGTGGCCTCTTGGGCAGCTGGGCTGGCGGTGGCCTCCTGGGCAGCGGGGATGATAGCAGTCTTCTCCGCCGTGCTGCTCTTCCCAGACTTGCCGGGTTTCTTGTGGCCCTTCCCCAACTTGGAAGGTGTCACAGCTGACTCCACACTCCCACCTGTACTCCTGGGAGCTGCTTTGGTGGCTGGAGTCTTCCCCCTCTCCTGCCGGGCACTGGCCAACTTCTGATGCTTCACAGGTGGGGGACTGTCTGTGCTGTGGCTCCGTGCCACAC
This sequence comes from Pleurodeles waltl, assembly GCF_031143425.1. Classification (NCBI taxonomy): domain Eukaryota; kingdom Metazoa; phylum Chordata; class Amphibia; order Caudata; family Salamandridae; genus Pleurodeles; species Pleurodeles waltl. The sequence continues at coordinate 458,475,914 of NC_090450.1, forward strand.
TGGCTGCCCTGGTGGCCGGTGCACTCCAGATTCCGGTGTCTACAGGATCCACTGGTCCCGGAGATGTTGTGGCTGAGGTGCTAGTTCGGGACCTAGGAGATGGACGGGGTGGGGGAGGTGTGGGAAAGAGGTCAAGGGTGGACAGGAAAAGTTTTTGGGACACACTGGGACGGGTAGCTGGAGGGGGTTTGGGAGTGGAGGAAGAGGTGGTGGTTGTAGGAGGTGTACGTTTGGTGACTTTGGGTGAAGGTGCATGCGTTGGAGGCTGTCGTGAGGTGGATGACTGTTGGCTGGGTGTGTACCTGCGTTTGTGTATCTTGGGAGGGGGCGTCACAGACACACTGGGAGAGGACAAAGGGTACATGTGAATGGTAGTGGGGGTGGTGACTGCATGTGAGCAGTATGTGGTGGTGGGTGTGCTGGAGAAGGACGTTGTGGCTGTAGATGTAGTGCATGCAGGTGTGAGAGTAGACGAGACTGGGAGGGAGGAGGGAGACAAGGAGGAGGGGGACACAGTGGAGGCAGTGGATGTTGCTGTGTCTGCATGTATGTGATGCTTGCGTGAATGCCTGTGGGATGTCTGGTGCTTATGTTTGCCTGAGCTACCAATGGGTGTTGACGTGTGTGCATGTTGGTCTGTAGGTGTGCTTGGGATAGGCTGAGATACAGGGGATTGGGTCGGGGTGGAGGAAGTTGGAGGGGGGAGGTTAGAGACGGGGACAATGGCTGCCATCAGTGCTGAGGCCAGAGTCTGAAAAGCTTGGTGAAAGGCCGCCTGACCAGAATGAATGCCCTCCAGGAATGCATTTGTTTATTGCAACTGCCTCTCTACACCCTGGATGGCATTCAAAATGGTAGACTGCCCAACAGTGGGGGACCTGAGGAGGTCAATGGCCTCCTCACTGAGGGGTGACTGGGGCAGGTCCTGAGGTGCCTGGGGCAAAGGTGATGCCAACCCTCCTGGGTGAGCGGGCACGGGTCAAAGGCTGATAGGCTGCTGGGAGGGCGGTGCTGGTAGGGGGGGTGGCAGCTGTCCCTGTAGATGCGGGGGGCACAGATGTTGCCGCCAGCACAAGGGAGCTCCCATCAGAGGACGAGCCTGTGTCGCTGGTCTCAGCTCCTGTCCCCGCCGTGGAGCTCCCCTCGCCCTCCATCCCACTGGTGAATTCAGACTCCGTAGGGACGCCCTCCAGGGTCATGTGGGATGCAGCTCCCTCGTGCTCCGGTGCCACAGCTCCTCCCCCTGATGATGCTAATGCACACAAGAACAGGGAGACCACAAAAAGGGGGGGGACAGAAGAGAGACATGTTGAGTGCGTGCATTACCGCTACCGTTGGCGGACACGACAGACACAGAAGCCCCCTGCACTACGCTGCGCTCTTGGGCTCCAATGTTCAATTCCTGGGAAATGGCCTACAAGGCTATGGACGACATCTGCACACATAGATGACACAGGGCCATGACTAGGTGTACTTGGCACTCTACAGAGGTGGGCTGGGATGCCACATGGCCTGCCCTACAGAGGGTCCTTGCCTACGGAACTCGCCCTGGCCTAGGGAAACCCACAGCCAACCTCCCCCACCCAGACACCTCCACTGCACGCAAAGTCAGCAGAATGAGAGTGTACTCACCCCCTTGTGTCTGCTGTGATGCCCTCAAGCGCCCATCCACATCCGGGTACGCCACCACCAGGATCAGGAACATCAGGGGGGTCATGGTGCGAAGGGCACCACTCCCACGTTGGGAAGCCATCCCCAGCTGAGCCTCTGCCGTCTTCTTGCTCCAGCGGCGAATGTCCTCCCATCTTTTACAGCAGTGGGTGCTCATTCTGTGGTAGATCCCCAGGGCCCGGACGTCCTTGGCAATGGCACGCCAAATATCTTTTTTCTGGTGGGCGCTGTCCTACAAGAAATGTACAGGGGAAAAAGAGAAGTTATTACCAACTGCACCGTCAAAGTGATTGGCCCCCATCCCTACCCTTGCCATGTGGCCCATGCATTCACCGTCTTTCATGCACACAGCACTCTCCCCCCTTCCTTCTTACATCCAGCACTCTCCACACAGGCATAGCCCATACAACATGCTCCCTGTGTACATACCTGTTTGTCTGGAGGACCGTAGAGTAGCGTGCACTGGGGGAGGACCCCATCCACGAGCTTCTCCAACTCCTCTGATGTGAAGGCAGGGGCCCTTTCTCCAGACACTCGAGCCATTGTCTCTTCCAGACCGAGGTCACAGCAGCACTTGCAGTGTAGGTCCTCTCCTGTCGAAGATTAGGTATCGAGTGATTGAACAGATAGAAAATGGCGGTCACGTCCGCGGCGGTGCGTACCGTCACCGCCGGCATACATCGTCATTGGCTCCTGGGACCCATAGGGTCCAATGTTAACCAATGCAGCATTGCGCCGCGGTCTTCGACCGCCTACTGCGATGGTGTACAACACCAGCGCAGTTACCTCACATCCCATTGTCCCACTTTAGAGGTGCCATTTCAGGGGCCCACATGGCTTCATTTCCAACTGTGTCACACATACCTAGGACTAGACTCAACACACATACAGGCCACCTTTTGTGTATGATTGTTGTTCTGGGTAAACTGTGGGTACGTACCTCTGAGTTGTTTGACTCTGTGCTCGCTGTTGTCCTTCATAGGCACCGTCCACTGGGACATGTGAGGAGATGGCAGCATCCTCCGGTGTACCGACCGTTGGTGGACCTGTCGACAATGGAGGAGCGACATGTCATAATCACATACAGGCTTGACCGTGCCACAATCCAGGAACTGTGTACCCAGTTGGAGCCAGACCTGATGTCAGCAATCCGCCATCCCACAGGAATCCCCCTTCAAGTGCAGGTGCTGTCAGTGCTCCATTTCCTTGCAAGTGGGTCATTTCAAACAACAGTGGCCATAGCATCATGGATGTCCCAGCCTATGTTTTCCAATGTATTGTCCAGAGTGTTGTCTGCCCTTCTGAAACACATGCGGAGCTACATCGTTTTCCCTCAGGTGGAGGAATTTGCCTACAGTGAAAGGTGATTTCTATGTCATGGGAAATATCCCCAACATCATAGGTGCCATTGATGGGACCCATGTGGCTTTGGTCCCCCCCACAGGAGTGAGCAGGTGTACAGAAACCGGAAGAGTTATCATTCTATGAATGTACAGATGGTATGTTTGGCCGACCAGTACATCTCCCATGTGAATGCCAAGTTCCCTGGCTCAGTGCATAACGCCTACATCCTGCGGAATAGCAGCATCCCTTAAGAGATGGGGCAACTCCAGAGGCACTGTGTGTGGCTATTAGGTGAGCACCTGGAGGCAAGTCAGTGGTAATGGTTGTCTGGGTCTGGGGTTACCCTACAGGTTAGTGTGTGTCCAACAGTTGTCCCTCACCATTTGCAGGTGACTCTGGTTACCCCAACCTGTCATGGCTACTGACCCCAGTGAGGAATCCCAGGACAAGGGCAGAAGAGCGCTACAATGAGGCCCATGGGTGAACTAGGAGGGTGATCGAGCGCACCTTCGGCCTCCTGAAGGCCAGGTTCCGGTGCCTCCATATGACAGGTGGATCCCTATTCTACTCACCAAAGAATGTGTGCCAGATAATCGTGGCCTACTGTATGCTTCATAACTTGGCATTGCGACGACAGGTGCCTTTTCTGCAGAAGGATGGTCCAGATGGCGGTGTTGTTGCAGCTGTGGAGCCTGTGGATAGTGAAGACGAGGAAGCAGAGGAAGAAGACATGAACAACAGGGACTCAGTGACCCCGCAATATTTCCAGTGAGACACAGGTAAGAGTACAGACCTGCCTACTACATGGACTTAAACATTACTACCTCTCTACTGTGTGTCATTTTCACCCAGTGTATGGTCACTGAGTTGTCACTTTCCCTTACAATTTCACACATGTGGGTCCCACTGTGTGACATCTGCTTAGATTCCTCATGGACTTGAGCTGTGTGACATCAGTATGTTGACATTACATTTGAAAGAGCATTTTGTCACTATAATTGCTAATACAGTATTCCGAAATTCACTGACAGACTCCAGATTGTTTTGTGTTTTAAGTGTGTTTATTTAAGTGCTCAATATTGGAGGGGGTAGTGAAATGGTGAGGGGTGATGGTGGAGGAATGTCCATGCAAGAGTCCAGTCTATTAGTCTCACAGGTGCATTGCCCAACTGGGCATAGGAAGTGGAGCTGGGGCAGTTTAAGGATGGACAGGGTGACAAACTGGGACAGTAGGATGACAATCAGGGTGGTCTCATTTCTTGGCGGGGGTCTTGTCATCGTGCTCTGTCTTTGTCCTGGATCTCAGGGACCGTTTGCGGGGTGGTTCTCCCTCTGCAGGGGGTGGGGTGCTGGTGTGGTGGTCCTGTGGCGGGGCATCCTGTCCACTAGCGCTGGCGCAGGTGGTGGGCAGTTCATCGTCCATGCTAGTGTCAGGGGCCCCTTTAGTGCCAGTGTCCCTCCTGGTGTTGAGTAGTTCCTTCAGCACCCCTACGATTGTGCCCAGGGTGGAGCTGATGGTTCTGAGTTCCTCCCTGAAGCCCATATACTGTTCCTCCTGCAGGCGCTGGGTCTCCTGAAACTTGGCCAGTACCGTTGCCATCGTCTCCTGGGAGTGGTGGTAGGCTCCCATGATGGAGGAGAGGGCCTCGTGGAGAGTGGGTTCCCTTGGCCTGTCCGCCCCCTGTCGCACAGCAGCCCTCCCTGTTCCCCTGTGTTACTGGGCCTCCGTCCCCTGGACCGTGTGCCCACTACCACTGCCCCCAGGTCCCTGTTGTTGTTGGGGTGGTGGGTTATCCTGGGTTCCATGTAGTGGTGGACACACTGCTGATTGACATGTCCTGGGGACTGAGGTATGGGCCCGCTGGGTGGGTGCTGTGCTGGTGTTTCCAGAGGGGGGAAGGTCTGTGATGGCCTGTGCCAGTGTGAGGGGAATCGACTGTCCCGAGGTCCCTGATGGGCCAGGCTGGTCATTTAGATCCAGTTGGACAGAGCTGCTGTCATCACTGTGGGCCTCTTCTGTTGGTGGTGTGGACATGTGTGGACCCTCCTGTCCGGTGACCTTGGGTAGGGGTCCTGCAGGGGTATAAAAGGATGGTTATTACATCTGTATGTGCCATGGTGTGCAATGTGTGGGTGACCGTTTACCCCAGTGCTTGCCTTCCTGTGTGGGAGCTTGTGTGATGGTGGTTTAGGGGGTTGTATGGGTATGTGCAGTGGGCATGCTTTAGTGATGTGTGTACATGCTTTGTTGTTGCATGCAGGGCTTGGTGTTGGGATGGGTGGTTTGTGATGTTGGGACATATGTGAGGAGTTGCGGTGCTGGGGGTGAGGGTGGGGGTATGTGATATCATGCAGGTAGGGTGGGGGATATAATAGTTAAGATTTGACTTACCAGAGTCCATTCCTCCAGCTACTCTTGTGAGGCCCTCAGGATGCAGAATCACCAAGACCTGCTCCTCCCATGTTGTTAGTTGTGGGGGAGGAGGTGGGGGTCTGCCGCCAGTCCGCTGAACCGCCTGGTGGTGTCTTGAGACCACGGAACGCACCTTCCCCGTAGGTCATTCCACCTCTTCCGGATGTCCTCCCGATTTCTTTGGTGCTGTCCCACTGCGTTGACCCTGTCCACTATTCTTCGCCATAGCTCCATCTTCCTCGCAATGGAGGTGTGCTGCACCTGTGATCTGAATAGCTGTGGCTCTACCCGGACGATTTCCTCCACCATGACCCTGAGCTCCTCCTCCGAGAACCTGGGGTGTCTTTGCCGTGCCATGGGTTGGTGTAGGTGATGTGTGGGGTGGATTGTGTGGTGATAAGTGTGCTGATATGTAGTGGTGTGTTGTGTGTAGTGCGTGGAAGTTGTGTGGGTGATGGTGTTGTGTGTCTGTGGATGCTGTTGTTCTTGCTGGTGGTGTCTCTCTCTGGCCTTCTTTCTGATTTTTTTGTCGTGGGGGTTTGTGGGTGATGTGGGTGTGTGTTTTATATTGTAATGGGTGTGTGGGAGTGGTGTGTGTATGTGTATCAGGTGTGTGTATTTCGAATTGTCCAATGTGGCTGTGTTTTGTAGATGTGTGTGTATTTTGAGCGCAGCGGTGTGTACCGCCAATGGAATACTGCGGTTGAAAGTCTGCACGTGGATTTGTGTGTTGTGATAGTGTGGGCGTATTTCTGTTGGCGTGACGGTGGAGGTTTTGTTTTAGCCAGCTTATCACTGACCTTTGATGTGGCAGACTTGTGTGGGTGTCTGAATTTTGGCGGATTCCGAAATGTGGGTCATAATAGCTGTGGCGGTTTTCCGCCGCTGCGGCAGTGTGTTGGCGGTCTTCTGCACGGCAGTAAGCGGCTTTTACCGCCAATGTTGTAATGAGGGCCTAAATGATCTACTAAAACAATAAAAAGACTAACAAAATGTAAATTGAAAACAAAAGATAAAAAGAATAAGGGGCCGAGTAAAAGAAGATGAAATAGTGGGGACACATTTAGAAGAACATTAAGGGCCTCATTATGACCCTGGCGTCCGGCAGTAAGCTAGCGGTAACACCGCCAAGAGGCTGGCGGTGTTCCGCCAGGTATTATGACCGATGCGCAATAGCCACGGCCATACCGCCGGCCCCTACACTATAAAGCCAGGCTTCAGCAAACACAGCTGCCCTGGGGATTATGAGTCCCCGGCCGCAAGCCTTGCCACAGCAGTAAACACTGCCATGGAAATGCTGGCGGTAAGGGGGACTTGGAGTGCCGCTGGGGGCTCCTGCACTGCCCATGCACTTGGCATGGGCAGTGCAGGGGCCCCCAGGCATAGCCCTGTTGTGCTTTTCACTGCCCAAAATGCATTGCCACCGGCTCTATTACGAGCTGACAGCAATGTTGATGTGACGTGTCAGCTGGGCCAGCGGATAGTAAAACTGTTACTGTCCGCTGGCTCAGAGGAAAAGTCGTAATAGGGAGCCAGAAATACAGCCAGCACTGGCGGTTTTCTGGCACCCGCAGCCTCAGCAGTCTTTGGAAAAGACCGCCAAGGTTGTAATGAGGGCCTAAGTAGCGTAAAGTATTGTCTATATGATTTATTTGCATTAACAAACTAAGGCCCACATTTACACTTTTTTTGCGCCGCATTTGCTTCACTTTTTGATGTATTTTGTACGTTTGCACCGCTTTTACGTCAAAAAGTGACACAAATGTGGCGCAAAAATAGTATAAATATGGGCCTAAAAGACTATGAAGACAGAATAAAGAAAAAGGTTAACAAGTCTAATGAAAAGACTAATTCAGAAAAAAAAACTAACCTGAAGAAGAAGTGTTTTGAAACTGTTACAATTACAAGCCAAGGGCCAGATTTACAAGGCCCTTGCTCCAACGGAGCATCACTTTTTGTGACACCTGGTGGTGCTGTTCAGTGCACCACGGTTATAAGGCGGTGCTAAGCCACTTTTTGTGACTTAACGTCACCTTGTAAATATGTTCCCCTCTGTGTCTGAGTGGTGCACATTGGGTGTTGCTGTGTGTGTTCCACTGCAACACCTATTCATTTTAGTGCTGCCCCAGATTTACAGGAAGTCACAAACCTGTGGCAGTGTGAAAAACTGATGCTACCCCAGGCACAACGAGGAGGAATACTTTTATTCTTCCACATTTTAGCTTTTTCCATGTGTGTTCCATTCTGCAGCACACATAGAAAGAGCAAAAGGCCATGAATGGCGGGTGTGGCCTGGCCGCCGATCCAAGTGGCTGCCTGAGCAGAGAGCTCCGCGTGCGGTATCGGTTCGGGGACCTCGAAGGGGGTGTTGTTTCCCACCAGGAGCCCTCTCGCTCACCTGGGGGCTTCTGCAGACCCGATAGGCTTGGGACACTCGGAGCCATCCGGCTTACAATGAAGGAAACAGCCGCTGGAATGACATGACCGGACGAGGCCTAATGTGGCGTGCTAAGCCATGGCCTCAATTTTGCCTTCGGGCGGAGGGCCCTGCGGTAAACTGGGCAGCGGGGAGCGCTTTACCCGGTGCAAGTAAGAAGACAGCCTGAGATTGGCTTCCTCAGCCAGGACCTGGACATCTTGGAGGGGTTGGCGAGGGATGCCCTCCCCTTACGCACAGCAGGAGAATCACCAACATAACACGATGAGGAGCGCCGCAGACCGGATGAGAGCCCCGCAAGTGCCCTGAGGTGAAGCAGATGGCCGCGCTGGAGTATACTCAACAGCACGTATTTTCTACGGACCCACCCGAGTTTATGGGACCTTTGGCGACTTGGCAGCAGAGATCCTCCTTGGTCTATAGGAGGGGCGAATGCATGGTACGGGCACGGGAGGAAGCAACACTCTGTTGTTTTGAGTGTTTCAGGCAGAGGTAGGTGCCAGATTCAAGGAGCCCTACAGGAGGGGCCGACTACTGAGAGGGGACTGCCGGAGTGTTGGGAAGGGCTGGGCCCACCTACCTACCTACAGTGGAGCAGCGTTTGGGATCCCGGGCAGTCATACCCCCCTGGGATTTCACAGCAATGGCACCAACCGGCCGCCCTCTGCCCTCCCACCTCCCGTCTTGACATGGTAATTTGAACCGGGCTCAGGACTAGCATAGACTGCCCCCGAGGACTGGTGCGAAGGGGCCCACCATCTATCCGATCGTTTGATGACAGAGAGGAGAACTGAACTTTCTGTTCAGGAACATGCTAGCAGCTGAAAGCCTTTAAAGCCACGTGTGACATTTTTCTTTGGGCCCAGTTTGCTTTCTTGCTCCCCCACTGAGGCTCCAGTATCAGAAGTCCCAGCAGCTGCAATACAGACATCATTGCTCTCGCAATAGGAACAAGGTTGCGGGGCCACATCTACACTTAGTAATTATTTCCCAGGACCTCTTCCCCCCACGGGGCAATGCCAAACGGGAAGCCTCCCAGCAAACACTCCGCCAACTACTGTTTTCCAAGGCCATTGCGCAACCGAAAACCATGGCAGAGCAGACGGGCCCTTCTGGTCCCACGACCCCACCAGTTGACCCCCACACAATGGAGGCCACAGAACGTATACTGCAGGAGATCACCGCAGTGGGGCGACGGTTGGAGGCAATGGACTCAAAGATATCAGATCTGACCATGGCCTCTACCTCCATGCAGGCTGACATGTCACGACATTGCCCGACCATGAGGCAGAGTTACAGTCTCTATATGCAAAGGTCTCAGACTTAGAGGACAGGAGTCGCAGAGACAATGTTAGCGTTTTTGGCATTAGGGAACACTAAGAGGGTCCTGACATCAAAACCTTTCTCAAGCATCTTCTGCCTGCGCTCCCTGGCCTAGACTTCTCACCGTCCTTGGAGTTCCAAAAGGCCCCTTGGCCCTCTGCACAAAGCGACCTCTGGCAAACCCCGTCCCATTATTGAATGTTTTCTGTGTCACAAACAGGCTTGACAAATCATTGCAACAGCTAAGTTCCAAGGGCCGTACACTCTGGAGAGTCACAAGATTAGGATAGCAGCGGATTTTTCTAGGATAACAAATGAAAAGCGGAAGGCTTTCTTTGCCCTTAGTGCACAACTCAGGAACCTAAATGTTAAGTTTGATCTTTTTGAACCTGCTCAAATGTGGATCACTTATAATGCCAAATCTAGGAACTTCACAGAACCTGTTGATCTCAGCTCTTTCCTGGACGGCCTCGCTCAACACCCCATGGATTTCGCCACAGCACATCCGGAGCCCAATGTCTCCCCTTCTGGTGATCCCCCCTCCATTGATGTTTCTCCCTCCCTGCCACAGCCTCATCGTTCAAACCCGCAGAAGAGGGGAAGAGTTTCTGACCGCTCGCTCAAATCACAGGAGGGCCGGAACCATGTTCTTCAAGTGGTGATTGATCACACTCAGGACCAGGGTAGAGAGAAATCACGATCCCCACTGAAGCCAGTACTTGAGGACATCTCGTAATGTTGGGCTTCATTGCGCTCAGCGGGCCTCTTGCTCTACAATCGGCAACAGGCGCTTCCTGCTAAGTGTCATATCAGACTATCTTTCTCATTGTCTTTCTCCTCTGTTTGAGGGAGCAAGGGGGGTCAAGCCCAGTGTTATATCCCTGAGTTTGTGTTTGTGTTATTGCTGATACTATCTGCCCCTACCTCTGGGCATGTTACATGTACAGCTTCAATATAGACACTCTATTGCTATGGGAGTCGATTCATGGTTGCAAACACTGAGCAGCAGTAGGTCCCAGCGATTTATTCGAGTACTCTCCTATAGATTACACGTCAAAGTATATGCAGATCCGCTTACTCATCGTTAGCACTTTTTATACTGTACAATACCTGCTATGCATAACTTGCGACCTGCCTCTAGATGAGGGATATGATTTCACCTCCAGACATCACCAATTTATTTTTTTGCGATTTATACCCCTGTGCCCCCTTTTCCATCTACTTTGTAGGTTAGCAGCTGCAGTATGTCTCCAAGAAACATAGCCTCAGGGGAACCCTGGTCTACTACACACCTCAGACTCCTGTGAGGTTTGCGTTTCTCCCCCTACTATGCCACTCACCTTTTGCTTGCCATGCAAGAGGAATGCTTGGAAGGCACCAGCTGTGAGGTCTTAGTACCCAATCCGCGTTATCCTTCGATTATTCTATCCCTCAAGGGCACATCATGTGCAGAGTGGTCTTTGTAATGTTTTGTAACCTTTGTACTCTTTCATTCACAGTTCTGGGGCCCGGACCCCTTTCCCCTTAGTATTGTCGATAGTGACGACCACCGACACACCTGTTATGACCCCCGAGATATATGTCGGTGGTGATGCCTGCTTGGATGTGTTATAGTACGGTATTTAACCTCTCTTTTGGCTTTGAAGGGCGCTGACCCTCGATCACCTGTCTTGGTTGTTGAACATGCTATTATCCTCCTCCTCGTCATCTTCTGATATTGCTGTGCGTCACATCTCACCTTCCCAAGCTTTCTGTTCTCTGTTACCCTACGCACCGCACAGTGCTATCTGTTAGAGAGGGCTTCCTGGTGGTCCAACTGGGCCAAATACATACTTTCTCTTCCCTCTCTCGCCTCCCCCGGTGCACGACCGGCGCGCGGGTCTTACAGGTTCCGACCCGCAGTTTAACAGGGCTTTCAGTGGCGAATGATCACCTCGCTCACTGGAGTTTTTGTTTCTTTCTCCTTCTCTTACACTCATTTCATTCTATTCTTCTTGCTTCTCTCACAAACACACTCCCTCTTTCTTTTGCACCTACACACTTCTTTCATCTCCCTTTGTGATCTCTATCCATTTCTTTGTCTGTTTTGTGTTCCTTCCTTTCCTTTCCTTTTTCTTTTGCCTGTTTGTTTCCTTGCTACTTCCTGACCGAGGGTTTCCAGTATACTATCCCTTTCTATCCATCTTTTCCCTTCCAGAACGTAAGTGCTCTGAGCTCTGATGTCTCCAACTTATCCCTTTCATTAATTTTATCACTGCACACACCACCTCCAACCTCCTTTGAATCAGACTCTACTGCGCTCTATGATGGGGTCAGTGACTCCGCTCACGGTCCTCTCTTGGAAAGTACACGGTATGATGAACTACGTCAAGGGCAGAAAGTTCTATCTTATCTCTGATCTAAAAGAGCCGATATTGCCTTATTGCAGGAAACACACCTCTCATCATCAGAATCTGAGAAACTCTGTAGAGATTGGGTGGGCAAGGTGAAGCGCAGGGTTCGGTCGGAAGTGCGGGGTGGCGATACTCATTCGTCAATCCTTACAGTTCAGGCTTCTTAAGAGGTGCTGCGATCAAGAGGGGCGCTGCGTCCTTGCCAAGCTTACCCTGGGCTCTTCAACAATTTGTGTTGGTACTATTTATGCTCCCACAGGATCCAAACAATCTTTTTTCCTTTCTCTTAATCGATTATTGACAATGATTGGCGCCTCCCAATACCTGCTGGGCGGGGACTGGAATCTGGTACAGGATGCCATCCTAAATCGTTTCAGTGGTCTTGACGTGGGCAATAATGCTGACCGGGCTCTCCTAGGAGACATTCTGTCGGATCATGGTTTGCTGGACCATTAGCGCCTCTCTCATGCATCTGACCGAGAATACATCTTTGTTTCCATGGCTCATGGGACTCAATCCCACCTAGACTACTTTCTTGTTACTCACTGGTTGTTGCATATGATTACCTCGTCTGAAATTCTACCGGCCGCATTGTCTGACCATTCTCCGGTGTTATTGGCTCTGGAGCTAGGACGGACCTCTCCCGGGCGTAAGCCCTGGCATCTCCAGACCTCCAGATATCGAACCCCGAAGGGAAAGGAACAACTTAAATCCCACATCACCACCTATCTTCAGAACAATAAAGGCTCGGTCTCTTCCCCCCAGTTGCTTTGGGCGGCGGTGAAGGCTACAATTAGAGGCCAGCTCATGCGGGACACAGCCATTTCTAATGCCTAAAGATGTGAACAAAACTGGAAGATTGCATTTCCCAGGCCACCTGTGAATAGACACTAACCCCCTCTCTGCACACCCGTCGCCGCCTGGAACTAGCCAAAATGGAACTCAACTCCCTCTACATGTCATGGGTGGAATATGCCCTGCAGCGATTGAGAGGTCGCCACTACGAGCATGGGGAGAAGGCGGGACGCTTGTTAGCCACTCAACTCCGTCAGAAGGAGGCTGCATTAGCGATTCCGGCCTTGCATGGTGCCGATGGCACGCTTATTACACACCCTCAGGCAATTGCAGATGAGTTTGGTCATTTTCACCAAGCCCTGTACACTCCAGAAATAACTGAAGACACTGATCGTTTGGATGTCTTTTTTGAGAGGGTGAATATACCTTGCCTTTCTGACGAGGGCAGGATGCTCCTAGAGGGTGACATTAGCAAAGAGGAGATACAGCAGGCAATAGCCAACCTCCCATACCAGAAGGTGCCTGGCGAGGACAGGTATGTGACAGAATTTTATAAATGGACAGGGGCAGATACCGTAGATGCCTTATACGAGGCCTTTCAGGAGGCGGATCAGATGGGCTCTTTACATCCTCTCTCCAACAAGGCCTCCATCACAGTTCTTCCCAAGCCGAGTAAATATCCTCTTCTATGTGGTAGTTATCATCTCATATCCCTACTTAATGGAGATATCAAGATACTGGCAGGGATCTTGGCATCCCGCCTTAAGGTCATTCCCTCCCTGATTCATAACACCCAAGGCGGTTTTGTACCTGGCCGCTTATCGAGGAACCACCTTCGTATGCTACTCCATGCCATTTGGACGACTCGGGACTCACGGAAGGAATATCTTGCCCTTTCACCGGAGGCTGAAAAGGGGTTTGACCGGATAGCGTGGTGGTACCTATTCGAGACATTAAAACGTTTCGGTCTAGGGACTAGCTTAATTAATAGAGTGTGTTTGCTGTATGACTCCCCGACAGCCCAGGTCAACTGTGGTGGGTTCCTCTCAGACACCTTCTCTGTCAACAGAGGGACACGTCAGGGTTGCCCTCTATCACCGCTACTATTTCTACTTGCCGTTCAACCATTAGCAGCAAATATTTGTGTTTCCTATCTTATTTCCGGAATATCGGTCCCTGGTGGCTGTTCTACCATTTATTTATATGCCGATGATATTCTGCTCACCCTCACCGACCTATCTACTTCACTACCAGCTCTAAGAGCTATTCTATCAGAGTTTGAACGTCTTTCGGGCTATCGCATCAACTGGGATAAGAGTGAGGCGTTACCACTATCCCCAGGAACAGTAAGCGCGTCAGTCCGGGGATTATCAGTCAAATGGAAACAGTCCCGTCTTCACTATTTGGGCACTGACATTAACATAGATCTAGACAAAATGGTGGCTGACAACCAGGACCCACTCATAGACATTATGAAACGGGATTTTGAGAAATGGACACACCTGTGTCTCTCTATGTGGGGCAGGGTGCAGGCGGTACGAATGGCGACCTTACCGCTTTTCTATATGTCCTGGGCATGCTTCCTTTGTGAATACCTCTGTCTCTCCTCCGTGAGATAGACCGTCGTGTTCGGGCCTTTGTCTGGGGGGCTATGCGTCCACGACTACCTAGAGCAGCTTTACTCGCCAGATACAAGTTTGGGGGGCTGGGTCTCCCCTTGGTAGAACACTACACTCTGGCATCACATCTCTCGCAGATGGTCTTTCTACTTCTGGGAGTACGGGACCCTACGCTTTGGGTGGAAGTGGAGCACACGATTTCACATTCCACATCTGGACTCCAGGTACTCTATAATGCAGAAACGATGTCCCATTATACCACCAATCCTATGATTAGAGCTGCACAGAGCTCATGGCGGCAGGCACACCGCCTAATGAAAGTGGATCCCCAAATACATGACAGGGCACCAATATGGGGCAATAAAGTTTTCTGATTGGGGGGAAGACTATTTTCTGGGAGGAATGGCGCTCGAGAGGTCTCCTGAGGGTGGTTCAGCTTATACCGAAGGGCAGATTGAAGTTGTTTGCGGAACTCAGGGAGGAATGCGATCTTCCAGTACATCACTTGTGGCGCTATATGCAGCTCAGACACAGCTTGGGGAGACGCATAGGGAAATCCATGTGGTGGCTTCCCCAATCCCGTATACTTCAGTATCTGGAGACCTGGGGGTGCTTAAGGGGCGCTGTATCAGGACTGCACTCATTGATGAATCAACACCTCTTCTCTCTCCCCCTCCTCATCTCCCTTAAATGTAAGTGGGAGGCACGCTTGCAGGTCGTATACGAATTGTAGGAGTGGGCAGACTTAATTGAGGCCAGAGACCGTGGAGCACAGGAGGCCCGCTTGAAATTCAGCCTTTTTAAGACATTACATGAGTGGTACTGAAGCCCCCAGAAACTGCGTTCTGCAGGGTTGTTGTTTCATTCCTCCTGCTGGAGATGCTCTCATGCTTGCTGTGATCTGCCACATATTCTACACGATTGCCCAGTCTTTCAGCCTTTTTGGTGATCAGTAGCAGATACCCTTAGAGATGTCTTACCCTTACCGACTTCCCTCACTCCTTCCCTTTTACTGCTGCATGATACCAGAGACTTCTACGATACCTCTTGACCTCAACTTCGTTTACTGCATACCGCACTGGCCACAGCTAAGGTATGTATCCGCAGGCACTGGTGTGCTACAACTGCCCCCTCCCACGGGGAATGGATCACTGCAATGTACCAAGCTGCCTCCCATGAACGACTCATATATGATTTACAAGATAAAACAGATGTGTTCCTACAAATGTGGTCACCCTTTCTTTCAGAGCCAGTGAGCTGACTTCCAACTGCGGAGGTCACAATGTAAGCGATTAAGCGGGGCCGCACATGTCCGACCATTCTAATGCCACACATCAACACGTTATTGCTCCCTTACGCATTGTATTGGCTTCAGTAGCATGCATGTTGTAGGTATGTATATGTAGGTACTTTCGCCTGTTCTCCACTTGGCCCTTTTAAGAATCCACTGACCACCTACCCTCATATATCTATTTCTCCCTTCCTCCACCTCTCCACTTCCTACAAGACTTTACTTTATTTTATTCTATTTTACTCCATTCTATTCTACTCTCCTCATTTGTATTACTCCCGCCAACCCTCCTTGACTGTATTCTTTGTCTTCCCCTTCTCTCATCTCTCATCTCTCATCTCTCATCTCTCATCCGTACTACTTACTCCGCCCCTCGGTCACTATCACTACCACCATCAGTATCACTATCATTATCATCTTCATCTACACTACTTCTGAATGTATTCTCACTCTCCCTCTTAATTCCACTTTTTCCCTTCCTCTCACTTTCATTGTCACTCTCTCTTCTCCCTATCACTTCTGTTTTCACTACTTTTCTTAATAATCCCGTCCTCCCTCCTCCATTTCTCCCCCTCCATGCTCCCTTTTGAGCTCTCCCTTCCCCTTTCTATGGCATGGGTTTCATCCATCGCTGCAGACCGCCCTGACTGCCTTTTTTCACCATTGATTCGTATCCTATGTTCGGAGGGCCTACAGGGTGGTTGCCTAACTGTAATTAATCATCCCCTTGCAACATCTTCGTGCGCCCCATCCTATTGTTTTTAACCTAGTCGTTGGGTAGTGGAGCTTTGAGACACTTGGAGGAGAGGTGTCTAGAAGTGGCATGTCTGTACACTCCTTTAAAGCCTCTCTACTTTATTTCGCAATGCGGGTTCGAGGAGAACGGAGGAGGAGTATTATATTGTATTGTACTATACTGTATAGCATTATATTGTATTGTAGTGTGGTTTTCTTGTTTTATTGTGTTATGGTATTATCGTCTTATTGCATCGCCGTATTGCACTGCTATGCTCTCGTTCTATAGTATTATGATTATTCTATTCTATTTACTTCAGTTATTGTTCCGTGCCTTAGACTACTATAGGAAGCGCACAGATTTTCTTAGATGTTATTAAATGCCACTGTGATTTTCTTTTTCTCTTTCTGAATATGCTCGATATCTTCAACAATACCATGTCGGAATTTACGATGTAAGATGCACTTTAGTCATACAGATCTGGTATATGTTATTTGTACAATATTGTTCCTATGACAAAAAAAAATTACAACACACAAAAAAAAGGCCTTGAATGATTGTTTATGTGCAGGAAGGTGTCCCTTCCTGCACAGAAACAATCATTCAAAAATGACATTTTGCTTCTATTTGTGCTGCTTTCTGCAGTACACATAGAAGTGCCAAATCACCATTGAAGATTGTTTATGTGCAGGAAGGCACACCTTCCTTCACATACACAATCATTCCCTTCAACGCAGACACCATTGCACTATGATACAAGAATGCCTACGTTAATATTGGCAGCTATATTTAGTGCTGGTACAGGGAGAAAAACAGAGGTGCACCGTATTTCAGTAAATATGGCCCATTCCTGTGTTTCTAAAGGGAAGCTGCATTGTGCTGCAAATTTTGGTGCAGCACTGTGTTGTGCCACTTTGTAGTAAATCTCACCCTAAATTTGCTGCTACAAATGATTTACGGAAAGTAGATCTGTTTGTAGAGACAACATGTGTATCACAAATGGGACTAGAGTTGAGATGTTTTAGGGGCTTACTTACACTAATAATTGTGGTAGGAGTAGCAATAGTTTTAGTAATACACTTTACACCTGACACAGAGAAAACTGTCAATGCAACACAGAAACCAAATATAGATGAAGATGATTTAAAAACATAATTTGTAGATTATACGGATGAAGATTATTCAATGAATGGTTATTCTAGATTAGTAAAAGAAAACAATAAAGCTTCAGAAATTAAGGACTGCTATGATTGTGCACACATGCCATCTTTACCTGATGAGCAAATCTAACACCACATTCCACTTTCATATGCTATCCCTTGTAGTATTCTTCTTAGTTTAGTTTACTTCCAGTAATCTCTTGATTATTATTATTATACTTTTGATATGGTGCTTTCTAAAGTACCATTAACAAAAAGCATGAATTTACATCCACAAGCTAAAGAGATGGAGTCAGCTTGGCATTATTTAAGACCATTTCTTCCCGTGAGTACTGTTTAGGGACATGAAAATAATTTTACCTTCTTTAGTTAACTCACAAGAAAAATCTTTTACCCAAATACTGAAAGAGAGAAATGATTAACTTACAAGAAATGTTTTTAAGAAAGAGGGTGTTCAAAAGAATGTGTGGAAAAGGAAGATGACTTTACAAAGAAAGTGTATGTATCTCAATTAAAGCTAGACAAAATTCTAGCTGTATGTTTAGAAAAAGCATTAGTGGGGAAAAGAAACCAGGAGGAAACAGCAACTGTGAGCATGTGTTTTAATTATCTGGCAGATTTTACATGAGGGTGAACCGACAATCCCTGGAGTGTGTTTTATATGTGGAGAGAATGCATACTTTAAATTTCCTGCATTTTGGGAGGGAATTTGTCACTTAGGATTGTTGTTTCCGAAGATGTGTCATGTACAAAGCTTAGATGTATTAACAATGACACCAGCACACAAAAGATGTGCACAAAGTGTGAATGAAGGAACATTTGGGGCCATTATACCTGCTGTATGTGAATGATAAGAAGATAAGAAAGCTCTCAATAGTAGTTGAAAGATTGACAACAAGAACATCTTGCTAGAAAATACAGAGCTTGTAACCATTAGCTCTATGGTTCTGCAAAACCATTATGCTTTAGACATTTTCTAGATGAAAAGGGTGGAGGCTGCAAGGTGCTGAAGATAGAAGATTGTTGTAGCTCCATACCTGCAGAGCAGAGAGCAGTAAGACAGTAGAGTATGCAATGGATATTACTGACTTACTCTAGAACTGCTTGCTTTTGAACCTTTAGAAAACTACTAGTATAGTTCAAACCTTTTCCAAAGGATTTGCAACAGTAGATACCTGCAATGAAATGCAATGAAACTGTTACTAATAAAGAAAAGAGCAAGAGAGATTAACAAAAGAATGAACAGAGATTTGGAATTGAGTGATAGAGTGAATGAGGTATATGAGAAACTGAAAGAAAAAGAAAACCTGAAAAGGAAAATACAAGAATCTGATGATGGTTAAAATGAGAGTACATTTATTATTATACACTTTTGATGGTTCCAAACCATCAAAGGGGGGAAGTTGTGAAAGCTTTCATTAAAATATAAAAATCAATATACTTATTAATTAGATTGAGTGAAAACTAGGCCTAGCCAAAGCTGCCTCTTGTAATCAAGCATGCATTTTAAACTTTGCATCACCTATATTGCCTGACTTGCTCAACTCTACTTGACATAAATGTTTCTGTCCTAACCTTTGCATGGCCTATGCATGATAAAATGTCTTCCTGTCATAACGAGGAAAGCATTATTATTTATTATTTTCTGCCTTACTGATCTGCTATGAGAATGTGTGAAAGGGAGATGATGAGAGAAAATAAACTTTTGACTTTTTTTCAGAAAGCGAAGAGAGTGCAAAAATGCATTTGTGTTGCAAATCCAGCTACGATACTAATATGTTCTTTGTTTATGAAAAAGATACACCTAGTAAATGCCTTCTGATACCATGAAGAAGCAGAACATGAAAAAATGCACTTTGTATTGAAACTGTTCCTTAACAACTAGTTTTAAAAGTGTCCAAGGGAAACGGCTAAGATAGATAGTGTGAGAGACTTTTTTTCAGAGGAGCAGAGGAGAGAGGAGCAGAGGCTATAGAATTGCTGAGAGGCTAGGTGAGAGAGATATCTTAGAAAATAACAAATTTAGTTTCTTTTCAAGAAATATCATTCTCAAATGCAGTTTTGCATCACAAAGCTTAGCGCTGGCTAGCGTCATTTTTTAGCACCGTCTGGGCATCATATTTATACTATGACTCAAGACAGTGCTAAAAAATGGTTACAGTCAATTTTTTTGACGTTAACCATTGCGCCTTGTCATAAGGCAAAATGACGATTATGCAGCAAAAATTACTTTAACCTGTTTTATGGCATGTAAATTTGTCGCAAAACAGGACTGTACCATTTTTAACCGCATTAGCGTCACCTTCAGACGCTAATGCAGAAAACAGTGCAAAGGAGAGGCAAAATTAATCCAGAAAGCTAGGAGAGACCCCAGGGTGACCCCAATCAACCAGGAACCAGCCAGGAGAACACACACAAGTCCCAGGGGAGGGAGAAGAAAAAGAGAAAGTGTTGTTTCAGTGCGGAGGATTATGAAATACTTGTGAGAGAGGTAACAGAGTATCAACATCAACTCTTCTTTACCTCAAAATGGCCAATTGGCCGGAGAGAGACAGTCTGACAGCAGATAGTTGACAAGATTAACAGTGTGGCATAGGTGAGGAGAGCCATAACCGATTGCAAGAAATGCTGGCATGATTGCGGGTGGCCAAAGGAAAAAATGGCAACGAAAAGGAAGGCAGCACTGCAAACTGGAGGTGGTAGTCCAGCACGACAAGAGAACCTGGATGAGATGATTGCAGTGGTCATCCTAGAGGAACTGGTCACTGGAATTGCAGGATAGGACGGCGCAGATGAGAAACACCACAAATGCAGGGTAGGTTGCATGGGGGAAATTAATGCTAAATTGTCATGTGCAAGAAGGGGGAGGCACATGGGACACTCTCAATGCAAGTCGAAGGTGCGCAGAGGGACACATTGCGGATATAGCAAGTTGCACCATGCAGACATAAGCTACACATGTACCTAAGCCTTGGTAGTGTCATGCACTACAACACATACACAACCTGGGCATATGTCAATCACCAGGCCTAAATACCTACATGTATATGCAGCACATAGGATGGAAGGCATGTCTAAAGACTGTGCCTTGCATATAATCAAATAAACCCTACCAACGCGACCAAGACATCAGAGACTAGGAAGTCAGTCAATACCATTCCTGGGATTACAAAATGGTGGTGTCCCTTGCACTACACCTTGCCACTGCCTTGCCTCATTGCCCAAACACGTGTGCTGCAACTTACAGCACACAATTAATTGCAACCGTTTCCAACAGTACTCAGGCATGTGCCGGTAGCACCACCACCAAGCACATTAACAACACATCCACATAAGGCAGCCACCACTCCATCATGCAGTAAGGATGCCTCCAGGATACAAGGAAAAATAATCAGAGCAGGCGCTGGTGTAATAGCAGGGTGTGTATGCAGCACATAGGATGGAAGGCATGTCTAAAGACTGTGCCTTGCATATAATCAAATAAACCCTACCAACGCGGCCAAGACATCAGAGACTAGGAAGTCAGTCAGTACCATTCCTGGGGTTACAACATGGTGGTGTCCATTGCACTAACACCTTGCCACTGCCTTGCCTCATTGCCCAAACACATGTGTGCTGCAACTTACAGCACACAATTAATTGCAACCGTTTCCAACAGTACTCAGGCATGTGCCGGTAGCACCACCACCCAGCACATTAACAACACATCCACATAAGGCAGCCACCACTCCATCATGCAGTAAGGATGCCTCCAGGATGCAAGGAAAAATAATCAGAGCAGGCGCTGGTGGAATAGCAGGGTGGGCCTGTATCACTGGAAACATGCCACTACCCAGAACAACTGAACTCGTGTAGTGTGGAGCCACACATTTTGATGCTGATCAGAACTGTGCCACTACAGAAAATATGACCTCAGATTGCAAACTGTAGGCTGGTGAAAAAGCGGGAACATACCTGGAGGGTAGGGCTGATCCTAATACTGGTCTGGTGTCATAAGACAGATGGCATTGCCAGTCTGTAAGCTGCCGGCAACCTGCCAGTGAAAGGCCAATGGCCCATAGGGCATTCCCCATTGATAACATGTGCCACTATCACCTGGGCTGTTGGGGGTGGTCATATTGACAATGGCAGTCAGGTGGTCATAGGACTGCTGGACTTGTAATGAGGGTCCATATATGCCCCAGTATGACTACCTGCAAAATTACCATCAAACTAGCTTGAGGCCCTGACCTAAGTTCAACTCCAGTTAACTGGCTATGTCCATAAACCAATTTACCATCAAGCACTGTCATTTAGAAAATGATGTACACAGCAACAAATGATACCCATGCTTGCCATCCCTGGGTCCACTCCTGTGCCTGTGTCTATTTATCCGCAGTACCACTATGCTGCATCTTTTGTATCTTAGTGCAAGGATGGCTCCATTGAGGGGGAGATCGTAGTTGTGTAGGAAGGTGCACCTTTCAGCACAGACAGAAGATAAAATGGAAATCTGCTAGGTCATGTATGCTGTGCAATGTAGCACACATACACATACATCAACATAAAGAGCTATCAAAGGAAACAACAGCATAGTGTCTTGGCAATGCTATCTCTGGGGTGGTGCAAGGTATCAGTACCACCCAGGTTTATGTGAAACATGTAAGACTGAGACAGGGGCATACTGCCATGTGTGTTGCTGTGGCTTGACTGCTGCAACTCCCATTGCAAGGCCCTACCATGAAAATGGATGCATAGGGAGGATTGACAATAACAAGATGGTGTCAAGCCACGAAAAGGAAATACATCACACCTAGTAGATGTGACACAGCCAATTGCGCCACCTGAGCTTCACCACATGTGACACTCAGGAAGGGCAAAGGGCTGATAGACTGCAACCATGATGTACAGGAACAATGTTTTGGAAGTAAGATGACAATGAGCCTCCAGTAGCAAATCAGTGACGTGACATGTCAACTGCCACAACAAAGAAAGATTGATTTTACACTATCTCATAGCAGAGGATGATGGCTCTCCTGCTGATCTGCCTGTCCTGGAGTACCCCGATGACCTGGATGACCAGCTCACAACCATCAGCCAAGAGACCCTCCTAGAGGTCCTGGTATCCCTCCAGACACCACCTCCAGTTGCAAGGAGGACAAATAATGTACTGCCATCCCAGATGCCCCACCCAACACCCCAATAGAACGACCTGCCAGCAATGACACAGCTGAGGACTCAGAGGACCTAGGGACCAGCTTTGAGAGGCCAGTGGTAGGAGTCCAGTGGGAGCTGGCCAAGGAGGTGCAGATGGGGATGGAGACTGTGGAAGCGAGCCTAGAGGGTATGCGCATGTGCCTCATTAAGGCCAATGAATATACTGCAGCCAAACGAGTCACACACTCCCCACTGCATGGAGTCCAGCAGTGTCTGAAGGACATAGCTGCTGCTATGAGGGAGCGGCCACAACAACTGCCCTCCCAAACTGGCAGCAGCATGATTGAGAACAAGCTGGACTCCATGCACCGGGAAGTGGCCTCCCTCAGGACAGACATGGCTGCCTACCACTGGGGTGTTGCTGCTATCCTGAAAAATCAGCAGCTCCTCCTTGCTGCAGTGATGCCATATGTTGTTCCACAGATAGCAGCTGCCGGGAATTGGGATTCCACATCTCCAACCACTGAAGTGTGTGTGGCCCCCTCTACTTCACCACAACCACCATAAAGGGCAGAGGAGACACCACATCGGAAAATGAAAATGTGGAGCAGATCATCTTCACTTGTAAGAGTTCCCCCATGGGCAGTGTTCTCTTTTATCCTGTGCTTGAGATCATGCCAGTGTTAGCACAGTTGGATATGCGTTCACGGCCCTCGCGTTGCCGGAAGACACCAAGAAGTGTGGGCCTTTTCCATAAGAAAAAACAAACGCGGGCCAGTTCTAGCCCGATGTACAACTTAAAATGCTTCCGCATGTGAGTCGGAGCTTACGCGACTCATGAAATAGTGAAAGCAGCTTCTTGGTGTCTTCCAGCAACGCGAGGGCCGTGAACGCATATGGAGTGGAGTAATAGGAGAAGTAAGTGCACGAGTGCCGTGCTGAGAGAGCAATACAGTTATACTAACGAGTGTTTAGAACCATCTGAATGACTTTAGAGGTTTTATGCGTTCTTTACATGTTGTTTACAGAATACAACGTTCTAGCATATATATGCTGATACTTAGACTGAGTGGCTTGAACAAATAGGTAAGAAAAGGTCTTTTAGATATAACATAACTTTGGATGGCACTTGTGCTGTTTTATTTTGACTAATAAGCATGTTCTTTTTGCCGGCTTCTTCCTTCTTCATTTTTGTTGAGTAGAAGTAATCGAGAACTAATATAATAATTTATAAGATCGGACACTCACCATAATGGAAAGAAAGGTATGATTCACAGTTGGGATGAACACATAGGCTGCATGACTAAGTTTGCATGCTTGACAACTCTAGCCACCTGGGAAAGGCTTTGTGGTTCTGGTCTAATTTGGAAGTGACATAAACCAATGGTATATAGTTACTAAATGGGAGTTTCTTTTAAAGAGCAATATAGAGTTTCTAGCAAAGGGACACTGGGATTTAGTGGTTTAAGACTGTTACTGAAACTTGGCACATGTGGTGTTGGATGGTGTAGATATTGATTGAATTAGGGTGATTTTAATTTGTTTGTTAAATTTTTGTAGTGGTGGCAGTGCCCTCCGACAGTCCTGACGAGGCCCTGAGTGTTAAGGCTGAACGCGTCAACATCTTTTTAGTGGGATCAAGGGTTCTGGAGTGATAATGAATTGATAAACAAAATTTGTTTAGCACTACATAATACCTTTCCCAAAAAACATTTAGGTATTGTACAGCTGGGTGCAAGACCCTTGGTCACTATATGGTATTAGATCACATTGTTTATTGTGTTATAGTGACTATCATATAATGTTTTGTAGTTGGGCACATGTTTTCTTATTTTTGAGATCCTTTGTGTATTGTTTGTTATATACGTTTGGTATAAATGTAAATGTATATAGATTTGTATATATCTTCGCTATTGTGATAGAATTAGAGATAGGTTGCTCTCCAATGAGTCGGATGCTGTTGTTTGCAATTAAATGGAATAAATAAGGGTAAATAATTTACCCCTTGAAACCAAGAGTTAATATTGGTTGTTCAAAATTATTATTGAATTTGTCCATTGCCTGCTAATTTTTGCGAGTATGTTTAGGTTGGTATCCTAAGCAGGCGTGGGTTATAGGATACTCCCCTTTTAGGCTTGATATAGTCAAGTCACTGTCACTGCGAGTGGACAACAAATTTCAGCGTGAACTAATTGAGATGAGTGAGCAAATAATCCCAGTGGAAACAGTGCAGCAGACACACTTCTACAATCACACAATGACACAGACACTCAGGTGAGTTAGAGCCACACATCTGAGCACTAACACTGGGCCAGAGACTCATATAGTGCTACACCCTGAAACAACCATATGTGGGCCATCAATAGGAGACAGAACAACATGATATGAGGGGGAGATGTGTACAAAACATGACACTACCCTGGCACTTTGCAAGACATATGACTCAAGTACTCAACCATGTCCTGCAAGGCACCCAGAGGCACTTTGTGATAGACATGGCGCTCAATTTTAAGTCTGCAATGATCATGCTTTGATTAATCCATGACTGATGTGGCAAAGTTGTCTAATGGTATCAAATGCCCCATATTCACTGCCTCCAAAGGCGGGTAAACCCCTTTTGCTAACATAATGGCAGGGGTCAAGTGCATGAAATGATGACAAAGTTGTGCTATACATGCATTGCCCAACTTTGTTGACACAGTCCAGGGAAAATATGGTAGGCTGGCGGTGCCTTGGCGTTTCATACATGACACTATGCCGGGGCACAGGTGTCGCTATGGCCTCTGGAATGTGTGCCTCCGTGATGGTTGTGGAGGACTCATCAAACATCTGACCTGCATTGGTATCATAGTTGGACATGTGAACTCCAGGCCTAGACTGGCGCAGATACACTTCAATCTGGTTGCATACAACCTGTCCACAAGCATAGCATGCAGCACTCCAACTCATCTGCTACTGTCATTCCAGAGCAGTGAACAGTAAATAGTATGCCAATGGGAGACTCACCAACAGGTCCTCCAATCTCAACACCAAGGTGATCAAGCAGATCCTGCTCCCTGGCCACCAGATCTGCCCAGTGATCCTTGAGCTGTTACTCATTCCTGCCAGTCCTGTATATTCTCTTCAGGTCATGGAGCACCTTGCCCCAACGCAGCTGTCTGGCCTTGGTCCGGTGTCCCTGGATGACCTGGCCACCCATCTTAAGCATCATAGGTAGATAGTGGGATACTAGCCACACAAATCCACTTAGCTCATTCTCAGACATCCTTGTCATCCTTCCCCTTCCAGACATGTTGAATTATGGTGAGAGTTGACTCCAAATAAAAAGAAAGAAAAAAAGAACAGAAACTTAACCCCACTAACTTATCCTAATCATCCCAAATTAGTAACAACCCCAGACAGACACCCCACAGTACGAATACAAATCTAGACAAAAACTGTACAAAACCACAACTACTAGGACAAAATGCACACACAATACAAGAGGACAAGACAGAACGGAAACCACAAACTCCAAGAAACAACAAAGACTCAACCACCAGCTCCAAAACACAACCACACAGTCACAAAGGCACAGAATGTAAAGAGAAAGTGAAACTACACCCACTGTACAATGCTTGTAGACAGGATTTCTTATTACATCACTTCCTGTCTCCATGCAACATGTTTTTTAGTTATGCGTGTATTAATTTGATGCATTTCACATTTGCGTAGGTTTCTTTAGATGCATAACGCATGTGCATTTTTTACATTGATGCATGACGGTTATGCGTCGATTTCACAGAAGGCTGCATTAAAAGGAGTGCGAAGGTAGGATTCATGCTAAGGGCCCATGTGTCATTTTGTTTGCGGATGTTTTGCATGCATTTGCGTCATATCTTGTGACTCATTTCCTGATTGTGTGTTTTTTTTTGCATTAACCTTAGATGCACCCTGAATCAACATACATATGACATAGGCTGTGCTGCGGTGTGGCATATTGGGTATGGCCACAGGTGGTAGTCCATCCAACATTGTGTTAAGGGTGTGATTAGTCTGTTCAACCAATGTGTGTGTTACGGAGTCAACAGCATGCACATTGTTGCACGTCGTGCATATATGTGTGCATGTGTGACAACAGTGTATCCACATATGTTTGGCATTCAATACAATGCAATACTTCTGATATTTCATTGTGTGTTGTGAATTGGTATGTGATGTGTGATGTTGTCATAAAGAGCATACTTTTTTGGAGGTGCATATGCTGTGTAAAGGCAGCACATTTGTCTGACATGTGTGCATCTTTGGTACATAGTGTGTGAGACACACTCTGCCTACATTCCATCCATAATATGGTAGGATCACATATTTTGGATTTCAATCATTGTCTTTACCAATGGTTGTTGTTTTTTGTATGGTGGACCTGCAGCCCTAGCTGCTTATGTTCTCATCATACTAATGTGCATAACACAGATGTGTCTGTGCAATGAGTGAGGTCATGGTTACCTTGTGTCAAGATTGTGTCCCATGGCAGTGGCAGGACAGATTAACATGGATAGTCTGAGCATGCTCAACTTCTTCCAATCGGTTACAATCCCTAGGCAAGTCATGATGACCATAGTTACCAAAGATGTCCCCCCGTTGTCACACATGTCCCATACAGCCATTGACACTCTCACATTGAGTTGTCATAGTGTTAAGTTTCAACATGACTTAATTTCTATTTTTCAACATCCCTAACCTCAGGTGTGGGTCCCTTGCATACATCCTATTGGGACATGATATGGTTGGGTGTGATGAGCTATTGATTAGCAAGTTGCCAACGTGAATGTACAATATGTGTTGTGGTCCATGGATTGTGTCCTTCTGTTATCACATACCAGTGATCAGGCTGTAAGTGATATGTGTGATGGTGGCAGTACAACGTTACACATCACATATGATATCACAACAGCAATTGTCAGATTAGTAACTGTTACATACTCCCTAAGGTAAGACTCACATTCCTATGGTATATGTAGTGGAGATTGAATAGACCAAAACAGGATTGGTTGTATATGTGAAGTGTTTATTTACATTTAGAACATGGTCATTTCAGTGATTTTTTGTGAAAAAGTTCTTGACTATTTGCAGTCTCTGGCATACCCAAGCAGCTGAGTTGTGCTGTTCCCCCTCCATGTTGTCAGTACCATCCTCCTCCTCCTCCTCAGGCAGGTCAGCAACCTGGTCATACATTGGAACGTTCTTTCGCACACATAGGTTGTGCAGGATGGCACATGTCAGGATGATTTTACACACAATGTGTGGGGCATAAAGGAGGCTTCCTCCTGTCAGGTCCAGCCACCCTTAATCTTGATTTCAGTATGCCAAATGTAACTTCCACAACATTGCATGTCTGATTGTATCCCTCATTGTATGCACGCTCTGCTGCTGTGTTTGAGTTTGCAAATGGGGTCATCAGCCACGGATGTATGCCATAACCCTGATCCGCATCAAAAGATGAAAGATGTATTTGTTGTTAAGGTTTGCAACAGGTTTGCATTGTAGCATGGCAGTTGATATTTGGAGTTGGTTGTGACTCATACGTTTTTGTGGTATGGTGTGAGTTCCTGGCCTTGTACTAAGGTTTACTGGCACTGTGTTGTTGGACATGACAATCTTGAGTATTGACTCAAGGACCTTGAACATGTCATTAGAATTCCTGACTGATGCTCAGTATGTATGTACCATGTGTTGTGTAGCGCACCTTTGTGTCAGTATGCTATCAGTAGAGGGGACATGACATCCTCGAAACACAATGGGGTCAGATGTGATGACAACAAGGTAGCCCTACAGAGCCTCGACATCCCAGCCATTTTGACATGTATAATTACAGATGAAGTGCAACACTGAAGCCCATTTTAATGAGTAAGTGACAATGCACAACACAGCTCCGACATTGGCAACGCTGTGCTGCGTCATTTTCACTATGCAGGAATGCTCCATGTGTGTCATGTTACTAGGCAACCCTTTGTTGTCCCCTGCACCGGCGCCTAATATGCAGCCGTGCACCAACACTGTCAACCTTACACCAGGGTGCTTGGCTAGCTGCCCTGTGGAGGTGAATATATCTGTGCAGAAAGGGACACCTTCCTATACATATACTGTTTTGATGGCCAATTGGCTCTTTCTGTATGTGCAGCAGTATGCAGCATGCACAGGTGGCACATTCATATGAGGTCAAATCACAGTCTATTTCCTTGTTGCAACCTGCAAACGGCACCCTCTGGGGTGGTGTTTGATATTAGCACTGCCTCAGCTTTTGAGTGACATCTACATCAGAGTCAGCGTCATCATGCTATGTATCTTATGGTGACAGACCTACAGCAACACCCATTGCACGCCCCTTCCACGCTAAGTGCTGCAACGGAGGGTCCCCGATTTACAATGTAGTTTCAAGTCACAAAAGAGTGGTCATCTTCCAACTTGTACATACAAAGCAGGCCATGACCATTCCACTGGGGGCTCTTACATATGTCCCTTAGTGATCTTGTGTGGCAGCTGCTGTTTGTGCCACCCATCAGGTGTCCAACGGTGTGTACCCCATTGTTTCAGGATGATCAACATTACTACCAGTTTCTCTTCTGTCTTCAATACCTATATCAGCATTTATGTAGTCAACCCATGCACAGTGCAGGCTATGGGATGGAGTCCAGCTACTTAGCAAATGTGTCCCTTAGCACAGTGCATGTAGGGTCAGTGGTGTCCTCTATACTCCTACTTGGTCCCACTATGGCATCCATGATCTGCACTGTCTAACAGTGACTCTGCCCCATGGTGGGCCATTTATTGTTTATGATACATACATGATGGTGTTGTGGGTCAGCAAGTGGTGGATGTGAAGCGGCACAACAGTAGATGTGGTGCCACTACTCACGGACCTGGCACATGGTATGTAATGCCCGTTGATGTATTCTTATGTCTGTGACCTAATGCATCAGGCAGATGTATATGTACACTACAAGTAAGTCAGGTATGTGTTAATGAGATGTAGTTGGTATTGGCACCAGTTGTCTGGCATTTGATGTTTGTTCTGGCAGATACTTACACAGCATGATTTAAGAGGTATGTGCCTATGTGTGACTTATGTTACATGAACATGGTGTATGCCATTGACATTGCTGTGATATTCTTTGTTTGGTGTACTGTGTGTGTGAAGTGTACATAGTAGGCAACCTGTGGGCACTTGTAGTGGTTTGTGTACATCTGTTGTTAGCAAACGGTACATATCTCCACCTGTCCTTCACATGGTGTGCCTGTCAAGTTGTGGGTGTGTTATGTACATGTGGATGTATGTGTTTGTGTTGTGCACTGATTCTGCTTTACTGCAGCATGGTGCACATGTGTTGTTACCTACACATCTGGGTTACCCTAGCCATGTGTTTTTTGGAGTGGTGTACATCTTGTATGTCCTTCAGGGCAGGTGTGTTGTGTGTATATTGCTAGGTTTGTTGACTTACCCACAAGCAGGCCATTTCCATACTAGCCATCCCGCAGTGTTCGTTGATCCTGCTGTGCCTGAATATGTAGGTGTCATGTACACTCCCAAGATACTTGACCAAAATGTTTGTAAATAGTCCCCGATGGTCCACCATGGCCTTCACATTTATGGAATGCAAGTGTTTGTGATTCCTGTATAAATGCTCTGTTGATGCAGGTGGAACAAGTCAGAAATGGGTGCAGTCCATTGCACCAAACAAATGCAGAAAGCCAGAAAATTGGTAGAATCCCTGTTTTATCTCGGCTGCGTTTGCTGGGTGTTGGGGAAGCTGATGTGGTGGGGTGTCAGAGAGATAATTGCATCTAACACCTCCGGCAGGAACACAGAGAAGAATGCCTGTGAAACACCAGCAACCAGGGCACCCGTAGTCTGAAATGAGCCACTTGCCAGCAATGTGGTGCAGCAGGTGTAGTATGGCTTGCCAGTTGAGTCTGTATGTCCTAATGATGTCTGGTTCCCTGAGGCCAAGGAGGGTTGTCCTGTTTTGGAATATCCTCTCCTGCCTTCTGCGTTGCCTTTGTGGGCCCGTTGTGGTGGTGGTGGTTGCAGTTGTTGTTACTTTCCTCTGCGTCATCTCCCAAGCTGGAGCATTTTGTCCTGTGTGTTGGTAATGTTGCTTCTGTGTGTTTTCCCTAAGTAGTGGTGTGTGAGCCTCATTTTAACGGCTGGTCTGACCCAGGCATTAAAATTTGACGCAAATCGGAGTTAATATCAGTTGAGTTCAACTCCCACCTGTGCGGCATTTTATTACGGGTGGATAAATATGGTGCTAGGGGGTTATAGTCATTTTTTGGAGGGGAACGCCTACCTTGCATCTCATTGATGCAAGGTGGTTTCATGCATCAAAAAATGACATTAACTCCAATATTTTGACGTTAGACGGGTCTAGAGTCAAAATATAAATATGGAGTTAATTTTGCACTGAATTAGCATGAAATAATTACGCGAATTCAGCGCAAAGCAATATAAATCTGGGCCTGAGTCTAAACCCCTCCTGTGATTTTCTTTGCAAGGAAAAGTGCAAGTGTGTTAACTCCATTCATGTAAGTTTTCAGTGATAATAGAGAACATATGATTAACAGGTGGTTCTATTACTAATTTGATGGTGCTCAGATTGCTGACATTGAAAGGTTTACTTTCCTTTGCCAATATTTGAACTCATGCTGTACAGTTCATACCAGGGACCTTAATACACGTTAAGTGCTATATTATGATACCAGCTTGAACTCATTGTGGGAAAAATCCCAGAAAGAAGGAAAAACATGAGTAATTCAACTGTGTTAATAAACATGTCTGCATGTTATGCCTCCTTTTCCTCTTAAAGGTTCAGGATAGGAGGCATTTACAAACTGTACTGAATGACTCAATATGTTGTTACGGTTCTTTAAGTGTGTGGTAAATACCCCACCCTATTCTGGCCAACTTTTAATGAAGGTCTACATGACATCATTGAAAACAAAGTATGCCTTGCTAATATATGAAATGCAACCATTTCAAGTAAATTACAACAGTGAACAGCAAATGGTCCATCCTTTGCTGATGGGCCAATCTTTCTGAGTATGAGTTTTGAGAAAAAAATACAATTGGACTCGTTTTGTTAATCATATCGAGTAAAATATCGCCAGCTTCATTGTTTTTACCTATATCCAAACCATTTCACTGCATCTACCACATTTGAGTAGAGGTTTCCGAGATACAGTTTTGACATTAATCTGTTGTGGTAGTTTTACAAGAGTGTGTGAGTCAGCTTCAGTGTTTGCCAAACCATGGAAAAGTAATTAGCAACCTGGCAATTCCCACATTTATTACCGCATTGCTGAAATGAATATAGTCTAGACCTACCTCTGTTTCTTCCCTGTTGTAATTGAAATGGATACCGTCAGTACTGGAACTTACTGCTCACAACTATTTTTCGATAGCAAGTGTTATTGTTCTAAAACTAACATTCGCCAGTTCATCAAGTAGAGAAGGCAAGAGATAAAGTGGAAGAGGGCCAAATTAAAGCTAAGTCACTGCAGATGAATTAGAAGAAAGAGTGTTTGGTTTTCATACCATATTGTAGCAGACGTACAGCAGCACCAACAGCATGTGACTTACAGCATCACCATTATCATAAAATTGCCCACAAACACATTTTATACTCATTAGTACACTAGTACTAAACGAGAATTATGCAGGGAAAAGGGTGCAAACGGTGCTGTTGTGCTCGCTAGTTATACCTAGGTGCAAATTACCTTGCAATTGATCAATTCTAAAAGTGGAGTTAACACACTAGGGTGCCTGAAGTGTCCCTGGCACAGTCCCTTGTGCAGCCAGGGCAGGATGCCACCAGCACAGTCCTGCAAATTGTGAACCTGGGTTCTGTAGAGCTTCCTTTAAACTATTGTTGTCAAATTGCTCCGAAATAATTGCTGTTTGTCTACCCCCTTAGGGACAGTCCTCCGTTTTTTCAAAATAACCCTGTTGTAGGACATGTAAGCCTGTCTTCTAACCCTTCATCTGACAAGATGCATGCTAATTAAAATGAAACAAGTGGCTGAACTCCCACATGTGAGACACCCGTTTTTGTGTGAATTACTAAAGCAATAATGTAATCTAGATCGGTATCCTTTTTGGAGATTTGGATTAACATTGAAACAAGGGGCTCATTTTGATCCTTGGACCTCATCAAATAATCCATACCCGTTCCAACTCCTTTATTTCCAAAACTGTCCCATTTAGTCAGCCCTGTGTGTTATAATGTGAGTGGAAATGATTGTGCGGTTGTGTCATGACCAAGAATGCTCTTCAAAAATGTAGTGACGAACCATTATTGGCTAAACAAGGAGCAAGGTACTCATTCCCTCATATTCAACTTTTCATTGGTTCAAACGTGTAGTTCTACTTATCAGTTATAATGAAAACAGAGAAAATGTAGTCTTAAATGCAATACATTCATTGTGCACATTCTTTAACACACTGTCCTATTCAGAACAGTGTTTCTCTGCATATGTGAGGGAAAGAACACAAGAGATTGTTTTGTTATAAAAGATAGTTATAATAGACTTGAAAAATGGCACAAATTTGTAATCATTCTAAGGAACGTTTTGAAAAAGAAATTGCTGTGACATTTAGAGAACATTGTACAAATAAGAAAAATGAAATAAAAAAATAACTGTACATAATGGTGCTTCAATACAATTTAACTATGTGTGTGTGTGTGTGTGGGGGGGTGGAGGGGTTACTCCTACCTAGGAGCCCTGGTTTGTGAGTGCTTGCATCTCAGAACTGCAGGGAAAATTCAGCACGAAAGCTATGAGCAAAACAAACAAAAGGAAAATTATATTATGGGGACAAATCATCAAAGATTTTTCCAGTGCCTTGTTGGTATTGGGTTGCCCCTAAGCTACGCAAGCTCTTCACTTTGAGTAAACTAATCCATATACAGGGCCGGCTTTAAAGCTGTGCGACCGGTGAGACCGGTGCGGTTACACCAGGAGCTGACCTGGATGGGGGCGCTGACCTCAGGGCGGCGCTGTGCTTAGCAATAAAGTTAGGAAACTTGTCATTTAAAAGCACCTGTTGAAAAGTTCCCTGTGTGTCCATCCTTCAAGAAGCAATTAAAATGTCACCATAACTCTTGTGATTAATGTTTTTGCTAGAGAGAGAGACATCGGCGTTTCGTGTAGCGGCAGTTTTGACTCGATAAAAAATCGCTGGCTGTAAATAATAGAACAAAAATGTATATGAATAGCTGAGTGGATTAGTAAATTCAGCCTTTAGAATCGCTTTAAAAACAAATGAAATGTACGTGAGAGGTGCTATGGATAGATAAGGGGCGCTATTGCAGGGTAGTAGTGATAGAGCGGTCCGTAGTAATAATTTACCTGCGTTTGGACGCTCTTTAGGCCGATGAATCTTTTGACTTAGTGGGAACTCTCTGTACTCTTATATCGGTCAGTCGCATCAAATCAATAATCAATAACGAACATAAGCAACCCCTTGAACGACATAACACTTTACAATTAATCCAGAATACATTTCGGCGAACCCTGACCTTTCAGTCAGGAATAACCACACCAGTTTATTGCAAAGTTAGTGAATTTATTTCCCTATATTAACAAAGCTAGCACAATATAAATGTGTCTCAACACCAAATGATAAACATATATGAACATTAATAGCTGTCCATAACGTCGAAACAAGTGTAATCTATGAAGCATTTGAATCACAAGGCATTCGATAATAGCAATGCAAAGCACTAATACGATAATCTGTAATGAACTAATAGCATACATTTAGTCAGCATAACAAGATCTCAAATTGCATCGTGCGACATATGGAATTCTCATCTAACCTCAAATTAGCATCAGCATGTGGGACTTCATGCAAAAACAATTTAGCAACATCAATTTAGCAAAATTCTTAACTAGGGATCTTACCAAAAATCAGCAGTTGGTTACCTAAAAGAAACACAATGCAATTTTACAATTTCCTTTCATATTTACCAATTACGATCAGCATACAAGGAAGTCTTCGTCTCACAGGTACCGTTCTTCGGTCAGCATGGGTACCGTTTCTCGATCAGCATGGGACGGGACAAAGGGGCAGGGGTGAACGGGGCAAATGCCTCACGGCGGCAAGGTAAAACTATTACTTCATGCAAAGGGACCAAATCAAAGTTACAGTCTCTAGGGCAAGAATCATTAAAGTCTCTTTCTCTCGATTAGAGAAAGCATCAAAGTCTCTCAAAATGGCGTCGCAGCAAAGTGGGCCATAATAGCTACGAAGTCTGCAAAATGGCGGGTATCGAGCTCGTAATGGCTGCAATAGCTACCTTCTTCTCGGGCACCTGGTTTTTATAGACAACAGTTCAAGTCCTGTAGGGTCTCCATTGGAGGGTTCATAGGTTAGCTTCAAATTGACCAATCAAAAACGACAGTTCTCAAGCCTTTACTTAAGCATACATTATCCTTGGAGATGGGTACGCAAGTTGCAACATTGTCTCCCAATTAGCTTACTCTCAGAGCCTCCATTGTCCGCACCTGCAAGTCGACCTTGAATTAAAGAGAAAATATGCCAGGCTGGCACTAACTTTAAGATAAGCATGTGAACAGTTTCTGTGGAAAAGTACAGCTTCAAGCAAAAATACACGTTTAATAGCACAGTGGAAAAATACGAGCATCTAAACCGTGAGACCGGGCAACTAGGCCAAAGCCTCCGCTAAAGTAATGCTAAGCTAAAACATTTCAAACAAGCAAATCGTAGCACACGTTTATGATTATGTCGGATTAGTGCAATTCTAATACCCCACGTTATATAAAGCACGCGTATAAATGATGGCAAACTACTCTGAGGGCACATTTTGTCCCCGTACAATCTTTATTAGTTCGGTTAATGTCACACATGATTATTTCAGCACTACGTTTAAGCGTTAATGAATCAAAACCTTCATTTTCTGCTTCATCAATCCCTCCTCTGATGACTACTTGTCATCACACCAAACCACGCCCACAAATTTTATTCCATTAAAATTCTGTCTGTTCCCACTTTCTTTTAGTTCCCCTAGTTTGCGCTTTGTATTCTTCTGCCATTCTTTTCATAATTTTCTCTTCTTTTCTTCTTTTAATTCTTTCCATAATCATTATTATTCCCCTTTTTATTCCCCAAATTCCAAATACACAAATTATTACTATTAATATTCCTTCTATTATTTTCAATAATATTCCATTCCAAATTCCCCCAAGCCAATGTCCCACTGAAGCAAGTCCTTTTCCAACCTTCTCCCACACTCCTGGTTCTTTCAATTCCTTCAAATCTGCACTTTCTTTTGTTAGATTAGCAAGCATAGTTTTAATCTTCACACTATTATCAGGTATATAGGTACAGCAGTGACGTGCACCAATCATTTTGCAAACGCCTCCATCCTTTGCTAAAAGAATGTCTAAAGCAAGCCTATTTTGAAGAGTCATAGCTCTTTCCGCTGCAAGCTCAGCATCTATCAGGATTATAGCACCTGAAAACTTCGTCAGCATGTTATCCACTATAGTAGACAACTTTCGTATCTTGATGGAATTCAACACAACTCCCAATGAAGGAATCATGGCTCCAAATATATCTCCTACCACAGCAGCTGCGGTCTCCCTTTTCTGGATACGATGGGATCCAGATGTCTTTTGTATCATTGATACGTCATCCAGTTGATAAACCTTTGGGAACACTATACCCAAATAACATCTCCCCCACCATCCCTTTGGAAGACGATAATAAGCATTATGCCCACAAATGTAATATACACCTGGAATGACAGGGTCAAGTCCGTTCATCATGAATGTCCATTTTGCCTTAAAAATAAATGTATGTTTGCATTCACTCGCTCCTACAAAAATGTTGTCATAATAAGATTCTCCTCGATATATACAAAATTTCCCTACATGCCAAGCATCTAAAGCTAGTTTCCCTTGTGTCTTTATAGCAGCAAAATCATAATTATCTACTGAAGTCCTCTTACTTAGCTCCTTTTCTAATTTCGCATTCATTTGTGCCCTTCTATCATCTGTGCGATCTAAAAAGCTTATTTCTACAGCAGAGACTGAGCAAGTAAGGTTCTCCCTATGAGCATGAGCCGTTTCAAAAGGTTGCATTGGCTCGAAAAAATCCCTCATTATTTTAGCATCCCAATCTTTAGCAGTCTGGCTTAGCTGCGCTATTATAGGAACATAAGCAAAGGTAACATCATAATTCGAGTAAAAATACTGTATGTTAGTTTGACCATAAAACCTAGACATTACTATACTACACGTAATCCCATATGTAAGAGGCATGTGGTGATAAGTTACCCCTTCCTTTACTGATGTCGGTATCTGTGTACACACATAACAATCCTTCGCATCCATAGTCTCAACATACTCTGTTAGTAAGCGATAGAAAACGTTATACGAAAGCTCTTTCTTATCGTGCAAGAGCCTCTCATCCAATGCTAGTCTTTTCAATGGTGTTAGTTCAGTGACAGTAACAGGAACAATAGTAGAAGCCTCGATATTCTCACTTTCACCCTTTCCATGCATTCCAATCACAATTGCCATTATTATTATTACACATGTAATTACCAAGCCTATACACACATATTTACAATATTTCTTTCTATTATTTTGCGTCATGATCTGTATAGAATCAGAGAGCTAGAAGCACTTATAAATTAAACTATTTAGCAATTCAGTTACAAAGCTGAACAAGCGCAATGTTCACACCGTCTTCTTCAAAAGGCCAGTCACTTTATCGGTTAGCAGCATTTGTCTCAATTCGGCAATAACTCAGTCTTTATCTGTTTAGCAAGTCTCATCCGGTTTAGCAATGTCTCAGCTGGTTGTTTCTTTCACGTTAGATTGTAGCGAACGATATCATTTGCTACTCTTTCAATCGACAGAGTCTATGAAACTTTTCTTTTCTATTGGTATCTCTTCTTCTTCTTCGTTCTCGATGCTTAGAGATACAAACTCGTCAGTCCAATCGTCATTGACTGCATATGCCCATTCAGGACCGGAATATCTCCTGTTTGGTATCCTTTTCCTTTTCAATTTTGCTTCTCTTTTCGATTCCGCTTCGCTGGTACTTTCCTCTTTTGTCAAGTCTTTTTCCTCACTTGACGATTGTTCCACAACAGTCACTTCCTTTCTCTTCTCTTTCACTTTCGGCCTTCCTCCCTCGTTCGAACTTTCTTTACCCTTTTCTTTTATTGGTGAGATACTCAGTCTTCTCTTTGCACCATGTCCATTTGATGGACCTGCGATCTTTTCTGTGGAAGCTTGAACCTTTTCGTTCTTTTCTGCCTTGTCCCCTTCTTCCGGGGAATCGATCACGTTCTCTTTTTCTTTTTCTGTATCGTCTGCTTCTGGGAAAGCCCTCCTCTGATCAGGCTTTCCTGCTTTTTCACCTTTTTCGAGCCCTTCGTCACCGTTACTTTCTTCAGGCTCTTTATCACTTTCAGCTGCTTCAGGCTCCTTGTCACCTTCAGCTGCTTCAGGCTTTTTGCTACCCTCAGCTGCTTCAGGTTCTTTGTCACCTGCAGTTTCTTCGTCGCTGTCTGAACTTTCTCCTTGGTCTCCCCCAAGTGAGTTGGTGTCTTCGTCGTCAGAGAATACCTCTTTCTCTCCTGCTTCTGCCTGTTCGCTTTCAGTTCGCTTTTGTTCTGTCTCAGCACTCGGCACTGCTTTATCAGGCACTGGTACTTTCAGTGCCTCAACTTCCTCATCTGTGGGACACAACACCTTCTTTGCGTGACTGGCGTGAATCCAGTTGGGAACCCCCGCACACTTCACAGCGGTAGTTGTCGTCAGGATCACTTGGAAAGGGCCTTTCCAACGGGGTTCCAGACACGACTTTCTCACGTGCTTCTTTACCACGACCCAGTCACCTGCTTTCAGTGCGTGTCCTGGACCTTGGATCGGTGGCAAGGTGGTCGCTTCCACCTGGTGAGAGAAAGAGCGAACCACGTCAGCCAGTCCTTTGCAGTAGTCTAACACCATATCATCTGTAATATTCAAAAGCATGTTTGCGGGAACTGCAGGAAGTCTCATAGCCCTGCCCATGAGAATTTAGTGCGGAGACAATCCAGTTTTTCTATCAGGAGTGTTTCTCATTGACATTAGCACTAAGGGCAATGCGTCAGGCCATTTCAAATTTGTCGATGCACATATTTTTGCCATTCTCGATTTCAGCGTACCATTCATCTGCTCCACCAGTCCTGAAGCTTCAGGGCGATAGCTACAGTGCAGCTTTTGCTCAATGTTCAGCGCTTCGCAAAGTAACTTTATCACCTCGTTATTGAAGTGACTTCCCCTATCTGATTCTAAAGAGATTGGGAATCCGAAACGTGGTATCAACTCCCTCAACAATAGCTTGGCAACTGTAAGGCTGTCGTTTCTACGTGTGGGGTATGCCTCAATCCAGTGACTAAAAATGCACACAATCACCAGCACATATTTCAGACCCCCATGCACAGGCATCTCAATGAAATCCATTTGCATTCGACTAAAAGGTCCGCTTGCCCTACCAATGTGACTCGTGCTCACAACTGTTCCCTTTCCTGGGTTCATCTGCTGGCAAGTGACACATCGATGGCAAACTGCTTCTGCAGCTTGACGAAATCTGGGGTTAAACCAATCAGTTTTGAACAATCTTATCATGGCATCTCTCCCTAGGTGAGCTTGCCCATGATAGAACCGCGCAAGCTGCGATAAGAGACTATTTGGCAAAACATATTTTCCCTCGTGTGAAACCCATAACTCGTCTTGTCTCTTTATACATTGTGATTTAATCCAGGAATCTCTTTCATCCTCCCTGACATTATTCTGAAGTGCTTTTAGTTCCTCTATTGTATCTACGACCTTCAAGGCAAATGCTTCAGCTGGTTCGAGTTCTGGTTCACTTATTGAATTCCAATCATCCCTTAGCAATATACAGTTCAAGGCACAAAATCTTGCGACTTGATCCGCATATGCATTTCCTAGAGACACATAGTCCTGTCCTTTCGTATGAGCACTACATTTTACCACTGCAACTTCAGCTGGCACTTGAATGGCATGTAACAATTCCCTTATCCTCTCCCCGTTCTTCACTGGGGATCCTGAAGAAGTCAGGAAACCTCTCTGCGACCATAGTTGTCCAAAGTCATGCACAATCCCAAACCCATATTGACTATCCGTGTAAATGGTGACTTTCATCAATGCAGACAGTTGACATGCTCTGGTAAGGGCTACAAGTTCTGCTACTTGTGCAGAATAGACTCCTTGAAGCCATCCCGCTTCCAAGACCCCTGTTACAGTACATACAGCATATCCTGCTTTCAAAATCCCCATCCCATCTCTTAGACATGAACCATCAACAAAAAGAATCTGGTAATTTACATCAAGTTTAGTATCCTTGATGTCCGGTCGAGGTTTTGTGCAAAATTCAGTCACCTGAAGGCAGTCATGCTCGACGTCTTCAGCGTTCTCAATTTCAGCATTTTCTCCAGGAAGCAAAGTTGCTGGATTCAACGTAGTGCACCTTTTCAGCTGCACATTCGGTGAGCCCAGAATTATCGTTTCATACCTTGTGAGTCTTGCTCCAGTCATGTGTTGCGTTCGGGAGCGGGTCAAAAGTATCTCAACTGAGTGCGGGACCATGACTGTTACTGGGTGTCCCATCACTATTCCTTCACTCTGAGTGAGGCTGATACCAACTGCTGCTACGGCGCGCAAACACCCTGGGAGTGCTGCTGCAACCGGATCCAAAGTAGCTGAAAAATACGCTACTGGTCTGTTCACGCCACCATGGGCTTGGGTCAAGACAGACAAAGAACATGCATCACGTTCATGACAAAACAATGTGAAAGGCTTCGTGTAATCAGGCATACCTAAAGCTGGAGCCCTGCACATGCACTCTTTCAATTCAACAAAAGCATCCATCTCGTCTCCTTTCAGCTCAATTTCATCCAAGGCATCCTTTTGAGTCAATTTCAGTAGGGGTTTTGCTAGAGACGAGAAGTTGGGTATCCACTGGCGACAATATCCCACCATTCCCAAAAACTTCCTCACCTCCTTCCTTGTCTTTGGTGGACTCATTTGAAGTATACTTGTAATTCTTTCCTTCATTATTCTCCGTGACCCTTTCTCTATTTGGTGACCCAAGTATTTCACTTTCTTCTGACAGAACTGTAATTTGGAAGGAGACACTTTATGTCCATTCCTTCCCAAATGATTCAACAGAGCAATGGTATCGGCTGTGCAGCCACTTTCTGTCTTTGATGCAACCAGTAAATCATCAATGTACTGTACTAGGGTTGACTCGAATGGCAATTCTAATGCTTCCAAATCTTTCTTTAAGATCTGATTGAATATTGACGGTGACTCAGAAAACCCTTGAGGAATTCGACACCAACTGTACACCCTGTCCAGGAATTTGAAACAAAAGAGGAATTGGCTGTCCTCATGAAGAGGCACAGAAAAGAATGCCTGTGACAAATCGATGACTGAAAACCATTCAGCATCGCAAGGAACTTGAAACATTATCACAGCTGGATTCGGTACGACAGGACAGCACTTGACTATGATGTCATTTATTTTCCTCAAATCCTGCACGAGTCGGACCTTTCCACTCGGCTTTATTAGTCCCATTATTGGTGAATTACATGGACTGCTTAACATTTCTTTCAGTACCCCTTGCTTTACAAATTCGTCAATGAGTTGAGCAACTTTCATGAGGGTATCTTGTGGCATGTGGTATTGTGGGGTCCGGGGAAAGATTGCATTGGGCTTTACAGTCACTTTTACTGGTTCCACTCCTTTCATCAATCCCACCTCTTTCCCGGTCATGTCCCACACTTCCTTTCCGACTGTTTCCCGTAATTCAGCTGGGATGTCTTCTTCAGTTATCATCGGGAAGAGACAAATCAGAGGATATTCTTCATCTACAGTTTCCATCTCATCCCCCTCTACACTGTCCTCTTCTTCCCCGTCACTGCTCGTCTGTATTGTTATTCCTTTGTTCGAACACATGATCGAACAACCCAATTTGCACAATAGGTCTCTCCCTAGCAGTGCTATCGGGCTTGAGTCACATACCACAAACTGATGCACTCCTTGATAGTTACCGATGCTAACTGGTACCGGATCTGTTATTGGGTTCGTCAGATGTCTGTTTGCTACTCCCACCACTTGAACTGTCCTCCCTGAGAGTGGCAAATTTGGAACTTCACTGCTCTTAACTGTTGAACGTGTGGCTCCCGTGTCAACCAAGAATGAGACACGATGACCCATTACTCTTCCCTCTACGTACGGACCCCTTTGATCAACTTCCAAGGATGCCGCAAGCACACAATCTCCTTCTTCTCCTGAACTTTCACTCTCCCATACGTTATTTATTCCACTCTCACTGTGTAATGGGAACTGTTGTACGGTGCCATTTGTACTCATTACCTGACCCGTTACCTGTGGAGGAACCATCACTTGCTGCTGACTCATTGTTGCCAAGGGTATTTGCATTTGCTGATTAGGTACCATAGGTAACTGCTGTTGCATCGGCTGCATTTGCGTCATCTGCATAGGAGGCATCTGCATCTGCTGCGGCTGCATAGGTTGTAATCCCTGCAATTGATTTACAGTCTGAAAATTTGGGCTTGGACCTCTCAATTTCGGTCCCCTCATTGTCTGAAATGCATTGACATAATTGTTTTGCTGACCAACACCTGCACCTGCACCTACACCTGCACCTACACCTACACCTTCCTGCACCACCATCGGGCACTCGCGTTTCCAATGACCGACGATTCCGCACACGTGACACGGCATCACCTTCTTCATTGCCTGCACACCCGTCACAACGGTGTTCAAATCCGGACCATTATTCACAAAACCTCCTCTGCCTCTGCCTCTGGCCTGTGGCTGGAACGCCATGTTTCCCTGCAACTGCAACTGCTGTTGTGGTACTTGCTGTTGGAACCCTTGCATCCCTTGCAAACCTTGCAAGCCTTGCAGACCTTGCAAACCTGTTTGAGCTGCCTTAAGCTGCATCATCATCACCTTCTCTTTCAGCTTTTTCTGTTTCACTTCAATTTCGTCGCTACAGTATTTCGCATAAGTCAAGACTTCGTCAATCGGTTTAGACTGCCAACAAATCAAATGCGACTTTATCATTTGACTTATCTCTGGCCTCAGCCCTTCCACAAATCTGAACACAAAATGGAGCATGTCCTTCGCCTCTATTGTTTCCGTGCCACTGTAATTCTTG
This sequence comes from Pleurodeles waltl, assembly GCF_031143425.1. NCBI lineage: Eukaryota > Metazoa > Chordata > Amphibia > Caudata > Salamandridae > Pleurodeles > Pleurodeles waltl. The sequence goes on from NC_090450.1 coordinate 458,518,498, forward strand.
AACGCCTTCAACAACCTCTCATAGTAACTATGAATCGATTCTTTAGTCTCTTGGGCAGTTCGGTCAATCTTTTGCCAATCCACGTTCTTCGCGGGTACCTTCGTTTTCAAATGCTCAATCACCTTATAGTACAAGCTCATCACCAAAGGTGATGGTGCACCTGTCTCCCTGTCCCTCTCTGGTTCACTTGTCGGCCAACCTACAGCTCTTTTGCAATCCTCCCACAAATCTGCCGGAACCACAATCTCAAACAGAGTGTTCAGGTCTTCCCAGAGACATTTTGCAAGCTTCACAAACCTATCAGTCTGCTGATACCATTCAATCGGCTTCTCTCTTAGTTTGGGAAAATCATCCGTAAAGGACTGAATGTCGCTTCTGTGCCATGGTACATGTACTAATTTCCCCCCTGCTGTCTCCCTCATTGGTAACATTGTTACTGTATCACTACTCTGCGGTCTTTTCTCATTGTGCTCCGTAGCACTGTCCCTCCTCTTCTCCTTCCTCTTTACCCACCTGCTTTCCCATTTGTCTAAGCACCTCCACACTTGTGCACTCTGCAGCAATTCTCTAAGGTGGGTCTTCATGCCTGCTGACCTCATGTGTTCAAAATCTGTGGTCCCAAAGTCTAACCTGTAGCTCCTGCTCAAGTGTTTCGTCTTGTCTATGTCAATCCCGTTTCTGTCAGCTGCTTCCTGCAAGCTCTTATGTATCTTGTTCACTTCCTTCGTAATCCTGGGACATAGATACCTCAGCTCTTCTTCTGTGTAGGACTCTAACCTGTTCACACCCATAGTCCCTTCCACCAATTCTTGTGCTTCCATGTTCAAACTGACCCTATTCATATAGTCTTCTCCTTTCCCACTAGCTGAATTTTGTGTGGAATTCAGACTGTTGAACCACTGTGTCAGCTGTTGCGCATTCACCCCCATCAGGGTAGCGTTCACATCGACTGCCATCGATGGCTGCGGCAGCTTTTCAGTGTTCGATGTGAGAGGTATTATCAGTGGGGGGCTCGACCTCACCAGTGTTGACTGAGCACATATGGGACTAAACTCCATCAAGGACCCAGACCCAGTTGGCTGAGCCGCTATCGGAGTTATCCCTGGAGTGTTTTCTATGCACCTTCTTTCTGTCCTATTCTGCAGCATTGATCCCTGACTGTTCAGACCCGAATTAGGCTGACTATACAGAGGTACCGCTGGACCTACAGTAATGGGTAAGGATATCGCGTCTGGGTTCTGTCCATTCCCCATGTTCTGTGGCATGTTCATTCCCACACCATGGGTCATCATTGCCGGCATGCCCATCTGGCTCCCCGTCATTTGAGCATATGCGTTTCCTCCCTGCATCTGCTTTTGAGGCATCAAAAACTGAGTTGATTCAGCTTGTCCCATTGTTGGGTTGTAACCATTCTGTACTCCCCTTACGGTTGGATCTAGAATCATTCCTGCACTGTTATCACTACTGTAGTACCCTGGCATCTGTGGCTGATAATTTTCTGCCGGTTTCAACACGGGCACATCTGGATATATTCTCCTAACCTGCGGTATCTGCGGGGTGAACAGCAGACTCGGGTCCTTTGGTCCCGATGACGCTCCTGAACTCTGGGTTTCACTGTTCTGTACCGGTGCCGGAGGGGCAGAACTGGTACTTGGACCTTGTCCATTCTCTGCATAAGGCGGTGGACGGTCGTTCAGCAATTGCATTATCAACTCCTCATCCTCTAACTCCTCTTCTCTTCTCAACTTTTCCTCGTCCTCTCTATCCTTGGAACACTTTCTGTCTGTCTTACAGGTGGCTTTCTTACCTGTCTCCTCTCCTTCCTTAGTAATTGCGGAGAACAATTTTATCCCCTGCAATACATCTGACCTCCACACCTTCTGTGCATTATCCCACCTAGCATCCGCTAGTGTCTTCTCTACCTTCCTCATCCTGGTCTCGAACTTCTTTTGCTGTTGCTGTCTGGCCATTAGTTCCCAAATTGCTAGAGCCTCAAACTGTGCTGGCCTTGGAGGCACCTTCATGTCATACATCGTGAATCTCAAATTCTCTAGAATCCTTATATTGAATGTCCCATGTATCGGGAACGCTACGCTCCCATGTTTCTCTGTCAACTTGTGCCATTGCTTTAACCAAAGACACGGAGCTACCCCCTTTTCTTCCATTACAATGTAAGCTGGTGTACCCTCAGGCGGCGTCTCTTCTCCTACGCTCGCTTTAATGTAAGACTCCCCCTTCATCGCGCTCCTGAATGCTTTAAGGAATTTCATTTTCTCGTCTTTTATTTAACCAAGTTTATAACCAATATTTGACTTCGATTCCACAAAACTTTAATCAATAGGTAATTTTAATTTCACAAAATTTGTAATCAATAGGTGACTTTAATTCCCGGAATACTCTTCACCTGCCTTTCCCCTTCCAATCGAGTCCCACGGACTGCGTCCAATCCGTGCGCGACCCTTCTCTGCAACCAACCTATCCCAGCGCGGCTCTTAGTGACGTCACACTCACACACACTGCGGCTGACAAAGCCTCGCGGCTAGTCTTCCTTCACTCACCTCTTTTCGTAACAACTTCTGCATATATTGCGAGCTACCAAAAATAAAACAGATCTGTCGGTTTACTACAGGAAGGGTAACACAATCGCTTCAGGACCTTAGGGACCTTTCACTAGCCTCGGGACTTTTCACTAGCCTCTGGCCGCTATTCCGTTTTTCTCAGTCCCCACATTCGCCAGCAAATCTGACCCGCAGACCTACTCTCAACTTGTCAATGATCTATTCTAGTGCACTTAGAATCTTGTCAAAGCCCGAAGTCGAAGTTTCTTTCACTCCCTAACGCACGTACCGACTCGTTGATCACGCCCGATCAACCTACTAAACCGCCCAGACCACAACATGGATCAACATACTCCGGAGTCTCTTGACCTCGCAGGGCCCGTCTCAACAACAACAACCACGTGGACCTTTTTATGCACAAAGCGCCACATTCACATGAAGTTCGACGACTTCCCTACTCTCACACTCGGAGCCCCACCTCCGCTAACTCTATGAAGTTCGACGACTTCTCTACTTCTACACTCGGAGTCGCACCTCCGCTATCCTTAAAAAAAAGAAAATCCTCGCAACCTTTTCACACACCCTGCGGCAATAAGCTGTGCAAGCGCAAAACCCTAACTTCACTCATACCATCACTAGTACCGCCAGCGCTGATTCCACACCTCCGTTCTCTCCATTTGCAAGCTCCGAGATCCCGGGAAAGTCGCGGTGGACCTAGCCTATCATCATCTTGTCAATCCGTTCTACCCAAGAAAATCTAATTCAACTTTTCGAATGGGGTCTCAAAATGCGTAACCGTTAATTCGACACCATGTACTTTAATAGTACAGGGTCCCAAAAGACGAAACCGTCCTCTGCTACCATCTACTGATAGAGCAGTCCGTAGTAATAATTTACCTGCGTTTGGACGCTCTTTAGGCCGATGAATCTTTTGACTTAGTGGGAACTCTCTGTACTCTTATATCGGTCAGTCGCATCAAATCAATAATCAATAACGAACATAAGCAACCCCTTGAACGACATAACACTTTACAATTAATCCAGAATACATTTCGGCGAACCCTGACCTTTCAGTCAGGAATAACCACACCAGTTTATTGCAAAGTTAGTGAATTTATTTCCCTATATTAACAAAGCTAGCACAATATAAATGTGTCTCAACACCAAATGATAAACATATATGAACATTAATAGCTGTCCATAACGTCGAAACAAGTGTAATCTATGAAGCATTTGAATCACAAGGCATTCGATAATAGCAATGCAAAGCACTAATACGATAATCTGTAATGAACTAATAGCATACATTTAGTCAGCATAACAAGATCTCAAATTGCATCGTGCGACATATGGAATTCTCATCTAACCTCAAATTAGCATCAGCATGTGGGACTTCATGCAAAAACAATTTAGCAACATCAATTTAGCAAAACTCTTAACTAGGGATCTTACCAAAAATCAGCAGTTGGTTACCTAAAAGAAACACAATGCAATTTTACAATTTCCTTTCATATTTACCAATTACGATCAGCATACAAGGAAGTCTTCGTCTCACAGGTACCGTTCTTCGGTCAGCATGGGTACCGTTTCTCGATCAGCATGGGACGGGACAAAGGGGCAGGGGTGAACGGGGCAAATGCCTCACGGCGGCAAGGTAAAACTATTACTTCATGCAAAGGGACCAAATCAAAGTTACAGTCTCTAGGGCAAGAATCATTAAAGTCTCTTTCTCTCGATTAGAGAAAGCATCAAAGTCTCTCAAAATGGCGTTGCAGCAAAGTGGGCCATAATAGCTACGAAGTCTGCAAAATGGCGGGTATTGAGCTGGTAATGGCTGCAATAGCTACCTTCTTCTCGGGCACCTGGTTTTTATAGACAACAGTTCAAGTCCTGTAGGGTCTCCATTGGAGGGTTCATAGGTTAGCTTCAAATTGACCTTAAGCCTTTACTTAAGCATACATTATCCTTGGAGATGGGTACGCAAGTTGCAACATTGTCTCCCAATTAGCTTACTCTCAGAGCCTCCATTGTCCGCACCTGCAAGTCGACCTTGAATTAAAGAGAAAATATGCCAGGCTGGCACTAACTTTAAGATAAGCATGTGAACAGTTTCTGTGGAAAAGTACAGCTTCAAGCAAAAATACACGTTTAATAGCACAGTGGAAAAATACGAACATCTAAACCGTGAGACCGGGCAACTAGGCCAAAGCCTCCGCTAAAGTAATGCTAAGCTAAAACATTTCAAACAAGCAAATCGTAGCACACGTTTATGATTATGTCGGATTAGTGCAATTCTAATACCCCACGTTATATAAAGCACGCGTATAAATGATGGCAAACTACTCTGAGGGCACATTTTGTCCCCGTACAATCTTTATTAGTTCGGTTAATGTCACACATGATTATTTCAGCACTACGTTTAAGCGTTAATGAATCAAAACCTTCATTTTCTGCTTCATCAGTAGTGAGGGAATCCGAGGCGGTGGTAATGTGGCGGGGTCGCCAAAAAAGATTGTCGCACCGGGCGCCACCAGCGCTAAAGCCGGCCCTGTCCATACATAAATAAATACCTTGGTGTAGTTACGCTGCATTACCCCTTTACCTCTGCACACATCCTCTGTCGGGTGTCCATTGGTGGCTTGGGTATAGCCCAAGGAGCCCAAAGAAAGCAAAAGAAGCAGAATTCAAGGGCTGAGAGCGGCATTCTTCCTCGTCATCTCCTAATTTTTACTTAACAAATTGTGGCACTAGAACTGTACATTCTGTGGATTTTATGGAAACATGTACAATCTAGTCATAGCATGGCATCAGTAAATAGGTTGACATCCTGCGGCAGCAAGGCAGGGAGGTACTGCTTCGTGCCATGCAGGCGGGTAAGTCCGCAGCTCACATTATCACCGTGTCAAGTGACAGCAATGCATGGAATATAGATGATCCCCCCGTCTTCTTCCTGTTCATTAACGAAGAGTCAGGCATCTATCTCTGTCACCTTTTAGCTCAAGTGCTTTTTTACTCGCATTACCTCCGTGCGCTCACTCACTATAAAGACCCGCTGATGCTGGAACGAAATCTTTTTTTTTTAAATACCGGGGCATTCCAAGGTTTCATAAAGCAGTAAAACCTCCGCCAGACAAGAAAATATGAGGCTGTCGCAGGCCGCTTTAACCGCAGAGCAGCAAAGTATAAATCCTACCTTGAGCAAGCTCAATTGAGGGGAACAAATGTCTCCCGCACAGTATCCTGTGCTACGTTGTAGGGCTCCGCAGACAAGATGGTGGCATATAGGCGACTTTTGTAGACACCCTATTACAATGAAATAGACTGGGGGGGAGGCAAGTTCTTTTTGTCTCCAGAAACCTCCTAAAATGCTCACTTTTTTAATAACTAATCGTATACATTAAGGGACAACATTTAATTTAGATATAAAATGCAATTCAAAATAGAGCAGTATGTGTTAAATATACACGACAGAAGATGAGTTTGTAGATTTGACTATTGGCTGGAGTGAATTATTATTTCCCCTCTAAAATCTTCTACAACTCTATCTCCACTTTAATCTTTATGGAGAAGCCAGCAGTGAATGGTAGGTGTGCAAAACACATTTAACCTTAAAAGTTACATGTAAAATGTTAGACCTAGCAGCTTTGGTCTCCCCTATCTTTTTTGCCCCTGCTTCCCATGTTTTGACTGTGTGCTGGACTCTGTTTTTGCTGTTTTTTGGTACCCTTGGCACTTTACCACTGCTGATCAGTGCTAAAGTGCAAGTGCTCCTGAGTAAAGTGTATGTGTAATTGCCTTTTCCATGATTGGCATATCTGATTTACTAGTAAGTCCCTAGTAAAGTGCACTAGGGGCGCCCAGGGCCTGTAAATCAAATACTACTAGTGGGTCTGCAGCACTGCTTGTGCCACACACATAAGTAGCCCTGTAAATATGGCTCAGACCTGCCACTGCAGTGTCTGTGTGTGCAGTTTCAACATCGCAATTCCACCTGGCAAGTGTACCCACTTGCCAGGCCTAATCCTTCCCTTTTTATACATGTAAGGCACCCTTACGGTAGGCCCTAGGTAGCCCCATGGGCATGGTGCAGGGTATTCTAAAGGTGGGACATGTACTGATGTGTTTTACATGTCCTAACAGTGAAATACTGACAAATTCGGTTTTCACAGTTGCACGGCCCATCTCTCCCATAGGTTAACATGGGGGCTGCCTTTAAAAATTTTTAAAGTGCAGATTCCCTTTGAGAGCAGTTAGAAATATAGAGTTTAGTGTCTCTGAACTCACAACTTAAAAATATATCGTTTAGTGAAGTTGGTTTTCAGAGTGTTAGTTTGAAAATGCCACTTTTAGGAAGTAGGCATTTTCTTGCTTAAACTCTTTTGTGACTCTGCCTGTTTGTGTATTTCCTGTCTGGGTCAGATTGACAGTTGGGCTGTTGTGAATTCCCTCTGGACAGTGACTCAAAGGGAGCTGGGATGTAGCCTGCCTATCCTGATGAGCCATCTGAGCTGGATTGGATGGTGGAGTGGTCACTGACACCTGAATGGGCTGTGCCTGCCCTCACACAATGCAGTCTCCATCCCCCTGGTGTGTGTCTGGTGTCTGGTGCCTGGCCTGGGCAAGGCAGGATCTTGAGAATAACAGAGACTTTCCTTTGAAGTTTTCCTTCTTCAAAGGCAGAAAGGAGTATAAACAGTGGACCCAAAACCCCAGACTTCAGGTCACTTCTGGAGCCAAGAGGAACATCTGCCAAGGAGAAGAGCTGAAGAGCTGAGAATTGACTGTGACTGTGCTGTGTTGGACTATCCTGCAGTTGCTGCTTCTGCCTGTGAAAGGGGACAAAGACTGGACTTTGTTGTGCAATTCTGCTTGAAGAAGAATCTCCAAGGGCCTGAAATGAGCTTGTCTCCTGTTTTGAAGTCTTAGGGCCATCAAAGACTTCCTATACCAGCATCTTGACTCTCTACTGAGACTCCTGCCCTGCCAAGTGGTGCCCTATCCAGTCCCTGGCCCCTTGAAAGGTGAAGTCAGCGGAACAAGAGCTGATATCCACGCCCTGAACGCCATGCGGGGAAATGTTTGACGCACCACCTGCAACGTGGCTGATAAACGACGTGCCACCCACTGCAAAGCTGAAATTTACACTCCACCTCATCGCAGCTAGGAGATCAATGCATCGCAGCTGGAGAAATGATGCAACACCCACTTACGACTGCTGGTAACGATGCAAACACCATGCAGTGCGATTTTCAAACACAGTGCAACCAGATTTCTCATGCATTGTCCCTGGGTATCAAAGTCATCATGAACCTGCGTGGATCCGTGGTGCCTGTCCGAAAAATCAAAGCACTGCCGAGCCAACCGGAGAAGAAAACGATGCACGGCCACCCTTGCGAGTAAGAAATCAACACATCTCTGACTTTTCTAACGCATGCTCGCCCATGTGGATTTTTGACGCAAACCAGGCACTTTGTGTAAAATCAACATTTCCATTTTTTTCTATGGAGTAAGACTCTTGTTTTAAAAATTCATATCTTGACTTGTGTATGTTGGATTATTGTCGTTTTGGTCTTGTTTGATTAAGATAAATATTACCTATTTTCTAAACTGATGCGGTGTCCATTTTGTAGTGTTTTCACTCTATTACTAAGGTGGTCATTATGACCCTGATGGTCAGTTAACGTGGCAGTATCACCGCCGACAGGCTGGCGGTAATGACAGCCAAATAATGGCCATGGCAGTGAACTCTCCCATAGACTGCCAATGTACCACACCAACAGCCAGCGCAGTACGAACACTGAAAATGGCGTTAGACACCTACAAGCAGGTGGAAGACAAGGATCCGCCCACCATATTATGACATAGCACACCGCCAGGATTTCCGGGGCGGTAGCAACAACACTAAAAGCCTAGTGAAAACACTTAATTTAAAAGGAGATACTCATCTCCAGGGACACAGAGGAGTCAGCAGCCCCCATGGAACCGGAACTGCAAGCCTTCCCGATGCTGTACCATGCCATAAGTGTCCTGAGCACCAACGCCGATGAAGATGACGAAGTGTGAATACAGACGCCTAGCACACAAGGGAGGGAGGGAGGGAGGAGAGAGTGACACACACACCCAGAACACACATCATACACACACACCACATACCCAGAACCATCTGCAGACCAAAACAACAGTAGATAGAACCCCAGAGCAAAGAAAGCAAGGACACATACACTGTTCCAACACTGTATTCCTTTTGGATGAATATTCAAAATGCAAAAACATACACAACTGCATATATACATACATGCAGACCCAAAGGCCAGTCCAAAGTCACAAATGCGACAGGGCAAACTCCAAGCCCCAACTTGACTCCTGACAACATCGGGACTCCACTGTTCAGGGGTCTCATGTTGGAAATGGGCAGGTACCTCAGAGGGGAGGGTGAAGTGGGGGAGGGGGCTCCTCGCCCACTGGTTCTGGAGTGGGCTCCTTGCCCACTGGTTCTGGAGGAGGCTCCTTGCCCACTGGTCACTGAGGGGCCTCCTTGCCCACTAGACACTGAGGGGGCTCCCTGCCCACTGGGTCTGGAGGGGGCTCCTTGGCCTCTGATGATGGAGGGTGCTTCTTGCCCACTGGATCTTGAGGGGGCTCCTTGGCCTCTGGTTCAGGATGGGGCTCCTTGGGCACAGTTTTGTGAGGGGCCTCATTGTCCTTGGTTTTGAGTGGGCCTCCTTGGGCTCAGTTTTGGGTGGGGTCTCCTTGGCCTTGGATTTGGGTAGGGCCTCCTTGGCCTTTGATTTGGGTAGGGCTCCTTGCCACTGGTTCTGGAGGGAGGTCCTTGTCCACTGGTCACTGAGGGTCTTGCCCACTAGACACTGAAGGGGCTCCCTGCCCACTGGGTCTGGAGGGGGCTCCTTGGCCTCTGGTTCAGGATGGGGCTCCTTGGGCACAGTTTTGTGAGGGGCCTCATTGTCCTTGGTTTTGAGTGGGGCCTCCTTGGGCTCAGTTTTGGGTGGGGTCTCCTTGGCCTTGGATTTGGGTAGGGCCTCCTTGGCCTTGGATTTGGGTGGGGCCTCCTTGGTTTTGGATCTGGGTGGGGCCTCCTTGGCCTTCGTTATTGGTGGGGCCTCCTTGGCGCTAGGTTTTGCACGTGGCTCCATGGTCTTGGTAGTCAGTTTGGAAGGGGGGCACTTTAGCCCTCTATTTTGGGGGGGAGGAGTGCCCTTGGTGCAGGAGGCCGGTGTCACATACATGTGCCCCTTAGTGGCATCTGGAGACTTTGGGGGTGGTGCAGTGTCAGACTGGGTGCTTGAGGTACTGGGCTGGGTATGAGACATCCTCTTACGGGCAGGAGTTGGGGGGAGGAAAGAGGTCAAGGTAGGCAAGGAAAAGCTTCTTAGGGCCTATGGGATTGGAGTGGGAGGAGGGATGGGGTGGAGGTAGAGGGAGTGGTTTTAGGAAGAGCAGGTGTGCTGGACTTGGGTGCAGATGAATGGACAGTGTGCGTGTGTGAGGTGGATGGCTGTTGAGGGTCTGAGTGCAAGCCTTTGTGTCTGTGGAGGGGTCAGACAGGTTGGGGAAGGACAAACATGTTATGTGGATGGATGTTGTGGTGGTGTCTGCATGTGAGGTAGGTGTGCTGCATGAGGTGGTGATGGTTGTGGTGGTGACTGCACATGTGGTGTGTGGAGTGCATGTTTATGGCCTGCTGTTGTGGTGACTGTGGGCAATGCTGGGAAGGTGGCAGGTTCAGACACTGTTGATGCAGTGCATGAAGGTGTGAGTGAGGATGTGAATGTAAGGGAGGAGGAGGAGAAGAGGGAGACAGTGGAGTCTGTGGATGATGTTGTGTGTGCATCTGGGTGTTGGCTATGTGAGTGCTTGTGGACTGAAGTGTGCCGCCTGTGTTTGTCTGTGCGAGTCTTGTGTGTTGTTTTCGGTGCATGCTTGTCTGAATGTGGGCATCTGATGGGTTGGGGGTTAGGAGACTGGGGCTGGGAAGTGGTAGTTGGAGGGGGGGGCAGATGAAACGGGGACACTGGCTGCTGTCAGTAAAGAGGCCAAAGCGTGAAATGATCTCTGTAGGGCCGTCAATCCACTGTGAATGCCCTGCAGGAAGGCATTGAATTGCTGCATCTGGGATGCCAGCCCCTGGATGGCATTCACTATTGTTGGCTGCCCTACAGAGATGGATCCAGGAGGTCAATAGCCTCCTCACTGAGAGCAGCAGGGCTGATTGGGGCAGGGCCTGAGGTGCCTAGGGCGAAGGAGATGCCCACCCTCCTGGGTGAGCAGGCACGGGCAACTAGGTGGGGAGCTACTGGGAGGGCAGTGCTGGTACAGGAGGTGGCGGTAGAACCTGTAGCTGGGGGGGGTCCCAGAGGGTTCTGCCACTGCCAGGGAGCTCCCATCCGAGGATAGAATCAGTCAGTGGTATTAGCTCCTTTCCCCGCTGTGGTAGTCCCCTCGGAGTTGGTGGACTCTGCACATCTGGGTCCCGTGGGCTGCAGCTCCCTCACTCACCAGTGACTTCGCTCCTTTGCCAGATGATGCTAATGTACACATGGACAGGATGACAAAAGGAGAGAGGGGGTAGAAAGAAAGGGAGCACAGGGTCAATCACAGCACCAACAGCACAAATGGCATACACATCACTGTCACACTGAGACTGAGAATGTGCAGTATGGACCAAACAGGCATACCATTGGCTAAGTACCACAGCAGGTAGGAGCCAAAAACTGCCAGCTACACACCAACTGGGACCAGCTAAGCCCTGTCTGATATTGGGAGCCAGCCCCCTAGTTATCAAAAACATGCATTTCACCCTATTAACCTCAGCTGGACCACGCATATTGGGGCATCCACTGACTAGTACACTGCACCCAAATCCCATGCCAGGCAACAGAGACGGTTGTCAAGCACACTGTACTTACCCCCTTGTGGCTGCTGTTATGCCCTCGAGTGCCCATCCAGCTCTGGGTAGGCCACTGCCAGTATGCAGGCCATCAGGGGGGTCAGGTTCCGACAGGCACCCCTCCCTCATTGGGAGGCCATCCCCATGCTAGGCCTCCGCAGTCTTCTGGGCCCAGCAACTTAGGTCCTCCCACAGTTTCCTGCAGTGGGTGTCTGCCTGCTGTAGACCCCCAGGGTCTGCACGTCCTTGACGAGGTCACCTCACAACCCCTTCTTCTGATGGGGGCTGACCTGCAGAGAAAACACAAATAGTGGGACATCATTAACCAGGCAATCCAGCCTGTCACACATATGGCCTACAAAATGCATTATCCCCTCATCAGGCACGCATGTGACCCATATCCTTGCATTGGCACTGCCACCAGCCATACCCCCCCACCTGACACACTGCCAGCACACATACACACACATCTCTATGCAGCCATGTTGCATGCAACGTACCTATGGTGTACTTACTTGTTGGTCTTGAGGCCCATAGAACTGCGCATACAGGGGTAGGACCCCATCCACAAGCCTCTCCAACTCCTCCAACATGAAGGCTTGGACCCCTTCCCCTGGCAGGTTACAGACACAGGTCACAGCAGCACACGCAGTGGATATGTTGTTGTGTGGAAAGTCAGGAATCAAGTGAAGGGGTAGAAAGAAAATGGCAGTCACGTCCATGGCGGTGAACACCGTCACAGCCAGCGTTGATCATCATTGGTTCTCATCCTCCATAGAGGGCTGTTAGCCAATGAGGAATTGCACGGCAGTGCAGACCGCCTCCTCCCATGATGCATAAAACAGCGGAGTTAGGTCAATTCCACCTATTCCTGCATACAGGACAGGTGGATGCCATTTTCAAATGCTGGTACACATGTACAGATTGAGAAGTGCATCTTTGTAGGCGAGTATTCTCACCTATACAATTCCAGTGTCCAACATACAAGCATGCTCTGTGTACACTGTTGTAGTGTGTTCATGGTTCCTGTTGTCCGTCCCTTTTACTTTTGGGTCCCTTAGGTACCAGCCACTGCTGAGGAATAGGAGGAGAAGGCAAGCACCCGTATACAGAACCCTTGTGGACTTGGCTACACTGGAGGACAGGCACATCATACTCACCTATCGTCTGGACAGGGCCACAATCACAGGGCTGTGTGCACAATTGGAGCCTGATCTGCTACCTGATATCCAGAGCACCACATTAATACTTGTGCAGGTACTGTCACTGCTCCATTTCCTGGCAACTGGCTCTTTCCAGGTGACAGTTGGCTTGCCTGCAGGAATGTCACAGCCAATGTTTTCTATTGTGCTTGCAAGGGTTTTGGCAGCCTTGCTCAAACACATGTGCAGCTACATCGCATTTCCTCGTGTAGAAGATTTACCCTCTGTAAAGGCTTGCTTCTATGCAATGGGACATATAATACATGTAATTGGGGCGATTGATGGGACCCATATTGCCTTAGTCCCCCCAGGGCCAATGAACGAGTGTACTGTAATCAATAGAGTTCCACCCACTCAATGTCCAGTAGGTGTGTCTGGCTGACCAGTACATCTCCCATGTGACAGCCAAGCATCCAGGGTCGGTGCATGATGCATTTGTCCTGAGGAATAGCAGTGTCCCACATCTGATGGGACAGCTACAGAGCCAAAGAGTGTGGCTAATAGGTGAGCCTGAGTCCCCACCCAGTGTATGTCACTGTATGCCTTCAGGAGTCATAGCCCATGCCATTGTGTAGGGCAAATGTGTGTCCCTTACTTCTTGCAGGTGATTCAGGCTACCCAAACCTGTCCTGGTTTTTGACCCGTGTTAGAAATCTGAGAACAGGGCCTGAAAATAGGTACAATGATGCTCATGGGCGTACCAGGAGGATTGTTGAAAGGACCTTCGGGCTCCTGAAGGCTAGGTTCAGATGCCTCCATCTGACAGGTGGATCCCTATGCTACTCCCCTGAGAAGGTCTGCAGAATGGTTGTTGGGTGCAGTATGTTACAAAATTCGGCCCTCATATGGCATGTGTCCTATCTGCAGGAGGTAGGGGGTGACAATGCAGCTGTGGCAGCAGTTGACACTGAGGACAGTGAGGAGGAGGAAGAAGAGGAGGATGTGGACAACATGTCACATACGATCCTACAGTACTTCCAGTGACACTCAGGTAAGACAGTTGAACTAAACATTTCAAAATTTTAGTGTTGTTCTGGGGGACTGAAGCATAATGCAAGTCATTACCTTTGCATCCCACCTGACTGTCACCTATGCCTCAACTTATTGCAGATGTTGGTGTTGTTCTAGCAGTGTACTGCTGTGATGTGTACAGACTGCTGAGACAGATTTGTAGGATGAGTCAGCATGTTACTGGACAATAACACAGGATCATACAGTTCATTACAGTTTTATACATTGTACATTACCTGTAGGTAAAGCACTATTACTCAAGTTATGTCCAAGGGTGTTTATTGAAAATTGGTAAACAATGGGAAGTGCAGTAGAGTGGGGTGATGGTTGGGAATAGTCCAGTGTAGTGGGCCGGTCTGTTTGTAGCACAGGTCCAGTATCCAGGGTGCCAAAGGAAGGGGAGAAATGGCAGTTCAAAGTGGACAAGGTGACATTGTGGAACACAAGGGGGACGATGAGGAGGGCCTCATTTCCTGGTGGTGGTCTTTGTCTTGGCAAGTGTCTTTGGTGTCTGTCTGGGTCACAGGGGCAGTATAAGGGGTGGTTCATCTTCTGCAAGGGGAGGGGTGCTGATGGCCTGTTGGTCCTGTGGCAGGGCCTCCTGTTCACTAGCTGCAGCAGATGTGGAGGGTTGGTCGGTACACTGGCTAGTGGAAGGGGCCCGCTGGTTTGCTGTGTAGTCCCTCATGATGTTAGCCATATCACCCAGCACCCCTGTAATGGAGACCATGGTGGTGTTCAGGGCCTGCAATTCTTGCTTGATCTCCTGGTGGTGTTCCCCTGCAGCTGCTGGTTCTCCATCATGATGTTTATCACCTGGCCCATCTTGTCCTGGGATTGTTGGTGAGGCCCTAGGACATTTGTGAGTGCCTTCTGGGCAGTCAGTTCCCTGGGCCTGTCCTCCCCCTGGCACACCGCTGTCCTCTGGCCATCCCTGGCCCCCTGTGCCTGTGTCCCCTGAACGGTGTGCCCACTGCCACTGATCCCAGGACCCTCATTTTCTTGCCTGTGAGGTGTGGACTGGGGTCCCTGTACAGGTGGGCACACTACTGATTGACGTCTCCTGGGGACAGAGGTCTGGGGACATTAGGTGGCTGCTTGGATTCTGTGGGGGAGGCTTAGTAGTGGACTGGGTGTGGGCTGGGGTAGCCGACTGACCAGTGGTCCCTGATGGGCCAAGGAGTTCATCCAGATCCAGAGCTCCATAGTTGCTGTCATCACTGGGGGCATCTTATGGTGGGGAAGTAGGTAGCCGTGGCACCTCCTCGCTGCTGAGAGTTGGCTAGGGCACCTGTGAGGATGTAAGTACTGTATTATCCTACATATCTGTGACATATTCTGCATCACTAGCTTCCCCTATACTATTACTGTTGCCCTGTCACCTTTGTTTGTGTATGGTGATGGATTGTGGGATTGTAAATTCTCCACGCTGTGCATGCATTGGTGGTAGTGTACATGCAGGGCTGGAAGGGATATGCATGCAGTGGGTATGGCATGCAGGGCTTGGCATTTAGGTTTGTTAATTGTGGTGGTGCACTGTGTGGGATGGAGTGGGGTGATGGGTGTCAGAGTGAGGGATGGTGGTGGCATGCAGGTATGGGGGGGTGATAGGTAGTAAATGTTGACTCACCAGTGTCCAGTCCTCTGGCTACTCCAGTGAGTCCCACAGGATGCAAGTTTGCCAAGACTTGCTCCTCCCATGCTGTCAGATGTGGGGGAGGAGGTGGAGATCCACCTCCAGTCCTCCTGATGGTAAGCTGGTTCCTTGCTGCACTGGAATGCAATTTTCCCCATAAGTCGTTCCACCTCTTCCCTATGTCGTCCCTTGTGCGTGGATGTTGTTCCACGGCTTTCACACTGTCCACGATCCTTCATCATAGCTCCATCTTCCTGGAAATGGATATCTGCTGTACCTGTGCTCCAAACAGCTGTAGCCCTACCCTGACTATTTCCTCAACATTCAGCCGCAAATCCTCATCAGTGAAACGGGGGTGCCTTTGTGGGGACATGGGTGTTGTGTGGTGTTGGTAGGTTGTGCAGATGGTGATGTGTAATGTGGTGGGGTGTGTGGGGAGTGGTGCATGTGGGATGAACTGGTAGTTGTGATATGTGTGTGCAGTTCTCTTTTGTGTTTGCGTCACACAGTGTAGCTGTCTTGTCGTTTTTACAGAGGTTTGTGGGTGATGTGGGTGTGTGTTTTATAGTGCTGTTGGTGGGTGTATGGGGTGTGTGTATTTGTGTCAGGTATGAGTTTTTTGCTCTGGCCAATGTTGTCTTGTTTCGTTTTTGGGTGGCCATATCCGTCGCAGCGGTGTTCACTGCCAATGGTTTACCGTCGTTGAATGCTCACTGTAGAGATTCGTAAGTCATTTTTTGGAGGGTGTTGTTTAGGTGGCGTAACGGTATGGGTGGTTCCATCAGTTTATCACGTTCAGTGGGACTGATGGATTTCTGGTTGCGTCTGTTTTCTGTCGGTTTTGTGTATATGTGTCATAATCTGGCGGACAGAAGTTCGCCTCTACGGCGGTATGTTAGTGGCAGTCACTGCAGCGAAATTCGGAATGTACAGCCAATGTCATAATGAGGGGCTATGTGTGTTGGTACAAATACTTTACAAATTGCTTCTGAGATAAGCCTGACTGCATGTGCCAAGCTACCAAGGGGGTAAGCAGGGGTTATCTAAGTGTGTTTCTCCATTGCCCTGACTAAAGTGAGGGTCCTTGCTTAGACGGGGGTAACCTGACTGCCAATCAAATACCCCATTTCTAAAATTGGTGATCCGTGGTGAGGATTGGACTTGTATTTGTACTTGACATAAAGTAATTAAGTGTACAGTACTGTTTTCAGTGCAGACCACTATGCGACAACATACTATTTGTTTTTGGTTTTGCTCTTTTTGGACTTTTTCCCTACTTCCATATTTTTGGTGATCTTTTTGTTGATTCTTGAATTTCTCCTTGGGAATTCTTTGTTCTGTCTGGGAACTTTGCATTTTTGATTTGCCATCATGTCTCAATCTGAAGATGCACCAGCTGGAGCTGTTTTTGAGTTAGGGAAACTAGAAAGTTACGCAGTTGCTCAACTGAAACAGTTCTGTATTGTTCTTGCCTGTCCCATTAAGAGTTCCATCAGGAAGGAGGAGCTGCAAAAGGCACTGAGGACCTGGGTGACAGCCATGGAGGCTGGAGAGTACACAGCAGAGGAGGATGAGGATGGGGAGGTGCAGGGTGTTCACAATGGTGTTGTGGATGTACCTTTTATACCTGGGGGAGGGTCTCCAGGGCAGGTAGCATAGTGTCATCCAAGGGTCTGACTCCTAAAGAGTTGCAGGACAGACAGGCAGAGAGGGTTTACTAGTTGGAGTTAGAGAACCTTAGGATAAAAATGGATAGAGAAATAGAGGAGAGGAGGATGGCTATAGAAGAGAAGAAGATGCTCCTAACTCATGGACTTAGTTTGAGGGTATGAGAAAGTAGCTTCTTTCTCTCATGGTTACCCCCCTTTTTGGCCTGTTCATCAGTGTTTGTCAGTGTGTTTTTACTGTCTCACTGGGATCCAGCTAGCCAGGACCCCAGTGCTCATAGTTTGAGACCTATTTGTCAGTGTGTTTTAACTGTTTCACTGGAATCCTGCTAGCCAGTACCCCAGTTCTCATAGTTTGTGGCCTATGTGTGTTGTCAGTATGCTTGACTGTGTCACTGGAGTTCTGCTAACCAGAACTCCAGTGCTAATGCTCTCTCTGTTTACCAGATTTGTCACTATATATTACTGGCTCCATATACCAATACTAATTGGCACAATGGTCCCCATAGGCCCCCAGTACTGCCCAGTACTGCCAAACCAGCTATCTGAGGTTTCAACTGCAGCCCTAGCAGCTGCCACCTCACAGACAGGTTTCTGCCTGCCTGGGGATTGAGCAGCTCAATCCCAGGAAGGTAGAACAATGCATTTCCTTTAGGAGAGGGGTGTTACACCCTCTCCCATTGGAAATAAGTGTTACAGGCATGGGGGTGTATCCTCCCAGAGCCTCTTGAAATGCTTTGAAGGGCACAAACCGTGCCCTCCTTTCATAATCAAGTCTACACCAGTTCAGGGATCCCCAGTCCCTGCTCTGGCACAAAACTGGACAAAGGAAAGGGGAGTGACCACTCCCCTGTCCATCACTACCCCAGGGGTGGTGCCCAGAGCTCCTCCAGAGTGTCCCTGGGTTCTGCCATCCTGTTTTCAGGATGGCCAGGGAACTCTGAGGGCATCTGAGTCGCCAGTGCCAGCAAGTGATATCAGAGACCCCTGCTGATAGGTGCATACCTAGGTAGTTAGCCAATTCCCCTTTCAGGGCTATTTAGGGTCTCTCCTCTGGGTGTTTCTTCAGATTTGAATTGCAAGAATCCACCAGGACTCATTTGCATCCTCTGCTTCAGCTTCTGACCATTGGATCAACCGCTGACTGCTCCAGCAACCACTGTAACTGCAACAAAGTATACAGGAAGGCTGCTGTGACCTGCAACTTCAGCTCCAGCCAGCATCTGCAACAGTTTCCATGTTGTTTATTCTCTGAGGACTGCCTGTCTTCATCCTGCACCAGAAGAAGCAGAGGAATCTCATGTGAAGTGACAGAGTCACTTCCCTGCTTCAGCAGGCACCTCTCTTCAACAACGATCGGTACTCTGGGTCTCCTCTCCTGTCGACGAGCACGATCCCTGGAACACAGGCGGTAGACCGAAGTGATCGTAACTAGCCAAAGGTCCAGCTGTCCAAATTTGGTGCAGGTAAGGGCTTGCCTCCCCATGCCAGACAGTACCTCTTTGCATCGCGTCCTCTGCAGCACCTTGGGTTTTGTGTACTTCTTCCAAGAGGTCTTCGTGCACAGCATAGCCCAGGTCTGCAGCACTCTATCCTGCGATGCATAGCTCTTTGAGTTGTTCTTCAGCGGCGTGGGATCCTTCTGTGTAGTGCTGCGACAACCGCACTTTGCAACTCCTTTGTCCCCATGTCCTGGGACTCCCATGGGTGCTGCCTGGTCTTCTGAGGGATCTCTGAAGTGCTGAGAGCCCCCTCTGTCTCCTTAGTCTGAGTTGAGACCTCCAGATCCCTCCTGGGTTTGGGCAGCTCCTCTTTGAAGCAAAATGCGTTCTTGTGTGCACCAAGGCTTGTTGGCAGAATCCAGCGACGCAAACAGCCTTCATCCAATGACTCGATGTGGGACATCTCTTCCACCAAGCAGGAACCCGCAGCTATCTTCTTCTGTGCATTTCTGTACTTTTCTTCCAACTGGGGAATCCACTTTGCACCTTCTTCCAGGTGGGAAGGGGCTCCTGTTCTTCCTGGACTCTTCATCGATTTCTAGACTTGATCTCTCCACAGGTCTTCAGGTCCAGGAATCCATTGTTGGTTACATGCAGTCTTGCTTGGTTCTTGCTTAATCCTTCACCACGACTCCTAGTATGTTTTGAGGAAACTTACTGTACTTTACTCCTGTTTTCCTGGGCTCTAGGGTGTGGTACCTCACTTATCTTTGTTGTTTTCTTACACTCCCAGTGCCCCTGTACACACTACACTTGCCTAGGGTGGAATCCAACATTCTCATTCCACTGTTTTAGTATATGGTTTGTGTTGCCCGTAGGCCCATTGCAATCTATTGTGTTTTTCACTGTTTGCACTATTCTATGACTGTTTACTTACCTGATTTTGGTTACTAGTGTATATATTGTGTATAATACCTACCTCCAGAAGTACAATTGCCTCTAAGATATTTTTGGCCTTGTGTCACTAAAATAAAGTACCTTTATTTTTGGTAACACTGAGTATTGTCTTTTATTGTGTATAAGTACTGTGTGACTATTGTGGTATTGCAAGAGCTTTGCATGTCTCCTAGATCAGCCTTGACTGCTCTGCTACAGCTACCCCTAGACAGCATAAGCTGCTAGAACACTGCCTACATTTAACTAATTAGGGATTACTGGACCTGGTATGAGGTATAAGTACCTTAGGTACCCACTACAAACCAGGCCAGCCTCCTAAAGAGGGCATTAGATCAGAGGAGCCAGTCCAGTAGAGATGGTGGCAGCAGTACCACAGTGCTGCCGGATAGGAGGGAGTACATTCCAAAAGAACTAATGAAAGATTATAAGAGGGAGGATGACATATATCTGTCATTTAAGGGGTATGAGTCTGCTCTCCACATGAAACTGGTCCTTGAAGCACATTGGGGAGTGGGTCTGTGGAAGTACTTTTAGTTAGAGTGAAGGGATACTCTGACATCCTTAGGGGATCCTCAGGAGCTCACTTACTCTATCATGAAGGACTCCCTACTCACAAGGTCTCACCCCTGAGCAGTATAAGGACAAGTTTAGGTCCTACAAAAAGACGGAATCCCAAACATGGCTGGAATGTGTTGACTCTTTTTGCAGGTCACTGGATGGTTGGGTGAAGGGCAGTAAGGTAACAACTTTTGAGGAGCTGTACAATTTGATTGCTTGGAAGCATTTGTATAGTCTTTGTTTTCCAGATCTGCACCAGCACCTGATTGACAGCAAGCTGACTGACCTCAGGAAGCTTGCACAGGAAGCAGACCATTGGGAGAGCACCAGGCTCCAGGAGGGGTATTGGGGGAGACCACACCAAGGGTGGGCAGAGGCCCTCTCAGAAGAATAAGGGGGGTATGAGTAAACAGGGGGAGTTATCTAAAGGGCCTCAACCTAGTTCCCACGGTAAGGATTCCCAGCCCCCAGTTGAATAGAAGCCTTGGCTTTTCAAAGGGAAACCTGCAGAGGGGAGTTGCCACAAATGTTATGCATGTGACCAGGTGGGTCATGTGAGGGGGGACCCCAAATGTTCCAAGTGGACACTGGCACCCACTGGTGCCCAGTCACAGGGTTTGGCCAGTGCAGCGCTTGAGGAGGAGTTGGTTCCTAGTGGTTGGGAGCCAGCTGAGATTACGCTTGTCTCACTAGGGGAGAGTGAGATGGTCCAGAGAACACTTGTGCCTAAGAACACTAAGAAGTACATGCAGTGGGTGGCCATCAATGAACAGAGGGTGGAGGCTCCGGGAAAGACAGGATTCAGTGTGACTACTGTGAGAAGTTATCTGGTGTCTGAAGAGCAGATAGATCCCCATGTACTTCACCAAGTAGTTGCAGGAGACAACTCAGAGCACCTCTGCAGAGTGGCGCAGTTTCCCTTTGAATGGGGGGGTCTCAGGTGCCTTGAGAGTAGCTGTGAGTCCAACCATGCCTGAAGATTATCTGCTTTGCAATGACCTGGACGATTCCCTTTGGAAGGAAGTGGAACACAGGTCCCACTTGGAAATGTTGGGTCTGCCAGGGTGGTTGTGTATGTCTACCCAGTCGAGGGTAGCCCATCAGGGTGATCAGGAGACCCTGGAGCCTGAAAGAGTGGCCAAGGTATCTGCCAGAAGGAAGAAGGCTAAGGGGCGTGGGAGACCTGCTCCAGAAGTTCCCACAGTTCAGGTGGAGGCTGAACCTGAGGAGGAAGCCTGGACCCTACAAGGGCACAAGTGGCTGAACTGGGGGAGGTCCTTGAGCTGACTCAGTGGCTGCAGGAAGGGGGACATACCAGTGAGGCCTTCTGTGAGACACAGAAGACATGCCCTACTATGGAGGGTTTGCGGCAGCAGGCTGCAGGCCAGGCGTCTGGCAAAGAGTATGGATCACACTTGATCTACTGGGAGGATGGCCTCCTATATAGTGAGTCTAAGGTTGCTGAGCCTGGGTCAGTCCATATGCTGGCGGTACCCCAGTGCTTCAGAGCTTTCCTACTGGGTCTGGCTCATGATGTGCCGTTAGCCGAACATTTGAGGCAGGACAAGACCTTTGAATGGCTTGTCACTGACTTTTACCCGCCCCAAATGCGCAGGCACTCAGATGTACCCAGTGAGGTTAATCACCTCTCCTGTGGTAGGATGTGCTTTGATGGGTGATTTTACCCACATGGGGTTCCCAAAGGAGGTGGTATCTGATTACACCAATTCATATCAACATATATGAAGTGTCTGTGGAAGGAGTGTGGCGTGACATATGAGTTCACCACTCCTTACCACCCCCAAAGTAACAGTCTGGTTGAGAGATTCAACCGCACCTTGAAGGTGGGACGTCCTCTTTGCATGCCTTCTGTTCGCCTACAGGCAGGTGCTTCAAAAGGGTCTTGGATTTAGCCCTTTCGAGTTACTGTATTGCCACCCTGTCAGGGGACCTTTGAGTCTGGTTAGGGAAGGCTCGGTGCAGCCCTCCAGTAAGCCCCCCAGGATGTATTCTGTTACATGCTGGCTTTTACGAACCAGACAGCTCGCATAAGGAAGCTCGCACAAGAGAACCTGGAAGCAAGCCAACAAGATGTGAAGTGCTGGTACGACCAGGTTGTCACTCTGGTTAAGTTCCAGCCTCGCCAAAAGGTTTGGGTGATGGCCCCAGTGGAGCCCAAAGCTCTCCAAGATAAGTGGACTGGGCCATCTGAGATAGGGGAGCACAACAGTGTTGTCACCTACCTGGTGAACTTGCAGATTCCTAAGAACCCTTTGAGGGTCCTACATGTCAATCGCCTCAAGCCTCATTTTGAGAGGACAGAGGTGACAATGGTCTTGGCAACAGATGATGGGGTGGAGGAAGAGAGTGAGCCTCTTCCTGACCTCCTGTCTGCCAAAGAAAAGGATGGTTCAATGGAGGGTGTGAACCTCTCCCCCGCCCTGGCCCCTGAGCAACATTGGGACTGTCGCCAAGTGTTGGGGCAGTTTGCCTCTCTCTTTTCCTTGAGCCCAGGGGTCACTCATCTGTGTACACATGACGTGGACACCGGGGACAGTCCTCCGGTTAAACATAAGGTTTATAGAGTGACTGACAAGGTTAGGGCCAACATAAAGGATGAGGTATCCAAAATGTTAGCCCTTGGGGTAAATGAGTGCTCCAGTAGCCCTTTGGCCAGCCCTGTGTTCTTGGTCCCAAATGCTGCTGCTTCTGGTGCCACTCCATAACTCAGGTTCTGTGTGGATTACTGGGGACTCAGTGTGGTCACTAAAACTGATGTGTACCCCATCCCAGGAGGTGATGAGCTCATTGATCAGTTAGGGGCTGCCGAATATCTCAGCACGTTTGACTTAACGTCTGGATATTGGCAGATTTCCCTGACAGAGAGGGCCAAGGAGATATCTGCATTTTCCACCTCAGATGGGCACTACCTATTTAGGGTGATGCCTTTTGGGATAAAGAATGCCCCTGCTACCTTTCAGAGATTGGTCAACCAGGGGTTGGATGACCTGGATGATTTCAGTGCTGCCTACCTGGATGGCATTGCTATGTTCAGCTCCACTTGGGAGGAACACTTGCAGTACCTCTGAAAAGTATTGAAGGCCCTGCAGAAGTCAGGCCTCACTATTAGGGCTAGCAAGTGCATAATAGGACTAGGTTCTGTGGTGAACTTGGGACACCAGGTAGGGAGTGGCTAGGTGGCACCCCTACAGCCAAAAATTGACACCATTCTTGCTTGGGAGCCTCCCTAGACCCAGACTGAGATGAGAGCCTTTTTAGGTCACACAGGATACTATAGGAGGTTTGTCAAGGAGCATGGCACTATTTTTGCTCCCTTGACTGAGTTGACCTCCAAAAAACAGCCCAGAAAGATGGTCTGGACTGAGTCTTGCCAGACAACTTTTGATGCCCTGAAGGCTGCCATGTGCACCGCACCCTGTGCTGAAGGCAGCTGACTTCTCCAAAGAATTCGTCATGCAGACTGATGCTTCAGAGCATGGTATAGGAGCAGTGTTATCACAGCAAAATGACGAGGGCCTAGACCAGCCTGTAGCCTTCATTAGTAGGAAGTTACTTCCCTGGGAATGAAGGTGGAGTGCAATTGAGCATGGAGCTTTTGCTGTGGGCTAGGCTTTGAAGAAGCTAAGACCCTACTTGTGTGGGACCCACTTCTGGGTTCAGACTGACCATAGGCCCCTCAGATGGATAATGCAGATGAGGGATTAGAATCTAAAACTGTTAAGTGGTCCATTTCCCTACAGGGGATGGACTTTACGGTGGAACACAGCAATGGAACAGAGCACACCAATGCTGATAGTCTGTCCAGATTCTTTCGCCTTAGTGAAGAGAACTCTCATGAGGTTAAGTAATTCTCCCTACTTTCAGCTGGGGGGGACACATGTTAAACCAGGTCTCCCCTAACCTTTTTGCCCCCATGTTTTAACTGTGCGCTGGACTCCGTTTTTGCTGTTTTTTGGTACTCTGGGCACTTTACCACTGCTGACCAGTGCTAAAGTGAAAGTGCTCCTGTGTAAAGTGTATGTGTAACTAGCATTTCCATGATTGGCATATCTGGTTTACTAGTAAGTCCCAAGTAAATTGCACTAGAGGTACCCTGGTCCTGTAAATTAAATGCTACTAGTGGGTCTACAGCACTGGTTGTGCCACCCACATAAGTAGCCCTGTAAATATGGCCCAAACCTGCCACTGCAGTGTCTGTGTGTGCAGTTTCAACCTGCTAATTCTACCTGGTAAGTGTACCCACTTGCCAGGCCTAAACATTGCCTTTTTATACATGAAAGGCACCCTTACGGTAGGCCCTAGGTAGCCCCATGGGCATGG
This sequence comes from Pleurodeles waltl, assembly GCF_031143425.1. Taxonomy (NCBI): domain Eukaryota; kingdom Metazoa; phylum Chordata; class Amphibia; order Caudata; family Salamandridae; genus Pleurodeles; species Pleurodeles waltl. The sequence continues at coordinate 458,542,775 of NC_090450.1, forward strand.
TGCAGTGTATTCTAAAGGTGGGACATGTACTGATGTGTTTTACATGTACTAACAGTAACATGCTGACAAATTTGGTTTTCATAGTTGCAAGGCCTATCTCTCTCATAGGTTAACATGGGGGCTGCCCTTAAATATTTTTAAAGTGCAAAATCCCTTTGAGAAATGTAGAGTTTAGTGTCTCTGAACACAAAATTTAAAAATACATCTTTTAGTGAAGTTGGTTTTCAGATTGTTAGTTTGAAAATGCCACTTTTAGAAAGTAGGTATTTTCTTGCTTAAACTATTCTGTGACTCTGCCTGTTTGTGTATTCCCTGTCTGAGTCAGACTGACAGTTGGGCTGTTGTGAATTCCCTCTTGACAGTAACACAAAGGGAGCTGGGGTGTAGCCTGCAAATCCTGATGAGCCATCTGAGGTGGAGTGGAGGGAGGAGTGGTCAGTTACATCTGAATAGGCTGTGCCTGCCCTCACACAATGCAGTCTCCAACCCCCTGGTGTGTGTCGGTGGCCTGACCAGGGCATGGCAGAGACTTTCCTTTAAAGTTTTCCTACGACAAAGGCGGAAAGGAGTATACGTAGTGGACCCAAGACCTCAGATCACTTCTGGAACTGAGAGGAACCTCTGCCAAGGAGAAGAGCTGAAGAGCTTAGGAGAAGTGTTCCACTGCTGTGAGTGTGCTGTGTTGAGCTAACCTGCATTTGCTGATTCTGCTTGTGAAAGGGGACAAAGACTGGACTTTGTTGTGCATTCCTGCTTGAAGAAGAATCTCCCTGGGCTTGAACTGAGCTTGCCTCCTGTTTTGAAGTCTCAGGGCCATCAAAGACTTCCTCTTTCAGCACCTGGGCTCTCTGCTGAGACTCCTGCCCTGCCAAGCGGTGCCCTATCCAGTCCCTGGGCCCTTGAAAGTGAAGTTGGGAGAACAAGAGCTGAAATCCATGCACAGAACACTGTGCAGGGAAAGTTTTGGCACACAACCTGCAACGCGGCTGATAAACGATGTGCCATTCGCTTCGCGGCTGGGAGATCGACACAATCACAGCTGAAGAAATGACACAACACCAACTTGCAGCTGTTGATAATGACGCAAATCCCACACAATGCTGTTTTGTAACACTGTGCAACCGGATTTCCCAGACATCGTCCCTGGGCGTCAAAGTAATTGTGAACCTGCGTGGATCCGATGTGCCCTGTCTTGAAATCGACACACACCACCGACCTGACTGGAGAGGAAAATGACATACGGCCTCCCTTGCGAATAAGGAATCAACTTATTGCTGACTTTTCTGATGCACGCTTGCCCGTGCAGCTTTATTTTTGATGCAAACCAGGTAGTTTGTGTAAAATCAATGTTTCCGTTGTTTTCTATGGTGTAGGACTCAGGACCTCATTATGACATTGGCGGTCAGCTGACCGCCAGGGTTAACATGGCAGTTTCACCGCCAAATCATGACCATGACAGTAATCCCTCCTATAGTCTGAACACGGCGGTAGCCACCTACAAGCAGGCAGAAGACAAGGATCCGCCCACCACATTATGAAATAGCACACCACCACCATTTCCGGGGTGGAAGCAACGACACAGAAAGCCTAGCGGAAACACAACATTTAAAAGGAGCCACTCACCTCCAGGGACACACAGGAGTCCGCAGCCGCCATGGAACCTGAACTGTAAGTATTCCCGATGCTGTATCACACAATGGCCATCCTGGAGCACCAACGCTGATGAAGACGACTACGGTGAGTACAGCCATCTAGCACACAAGGGTGGGAGGAGGGAGAGTGACACACACACGCACAACACACACCATACGAACAGCACACAGCCAGAAATACATGCACAGGAATAAACAACAACAGAACCCCGGACTAAATAAAAGCAGGACACATACACAGTTCCAACCACTGTATTCCTCTTATACGAATATGTAAAATGCAAAAACATGCCCAACTGCAGAAATAAATAAATGTTGGCCCAAAGGCCAGTCCAAAGTCACTAATGCCCAAAGGGCAAAGTCCAAGCCCCAACTTGACTCCAGACAACATTGGGAATCCACTGTTCAGGGGAATCATGTTGGAAATGGGCAGGCACCTGAGGGTGCAGGAGGTGAGGTGTGTGGGGGTTGCAACTCATTGTGAGGGGTCTCCTAGCCCACTGGTTCTGGAGGTGCCATCATGCCCACTGGATGAGGAGGGGGCTGGCTGCCCACAGGTTGAAGAAGAGGCTGGCTGCCCACTGGTTCTGGAGGGGGCTTCCTGCCCACAGGATGAGGAAGGGGCTGGCTGCCTACTGGTTCTGAAAGGGACTTCCTGCCAACATGTTGAGGAGGGGGCTGGCTGCCCACAGGATGAGGAGGGGGCTGGCTGCCCACTGGTTCTGGGGGGGCTTCTTGCCCAAGGGATGAGGAGGAGGCTGGGCTGGCTGCCCACTGGTTCTGGAGGGGGCTTCCTGCACACAGGATGAGGAGGAGGCTGGCTGCCCACAGGCTGAGGAGGGCACTGGCTGCCCTCTGGTTCTGGAGGGGGCTTCCTGCCCACAGGATGAGGAGGGGCTAGCTGTCCAAAGGTTTAGGATGGGGCTGGCTGCCCACTGGTTAAATAATTATCAGCAGAGTCCATGAGTTTCCATACTTAGGAGTCATTTTTGGTGAGAAAGGATCTTGGAAACCCTGTATTGCCAGAAGGGGTGTGCTTTTTCATGCAACAGTTGGTGCGACTTTTGACTTTTCTGTAAGGGTAGGGAGTAAACCTATCAAGCCTTTGCTTGAAATCTGTAGGCAGAAATGGCTCCGTGTCCTGCTGTATGGTGCGGCACTGTGGGGGTATAGGGATACCTGAGCCCTTACGGTGGAAGAAAATCGGTTCTGTAGAAGGCTTTTGGGAGTTGGACAAAATATCCCTGGTTTATGCATTCATCTGGAACTGGATCTTGAGTGTGTGCAGGACACTATCCAGTTGGCTCCCCTTCTGCTATGGATCTCAATCTAGAGTAACGACCATGCCACTCTTAATAGGGATATCTTAAGGGATTGTTTGGCTTGCGACAATGCAAAGAATATTCCCTGGTTGACGTACATAAGGAAGATGGCTCATGATCTGGGGCGGCCTGATTTGTTTGACTACCCTGAGGGCCTGACTAGTTGTGATAAGAAATGGGCTAAGGACAATTTTTTGAGAATCCAGGAGACCAAGAGGGAGGGGGAGGCTTTAGGGAAAAAATTGATCAGGGATTTTATCATGTTGAAGATGTGGCTGGGTCCTGAGCGCTATCTCTTAGAGATAAAGGATGTGAGGGAAAGGACTCTTATAACTCGATTCCATTTGGGGATCATTAGAAGTAATCTGTGCTTCCCGCTAGGTCAGTATGGGGAAAAATCTATTAGACCTTGCCCCTGTGATGGGGTGTCCCAACAGACCCTGTCCCATTTTACATTGTTTTGTGTTTTTTATGCTCCGTTTAGAACTCGATTGCTATTACCTCTCCTAAGGCCCAAGGGTTTTGTGCAATATCGTCCTGCTTTTATGTGGTTGCAAATGGCCTCTGATGTATTGGTGTGGATGGGCTGTTCCTGAAGGGAGCTATTACTTGGCGTAACTATGTAGAGTTTTTACAATGATCTTACTGTTTTCTACGAATTAGGTTTTATATGTTTATATTTTTGATGGATGTTTGTACTATCTATGGTTTTACTGTTATATTAACAATTGTATTGGTGCTTATTTGTTGTGATGGATGAATTTTTTTCATACCGAATAAAAGTCTTCTTCTTTGCCCACTGGTTATTGATGATGTCTCTTGGCCTCTGGTTCCGGATGCTGCTCCATGTCCACTATAATGTGGGCCTTCTGGTCCAAGAATGTCTGGGGGGGCCTCCTTATCCAGGGATGTCTGGGGGGGTGGGTCCTTGTCCAGGGATTCCTTGGGGTCCTCCTTGGCCTTGGATGTCTGGGTGCCTCCTTGGCCTTAGATCTTCTGGGGGCTCCTTGGTCATTGATTTTTTGGGGGCTTCCTTGCACTTTGATTTTTGTGGGGCCTCCTTGGCCTTGGATGTCTGGGGGGCCTACTTGGCCTTAGATTTTTGGGGGTCCTCCTTGGCCTTTGATATTTGGGGGCCTCCTTGGACCTGTATGTCAGGGGTCCTTTGCTTTTTGGGGGGCCTCCTTGGGAGGGACTTAGGGCCAGATGTAGAAAACGTTTGTGAGTCGCAAATGGCCCGAATCGCAATTTGCGACCCAGCAAAATCGGAAATGGGATGCAAAAATCCCATTTCCGACTCGCAAAATGCGACGCGAGCCATTACCGACTCGCAAAAATAGCGACCCCATTTTGCGACCCGCAAATAGGAAGTCGCAATTTGCGAGTCGCAAACCATATGCAATAGCCACTCGCAAATTGCGACTGGTCGCAAAAAGCCCATTTTGCACTTCCAATTTACCACTTACTCAGAGCAGGTGGTAACCAGAACCAAAGTATAAAAGGAGACCCAGAAGGCACCTGGGTTACTCAAGATGGTGGAGATATATGTGATAGCAAGGAGGAGGAGAGCCCACGCCGCACAGCAGATGAGGAGGAGCCAGAGACAGGAGAAGATATACAGAACCAGGCAGACACTTTTCCAACTAACTGAGGAGGAGATATATGATAAATACAGACTTAGCAGTGCAGCAATCCTAGATTTAATAGATCTACTCAATCCGCAGCTTCAACGCCAGACTGTGCGCGGCTGCGCAATCCCCACACATGTGCAAGTGCTATGCTCACTGCACCTCTTGGCCTCGGGTAGCTATCAGGGGGTCATTGCTGTGGCAGGTGGGGTATCCCAAAGTGCACTCTCACGGTTCTTCCAGAGCATTCCTAGAAGCCATACTCACACACATGTCCAGATACATATACCTACCCAGGAATGAGGCAGAAATCAACAGCACCAAGTTGGAATTCTACAGGATTGCCAACTTCCCCCATGTCATAGGGTGTGTAGACGGGACACATATACAAATATGCCCTCCTGAAAATCTGGAATATCTGTTCCGCAACCGGAAATGTACCCACTCACTGAACATCCAGGTGGTATGTGACGCCTATTATGTTATCACTGACATGGTTGCCAAATTTCCAGGGAGCACACATGACTCCTACATTTTCAGGCACAGTGGGATACACCAACGCCTAGAACGAGGGGAGTTTGGAGACGGATACCTCCTAGGTATAGCTGAATACACCTTGAAGACATACACCCCGGCTCAATGTGGAACCCATCAATGCCCAGCTAACATTGTACATTTTGTGCCAAACAGGTGACAGTGCATATGCACTACGACCATGAATATTTACCCCGTACTTAACACCCAGCAATGAGACAGAGAGGTGATACAACAGTGCACATAGGAGGACCCTAAATATCATAGAGAGGACCTTTGGACTTCTGAAGGCAAGATTCAGATGCCTCCACAGAAGTGGAGGTGCCCTCCAGTATACCCCAAGAACAGCTTTCAAGATTGTTGATGCATGTGCTATACTGCACAACATTGCCACCAGACGTGGGCTACCTCTCACCCCAGAAGACCCAGATTCGGAGGATGACGAGCAAGAGCTACCACATCGCCATCATGGGGATAGAAGCATTGCAAATCAAGGCAGACAGAGACGGGACCACATTGCAAACCAATACTTTGGAAGGTATGTGCTAACTGTCACCACACTCACTAATGTCACACACAAAGAGTCCAGGTGTAAAGTGGAACAAACAAGGAACTTAATAATGTGCACCAAAAAAACTATTTACATAAACTACAGTTCAGGGGCTGTAAAAGTCCACCTGGCATGAGGAGACATTAACCTCATGTGCCTCTACTCAAGGACAGTGCATAGCTCACACTCTACGCAGGGCTCGCCCAGCATGGCTGGTTCCTGGTGTGTCAGCAGTGCACTGCCTTGCGCTACCACTGCGCAACACCCTGGTGTCTGTGGCTGAGACACTGCTAACAGTGGAGCCCTCCTCGCTGTCCTGCGGCGTGTCTGCCGCACCCCTAGCCACCTGTCATGCCTCCATTAGATCTACTGTGTGGCTGAGACGTCCCAGCCCACGTGCCACATCACTGGCAAAGTGGCCCATGTCCACCTGGAGGTTGACCGTGCGCCGTGACCGGCCAGTGGTGTTCACAGCCAGCCGGACTATGGAGGCAGACATGCGGTCCAGCCGGTGGATGAGCTGCCTGTCACGGCGCCTTGCACCCTCTCTCTCAATGATAAGTTCTGACACCAGTTGTCTCATTGATAGCACAAGGTCATCAACATGGGTATTTAGCTGTTGCAGCTCTGTGTGTACCAGTTGCAGCCCTGTGTTCTGGTTCTGTTCCATGTGCCGCATGGCCCCTGATATGTCCTTATCTCTCGTGTCTGCAGGCGCTGACCACGTAGGAGTGCAGCCTCGGCGGCCGACATGGAGGCGTCCCCTGACTCAGCCTGTGGCACTGGAGGGACATCTAGACGTTGCCTGCGCCACAGTGGAGGCTCCGTGTCCTGTATACCGGCACTGTGGCTGGGACCGGGTGCTGGCTCACTCACCAGTATGGCCACTTGTGCATCAGGAGGGGACTGTGTTTGGGTGGTGCAGGTCCCTGTGGTGGCTGGTCCTGAGTCCTCTGCAGGCTGGTGGCTGACCTGTGGCCCCTGGATGCTGTGGCTGGAGGTGGTGTCGTGTGGGAGACCTGTGGGACATAGGGAACACACTGTCAGTATCTACCATCTGTTATCTACTTCCTAATAAACGGTTGCCTATCAACTGCCTACTTGACTACATTGCCCATAATGCACCATGCAGGTGGTTGCTACTCTGAAATGGAGCTATTTTGGTTGTGCATGCTGCTGTGTACTAGGTGGGTGGGGGTATGGCAGATATGGGTGTCCATGCATGTCTCATGGTACTCACCGGTTGATGGTTCTGGCGCTGACTTGTCCAGCTCTCCCATCCCGGACACTGCCTCTGGCTCCAAGGTCTCCTCCACTCTTTCCTCCAGGGGTGTGGGTGGTGGTATGGTGGATGGTCCCCCTCCAGTGCCCCTCATCTCCCGGAGCCTCTCTGCCACCCTCTCCTTGGTCAGGGAGCACAGGTCATACCACCGTTTCTTCAGTTCCTCGATACTCCGGTGGCTCACACCCATGGAGTTGACCTTGTCCTGTATTTCAGTCCAGATCCTTTTTTTTTCCACCTCTGGCACACTGAGGGCTGCCCTCCCAAAAAGTTGTTCATGGTGCTGGCAGCATTCCTCAGTCAGCACCTCCAGTTCTTTTTCAGAAAATTTAAATTTGCGCTTTCTAGGAGTGTCTGCCATGGTAGCTGCTGTTCCTCCTGTTGGCAGTTCAGCAGTTTAAAATGGGTGTGGTCCTCCCTCCTCCCAGGTGTATTAGTAAACTTCCTGGCTGTGATGTCATCATCAAGAGCCAGGAAGTGTTTTCCAGAGTGTTCTGCTGCACCTGCATTCAATTTGCGGCACAGTCTCAATTTGCGACACCCACTAGCAATTTGCATGTTCGTTTTTTGCGCGGTCCTGGTTCAAAATGGAGAGAACACTGCAGGGGTATCATGTCGAAAACACACAGGCACCTCAGGGGGACGGGGAATGGGGGCACCTCAGCTGGAAAATGGTACAATGCCACTGCTCCTGGAGGGGGCTACATGCCAACTGCTTGGTCCTAGGGAGTGCAAAGTCACAGTCTCTCAAGTGGGTGGTTTGCCCACTGCTTGCTCCTGGGGAGTGCAAAGACACAGTCTCTCAAGTTGGTGGTGTGCTCACTGCTTGGTCCTGGGGAGTGCAAAGCCACGCTCTATCAAATGGGTGGTTTGCCCACTGCTTGGTCCTGGAGAGTGCAAGGCCACAGTCTCTCAAGTGGGTGGTTTGCCCACTCCTTGGTCCTGGGGAGTGAAAAGCCACAGTCTCTCAAGTGGGTTGTTTGCTCACTACTTGGTCCTGGGGAGTGCAAAGCCACAGTCTCTGAAGTGGGTGGTTTGCACACTGCTTGGTCCTGGGGAGTGCAAAGCCACAGTCTCTGAAGTGGGTGGCTCCTCCATTGGTTCTGGAGGGGGCTTTGTGCCCAGTGTGCTTCTTCCTGGCAAGGAGGGGCTGAGTGGATGCCTTCTTCCACTGGTTCTGGAGGGGGCTTTGTGCCCAGTGTGGCTTTGTTCCCAGTGTGCTTCATCCTGCCAAGGATAGGGTGAGTGGATGCCTTCTTCCACTGGTTATGGAGGGGGCTTTGTACCCAGTGTGCTTCATCCTGGCAAGGAGAGCCTGAGTGGATGCCTTCTTCCACCGGTTCTGGATGGGGCTTTGTGCCCAGTGTGCTTCATCCTGCCAAGGATAGGGTGAGTGGATGCCTTCTTCCACTGGTTCTGGAGGGGGCTTTGTGTCCAGTGTGCTTCTTCCTGACAAGGATAGGGTGAGTGGATGCCCTCTTCCACTGGTTCTGGAGGGGGCTTTGTGCCAGTGTGCTTCTTCCTGGTGAGGATAGGGTGAGTGGACGCCTTCTTCCACTGGTTCTCGAGGGGGATTTGTGCCCAGTGATGCAGCACTTGGGGGGTCCCAGGTCACAGTCCCTCACTTGGGTGTCAGAGCCACGAGATTTGCAATGGCCAGGATGCATGATACTCCATGGAGGCAGGGCTACAGTCCATCCGCCGGCAGCTATGGCTGCACAGGGTGGTAGTGGCTGTGCTGGTGGGGGTGCTGCCAGTGGTGGGGTGAGGCTCCAGCCCTTCCTCTGCAGCCTCAGATGGCTGCCCACTGGGGCAGCTGCTGCTGGCAGTGGTGCCACTTTCAGCGGTGCAGGTGGTGGTGCTCGCGGTGGGGCTAGCGGCGGTGCAGGTGGGGGTGCTGGCTGTGGTGCAGGTGCTGCCAGTGGTGGGGGAGGCTCCAGCCCTTCCCCTGCAGCCTCGGACGGCTGCCCACTTGGGGCTGCTGAAGCTGACAGTAGTGGTGCTTGCGGCGGTGAAGGTGGTGGTGCTTGTGGCTGTGCTTGTGGCTGTGCTTGCGGCGGTGCAGGTGGCGGTACTGCCCGCGGTGCAGGTACCGGTGCTGCCAGTGGTGGGGGGAGGCTCCAGCCCTTCCCCTGCAGCCTCAGATGGCTGCCCACTGGGGCTGCTGCTGCTGACAGTAGTTGTGCTTGGGGCAGTGCAGGTGGCCATGCAGGTGGCGGTGCTTGCGGCGGTGCTTGCAGTGGTGCAGGTGGTGGTGCTGGCCGCGGTTCAGGTGGCAGTGCTGGCGGTTGTGCTGGTAGCCACCAGGCCTTCATCTGTAGGCTCAAACGGCGGAAGTGCCTTGGCTGCTGTTCTGTGCTCCTTCCTACCCTTGGCAGATGGTGGAGTCACCTTGGGTTTGGCAGCTGGAGTTTTTGACGTGGCCTTGCTGGGTGGTTGTGGCTCCTTCTCCTTGCAGGATGCTGTCCCCTTCTTGACCTTGCCAGGTGGTGGGATGTTCTTGGCCTTGGCAGGGATTAGTGGCACACTGGCTGGGACAACGGGTGCCCCCTTAGAGCCTCTGACAGCTGCAGAAACCACAGCGGACGTGGACTTGGTGGCTGAGGTGCTAGACTGGGTTCTGGCCACCCTGACCCGAGGTGAAGGATGGGGGGTAGGGAAGAGGTCAGTGTTGGCTAGGAAAAGCTTCTTAGGGGCATTTGGGAAGGAAGAGGGTGAAGGTTTGGGATTGGAGGAAGAGGGAGTGGTTGTAGGTGGTGTCAGTCTGCTGTGTTTGGGTGCAGGTGCATGAGCTGGATGCTGTTGTGAGGTGGATGGCTGTGGGGTGGGTGTGTGCTTGCGTTTGTGTACTTTGGGAGGAGGGGTCACATACACAGTGGGAGAGGACACAGGGGACGTGTGAATGGATGTGGGGGCGGTGACTGCCAGTGAGGGGTGTGTAGTGATGGGTGTGCTGGTGATGGGTGTGCTGGTGATGGAGGTAGTGGATGAGGATGTAGTGGATGCATGTGTGAGTGGAGAAGCTGCTGGGAGGGCGGTGGATGACGAGGAGGCAGAGGGGGACACAGTCGAGGCAGTGGATGTTGGTGTGTCTGCATGGGGATGGTGCTTGTGTGAGTGCCTGTGAGATGAAGTGTGGTGCTTGTGCTTGCCTGAGTCACTTCTGTGTGTTGATTTGGGTGAATGCTGGTCTGACGGTGTGCTTGGGATAGGCTGGGGTGGAGGGGATTGACAGTGGGTAGAGGAAGTTGGAGGGGGTAGGCTGGAGACAGGGACAATGGCTGCCATCAGTCCGGAGGCCAGAGCCTGAAATGCTCTCTGTTGGGCCGCCACGCCTCCAGGTATGCATGTGTTTGTTACAAATGCCTCTCGACACCCTGGATGACATTCAGTATGGTTGAATGCCCAACATTGAGGGATCGCAGGATGTCAATAGCCTCCTCACTGAGGGCAGCAGGGCTGACTGGGGCAGGGTGTCTGGGGTGAAGGAGATGCCCACCCTCCTGGGTGAGCGGGCACAGGAAACACGCTGAGGGGCTGCTGGGAGGGCGGTGCTGGTAGGAGGGGGGCAGCTGTACCTGTTGTTGGGATGGGCCCAGAGGGGTCCGCCACCGCCAGGGAGCTTCCATTTTAGGAGGAGTTTCTGTCTGTAGTGTCCCCTCCTGTCTCTGTCATGGTGCTCCCCTCGCCCTCCATTCCACTGGTGCCCTCAACCTCGGTGGATTCAGCCTCCAGGCCCATGTGGGATGCAGCTCCCTCCGTCGCTGGTGCCTCTGCTCCTCTGCCAGATGATGTTAATGCACACAAGGACAGGGAGACAAAACATAAAGGGGGGGAGGGACAGAGGATACACTTGGTCAATGCCAGCAACAACACTACAGTTGGCGTACACAACACACAGGGAGCAGCCCTTTTCACTAGGCCATGCACTACAAGTTAAAAAGATAGTCACCAGTCCATGGTGTACGTAGCATAATGCCATCAGCTGCATACCTGAAACAAACAGTGCCCTGCCCAGTAGTAAATGCCCACTAACACCATTGGGGTTGGAGTGCCTTAGAGCCTGACCAACAAGGGACCTACCCTGCCATGTTTGCCCTGGCCTAGGGGCACCTACAGTCCACATCCCCCACCTAGGTAAAACCTTAATGCTCGCAAAGTCATGATTCTGAATCTGTACTCACCCCCTTGTGGCTGCTGTGATACTCTCAAGTGCCCATCCAACTCCGGATAGGCCACCTCCATCAAGGGGGTCAGGGTATGATGGGCACCCCTTCCTCATTGGGAGGCCAGCCCCAGCTGGGCCTCCGCTGTCTTCCTTGCCCAGGGGAGCAGGTCCTCCCACCGTTTGCGGCAGTGGGTGCTCCGCCTGTCAAAGACCCCCAGGGTCCGCACCTCCTTAGCGATGGCACGCCAAATACCCTTTTTCTGATGGGCGCTGACCTGCGGGAAAAATACATCAGAAAAGGGATTAGTCATACCGTCCGGACTGTCATACTCATGGCCCACCATATCCCTCTCATACCCTTACGCACATACATTGGCCACCATGCATGCAGCACTCTGCCCAGGACCCCTCAGCCCCCCACTACATGTGGCTTACACACACAGCACTCCATACCTTCATGGGCCACGCATCATGCTCACAGTGTACTCACCTGTTTGTCTGGAGGAGCATAGAGTAAAGAGTACTGGGGTAGGACCCCATCGACCAGTCTCTCCAACTCCTCCAAAGTGAAGGCAGGGGCCCTTTCCCCAGACACATGAGCCATTGGTGATCCCAGACACAGGTCACAGCAGCACTTGCAGTGTAGGTCTTCTCCTGTTGAAGGTCAGGTAGCAAGTGACTGAACAGTTAGAAAATGGTGGTCACGTCCACAGAGGTGCGTACCATCACCACCGGCGTACATTGCCATTGGCTCCTGGAACCCATAGGGTCTAATGTTAACCAATGCGAAGTTGTGCGGCGGTCGTCGACCACCGACCGCTACAGTGCACAACGCCAGCGGAATTACCTCATTTCCAACTGTCTCTTCTCACAGGTAAGGCAGCCGCCATTTCAGGGGGGTACAGGCCATGCACCTAACTGCGTCACAGCAGACATTGGCACATCAACTGACTCTTGAAATCACATACTGTTTCTGCAAAGGAAGAGATGCATCATTATTTCAACATATGTGTGACTATGACCCTCTGCTCACCGTTTTTCTGCCTAGACTTCAACCACTGAGGATGATAATGAGATGGAGACATCCTCTCGTGTACAGACCCCTGGTGGACCTGGCGACAATGAAGGACAGACACATTATCCTAACCTATAGACTTGATAGGGCCACATCCAAGAACTGGGTGCCCAATTGGAGCCAGACCCGATTTCAGCTATCCGCCAGCCTACAGGTATCCCTTTAGGTGGGTGGCACAACCAGTGCTGCAGGCCCACTAGTAGCATTTGGTTTACAGGCCCTTGGCACCTCTAGTGCACTTTACTAGGGACTTACTAGTAAATCAAATATGCCAATTGTGGATAAACCATTCAACAATACAATTTACAGAGAGCATATGCACTTTAGCACTGGTTCGCAGTGTAAAGTGCTCAGAGTTTTAAAGCCAACAAAAACAGGTTAGAAACAATAGGAGGAAGGAGGCAAAAAGATTGGGGATGACCCTGCAAAAGGGCAAATTCCAACAGGAGGCCATCCCCAGCTGGGCCTTAGCGGTCTTCCAGGCCCAGGGTCTCAGGTCCTCCCACATTTCCTGCAGTGGGTGCTCCGCCTGTTATAGACCCCCAGGGTCCGCACATCCTTGGCGATGGTATGCCACAATCCCTTCTTTTGATGGGCGCTGACATGCAGAGGGAACACAGAAGGTGGTACACCATGAACCTGACAATCCAGCCTGTCACAGATATGGCCCACAAAACGCATTTCCCCTCATGAGGCCCACACATGACCCGCACCCCTGTATTGATGCTGCCAAGAGACATACCCCCACCTGACACACTGCCAGCACACACACACATCTCCATGCAGTCATGTTGCATGCAACATACCCATGGTGTACTCATCTGTTGGTCTGGAGGCCCATACAACTGGCCCGACTGGGGTAGGACCCCGTCCACGAGGCACTCCAACTCCTCCGATGTGAAGGCTTGGGCCCTATCCCCTGTAGCACGAGCCATGGCAGGTTCCAGACAGAGGTCACAGCAGCACACGCAGTAGAGATGTCATTCTGTGGAAAGTCAGGAATCAAGTGAAGTGTTAGAAAGGAAATGGTAGTCATGGCCATGAACACCGTCACCACCGGCGTTGATCGTCTTTGGTTCCCAATACTCCACGGAGGGCCATGTTAGCCAATGAGGAGTTGCACTGTGGTGCGGGCCACCTTCCGCCATGACGCCAACGCCAGGGGTGCGAGATCACATCCACCTGTCCCTGAATACAGGACAGGTGGGTGCAATTTTCTAATGCTGGTACAAATTTACAGATTAATAAGTTTGTCATTGTAGTCGAATGTACTTACCTACACAGTTCCAGTGTCCAACATACAAACATGCTCTGTGTATACTGCTGTAGTGTGTTCATAATTCCTGTTGACACTCCTTTTCTACATTTGGGCCCCTTTTGTACCAACCACTTTGGAAGAATAGGAGGAGGCAAGCACCTGTGTATAGAACTCTTGTGGACTTGGCTACACTGGAGGACCGGAACATCATACTCACCTATCGTTTGGACAAGGCCACATTCAGAGATCTGTGTGCACAATTGGAGCCTGATCTGCTACCTGCTATCCGTAGCACCACAGCAATAGCCCCTCTTGTGCAGGTGCTCTCAGTGCACCATTTCCTGACAAAAGGCTCTTTCCAAGTGACAGTGGGCTTGGCTGCAGGGATGTCATAGCCAATGTTCTCTATTGTGCTTGCAAGTGTTTTGTCTGTCTTGCTCAGACACACGTGCACCTACATCGCATTCACCCAGTTAGATGAATTACCCACTGTGAAGGCTGGATTCTATGCAGTAGGACATATACCTCATGTCATTGGGGCCATTGACGGGACCCATATTGCCTTAAGCCCCCCTACGGCCAATGAACAAGTGCACAGGAATCAGAAGAGTTTCCACTCACTCTATGTCTAGATGGTGTGCCTGGTTGACCAGTACATCTCCCACGTCACTGCCAAGTATCCACGGTCAGTGCATGATGCCTTTGTCCTGAGAAATAGCAGTGTCACGCAGCTGATGGCACAAATACAGAGGCACAGAGGGCCTCATTATGACATTGGTGCCAAATCCTGCCAACATACCGTCGCCGTAGCTACTGATCATCCATCGAATTATGACCGTAGGCAGAGTTCCGCCAGAAGGCTGGCAGAATTCCGGCTATGGTCATGGCAGTGGGTGGCGGTAAGGTGACTCAGCAGCAGCGGCACGCCAGCAAAACGTTGCTTACCATATCATGGCCCATGATACGGCCTGGCGATGTTTTGCAGGCAGACGCTGCTGCTGGCAGCAGCGATGCGTCCCCTCTCCTGCCGGAGGACCCCGGCAAGCAAGTAAGTCGGGTTCTCCGACAGGAGAGGGGTGTTGTGAGTGTGTGTGGGGGTGTGTGTGACTGTGTTTGAATGTGTGCATGCATGTGTAATGCGTGTGTGCATAGGTGGGTGTGTGTGTACATGCATGTTGTGTTGTTTGATTGCGTGTGCGCCTGGATGTATGTTTGTGAGTGTTGCTGTGAGTCTGTATGAATGTATGCATACGTGGGTGAATGTGTGTATGGGTGTGTATGTATGTGCGTGTGTATATGTGGGGTGGTCAGGATGGGGAGGGGGAGGGTGGGGAGAACTCTGGGGAGGGGGCGGGAGAGACCACTATCAGTGCCAAGGGAAGGAATTACCTGGCACTGATAATGCCTACCGCCCTGGTTACCGTGGCGGTACAGAAACCACGGAAACTATGGCGGTGGGCGGGGTCAAAATGCAATGGGTGGCCTAGTGACGTCTGCCGGGCTGGAGACTGTACGTTACCGCTGTGGCGGTCGGTGTGCTAACTTGGCGATTTGGCTTTGGCCAAACCGCCAATGTCATAATAGTGGAAGTCTGTACCGCCAGCCTGTTGGCGCTAATACCTCCACTACTACACCGACCACTGGGGTCATAATGACCGCCAGAGTGTGGCCAATAGGTGAGCCTGTGTTCTCACCCAATGTCTGTGAGTGTATGCCTTCAGGAATCATAGCCCATGCCATTGCGTAGGGCTAATGTGTGTCCCTTACTTCTTGCAGGTGATTTCCCTGATACCCAAATTTGTCCTGGCTCATGACCCCTGTGAGGAATCCGAGAACAGGGGATGAAAATAGGTACAATGATGCCCATGGGCGTACCAGGAGGATTGTAGAAAGGACCTTCAGTCTCCTGAAGGATAGGTTCAGGTGCCTCCATCTGACAGGTGGACCCCTGTGCTACTCCCCTGAGAAGGTCAGCATGTACCCTATCTGCAGGAGGGGCGGGGACAATGCAGCTGTGGCAGTAGTGGACATTGAGGACAGTGAGGAGGAAGAGGAGGTGGATGTGGGCAACAGGTCACATTTGATTCAGCAGTACTTCCAATGACACTCAAGTAAGACTGTTGAACTAAGCAATACTACATTTTAGGGTTGTACTGTGTGACTGCAGCATGATGCCAGTCGTTTTCTCTGCATCCCACCTGACTATCACCTATATCTTTCCTTATTGAAGATGTTGGTGTTGTTCTAACAGTGTACTGCAGTGATGTGTACAGATTGCTGAGACACATTTGTTGGATGGGTCAACATGTTACTGGGCATTATAATCACAGGATCATGCAGTTCATTACAGTTCTATACATTGTACACTACCTGTGGATATAGCACTATTACTCAAGTTGTGCCCAAGGGTGTTTATTGAAAACTGTTCTACAGTGGGAAGTGCAATAGAGTGGGGTGATGGTTGGGAATAGTCCAGAGTAGTGGTCCAGTCTGTTTGTGGCACAGGTCCAGTGTCCAAGGGGCCATGGAAAGGGGAGCAATGGCAGTTCAAAGTGGACAAGGTGACACAGTGGAACATAAGGGGGACATTCAGGAGGGCCTCATTTCCTGGCTGTGGTCTTTGTCTTGGCAAGTGTCTCTGGTGTCTGTCTGGGTCGCAGAGAATGTTTGCGGGGTGGTTCACCTTCTGCAGGGGGAGGGGTGCTGGTGGCTAATGGAATGAGCTCCCTGGTGTGATGTCTATTCCCTCATGATGTTGGCCACATCACTGACCACCCCTGCTATGAAGACTGTGGTTGTGTTCAGGGCCTGCAATCCTTTCTTGATCTCCTGGTGGTGCTCCTGCTGCAGCTGCTGGTTCTATGGCATGATGTCTATCACCTGACCCATCTTGTCCTGATATTGTTGGTAAGCCCCTAAGATATTAGAGTGCCTCCTGGACAGTCGGTTCCCTGGGCCTGTCTTCCCCCTAGTGCACAGCTGTCCTTCGAGTGTCCCTGCCCCCCTGTGCCTGTGTCCCCTGAATGGTGTGCCCACTGCCACTGACCCCAGGACCCTCAATGTCTTGCCTGTGAGGTGTGGACTGGGATCCCTGTGCGGGTGGGCACACTGCTGATTGAAGTGTCCTGGAGACAGGGTTCTGGAAACGTTGGGTGGCTACTGTGGTGATGGATACCAATGGGGGAGGCTCTGTGGTGGAGTGGGTGTGGGCTGGGGTATCCGACTGACCAGTGGTCCCTGATGGGCCAGGTAGTTCATCCAGATCCAATACTCCAGAGTTGTTATTATCACTGGGGCATCTTCTGGTGGGTGACTGGGTAGCCGTGATACCTCCTCGCCGCAGAGGATGTAAGTGGCGTATTATCCTACATGTCTGTGACATATTCTGCATCCCTAGCTTTCTCTGTATTATTGCTGTAGTCCTGTCTCCTTTGATTGTGTATGGTGATGTATTGTGGAATTGTAAGTTCTCAATGCTGTGCATGCATTGGTGGTGGGTGTACATGCAGGGCTGAAAGGGATGTGCATGCAGTGGGTATGGCATGCAGGGCTTTGCATTTAGGTTAGTTAATTGTGGTGGGGCACTGTGTGGGACAGAGTGGAGTGATGGGTTTCAGGGTGAAGGGTGGTGGTGGCATGCAGGTATGGGGGGAGGGATAGGTATTATAATTGACTCACCAGTGTCCAGTCCTCTGGCAACTCCAGTGAGTCCCTCAGGATTGCCTAGTCTTGCTCCTCCCATGCTGAAGCCGTGGGGGAAGAGGTGGGGGTCCACCTCCTGTCCTCTGGATGGTGAGCTAGTGCCTTGCTGCTATGGAACGTACCTTCCCCCGTAGGTCGTTTCACCTCTTTGTGATGTTGTCCCTTGTTCGTGGAAGCTGTCCCACTGCGTTCAACCGGTCCACGATTCTCCACCATAGCTCCATCTTCCTGGCAACGGGGATCTTCTGGATCTGTGCTCCAAACAGCTGTGGCTCTACCCTGACTACTTCCTCCACCATGACCCGCAACTCCTCTTCGGTGAAACGGGGGTGCCTTTGTAGGGACATGGGTGTTGTGTGGTGTGTGTTGTGCAGAGTGTGTTGAGTAATGTGGTGGCATGTGGGGTGTGTGGTGCTTGACGGTTAAATGGGTGGTTATGGTGTGTGTCTAGTTGTCTCTGTGATTTGTGTGGAAAGCTATTGGGGTCTTTTCATGTTAGCAAAGGATTATGGTTGATATGGGTGTGTGTTTTATAGTGCTGTTGGTGGGTGTGTGGAGTGTGTGTAATTGTGTCAGGTGCAGAATTTTTGTACTGGCCAATGTTGTCTCATTTTGTCTTTGGGTGGCCTTATCTGCTGCAGCGGTGTTTACCGTCAATGGTTTACTGTCCTTGAATGTCTGCTGTGGTGATTGGTGGGTCATTATTTGGAGGGCGTAATGTTGGTGGTGTAACGGTATGGGTGGTAGTACCGCCAGTTTATCACGTTCACTGGGTTTGGCGGATTTGTGGTTGTGGCTGTTTTCTGTCGAATTTTTATGTCTTGTCATAATGTGGCAGACGAATGTCCACCTCCGAGGAGGTATGCTAGCGGCAGTCAACAGCGGTATCCGTTATTTACCACCAATGTCATAATGAGGGCCTTATTCTTTTAAAAATTCATATCTTGACTTGTGTATGTTGGATTTTTGTTGTTTTAGTCTTGTTTGATTTAGATAAATAATACCTATTTTTCTAAACTGGTGTGGTGCCCATTTTGTAGTGTTTTCACTGTATTACTCTGTTTGTTGGTACAAATACTTTACACATTGCTTCTGAGATAAGCCTGACTGCTTGTGCCAAGCTACCAAGGGGGTAAGCAGGGGTTATCTAAGTGTGTTTCTCCATTACCCTGACCAGAGTGAGGGCCCTTGCTTGGACAGGGGGGTGATCTGATTGCCAACCAAAAACCTCATTTCTAACAAAACAAATATTTGTTTCTACAATATTTAGGTATAGGGCAGTTTGAACGGTTGGTGAATTATAAGGGTTGGGATAATCACAGGCTAAGCTCTCATCATTTAGTGTCAGTTATGTGACATTCTATATTTCTTCATATCATTCAAATCTTTTGTCAAGAACATGCTTTGTGACAGCGCCTTTTCTTCGGAGCTCAAAGAACAGCTTTCAGTGTTCCTCATTAGTTGGCATTGGTTGACCACAAAGGAATCTGCACCCCCAGAAGATAATTTGTCTGTGCACCCATGCCTGGCTTTAGGGCAGTGCGAACGGTGCTGCCACACAGGGTGCTGACCTCAGAGGGGTGCTGTGTTTAGAAATGAGTTACAAAACTTGCAATTTAAAAGCACCTGATGAAAAGCTCCTTGTGCGTCCAGGCTCCAGGTAACAATTAAAATGTCAAGATACATCTTGAGAGTAATGTTCCTGCTATGGAGAGAGATGGGAGTTTTGTACAGCGGCAGCATTGACTCTCTATAAAGTAGCTTAGAGGGATAATATACCTGCTGCAAAGAACAGAACTAAATTTTAAGTGGATAGCTGAGTGGATTAGTAAAGCCAGCCTTTATAAGCTCTTCAAAACAAATGAAATATATGTGAGAGGGGCTATGGAGAGATGAGGGGCACATTTGCAAAAAAAGGGAAACATTAGATTGACCCTCGATTGACACATAGGTGAGTGCAGAAACATTGCTAACTGATATCCAGCTGTGAATGCTTCAGTACTAACCCCTTCGTCAGGTTCTTATGGATTGGACCTGCTGGAAGACCCTTCTCTCCCATAACAACAGTGGAGGTGCAAAAGCAAAAAACACACCTGGTAGGAATCGGGTGCCATAAGTAAAGGACATGAGAGAAAAATAATGGACTGCATCTCTCTCTCTGCAAGGATTGTCACAGGCTGAAGGTGGCACGGGGTAAACTGGCTGTGTGGAGGAATAGTACGCCACTCACTGGCTTTTGGATAAATGGAAGTCCATTGATAAGTATATGGGTAATCGCCGGAGTGCAACGTTAAAGTATATGAGCAGCGCAGATTTACAGGCTTCAGTAGAAGATCTTGTTATTACGATGAGCTCTCCGCAGGAATAATACAAGACAGGAACCCCAGGACTTCACCCTATTTCAGAGCAGCCAAGAGCTAAGGTGGTAAGAGAGAAAGATATCTAAGGGCATTGAGCACACACAGCTCAATACAAACTGGAAGAGAGGGTCTGAAGTGAAATCTAATCTGAGGGAATTTAGAAGAGAACACCACCAGACACTTGGGAGGAGTAAATGGGTGTGAATTGATACAAAGTGGAGAACTACAACCAATGAAACATTACCAGGTGGGGACTCCATTTTTATTGTGTTTTGCCCTGTTGTTCTGTAATATATGCACATTAATCAGTTTCTCACGACAATAGTTTTTGCAGTATCATGGCATAAGGATACTTTCCCCTTGAGTACACCAGAATTACCAGGTGAGGTTAATTTGGCTGGGTATTTGGGAGGGCATTTGCTACTGGTGCTGAGACATTTTTGACTTTCATGATAATGAATACAATTCATACCTTGGCAGATGAACTTGTGGACCATATTTTACCAAGCCAAAGGGCATTTTTTATAATATAAACTGAGATGGTGTTGTAAGGATTTTTGAAGGAAGAAGAGATTGCGCTGCTATTCATGAACCTATGGAAGGGTGTGACTTACTTACAAATATATAAGTAATGACTACATTTCAACAACTGAACAATAATATAATGTAAGTGTGTTGTACTGTAGTGTGAAAGTATTTTTATAGCGCTTACTACCCCTAGTGAGGCGCTGAAGTGCTTTTCGGCAAGTAGCACCCTACTGCAGAACCCAAGAGGAATTAGTGGTGGATTAGTATAGGGAAATATGAGTACAGTTTTAGTATTATTATGAGTTAATTTGAGAAGAGGATATGTGAGTTTGTTAGTTGGATTGACTAGAGTAATGGAGGGATAGAGGAGTGAAGAATCCAGAAGTGTTAATTGGGACTTTATAGTAATAGGGTGAAGCTTGGGATGAGTAAACGGGAGATGGAGGAGGGAAGAGTCTGTGGAAAGGGTTAGGAAGATCATAGTAGCAAGAGGGGGCTTTTATGAGTCAAAGGTGAGGTAAATGGAGGAGAATTTAGTAGGGTTTTTTGGAAGATCATGGTAGTAAACTGAGGTTTGGGTGATCTAGATGCGGAAGAGGAGGGAAGAGCTTAGGCAGAGTTATTTTAGAGATGAAAGTAGTAGAATGGGTTTGGGATGTGTCAGAGTGGGGATGGAGGATAGATTGATAGAGACATGACATATGGTGATTGGTAGACAAAGTAAAGCTTACAAGAGAGTACATTTATATTATTTTTATTTATTTATAATTTTATTTACATATATATACTTTTTAATCATTATTTTAAATTTTCTTTAATTTATTTATTCATTATTATTTTGTTTAATTTTATGTATAGATTTTATTTTATTCATTTTTATTAAATTTTTCTCTAGTACAGTAGGACTAGAGTAATAAATAAATGGATATGTAAATACATAGTATGGGAATATATGTTGAAGAAATATAATAATGGGTATAAAAATATGAGAAGAAAGTAGTATTGTATAAAAACAGACTTTATTTGCAGTTAATTAATGAGTGTACTTTTCTAACATTTATTTCTTGTCTCAATTTTTGAATAGTGAAATGCTCATGATAATAAAACGTGATCAGTGTGATATAAAAATGAGAGCAGGGGTTCATAAGTATCTAATATAACCAGTTATCTAGGAGCTATGCAATGACCTATGAACATGTTAAGCATAGATTAACATACACATATATATGTATACACATGCATACACACACATATACATATATATATATATATATATATATATATATATATATACAGGTACACACACATATATATATGTGTATATTTATATATATATATATATATATATATATATATATATATATATATATATATATATATATATACATCCACATACATATTTAATCATGAGTAAATATACATTTGTTAAACAGGCTTAAAGAGTATGTGTGTATTTTATTGTTATGACATAGTAGCGATACATATTTCCTAAAGAACTATACATATCTAGAATATACACATAATCAGATTAAAAATATTTATCAACACTTGCATATGCAGTCCATTGCTATTTGAATATGGTGTTATGAAGGAAAGAGACAACTTTGAGTAGTCTTCTGAAGACAAGATAGTTATCTGTGGATCTTTTATTTGGGGGTAATGAATTCCATAGTTTGGCTGCAGGAATGGAGAAGGATGTACCACCTATAGTCTTTTTATGGGGGTGTTCTAAGGCAGGGTACCAATCCTGAGCAGAGATTTCTTTGTTGAATGTATTTGGTTATTTTGTTTCTGATAAAAACCAGTACTGTTCCATGTATAGCTTTGTAGGTGATACAAAGCAGCTTGAAGGTGGATCTTCTGGCAATGGGTAACCAGTGTAGAGCTCTTAAGGCAGGGGAGATGTGGGGTTGTGGCTTTACATGTAATAGTAGCCTGGCAGCGTAGTTCTGAATACATTGTAGTTTTTTCATAATAGAGATGATCCATGGTAGAGACCATTGGCATAATCCAGTTTGGATGGTAGAAGAGAGATAGTAGCCTGCACCTTGTGTGGAAATCCGAGGTGGGGGAAGATGCATCACAGAGTCTTCAAGGTGATGAAGCTTGTTGGTGCTAATTTGTCCACTTGGGCATTCATTGTTAACTTGGAGTCCATGATAATTGAAGAGGTGGTTTGAGATCGTCAGGCCAGGTGCACAGTGGGTCATAGTTTTTTCAGTAACCACATATGAGTATTTCCGTTTTGGAGACATTTAGGCCCGTATTTATACTTTTTTTGTGCCGCCTTTGCGTCGTTTTTTGACGCAAAAACGGCGCAAACTTGCAAAATGCCATTGTATTTTGTAGGTTTGCGCCGTTTTGCGCCAAAAATCGGCGCAAATGCGGCGCTAAAAAAAGTATAAATACGGGCCTTAGTTTGAGATGGTGCTAAGTCATCCACTGATCAATGGCACTCAAGCAACTGAAGATCTGTGAGCTTTCAATGTCTTTCGGGCATTCCAATTTAAGTAGTGTTTGTGTGCCATCTGCATAGTTGTAGCATGTGAGCTGAAAATCATTGATCAGTTATGGTGATGATATCATGTAGATGATGAAAAGCAAAGCTGAGATCATTGATCCTTGGGGGACCCCTGCTTTTGTGAGGTACGGTTTGAATGAGAAGGGGGGAGCATAGATAATATTAGTTCTGTTTTGAAGGTAGGATGTAATCCAGTTGAGAGCAGTCCATTTTATGCCGGCTTCGTGGAGACTTTGGATAAGGGTGTCATAGTCAACTGTATCAAAGGCAGCCAAGAGGTCCAAGAGAAGTAGTGCACCGACTCCATTGTGATTGACTGTATTTTTAAGCTCATCCTAGATTGCTATGAGTGCCGATTTAGTGCCTCTTCCTGGGTGGAATCCAGTTTGGTAGTCTGAAAGTATAGACTTATCTTCAGTGAATTGTGACATCAGGGTGAATGCTGCTCTTTCTACCAGTTTGTCCAGGAAAGGTCCCTTTGTGCTTGGTCTATAGTTGTTGGGGTCCTGTGGGTCTAGGTTTATTTTCTTTAATAATGGACATATGTATTCCTTTTTCAGGAAAGGTTCCTGTAGTTAAAGAGTTGTTGATGATTCTTCTTACAGGTGTTGCAGCAGAAGTAGATAAAAGAATGTTCTTGAAGTTGTGTGGTAGACAAGGGTCAGAAGGGCAACCGGAAGGCCTGCTTGCTTTGACCAAATCCATAAAACCTTGTTATATTGGTTTGAAGGAGTGTAGAGGCTGGGTTGGTTTATTCCTACAGGGGCTTTTAAGAAAGGGGTTGGTGTTGATGGTTTTCCTCTGTTTTAAATAGGAGCCCAAACCTTGAGAAGTGGGATGACTTCCTTCCATGCATTTAGGTTTCTGAAATTCATTGAGAATTTTATAAAATTCTTTGGTTGCAGACCTAGCATTTTGGATTCTGTCTGAGTAGCACCCTTTTTTAGCTTTTTTGATTGATGATTTGTATATTCCTTTAGTTTGTGTAGCTGCAGTTTGTCTTGAATGTTGCTTGTTTTGAGCCTGGTCTGCCGCAACCTTCTGATGTGTTGGTTTATCATTTTAAGTTTTGTGTTTCTCCAAGGTATTGTTTTTCTTTTGTCCTGTTTAGTTTTTCTGAGCAGTATTAGGATATAAAAAGCGTCCTGTAGCCACTCATAACGTTTTGGAACAGAATTAATTGTATCTAGATCTGTGTTGGCCATTAGTTGTGTTTCTAAGTCATCAAAATTGAGTTTGCTCCATGGTCAATGCATGCACGTATGTAAGTAGTTGTGGGGTGTGTTGATTTGTGGTGTTTTATGTTGGAAAGTTATCAAATGGTGGTCTGACCATGCGATTGGTGTGATGCTATGAATGGTAACTAGTTCAGGCTTAGCAAAAATTACACCTAGGATGTGTCCAGCGATGTATGTGGGATTGTGTACAATCTGATGTAGGTTTGATGCGACTAGGCCAGTGGTGATACCTTTTGGATGGGGCATATTGGGTTTGTCAGACCCATTATTTAGGTCGTCAAGAATGCATAGGTTTGAGCATAATATATTAAGGTTTGAGACTGTATTGAGAAAAGCATTTGGAAATGTTGAGTTGTTAGGTGGAGGTCTGTAAAGGAGGAGAAATTTACAGGCAGGAGTTTTAGTAGGGTGGCATCTGGTGAAGAGGGCTTCACAGCCTTGTATGGAAATGTTGTCTGTTTTACTGAGATTTATTGCTTGTTTGAATACAATAGTTAGTCCACCTCCTCTCTTGCCTATACAGTTTTGTGTGATGGTTTGATAGCCCGGAGGAAAAGCTTCATGAAACACTGGGGCCATGTCATCTCGCAACTATGATTCTGTTATGAATAGTAAGTCAGGTTGTGTGTTCGTGAGCAGGTTATACATGTGGTGCTTGTTTTTTCAGAGTGATCGAGCATTTATGATCTGGCAGTTTAGAAAAAGTGTGTTAGTGGCACTGTTTTTTGATTAGGAGAGGGTTGAGCAGTACATTTTGAGCTTGTAGCAGGTGATATTAGTTGTGATAACTGTGTGAGGGCCACAATAGTCCGGTTTTTCAACATAGTGTTCCTCTTCCAACAGCATTAGGAGGCATTTTGTTGGGTCTCTGTCTGTCAGTGGTGGACTTGGTGGCTGAGAGAGACATGAATAGTGTACTTTTTTCTGTAGGGTAGCCCTATTATGGAATTGACAAGGGGAAGTGAAGTAGTTAATAGTGGCATGTTGTTTATTTTGTTTGTGTCTGTTTAGTGTGGAAGTAGTATGGGTTAGGGGTGGTGGCGGAGCATGTAGATCATAATGTAAGGCTCTAAACTGTGAAATTAATGACCGACGGCGGTGACGGTGGTGAGTACTGCACCTACAACACGGGAGGGAGGAAAAAGAGAGTGACACACACAAGCAATACGCAACACCCCCACCCCCACCCTCACCCACAACAGCACACACACCAATACATGCTGAAACATTACATTTACACCCCTCAACCCCACCGGAAGAACGCAAGGACAAAAGGAAATGAGTTGAACAACTGTAATCATGTAAAATCCATTAGTCAAATATTTTATATACACTATAAACAAATATGTACACCAAAGATTTCAAGTCCAGGTACTGCACCACTATAGTCCGTGAACCACTGGGCCCAAAATGCATGGGCGAGGCCCACACAAGATACCCGATCGGAGAGAACACTGCAGGGGCATCAGATGGAAAGAAAACAGGCACCTCAGGGGGAAGGGAAGGGGGGGCACCTCAGCTGGATGAGTGCACGATGCCAGCTCCACGAGGGGGCTTCATGCCCATTGATGTATCCTGGGGAGTGCAAAGCCACAATCTCTCAAGTCTCTCCAGTGGTTGGTTTGCGCACTGCTTTATCGGTGCAAAACCACAGTCTCTCAAGTCTCTCCAGTGGCTGGTTTGCCCACTCCTTTATCCTGGGGAGTGGAAAGCCACAGTCTCTCAAGTCTCTCCAGTGGGTGGTTTGCCCACTGCTTTACCCTGGGGAGTGCAAAGCCACAGTTTCTCAAGTCTCTCCAGTGGGTGGTTTGCCCACTGCTTTATCCTGGGGAGTGCAAAGCCACAGTCTCTCAAGCGGATAACAGTCTCCACTGGTTCTGGAGGGGGCTTTGTGCCCAGAGTGCTTCATCCTGCCAAGGACAGAGATAGTGGATGACATTCTCCACTGGTTCTGCAGGGGGCTTTGTGCCCAGAATGGTTCATCCTGCCAAGGACTGAGGTAGTGGATGTGATACGCCACTGGTTCTGGAGGGGGCTTTGTGCCCAGAGTGCTTCATCCTGCCAAGGACTGAGGTAGTGGATGTGATACTCCACTGATTCTGGAGGGGGCTTTGTGCCCAGAGTGCTTCATCCTGCCAAGGATAGAGATAGTGGATGCCTTTCTCCACTGGTTCTGGAGGGGGCTTTGTGCCCAGAGTGCTTCATCCTGCCAAGGACAGAGGTAGTGGATGTGACAGTCCACTGATGGTGGGGCAACATGGAAGCTGCCCAGACCCCTGGAACTGACCACCGACCTCGTACGAATGACCACTAGGGATGGCAGCCATGTCTGCGGTGGTGCCACTGGCTCAGGATGTGGCGTGGCCGCTGGCGGTGCTGGTGGTGAGCTCAGTAGCGGCAGTGCTTGCGGCAGTCATTGGGCAGCGGTGCTGGTGGTGGGCTTACTGACCGCAGTGCTGCTGAAGGGCTCAGTATCTTGGGTGCTGGCGGCGGTCTTGTCCGCTGTACAGGTTTGCAGCGACATTGACTTGCCTTTTTTTTCAGGCCCTTCTCCACCGTGGATGGTGGCGCAGCTGTCTTGCCACTCCCAACTGTTGCCTTGGCTGAGCCCTTGGTGGCAGGTGTTTTGGCCTTCTCCCTCCGGGATGTGGGCAACCTCTTCTGTTTTGGAGGTGGGGGAATGTCATTGGACTTGCTCCTTGGGATACTGGCAGCCCTATTGCTTGGCGCACTACAGAATCCGGATATTTCTTGCACCACTGTGCCCGGTGATGTGGTGGCTGAGGTGCTGGTTTGGAACCTGGAAAGGCGGGCCCTAGGGGACGGACGGGGAGGGAGGTGTAGGGAAGAGGTCAACATTTGAGAGGAAACGCTTTTTTGACACACTGGGACGGGTAGATGGAGGGGGTTTGGGAGTGGAGGAAGAGGTAGTTATTGTAGGAGGTGTTCGTATGCTGACTTTGGGTGAAGGTGCATGGGCTGAAGGCTGTTGTGAGGTGGATGGCCGTTGGGTGGGTGTGTGGCTGCGTTTGTGTAGTTTGGGAGGAGGGCTCACAGACACACTGGGAGAGGACACAGGGGATATGTGAATGGTAGTGGGAGTGGTGACTGCACGTGAGCGGTGTGTGGTGATGGGTGTGCTGGTGATGGAGGTAGTGGCTGAAGATGTAGTGCATGCAGGTGTGAGTGGTGACGTGACAGGGACGGAGGAGGGAGACGTGGAGGAGGGGGACACAGTGGAGGCAGTGGATGTTGGCATGTCTGCATGGGTATGATGCTTGTGTGAGTGCCTGTAGGATGTGTGGTGCTTATGTTTGCCAGAGCCACCCTTGTGTGTTGAGGTGTGTGCATGCTGATCTGATGGTGTGCTTGGGATAGGCTGAGGTACTGGGGATTGGGTCTGGGTGGAGGAAGTTGGAGGGGGGGCTGCCTGGCCAGAATGAATGCCCTCCAGGTATGCAATGGTCTGTTGCAGCTGCCTCTCTACACCCTGGATGGCATTCACAATGGTAGACTGCCCAACAGTGAGGGATCTCAGGAAGTCAATAGCCTCCTCACTGATGGCAGCAGGGCTGACTGGGGCAGGGCCTGAGGTGCCTGGGGCGAAGGAGATGCCCACCCTCCTGGGTGAGCGGCCACGGGACAAACGCTGAGGGGCGGCTAGGAGGGCGGTGCTGGTAGGGGGGGTGGCGGCTATACCTGTTGATGCGGGGGGCACAGAGGGGCCCGCCACCGCAAGGGGGCTCCCATCAGAGGAGGAGTGGGTGTTGCTGGACTCTGCTCCTGTCCCCACCATGGAGCTCCCCTCGTCATTCGTCCCACTGGTGACTTCTGACTCCGTTGTCTCGGCCTCCAGGGCCATGTGGGATGCAACTCCCTCCTGCTCTGGTGGCACAGCTCCTCCCCCTGATGATCCTAATACACACAAGAATAGGGAGACCACAAAAAGGGGGGAAGAAAGAAGAAAGACTTAGCACTTAGAGTTCCCTAATTAATCACAGAGACATGGGGTACATGGCCTATGCCCGATTGCTGCACACCTTGAAGTCACAGGAGCCTGACTAGGTGTTGATGGCTCTTACGTATCAAAAAATGGTGGGGTAGGGAGGAGAATTCGGGAGCGCAACCAGGGGTAGGAGCAACTACCGACGGCCGTCCACCAACCTCTTGTCACTTGGACCAGGCCTAAGGTCTGCGTGATCCCATGAAGCCTTATCCCGAATTGGGAGGGGCGATGAATAGGATTGACACTGTGGGTCATAATGGACTGATGTAAGTGACTGACTGATTTTTTGCTTTCACTTATTAGTTGTTATAGGCAAGATCATTTTTTGTATTTGTATGTGGAGAAGCATCATCATATTTAGGTCCTGAGGAAGCGTCAGTGGATCCTATGTGGACCGAATAGACGCGAAACATGTCGACCCAATTTCTAAGGGGGGTCTTATAGTTTTTGACCACCCATTTATGTGAGAAAAGTCGGACATCATATCGACACTGTTCTCCAGATAATTGTTTTAATCTTGGCCTGCTCTCTGCACCAATTAAAGAAAATCTTGCAGATAGGTTATGAGCCAATTTTAGCTTGGTCTATTATTTTTTCTTGCTCTCCTTCCTTTCCTTACTTACCTATGGGATAGTGAGGCATCATCATAAAAGAACTCCGGCAAAGAGCCCCCCGAAAGGGTGGTGCCCGTCAGACATTGCAGCGCCAGTCTGACGAGGAGCTTGTCCGATGATGAAGCATGACACCCATTTGGGTGTGTGAGGACTCTTGCTCCTATTGAATAGGATTCTCTATTTAATAGGTTAACCTTACACTCTCCCTGTGTGTTTTCCTTCCTTCTGTTAGCATTTAGGAACAGTGCATTTCATTATTAGGAGTTGATGGCTCTTACCACTGGTAGGGTTGGGGAGCCACTTAGCTTGCCTCACAAAGGGTCCTTGCCAACAAAGCTTGCCCTGGTCTAGGGGAACCCACTGCCCAGCTCCCCCACCCAGACACATCCAATGTGCGCAGAGTTAGACGGATGTGACGGTACTCACCCCTTTGTGACTGCTGTGATGCCCTCAATCGCTCATCCAACTCCAGATACACCACCGCCAGGATCCGGAACATCAGAGGGGTCATGGTGCGACGGGCACCCCTCCCATGTTGGGAAGCCATCCCCAGCTGGGCCTCCGCTGTCTTCTTGCTCCAGCGGCGAATGTCCTCCCATCTTTTCCGGCAGTGGTGGACCCCCAGGGTCCGGACGTCCTTGGCAATGGCACACCAAATATCCTTCTTCTGGTGGGTGCTGACCTAGAGGAATAGTACAGGGCAAAAGAAAAAACTGTAACCGTCTGGACCATCATAGTGATCGGCCCATGTTCCCACCCTTGCCCAGACGCACATACACTCACCGTCCGATCATGCAAGCTTCATCCCCCCACGCCTGTATCTTCCATCCACACCACTCCAAACAGGCATTGCCCGTACAGCATGCTCACAGTGTACTCACCTGTTTGTCTGGAGGACCGTAGAGTAGTGTGTACTGGGGGATGACCCCATCCTCTAGTTTGTCCAACTCCTCTGATGTGAAGGCAGGGGCCCTTTCCCCAGACACATGAGCCATCGTCCCTTCCAGACTGAGGTCACAGGAGCACTTGCAGTGTAGGTCCTCTCCTGTTGAAGATCAGGTATCAAGTGATTGAACAGACAGAAAATGGCGGTCACGTCCGCGGCGGTGCATACCGTCACCGCCAGCGTACATCGTCATTGGCTCCTGGGACCCATAGGGTCCAATGTTAACCAATGCAGGATTGCGCCGCGTCTTCGAATGCCTATCGCAATGGTGTACGCCTGCGCAGTTACCTCATATCCCCTTGCCCCACATTACAGGTCAGGCAGCCGCCATTTCAGGGGGCCACATGGCATTAATTTTAAATGCGTCACAGATATCTAGGCCTTGCATACACACAGAGACAGGCACATAGCGGAGTGACAAATGTGTGCAATAAAACTGTATTGTTCCTACCTAAGTGTTGGCTGACTCTGTGCTCGCTGTTCTCGTCCATAGGGCACGTCCGCTGGGGCAGGTGATGAGATGGCGGCATCCTCCTGTGTACAGACTGCTGGTGGACCTTTCGACAATAGAAGAGAGACATGTAATAGTCACCTACAGACTTGATCGTGCCACAATCCATGAACTGTGTGCCCAGTTGGAGCCAGACCTGATTTCAGCTATCCGCCATCCCACAGGAATCCCCCCTCTAGTGCAGGTACTGTCAGTATTCCATTTCCTGGCAAGTGGGTCTTTTCAAACTACAGTGGCCATAGCATCAGGGATGTCTCAGTCAATGTTCTCAAACGTGTTGTCCAGAGTGTTGTCTGCCCTGCTGAAACACATGCGCAGCTACATGCGATGTTGGGCGGATATCCTCGACAGGCAGCAGGACCTGCTCAACCTGCTAGGTGTTCAGATTCCGGGGCTCAGTGAGCAATAATTGTATTACATGTTGAGTTTGTGTTCTACAATGGTAATCTTTTTTTCTGACTAGCATGCTGCTCACACTCTGAGTTAAGTTATGTTTAGTTTACGCCAAGAATATTTTTATGTGCTAGGAAGGTGCGCTAGGAAGGTGCTTGGTCCTACCTAATCATACTGGTCAGTGCTCACTTTGGCTGATTATTTAAGAAGCCATTGCAATACATACTCCACTATCTTCCTGTCACCATAGTGAATTAGTGATATCAGTCAGTTAGTGTTCTCTGTGACTTTTATGTAGCTCATACAGTCCCAAGCAATTTCACAGTGGTGTGTAGTACTAATATGCATCTGTGCATTGTAAGAAAGGGAGACTAAGTTGAGCCATCTATGGGTTTGAGAAACAAGAATGTAATCATGGATCATTCATTGCAATTTATTTGTTCCAAATGTAGTTTTTGTTAAGGAAATTTGGAATAGGGATTTTAGGATTAGTATAGCCAACTCAACGATAGTCGATACTAGTACCATAAGTGATCTGATTTAGATAAATACAATGTTACTGTGCTTTCCTGTTATGATACTTTTTTGGAGATTAACTGTACCACTGATCTATTTTTTATCTTTTTTATTTCTTCCATCAGCCCACACTGCTGAGGGCTCTGTTCAACCCAACAAGTCCTATTATTTATTATTAGTATTTCCCTAAATTTTACCTCTCCCAACTATTTATACTATTTTTAATTTTGCCTTGTTAATTTTTTTTATACTGTCTCCTTTTTGTCGGTCTCCCCTATCCAAGCTTTGTTTAATTCCCTGAATTATCTTTTTTTTCCATATTTCATGTTTGTTTTGCTAGTCTGTAAGTTTCTTTTTCTTTGGTGGTATTCTTTCCCTTTTCCCTATATACCTTGTGGTACTGTTAGACTAAGAACTGATTTGGTACTCTCCCGTCTACTGTGAAGAGTGCAGGCCCAAGTAAGCTCATATTTTAAATATTATTCACCATGTATGTTAGTTGAGAAGTCTTTCTTGTTCTTGCTCATGCTGTAACAGTTAACGATAGAGTGGTCATGGTCATACACCACCCTCCCATCCCCCAATGTTGTACTGTGTAATTCATTTATACAGTATATCAGCAGTCCCCAGGACAGTGCTGCATGGCTGGAAAGTATGGTGTCCCATTGGATTTGCCAACTAACAACATATGTCTTTCATTGACCATTATTATTCTAACCCTTCATTGCTTCAATGATTCAGAGTCATCATCATCATAGATTATAGCTCTGCCCCTCCTTTACGAAAAATTTTGGTTGGCTTGACTATCTGTCTTTTCTAACATTGTGAACCAACTAATGGCCAGAGTGATATTTTGATTGAAGAGACTGGTTGAGTTATGGCCTCTACTATCTGCAACTCATGAAAAGCTCACATAATGTATGGCAAAAATGATGGTTTCTTAGAAACAGGAAAGAACAGAAGGCTAAAAGAAAGGATGAGTGAAAAGAGTGAAAGGAAAGGATGCATGGGTGGGTAAAAGAATGCATGGGTGTGTTTTGGGTAAAGAGATGGGTGAAAGTATGATTGAAAGAAAGGGTGGATACTGAATGAATGGATAATGGATTGGAAATTTCAATGAAATACTGGATGAGAGAAAGCAAAGCTTAAATCATGTGGGTTACGGGTGAATATAGTAGGAAGAATGAAAGGATGATTGAATAATTGCTTGGATGAATAAACCAGGAAGCTCTTCTGTAGAGCGGCATACCGCTCACTCACTTTACTTACTTTGGGCCATATTTATACTTTTTGACGCACAACTGCGCCAACGCAGTTGTGCGTCAAAAGTTTTAACGCCGGCTAACGCCATTCCAAAGCGCCATGCGGGGACCTTATTTATGGAATGACGTTAGCTGGCGGAGCTGACTGGTGTGCGTAAAAAAAAATGACTCACACCAGGCAGCGCCGGCGTAGGGGAAAATGGAGCTTGGGCGTCAAAAAATGGGGCAAGTCAAGCTGAGGCAATATTTTTGCCTCAACCCGATTTGCGCCATTTTTTACGACGCCCAACCCCCATTGAAATGACTCCTGTCTTAGCACAGACAGGAGTCACGCCCCCTTGCCCAATGGCCATGCCCAGGGGACTTATGTCCCCTGGGCATGGTCATTGGGCATAGTGGCATGTAGGGGGGCACAAATCAGACCCCCCCTATGCCACAAAACAAAAACTTACCTGAACTTACCTTAAGTTCCCTGGGATGGGTCCCTCCATCCTTGGGCGTCCTCCTGGGGTGGGCAAGGGTGGCAGGGGGTGTCCCTGGGGGCATGGGAGGGCACCTCTGGGCTCCTTCCGAGCCCAAAGGTCCCTTAACACCTGCCCTGACCAGGCGTTAAAAAATGACGCAAAAGCAGCTGGACGTCATTTTTCTTGACCCGCCCACTCCCGTGCGTCATTTTTGCACGGGAGTTTAAATAAGGCGCACATGCCTTAGAGTCATTTTTTTGAAGGGAATGCCTACCTTGCATATCATTAACGCAAGGTAGGTGTCCACGCTAAAAAATGACGCAAACTCCATGATCTTTGGCGCTAGATGGGTCTAACGCCAAAGTATAAATATGGAGTTAGCTTTGCTTTGGATTTGCGTAAAAAAAAACGACGCAAATCCGGCGCAAAGAGAGTATAAATATGCCCCTTTGTTTTTTGGTCCCAAAGCTATGGTTCAAAGTGGGGGGTGTTTCAATTGTTGTTCCAATCGCTTCACTGTATTTGTTAAGTGAGACAGCTACGTATCATCATTTATCAACCCCCCTCTCGGCCCATGGAATTTCATCACCCATGAACAAAGAAGTACAGTATGATTCAATTCATGACTGAATTGTTGGCTATGCAATCTGTGTCTGCTTCCGTTAATGCAGCATTTATGAAGTTTTAAATGCACTGTGAACCAAACATACAAGGTGTGTTTCCCTTCACCCACTTAGTCACCTCTTAATACTTCACTCCTTTATTCTTTCCTGAGTTCTTCTCTCCCAGCCTACCAAAAAATTGAAAAATCTATTCTTGGGATGATCTACATTTTTAGGGCCATGTGAAGTGATACCAAAATATATTTCATGGTTTCCTACAAAAGATTTATTTCATGTCTGTTTAATTTTTCCCTTTAAACTTTTGTGTATGACAGTGACTGAATAAGCCAAAGCTTAGGCACATGACAAATCGATGATTAGTGACAACCCTCTATTCTATAGCAAAAGCTCTACCTACCCGCCTAATCCCTCTACCTTACGCCGTAATAGAGTAAGTCAAGTTTCCTTTCCTTACTGCCCAGCGAATACATTTGTTGGAAATAATTTGTGATGGTGGGCAGGCCAGTGAGTAAAGTGGGACTAAGGGCCTGATTTGATTTCAAGTTTGGCATGAGGGATACTCTCTTATGAACGAGCCAAATGCAATCTATATAGCCCATTACTTTCCCTGTAGTGCATCATTTTCCCTACCATCTACTTATGGCAGACAGGATAGCAATATCTGCATTTTATGCGTGACGTGAGACATAGTTTATTATTTATTATTCATCTGCCTCTTTGGAGTCAGGGTAGAAAGTGAAAGGATTTTACCAGAAATACCAGAACTCTCTGTAAAAACTCACTTAAGGTGTCAACTCAAACAAGATCCAAAGTTAGTAGAAGTCCTTGTTTATTCCAAATGTAAATTAAATTCACACCATCACGACAGCCTATTGACAAGTGTTTCACCCTCTGGATTTTCTCAAGGCTGCAAACGACATTTGTGAGTCAACAATTGGTACCTTAGTCACCAGGATAGGAACACAACTTTACATACATAAGACAACAATTGGTAGTGAAATAATCAGATTAGGGACTCAACCTTGCAACCATCAGTCTGCCAGACATATTAACATAGTGGTCATTGTGGATTTCAACAATACAAAACCATAGGAGTGCATATATACTTAATCGTCCCCTCAAAATTGATGTCAACAATATGCCAAGAAGATCTTAACGAAGTAACAGTCCATAGCTCAAATAGAAACACCAAAGGTAATGATGAATATGCCACATGCTACCAGGAAAAGACAAGTTAAAAAGTAGATATACCAGCATAGCACACTGATCGTGAAACGTGGATATCTGAAAAAGCTAGAGAAGAAACCAAGCACACAAGTCATTTACCTGATCGAAAATAAAACACACAAGTTTTTTGCACAACAATACATGTCAAAAAGTTTCTGGGAAGAAAGGAAAGGAAAGTGTCAATAATGGAAGAGGTGGCTGTAAGATAACCAGACTTCTTCACTCCTGTAGCATAACAGGAGAACCAGGACACCTCCGATGTAAGGAATTCAATTTAAGAGTTATATATACATTTGAGTTAAGATGTTTATTTATTTTTATCTAATAGCGGTCGGCTTTTGGTGATGGGAAAAGCCCAGAATTATTTTTGGAATACTAAACACACTACAACATTATGTTTCCAGGTTTATGAATAATCGACTATGGTATTACCGTCTGGTTTGCCATACTTTGAGGATGTTGAGATAGATCTATTAGATGTTTTAATATGAACCATATAATTCACATGGTCACATATATATATATTTTTTTTCAAAATAATTCAAAGTTTAAGAGTCAAGATTTAAATTTTGTAGATTTCTGTATGATTTCTCTCACCCAGTTTTAATTGATGACTAATATTTCATTCAGATACTGTTCATTTGTTACATGGCATTTATATAAGTTGTTTCCGAGATTTATGGAATCATGTGTCTATGTATTTATGATGTATTCGTAATTAGAGTTACATATCAGATTTCAATGCATGATGTTGCTTTAAGTGAACTAAGTTCAGCCATTCACACAGGGTATATAAAGGGGGTCAAAATGGCGGCCTGCAGGTTGATAAAGGCGGTCACGCCGGAACGCGTTCCTGTTTTGTGTAAATAAAATCTTTGGTTTGCCAATCGCGGAGTGCTGGTGACCTTAATGATTCTTAAGGTATCGTGTTTTATGTAAGACGCAGTGGCGCGCATCCCATTCCAGCACCTTTGGCGGTCAGGCGCAGAGAGGGAATTGCCAAACGAAGTGTTGATATATATATATATATATATACCTATATATATATATATATATTTATATATCTGTTGGTGAATTCCATAATAAATGGACATTGTATAATATAAGAAATACTTCATAAATAGATGCTAGATGTACGTTATACAATAGTTATAATGTTAAAATACGTAAAGCATACATCTTATGAAAATTATAGTGTCATTTTGTTCACATATAATGAGTTGTCAATTAGTATGTAAGGCACACAGAACCCCATAAAAAATGGGAAAACATTATAACTATGTGCATGATGCAAACAGCCATGTACTATTCATAGAAATACATGCAACTCCTTGTTGTCATTGAGACCTTTTTCCACAGCTCTGAGTCGAATGTTCCATTTACACTCCAGTCATCTCAGGGCCAAAGTCCTGTCACCCCCGCCAAAGAGAGGGGATCCACAACATCAATACCATGAAATATAATTTTAACCATTCCATATGGTTGGCGTACTGTATTGTAGTGGACGACCAATGGATAGGTACTGTTATTATTCCGTATGGCCAAAAGGTGTTCCTGTATATGTTATAGTGGCTGTATTATGCTCCAAATATACATGTTGTTGCATTGACTTATTATACAGTATATGACAAACCAGGTATTGCATCTGATAAACGTAATAATTTTGTACTGTTTGTTATTACTGTACTCAAAATCAACAGTCGTATGTGCCACAAATTGACATGTACTCCAGTTGCCACAATGAAGAAAAACCCTGCTGGTGGTGGTAGCCAATTTTTTAGTATCCTGTTTATGTGGTTTAGGACACAACGTGTCACTTAATGTTAAACCCCTGCTGTGTGTAATAGCAGGTTTATTTGTGGTGTGGGACCTAATGGTATCATCCTTCTGTAGCAGATGGCAGTGTCTAGCCAAGATTTTATAAATCTCATGGCAAGTTGGGCTATATGGAGTAATACATCTCACCTGGTGAGAGTTCATTTTTCTATTTTTATAGAATAGGATAAGAAGGACCCCGTGAGGTTTTCAGAATTTTGTTTCCCGCCATAGTTAGCAATTTTTCAGTGTCCTCTTTTCTTAAACCTCGACTCCATTATACTCCATTAAGATAAAAAATCTTTATTATTGCTGCTATTTTATCCTAGTATGGTCCTTTCTCCGAATGGTATGGCTCAAATATTGGAGATGGGATGTGAACTAGAGCCATGTAAAATTGTTCTGCATGCAGTAATTTTTCCAAAGAATTTGGAATAAATTATCTTACCTTCTATGAACAGCGTAATGTCAAGAAAATCAATCTGGTGTTTATCATAGTGGTAAGAGAAAGAAATATAGAAAATATTGGTATTGAGATGCAGTATAAACAGTTGCA
This sequence comes from Pleurodeles waltl, assembly GCF_031143425.1. Classification (NCBI taxonomy): domain Eukaryota; kingdom Metazoa; phylum Chordata; class Amphibia; order Caudata; family Salamandridae; genus Pleurodeles; species Pleurodeles waltl. Next base: position 458,579,526 of record NC_090450.1, read on the forward strand.
ATTGAGATTTATTACCTGGCCAAAACATAATAACATCATCTATGTAACTACCCCAATAACTGAAATGTTCAGTCAGACCTGAGAGACAATTAAACCATACTTGACATTTCTCATACCAACCCATATATAGGTTTGCATAGGATGGAGAAAACCTAGCTCCCATGACAACACCCTGTATTTAGCAATACCAGGTGACATTGTGAATGAAAATGTTATTATCCAAAACCAAATTGATCAAGGCCATCAACAATTCAGTGTGCTTGTAGAGTGTGGCATTTCTTGTATCCAAAAAATGTTGCACAGCTAATAGTCCCTTGTCCTTAGGAATACAATTGTAAAGGAAATTGACATCAAGTGTCCCCAGAAGACTACCTTCAGTCCATTTAAAATCTGTCAACTTATTAAATAGTTATGTAAGCTGGCAAGGTCAGTATGAAAGGCTGCAATAATAAATGTATATAGTCCAAAATTTTCTCGGTGCGGGAACCTACATGATGGGTCTACCTGGGGGAAAGTCATATCCCTCCTATAAATGTTAGGTAAGATATATATGTGTGGTATCCTGGGTGTGGGGTTAAAGAGGTATCGCTATTCTGCTGCCGAGATTAAACAACGTTCTTTCCACACATCAAGTCTTTGTTTGATAATCCTGGTTGGTTCAGTCATAGGGTTGGCTGTCAGTTTGTGATACGTTTTTCCATCTACAAGGTGTCTGTTTAATTCAACTGTAACAATCATAAAACAGTATTACCTCCTTTGTCTGCTTCTTCAAAAATAATGTTGCTATTGTTACTTGGCCCTTCAAAGCCACCCTCTCCTGTGTGGAGATGTTATATTGTTGTATACACATGGAGCTTGTGGTGTAGGAAGTTTCCAGGTCATAAAGATCTTGTATCACAGCTTGATAAAAAAAAGATCAATGACGTTATTAGGAGGTAAATCCTGGGTAAACCTAGATGGAATCTTAGGGCCACTATCTGTAGCTAAATTGGGAAATATATCTAGGTTATCAAGGACATGTGCAAGGGGGTAGTGAAACTTCTGTGTGTCACCCAAGAGCAATAAAAGTTGTCCTTCAAGTCACTTATAGACAAGTTACATTTATGAATTGAAATAGTAGGTTCCGGATGGGTTCTATTTTTGTTTTGGAAAAATCTCTTTAGTTTGAGTTTGCGTTCGAACCTAAAACCTTCAATATGTAAATTTGTGAAATCAGGTAAGTTGGGTGGACAAAATCCCAGCCCTAACTTAAACCTAGATTTTCGTTTCATTGAGTGTGGAGTCCGATAAATTAATAACATCAACATTGTCACAGTTATTGGACAACTCAAATGCTTCCCCACCCTCCATTACTTCTTTTGATTGAATGAAACTGATCTTGTTGTCATACCCTCCCTTGTTGTGGGGTCTTCGCTATTGTTTAAGTTTGCCCCTACTGGTCTTCTTACATTTGTTGCCCTTTTATAAAATTTCTGTCTTGTACCATTTCAATAACATTGTAGCTCCACTAAAAAAGATTAGTGGTTGCTGTGGCTGGAGTATCTTTATTAAGAGAGTTAACACTAAGGTTACTAGTAATACTTGAGAGATCTGATTCACAGTTAGAGGATATGGGATTCTGTCTGACCTCACTAGTTGCTGGAAAAACTGTACATGTCTGTGTCTTAATATTATCAAAGTTATGTGCATAGGTAAACACCCTGCCCTTTTTATAGTCATTGTCATCCCTACGTAACTTACGCATCTTCATGTCTTTTATGTAGAGTTGGTGTTTGTGTAAGACTTAATTGAGAATCGCATAATTCTTGTCTGTCACCTCTGTTTTGGTTGGATCTCTAATTTCATTTTCTAATGTTTGAATCTCAACTAGCAATTTCTCCCCTTAAGATGGGTATCTCTGATAAGGATAGCCATAATTCCAAATGAGGTGGAGAGTAAACGTTCTTCCCATTCTTTAGGTAAATCCGCACTTTAATCATTGAATGATGGAAATATAACTACCCTTAACTCTCTGGGAATTTGTTTTGTTGTGAATGTATTTCTTCAGAACAGTGAGATCCCAGCAACAGGAATGTTCCTGTTTTTTAAGTCTTTCAAGTCCAATAAACTTGTTTTTAGTCCTTCTTCTGTTGTGTTAATACTGGTCTGAGGTGCAATCTTTTTGGAGGTCCTAAAGAGATCCTCCAAGAATCCATCCCTATCATCAAACATGGACATAATGAAAACTCCCTAAATAGGGAAGTGTTGCATGATTGCCTGGCGTGTGATCGAGCTTTGGACATCCTTTGGTTGGCATACATAAAAGAAGCCACCACAACCCTTGGTCGCCCAGAAATATTTAATACCCGATAATGTCTAACACGTACCGATAAATGGGTAAAGGAGAACTTTTTTAAAACTCTGAGAACAAAATGGGAGGCAGAGGAACTAAGGAAACCAACTGTGATGGACGTTTTAATGTTAAAGTTGCAGGCGTGTCCTGAGATGTATCTTTTGACCGTACAAAATGTTTGGGAAAGGTCACTCATTACCTGCTTCCGATTAGGAAAAATTAGAAGTAATTTGTGCTTCCTGCTTGGCCAGTACGATTTGAAATCCATACAAATTTGTCCATGTGATGGGGTGTCCTCACAGTCTTTAATTCAATTTTACCTTGTTCTGTGTTTTTTTTTTTTGCACCTTTTAGATGAAGATTTTTACTTCCCTTACTGAAAAAAGGGTTTCATGCAGTATCACCCAGCTTACTTGTGGCTATATATGGTCTCTGATGTGTTGGTGTGTGGGGCCGGTGTCATTTTTAAAAGGGGCTATATGTTGGAGGAAAAGTGTAAATTTGTAATTTTATTTAACATTTTTATTTTTCGAAATTTGAATGTAAATTAAATTGGTAGTTTTTAATATTTTAAATACACGACTTCTTATGTTTTTAAATGTTTGTAGGTAATGTGTTATGTATTTATGTGATTTAAAGTTTTTTGATATAACCGAATAAAGAAGAATTGATTGATTGATTGTTTGCTATAGCATAGCCACTATTTCACAATAGAAAGTGAAAGGCATTTGGAGAAAAGCAGGGCCATTGGAATTAAAGATAGATATATGTCAACTACAGCTGCCTCAGCTGGAGACAGTAACAAAGTCCCTGAAATGCCTCCATCCATTTAGCATAACACCTTGTACTCCATAACTAGTGCATAATGTCTTACTCATAAATAAGAGGTAATTTATTTTATTTTTCCACTGAAAGTGTCTGTTTAGTTACTAGAAAAGCCTTCAAAAATCAAATCATTTAATCTTGTGTTAATCTGCCTTAAGTATTTTCTACCAGACAGTGAGTGCTTTTTATGTTAGGCATGTGTGGATAAACAAATAAAATTAGCCCTGTGACTCTCCTTATCATAATTACATCAATTTCCAATGTCCTTAGGGGGGCAGCAATGTACTGCTACTGTGCCACCCACTACTTAATTTTAAACAAGTGTTTGCACAGAGCATTGTTTACAATACGTCTTTTTTTTGTTTTTCTTGGTATAGCTACTCCTCCTGATAAACCAGCACCACCTACAAGGCAAGAGATAACAGCCTGTCTGGGGTGGCTAGAGATGGAGACTACCCAAGCACAATACCTGTGGCTGGTGGTCCTGGAGGATGAAAGACGGAAATAGTTGCCTCTGACCCGGGCCCCAATTCAACAGCATGCCAACCCAAGCCTCCAGCCATTAAATCACCAGCACTGCCGCCAGATGTCAGATGCCCTGAAAAGAACTGCCGCTGCCCCTTCCGTCTCCGACGGGTCATTGCTGGAGCATATCCTACAGTGGATGGACAGTATGGAGAGCCAGTTAGCAGTATAGACCAGATTCTAGACCTGCTCTGGACCCAAATCATCAATGCCCTCTTCTGAGACCTTTTTCAATTTTTTGTTTTGGTCAGAAGGGTTTGCTGTGGGTGGAGAGGGTGGGAGAGGAGTTGGGACTGGGTTTCACTTTGGACTTTTGTTGTACTTTTTTGAGACAGGCCATTTTTTAGGGAGAGGGGTGGGAGTGTTGTGGGTGGAAAGGGAGAGTTTTCTATTTCTAAAAAATAAAAGGGGATAATACAGTATATTTTACTTCATTTCTGCCTCAAATGTTTATTTTGGTGTTTTAGTTTGCACTGCTATCTTTTAATGTAGCCTATTGTTTAAATCTGCTAAAAAGATGTGTCATTTTCTTATACCCTTACTCTACTTCCCTCTGTAACTATACTGACCACTAGGGAATGATTGTCATTCCCCTTTTTGCCTAAAAAAACCTAGATACACACAAATAATATCATCTTAAGTAGAAGTTGATCACTAACTAAACAAGTTCCCCTCAGACCACAGTTATTCTTTTACCTGAATATGTGAAGTAAGGGCTGATACCTCAGTCTTCTTACTGCAGGGTTTGCCCAAGGTGAGATCCTTTCTTAAAGTGGTGTTAGTAGTAGTAGCAGACAAGCATGCTAACAGGGTAGACACAAGGTACTACTCTCACCTATGTGAACTCCAGTGGCGAGATTAATCAAAGGGTTATCCATCATTGTCAACTAGATTGAGAGAAAACAGAGAGTTAGTGGATCATATATTATATCACAACACTAGGAAGACTGAGGCCAGACTACCACAATGACAGTATTTGACACACAACAAAGAAGACCTGATATGATATTGAAAACTAGCAATATCCACTTCTCCTGAGAAATGGGGAGCTAAAATTTAATGAAAATTAAACTTAGGAAATTAAATCCTCGAGGTAGGAGAAGTGGGCTCAGAGTCAGGAGTGGTTGGGCAAGATTAAGCGTTTACACAACACAAGGCCCCCAAGGATGATGTTGTTGGGACTGGTGTGAAATAATGCTCAGGTAACAGAAGGTCATGCAGTGAGTTGCTGTCACTATTATGGGGCATATTTATGCTCTGTTTGGGATGAAATAGCATAATTTTTTTCAACGTCATTTCAGCACAAACTTAACTCTATATTTATATTTTGACAATAAATCAGTCTAACGTCAAAATATTGGAGTTAAAGTCATTTTTGGCTTGCGGAAAACTACCTTGTGTCAATGAGATGCACGTAGGTGTTCCCGGGCAAAAAATTACTCTAAGGCCCAGGCACCTTATTTATCCTCCTGTGCAAAAATTGTCAGGGAGGGAGGCGGGCCTAAATAATGGCGCCAAGCTTGCTTAGCACCATTATTTAATGTCCGGGTCAGGGCAGGCGTTAGGGGACATGTGGGCCTTTTTCCATGGTCAGAGACCATGGAAAGAGCCCACAGGTGCCCTTCCCTAGCCCCAGAAATACCCCCATCCACACCAGAGGGACATCGGAGGATGGGGGACCCCATCCCAGGTAAGTGTAGGTAAGTGAGCATTTTTATTTCTGTAGTGCCACTGGGGGGCCTAAATTGGGCCCCCTTACATGGCACTGGGCCCACTAGCCATGCGCAGAGGAGACATGTCAACTTAGACAGGAGTCATTTCCATGGGGTTTTCACATCAGAAAATGAGTCTAGTCGTGTTAGAGGCATTATTTATGCCTCTGCCCATACTAACATCATCCTTTGAAGCTAACCCCCTGTTACCCCTATGCCTCCCCCACACGGATAGCGTCCTTTTTTATACCACTAGCTGGACCCTACCGCCGGCTACTGTCATCCCATAAATATGACGCCTGGTCGGCATCTTGCTAGCTTGCAGTACCTGTATTATAGAGTAAAGGAGAAGGACAAAAGGAACCAAGGAAAGCTTCATGGAGAGGCAGGAGTGTACCAAGAAGACTCAGAGGCAGAGCAAGGACATAAAGAAAATTTCACATTTGAGCCAGCAATGCAGCAAACACACACTCAGTAGAATTTACCAAATCAGTGCTTCTCTCTCCAGGCCACAGAGCTGAGTGAGTACTAGGTCTCAGAGTCTTTGCCATCATCATGGTTTCTCTTTGAAGTTGATAACTTTCTCCTTGTAGCTGTTGAGATAGTCCTGCCCTGAGTCCTTCCATCCTCCTCCACCTGATCCTGGGTAACTCTGTCCCAGTCCCCAACCGAGCGAGGTAGGCATGTGTAGTGCACTGCTACTGAAGATCAAATAGAGAAACAGAGTTGGAGTATGTTATGTAGACACGTGTTTGTTAACTGAAAGTGACTGGTCTTTTCCCAGAGGAACCAGAAAAAGCAGTGGACCCTGCAGGTACATTTTGCTAATTTTGAAAGGCCATTCACCTTCAAAGAAAAATGATCGCACAACAGCCCAAAAACACTGCAAATCATCGTAATCAGGTTTAGAAATTTGTTGAACTCCCTTCCTCACTCTCAGCCACCACATATGTCATCAATCATCACTCATAATCACTTAATATATCACCACTCATTGGTGCAATAGTCAGTAGTTACATCTTCCAATCCAAGCATGGTAGTTGATGCTAAATATTACGTTGTCTTTAATGGTAGGAACACAGTGGAATTTGGCATTAGCACTGGCAGTCTTTTAATCAATGATCCTCGGCCGTCTACTAGTTGATGTAAAGAAAAAGATAGGTAATGTGATGTGAGGGAGGCAGGCATTGTTTTCAATGTCCTGAATGGAATGTGGGGGCTTCTTCAATGCACACAGGTCCTGCTCAAATCTGGCCATATATGTGACAAACCAATGGTGGGACAACATAAATCTGACATAAACATAATGATCCACTAGGTTTTTTTTTTTTGTTGCAAAGAAAGAAAGAAGTTCTAGTGGAAATACAAAAAAAAAGTTCTATGGTGAAACTGGCATATTCAGTCCAGGAAGTAGAGTACATCCTCAAACTGAGGTGGTTCACCCATAAGTTGTTCAGTAAAAATACTTGATTCTGACCAATCATCCTCTTCCTCCTCCTGTGCTGTTTTTGGAATTCTGTAATCAAGTGGTATAAAATGCTGGTTCATTTTAATCATGGTTAATCTTGCCATGTTTTAAGGAAAGAGACTAGTCCTTCTCACTGTAACAACTGTGTCAGCTGTACTCAACATACGCTCAGCAGACACGCTGGCTATAGGGCAAGCCAGATGCCTTATTGCCAGCCTGCAGAGCTGTGGCCATTGGCACATCTTCCCATACCATTACACCAATGGGTTTTGATCCACAAGCACCACTTTTGGGTCATCCAGATACTCCTGGTACATCCTTCAAAGTGTCATTGGTTCTGCCACTTGCTCGACCTCTTTTGCCTTCGCCTCTGCACTGGACCTAAAACCTGCCACTTGAAACTAAGCCAAGGAAGAGGTTGGGCCTGATTCTTCTGATACTGTTGTTGCTGGTGTTCTTTTTGCTGGTGTTGGCTGCTGTGAGACAAGACTGCCCTCTCTGAAAGTTGAAGACAGCACCCCAGAACTGCGGAGTGAGACTCTAAGTTCCAGCCGTTCTTTCAGTTCCCTGGCTTGCTCAACAATCCACTTCTTTTATTTTGAAACATCCCTTTCAGAAAAAAGAAAGAAAGTGGTAAGAATTATTTTATAGTATGGATCAAGTAGGGTGGCACATATGTTCTCTTTCCACAAGATAATGTCATTGTGCAGCCTTGCATTACAAGTCAACTGATAGCTTAGGCTCTCAACCAAAGCTTGCGCTTTGGAGTTTTCGTTCACACCTCCAAATGCTAACCTTTCAGACACCTTCCTTAGCTGCTTCTGTAGCAGATGCAACAACAGGATAGCTTGGTACATTGTACTGTCCTCCTTCCCATGTGAAAACCTCAAAAGAGAACAGCATCTGTGTCAGGCATTTGACTAGCCCCCATTTGTCCACATGTATGGTGATAGCTTTCCCAAGTGCATCCCCTCCACTTTGAATGACATAGTAATTGACCTGCCTGTACTGCTCAAAAAGACATTGCAATGTATAAAGTATTGAGTTCCAACATGTTGCCACCTCCTGTATCAGGAATGTAACTGGTAGTATGTTTGGACACTGAATAATCCTCAATGTCTTCAGGGCTTGAAAGGAATGGCTGAAATAAATGCAGTTTCATCTCCAGGTAGTCAGTGTGTTGCTGACGATGTCTTCTTTTTTGAGAAATTGTTGTACAACCAGATTGATGCAATGCTGCAACCACGTGACCTTGAGATAGCCATGGCCTTGGCTATGTTACTGCCATCATTCATGGGCACAAATCCAATTCAGAGACCTCTGGGTTGCACCCATTCTAACACCTTGCTATTACACTTGTCCAAGACATTTGCAGCTGTATGTGATTTCTCCATGGCAGAAATAGCTGCTTTTGCATGCTTCCGAACCCTCCTAAAAATGCCTTCAGGGCCAAGACCTATAGATAGCTTCAGTATGCAGTGATGCATATGTAAGTAGACTGACAACAGGTCCACATGTCCATTGTCAGGTGGATAGTGTTGACAACACATTGCTGCAAAGCTTGTCCAACCAATTGCAGCGCATCGTGAGTCAGAAGTTCCGACTTGGAATCTTCCATTTTGGGAAGATGGCTGACACAAACTTTTGGAATCCCAATCCTTTCACAAAAAAGGGAGGAAATCCAGCACAATTTATTTTGCCAGATTCCCATTGTACAAACATGCCATTAGGTGGTTGCGATCATAGCCCCCCTCCTCCTTAAACATGCCCATCACAGTAGCCTGGGTTTTCTTATTTTCTGGGGCCACTGATGCAGGAGACTTTCGAGAAGTAGGTGGTGGCAGACTCAATGTGCATTATGGTGCAGTCACCGTTTGCCATGGTGTCTACATCTGACTCTGAGCCTTCCAGTGCCATTGTGAGTTTGTTGAGATGGGTGATTCTGGTACACTGCTGGGTTCAGGATTGCTTTGTGTAATGATGTCACCCTCTTCTTCTTCACTTTCCACTGTAATATGACCAGTTGTAGCTGCTGTTTCCCATCTCTCCTCACTTTCACCACCACAACCATGTTCAGCAATTTTTTTAAGGTGCTCCTCCCACTAGATTGTGTGAAGTTTTTTCATATGAGTAGCCTGGCCTCCAGTATCATAATGTGAACCAAGCTTACCCTGCTGAACACTCGTGTGACAAATGGAGAATATAGCAATATACTCCTTCTGTTTGCTAATAACAAAAACTGTCCCAAACTGGGGAGGAGTATTTTCTTACTGGGTCACTGCCAATGCCTGAAGAAGAAATGGAGGTAAGTGCCTGTGTTGATTGCCTCTCTGCAGTGCATACTTCTACTGAGGTATGGGTTGAGCAGGTTTTAGCTGGGGCCTTACCAATATGGGAGCTGGTGGTGCTGCCTATGCCAATTCCCTCAGAGCAGGTTGGATAATAATGTCAGACTCCTCTGTACCAGCTTCCAGAATGACTGGTTCATCATCATCATCCTTCTCATCATCATCCCCTTCCATGATTCTAAAGCTTTCTGGGATTTTATTTTCCATTGCCTCTCCAGGGGTCTCCCAGACTCTGCCAGGGTCCACTCCACTTCCCTATAGTGCTTGGAGAGGAAAGTGGAGTAGTACCCTTCCTTTTCCTGGCTGGAGAACTGGAAGCCATTGATTCTAAAAGTGGAAGTTCTTGCTCAGCAGGAAGCTTGACCTCCTTTTCTGCTCCTACTTCAGGAAGATCTACTATTGCTGGCTGTGTCTGCTGTCCACTTTGCTCTGTTTCCTGAAACAATTGGGTGCTACTTTGCGAAAGGGACAGTTCCAATTCAATGTCACTGCTCTTCAACATCACCTTGATTGCAGTGGCTGCCTCACTGATAAACATGGTCCTGGGCTTAGGTTGGGCAGTGCTATTGATGTGGAAGTGCTGCTTCTAGGTTCCTCCTCATGGACTGGTGTGGCAGTTACATGTCTCCCAAAAAAGGTTGTGGCCGGCACGCCACAGGTGGAAAACTGCTTCTTCTCACTGACCTCTTTCTTGGGAGAAACTTTCTTTGGGACCATCGTAAAACACGCAGTTGGCAGTGGCAATAAGCTACCCAAGTAGAAGAGACTGGAGGTCTGAAAGCACTGTAGAGGCCTTCTCCTTGGCAATAATGCGGGTGATGTGATGTCTCTTGTGCATCTACAGGCAACCAAGCAAGAAAACACATAGTTAGTGAAATGTGGCATTGTTGCAGGTTGAAATAGTACAGACAAATGCAATAGTTACTTTTGTAATAAATACCAATGTAATAAATCATTGCAAAGTCAAACTACACCATAAAATTTCATTTCAAAATCAGGCAACATAACATGCAGATATAGCTCTTTGCTTTATATCCATCTGTTTTATAGGAAACACCTGTGGTAGTCAGAGAGATGAATAGGTAAATGGAATAATCCTTAAAAAAAACTATAGTGGTAAAGTGGTACAGGGAAAATTAAATAGTCAAAAAATATATGCTGCTAATGTGTCTGCACTGCACCACAGCTAGGGTGTCCAGGAGGAAATTGAATTATTATACACCTAAGGGAAACAAATGCTATAGCGTGGCTGTGCTCCTATGGGGGATAGATGGATCGATCAAGGCAAAATGCTGAATTAAACTGAAAGAATAAAAAATGTAAAAAAATCCCAAACAAAATTTTAAAACATTAAAATTAAAAAATAAGAAATTAAATTAAAAAACATAAAATATTAAATTAAAGTATTAAAATGAAAAATTAATATGAAACATTTTATACAAATAAATAAAAAAATACAATTACAAAAAGACATTAAAATGTAAACTTAAATCAAACAAATGATCAATAATTGTCAATATTTATATGGGAGGACAGGAAGAAAAAAACTATTGTGAGGAGAGGACAAAAGAGGCACAAAATAGAAAATGAAACAAAAAAAAAGGAAATAATATAAGCAATGTTCATCAGAATTGTATTCTTTTAGTATACATATAGTATAGTATACAATGATCCTCAAGCATATCAATATACACTGGTATTGCATCAATCCATGCAAACCAACGGTAAAGGCACAGTGGCTGGAAGCACAGAATGGTCACCAGTTACATGGTCAAACAACAACAAAAAGGAATAAGGAGGTCTGGGGAACAAAGAACACAATCAAGCCTATGGGAAAGGAACGGCAAAGGAACACTGGCAGCATGCACAAGATGGCTGCTAGCCACATGGTCAAACAACAACAAGGAGCAAGAAGAACAAAGAACACAAGCAAGCTCATGGCAAAGACACACTTGCTGGATGTACAAAATGGCCCCCAGCCCCAAGGTCAAACAAAACAAGAAGCAACGAGGCATGGTGAACACATGCATGCCTACGGCAGAGGAGCACAGGCTGCATGCACAAAGTGGCTGCCAACCATATGGTCAAATAACAAGGAGCACAAAGAATACATGCAAGCCTATGGCAAAGACATACTGGCTGGATGCACAAAATGGACTTCAGCCACATGGTCAAATACCAACAACAGGGAGCAAGGAGGCATGGGGACTAAATAAAGAACACATGCAAGCCTATTGCAAAGACACACTTGCTGAATGCACAAAATGGCCACCAGACACATGGTCAAAAAACAACAACAAGGAGCAAAGCGGCATGGTGAACAAAGAACACATGCAAGCCTATGGCAAAGGCACAATAGCCGCATGCACATAATGGCTGCCAGTCACATGGTCAAACAACAACAACAACAAGGAGAACAGAGGATATATGCATGCCTATGGCAAAGACACACTGTCAGGATGCACAAAATGGCCACCAGTCACATGGTCAAACAACAAAAAGGAGCAAGGAGGCAAAGGGGACATAGAACACGTGCAAGCCTATGGCAAAAAGACACTGGCTGGATGCACAGAATGGCTGCCAGCCACATGGTCAAGCAACAACAAGGAGTAAGGAGACATGGGGTACGTAGAACACGTGCAAGCCTATGGCAAAAAGACACTGGCTGGATGCACAGAATGGCTGTCAGCCATATGGTCAAACTACAAATGCAAACAAGGAGGCATGGAAAACAAAGAACACATTCAAGCCTATGGACGTATGCTACACAAAATGTACCATGGCCTCACGGTATAGAGAACTAAAACAAATGGAGGGCAATGACAACACACACACATTCACTGGCCCTAGGGAGGCATGGTGGTAACACTGAAGAAAACACTAACATTAATTCAGCAAGGCAAAACACAAAAATGAACTGAGCTATAAATATTTCACAGCAACACACATCCTCCTATGCCATCAAATATTACCCCCACAACATATACACTTTTTGCAAAACAAATGAAATGCAATCATTAGCCAACATTTTAAATTTAATCCAATGCCATCCCTGCTCTAAATGATGTTTTAAGAACATATACCACTGAAACATTTATTTAATGCACTGAAGACTACTAGTAGTGGCCATACTGGATAGATAGCACTATGGAAATCTCGGCCACATAGTAAAATAATATTACAAATGTTATAAACACGTAGAAAAGGTACTGAGGTGTGCAACAATTTTCATTTACAGATCAAAAATCAATGAAATGCAGAATAATTAATACCTAGGGCCATACTTAAACTCCTGTACACCTGCCACTATAACATTTTAAAATCAAATTAAAGTAGAAAGAAATACTAGTGCATGTTCCAGCTCACAAACAAAATCCTTACATAATAGTTTTTTAACTTACTTGTGTGATTTCCAAAAAACAAAGGGCCAGATTTACAAGGCCCTAGCGTTTCTTAGTGCCACACTAGTGTCATTTTTTTATGTTAATGTGGCGCTAATGAGGCCATTCTTCTTCGCCATATTTACAAAGTGGCATAATGCTTACATTGTGCCACTTTGTGCTCCCTTCCGTCACATTATGCCTGTACCAGGCATGATATATGAAAGGGGGGCGTTCCCCCAGGAAGACCTGTAAAAATGGCACAGTGAAATTTATATTTCATTGCAAAATTTGTAGCATCATTTCTGGAGAGGAGGTGTTAAAATAACATGCCTATTATTTTCATTGGGCCTCCCTTTACTTTCCAGGATTAGAGCCACAATATATGGTGCTAATCCAGCAAAGTACCAAAATAGAATCATACATTTCGATGCTATTGTCCTAACATGCACCATGGTACACCGTATTGTAAATATGGTGCACAAATGGTGTTGTTAGGGGGCACAAGGAGGCGCAAGAAAAGTGGTGCATCACAGCTGATGCACCACTTTCTTTTACATTTGGCCCAAAGTCCTTAAATCCAAAAATATATACAGGTAACAAAGACAGTGATCCTTCCACCTCTGAATCCAAGTGAAAATCGATGAGGAGCTGGACAAAGCACTGGGAGAAGCCTACTAGAGAGGAACAGGAATTTAGACTCTTTGAAACACTTCCTTCCTGTTTGAAAAAAAGTCTTCTCACCCTAAAAATAGAACTTGAAGGGTCCTTTGGAGAAGACAATCCAGCCAAAAAACTCTTTTGGCTAGATTTAGAAGCATCTCCAGTAGAAAATATCCTTTAAAATGCATTTGCACTCACAAGCAGCATTGCCTTAGCCGCCATCACTCCCGGATGCAGTGCGAGTGAACGTGAAGTCTCGCACATGCTCATTAGTGGCCCGAGAGTATCATGGTGCTCGCTCATGAGCAGCACAAATAAATCTTGCATGCAAGAACAAAGTCCTCTTCCTGCCGGAAGATGGAATTTGGGGACTCTGTGCTATTCCACATAGCGCAAAGTGACCAAATTCCAAAAACTTGAAACTCTGTGCTCGGGCCTTTTCTTGTGGAGTATAAGATTTTCTTTTCCATAACTGTCATGCGATCACCAAATCCCCTTTTTGGAATAAGAGGTCTTTTGCAAGCCGCCTCTTGTCTGCATATTCTTTTTATTTTCTGTTTTCGAACCAAGTCCCTTATACGAATCAGGTTTTCGTTTCTATCTCTTACAATGGTTAATTGAAGTAACTTGGTAGTCAGTGCTCTCCCACACATCAATGTCACAGGACTTTCACCAGTGGTCGAGTTGGGTCTCAAGCAATAAGCTCGTAAAGTAGAGATCAATACTGTTTTTAGACTGGGCTTCCCAAGATTTGCAAGCTGCACTGCTTTCTTTAGCATATCATGAAATGATGAACAAGTCCATTGGCCTGTGACCATACGGGTGTGATCTTTTAATGCTTTATGTTCAGATGTTCCAGAAATTCCTTAAATTGTTTGCTGTTGAAGGGTGGGCCATTACAATGGCTGGCAAGCCCCATGTTGCAAAGATGCGTTCAAGATTTTCAAACACATCGCGCATGTGCTGAACGTGAATATCCATCTACAATGACCATTAAATGATGTTCATTGTCAAGTGAACCCAAGAAATCGATGGCTGTTCTCTCCTAGGTATGTTTAGGGAGTTCTGACATGCTCAGAATATGATGAGTAATTTTGGTTGACAGGAAATTGCATATGAGACAAGATTTGAGCTTCTTTTCAGCTCATTCACCTAGGTATGGAAACCAAACTCAGTCTTGGAGAGCTCTCTTTGTCACAACAATACCACAATGTCCTTTGTGAGCCACTTCTATCACCTTTTGTCCTAGACTCTCTGGAATCAGGATCCCTGATCCTTACAGTATAATTCTTCCTGAGTTATTGACAATTCAACTTTACATTTTTTATACCTTTGATAGTCACCATCATCACTGAGAGGTCGAACGTGTTTATTCAATGACAGATGTGTAATTATGGGCCTGATTTAGAGTCTGGAGGAGGGGTTACTCCGACACAACCGTAAATGATATCCCATCCGCTGAATTCTAGGTCCCATATGACATAATGGGATTTATATTTCTATGGACAAGAGATCCATCACTGTTGTGACGGAGACACCCCTCCACGAAACTCTAAACCAGGCCCTTTGGCTTTTAACTTTAGCAGGTCACTGGCATGACTCATGGCAATGACAATCTGGGCTAACGATATAGCAGCTGGTGTATGTGACTTGATAATCAAATTGATGTATGTCTCAGCTGTTTTGGATGGAGTACCGTGACCCTGAATAGACACACTTGAGAAGTAGCCAGAAGGATTTTGATCCTTTCCTGGTCGATGCAGAATTGTATGATGATCCTCTTGCAATACTAGTCCCCTTTCTTCAATTAATGGAGGAATCTTGGCTTCTGGATTGCCAAAGATGGTTAGCAAAGCTTGATGATCAGACACCAGTGTAAAAGGCTTTACGTAGAGGAATAGATGGAAATGCTCACAAGCCCATATAACTGCCAAACTTTCCTTCTCAGGCTGTGAGTAAGCATACTCTTTTTGAGACAAACCTCTACTGGTATAGGCCACAATATGTTATCTTGCATTTGGGCATTGACAATGCTGTGGAAATATAGAGTCTAACCCAATGGGGCAAGCGTCAAACACCATCTCAGTATGGGACTGTGGATTGACGTTTGCCATTTCTGTAGCATCTTTGGAGCATATTTGATTCTCTTGAATCTCTTTTCACTTTCTTGTGACCACTTAAAAGAAACATTTTCCTTTGTTAACTCTCGTAGTGGAGCACTGACACTGGTAAACTCATTGATGTATCGTAAACAGTAGTTGTTTCATTCCAACAAAAGAACGTACCAATAAAACATCTTGTGGGGGGTTCTGCATTTGTCAATGCTTGGACTTTTGTAGGATCAGGTATCATGCCCCCATCAGAAAAGATATGGGCAAAGAATTTCAGTTTTGGGTTATTGCACTCACACAATTTTGGATTTAAATTCACACCTGCATCATTGAGTAACTGATATACTTGTGTGAAGGCTCTACCGTGCTCTTTCTGTGTAGTTCCGAAAACCAATATGTCATCATTATAGTTGAATACATTCACAACAGGTTGTATGATGTGCCGTATGATGTCTTGGAAAGGCTCTGCAGCCAATGACATACCAAAACTAAGGGGCATATTTACATGGAACTAGTGCAGGGCAGCTCTGTGCCAAAATTGACATTGTCGTGCTGCATCAGTTTTAAAATGCAGGGATGTGCCATATTTACAAAAATATAGGATACCCCTGTGTTTCCCCTAGCGCTGGTGCTTAATTTAGCTGCCAGCACAACACAGACATTCTTGCACCATACTGCAAGGGTGTCTGTGTTGAAGGGACTGATTGTTTACGTGCAGGAAGGTTCCCCTTCCTGCACATAAACAAACTACAGTGGCAATTTGGCACTTTTATGTATGCTGCAGATCACAACACACATAGACGCAGCAAATCCTCATTAATGAATTATTGTATTATGTGCAGGAAGGGACACCTTCCTGCACAAAAACAATAATTAATGGCCTTTTTCTCTTTATGTGTGTGCTGCAGAACTTAGCACACATAGAAAAAGCAAAAACGAGGAGAAATAAAAGTATTTCTCCTTATGGCGCCAAGCTAAGGCCACCCTTGGGGTAGAGTTAGTTTTTGGCGGTGCCTCAGATTTACTATTCCTTGTAAATCTGGGTCAGTGTCAAAAGCAATGTGTGTTGCAGTGAAATGCCCACAGCAACACCGATTGCACGCCCCTCTTCCTCAGAAAACTGTGTCAGAGGGACCCATATTTACAAGGCAGAGCTAAGCCACAAAAAGTGGCTCAGCACTGCCTTGTAAATATGGCACAGTTTTCTAAAAGTGACACTCCTGTGGCGCAAGGGGCTGATAAATGTCTTAAAGTCTCTTGCATCTAAACAAACAACACATATGGACACAGTTGTAATATATCTGCAGCTTTCTTCAAGTTCTAACTGAAGATAACATTTATCCAAATCAAGTCGAAAGAAGACTTTAGCTCCATTCAATTGTGTGATCATGTCAGCAATATGCAGCTCTGGATGTCGTTCTATTGCTTTAATCGCCTGGCACATGTCAATTCATATGTGCCTAAGTGCTTTATGGTTCTTTTTAGCCACTACCTCTATGGGAGAAACCCATTGCTTTGACCAGTGGCATGTTCAATAATGTCATGCTTAAGTAATGGTTTAAGCCCTTTTTAAACATCATCTTGTAGATGAAAAGCACCTCCTGTGTCCCTGAGCAACAGGATGGGCATTGTCATTAATAAGGGGTTTTACTTTCATAGTCTTTAACTTTCCTAAACCATCAAACTATTGAAGGAATTGACTTAAAATGTTGTGATGAGCACCTTGCTGTAATTCACTAAAATCAGTCCTAAGTAAGGAGCAGTGTTGAAACTAGGAAAGCAGGCACTTGTCACTGTACCTTGAAAACAAAGATCGGTATTTGTACCTTTGTTTTCTTATATTTCACTTTTGCTATAAATAAACCTCGACTCTTCATGTTGTTCAATGCAGCCCAAGTGCACAGTTTTGTCTTTGGCAGTGTAAGCTGCATTAATGGAGACAGTTCATTGTACTTTTCTTCAGGCATCATATTTATTGAAGCACCACTGTTGATGATGAAAGGTATTAAGCATCCATTTATTTTCAATGTACTTTTTGTACGGTGTTTGTATTATTATGTTGCTTTGACATGTCGACTTTTCTTTGACTGACATTTCTCCTCGCAGGCGACTAGTTTGACATGTGCACATTTTTTTAGGTAAGTATTGACGTGGCACAGTAATTTTCTTCACTTTAATGTGTTGAGGCTGAATAACTGACGATGATTTAGGTGACAACAGACTTTTTTTAAAGCATCTATTTGTCACATCTGATGTCGCCGCTTGGCCTTGTGGGCATGTGTCGAAAATTGTTTCTAGAACGTTCTGGCAGCCATTTTGTCTTCATGCCATGACACACGTACTTTTTCCTTCTCTCGACACATTGTCACAAAATGGTTCTCTTTACCACATCCTTTGTATTTCTGACCAATGGAGGGACAATTTCCTTTGGGTGGAAACACAAATCCACACCTGAAACACAACTTCTTTTTGTGTGTTGATTTCACTAAATGTCCTTCAGTCTTTTGTATTGAATTACATTTCACACTCATGACTGATTCGCTCTGGCACCTCCGGCCTCCATGTTGTCAGCTTGTCTCTCAGTATTTTCCTCAGCTCTAGCAGCCATCAACACTTGCTCCATACTCAAAGTTTCTCTCAGCATTCATCGTCTGAATGAATTGGACATACAACCATTGATCACTCTAAACCTCATGCCTTCTTCAACATTAAATGAATTAAATGTACAGTGTTTGATGAACGTGTTGAATCTTTTTACAAATGTATTGATTGCTTCACCAACTCTTTGACGTTCTTGACTGAAAACATATCATTCATAGTCAACATTTGGTAATTAATTAAACTTGAATTTCTGACCATTCTTAGTCTGATGGTATGTGACTTCTCTGTCAGTTCTTGCTATTTTTTTATAACTTCTTTCACACCATCACCAGCAAGAGTTTTGAGATATTTCCTGTTGTCAGTCTCTTCAAGTGCTTCGATGAAATCTTCAAATGTCTCTATCCATGCAGTCCATCTATCGCCAATTTTTTGCTTCTTGGCGGTATCAAATGGTGGTAGTTTTAGGAAGGCAGCGGCATTTTGAAACAGTGTGAAACTTACTGACATTGAGAGTAGCTTCTTTCTGAGGCTGTCGAATGAACATGTGCGTTCAAATCCTGTTTAAAGTATTTTGAGGTGTGAGCTTCAGAATCATCTTTAATGTTAATGGAAATGATATCTTCTTTCTAAGTCGTCATCTTCAAGCTTCCTGTATCCAACTGTTGCCTTCAATCTTTGTGCACTTGGAAGACATGTGAAGTTGCTCAGAGCCCCACTTAGTAGCTACATGAGCAACTGGTGGTACGAACAGTTCTGTAAGCACAACCCAGAGCACTTCTCCTTGAGCCACTTTGGTGACTGCTGCAGCCTAATGACCCTTTTTGCAGGATTGGTATGTTATTTATTTTGTTCTTTTTATACTTCAGTATATATAAGTGTTGTCTTACACCTTGGTGATCTCTGCCTTGCAGCACTATTTGGTATTTGATATTTGTCTTTAACTGCGCTTTGTAAACCTGGTGGTTGAATCCGCATTTAGCTTTAACACTCTGTATACTGACAAACTTTATTTTTGGGTGGCAGTGAGATATCTTTTTGTAGGATCTTGGTCTCAGTTTCTTGACCAATGATGCCAGGCTTTTCTGTTCAGCTGCCTTTCCATTCACAGCCTTTAACCAGGCTGGAGTTGCAGTTTGACTCCCCATACACAACCGGTCGACTCACCACTTCGGTAAAGGCACATGCAGCACACACATGCAATTTGCTTAGACCAAGGCAATCTTTCCAGGAGAGCACTTTTTTCTTCAGGTTTCTTTTCCCTTATCTCATGGGCAGTTGTAGAGTCTTCCCCAGTCTAGTACCCACTATATAACTAGGTCACACACACAGCTGTAAATCGCACCTCTTTATTCCTATGTGTGTACTCCAATATTCTAAGCCAAGCTTTCATTACATTCTTTTGTAGCTATTATGTCACACTGATAGGGAGCCTTCTGGGTGCCAGAAAGGTACTGTTCTATATCATGAAAGACACTACACATACAAGCTCTCCAGTATTAAACTACTGCTGTTTTTGTGAACTCATTGCAGCAGCCTTTGTTAGCACCATTTTTATGAGTTACATTTTCCAGAGCAGTACTGTGTTAAAGCCCCAGAAAATGCTGAACGTAAACTGCAGGGCACAGGCAGCAGCACAGCTTTATCCTAATAGGCATGTTTGTTTATGTTGCCGGGCTGGCAGAGAGTGCATTTGCATACAGACAGCTAATCATGGCCTTGGTAAACAACTTCCAGTGATAAAGTCAGACACGAACCAATAAACTTTTACTATAGGAAACTGCGCACTATGAAAGCCCTGCTGAAATATTGCCCCTGCACGTTCAGTGTAGTATCGCAGGCATTAAGAGGGGCGATCGGTACTGTATGTTAATTACCCGTTTCCTGGTGTGTTAAATATCTAAAAATAACTATTGGCTGACTTTTATGGGGCAGGTAGTAAACCGCAGGAGATTTTGGAAAATACTGTGGTGCTTCTCAAAGCCCCTTCAGTATGGTCCATTTTTTAACAGTTTTAAGGTGAAAGGTACTTACAGAACTACATCACAGTGGCTGAACACAGCCAGAAGTCTTTCAGAGAGCGCAGTGAAGCCATTGTGTAATTTTCTTGGTCAAAGATCCTGCCTGCATTAAACTCTTTTGAGTGAAACGAATGTCTTAAAGAACAGAGCAGGCGTACCAATAAATTACCCAACAAAATCAAATAAAATTCAGCACTACGTTTGAGACAGATGGCCCACACAAGTACTTCAGGCAGCCAGATTGAATGACATGTTTTTATGTTGGCTCATTGTCTGAGTCAGAGTTACATTTTATCTTTAATGTGTTTTACATATACCCTTGCGACTACAAGGTGACTGGAAAATAGAACCATTGCCAGCTCGGAGGTGCTACTTAAACTAGTAGGCATATAATTGTAGGGAGGCTAGTGGAAAGCTAGTGATATTCAACATTGTTAATTCAGGGAACATCAAGCCTTGGTCTCAGAGTTACATGCTCATTAAATCCTTTATTAAATTGGGAAGTAAAATTAGCCATTGTATACTTGATATTTCCCACTACAGGAAATCAGCTATCAAATTAGTGAAAAGAAATAATTAAAAGCCCTGTATAAGCAAAGGAAAAGGTTCATAGACCCGAGACTTAGCCATCTATACAGATTTTAATTTTAAATATGCAAAATATATCTGATTAAAATTACTGTGAGAGGAATCAGCTGTTCAGGACGAAAAAACAGCCCATATGTTGGTTTTCTTATATTACGCTGGGCAACCAAAATTTATTTCCAAAGTTTGCTGGCTGTATCCAACCCTGGAAGCAGAGGCAAATCAGAGGAAATTTCTGTTCTCCTCCTCCATGAGAATAAGTGGCAGTACACAGAACTGCACCCTCGTCCTGTTCTTTATGTGTGCCTTGACAACTTGCAGACAGTGCCCCTATCACCCACAGCAGAGAACTACTGCCATAATGTCTTATTGCTAAATTATGCATGACAACCAGACCAATATAAAATGAAGCCACTTTGTTGCAGAAGATCAAACAATCAATCAATCAAAGAGGATTTGTAAAGCGCGACTAATCACCCTCATGGGTATCCAGATGCTTGCAGGTCTCAGCGGCTCATTTAAGTAGCCAGGCGTTGAGGACTCTACGGAATCCTGGATGAGAGGTGATGGTCCAGACATGTGTGAAGAGGCTTTTCCAGGTTTTTGCTGCTCTGTGGGAGAAGGCATGTCCTCCAGGATTGCTGGAGTGTGGGCAAGCGATAGGGAGGTGGAGCGCAGTCTTCCTGATAGTTAGTGAAAATTCAGGCAGTGGTTAATGTAGGTAGGTCCTTGGCTTTGTAGAGCTTTGTGTGCATGGGTCAACAGCTTGAATATGCACCTCTTCTACATGGGGAGCAAGTGGAGTTGCCTGAGGTGTGGTGTGATGTGAGATCATTGGGGAAGGTCAAGGAAGAGTCTGGCTGTGGAGTTCTTTGTGATCTGAAGTCTTTGTAGGAGTTGGGAGGTGATTCCTATGTAGAGTACATTGCTGTATTCTAGTCGACAGGTGATGAGAGCCTGTGTCACAGTGTGTCTTGTGTGTGGGGGTAGCCACATGAAGATCTTACGTACCATGTGGAAAGAGAAGAATTGGGCAGAGGAGAAGTGTTAACGTGTGATTCCATGGCGAACCTGTTGTCAATGATGATTCTGAGGTTTCAGAAGGAGTAGGTGCGGGTCCTAGTTCTAAAGGCCACCAGGAGTCATTCCATGTGTAGCTGCTCTTGCCAAAGATCAGAACTTGTGTCTGGTCTGTGTTTAGCTGCAGTTGTCTTTCATTCATAACATCCACCCCAGGGCCTCACCCCCTCATCCTCATTTTGATCTCTTCATCAATCCTCCCAAACTCAGGTACAGGTGGGTAATACAGGCCCTGCAGCCTCTGTTGTATGGGGTGGCAAACTTTCTGCAAGCCCCAACCACTCAAGAGCCCTCATTTATCCAAAGTCCATTGAATATCTGTGAGATAGAGTAGACTCTTCCTATTGTGCAGGGGTCCCATCATTTTGCATTATGTCACTGCTGAGGTTCTCCCACTCTGAAACAAACTCACACTGAGAAATAATGGTGATCGGACTAACGCAGCATCTCTAGTAGGGTGACTCTTTCAACATTATATTACAATAAACAATTTATGCACTTTTGGATCTACAGTTGATGGAATTAAGAACATGTTTTGATACACCAATGATGTCTTTAATATTTTAGTGAATTAAACATGTTAATAAAAAAAAAAAAAAAAAAAAAATGTGAGAGTTCGACAGTAACAAAAGTATGAGCCTACAGAAGAGCATGATCATGATTTCTTGGAGTTGTTGTGTGTTGTTTAAAGTTGCCTGGTAGCATCATTTGAAATGGGAATATTTGTGCCGTGGCCAGGCCCATGGCAACTTGGTAAACAGGGATATGTAAGTTTACCCCTTTCCACCCTATGGGAGAGAAGAAATTCGTGGTCTCCTATAGAACAGGAGAAATGGCAGAGGAATGTGTTGAGGACATAGGCCAATGCAGAAGGATGACCTTGACTGGACTGTGTCAAAAGCGCTGAGGGCAGATATAACTCTTCACACTATTATGGCATAGTTCTCGACTCAAGGAGCTGCTCAGTTTGGGATTTTCTAAACAGGTGTGAGGAATGGTGCGGAAACTCTTAACCAACTCTTAAGCAATCTTTGGCAATCTTTGGCAATAGGCTAATAGGCTAAAGGTAACAAGTCTGTAAAGGACAAATGCCTTCACGTTTTTGAAAATAACATAAGTACTTCTCTAATAGTCTTAAAACTTAATAGGCAACCTTTATAGTCTGCTTCCACCCACTCTGTCAGCAATTAATATTCTGATATTTGTGCTGCCCAATTGTTTGCTGAGGCACAGAGGACTTGAGTTTACCAATTCACTTATTTAATTTTCATATGTTTAGTTTTTCTTTACTTTGTTTTATTTTGCCAAATGTAGCTCAGAGCTTGTTCACATTTGTTGTATTATGTAAGGCACAAATTTAAAAAGCTATTTTGGAGACTTAAAATAGTATTACTTTACCAGTTCCAAAATGCAATTCTCTGCCACTGCCTCTCCAACCTTTTCTGTACCGAGATCTCACCATGGATGCAGAGATTCACACACATTGGGGTATATGTTTTAGTAGAAAATAGTGCATGGACAAAGGAGAGTAGTAGACAAATCCCTATTTAATTCTCATAATTACCATTAAGTTAGTGGGCTTTAAGGAAATTAAGGAGGGGTTTAGGGAGAAAAATGTCTATTCAAAAACACATCCACAAATGAGAAGGACAATTGCATTCAGCAAGAAAAAAACACCTAGATCTATTACAGTATTACCAATGGCAAAAAAGGCTTATATTTACTCTAGCCAAGCATTGGAGTAAGTCCAGCACCACACATGACCAACCACAATTACTGCAACACAGTCTCATAGAAACTGATGGAGATAGGTAAAAACCATTAACAACATACTGGAACAAACATAAAATTAATTAAAATAGATTAAAAAATAGATTACATTTAATAAATGTTTACAGTTTTAGAACAGATGTATCTTAAACTATTTCAGTACAATGTAAACGATATCTTTTGTAACTATTAAGTTACATTTTTATAAAACTTAATTTAATTGATAAATTAAAATTAAATAAATTAAGTTACAAAAATCATAGCTTGCAACGAGGCTTGTAGTACATTCACTGCAACTGATATCGCAAAGGGAGGAGAAGTAGAATGTAATTAATATAATTTTTACAAAACTTTATTATTTTTCCTTGAGGATTTTCTTCAGCATTTCATATCGCCTGGCAATACTGTCATTTTCCTGACAAACAAAAGCTCAGCTGAGCTGGGGTCTTCCTTAGAAGCACTCCCCAGGAAATCCAAGACAGTCTATCTACTCTTGTTTCCACAACTTCCCAGAGATATGGCATGTTCCTGTTATGTTGACTTAATATGAAGTTCAATAAAGTACAAGCTGATGATATCACAAAGCAAAACATTATTAACGTAAACCTTTTAGGGCAACCAAATGCAGCCTTTGTAGATTCTCCTTGTTTTGCAAACATTTTATATCACTTTCTGAAAGGATGATGAGTGCAATTGGTTTCCATGGAGCAGTGTTAGAAAATGAATACAATTAGTTACTGACAATCTATTTGTTCTTGGTGAGGTTTTTACATTGACCTAAATATGGCTCAATAACAGAAGGTAAAAGGGGCAAACTTGCAGGTAACATTAACAGTGCAGAAAGGTTCAGCTGAACTCAAAGCCACACTAAGTGAGAGAATTTCACTCTCTAAAGCTGGGTAGATGCACATGACAATCAATACTTGGAGATAAAAGGTGATATCAGTGTGCACATCGGCCACCTCCAGCATTTATGCAAAGAGCACTCATGCTTTATATTTTCGCTAAAACTACCGATTGGACAATTAGAAACTGAACAGTTTGTACATTTTGAGGATTCCTAAAATAACATGACGAAATGGGATAGACAAAACTCTGAGACAGAACTAGAAGTAGAATACAAATAGTCCTTGAGTTCTTGTCAGGTGCTGAAATGAACAGAAAAAGACCAGCAAGTTTCTTGTCATCTTTCAGTTATTTGGCTAGAGAGAGAATGTTCCTGTTTTTCAAGACACCATCTCAGAGTAAGCTAGAAATGATTCCTTTAACACGCTTTCACACCAAATCTCCAATTCTGTATGATGTCAGACATAGCAGCATACCTGCACTGTACACTTTTACTCACCTCCATTTGACAACTAAATACATTTTAATGTTCTCTATAGTTCGCTGAACATGTTATTGTGATGTTCTTCAATTTTCATGATCAGATATTACAAATCACCTTTAATTTTGAGAATCTCCTCTGACAAGCTTCTTAAAGATGGAAGGCCTGTACGGGTTTAAAAAGGAGGCACTACATTCTCAATTTCAGCTCCACAGTTGATGGAAGCTTTATCACTCTGCCATCTGCAGCTAAAGGAAGCTGTCCGGTCCAAAAGAACTATACGGCAAGAATCTTACATAAAGAGTGCTTGTGCTTCTAATGACTGCCTGGGCGTTGCCAAGAAGCCATATGCGGCATATCTTGTACTCAATAGAAACATTTGTATTTAATTCCTAAAGTGTACCCTTTTTTGAGTGAGCATCATGGTTGTAGTCATGACACAGTCCTTCTAGGGGTGGGTGGAACACGCAGAGCTTCACTCCATGGAATTCTACATAGTTATATTGAAACTCTGCAAGGTTCCATGGAGTTCTGCAAATGGGATGAAATAGGCACTTTACCCTGCTAGTACACTAAAGGATTCTGCTTCTTGAGTTCATTTTACTGCCACTCGAGTAGATTTTTCCATTTGAGTGGCAGCTTTCTGACTTGAACAGTGCCATCCTAGTGACTGAAAAGCATTCTAGGGTGCAGCAAATCTTGCTCACGCTTGCCAACTTACCATTGGTAAGGCGTGCATGAGAGAAAACTCAGTCATGCAGCCGTTGGCTGAATTTGGCCGGAACTGTGCATTACAAGCATAGCACGGAGTGGCCACATTTCTGTGGACTCCACTGGGAGAGTGGAATTTATCACCCACCCCTACTTTTAACCTGTAGCGTGTAGGGAGACAGTTTACTGGCTCGGCACTGCAAAAGGTCTGTAAAAGCTCCATAACTGGGGTAATCATGACTAGAACACATATGGCGGGTGGCTGTAGCGTGCAGGGTGAGTAGTTCTGTGTGTAACTAGAGTGTGAGACTGTGCACATGTGTGTGTGTGTGCATGTGTGTGAGTGGTGTATATATGTGTTTGTGTGATGTGCAACCTGGGCCATCATGTGTACAGGTATTGTAATACCCTTGTTTCTGACATTCCAGTCTGCAGGTACACACTTTCCTATGCCCCCTGCATGAAAGAAGTATACCTGTTGGGTGAGGAATGTAGCAAGACCAGTCCCTTTGTGTTAGTGAAGATTTCACCAGACCTCTCTCGTTTCCTTCCTTATGGTCATCCCCACTCACAAATGAACCTTTAGATGAGGATTAAGCACAAAGCACCTAAGGCAGTCCACCCTTGCCTCAAAGTTGACACCAGAATAGCAAGGCTGCTAATATGTCAAACAACTGTGGGTGAATGACTCATTGGCACTTTTAAAAATTGCAGCCTCTATGTCTGGCTTTGACAGTCTACCTTTTGCCACTAGAGAAAGACAAATTTAAGGTCCCCGGAGCCATGATTTTGCCCATCTCTTTAATTGACAGGGAGGAACTTTGCACAACAGCTTAAGGAGAAAGACAAGAACTATGAATGGACCTTCTGTGTAGTTACCATTCTACCTCTAGATTGAGCCTAGATATGAGAAGCTTGTGAACTTGCCTTGCTACTGCACCTATAAGAGCAAGAAGAAATACCTAAATGCATGAGGAGCTGGACTGCATTCACCAAGAAGGAGTCACATAATTCTGGGAAAACAGTACATGGACCAGCTAACTGCAAGGACCATAGTGAAGTCTTCTCCAGGACGCAAGGCTATACATGTGCCACAAGTTAACCTTAGCCCTGCTCCCCGGGAGAAGCATAAACTACAAACAAAATGAGGAGCTACTTATACCCCTTCAAGAATTGAGAGGTGGGATCCAGCTCTACCCCAGAGTCTTTTCCAGCCAGTAGGATGCCTGTATCAACTTCTTTAAAGCTTTAATGGGACCAGAAGTGTGATAGTCGTATGCCCTATTTATGACATTGGTGATCTTTTTCAGAGACCGCCGAAGCCGCTGCAGCCAACAGGCTGCTTGCGGTCTGCTGACTGCTATATTTGGAGTCGTTGGATGACTTCTGCCAGCACTGCCACACCAGCAAGACTCCGCCTGCCGTATTACGAGCTGTAATACAGCTTGGCAGAGTCTTGCTGGTATGGTGGTGCTGGTGGTGCAAAACCACCAGGACCTATCCCCTCCCAGAAGACAAGCTTGCCGGAAAAGGTAAGGTGATCGTCCAACAGGGGGTGGGGAGTGTTGGGTGGATGTGTGTGGTGTGTGCATGTGTATGTGCGAATGTGGGTGTCTGAGTGCATGTATGTGTGCTAATGTGGGTGTCTGAGTGCGTTTATGTGTCTGCCAATATGGGTGTCTGAGTGTGTGTTTTTGAGCGAGTGAGTGTGGGTGCATGTGTGCAAGGGTGCAGGTGAGGGGGGTGTGTGCAAGTGTATGTATGCGGAGGGGGAGTGTGTGAATGTATGCGTGTGTGGAGGGGGTAGGGGCGTGCTTGAATGCGGCAGGGAAAGGGGGTGAATGATTGAGGATGGGGGTGCATGTGTGAGCGATTGTATTTGGATGGGGGTTATGGGTGAGTGTGTGCCTGGTTGGGAAAGGTGGGGGTGTTTGTGGGTGCGTTTGTGAGTGTGCATGTGTTTGTGTAAATGGACGGGTAGAGCAGGTGAGTGTATGTATGCTGTGCAGGGGGGTAGGGTTGTGCATGTGTGAGTGGGGGTGTGTGTATGCCAGTGTGAGAGCAGGTGGAGGTGTTTGGATGAATGTGTACAGTTGGGCGGTTGTTTGGAAGTGTGTGGAAGGTGTGGGAGGTGCATGGGGGTGTGGGGACATTTGTGTATGTGTCTGCTGGTGACAGGGATGAGGATTCCTATCGCCAGGTGCATTTCCACCTGGGTTTTTTGGCGGGGTGACCGCCATGGAAAGCCTGGTGGTATACAGCCTCATAATCTGGCCAGCAGGCTGAGGCCTGGTGCTGGGCTGGTGGCGTTCACCACCAGCCGCGTCGGTGCGACCTCTCCAGCGGGACAGGTAGCGTTGTGGGGTTTGGCTTCTACCAAACCCTACAACTTGTAATGCGGTGGTCTTTACCGCTAGGTCCGTGGCGGTAGACCGCCACAGTGAGGCTGGCAGTCTAATGATCGCCAGCCTGGTAATGAGGGCCTTAATCTCCCACTATAGGTTTGACAGACAGGGTTTTCTATATCTTAATCTTCAGGTGTATTCATTAAATAACTTCCACCATTGGTCGTATGGACCTACATTTGTTGAAAAGGAGAAGTGGAAAGGAGTGATCATCTACATCAGAACCAGCAAGCAATACAATGATTTAGGACTTTTAGCACAGTCGATAGAAAGGCTGTGTGAGTTTAAGTGTATTATTTTTCAATTTCCCAAGTTTCCATTATTTTATTCAATAAGAATTAGTTTTTTAGGCATCAGCATTAGAAATAAATGTAGTCCAATAATCAGTATTTCAATATAAGGAAAAATACAATATTTGTCAAAATAATAGTTAATATTATAATAATACAGCAAGCGTGTTCCATAAAGGAAGTTCCCTAATCTAAATTAAATTGAAATAAAAATAGAATAAGGTGTCAGTTCAATTACCCAATAAAGAGTTCTGATGAGAGATATAAATGCAAAGACATAAAGCCTTTGCATATCAATTAAAAGAAAAGGTCAAGATGGAATAGTATTCTCATCTACAGATCAACAAACATCAAAAATAGGCTAAGTAATGCCCCATGAAGAGACAAAAAATCTTAGGAAAATCAGAGATGAATCTTCAGCAAAGGTGAGTGAGAGAAACCCATCTCTTCTCTAAGAAAACACACTAATACAAACACAAAGCATTATAATGGTAACAAGATTTTTTTCTGTCCACAACATCCAATAGGATTTTACCAAATTCTTAGGAATAGGTAAACTCCTCAGTTTCTCACTTCTGCACAATCAGCCATAGACACATGTTCTTAAAAAGAAACAATTAACTTTTGCAGTTCAGACAGTTCTTCCAATCAATCATCCTTCCTGTTGTCCCCTCTCCTCCTGGTGAGAACCTCACTCTCAGTTGTCTAATACAGAACAAATACCTATCCACTAACAGAAAGCTTCTGGAAAGTTACATCATGTTCAGCAAAAGGGAAAATCATCTCATGCAAAACACCTTAGTGTGAACAGCAGTCTTTTTATTGCTAATGTATTAGTTTATAGTTAATATGGCTTCCTCAGTTAAGCTAACGTAAGTCAGTACATTATTTTTTTATTTTCTTATAATGTCTAAGTATATTTACCTACTGCAAAATTTGATGTCAAATATGCATTTTTTTTTTTTATATATACTTTTCAGTTAAATGCATTTTTATTTGTAAAAGCTAAATTCATAGCAGCAGGTTCCCACAGGCAACAGTGGTTAATCCTGAATCTTTTACCAATTTTACTATCATTCTGGGCCATGTCTTTGAGAGTTATCTCCAGCTAAAGCCACATTCAAAACTAACCCTAAAGACATCAATTGTTAGTGCCAGCTGGTCTCCTCAGTTTTCACTATAAATGAATGATCCCGGCTGTTGATTATAGACATACAGGTGCCTTACTTCTAAAGGCACCTTACAGACACTCAGTAGATGACTACTTTTCTACCACTGTTACTAACCTAAGGCAGAATCTAGTTGGACCCTTAACTGGATCTTCAATTCAGGTATAGTGGACATTGTTCTATATCTGGCGTTGGTGACTGAACACCAGGTCACCAAGGAAGCCATCAGAAGCATCTACTAATACAAATTAGACCCCCAGTCTACCTTATCATTTCAATATTTCAGAAACTTCTCTCATGTTAACATCTAAGGCTCAGAGGATTTAGATTTATTTATCCATTATACTTTTTTATTAAGTACAAAATATTCTTCCTTCTATCATATTTCTTTTCAATTCTTTAATATAACCCTACTCTTTTTGTCACATGTTACAATAGGAACAAGATTTCAGTTTTTCAGAGAGCACAACATCCATCTCATCCATCCTCATACAGAATACATACATTTATTTCCTCTCATTCATGCATTCAAGAGTTTAAAACAAATTCCTTTCTGTAACTCCCCGGATCTTGATGATTTGCTAAATGTCTCTCATATTGTTATATTCAACATCAGAAAACCCAATTGCATTTCTTTACACATTCATCAAATTTGTTGTTACTTCCTTTATCCATTATTTAATTCGGTTCATGCAAATCATTTATTGGTTGAATTCAACAGGTGAGGCACCTGTGTTATATTTTCAATACATGTTTTGGTGTGAGACACCTTCATCAAGACCCAGGAACAATGGGTCCCATGTGTTTCTTGAATATATCAGAAGCATCCACTACCTTTTCAGTTAGTGGGTGCATTGCTGATCACTGGTGGGTTTTTTGAGTTTATGCACTTGGGAGTTTTACATGTGACCCCCCTTTAATCCATAGAATTTGACTACCTTTATTAACTGCATCAGTGGTACCACAGACAACTGATTCAAAGCATTTCTATGACTACTTTTCCAATGAAACTATGTAATCAACTATCACATTTTAAAATATATTGTTAGGACGGAAAAGACCTCTTCATGGTAATGAACCTGCACCCCTTCCCTGTGTTCGCAACTGTACTGATGTCTCAATCCCTAATGCTGATTTTTGTTGTCATAGGTAAACACGGATCATGCATGTGCACCATGACATAAGCCTGCCTCACAGATTGGTTCATGTTGGACTGAGAGAAGCACCAAAACGCTGCCCTCATAGTGGTGGACAGTTACTGCCTTCACCAGGAGTCAAGCAGCATGAGCGGTGTGGTGACAACATACAATGTAATGATTAATAGGCGTGAACAGGTCCAGATTAACCTGTGTCACTGGAGCGAGGCCTACAGGCTCACTCATTTTTAAAGCTTCCACTTCTGTCTGTATTTCTTACCTCTCAATCAATCAATCAATCAATCAGAGATTTGTGGAGCGCACCTAATCACCCATAGGATCTCAAGGTGCTGTTGTGGGTTTGGTGTTCAGTCGAAGAGTCAGGTCTTGAGGTCCTTCCTGAACTGCTTCAGTGATGCGATCTGACTGAGCTTGAGAGGTAGTGTGTTCCATGTCCGGGCTTCTAGGTAGGAGAAGGATCTTCCTCCTGCTGTGCTTTTCTGGATCTTGGGGACAGTCCTTGGCCCACATCAGGTTGATGTGAAGTGGATGTGTGCCCGGGGAGTGTTCCATAAAGGAATAATGCAGTACTGAGTTTTGTGTGTCTGTTGTACGCAGCTAGTGGATGTGCATGTGCCTATGAGTGGTACAGTACCTGCAGAATGTAGTGCTGTGCAGTGTGTGCATGTTAAATGAATGTGCTCCATGTATGTGTGCTCTGCTACATTACATGGAGCATACAGTACAGTGCAGCATGTGCATGCTGTGTGCATGCATTGGGTGTCTGTGTGCCTGTGGATGGTATAAATCATGGAGGGTCCTGGGTTCCATTTTGGGAGACCCAGGCCTGTGTGGTGAAACATAAAGTGAAATTAGAAAGAAGATCCCCCATAGAAATGTGTGGATTGCTGTATTCCTGTAAGCACGGTGGGACACACCCTTGGGAGAGGAAGACCAGGCCTCCCTTTTAAACTTCAAAGGGTGCTCTTTGATTCAGTGAGAACGTACAAGGAAGGGGCCTGGGCACATTTCAGAAAGGAGACTGGGCTCATATGAGACTCAAAGACTATGGCTGGTAGACCTGAGCTAACCTTTTGAGACACATATCATTATGGCTGTGAACTCTAGTCACCCCCATGGCCTGTGTTGTGGGACTTACAGCATCACAGACATCCCTGCTGTGACAGTCTGTTCTTCAAGAGTAAGAGGGAGCAGAGGAGTATGCATTTCAAAGAAGCAGAACCTCAACATAGAAGTTCGAAACTCAACTAAAATCATATTTGATATTTGGAAATGAACTATAAGAAGGGGAAGTTCAGGCCCGAAAGATTGTCGTCTGCCAAGCAGACAGACAGGCTGTGTGAGTAGGGGAAGCTCTGGAAGACTTCTACCTGTGACCAGGACTGAGAATTAAAGCCTGCTAGTCTCCCTGCTCGGTAAGAGGGCATCATCCAAGGAATCCAAGACTTTCTGCCCTTGTTCCTGGAGCACCAGCACCTGCCATTTTGCCAAACAAGTGTGCCCTGTACAGAAGAGGAGAGTGTTGGAGGGGTCAAAGTCCAGTGAGGAGCCCTGTCACATGGATTTGAGGTGTGAGCAAATGACTGCTACACTGATCACTGATTGTTGCCCTGGTGCAGGACTGAGTCGGCAACCCCATATGCAAGGAGGGAGCATTGTGATAAAGACTGATGTGCGGCAAGGGTTGACGCCTTGCGTGGTTACATTTCTGCAACCCTGTATGCACAGCGGGCATTGTGGTAAAGATTGCCGTGCAGTAAGGGCTGAAGTTTTGTGCAGTAAAGGTGCAGTCCATATGCCAGGAGAGGCCGCCGTGATTAAGGCCGTCATGTAGTAAGGGCTGAAACCTTGTGTGGCAGCTGTACAGCAATCCCATATGCAAGGTGGTTGCCTTGTTGATCAGTCTGGAGCCCAAAGACTGCAAGTGTGGTAAATTCTTGGTCACTGGGAGCAATGAGGACTGCGACTGGGCCAACCTTGTTGAATAAGCGAGGATGCATAGGAGCATCATCACCTATATTGGAATCAAGCACTGGAGCTTCCTAATCACCCCCTCCCCCCCCAAGTCGGAAGCATGGAGGCACTCATCTAGCAGGAAGAGTGCAGGAAATCTCTGACTGTACGGGGCACGACTGCAAAGGAGAGACAGCCTACACCTGCTGAGTGCAGCTGCTGAGTTTGCATGCAACCAGCTCACCTGTTCGGAACCTGAGCCATTGCAAGCCCTTTAGATGGGTCACACTCCAGGATTCTGCACGTTTGATTCCAGGTAAGACTGGTTTTGAACCTATGTTCCTGGTGGTATCTTACTGCAGAGAGTGCTACATCGATCAAATACTTTTAACTGGAATTTAAAATTGAATGTGGATTGAGACACCAACTGCTGTAGGGAATTCCCTGGAAGTTGCCAACAATGAATGGGGAATAACCACTATAGTTAATGTGAGGAGGCATTGGGGCAGGAAATTGTGACTGGAACAGTAGAGGCCTGACCTCAAGGGGAATTGTGTTACAGTTTGTATATTCCATATTTTTCCTTTGTATGACTGGCAGTAGAATTGAAATACTTCTCTTTTTTCCTGAAAGTGAGCATGTTGCTGGACCTTGATCTATTGCTGCTGTTGCCTGCATTTTGTGTTGTGAGCCCATTTTCACTAATCTGTATCCACACCTTCCTCGCGGGGAGCCTTGGATTGCTCGACCACGTTTACCACTGAGAGTCAAGTACAGCAGGTGTAATTGGCCCCATTGCTCTGAATTTATAGTAAGCTGGGCTCCAAGACAGCAGGAGGAAAAGGCCTCAACTTCAACGGTTGGGCCCAATAGCTCCTGAGAGCCATGTGGCCCTCTGAAAGGGGTTCTGACATCTATCATGAAAAGAAACAAAACAATACACCTTGACAGATAATTTGTGTGACTGCCTTCATCAGGCTGTTCCCAAAGATGATAAGTTATAGACTTCATGCTTGAGCACTGAATAATTATTTCAGAGTTGTGGAAAAGTGTAGATGATGGAGCAGAGGCAGCCATACTGAATAGGACGCAGTAGCAATGTACTCATCTTAGGTTTTGTGCGTAGAATGTAGGGGTGTGTAAAATTCTAATCATTTACTTATGAGCACTTACATGAAATGTTGGATCAATACTTGGAATTGTGTGTAATGACACTGTTAGAAATGGGGTCTCTGGTTGGTAGTCAGTTTTCACTCTGTCCAAGCAGGGGCCCTCACTCTAGTCAGGGTAAGGGAGTTACACTACTAAGACAACCCCTGCTCACCCCCTTGGTAGCTTGGCACAATCAGTCAGACTTCTTTCAAAGGCAATGTGTAAAGTATTTGTATCAACACACACAGTAATACAGTGAAAACACTACAAAATGGACACCACATCAGGTCAGTAAAATAGGCAATATGTATCTAAATCAAACAAGACCAAAACAACAAAAATCCAACATACACAAGTAAAGTTATGAATCTTTGAAATAATAGATTCTTACTCCATAGAAAACAATGGAACCGCTGGTGTTACACAAAGTACCTGGTTTGCATCGAAAATTAAGTCGCATGGGTGAGCGTGCATCGAAAAGGCCAATGATGCATCGTTTTTCTGTCCTGCAAGGGAGCGATGCATCAATTTCCAGACGGGGCACCTTGGGTCCGCACAGGTTCACATTGATTTTGATGCTCAGGGATGATGTTGCAAACTCCGGCCGCACGGTGAAGGAAAAATCGCACTGCAAGGGGTTTGCGTCGTTTTCAGCAGCCACAAGCAGGTGCTGTGTCATTTTTCCAAACATGATTTCAGGTGATGCGTAGATTTCCCAGCTGCTTAGTGGGTGCCTAGTGGGTGGCGCGTTGTTTCCTCTCTGAGCTTCCAAGGAAAGTCTTCTAATGATTTTGATGAAAGGAGCAAGTGACTTACTGACTGCAGGTACGTAATAGATATACTAATGAAATAATATAGGTGATCTTTGGGTACTCTGGGTTTTCTTTTTCAAGGTCCTCCACAGTTTATAGTACGAATACGGCTTGTTTATGGCACTTTGGGCCTGATTACAACTTTGGAGGATGGTGTTAATCCGTCCCAAATGTGACGGATATACCACCTACCGTATTACGAGTCCATTATATCCTATGGAACACGTAATACGGTGGGCAGGACATCCGTCACATTTGGGACGGATTAACACCGTCCTCCAAAGTTGTAATCAGGCCCTTTATGTCTTACTATGAATCTTGAAAACAAACGTCAGTCGATAGGCCCAAGTCAAGATTCTCAAATACTGCAAAGCATGTATACGTTTTGTCTTAAGCAAAGTTTTAGAAAAAATACAATGGATACAGAAAGACAAAAATACGCTAATCGTGAAGATGCTGTTCAGAGGTTCAGAGGTGCTCAAAAATCTTCAACAATGTTCTTATAGGAACAGAAACGTGACAACAAGATGGATGAACGGCTTTATATTTTAACATAAACAGATGTCTCTCTAAGGGGCATATTTATACTCTGTTTGCACCGAATTAGCGTCATTTTGTTTACTCTAAATCAATGCAAAACTAACTCCATATTTATACTTTGGTGCTAGACCCGTCTAGCGCCAAATTTATGGTGTTAAGGTAATTTTTTGGAAGTGGAAACCTACCTTGCCTTAATGAGATGTAAGGTAGGCATTCCAGTGCAAAAAATGACTATTTGACCTTAACGCCATATTTATACTCCTGTGCAAAAATGGGGCACAGGAGGGAGGAGGGGTAAAAAAATGGTGCAAGGCTTGCTTTGCACACTTTTTTAACGCCTGGGTCAGGGCAGGCGTTAGGGGACCTGTGGGCCTATTTCCATGGTGGAACACCATGGAATAAGCCCACAGGTGCCCTCCACAGGCCCCAGGGACACCCCAACTCACACCAGAGGGACAGCAGAGGATGGGAGACCCCATCCCAGGTAAGTATTGATTTTTTTTTAAAAAGTCATTGGGGGCCCTGAAATGGGCCCCCCTACATGGCACTGGGTGCAATGGCTATGCCTAAGGGACCTTGGTCCCCTGTGCTGGCCATTGGGGTGGTGGGCATGACTCCTGTCTTTTCTAAGACAGGAGTCATGTGGTATGCATGGTTTTGCGTCAGAAAATGACTCTAGGCAGATTAGAGTCATTTTTTTTACTCTAACTTGCCTAATGTCATTTTTTGGTGCAAAACCCCCCTTCTTCCATACCACCAGACGCACCCGGCTAACGTCATTTTTTTTACGGTAGCATACCTTTTGCACCAGCTTGCACATTCCATAAATATGGTGCTCAGAAATGGTGCAAGCCAGTGCTAAACCTTTTGGTGCAAAACTGTGTTGGTGCAGTTTTGCATCAAAAAGTATAAATCAGGGCCTTAGTTCCATCAGTGGGTGCATGATGAATTGCACTGGTCTGCTCTAGTGGCACTTTGAGGCAGATTTAGAAGACCCTAGCGCCACCTTAATGCTGCCTTAGCTGCATTTTTATGAAACTAAGGCGGCGTTCAGCTGGCCATTCAGCTGCACCATATTTATAAAGTGGTGCAATACAAGCCTTGTGCCACTTTGCAACTTCTTGCACCACATTATGCCACATTATGCACATCAGGGCCAATGAGCCACTTTCCTGTAAATCTGCCCCTTTGACTCCAAGGCCCCATCACTAGCTTTTGTGTAATTCAGATGGGACCAGCAAATGCCGTTACCAGCCTCATCAGAATTATAAGGGATGTTGATTTACCACTGAATTGGCACATTTCTTCCAGAGACTTGCTGGGTATAGATTAATAATTATTTGGGGATTATAAACCAGAATCACCAGTTCCCCACCTAATTATTTGTTTCTATGGAGACTTGGGGTACCACTATATAATCCCTGTTACTAACTATCAGCACCAGATTACTGATACCGTAGTTAGAGGTAAATCTAGTGGAGACGGGGATTTAACATAGAGAAATCTGGATCCCCTTAGAGGCCTTCAATTATGATGGCAACAGCACACACACAGACTATTTCCCTGTACACCTGACACTTCCTCATAACTGATTCTCCATAAGAGTTAATTACTCCTTTAAAAGTGCATTCAAAATGAAATGCAAAAGCCTTTTCAGGTGAGACATACTGCTTTTGTTAGACAGCTGTAACATGTTTAACTTCTTCTCTGAAGTTTCCCCTGCAAAACAGCCTTTTATCAGTCATTTTTTACTGATAAAATCCAAATACCTAGTCCCTAATTAGAACATATATTCAAGCTGATATTTACAAAATAGATATCATTTATTCCTACAACAAATGCCACCCAATTACCTTGATCGTATTACTGTCAAAGTAAATTAGACATTTCTTGCATACAAAATGGGAGCAGTAATGAGAATGTCTAACATAAATCATGAGAAATAACCAGTTAAAAAACTCCAAGGGCTCTAATGCTCAGAGAAACTATAACCACAAAACATCCCTAATAAAGACACTGCCGAGCAGTTGCTAATGATTCTAAATCCAAAACTGCTTTTAATAATAGCACAGCACCAGCCCTGAAGGCGCATACAATGCACAGCTCAACAGTAACTGCGATCCGAATAAGATCTCAAGCTCGGAAAATTAATAAAGAAAGCTGTTGAAATAAGAAGACATAAGCCTTACATGTATCATCAGGATTGAGCACAAAAACTAACACCGTGATTTAGAGATTGGCAGAGAGGATAGTGCAATGGAGTACCCTCTGTGCCAAACAGAAGGTCTGCCCACCTAAGGGTCACACTGCCCATCATTATGTCAGTGATGGAGGTTACTCCATTTCTGTTTCTGACATACTCCTCCAACAGCCCAACGGAGTGAGGGCCATCAGAGGCTGGCTATTTCACATCACGCCTGATTTACAGTGGGCCATCAAATAGGCAGTTTTCACTGTCAATCACCTCTAGATTTTCCTGGTGGTAAGGGATAATGAAAACTACAAAATGACCCCTAATTTATGGGAGAAAACTCTTATGGTGTGGGAGTCACTAGTTTTTCTATTTTAAAAAACAAAATCCTGCTTTTGGATTTTCTTTTTCAAAATAAAAAATTTTTTAAAAGTTTGACGTACGGTGCCGTCATGTTGACAGAGCCATTCAGCAAACTTTTATGACATTAACAGGAACCACCATGATGGTGCTTCCAACCATTGTAAGATATGTCTAGCGGGATTTCAGACATCTCTAAATTCAGAATATGGCTACTCTGTCAGGGTGACAAAGTACTTAACTCTATTTCCCTGTGAGCGCGTTTTCCATCCTTCATAGGAATCAAATGCTTCACCAAGGTCGACAGACCTTTTCTCCCAGATAGAGTGTGGTGAACCATACACAAATTTACATTAACGCCACCCAAAAAATGTAGACACCTTGACCAATGTGGCCACAGAACGAGACTCCAATCAATAAAAGGTTTCAAAGCTTTATTGTATAACCACAAATCTAATGTCATGAAGACTGTGCGCAAATTCAGATTACAAAGATATATCAACACCATTGGCAGCCCAAAGCATTGAAACTAATTTCATTGAATTAGGATTAACACAAGCATTCAAGAAGGATAATATATATCAATAAGGAAATTATTTGAAACACAGAAACATATCTCAGGTCAGATTGTATCATCATTAGTCATGTTTAGTTAAGCAGAGCATTCAAATTTGGATTGGACATAGGTTGTCCCTACAGCTAACCAAATTAGGAAATGCATGTGTGAGGATAAACACATGCAGGCAAAATATAAAAGAGACAAAAACTATTTGGAAATAATATATCTAGGGCTATAGATTACTAACTACAAAAATAAAATAGGTGAGTGTCAGCATGTTCATAGGAATGGAACCTAGAGGAAATGTTGCATTAGAAAAAACTTTCATCCCTTTATATCACTGCAAATGCGAACTCTACAGTCGTAGTTATGCGAACAAGGATTATCAAATGCAATAAAAATACTTGTTAATAAAATGCATGTAATATGCAACTTGTAAACTCAGCATTAATAATATACCATCAAATAAGTCAAACATTTCATTATAAGGTGTAAAACTTTGTTAATGCATCACATTGGATATAACAGAGAAGTGCATTTATTTTTATACACACATAACTTTAAACACACAAATTACACATTAAACAGAAAACCATATTTGTTTTAATACTAGTCTAAAGTCTAAAATACACTTTGGCATTATTTAAATCTTATTAGCATATTATTAAATCTGGTATACCTAATGGTGACCACCACAAATAAAAACATGAGCTCTTTTAAAATACAAGTAGGTTTTTCTACATCGGCTGTTAAACACGATACATAATTTGTCACCTTCTGCTGACATCTGGATCACTAAAAGCATTACTATATTTTACACTCCAACATTCCTTCCTCTGACAGCAATCTATGTCATCGAAAAAAGGACACAGTCTCATTTCAATGAGACGACTCAAACGTTTGATGTCTTTTTCTGGTAAATTCGGCCGTAATTCTCAATTTTCTTGAGATTACAATTATAAACACTTCTCATCTCCTCAATTTCTATTTCTCTCCTCCTCTGTCTACTCAGCTCTTTTTTCTTTCCACATTTTGTATAGTTTGTGTGAGTCAAGTGCAACTAAGGTACAGAAAGCCACAATCAACACAGGTTTCAAGGTCATTCGTAGGATTCCCTTTCCCAAGTTTTCAAACCATTTTTGAGTGGTTGGAAAACCATTACCTCTTGCTTTCAATGCAACAGTGCAGTCCTTTCAGGTAATTTTTCAGATTTGTGATGCTAGAGATAAAGGCCATCACTATGACATTGGCGGTAAATCCCGCTTACCGCCATACTGATGGCCCCAACATACCGCCACGCTGGTGGATATCCATTCACCATATTATCACACACACACACACACACCAATCCAACACAATACAGGCATACACACAAGTCTGCCAGACCTAAGGACAGTGAAAAAGTGGCAGCCCCAAAACCCATACCATTACCCCAACAAAACGACACCCACCACATTATGACCCACGAATCACCACGGAGGACATTCAATGGCGGCAAACCATTGGCGGTACATAACGCCACGCACAGAATGGACACCCACATACAAAACAACACAACATTGGCCAAAACCAAATACACACACCTGACACCCATTCACACACCACACCCACACAACCACAGCACTATAAAACACACACCCACATTACTGACAACCCTTTGCCAACACCAATTGCCAGCAGGAGACTGAGAAGTAAAGCACAGAGACAACTAGACACACACACATCACTTACAAACAAACACCCCCCACACACTCCACATTACATACACCACCACATTACCCAACACACCCTCACCAGCACACATCACACAACACTCAAGCACCACAAAGGCACCCATGTTTCACTGAGGAGGAATTAAAGGTCATGGTGGAGGAAATTGTCAGGGTAGATCCACAGCTGTTTGGAGCACAGGTACAGCAGATATCCATTGCCAGGAAGATGGAGCTATGGTGGAGAATCGTGGACAGGGTCAATGCCGTGGGACTGCACCCAAGAATAAGGGACGACATCAGGAAGAGGTGAACGACCTACGTGGGAAGGGATGTTCGATAGCAGCAAGGCACCAGCTCGCCATACAGAGGACTGGCGGAGTCAGTCCTCCCCCACAGATCACAGAATGGGAGGAGCAAGTACCGGCATTACTGTATCCTGAGGGACTCTCTGGAGTAGCCGGAGGACTGCACACTGGTAAGTCAACATTTACTAAACCCCCCTAAAACCTACATGCCATCTCACACCCACACCCTCAGTACCATCACTCCTCTCCAACCCACACACTGCACCTATACATCTCAATAACCCCAATGCCAAGCCCTACATGCCATACCAATGCATGGACACTCTTCCCAACCCTGCATGGACACCCATCAATAAAGCATGCACAGCATAGGGAAACTAACATTCACACAATACATCACAATACACAAGCAAAAGCTGGCAAGGCAACACCAATCATAGAGGGGAGGCTAGGGATGTACAAATGTCATACAGTTGAAGCATAATACGTCACTTACATCCCCACAGGTCCCCCAGCCAATGTCAGGGGAGAGGAGGTGCAACCACTATCCAGTCCCCCAACAGAAGAGGCCCCCAGTGATGACAGTAACTCTGGACTTCAGGATGTGGAGGGCCTACTTGGCACATCAGGGGCCACTGGACAGCCGGTCACCCAAGCACAATCACAGACCACCACAGATCCTCCCCTCTCAGGATCCAATACCACAGCACCCACCCAGTGTACCCAAACCTCTGTCCCCAGGACACGTCAATCAGCAGTGTGCCCATCTGTACAGGGACCCCAGGCCACACCTCACACCCAAGACAATCAGGGACCTGGGGTCAGTGGCAGTGGGCACAACATTCAGGGGACGGGACACAGGCCAACAGGGAAACTGGGAGGTCTGCTGTGTGCCAGAGGGAGGACAGGACCAGGGAACCGACTCTCCAGGAGGCACTCTCCGCGATCCTGGGAGCCTACCAACATTCCCAGGACACGATGGGCCAGACCCTAGACAATGTGCAGGAGAACAGGTGGCTGCAGGAGGAACAGTA
Source organism: Pleurodeles waltl (assembly GCF_031143425.1). Taxonomy (NCBI): domain Eukaryota; kingdom Metazoa; phylum Chordata; class Amphibia; order Caudata; family Salamandridae; genus Pleurodeles; species Pleurodeles waltl. Next base: position 458,620,621 of record NC_090450.1, read on the forward strand.
TCAGGGGATCAGGGAGGACTTGCAGGCCATTAACACCACCCTGCCTCCATAGCAGGGATGCTGGCAGATATGGCCAACATCATGAGGGAGGCAACAGCACTGCAGCGGGCCCCTACCACTAGCCATTCCATTGACCAGCCCTCCATTTCTGCTGTCACTAGTGGGCAGGAGACCCCACCACAGGACCCACAGGCCACCAGCACCCCTCCCCCTGCAGAAGGTGAACCATCCCGCAAACATTCCCTGCGACCCAGACAGAGGCCAGAGACACTTGCCCAGACCACTGCCAGAAAATTAGACTCTCCTGATTGTCCCCCTTGTGTCCCACTCAGTCACCTTCTCCACCTTGAACTGCCATTGCTCCCCTTCCTATGGCCCCTTGGACACTACACCTGTGCTACAAAATGACTGGAACAATACCCTGGACTTTTCTCCATCAACACCCCATTCCATTGCACTTCCCCCTCAATTTCTTAGCACTGCAATAAACACCCTTGGAAAAAACTCGACTACTAGTATTTCATGTATTGACAATATGTATTGATGGAAACAGCTATATCCATTGCAAATGAACTGTACATAGTGAGAGGATAGAAAGAATGACCGGTAGCTGGCTGTAGTGATCACATCAGGACATTGTTGTCACATCACCAATATCTGTAAAATGATAATCCATAGATGACAGTAAGTAGAGGTAAAAAGTGGGTAATGCCATCATGCCACAGCCACACAGAATACAACAATAGTCATAGAAATGTGAAGTTGCACTGTCTCACACATGTGTCATTAAAAGTACTGACGGATATCTGATTTTTTTTGTTCACATCCTCATCCTTTGCCTCCTCATCCTCACTGTCCTCAGGATCTACTGCTGCCACAGGGACATCTTCAGTCTCCGTCACTTGCAGAAAAGGTACATGGTGTCTGAGGACACGGTTGTGCAACATGTAGCATGCCACCACTATCTGGCAGTAGCACAGGGGTCCACCTGTCAGATGGAGGCACCTGAACCCGGCCTTCAGGAGGCCGAAGGTCCTCTCAATGATTCTTCTGCTTCACCCATGTGCCTCATTTTAACGTTCTTCAACCCTTGTCCTGGCATTCCTCACAGGGGTCAGCAGCCACGATAGGTTTGGGTAGCTAGAGTCACCTGCTAGTATTGAGGGACAACATCTAGCCACACACTATCCTATTAGGTTAACATCAGAGGCATACTCTAACATACACCGGGTGACGACACCCTGTGCCTCTGTAGTTGGCCCATCACATTTGGGATGCTGCAATTCCTCAGGACAAAATCAGCCTGCACCAACCCAGGATATTTAGTATTGACGTGGGAGATGTACTGGTCCGCCAGGCACACCATCTGCACATTCATGGAGTGGAAACTTTTACGATTCCTGTACACCTGTTCAATCTGGCGGGGAGACAAACGCAATATGTGTCCCGTCAATCGCACCAATAATATTGGGGATATGTCCCATTGCATAGAATCCGGCCTTCACTGTGGCCAAATCTTCCACCTGTGGAAAAGCTATGTAGCTACACATGTGTTTTACCAGGGCAGACAAGACTCTTGCCAGCATGATTGAGAACATTGGCTGTGACGTTCCTGCAGCCAAGCCCACTGTCACTTGGAAAGAATCAGTTGCCAGGAAATGGAGCATTGAGAGAACTTGCACAAAAGCAGGGATCACAGTCGGATGGCGGATAGCTTGTATCAAGTCAGGCTCCAATTGGGCACACAGCTCTGTGATTGTGGCCCTGTCCAGTCTCTAGATGAGTATAATGTGCCTGTCCTCCAGTGTAGCTAAGTCCACAAGGGGTCTGTACATGGGGGTATGTCTCCATCTCCTATTCATCCACAGTGGTAGGTATCTAAGGGGAACAAGAGTGACTAGGCTGTCACAATTTGAACAACTAAACCACAACAGCAGTCCACATTCTGCATTTATGTATTAGGACAGTGTAAATATCTAAGTATGTGCTTAGTTATCTTGTGGTGCTGCAATTATCGATAGGCCTGTTCCCCCCCCTCTGAAATGGCAACCGCCTGTCCTGTGTGGATGGACAGGTGGAAGTGAGGGAATTCCGTCAATATTGGGCGTCACGGCGGTAGGCGGTTGTGAACCGCTGTGCAATTCCTCATTGGATAATATTGGGCCCTAAGGAGTACAGTGGCCAATGGGGATCTACGGCGGTAGTGACGCAGTACACTGCCTCGGACGTGACCGCCATTTTCTAAATCATTCCTCAATTGTTTCCTGACATTCAAAAGGAGAAGACCTACACTGCATGTGCTGCTGTGACCTGTGTCTGGAACCTACCACGGCCCGTGTGACCGGGGAAAGGGCCCCAGCCTTCACTTCGGAGCAGTTGGAGCGACTGGTGGATGGGGTCCTACCCCAGTACGGACTGCTGTATGGGCCTCCAGACCAACAGGAGAGTACAATGTGAGCACGATGCATGTGGCATGGATGCATGGAGATGTGTGTGATGGCATTGTGCAAGGGGGGATTATATGGTGCCGGTGTACATGTTGTGCTCTAGGGAATGTGTGTGCCTATGGTGATGGAAACAGGTATGGTGGGCCATGTGTGTGACAGGCTGGACTGTTAGTTTAATGGTGTTCTCCTGTCTGTATTGCCTCAAAAAGGTCAGCGCCAATCAAAAGAAGGGAATATGACGTTCCATCGCCAAGGAGGTGCAGACCCTGGGGGTCTATGGCAGGAGGAGCACCCACTGTCAGAAACAGTGGGAGGACCGAAGACGCTGGGCACAGAAGACCGCACAGGTCCAGCTGGGGATGGCCTCCCAACGAGGAAGGGGTGCCCCTCACATCCTGACCCACCTGATGGCCCGCATACTGGTGGTGGAGTACCTTGAGCTGGATGGGTGCTTGAGGGAATCACAGCAGCAACAACGAGGTGAGTACAGTGGGTATCATTACATATTTTGGATGATGGGGTGGTATTCAGGTGGTGACTGTGTGTTAGTGGGTGCCCCTAAGGCCAGGCCAGACATTGCAGCGTGGGTCTTCTGAAGGGTAATGGTTGCATGACAAATACAAGTAACCTAGCTTGTTAGTAGTCTCTTTCAGGCAGGGCATCATGGGCCCCAGGTGTGCTGCAGTTGGCAGTGTGTGCTCCTCATCATGCCTTGGTGACTAGCCATATCACTGATAGTGAACTGTACATTGCTTAGATCTGTTCCCTGTGTGTGAGGGTGCTGTGTATGCCAACGGTGGTGTTAGTGCAGTCACTGACCCAGTGTATGCTTTGTCTCCCTGTCCCCCTTTCTAGTTTTGTCATCCTGTCCTTATATGCATTAGCATCATCTCACGGAGGAGCAGGAACACCTGCAACAGAGGGAGGTGCATTCCACATGACCCTGGAGGCAGAGTCTACTGAAGGCGAGGGAACCAGTGGGATAGAGGGCGAGGGGAGCACCACGGCGGAGACTGGAGGAGGCAACACAGACTCTGATACTTCCTCCGATGGGAGCTCCCTGGTGGTGGTGGACCAGCCCAGCTGCAGGTACTGCCGCCACCCCTGTACCAGCACCGCCCTCCCAGTAGCCTCTCAGCGAGTTACCTGTGCTGGTTCACCCAGGAGGGTGGGCATCTCCTTTGCCCCAGGCACTACAGGGCCTGCCCCAGTGAGGCCGGCTGCCCTGAGTGAGGTGGCTATTGACCTGATACCCATCTCTGTAGGGCAGTCAACCATTGTCAATGCCATCTAGGGGCTGGCATCCCGGATGCAGCAATGCAATGCTTTCCTGGAGGGCATTCACAGTGCATTGTCGGTCCAACAGAGATCGATTCCTCTCTGATGGCAGCCATTGTCCCAGTTTCTACCGTCCCCCCTCCAACTACCACTTCCCAGTCCCACTCTCCTCAACCCCAACACATCCCAGGCACACATAAAGACGAGCAGGCACACAAGGCAACACACAAGAGTGGCACAGGCAAACACAAGCACCACACTTCATCCCACAGGCATTCACACAAACACCATACAGTTGCAGACACAAGAACATCTACAGCCTCCACTGTCTCATCCTCCTCGTCCACCTCGTCCACCTCACTCCCAGACACGTCCAAACTCACACCTACATGCACCACATATACATCCACTATCAGCATCACCACACCAAGCAGAACACACACTTCACTGGCAGACAACTCCACAACAAATGTCCACGTGTCCCCTGTATCCTCTCCCACCATGTCTGTCCCCCCCAAAGGACACAAACACAAGCAGTCACACACCCAACAGCCACCCACCTCACATCAGCATACAGCCCATGCACCTGCACTCACGTCCAGCAGACATACACCTCCAACAACCACTCCCTCATCCTCCACTCCCATTACTCTTCACTCCTCTCACCCCAACATCCCTAAAAAGCTTTTCCTTTCCCAAATTGACCTCTTTCCCTCCCCCCATCCTGCATGTTTGGGCAGGGTACCAAGGACACAGCCCAGCACCTCAGCCAAACAGTCTACGGGGACAGTGGTAGCACCACCTAATCGTGGTGATAAGGATACCAGATGTACAACACAGAAAGGGAAGGAGCCAGCACCACCAGGGAAGAAGGGTAAGGGGACTGCACCACCAGGGAAGAGTGTGAAGAGTCCTGCACCACCAAGGAAGAGTGTGAAGGGGCCTGCACCACCTTTGAAGAGGGTGAAGGGGCCTGCACCAGCTGTGAAGAAGGGGAAGGAGCCTGCACCACCAGCCAGAGATGGGAAGAGCCCATCCACCCATGCCAGGGAGGGTAAGGGATCCACGACCCACGGACAATAAGAGACAAGGCACTCTACGCCAGCAGAAGGTGTCAGGCTAACAACACCACCACCACCAGCTGTCACTGGGCCCCCACCACCAGCTGTGGAAGTGCAGCCATCAGGGAGTGCAGGGGCTGCCCAGGAGGCTACTCCAACCACCACCACAATGCAGCCATCGGACAGTGCAGGGGCTGCCAAGGATGATCCTCCAGCCACCACAATGCAGCCATTGCACAGCGCAAGGGCTGCCCAGGAGGCTCCTCCAACCAACACCACAATGCAGCCATCGGACAGTGCGGGAGATGCCCAGGAGTCTCCTCCAACCACCACCATGGTGCAGCTGTCACAGCCAGCGTACACCATGTATGCCACAATCCAGGGGCTGCTGTGAGAGTTGGCACAATCCAGAACCAGTGGCCAAGTCTCCCACCTGAGAGACTGGCATTGCACTCCCCAGGACACAGCAATGGGCATGTTGCCCCCTACAGAACCAGTGGGCAAGTCACCCACCTGAGAGACTGTGGCCTTGCACTCCCAAGAACAAAGCAATGGGCATGTTGCCCCCTCCAGAACCAGTGGGCAAATCACCACCTGAAAGACTGTGGCCTTGCAGTCCCCAGGACAAAGCAATGTGCATGTTGCCCCCTCCAGAACCAGTGGGCAAGTCACCCAGTTGAAAGACTGTGGCCTCGCACTCCCCAGGACAAAGCAATGGGCATGTTGCCCCTTCTAGAACCAGTGGGCAAGTCACCCACTCCAGAGACTGTGGCTTTGCACTCCCCGGGACAAAGCAATTGGCATGTTGCCCCCTCCAGAACCAGTGGGGACGTTCCCGTATTCGGCTGAGGTGCCCCCCCATCCTCCTGAGGTGCCTTCCCACTTGAAATATGATGCCCCTACAGTGTTCTCTCCGGCTGTGTCAGGAAACAGGTTGGGCCTTGGACGGTGCCCTGTGGCCTTGTGTGCCCTCATGACTTTGGACTGGGCATTGGCCCTTTATGGACATTTGTATATATTTGGTTTGTGTCTTGGATTTTTCTTTGCTAATACATTGTCGTTACTCCAGCATTATGGTTTGTGTTTTATTATGCAGTGTGACATTGGTTTCTGTGTGTATGGTGTGTGTGTGTGTGTGTGTCGGTGTGTGTTGGCCATTTGTGTGTCACTCTCAGTTTCCTCCCACCCTCCCTTGCATGCTAGGTGGCTGTACTCACCGTTGTTGTCTTCATCGGCGTTGGTGTTCCAGGTGGAGCATGACCTAAAAGATATTCCGGAAGACTTGCAGTTCGGGTTCCATGACAGCATGGTTCTTCCCTATGTCTCCAATGGTGAGTCTTTCACTTCTGAGCTCTGTTTCTGCCAGGCTTTTGTTGGCATTGGTGCCACCCCAGAAAAGGTGGTGGATTCCTGTGACTTTATATGGTGGGTGTTATTTTGCCTCCCACATGGCTATAGGTGGCTACCGCCATGGTGACTGTTGTTTCCACTGTGGCGGTTGGTATGGTACATTGGCTGCCTATGGGAGTTATCACCCCCATGGTTATAATTTGGCGGTACTTACCGCCAGCCTGTTGGTGGTATTACTGCCACTTTATCACTTTACCTAATCTAAATATCATTCAAAATTAGTCCAACTGATAGAATAGGGGAACCAAAAATTTCTCCTGTAATCTCCACTGCACTAGCTCCTCTCCTAACTCTGGAATACTGGTTCTCTTTCCAGACTGGATTGTCAAAATTGTCCACACGATAAGTTTTAGAAATACCTCTCTCAGGTAACATGTACCATACTGACCTTTCCGCAGTTTGTATGAGGCATTTTTCCCACAAATTAAATAAATACCTGCTATGGCGGGATCTAGTCCTTTCAACATAAAAGTCCAAATACTCTTAAACAAAAATACATATCTACATTTACTAGCACCTACGAGATGTGTGTTTGTCTTAGATCTATATATACACAATTTTGCTATGTTTTGCCTGTCTAATGCTAAGTATCCTTGGTTACTGCTACCTGAAGAATGTGCAGGGTCTTTCTGCCAAGCTTATAAAACTACTTCTTTTTCCATCTTGGCTTTCATGGTTTTTCTTCTGCCATCTACTTGTCCAATCTACTATTTTTCTATTAGTGTAAGAATGCAGGTTAAATTGTTCTTATGTGCATATGCGGTTCTAAATATCCAGGTTGGTTAAAAAAAAACTCCCACAATGTCAATGTTTTGTGGTTTAGCAATAAAATACTATTCAGGTGCTGATTAATAGGCACAAAAGAAAACACCAAGCCATAATTGGAATAGAAGTATTGGATATACTCCTGGTAATACAATCGGGTTAGTGAAAAAACTGCAAGAAATTATATATGTTAGTGGCAAGCTGTGATATATGATTCCTTCCCGAACTGATGAAGGGATCTGGGTACAAATATAACAATAACACACTTCCATAGTTTCAATATATTCATAGAGCACTTTATACTACACATTGGATGTTAAATCCCCCTTAGAACTGTCAGTGTGTAACAATCTCTCATCCTCATGTAGGGGATCTCGTTCAGCAGTTGAATCTCTTATCATTGGTGTACTTGTGCTCTGAATCTCCTCTTTCATTGGCAGATGAAATCCGACTATCAACAAAATGCTCTCAACCACACATACAGTTGCTAATCCTACACACACATACTTGCATTTACTCATTTTACCATGGTCTGGTTTAATGGTTGCCTAGGCTCAGACAAAAATACATCAAATTCAAAAATGAAAATCAAAAATCAAAAAATGCAAAAGCAGCTCTTGATTACTTAACAGCATCTTTTCTTTTCTTTATGTGAGCAAAGCAAACCCCTCCCAAAAAAATGATCTTCTCAAAATCTTTGCATTTATTTACAAAGTTCTCAATCTTTTAGAAAGTTCAGCAATATTTTTTTTCTGCTTGCAAATGTTCAAAAGTCATTACTAAAAGTTCAAATGTCTCTAATAATAAACCACCTGGTAATCACTGATTAGCACTTCCAGCAAATAATGTCTCTGGTCATCAAGCGGCAATGAGATTTCAAAGATCAGTTATAAAGCGATTTCAATTTCCAAAATGTTCATCTGGATTCGAATTGTCAGCACAAAAGGCAATTAACTCCTCCCAATCATCGGCTGTGTTATAAGTCCATTCAGGAGCTGAATATTTTCGACTGGGCACTCTTTTTCTTTTTGACCTTCTTGCTGAACAACTTTCAATATCACTGTCACTTTGATCTGAGCCTTCAGTCACTTCAGCAATAGCAGGAGGCACATTTATCACTTGGTCTGGACTTTTCATGGGCCAATGATCTCCAACCACAATTCTTCTCTTAGGTCCAACTGGGAATTCGGTGTTTTCTGGGCCAGCAGTAGTCAACTCACTCTGACTCAACCCTCCTGCACCTCCGATTGCTTTTGCTGTGCTCAGACTTTCACCAGACTGTACATGCTCTGTCCAGTCCTCACAGCTTGCTAACCTGGATCTCTTCTCTCACTGTGTTCTACTCTTCAGTAACAGGCACTGTATTATCAAGAGGACTTGGAACTTTGCGTGTGTGGCTCACATGTACTCAGTTCGGTGGACCAGAACATTTCACAGCAGTCAGGGTAACAAGAACAACTTCTAACAGCCCTTTCCAGAGTGTCTCTAAGCATGACTTTCTCACATGCTTCTTCACCAGAACCCAGTTTCCAGGACTCAGGTCTTGGCACGGTTCTTGTTTTGGTTGAGCAATTGCTCCTCCAGCCTGACAAGACAAACAGCAAGCCACATCAGCTAGTCCTTTGCAATAATTCCAGCACTGTCATCTGTAATGTTCACAAATGCATTTGCGGGCACAGCTGTCAATCTCATAGCATGCCCTATAGTGATTTCATGAGAGGACAATCCTGTCTTTTTTTCAGATGTGCTGCGCATGCGCTTCAGGACAAGAGGCAATGCATCCAGCCATTTCAACCTTGTAGATGCACACACTTTTGCCAGTCAAGACTTTAACATTCCATACATTTGCTCGACTAATCCTGAGGCTTCTGGTTTGTAACTGCAATGCAATCTTTGCTCAATTTGTAAAGACAAACACAATCATTTCATGATTTCATTATTGAAATGAGTTTCTCGGTTTGATTCCAGCGAAGTCAGAAAACCTAATCCAGGCATCAATTTCCTCCAAAGGAGCTTTCCAACTGTGAGGCTATCATTCCTGCGACTTGGGTAAGCCTCGACACAATGTGAGAAGACACACTATAACCAAAACATATCTCAAACCATTGCACATAGGCATTTCAAAGAAATTGAGTTTCAATCTGTTGAAAAGACCTCCTGATCTACCTATGTGACTCAGGTTAACCACAGTGCGTTTCCCTACATTCACAGGTTGACATGTTACACATCTGTGACACACTGCTTCTGCAACCAATCTGAATCAGGGATTGCACCATGTATGCCTGAATGTTCTGTTCATTGCATCTCTACCTATGCTAGCCTGTCCATGGTCCTACATTGCCATCAGGGACAACAAGTTATTGGGCAAAACTGCTTTTCCTTCACTGTAAACACAAACATCATTCTCATCTCTTTGAACACAACCTGATTCACTCCAATCCCTTCTTTCTTCTTCTGCCACTTCTTGTAATATTTTGACTTTTTTCCAGGTATCAATTGCTGTCATAAAGAAATGTTGATTTGTCTCACTGGTGCTGCTGCCATCGCTCCATTCCTCCTTAAAGGATGTTGCATGAAGAGCACAATAATGCGCCACTTGGTCAGCATAGGCATTGCCTAGTGAGATATAATCATTTACCTTTAGACGTGCTGCACATTTGACAAGTGCAATTTTCACAGGTAACTGTAATGCTTTCAACAATTGGTAAACCCTGTCACCATTTAAGATTGGTGATCCAGAAGAGGTCAAAAAGCCTCTCTGGGACCATAACTGTTCGAAATCATGAACGTCACCACAACCATACTGGCTGTCAGTAGAAATGGTCACTTCAAGCTGTTCAAAGAACAACACTATCTGGTAAGAGCAACCAATTCAGCCACTTGAGCAGAAAAGACTTCTTGAAGCTATAAAGCTTCTATCACTCCTGAGACTGTGCAAACTGCATAACCAGATCTCAGAGTTCCATTAGTATCTCTTAAACAGTAGCCATAAATAAACATGACATTGTCATTTTCATCTAATGGGGTACCTTGAATATCATGCCTGTGTTTGGTGTACAGTTCAGTCACATTGAGACAGTCATGCTCCATCTTATCTTCATGGTCATTTAGATTTTCAGCAGAAATTGTTAAGAGTGTTGCCACATTCAGAACATTACATCTTTTAATGTTGACAATGAGGGGACTCCAAAATGGCCTGCTCATAGTGAGTTAAAAGACCATTTGTCAGGTACTAGATCTTCGTACGGATCAAAACTACTTCAACAGAATGGGGCACAAAAACTTTCAGGAGATGACCCATGACAATGCCTTTGCTCTGTCCAATGCTGACACCCACTGAACCCATAGCTTTTAAACAGCTGGGCAACGTAGTAGCTACAAGAACAAGCATGGCTGAAAAATAAACCACAGGCCCATTGACACCTCTGTGTAACTGTGTGAAAAGAGAAAGCAAACAACTAATTCCTTTTAAAGCAAAACAATGAAAAACATTTGTTGTAATCAGGCATTCCCAGAGCTGGGGCTCGACGCAGACTTCCCCTCAGGTCAGAGAAGGCACGCATACATTTGTCATCAAATGGTACCAGATCTGACAATATCCTCGTGTGTCAGTATCAGTAATAGCTTGGCCAAAAGGGAAAAATTTTGAATCCACTGGGGGAAGTAGCCAACTATTCTCAAAAACATTCTGACACCTCCTTGCCTTACTGGTGGGTTCACCTGCATGATTACCGAAATTCTGTCTTGGGACACCTTCCTTGCACCATTCTCGATGTGGTGGCCTATATATTTCACTTCTTTTTGACAATATTGCAACTCTGCTGGGAAACTTTGGGGGTCATTCTGACCTCGGCGGTAAAAGGCGCCTACCGCCGGTCAGAAATCCTCCATAATCCCGCCGCGGTCGCGGAAACCCGCCACGGTCATTCTGACCCGCAGAAGGCAAACCTCCGAAAATCCGACCGCCACAACAGACCGCCAGACCAGCGGTCGGCGGAAAGGTGGAGGTGACCAAACCTCCACCGCCACGCCAACAGAAATACGCCCATCCCATTACGACCCACGAATCCACGCGGCGGTCATTCAAACGCGGTATTCCATTGGCGGGACACACCGCCGCGGTCAGAATACACACAAACGAACAAAACTCAGCCACATTGGACGATTTGAATCCCACACACCTGATACACATACACACACCACTCCCACACACACAATACAATATAAAACACACACCCACATCACCCACAAACCCCTACGCTAAAAAATTCGTCAAGAAGGCAAGAGCGAGACACCAGCATCCAAAAAATAACAGCCACAGCCACTCAACACCATCACCCACACACTATCCACACACAAAACAACACACACCACCACACTCAACTCACTTAAATACACATACTCCACCCCACACATCATACACACCACCCCATGGCACCCCAAAGACAACCCCGCTTCACAGACGAAGAACTCAGGGTCATGGTGGAGGAAATCGTTCGGGTAGAGCCCCAGCTGTTCGGCACACAGATACAATACACCAGCATTGCCCGGAGGACGGAGCTATGGCAGAGGATTGTCGACAGGGTGAACGCAGTGGGACAGCACCCCAGAAATCGGGAAGACATCAGGAAGCGATGGAACGACCTACGGGGGAAGGTGCGTTCCATGGTATCCAGGCACAACATCGCTGTGCAGAAGACTGGCGGAGGACCCCCACCTCAACCCCCACAATTCACATCATGGGAGGAGGAAGTCTTGAACATCCTGCATCCTGACGGCCTCGCAGGAGTCGGCGGAGGAATGGATACTGGTAAGTTGAAGCTTCAATACTGCTTCCCCCCCACCTGCATGCCAAATCAGACCCCAAACCTCACCCCCATCCTCGAACCCCACCCTCACCCCCACCCCCATCGTCACCCCCACCCTCACCCCCACCACCATCCTCACCCCCACCACCATCCTCACCCCCACCCCCAGCACACCTATTCCCCGCCAATGTCTCACCATCACAACCCACACATCCCAAAACCTAGGCCTGCATGCGTCCACTAAGCATGGACACCCATCACCAAAGCATGCCCAATGCATATACACATCCCCCCCACAAGCCACCCTCACCAAAGCCCCCACACACGAATGCCAGCACTTGGGGACACGAGAACCCACAGATACACCGATATGCCACACATTGAAACTATAACCATACCTCTATACCCCTGCAGGACCCGACCGTCAACACACCGCGGCGGAGGGGCCAGAATTCTCCACACCCCCCACCCAAGAGGCCGTCAGCGATGACAGCAGCTCTGTCGACCTGGACACCGATGACCAGCCCGGACCATCGGGGACCTCTGGACAGTCGGTTCCCCTCACACAGGCCCAGGCCACTACAGACCCAAACCCCTCTGGGAACACCAGCACAGCTCCCACCCAGCGGGCCCATGCCTCTGTCTCCAGGGCGCGTCAATCTGCGGTGTGTCTACCACTACAGGGCACCCAGGATAACCCACCACCCCAACAACAACAGGGACCTGGGGGCAGTGGTAGTGGGCACACCGGCCAGGGGGCAGAGGCCCAGGGAAACAGGGGAACTCGGAGGGCAGCTGTGCGACAGGGGGGGGAGGAGAGGCCCAGGGAACCCACTCTCCACGAGGTCCTCACCACCATCATGGGAGCATACAACCGCTCCCAGGAGACGATGGCGACGGTACTGGCCCGGTTCCAGGAGATCCAGGTGCTGCAGGAGGAACACTATCGGGGGTACAGGGAGGACATCAGAGCCATCAACACCACCCTGGTTACCATGGTAGGGCTGCTGCAGGACCTCGTCAACAACAGGGCGGACACTGAACAACACCCAAGGGCCCCTGCCACTAGCCTGGACCAAGAACAGCCAACCACCTCCGCCGGCGCTAGTGGACAGGAGGCCCCCGCACAGCAGCAGCCCACCAGACCCCCACCTCCTGCAGGAGAAGAACCACCTCGCAAGAGGGCCCTGAGATCTCGCAAGAAGACAGAGTAGGATGTCAAGACCCCCGCCAGCAATGGATACCACCTGATGTCATCCCACTGTCCCACATTGTCACCCTGTCCATCCTTGAACTGCCCATGCTCCATCTCTCCACAGGCCTCTGGACAATGCACCTGTGTGACTGTTACTCTGGACTCTGCCATGGACATTCCTTCACCATAGCCCCCACCCACTTGAAACCACCCATCCCATTTTGAGCACTTAAATAAACACCTATTTTGCACCAAAATATCTGGAGTCTGGCTGTGATTTCAATAGATTGTAATTGACATGACAGTGCAAATATGTCCTTGTACATGGTGAAGTCAACAAACAGCTGCCACAAAGCTGTAGTCCATGGGGAAACGAAGCACAGGACTCGTAGTGGGGACCCCAGATCTGAAATAGGGAGGGAAAAGCCAAAACTCAGTCATCATACACTGGGGCAAATAGACAGGCAGCAGAGATGCTGGAGAGTAGTTAACATTTACTAAATTATCTTTGAAATGTTACCTGTGTCCTATTGGAAGTACTGTTCAATGATTCTGTCCCTGTTGTCTGTTTCAGCCCCGTCGTCTTCCTCCTCGTCACTCTCCTCAGGTTCCACCGCTGCCACAACACCACCGTCTCGACCATCCTCCTGCAGGAAAGGCACCTGGCGGCGCAAAGCCAGGTTGTGAAGCATGCAGCAGGCCACGATGATGTGACACACCTTCTTAGGTGAGTACATTAGGGATCCACCTGTCATATGCAGGCAGCGAAACCTGGCCTTTAGGAGGCCAAAGGTGCGTTCGATCACCCTCCTAGTACGCCCATGGGCCTCATTGTACCGTTCCTCTGCCCTGGTCCGGGGATTCCTTACTGGGGTCAGTAGCCACGACAGGTTGGGGTACCCAGAGTCCCCCACTAGCCATACACGGTGTCTCTGTAGCTGTTCCATCACGTAAGGGATGCTGCTATTCCTGAGGATGTAGGCGTCATGCACTGACCCTGGGAATTTGGCATTTACATGCGAGATGTACTGGTCATCCAAACACACCACCTGGATGTTCATTGAATGGTATTTTTTTCTGTTCCTGTACACCTGCTCCCTGTCTCTTGGGGGAACCAAAGCCACATGGGTCCCATCAATGGCACCAATTACGTTGGGAATATGTCCAAGGGCGTAGAAATCACCCTTCACTGTAGCCAATTCGCCCACCTCAGGGAAAATGATGTAGCTCCTCACGGATTTCATCAGGGCAGACAACACTCTGGATAACACCTTCGAAAACATGGGTTGAGACATCCCAGAAGCAATTCCCACGGTTGTCTGAAATGACCCACTTGCCAAGAAATGGAGTACTGACATGACCTGCACCAGAGGGGGAATCCCTGTGGGTTGGCGGATGGGGGACATCAGGTCGGGCTCCAGCTGGGCACACAGTTCATGGATAGTGGCACGGTTAAGACGGTAGGTCAGGATAATGTGGCGTTCTTCCATTGTCGACAGGTCCACCAGCGGTCGGTACACGGGAGGATTCATCCGTCTCCTCGCCCAACCCAGCGGACGGTGCCTAGGAAGGACAACATGGAACACACAGTCAAGCAACCCACAGGTACGTACTCACAGCTAGCACAGTAAACGATTCTCTATGCAGTGAATGGCGTGTCTGAGTGGCTATGCAAGGCCTAGGCCTGTGTGACGCTGTTGAAATTGAGCCATGTGGGCCCTGGAAATGGCGGCTGCCTGACCTGTGAAGTGTGACAATGGGATGTGAGGTCAATGCGCTGGCGTGGCACACCGCGGCGGTCAGCGGTCGAAGACCGCGGCGCGAAGCCGCATTGGTTAACATTGAAGCCTATGGGTTTCAGGAGCCAATGGCGAAGGGCGCCGGCGGTGGCGGGACGCACCGCCGCGGTACGCACCGCCGCGGACGTGACCGCCATTTTCTATCTACTTATCCACTTGCGACTTGAACTTTCACAGGAGAGGACCTATACTGCAAGTGTTGCTGTGACCTCGGTCTGGAAGGGACAATGGCTGCTGCGGCTGGGGAAAGGGCCCCTGCCTTCACTGGAGAGGAGTTGGAGAAACTTGTGGATGGGGTCCTCCCCCAGTATGCCCTACTCTACGGTCCTCCAGACCAACAAGTGAGTTTAATTCAATATGGATTTGGGGCCACTGGCTGGCTTGGGGGCCTGGCGGGGGGCCTGGCGGGGATGGGGGGCATGTTGGGCCTGGCGGGTGGCATGGCGGGGGGCCTGGCGGGGATGGGGGGCATGTTGGGCCTGGCGGGGGGCATGGCGGGGGGCCTGGCGGGGATGGTCGGCATGTTGGGCCTGGCGGGTGGCCTGGCGGGGGGCCTGGCGGGGATGGGGGGCATGTTGGGCCTGGCAGGGGGCATGGCGGGGGGCCTGGCGGGGATGGGGGGCATGTTGGGCCTGGCGGGGGGCATGGCGGGGGGCCTGGCGGGGATGGGGGGCATGTTGGGCCTGGCGGGGGGCATGGCGGGGGGCCTGGCGGGGATGGGGGGCATGTTGGGCCTGGCGGGGGGCATGGCGGGGGGCCTGGCGGGGATGGGGGGCATGTTGGGCCTGGCGGGGGGCATGGCGGGGGGCCTGGCGGGGATGGGGGGCATGTTGGGCCTGGCGGGGGGCATGGCGGGGGGCCTGGCGGGGATGGGGGGCGTTGGGCCACTGGAAAGGAAAATGCTGAGAAACTTGAACGTGGTATTTCTCCCTCCCTGTACGTGTCACATAGGTCCGCGCCCATGAGAAGATCGGGATTTGGCGTGCCATCGCCAAGGAAGTCCGGACCCTGGGGGTCCACAATCGACGGGGCACCCACTGCCGCAAGAGGTGGGAGGACATCCGCCGCGGGACCAAGAAGACCGCCGAGTCTCTGCTGGGGATGGCCTCCCAACGTAGGCGGGGTGCCTGCCGTCAACTGAGCCCCCTGATGTTCCGGATCCTGGCGGTGGCCTACCCTGAATTGGATGGGCGCGTGAGGGCAGCACAGCAGACACAAGGGGGTGAGTACAAGCATTATCTACTCTGTTGTCGCGCAGTGGAGGTGTCTGGGTGGGGGAGGAGGGCTGGGGGTCCCCCTAGGCCAGGGCGATATCTGTAGGCTGGGCACCCCCGTAAGCCCCTGTGTCCCCAGCCACCACCCTCAGTAGTTTGTCAGTACAGCCATCCCTGGGCCGTGTCATCCATGGGTGCAGTTGTCAACTCTAGGCGTGTAGGGCATGTTCCACGGAATGCGTAGCGGACCCCAAGTGCGCAACTTAGTGCAGGGGGCATCTGTGTCTGTCATGTCCGCTAACTGTACCGGAGATCCATGTACTCAATATCCCTTTATTTCTCTCTCCCCCCCCTTTTTGTTTGTCTTTCTGTGCTTGTGTGCATCAGCATCATCAGGCGGAGGAGAAGTGGCATCGGGGCAGGAGGGAGCTGCATCTCACATGGCCCAGGAGGGCCATGCCACAGAGTCAGACTGGACCAGTGAGACGGAGGGCGAGGGGAGCTCCACGACGGGGACGACTGGACCCTGCAGCGACACGGACACGTCCTCGGAAGGGGGCTCCCTTGCGGGGGTGGCACCATCCGTGCCCCCCGCCATTACAGGTACAGCCGCCACCCAGCGCACCATCTCCGCCCTCCCAGCAGCCCCTCAGCGTTCGCCCCGTGCCCGCTCTGCCAGGAAGCCGGGCATCTCCTTCGCCCCAGGCACCTCAGGCCCTGCCCCTGTTACCCCCGCTGCCCTCAGTGAGGAGGTCATTGACCTCCTCCGAACGCTCATTGTTGGGCAGACTACCCTTTTGAATGCCATCCAGGGGGTGGAGAGGGAGGTTCATCGCAGCAATGCGTACCTGGAGGGCATTCATTCGGGTCAGGCTGCCCATCAGCGATCGTTCCAGGCTCTGGCCTCAGCACTGACGGCAGCCATTGTCCCTGTCTCCTGCCTGCCTCTACTAACTCCCTCCTCCCAGTCTCCTGTTCCTCTGCCTGTCCCACCCACACCATCAGACCAGCCTGCACACACCTCAACACCCAAGAGAAGCTCATCCAAACATAAGCACCACAGATCACGCAGACATTCACACACGCAACATTCCGATGCAGACATGCCAACAGTCACTACCACCTCTGTGACCCCCACCTCCTCGTCTCCCTCCTCCCTCCCTGTGACGTCTACACTCACACCTCCATTCACCTCACCATCAGCCAGTGTTTCCATCACCAGCACACCCTCCACTCCAGTCCGCACACGTGCAGTCACCACCCCCACTGCCATTTACACGTCCCCTGTGTCCTCTCCCACTGTGTCTGTCACCCCCTCTTCCACACCACACAAACGCAGCCACCCACCCACCCAACAGCCATCCACCTCACGACAGCCTCCCGCTCCTGCACCTGCACCCAAAGACAGCAAACGTGACTCACCTACAACCACATCCTCTCCCTCCACTCCCATTCCTACTGTACCTACCACTCTCCATTGTCCCAAGAAGCTCTTCCTCGCCACTACTAACTTCTTTCTTGACCCTGAGCCCCCCCCTCCTTCTCGTCGGGGTAAGAAGAGCACCTCAGCCACCACCAGCCCTGCAGCCCCCTTGACAAGGGTGCAGGGGTATTGGAGCCCGCCAGCCCGCATGTCTGGATCTTCGCCCAGCAGCAAGGGGACAGCCAGCCCACAACCTGGGAAGAGGAGCAGAAGGCGGAAGGGTCGCCGCAGGAGCCCGCCTTCTACATCCCCCCCGGACACCACCCAGAGACAGTCACCAGCCACAGCTCCAAAGGGAGGAAAGGGCCACAGGCCCACGACTAAGGAGGGCAAGGGCAGCAAGTCGGAGAGGTCAGGCAGCAGGCCTGCTGCCCAGGAGGAGCCCACAACCCCCATAGCCGCTGCCCCGGGAGGAACCGGCACAGCTGCCCCGGGAGAGCCCACCACCCCCATAGCCGCTGCCCAGGGAGGACCCAGCCCAGCTGGCCAGGAGGGCCCCACCACCCACAGCCCAGGTGGGCAGTGAAGGAGCACCATCCCCGCTGCCCAGGAGGGCACCACCAGGCAATTAGCAGTTGGCCATAGACCGTCCGCCGTCTCAAGAACCGCTGAACTGGGCCCGCCGTCTCAAGAACCGCTGAACTGGGCCCTTCAGGGCAAGAACCGCTGAACTGGGCCCTTCAAGGCAAGGAGCGCTGAACTGGGCCCCGCCGTCTCAAGCACCGCTCCGCTGGGCCCCGCCGTCTCACGCACCGCTCCGCTGGGCCCCGCCGTCTCAAGAACCGCTGAACTGGGCCCTTCAAGGCAAGGAGCGCTGAACTGGGCCCCGCCGTCTCAAGAACCGCTGAACTGGGCCCCGCCGTCTCAAGAACCGCTGAACTGGGCCCTTCAAGGCAAGGAGCGCTGAACTGGGCCCGCCGTCTCAAGAACCGCTGAACTGGGCCCCGCCGTCTCAAGAACCGCTGAACTGGGCCCTTCAGGGCAAGAACCGCTGAACTGGGCCCGCCGTCTCAAGAACCGCTGAACTGGGCCCTTCAGGGCAAGAACCGCTGAACTGGGCCCCGCCGTCTCAAGCACCGCTCCGCTGGGCCACGCCGTCTCACGCACCGCTCCGCTGGGCCCCGCCGTCTCAAGAACCGCTGAACTGGGCCCTTCAAGGCAAGGAGCGCTGAACTGGGCCCCGCCGTCTCAAGAACCGCTGAACTGGGCCCTTCAGGGCAAGGACCGCTGAACTGGGCCCTACAAGGCAAGGAGCGCTGAACTGGGCCCTTCAAGGCAAGGAGCGCTGAACTGGGCCCCGCCGTCTCAAGAACCGCTGAACTGGGCCCTTCAGGGCAAGAACCGCTGGCCCTTTGGCAGACGTGGCAGGGCAGGATCTATCTCGGGCAGGGCTGCAGGATGTCCTCTGGCCAACTTGCCTCCTCCAGTGGCAGTGGGGTCTGTTATGGACTGTATGGACTGTGGCTTTGCTCTCCCCAGGATGGCCCAGTGGGCAGGCCACCCACTGTATGGACTGTATGGACTGTGGCTTTGCTCTCCCCAGGATGGCCCAGTGGGCAGGCCACCCACTGTATGGACTGTTTGGACTGTGGCTTTGCTCTCCCCAGGATGGCCCAGTGGGCAGGCCACCCACTGTATGGACTGTTTGGACTGTGGCTTTGCTCTCCCCAGGATGGCCCAGTGGGCAGGCCACCCACTGTATGGACTGTTTGGACTGTGGCTTTGCTCTCCCCAGGATGGCCCAGTGGGCAGGCCACCCACTGTATGGACTGTTTGGACTGTGGCTTTGCTCTCCCCAGGATGGCCCAGTGGGCAGGCCACCCACTGTATGGACTGTTTGGACTGTGGCTTTGCTCTCCCCAGGATGGGCCAGTGGTCATGGAGTCCCCTCGTGGATCTGGCGTCGTGTACTCAAGTGGCTGAGGTGCCCCCCCTTCCCTTCCCCCTGAGGTGCCTGTCCTATTTTCTTTCTGATGCCCCTGCAGTGTTCTCTCCGTGGAGTTCTTGTCGTGGGACTGGGCCTTGCCCCTTTGCACAGGACCCCTGTGATCCACGGACAGTGGTTGGACTACATTTAGTAGCTGTATATATTTTGTACATAGTTTATTTATTTATTGGGATTACTGGTGTACATATTTCAATATATCTGCCCGTTTATGATCTCTTCTTTTGGTCTTTGCATTATTTCGGAGGGGGGTGGTTTGTGGGTTGTGACAGTGATCTGTGGGAATGCATTGATGTGTGTGTTGTAGTGGGTGTGGGTGGGTGGGTGTGTGCCGGTAATCTTTTCCCTCCCCTGTGTCGTAGGTGCAGTACTCACCGATGTCTTCCGCGCCGCCGGGCGTGCTCCTGGTATATGAGCAGGAATAGGAGTGCGGGGATGACCTGCAACTCTGGCTCCATACTGCCGGAATCTCGCGTGGAGTGCGTAGAGGTGAGCGTTTCCCGTTCGTAGTCTGTTTCCGCCGTGTTCTTATCGGCGGTGCTCCCGCCCCGGAAAAGGTGGCAGATTGGTGGGTCGTAATAGGGTGGGCGGTACATTGTCTGCCGCCGGGCTGTTGGCGAGAACCGCCGCGCTGTTTGTTTGTACCGCTGTGGCGGTCGGAGTGTTAAGTTGGCGGGCTGTGTTGGCGGTTCCCGCCAGGGTCAGAATTGCATATTTTAGACCGCCGGCCTGTTGGCGGCTTGGCCGCCGCTTTATCACCGACCGCCAGGGTCAGAATGAGGGCCTTTATGTCCATTCTCTCCTGAATGATTTAAAAGGGCAATTGTATATCTCCTACAGGCTTCTTGTCTTTTTGATGCAATAATCAAATCATCAATGTATTGAACCAATGCTGAATGAAAAGCCGTTTTAAGGGATTCCAAATTATTTTTCAAAATCTGATTAAAAATTGACGGTGACTCTGTATACTCTTGAGGCATACAACAATATGAAAAAACATGGCTTCCAAATGTAAAAGCAAAGAAGAACTGACTATCCTCATGGAAGGGAGTGGAGAAAAATGCTTGGCACAAATCCATGACAGTAAATCATTCCGCTTCACAAAACAGCTAGAACAAAATCACTGCTGGATTTGGTTCCACAGGACAAGATGGAACAAAAATCTTGTTCACTTTTCTCAAATCCTGAAATACGTGGTAGTTTCCATTGGGCTTCCAGAACCCCTAAATAATGGAACTACATGGGCTTTCCAAAATCCCAAGATGTTAAATGAAATTTTCAATTGCTGGAGTTATCCGTGCAATGACTTCTTGGGTCATGTTATAAGGCAGTTTCCTTGGATACACTGCATTTGGCTTCACTGTTATTTATTTTTACTGGCACAACTCCTTTTATGAGTCCTATCTTTTTTATTGAAAAATCCCAGACTTAGGGTAAAACTGTCTCTTGCAACTCATCAGGCAAATCTTTAACTGTCATTATTGGTAACAATGTGATAAGTAGGTACCATTCTTCAATTTTACAGGGCACTTTTTCTTCCTCATTTGTTTGAATTTCCATTCCTTGGGGTGTGCGGCTAATGGAACAATTTAGCTTACACAATATATAATAGGCTAACAGACTAACAGGACTGGCAAACCACAAATTGGTGCCGATCCTGGTACATACCTATTTTTACTGGGACATGTTCTAAGACAGGATTTGTTAATTGCTTATTTGCTACTCCTACCACCTCCATTTCTTTTCCTCACAAAAACACATTTGTTACATCCGCGGTTCTGACAGTGGAACGTGTAGATCCAATGTCGACCAGGAATGTAATATTGTGTCCCATAACATTGTAATTTACATTGCTACCATACTGATCTACCTCTAAGGGTACTGCTAACCTGTAATCTTCATCATCAGAACTATCACTGTTTAAAGTTTCTGAAAACTCCTCATCATTTAAATCATTTAAAGGAAACTGTGTCACTAGCTGATTTACATATGCTCTCTGATTCATACTTTGCTGAGGAGCAATCAATTGCTGCTCTGTCATCCGGGCTTGTGGAATCTGCATTTTTTGCAGGAACTGTATCAGCTGTTGAACCTGTACTTGCTGTGTTCCTGTGGAAGCAATCACATTTTGAACACAGGGTCTTTGAATTCTCTAACTTTGAACTTGATCATTGCAAATAGTCTGAGCAGCACCACCATTCTGCTCCAAATTATTCACATTATTTTAAGGACCTTCCCATCTCCAATGTCCAAAACCTCTGCACATATGACATGGCTGCATTTTCTTCATTGACTGCACATCAATCACATTTCAACTCAGATCTCTTCGAACACCACGTCCCCTACCTCTAAACAGAGGCACGTTGTTAACCTGCTGTTGCACACCTTCCATTCCACTAGTGTTCACCATCATCTCTGATGGGCTCTGATTTCCTGTCTGAGCAGATTTCAATCTCATCACTATTAATTTCTCTTTAATCTTTTCTGGTTCAATTGAATGTTGTCACTACAGTACTGTACGTACTGTAGTACTTCATCAATGGGCTTGTTCTGCCAACAAATTAAATGCTGCTGAATCATGGTGCTAATCTCAGGCTTCAATCCTTGCATAAATCTAAGTACAAAATGACTCATATCTTTCAGCTCAATGGCTTTGGAACAACTGTGCTGTTTAAACGCTTGCAACAATCTTTCATAATAAGTGTGAATCAACTCATGCTTTCTGTGCTGTCCAGTCAATCTTTTGCCAATCAGCATCTTTCGGGGCATATTTGAAAAGACATCAGCTCCAATGCGCCGATTTCCTTGCATCAACCTGCACCCCCCTAACGGCCAAAGTCCCCATGTAGCTCTTACAATTTACAATACAATGGTGCACATCAGGACATTAGCGTCAACATTTTTTATGCTATTGTGGGGTTTTGCTGGACTACCTCCAAAAATGTTGGTGCTAGTTCAGCAAAGCACAGGGAGGCCCATTGGATATAGCACTAGGGTCACTTTAATGCCTGCCCTAAGCAGGTGTTACAAAATGATTCTAGAATGGCGCAATGAAATCTTGTTAATTTCGCTTCCCCATTTTTTTGGTCATCCCTGCAGGGGAACTCCCCCCTTGCATACATTATACCTGTTGCAGGTATAATGTGGTGCAAGGGATTACACAGTGACGCAACACTTGCTTTCCGCTACATGTAAATATGGCATAGAATAGGGGATTGGTTAGCACCCCCTTAGCGTAAAAAAAAAATGCTTATAAATATGCTCCTTTGTTTTTCAGGAATTCAATCATCTTATAGTACCTTTTCATTACCTCTTCAAACAGTGCACCTGTTACTGGATCACACAGCGGTTCACGATCTGCCAATCAACACTTCATTTGCACTCAACCCACAAATCAACTGGGCCACAATGTCAAACGCATTCAAATTTTCCCACAGGCATTTTGAAAGCTTCACAAACCTTTCTGTCTGCTTGTACCACTCCACTGGCTTCTCTCTCAATCTCGGGCAGTCATTTGTTGATGACAATATGTCACTTCTGTTCCACGGGACATGTTCATAACCTCCACCTGGAATTTCCCTCATTGGCATAATTTTTACATTGTCATCAGCCTGAAGTACTCCAGCTCAAGACAAATTCTGCTTTGTTTTCTTCTGATCTCTTTTCTTTACCCATCTACCTTCTCCTTTATCTAATGCTCCCCATGCTTGTATGCGGGTAATTAAATCAATAAAGTGCATTCTCATTCCGGGCGATCTCATGTTTGCGATATCTTTGGTACTGAGTTCTAACCTGTAACTTCTTTTAAAGGGGTTACATTTTCATAAATCTACTTCATATTTCTCTGCTAAATCTGCGACCTTCTCATAAGCCTTTCCTGCACGCTGTGCAACATCTTTGCACATGAATTGCAATATACCTTCTGCATATGTTTGTAATTGCTCCATCTCAAGCATACTCATAATTAGCATAATTCTAATTTTAATCTGGGCACATTCACCGTCCTATCCCTCTCCGGTATCTCTTCAGTTCTAACATTACCGTTTGTTGCACCTGTTGATACTTTTGGGCTCAGATTATCTAACCACTCTGTTAACTGCGGTGCTAAAAAACCTTGCAAATTAATATTATTTCTCTGGGGTATATTTTGCAGGATATTGCAATGTACACTCATAATCTGATCTGGGGTGGGCATGTAAAGAAGTGGGGTTCCCTGAGGACACTTCACATCAAAAACTGGTCCGGCTTGATTTAACATCTGGTTTAGTTCTGCAAATCATGTAGGGGTCACAGTTGGGACACAAGAAGCTATGCTCTCCATCTCCGAATTGTTTGAATGTACCACTCTCTGCATACCAGTTGGTGACATCCCTGCAGATACTGGTGTTTCCTGAACTGCTGAAACATTCACAGACTGGGCATTACTTCCAGGGTTTCCTGAAGCATACAATGGAGCAATTGGACCTATAGTCACAGGAACTGTTAGTGCATTGGATAATTCCATAAGTCCCTTCTGATTCTGAAGTACTCAAGGTCTGTCCTGTTTGACCCGGGGTAACATTTGACATTGTCAGGTTTATAGTCTCATTCTGATTAAAACTCTGCACAGGTGTAGTCACATTAGGTGTAGACACCATCTGATTCACACGAGGACTTGGCACTACCTGATTCTTAATTGGGCTTGTAATGTACTGTGCTGTATTGACAGTCAGAACTGGTGGATAAACCACCGGGCACTTGTGTCACTGAATTCACAGGGATACTTGGAACTATCTGAATTGGGGCTCTGTGTAAATGGAGCAGTTGAAACATTCGGGTTGTGTTCTACACAGCTTCCTCCCATGAATGATACTGTGGGGAATGATTCATCTGAAGCTGATTTTCAAGCTCATCTTCTGAATCACTTTCACATGTGGCTATCTTTTTACCCTCCTCTGTTGTTTGTTCTGCTTTCACTGTCTGTTTCTTTTTTGTCTTAGGTTTTGTACTCCCATCATCTTCCTCTGTGTTAGCTGGAATCATTCTCACTCCATCTAGTATCTCGGTTCTCCACCTTTTTTGTTCTGCATCTCATCTGGCTTCTGCCAATGTCTTAACTGCGTTCTTCATTCTGTTCTCAAATTTTGCCATTTCTTTCTGTCTTGCAACAAGTTCCCAAATGGCAAGGGCTTCAAATTGTGCAGGCCTTGGATTAGGCTTGGATTTGCACAATACTCAAATTGTCTAAATTTCTCAAATTAAGCATTCCATAACAAGAAAAAGCTATTAGACCCTCATTTTCAGTGATATTACAACACTGCTTAAGCCATATGCATGCTGAAATTCCTTTAATTTCTGATACTTTGTAAGCTGGTGTTCTCTCAGGTACTAACTGTTTACCCTATCTAACGGGAATAAACACATCTCCTCTAAGCTCACTTCTTAAAGCTTTGAAAATTTTCATTTTTGCACAATTTGAATTAATCACAATGATTTTCAATTAAACCAATAAGTAAATTCAATCCCACAATCCTTTTTGCAATTTGTTCTCAACCAATAGCAACGCAGTATTGTCTACCAATATGATTCCAGCTTTCTCACTAACTGACCTATCTCACTGTGGCAAAAAATGACATCACACTCAAGTCACTCAGCAGTTTTAGTCGCATTGCAATTTTATCTCAAACTATTGTTCACACATACACTAAATGCAAAATATTGCGAGCAAAAATCAAATACCAAAAACCTCTCCGCACACTACAGGTAGGGCCCAAATGATTTGAAAGCTGTACAGGTTACACTTCCACCTGTGGCTTTCGTAATTAAATAGCGGTTGAAATTTGAACAGCAATCCTCTCCTTGGTTGAAACGGATCGTCTGAGTGCATTCAAGATTCACCTAATACCAACCAACAACTCACATTCACTTCAAGAAAACTAATGGCACTATCAATGGTACTGCATGACACATACCTCACTGCAGACAATAAATTAACCAAGGGCCTTCTATACTTGTGTGTTATATCAGAATCTTAGGCATCAAATGACTTGTCAGCAACAACAACCATGGACAATGTTTTAGCACAAAGCACCACAATCTCTTTGAGTATGATGACACTGCAAAACACTTCACAACATCGCACTCCACTGCAATCTTCAAGCAAAAGCTTTGCAAGCGCAAATCCTTATTTAGACTCACACAATGCGTCAGTTGTAGTCACAACACTGGAACTTCATCAATCTCTGGAACAGATTATGGGATGAATTACAGGGAAGGCAAAATTTGGACTGGGCAATGACCTGCGAACTCCCTATCATTACACAAAATATGGTTACCCCTCTTATGGGATGAAGCCATAACTCTATTACCAAAACTGTCAATCCTAACACTGAACAAAAATATGGTTCCCCCTGCTATGGGATGAAACCATAACTCTGTTATCAAAACTGTGAATCCTAAATCCTTAACATGCACCTAAAATATGGATCTCACGCTTATGGGATAAAACCATAACCATAACTCTGCTACCAAAACTGTGAATGTGTTTTTCATCCTTCACAGGAATCAAATGCTTCACTGAGGTCGATGAATCTTTTGACCCAGAAAGAGTGCGGTGAACCATACACAAATTTACATTAACACACCCCAAACAATTTAGAGACCATGACCAATGTGGCCATGGATGGAGAATCCAATCAATGAAAGGTTTCAAAGCTTTATTTTATAACCACAAAGCTAATGTCATTAAGACTGTGTGCAAAATCAGATTACAAAGATATATTAGCACCATTGGCAGCCCAAAGCATTGAAACAAATTTAATTGAATTAGCATTAACACAATTAAGCATTCAAGATGATAAATACACATCATGAAGGAAATCATTTGAAACACAGAAACATATCTCAGGTCAGATGGTATCAACGTTAGTAAAGTTAAATTAAGCACAGTATGAAAATTTGGGTTGGGCATCTGTTGTTCCTGCAGCGAGTAAATTTAGGAAATGCCTGTGTGGTGTCAAACACTTGCGGATTAAATAAAGGGACAAAAATGATGTCAAAAGAATATATCTAGGGCTATAGGTTACTAACTAGAAAACTAAAATAGCCGAGTGTCAGCATGCTAGCTTCTATTCTAGAAAAAGAAGGACAAGTCAAGGGAAATGGCAACCAGCAGGGAGATATACCTCTTCAATGGACAGCATTCAAGATTCTTCATCAGCAAAACATATGCATCTTCAGCAAAGTTCAGTCAGGATGTCATCAGGGGAAGTGTTGAATGAGAGATAGGAGGCAAAGGGCCTCAAGAGTTGAGAAAAGACTGACTGAAACATAAGAACTCACAACTTGATTTGATTTGTCAGTTCAGTGGTCTCACGTCACACAAAAGGGGCATCATTCAATCAGAACTCAATAAATATCAGGTTGCAACAGTCCATTAATTTCCCATGTTCAGCCTGAGATCATCTCCTCTTTCATTGTGACTCCAAATGATAAATACATGTGGATTAGTTTGCAACAGTCCAGTTTATTCCTATGGGTTTATAAAACATTTGCCTCAGTTCCATGTGAAACCATATGTTACTTGAAACAAATTATTTCACATTATGTCCACTCTCCTGGATGTTCCTTTTTCAAGGTTACTAAACTAAAAGTCTCTGTGCAATTGAACTAAGAACCTATTACTACTCATGGGAATCTAACATAGAAAGAATATTCACCTTAGAAAAAACAATGATTCATGTCTTTTTTTCTGACTGCAAATAGGAACTCTGCAGGCCTTGTTATGCTAAGGAATATAAAATGCATTAAAAATACTTGTTAATAAAATGCACATAATATGCAACTTGTAAATTGAGCATGTATAATATACCATCAGAACTAGTAAAACATTTCATTATAAACACTAAAACTTTGTTAATGCATCACATTAGATATTACAGAGAAGTGCATTTATTTTAATGCACACATAGCTTTAAACTCATAAACCACACATTAAACATTGGAAAACCGAATTTGTTTTAATACTAGCAATTAGCCTAGAGGCTAAAATACACTATGGCATTATTTACATTTTATGAGCAGATTTTTAAATCTGGTAGGCACAACTGTGACCACCACAAATAAAAACATGAGCACTTTTAAAATACGTGTCAGTGCAGATTTTCTACCTTAGGCTGTTAAATATGAGACATAATTTGTCACCTTGTGCTGATGTCTGTGTCACTAAAAGCATTACTGAAGTTTATGGTCCACAACCCTTAGAGAGTAAAAACAGTACTCCCACATCTACGTCAGCCCCTAAATACCTTTACACATCTGCAGCACACCTGTTATTTTAGTGAAGTTTGCGTACTACACAGTCTGCGATTAGTATGGCCTATAATGCTGTCAACATTATGACTGCCTTCCACATTTTTCAGAGGTTTCCAACACAAATAAGTTATGCTGTGCTCTTTATTTGAATGTTGGCTTTCAGTCTACCTCTGGGCTGGTTTGCAGTTTCTAAATTAATACCATGTGAGTAGTTGCTCAACCTAAAGCAGAAGGTTTTACTTTGCCCATTTAATGGCTGTTATAGGTATCTAAATGTGGTACTCATGGCTGTGAGGTGTATGTGGCCTGCAATAAACAAGTAAAAAAATAAAATAAAAAACAGTTTCAAAACACTGGATTAGAAGTAAACACACGTCATAAGGTATTACCAAAAGTTATATCAAATTCAATATTTCAGGCCTTCTAAAGGGCCTGTGTTATCATTCAAATAATTTTTTCTCTCAGGAAACTCTGAATGTAATTTACAAAAGGAAGTTTCAAAATTTTCAAGAAATTGTGTGCCAAGGCCCAATTTGAATTCTACATAATTCACAACTGAAACATGCCTAGGTCCTTTGGTCCTCTGCCATAGAAAGGGAACAGATTTATTAGATTTATGAGAAGAAACATCTGCTCTTTAGTCACGCTATGTACAGCTTCTGCTCCAAATGCCATCTGGATGAATGTAGCAGCCAGCTTCTCCCCCGGAATTATAACAGCCTTTGTGTGCAAAGGCTATTGTATTAGTGGCATATGCGGAATGCGGGAGATACAAAATAACTCTTAATATGTGCTACCCTGTGTTATGCCATTAATTGTGTTTGACCAATGACTTTGTGTTTCACCACTGCACATATTAGTTGGTCAATGTTCACCAGTAGCACATTACGGGGCATATTTATACTCCGTTTGCGCCGAATTTGCGTCTTTTTTTTTCGACGCAAATTAGACGCAAAACTAACTCCATATTTATACTTTGGCGTTAGACGCGTCTAGCACCAAAGTTCATGGAGTTAGCGTCATTTTTTTGCGTGAACACCTTCCTTGCGTTAATGATATGCAAGGTAGGCGTTCCCGTCTTAAAAAATGACTCCGATGCATATGCGTCGTATTTATACTCCCGGCCAAAAATGACGCCCGGGAGTGGGCGGGTCTAAAAAACCCGCATTAGCGCCGGATTTTAGCGCCTGGGTCAGGGCAGGCGTTAAGAGACCTGTGGGCTCAGAATGAGCCCAGAGGTGCCCTCCCCTGCCCCCAGGGACACCCCCTGCCACCCTTGCCCACCCCAGGAGGACACCCAAGGATGGAGGGACCCACCCTAGGGACATTAAGGTAAGTTCAGGTAAGTATTTTTTTCTAATTTTTTTTGTGGCATAGGGGGGCCTGATTTGTGCCCCCCTACATGCCACTATGCCCAATGACCATGCCCAGGGGACAGAAGTCCCCTGGGCATGGCCATTGGGCAAGGGGGCATGACTCCTGTCTTTGCTAAGACAGGAGTCATTTCAATGGGGGTTGGGCGTCGTAAAAAAATGGCGCAAATCGGGTTGAGGCGATTTTTTTGCCTCAGCCTGACTTGCACCATTTGTGGACGCCCATACGCCATTTTACCTCTACGCCGGCGCTGCCTGGTGTACGTCGTTTTTTTTAACGCACACCAGACAGTGCCGGCGGCTAACGCCGGCTAACGTCATTGAATAAATACGGCGCCTGCATGGCGCTTCAGAATGGTGTTAGCCGGCGCTAATTTTTTGGGCGCAAAACTGCGTTACCACAGTTTTGCGTCAAAAAGTATAAATATGGCCCTACATGTTTTATTCAGTTTAGCTGCCTATTGGCTTTAACATGGCATTAGACATTACATTATGTATCCAGTTTAGTTGCCTATTGGAATTAACATGGATTTAGACATTACATTTGGTATTTAGGTTAGCTGCCTATTGGCTTTAATGTGGAGTTAGGCATTGCAGTTGAGCTGTGTTTTTCTGTGTTTTTCCACATGGTTGACCAAGCTGTGTTTTTCGTATTAATTTCACACCAAACCGTAGCTGATAAGAGAGCGTATATTTTGTGTTTACCTCTCAATCCAGCTTGGGAACGAGTGAAGTTTGGAGACTTGGCCACTCTCCAAACTTGTTCGGTTCCCACATTGAGCCAGCATTTTTGCTTTTAACGGTGGCCCTGGGAAGCAGCAAGGGGAAATTCTCCAGGACTTCAGTCAGGTGTGGACGTCAGCTGCCTGGCCTCCCGTTTGGGTGGAAAATCTCCTTCTCGCAGTTGAACAGGAGTCATCAACTGGCAGGCATGAGAAGGATGACGAGCAGTGATAGGCCCTACGGTGAGGACATTTTGACTTTTATTCTTTGCTTTGAAGTTATGCTATAATATAATCACATGTATTTGCTGTGTACATTGCAATTGAGAAGTACTTTGATATATTTTGCTTTCATTGCTGCGACTACTTTTAAACGTGTGCTTCCAACCTACTAATCTCGTCTTTCAGGAACCTTGTGGTGAAGTAATAATAAATGTCTTCTTTAAACTAGAAGTGCATTCCAGAGAAGTTTTGTCAGCTCGGTCATAAGATAAGGAAAGCAAAATATTTTGGCGTTAGTCGACAGTCTGGGAGTCGAATTGGAGCTTGGAAGTGCACTATTTTAAAATGTAATTGTTTTTGTTGTTTAGAGAATTAAAGAAGCACGGCAGAGAAGTTTGAAAATGCATGTGAAGTTAAACTGCCTAATGGTGCAGTGAGAAACATGTTTTCTTGTTTATCAGGACTTTGGAGGTCTTGGGATGAGTGCTTTGATAAAGCAAAAGTGTTTTCATATTTAGAAAATATGCTTTTTGAAAGAAATGATGTCCCTTTTGTTCTTGACAGAAGGGTTTGGATACTTTTGTCTGCTTACAGAAAAATGCATGAGAGATGCAGGCAGTTAGAACATGAAAATAAGAATTTACGTGAGCAAATTAGCCAGAACAAATTATTGCAAGATAATGTTGCAGGAAAATCTGGCTTCTCACATTCCAGTAATGAGGAGATTAAAAAAGGTAGGGGCCAGTGTGAGCCTCTTGAACAGAATGTAGATCTCCGTGTGCAGAGCAGCCCACGGTTGTTGGCAGTTGAAGTGCATTCCTTAAAAGATTACACTGAGCATGAAGTTGAGAATGTTATATTCAGACCGCTTTTGCAAAGTAAGATGTTTAAAATTAATTCAGACAAGGCAGCAGTACTGTCGCAAAATGTGCAGTTTCTCAGAATTCAGTGGAATCCAGAAAATAGACAGATGTTGTCACAAGTAAAACAAAAGATTTTAGAGTTTCTTACTATTTGCACTAAGCAAGAGATACTGAGTTTCACAAGCTTGTTTGATTTTTGGAAACAGTATAGCCCTCATCTGAGTCAACAGACTTTAGATTTGTGCGCAGTGCAAGACGGAAATACTGATTTACATGTAAATCAGGGACCATATACCAACTTAAATATGTGGCAGAGAAAGGGGAGGACAAGAGTGCCCCTGGAACTTTGGATTAGAAAACTATCTGACTTTGTGGAGCGCTGTACTCCTTTTGAAAAACAGCTTTTGACTTGTTGTTGGGCTCTAGTGAATACTGAGCAACTGACATTAAATGATAATGTAATTCTGAAACCTGAACTATCAAGCATGCAGTGGGTGATGAGTTCACCTAAATCTCATAGTATAGGACAGGCACAAGGGGCTAGTATCATACACTGGATCTGGTACATACAAAACAGGGCTCGAGTCACTTCAGCCCTACATGAACAGGTGTCACAAGCTCCTTTACAGGATGAGGAGAAGGTTCAGGGATTACCACAGGTAAAAGAGTCACCAGTGAAATTGAGTGCACCATTTGAATTCTTGTCCCCTGAGGATAAAAAGCGTGTTTGTTTGACTAATGATTCATTGAAATGCATTAGTACTAAAAGACAATGGAAAGCAGTGTTATGCAATCCAGTTACTGAAAAGTTGTTGTCTACCACAGGAGAAGGAACAAGTAACCAATATGCAGAGTTGTACAATGTGTGTCAGACTTTAAAGCACGAGCTGCTTGGGACGTGTCATTTTTACACTGATTCTTGGTTCACTGCAAATGGATTAGCCGTTTGGTTTTCCACATGGCTTGTACATTACTGGTTCAATTCCCTTGCAGATGTTAAAGCAAACATTTCAGAGACAGAAGTGTCAACCCAGAATTCTGACTTGATGGGGATGGCTAAGTGGGTGCACCAGAAATGTGGACATCTGGGAGAAAAAGCCACTTACAGGTGGGCAGAGAATAGAGGACTGCACATTCCCCTAGATTTGATAAAAACTGCAATTTTGCAATGTCCTATTTGTCAGCACACACACCAGAGATCTGTCCCACAACCAGTCAAAGATCAGTTGGGGAGAGGTAAGTTACCAGGATAGATATGGTAGATTGATCAGGTTTTAGGGGGAGTGATTGCTGCAGATTACCAAGTCAAAATCCAAGTTATTCTGATAACTAGAAGAGAATCTGATTTATTCATACAGATTGGAGACAGAATTGCCCCACTTGTCAAAAGTGCAGTGAATTGAGGTTTGGTAAAGAAGGAGTCTGCCCCAGCCCTTCTGACAGTGCAAGGAAAGGGAAGCTGTGGAGCAGCAGATAAAAACCTGAGTGCTAAGGTTTGGGTTGAATCCCCAAATGACCCTCCAGAACCTGCAGAAATCATAAAAAAGGGCCCCAAGATTATAAAACAAGGAAAGGAAGAAGAAGGGCACATTTCAGATGATCAATGTTATTTGCAAGAAAAGTCATACTTTTTTCTTTTTCAGATCCTACCACGGCTCGCCACTGACCATGAGTGTGCTGTGTGGTTTCCCTTTGGGTGTTTGCGTGTGGGGTTGGGGGAGGGACCGCACCCCCAACCTGAACCTGATTGATTAAAGTACAAACCCCATGGATCAATTTTGTACAACTGCCACCTTTAGTTCAAGTTCTACATGGGATCAATATAAAGTTTGTCAACTTGTTTGATTACATTCTTCCACTGGAACTAAGCAACATTGCCAGTTAACTGTGTATTTTTTGGTATGCAACTCTGACTTTCACTTACATTCCAGCAAACCTTTCAGGTGGACTGTGTACCTTTACATGAGTAGAACTCATGCTACATCAACTTGCTGTTTTAGAGACACTGTTCAATCAGTTATTATCCCAATCAGAGTATATAAGCTTCAGTCTTTTCACTGTAGGCGTCTCTGATGTGAAAGGTTATGAGATCAATATGTTAATCCACTTCCATTGCTTTACAGTGATTGCTTTTATCATTCAACTCTGATTTGCTTATAATGTTTTTTGTTGTTGTTGTTTTTTTTTTTTGTTTTTGTTTGAAATAAGAGATATGTAAACAAAAGCCTTTGGTCATAGGGTGGAGATGCTATGCCATTAATTGTGTTTGACCAATGACTTTGTATTTCACCACTGCGTCTATTAGTTGCTAAATGTTCACCAGTAGCACATTACATGTTGTATTCAGTTTAGCTGTCTATTTGCTTTAACATGGCATTAGACATTACATTTGGTATTTAGGTTAGCTGCCTATTGGCTTTAACATGGAGTTAGGCATCTCAGTTGAGCTGTGTTTCTCTGTGTTTTTCCACATGGTTGACCAAGCTGTGTTTTTCGTAATGAATTCACACCAAACCCTAGCTGATAAGGAAGCATAGAGTTTGTGTTTACCTCTCAATCCAGCCTGGGAACGAGTGAAGTTTGGAGACTTGGACACTCTCCAAACTTGTTCGGTTCCCACATTGAGCCAGCATTTTTATTTTTAACGGTGGCCCTGGGCAGCAGCAAGGGGAGATTCTCCAGGACTTCTGTCAGGAGCGGACGTCAGCTGCCTGGCCTCCTGTTTGGGTGGAAAATCTCCTTCTCGTGGCTGAACAGGAGTCATCAACTGGCAGGCATGGGAAGGATGACGAGCAGTGATAGGCCCTACGGTGATAGAATTTTTACTTTTATTATTTTCTTTGAAGTTATGTTATCATATAATCACATGAATTTGCTGTGTACATTGCAATTGAGAAGTACTTTGATATATTTTGCTTTCATTACTGCGACTACTTTTAAAGCTGTGCTTCCAACCTACTAATCTCGCCTTTCAGGAACCTCGTGGTGAAGTAATAATAAATGTCTTCTTTAAACTAGAAGTGCATTCCAGAGAAGTTTTGTCAGCTCAGTCATAAGATAAGGAAAGCAAAACACCCTGGTAAAATATATATCTGTTGGGGTTGGGGAGCTATACTGAGATCACAGTGGACTAAAGCTGCACATGAAAGAGAGGCAGCAAAACACGTGGTTTAATGGACTGTCTAATGAAAATGAAAAAAGTAGTTCCCTGAATGTTAGCACTGGAAGGGTACAATTCATCCAATCAAAACGATGGTGAAGAGGGTATCCTCCAGGGGAGGGAAGTAAGCAAATAAGAGTGACAAGAAAGCCAAATAATGATAAGAAATGAGTGGGCTTGATGTACAACTTTAGTACTGCCCACAGTAGGTATTTTCACAACACACGGAAAAAACTTGCCTGTAGTAAAGACTTAAATGTTCTAGCATGTACATGGGGTGTCTCTAAGGGTAGACTTGGGTCTATCAGGAATATTTATCAAAGCCTTGGGACACTTTCTGATAAGATGGAATACCTGCCGATAAATACAAAAGGAATAGTGTTGCTAATGAGTTATGTAAAAAATATATTTTCAGTCTACATTTAAAAATAACGTGCAATACAATATAAATGCATTTTCTCTGGCTTGAGGGTCCTTAGGAATATGGCATAAAATGTAGTAAAAAACCTGATTTTCAAGGTATCCATAAAGATTCATATTTTAGGAAGGCATCTGACCACTGTAGAAAAACGTAGGGAGATTGGCCAAGTAGTTCCGATTGTTTGTGAATGTTGCAGATAGTTTATCAATAAACCTTATTTCTGAATATTTTATATTTAATTTAAGAAAGTCCAGTCTATCACTCTAAGTGAACTTGGATAGTTGGTGTAATATAAAGAGTTAACAATGGTATGTGTACTTTGAATCATATTGACTTTTTCATTTTCCAGGCCTTTCACATGCTCTACAATATTATCTCCAAAATATGTTTGAGCTGCTAACTAAGTTGATCTTCATTTGACTTGAATTAATGGACCATTAGGAAAGCTTCCAATTCACATATTGCCTGAGAACACAATGAAGTTGTTTTATAATATGTAATTTGATAAAATCCTTTTCGAAGTGATAATGCATTGATGCTCTCGAAAGCCAATATCAGATAAACAAATAGACCGAAATCAGGGCACATCACCTCAACCACTCAAGAAATCATCATGCACCCACAAGTGGTGCACGTGAGTGAGTGACACGTGTACTTTGTGCACCGAGTCTGCAAAGTGCAGCATTATTGGCATACTTGTCTGCTTCAGCAAGTTTTTTGGCCATCTTTCCTTGTGCTCAAGGCCCTCCCCGAGCACTTAACACACGGTGCTGAGAGTTGGGCACTAGGACCCTCAACTTGACTGTGAGGCACCCAGTCTTTAAAGTGTAAGCTTCAAACGAAACTTAATGTAAGGCCCTGTTTTTCATTCTGGTAGCGACGTTTAGGTTCCATTATAAACCATGTAGCACATCAATGGAAGAAAATACTTCTTGGCAATGGGAACGGTCCACAAAGGATGAACTTGTCTGGGTTCGAGTTTGGAAAAGTGCAACATGCAATAGACACAGGAGGTTTCGAATTCACTGTTACTGAAACAGAGAAGGCACAGGTCTTTCAGGTAGATATGTATTCGGGCCTTTAATGGGAGTAGCTTAAAGGTAGCCTTATCAGATGATTGACAGTGCCTAGCACTGCTAAGGAAGTTTTTAAAATGCTTATGAAGATATTGTTCAGGGTCAATTAATTCATACGCATGGAAGTCAAGATTCCACAGAAGCTATAAAGTGCTGACCAGATACATGAAATATTTTAAAGAATATAATAGATCAAACTTTGAATTCACTTTATTTTAATGGAAACAACAATGAGAATAATATTTCCTACGGATTCGAATTATGTGTAAATTAATTTTAACGAACTCTGTGAAATTCATAGCGTTTTACTTATGATACCAAAAACGTACCTTTCTGATTTTAAAAGCACAATCTGGCACTATTTCTATATGAGCATGCAAAGTAGCACATTGACAACACGCAACTGGAGATCATGTCAGTTTAACACAAGGGCCATTTAAAAGTAACTTTACAGTGAAAACCAATTTTGTGGAACAGTACCACTTGAAGGAGAGCTACCTACTCTTGCAAACCCGCACCTGCTAATTAGCCAGGAGTAGAGTGATCTTAGTTCTATTTCTGAAGCATGGTGCGTGGCATTCAAATAAGTTACGTATGGTAAGCAGAGCATAAAGTGGGTAATATGTGGTTTCCATGCCACACACATAGGCTGACACCACCACGCGTAGCTCCTCACTACGGGTTATTTTGAGGGTATGGTCACTTGCTTGTTGTGCTCCTTGGAATTATTGGGGTGACACCATGAAACTTCGTTAACCTCATAAGGAAACTGTGACTGTTTTGGAGAAAAAGAAAACTAACAGGTGTCTCTCACCGTTCTCTAAAAGTTATTCTCTTGTCAATGAGTATTAGAATTGTCAAACAGACCTGAATCAGATCTCTTGTATACCTGTGATTTTACAAAGCCCAAACCTAGCAATTATTACGCACACAACTATTGTCACTATCCTCTGAGAATGCTACCATAACACCCTCAGCCCCTACTCATCCTCCTTCCTTTGTACCTCCCCGAGCCACACATAACTTTCTTCCACTGGTAAACCAGACAGAATTGGGGTGGTTTTCCCATAACTTTTTGCCTGCCTACCTCCATTTTCTGATCTAGTTTTTGCTGGCTTTAGGACTCTGCACAAATCACTACTGCTGACCAGTGCTAAAGTGCTTGTGCTCTCTCCGGTAAACGTGGTAACATTGGCTCCTACCCAATTGGCATATTTAGTTTACCTATAAGTCCCTAGTAAAGTTCTCTATATGTGCCCAGGGCCTATAAATTTGATTCTACTAGTAGGCCTGCAACACTGATTGTGCCGCCCACATAAGTAGCCCCTTAATCATGTCTCATGCCTGCTATTGCATAGCCTATGTGTGTGATTTCACTGCCACTTTGACTTGGAATTTAAAACTATTTGCCAAGCCTTAAGCACAAACGTCACCCCTAAGGTAGGCCCTTGGTAGCCCACAGGGCAGGGTGATATGTAAGTATAAGGCAGGACATGTACTTGTAACTTTTACAAGTCCTGGTAGTGAAAAACTCCCAAAGTCATTTTTCACTTCTGGGAAGATTGCTTCTCTCATAGGCCAGCATTGGAAAATCCCTAATATACTTGTAAGTGATGATTTATGATCAGAAAGGAGTGGTACCTACAATTCAAAGGCTAGTGGCCTGACCGCACACAACGGACTGATAACACCCCCACAGATCTCCTGGAAGATTGGACTGGGTTGAAAGGGGAATTGGTGCACTTCAAACCACTCTTTGAAGTTTCCCAACTTCAAAGCCACATTTGGGTATATATACTGGGTCTGGGACACCCTCCAATCAGACACTTCTGGAACTACAACGAGACTCTGCAAGAAGAACAATCATGCTGCCCAAAGGACTCATCTGGACAGCTTTTCTGGAAGGGTTGCTCTCCTGCTCGTTGCCCTGCTGCCTGCTGCTCCCTGACTCTGGTGGAAGGACGTTGTCTTCCCCCACAAGTGATCTTCAAGGGCTTGGACTGGACTTGCCATCTGTTAAGTCTCAGGGCCATCAATGACTTCAACAGGGGGAGAAAATCCACTACACCAAAAACCCAACGCAACGCCTGCAAAAATCGATGCATTGCCTGCAGAATAAATGCAATGCTTGTCTTGCGGCTGAAAAATTGCCTCAGCACCTCCCGAATCGATGCAGCACCAGTTTTATCACCACAGCATGTTTTGGATTTTCCACACATCGTCCCTGGGCATCAAAATATCACCACACCACAGTAAGGAGCCAAGGCTGTGCATCCAGAATTCAATGCATCACCTTGCCTGCGAGGACGGATTTGACACATCGCCTCTGCTGTGCTGGAAAAAATCATCACATCACTTTACTTTCCGACAAATCTTCTCCTCTGCGGCCCTTTGCGTTGTTATTTTTGATGCATCCCAAGTGCTTTGTGCTAAAAATATACATCCATTGATTACTATGGATTAAGACTTACCTAAACTTCTAAAAAGTGAAATCTTGACTTTGCATATTAGGTTCTTGAAATTTTAGTCCTCTTTAATTCAGATAAATATATCTACTTTCCTAAACTGGTGTGGAGTTCTTTTTGTGGTGTTTTCAGTATGTTACTGTATGAGTTACTACACAAATACTTTACACAATGCCTTCTAAGTTAAGCCTGCCTGCTTTGTGCCAAGCTACCAGAGGGTGAGCACAGGATAATTTAGGTTGTGTTATGACTTACCCTGACTAGAGTTGCTGTCCCTACTTGGACAGGATGCATACCTCTGCAACTAGGGATCCAATTTCTAACAGGCACCAATAGGAGCCTTTAAGTCAACTAGTCACAGACCACATGATCACTAAAAACATCAGCATCCTCCCATGTGCAACTTTGTTCTGTCGCATAGGCTCTAATTATTCTAATGAGACTACTAGATTCGAGCAGCAGAATCCCCAGCGCCATGGGAGACTAAGTCTAAACCCACTACAGGTGTCACCTGTTGGCCTAATCCAGGTTTTGTTCCGGCTAACTAGCAGTGCCTCATCTCCAACCCAGAGCAGGGATGATTGGTCAACCGAGCGCATAACAAAATTGCCTCCTCAGGGAAATCATGGTCACTCAGATCCCATCCGTTTCTCTCAGTTAAATTAGTCTCACATATACAAGGACAGAGGCAGAATATATTTCAATAAGGTTTTATTGAAGTAACTGCATCTTAGATAATAAAGCATCTACTGCCATACCTAGGACAGTGAAGCATGACAGGATTAAAATTGTGGCAAGGAGAGTAAAGCATGAAAATAACGCTACCATATAGTCACTAGAATCATTAAAGAAATTCCTACGGAGGCTATGTTAGAGCATAGCATGTTATGCTCTAGTTCTGCCCTTCAGCTTCCCCTGGGAAGACATCATCTCTCATCCCGGAGCAAGAGGCCTGTAGTCTACATAACCAGCAGCAGCGAAGCACTCAGCAATTCGCAAACAGTCGTGGTCATCAGGTGAGAATCTCCCTCTAACGTACATGGGTCAAAGTAGTGGTTTTATAATAAAGCAGCTGGTGTTCCAAGAAAGGATCCCTATGTAAGAATGTGTATGTTTCTATGAACACTAGAGACAAAGGTGGTAATTCCAACCTTGGCGGTAAAAGCCGCTTACCGCTGTCAGAAGACTGTCAACATACCGCAGCGGCCGCGGTAAACCGCCACGGTCATTCTGACCCAAAACAGGCAAACCGCCAAAATACAGACATCCACAAAAGTCCGCAACACCAAAGGGCAGCGAGAAACTGGCGATGACCAAACCTCCACCGTCACGCCAACAGAAATACGCCCACACTATCACGGCACACGAATCCACGCGGCGGTCTTTCAACCGCGGTATACCATTGGCGGTACACACTGCCGCGCTCAAAATACACACACACTTACAAAACACCGCCACATTGGACAATTCCAAATACACACACCTGATACACATACACACACCACTCCCACACACCCAACACAATATAAAACACACACTCACATCACCCTCAAACCCCCACTCCTACAGAATCGGGACCACGCACTGAGAAAAAGAGAACTGAGCACCCAGACGCGCATTTTACTTTCACCCAGCAATATTTCCACGCACTTCACACAACACATCAAGACACATCACCACACAATCCACCCCACACATCACCCACACCACCCCATGGCACCACAAAGACACCCCAGGTTCTCGGAGGATGAACTCAGGGTCATGGTGGAGGAAATTGTACGGGTAGAGCCACAGCTCTTCGGAACACAGGTGCAGCACACCACCATTGCCAGGAAGATGGAGCTATGGAGCAGAATAGTCGATAGGGTCAACGCTGTGGGAGATCACCCAAGAAATAGGGACGACATCAGGAAGCGGTGGAACGACCTACGGGGAAAGGTGCGTTCAATGGTATCCAGGCACAACATCGCGGTGCAGCGGACTGGCGGCGGACCCCAACCTCCTCCCCCAGAATTTACAACATGGGAGGAGCAGGTCTTGGCAATCCTGCATCCTGAGGGCCTCGCAGGAGTATCTGGAGGAATGGACTCTGGTAAGTTTCATCTTCACTACTTCATCCCCCCCACCCCACCAGCATGCCAACTCATACCCCCACCCTCACCCCCATCACATCCTGCTCCTTGCAAATGTCTCACCATCACAGCCCACCCATCCCAACCCCAAGCCCTGCATGCGACCACAAAGGATGGACACCCATCAACAAAGCATGCCCACTGCACATACCCATCCCCCCCCCCAAACCACCGTCACAAAAGCCCCCACACGGGAATGCCAGCACTGGGGTACACGGGCACCCACCCATTACACGCTATGGCACACACAAATGCAATAACCATACTTTTATACCCCTGCAGGACCCAAACGCCACGTCACCGCGCAGGAGGGTCCACAAATGTCCACTCCACCCCCAGAAGAGGCCCACAGTGAGGACAGCAGCTCTGTCGACCTGGATCTAGATGACCAGTCCGGCAAATTGGGGACCTCGGGACAGTCGGTTCCCCTCAGACAGCCACAGCCCATAGCAGACCTTCCCCCCTCTGGGAACACCAGCACAGCACCCACCCAGCTGGCCCATACCTCTGTCCCCAAGACACGTCAATCAGCGGTGTGTCCACCACTACAGGGCACCCAGGTTAACCCACCACCCCAACAACAACAGGGACCTGGGGGCAGTGGTAGTGGGCACACAGTCCAGGGGACAGAGGCCCAGGGAAACAGGGGAACTGGGAGGGCTGCTGTGCGACAGGGGGGGACAGGCCCAGGGAACCCACTCTCCACGAGGCCCTCTCCTCCATCATGGGAGCCTACCACCACTCCCAGGAGACGATGGCGACGGTCCTGGACAGATTTCAGGAGATCCAGCTTCTGCAGGAGGAACAGTATTTGGGGTTCAGGGAGGAACTACGAAACATCAGTTCCGTCCTGGCCACCATTGTAGGGGCTCTGAATCAGGTAGTCACCACATTGCGGAACACTGTGGCACCACAAAGGGCCCCTGACACTAGCATGGACCAAGAACTGCCTACCACCTCTGCCGGCGCTAGTGGACAGGAGGCCCCGCCACAGGACCAACAGGCCACCAGCACCCCACCCCCTGCAGAAGGAGAACCACCCCGCAAGCGGGCCCTGAGATCCAGGAAGAAGACAGAGTAAGATGCCAAGACCCCCGCCAGGAAAGGATACCTCCCTGATTGTCATCCCACTGTCCCACATTGACACCCTGTCCATCCTTATACTGCCCATGCTCCACTTTCCACAGGCATTTGGACAATGCACCTGGAATACTAATAGTCTGGACTCTGCCATGGACAATCCTCCACCATCACCCTTCACCGATTTGCAATCACCCACCAATATAGAGCACTGAAATAAACACAGTTATTGCACAAAACAATCAGGAGTCTGGCTGTGAGTTTGTACAAATGTATTAGACATTACCGTGCCAAAAATGCATATTTACATTGTGATGTCAACATACCACTGTCACACAGCTGTAGTCCATGGGGAAACAAAGCAGATGTCACGCAGTGGGGCCCACATCTCTGAAATTGGAAGGGAAAGTCACAACTCAGTTACCATACACTGGGGGAAAAGGTCAGACAGTAGAGAGGTAGTAGGGGTTAAGTATATGTAATATGCCGGGTTGGAATCTTACCTGTGTGTCATTGAAAATACTGCTGTATTACTGCGTTCCTGTTGTCTATGTCGTCCTCTTCGGCTTCCTCATCTTCACTCTCCACAGGCTCCACAGCTGCTACAACACCACCATCTGGACCATCCTCCTGCAGAAAAGGCACCTGACGTCGCAAAGCCAGGTTGTGAAGCATAAAGCAGGCCACGATGATCTGGCACTCCTTCTTTGGTGAGTAGAATAGGGATCCACCTGTCATATGGAGGCACCTGAACCTGGCCTTCAGGAGGCCGAAGGTCCGCTCGATCACCCTCCTAGTTCTCCCATGGGCCTCATTGTACCGTTCCTCTGCCCTTGTCCTGGGATTCCTCACTGGGGTCAGTAGTCATGACAGGTTGTGGTAACCAGAGTCACCAATTAGCCACACACGTTGCCTCTGGAGTTGACCCATCACGTAAGGGATGCTGCTATTACGCATGATGTACGCGTCATGCACTGAGCCAGGGAACTTAGTATTAACATGGGAGATGTACTGGTCTGCCAAACACACCATCTGTACATTCATAGAATGATAACTCTTCCTGTTTCTGTACACTTGTTCACTCCTGCTGGGGGGTACTAAAGCCACATGGGTCCCATCAATGGCACCTATGATGTTGGGGATATGTCCAAGGGCATAGAAATCACCCTTCACTCTAGGCAAATCCCCCACCTCAGGGAAAACGATGTAGCTCCACATGTGTTTCAGCAGGGCAGACAACACTCTGGTCAACACCTTGGAAAACATAGGCTAGGACATCCCTGATGATATGGCCACTGTTGTTTGAAATGACCCACTTGCAAAGAAATGGAGTACTGACAGCACCTGCACTAGAGGGGGGATCCCTGTGGGTTGGCGGATTGGTGACATCAGGTCTGGCTCCAGCTGGGCACACAGGTCATGAATAGTGGCTCGGTCAAGCCTGTATGTCAGTATGACATGTCTTTCCTCCATTGTCGACAGGTCTACCAGCGGTCTGTACACAGGAAGATTCCTCCATCTCCTCGCATGTCCCAGCGGACGGTGCCTATGAAGGACAACAGCGAGCACAGAGTCAATCAACCCACAGGTACGTAACCACAGCTTGCACAAAACACGATTCCCAATGCATTGAATGGCTTGTATGAGTGTTGATGGAAGGCCTAGGTATGTGTGACGCAGTAAAAAGTAAGCCATGTGGGCCCTTGAAATGGCAGCTGCCTGACCTGTGAAGTGCGACAATGGGATGTGAGGTAAATGCGCTGGCGTGGCACACCGTGGCGGTAGGCGGTCAAAGACCGCAGCGCTAAGCAGCATTGGTTAACATTGAACCCTATGGGTCTCAGGAGCCAATGACGATGTGCGCCGGCGGTACGCACCACCGCGGGCGTGACCGCCATTTTCTATCGGCTTAATCACTAGATACCTGATCTTCGACAGGAGAGGACCTACACTGCAAGTGCTGCTGTGACCTCGGTCTGGAAGAGACAATGGCTCATGCGACTGGGGAAAGGGCCCCTGCCTTCACTGCTCAGGAATTGGAGAAACTCGTGGATGGGGTCCTCCCCCAGTATGCGCTACTCTACGGTCCTCCAGACCAACAGGTGAGTACACTGGGGCCATGCTTAGTGGCCAATGCCTGTGTTGAGTGGGGTGGATGTAAGATGGTGGGGAGGGGAGCGATTGAGGCATGCATCAAACAACGGATGAGAGCATGTGCCACATGGCAAGGGTAGGGATGGGGGGCCACTCACATTGAGGGTGCAGAAGGTGATGGCTCTTTTTCTCCCCCTGTACATTTCACATAGGTCAGCGCCCACCAGAAGATTGATATTTGGCGTGCCATCGCCAAGGACGTCCGGACCCTGGGGGTCCACCACAGACGGGGGACACCCACTGCCGGAAGAGATCGGAGGACATCCGACGCTGGAGCAGGAAGACGGCGGAGGCTCAGCTGGGAATGGCCTCCCAACGTGGGAGGGGTGCCAGTCGGACTTTGACCCCCCTGATATCCCGGATCCTGGCGGTGGC
Source organism: Pleurodeles waltl (assembly GCF_031143425.1). NCBI lineage: Eukaryota > Metazoa > Chordata > Amphibia > Caudata > Salamandridae > Pleurodeles > Pleurodeles waltl. The sequence goes on from NC_090450.1 coordinate 458,664,361, forward strand.
CTACCCCGATTTGGATGGGTGCGTGAGGACATCACAGCAGACACAAGGGGGTGAGTACACTCTTATTCTGGTGACTTTGTGCGCAGTGGAGGTGTCTGGGTGGGGGAGGAGGGCTGTGGGTATCCCTAGGCCAGGGTGATTTCTGTAGGCTAGGCCCCTCCGTAAGGCATGGCCCTGTGTCCCGCCCCCCACCTCTGTAGGGTGCCAAGTACAGCTATTCATGGCCCTGTGTCATCTATGTGTGCAGATGTCGTCCATAGGCTTGTAGGCCATGTCCCACGGATTGAGTAGTGGACCCCAAGTGCGCGGCATAGTGCAGGGGGCTTCTGTGTCTGTCCTGTCCGCCAACGGTGTCGCCAATGCATGCACTCAACATGTCTTTATTTTTCCCCCCCCCTTTTGTGTAGTTTTCCTGTTCATGTGTGCATTAGCATCATCAGACGGAGGAGAAGTGGCATCGGAGCACGAGGGAGCTGCATCCCACATGGCCATGGAGGGCCGTGCAACGGATTCCCATTTCACCAGTGGGACGGAGGGCGAGGGGAGCTCCACAGCGGGGACTCGGGCAGACATAAGTGACACGGACTCGTCCTCTGAAGGGAGCTCCCTTGTGGTGGCGGCAACATATGTGCCCCCCGCAACAACAGGTACAGCCGCCACCCAGCGCACCAGCACCGCCCTCCCAGCAGCCCCTCAGCGTTTGCCCCGTGCCCGCTCACCCAGGAAGGTGGGCATCTCCTTCGCCCCAGGCACCTCAGGCCCTGCCCCAGTCACCCCTGCTTCCCTCAGTGAGGAGATCATTGACCTCCTGAGGACGCTCACTGTTGGGCAGTCTACCATTTTGAATGCCATCCAGGGTGTCGAAAGAGAGGTGCACCAGAGTAATGCATACCTGGAGGGCATTCATTCTGGTCAGGCTGCCCTTCAGCGATCGTTCAACACTCTGGCCTCAGCACTGATGGCAGCCATTGTCCCTGTCTCTAGCCTCCCCCCTCCAACTTCCTCCACCCAGACCATATCACCTGTACCTCTGCCTATCCCAGACACACCATCAGACCAGCCTGCACACACCTCAACACCCAAGGGAACCTCAGCCAGACATAACCACCACACATCACACAGGCATTCACACAAGCAACATCCACATACAGACATACCAACACCCACTGCCTCCACTGTGTCCCCCTCCTCCTCATCCCCCTCCTCCCTCCCTGTCACGTCTCCACTCACACCTGCATGCACTACATCTTCAGCCACTACGTCCATCACCAGCACACACACCAGAACCCCCGCACACGTGCAGTCACCACCCCCACTGGCATTTACACGTCCCCTGTGTCCTCTACCAGTGTGTCTGTGACCCCCTCTTCCAAGATACACAAACGCAGGCAGCCACCCACCCAACAGCCATCCACCTCACGACAGCCTCCAGCCCAAGCACCTGCACCCAAAGACACCAGACTTCAAACTCCTACAACCACATCCTCTTCCTCCGCTCCCATACCTACTACACCTACCCCTCCCATTGCTCCTAAAAAGCTTTTCCTGTCCAAACTTAACCTCTTTCCACCAACTCCCCCACCCCGTCCATGTCATAGGACTCCAGTCAGCACCTCAGCCACCACAAAACCGGGCCCTGTCATGACAGTCTGCCATGGACTATGGAGTCCCCCACCCTCCAGGGCAGCCAGTTCAGTACGGAGCCAAGGCACGGGCAGCCCACCCCCAGAGAAACAATCAAAGATAGGCAGTGGCCGGCACGAGAGGGTGAAGACACCAGGCACAAAAACCCCTACCATGGCTCCGGCAGGAGGTGTGGAGACAGCTGTCACACCACCCAAGGTGGGGAAGGGCCACAGGCGATCAAGGAAGGCTGGGAAGGGCAGCACGCCCGACAACACCGCCATCAGCCCAGCTGGCCAGGAAGGCCCCGTCAGCCCCATCCCAGGAGGGCAGGAGGCCACCAACATGCCCGGCACTGCAGACCAGGAGGGCCCCGCCAGACACAGGACAGATGGGCAGGAAGGCACCGCCAGCCACAGGACAGGTGGCAAATGAGCTCCACGCCATGGCCAGATCCGCTGAACTGGGCACCACCGTCTCAAGCACCGCTGAACTGGGCCCTTCATCTCAAGCAACGCTGAACTGGGCACCGCCGTCTCAAGCACCGCTGAACTGGGCCCTTCATCTCAAGCACCGCTGAACTGGGCACCGCCGTCTCAAGCACAGCTGAACTGGGCACCGCCGTCTCAAGCACCGCTGAACGGGCCCTTCATCTCAAGCACCGCTGAACTGGGCACCGCCGTCTCAAGCACCGCTGAACTGGGCCCTTCATCTCAAACACCGCTGAACTAGGCCCTTCCTCTCAAGCACCTCTGAACTGGGCACCGCCCTCTCAAGCACCGCTGAACTGGGCCCATCATCTCAAGCACCGATGAACTGGGCACCACCGTCTCAAGCACCGCTGAACTGGGCCCTTCATCTCAAGCACCGCTGAACTGGGCACCGCCGTCTCAAGCACCGCTGAACTGGGCCCTTCATCTCAAGCACCGCTGAACTGGGCACCACCGTCTCAAGCACCGCTGAACTGGGCCCTTCATCTCAAGCACCGCTGAACTGGGCACCGCCGTCTCAAGCACCGCTGAACTGGGCCCTTCATCTCAAGCACCGCTGAACTGGGCACCGCCGTCTCAAGCACCGCTGAACTGGGCACCGCCGTCTCAAGCACCGCTGAACTGGGCCCTTCATCTCAAGCACCGCTGAATTGGGCCCTTCATCTCAAGCACCGCTGATCTGGGCCGCGCCGTCTCAAGCACCGCTGAACTGGGCCCTTCATCTCAAGCACCAGTGAACTGGGCACCGCCGTCTCAAGCACCGCGGACTGGGCCCTTCATCTCAAGCACCGCTGAACTGGACCCTTCATCTCAAGCACCGCTGAATTGGGCACCGCCGTCTCAAGCACCGCTGAACTGGGCCCTTCCTCTCAAGCACCGCTGAACTGGGTACCGCCGACTCAAGCACCACTGAACTGGGCACCGCCGCCTCAAGCACCGCTGAACTGGGCCCTTCATCTCAAGCACCGCTGAACTGGGCACCGCCGTCTCAAGCACCGCTGAACTGGGCCCTTCATCTCAAGCACCGCTTTACTGGGCACCGCCGTCTCAAGCACCGCTGAACTGGGCCCTTCATCTCAAGCACCGCTGAACTGGGCACCGCCGTCTCAAGCACCGCTGAACTGGGCCCTTCATCTCAAGCACCGCTGAACTTGGCCCTTCATCTCAAGCACCGCTGAACTGGGCACCGCCGTCTCAAGCACCGCTGAACTGGGCCCTTCATCTCAAGCACCGCTGAACTGGGCACCGCCGTCTCAAGCACCGCTGATCTGGGCACTGCCGTCTCAAGCACCGCTGAACTGGGCACCGCCGTCTCAAGCACCGCTGAACTGGGCCCTTCATCTCAAGCACCGCTGAACTGGGCACCGCTGTCTCAAGCACTGCTGAACTGGGCCCTTCATCTCAAGCACCGCTGAACTGGGCACCGCCATCTCAAGCACCGCTGAACTGGGCACAGCCGTCTCAAGCACCGCTGAACTGGGCCCTTCATCTCAAGCACCGCTGAACTGGGCCCTTCATCTCAAGCACCGCTGAACTGGGCACCGCCGTCTCAATCACCGCGGACTGGGCCCTTCATCTCAAGCACCGCTGAACTGGGCCCTTCATCTCAAGCACCGCTGAATTGGGCACCGCCGTCTCAAGCACCGCTGAACTGGGCCCTTCATCTCAAGCACTGCTGAATTGGGCACCGCCGTCTCAAGCACCGTTGAACTGGGCCCTTCATCTCAAGCACCGCTGAACTGGGCACCGCCGTCTCAAGCACCGCTGAACTGGGCACCGCCGCCTCAAGCACCGCTGAACTGGGCCCTTCATCTCAAGCACCGCTGAACTGGGCACCGCCGTCTCAAGCACCGCTGAACTGGGCACCGCCGTCTCAAGCACCGCTGAACTGGGCCCTTCATCTCAAGCACCGCTGAACTGGGCCCTTCATCTCAAGCACCGCTGAACTGGGCACCGGCGTATCAAGCACCGCTGAACTGGGCCCTTCATCTCAAGCACCGCTGAACGGGGCACCGCCGTCTCAAGCACCGCTGAACTGGGCCCTTCATCTCAAGCACCGCTGAACGGGGCACCGCCGTCTCAAGCACCGCTGAACTGGGCCCTTCATCTCAAGCACCGCTGAACTGGGCACCGCCGTCTCAAGCACCGCTGAACTGGGCACCGCCGTCTCAAGCACTGCTGAACTGGGCACCGCCGTCTCAAGCACCGCTGAACTGGGCCCTTCATCTCAAGCACCGCTGAACTGGGCACCGCCGTCTCAAGCACCGCTGAACTGGGCCCTTCATCTCAAGCACCGCTGAACTGGGCACCGCCGTCTCAAGCACCGCTGAACTGGGCCCTTCATCTCAAGCACCGCTGAACTGGGCACCGCCGTCTCAAGCACCGCTGAACTGGGCACTGCCGTCTCAAGCACCGCTGAACTGGGCACCGCCGTCTCAAGCACCGCTGAACTGGGCCCTTAATCTCAAGCACCGCTGAACTGGGCACCGCCGTCTCAAGCACCACTGAACTGGGCCCTTCATCTCAAGCACCGCTGAACTGGGCACCGCCGTCTCAAGCACAGCTGAACTGGGCCCTTCATCTCAAGCGCCGCTGAACTGGGCACCACCGTCTCAAGCACCACTGAACTGGGCCCTTCATCTCAAGCACCGCTGAACTGGGCCCTTCATCTCAAGCACCGCTGAACTGGGCACCGCCCTCTCAAGCACCGCTGATCTGGGCCCTTCATCTCAAGCACCGATGAACTGGGCACCGCCGTCTCAAGCACCGCTGAACTGGGCCCTTCATCTCAAGCACCGGTGAACTGGGCACCGCCGTCTCAAGCACCGCTGAACTGGGCCCTTCATCTCAAGCACCGCTGAACTGGGCACCGCCGTCTCAAGCACCGCTGAACTGGGCCCTTCATCTCAAGCACCGCTGAACTGGGCACCGCCGTCTCAAGCACCGCTGAACTGGGCCCTTCATCTCAAGCACCGCTGAACTGGGCACCGCCGTCTCAAGCACCGCCGAACTGGGCCCTTCATCTCAAGCACCGCTGAACTGGGCCCTTCATCTCAAGCACCGCTGAACTGGGCCCTTCATCCCAAGCACCGCTGAACTGGGCACCGCCGTCTCAAGCACCGCGGACTGGGCCCTTCATCTCAAGCACCGCTGAACTGGGCCCTTCATCTCAAGCACCGCTGAATTGGGCAGCGCCGTCTCAAGCACCGCTGAACTGGGTCCTTCATCTCAAGCACCGCTGAACTGGGCACCGCCGTCTCAAGCACCGCGGACTGGGCCCTTCATCTCAAGCACCGCTGAACTGGGCCCTTCATCTCAAGCACCGCTGAATTGGGCACCGCCGTCTCAAGCACCGCTGAACTGGGCCCTTCATCTCAAGCACCGCTGAACTGGGCACTGCCGTCTCAAGCACCGCTGAACTGGGCACCGCCGCCTCAAGCACCGCTGAACTGGGCCCTTCATCTCAAGCACCGCTGAACTGGGCACCGCCGTCTCAAGCACCGCTGAACTGGGCACCACCGTCTCAAGCACCGCTGAACTGGGCCCTTCATCTCTAGCACCGCTGAACTGGGCCCTTCATCTCAAGCACCGCTGAACTGGGCCCTTCATCTCAAGCACCGCTGAACTGGGCACTGCCGTCTCAAGCACCGCTTAACTGGGCACCGCCGCCTCAAGCACCGCTGAACTGGGCCCTTCATCTCAAGCACCGCTGAACTGGGCACCGCCGTCTCAAGCACCGCTGAACTGGGCACCGCCGTCTCAAGCACCGCTGAACTGGCCCCTTCATCTCAAGCACCGCTGAACTGGGCACCGCCGTCTCAAGCACCGCTGTACTGGGCCCTTCATCTCAAGCACCGCTGAACTGGGTACCGCCGTCTCAAGCACCGCGGACTGGGCCCTTCATCTGAAGCACCGCTGAACTGGGCCCTTCATCTCAAGCACCGCTGAATTGGGCACCGCCGTCTCAAGCACCGCTGAACTGGGCCCTTCATCTCAAGCACTGCTGAATTGGGCACCGCCGTCTCAAGCACCGCTGAACTGGGCCCTTCATCTCAAGCACCGCTGAACTGGGCACCGCCGTCTCAAGCACCGCTGAACTGGGCCCTTCATCTCAAGCACCGCTGAACTGGGCACCGCCGTCTCAAGCACCGCTGAACTGGGCACCGCCGTCTCAAGCACCGCTGAACTGGGCCCTTCATCTCAAGCACCGCTGAACTGGGCCCTTCATCTCAAGCACCGCTGAACGGGGCACCGCCATCTCAAGCACCGCTGAACTGGGTCCTTCATCTCAAGCACTGCTGAACTGGGCCCTTCATCTCAAGCACCGCTGAACTGGGCACCGCCGTCTCAAGCACCGCTGAACTGGGCCCTTCATCTCAAGCACCGCTGAACTGGGCACCGCCGTCTCAAGCACCGCTGAACTGGGCACCGCCATCTCAAGCACCGCTGAACTGGGCACCGCCGTCTCAAGCACCGCTGAACTGGGCCCTTCATCTCAAGCACCGCTGAACTGGGCACCGCCGTCTCAAGCACCGCTGAACTGGGCCCTTCATCTCAAGCACTGCTGAACTGGGCCCTTCATCTCAAGCACCGCTGAACTGGGCACCGCCGTCTCAAGCACCACTGAACTGGGCACCGCCGTCTCAAGCACCGCTGAACTGGGCCCTTCATCTCAAGCACCGCTGAACTGGCCCCTTCATCTCAAGCACCGCTGAACTGGGCACCGCCGTCTCAAGCACCGCTGAACTGGGCCCTTCATCTCAAGCACCGGTGAACTGGGCACCGCCGTCTCAAGCACCGCTGAACTGGACCCTTCATCTCAAGCACCGCTGAACTGGGCACCGCCGTCTCAAGCACCGCTGAACTGGGCACCGCCGTCTCAAGCACCGCTGAACCATGAGCGGCAGGGCCTGGCCCGCATCTTAGTCGGGCAGGGCTGCACGAAGCAGTCTGGGCACCAGGCCCCACCCAGAACCAGTGGAGACTGTTATCCACTTGTGAGACTGTGGCTTTGTACTCCCCAGGATTGAACAGTGGGCAACCCACCCACTGTCCGGACTTGAGAGACTGTGGCTTTGCACTCCCCAGGATTGAACAGTGGCGATGGAGGCCCCTCGTGGATCTGGCATCGTGTACTCATCTGGCTGAGGTGCCCGCCCTTCCCTACCCCCTGAGGTGCCTGTAGTTTTGATATCTGATGCCCCTGCAGTGTTCTCTCCATTGGAGTCAGGTATCTTGTGTGAGCTTTGCCCATGTGATTTGGGCCCAGTGGTCCATGGACAGTACATGCTACAATGCTCGGACTTGTACATTTATGTATATAACAGTTTTTGGTGTAGAATTATATTTTTAAGCCAGTAATACAATATATTCCTATGTTTAGAATCAGTTCCTTTTGTGTTTGCATTCTTCCTCCCCTGTGTCGTAGGTGCAGTACTCACCGTTGTCTTCTGCGCCGGCGTTCGTGCTCCTGGTAGAGGAGTAGGAACACAATCGCTGGGAGTATGTGGAGTTCGGGTTCCATGCTGTCCTTATTCCTCGTGGGCTGTATGGAGGTGAGCGTTTTCCCTTCAAAATGGCTGTTTCCGCCGTGTTTTTATTGGCGGGGCTACCGCCCCGGAAAAGGTGGCGGATTGGTAGGTTGTGATACAGTGGGCGGTACATTGTCTCCCGCCTGTCTGTTGGCGGTGACCGCCGCGCTGTTGGTTTGTGCCGCCGTGGCGGGCGGTGTGGTAATGTGGCGGTCTCTGTTGGCGGTTTCCGCCAGGGTCGGAATTCCATTTTTTTTCCCACCAGCCTATTTGCGGTTTGGCCGCTGGTTTAACACCGACCGCCAGGGTTGGAATGACCCCCAAAGTGTTTCCACGTTTGCAAGCATCTTACTGCAGCCTTGAGAAAAGCACAGAGTGAAAGAAATCTCTCGTTTAAGAACGCAGTGCTGGCCTAGTCAAAGAACAGCTAGATAAAATAAAAAGAATAAAACAAGACCACAAATGGGGCTATTGTTAAAATAATACAACAAAGCTGAATAAAATATGTCTAGGTTAAAGTGCACAGCAGCAGGCTAGTTTGCTATAATAACGTGTATGAAGCTATGACTAAAATGGCTACACAAAAGTTCAACCTCAGAACATTCACTTATTGAAGCGCTAGACCTCATCTCCTGGCTGCCTTTAAGTCCCTCTCACAATCTTCTCCCACTATCAACACCTTCTCCTATGTGCATGTCCCCAATAAATTTCAACTCCTCTACACTTCTCAATCCTACTCAAAGCTATTATGCAAACAAAAACACCAACATCTCTCCACATCAAAATATCTTTCCCCCTGTATGCAGGTGTCTATTTCAGTACATTTCTACAATTTTCACTCATTCTACCACCACTACACATCCAGCTTCTTCTCCACAGCACACAATCTGCAATTAATGTTTGCATTTTGAAGCTACATTTGTCAATCCATCTAAACTTCTATCAATAGCAGAAAAATAAGACACTTCACCCTGCATCACCCAGTATACAATGCACATTTTTGTTCTTACCGTACATCTTAAAATCTCACCATGCCTCCCCTCAAAGGCTATGTTGAGCTTTCAATCAACATTCACCTTCAGCCAAACACAATCTTCACGTATCCAAACCTATACTCATAGGCACAACCTTTGCCCTCTGTTTTCTTTTTTACTCATCCCTTCATATCAACAAATCCTTTCCACAATTTCCTCAACTGCACAATGAAGTTAATCAACTTTTCTAGTCATTCAACCTCTCTTGTATGCTTTCTGACAACCATATATAACAGTCATAAAACCAACTGCATCTGTCCGCTAACACACAACTGCTTTGCTCAACTTATCAACAAGTTACAACAATAGTGTAAAGTACCCGATTGAAATGGCTTTCTGCAAAACAATCGATTGTTCATTCCAGCTACTACACTATCTCCTGGCTAACCTTCTTTTCCATAGCTCTTGAATGAATAATATTACATTAATTCACACTGAACACCCGCTTCCAAAACTAAGGGCCTGATTTAGGTGTTGGTGGACTGGTTACTCCATCACAATTGTGACAGAGATCCCGTCCACCATAATCTAAATCCCATTATTTCCTATGGGATTTAGATTTCAACGAATGGGACATCCATCACCGTTTTGATGGAGAATCCTGTCCGCCAACATCTAAATCAAACCCTAAATATTTCCACTCCCACCAATGTAACTTGATACACCAGTAATGCACACCACAACTGTGAAGACACGATCCCGACCTTTATCAAACTATCTTTTGATGTTGACACACTCAACCCCTAGTATCCAATCTGCCATTACCGACCTTATCAAATGCCTTTGATCATTCCTCTGTGATTCACTCTTCATGGTCTCGTTTATGAAAATATCCCTCAAAACACAGTTCTTGGCTCTATTTTCATTCTACACCAGTGCTAAAAGAAGGATAATCTACTATTTGAATTCTCTAAGACTCTATTGATGGTTCACACCCAAATATTACCTTACTTCTATTCTTTAGTCCATCCCTGACACAGGTTTCCATACAGTGCTCTGCCAGTGGATGAACCCACCCTCAGTCATGATCAACTCTAATAATAATAAAAACAGAAAGTTCTTATTCCAACCACAGATCCTGTCATTCTTCTCCCCATTGCCTTCCCCCTGGTATCATAACCATGCTGCACTCAGCCAGGGTGATTAGACTCTACTTCACCTGACTGAAACTATCCTTGCTCATCTCCTCTATATTTAGACATGTATACTTTAGCCACCTCGGCAGTCACAATTTCCAAATGTGCCTCCACGTGTGTCCTGTGCAAGATTTTCTTCTAAATTAAGCCCCATCACTAAGCCACTGCACTACAGGCCATCAAATTGATCACACACTCACTCATCAATTTCCTACTTGCATCATCAGAGTGGTTCTCAGAATAAAATAAGACTGTTTTAACATTTCACGCACTGATTAACATGAGATCCTGTTCAACATAAGCAGTTGCACTCCCATCAGTGTTAAGTGCTTATCAAGCCTGCACGTTCTGACAAGTAGCAGCCGGTCATTTGAACCCACATCCCCCCAGTGCATACTCACTGACTCACACCCATGAATATGCACACACATCCACACACAAACCCTTAAAAGCACGCACTTGCAAATACACATGCACTTATACATACACACACATGTACGCATGCATCAAACATTTAAAAAAACACTTACTCGCCTGCAGCAGTGATCTCATGCGGCGGGAGGGAAGCCTCTGTGGTTCTTTATGATTAGGACTGCTGTCTCCTCACAATGGCTGATCCACTGGCTGACCTTTTTATGGATCAGTCAGTGAGAGTAGATGGCTGCCTCTTACTAGTCAGAGAGTGAGATGGGGTCACTGAGACTGCTAACCTCACCCCACTCTGTGATGGGAGTCACTGATAGACTCTCTTAAAGACTTAAGGACTTAAAACTAAAGTACCCAGGTTCAAAGCTATCATTAATGCTCCCCTTGTCATGAAGGGGAGAACCATCAAGCGCTTGGCCAGGCTGAAAACGTCATACCCACATGGCTGTGACATCTTCAGCCTGGCAAGGTACAGCTCAGGCAGCCAGGTACCTGTTCATTTATTGCAAGTTCCAGGCCTGGCCACCTGACCTGACCATGAAGAGTGTCTGTCATGCTGGCATTTGCTTGGTCTGACAGACACTCTTCATGTTTGGAACAAGGTGGGGAGGGGAGTTGCCAGTTTGCGCTAAACAGAAGGCTGCCCCTCATTCTACCGACCCTAAATATCAATTACAACATCCAAGTTCAGAACTTTTTTTCACTGGCTCCCTTTGCATTGGAACATCCTCACCCTAGATCCTACACTATTGCTTAGCATTCATGAATATTTTGTAGGTCCATTTGAAAGCCGGGATGCAACAATGACCAAATGTCCAGTTGGACTTCATACAAGAAATTTAGGGGCATATTTACAAGCCCCTAGTGCCGCCTTAGGATTTGCCTGAGTGCTCTGCTGTTGCGCTCCCCGGCAGACTGGGAACCTGTGCCTGTGTCTCCACCCCAACAACACAGCTCGGTTGGAGAGAGCTCAATGCGCGTGTGTGTTTCCCGATCCTTAGATGGCCTGCCAAACCCATATGCACTCTGTGGGGAGTGCACACCACTCTTCCTCCCTGCTTGTCATTCCCCATGGCCCCACCCTTTTGAAAAATAAAATGTCAATAAACATGGCTTATTATCATTTTATTTTTCAAGCTTTACAGTTGCTGCTAGTTAGAGCAAGTAGAGTCACTGCAGTATTCACAGTCACAGATATTGAGATCCTACAGCAGTCACATGGCTAACCTGAAGTTATTAAAAAATATTGAATGAGTAAATAGCTCTGCTCGGATGACTGGTATATTTGTGGTAGAAAGAAAATAGGTCTACTTTTAACCATGGTGGGTTCACCGTAAAAAATCCCTACTTGCGGGACCAACCCACAGGTGGATGCCATGATATTGGCAGTAGTACAGAATCTTCAACATTTAGTATGACACTGAAATGCTCTCTGTTCTCAGTGATGCCATATGTTTAAGAATAAATTAGTAAATAAAACACTCTTCTATTGCTTATTATTAAATACTAGAATTAGGTGACATTTCCTATCACTACTGTGAAATGCGTAACTAATCCAAAACAGGAAGGATTCTTTAAAACAGAATGGCTGAAAGGAGCAGACACAAAGTCTTCTTATGTATATATGCATTTGTATGTTAACAACATGAGTTCTGGCTCTCAAGTTCCTTCATAGACTTACTTACTTCCTTATTACCCACTATTTTGACTGGCATGTAGGGCAGCAAAGAAGGACCTCTACTTCTGCAATTGGCAAGTTTCAGCTTGCTGCCCCACCTGGTTCAGGGTCTTCATTTCTGTTTGCACAGTACGCCACAAGGTGTCTTTGGCCTGCCTCTATTTTGTTTGCCTTCTGGGGTGCAGTGGAGAGCAGTTCTTGTCATGGAGTCTTTTTCTCTTGTGATGGTGTGTCCTATCCATAGACTGTGGTGAAACAAAAGCATTCTGTTCCTCAAGTGGCAAAATCAGAAAGCTAGTGTTACAGATCAGCATGTTTGCTTCCCATAGAGAGCCAAAGGGATCATCAAATGTTAACCAAAACCTATTTACCATTTTCACCATTAAAACAATGAATCATAGCCTCTACTTTGATGTGTCTGTCCTTACCCCAGAAATACTTAATCGGCAATCTCTATTCACAGGTAAACAACCAGTTCTTCTCAGGGTTAATCAGTTCCAGATACATTGACCTGGCTCAAAAAGGGACCACTTAAGGTTAACAGTTTTTGTGGAGTTAAGAGGAACAGCAGCAACAAGGTGTGTGAGTAGACCAGCAGAAGATGTGGAGTAGCTAGAGAGTATAAGTAGACCCAAGAGGACCCAAGAGGAAACTAGCTGAGGGAGCTGAGGAATTGAGAAGTATAATGAGACCAGCAGAGGGAATGAGAAGGAGCAGTGCAAAGGACACCTGTGGGGGAAGTGGAGAAGATGAGTGGAATGCACCGAGAGAATATTAACACAGCAGCTCCTCCACCTGAGGGGGGGGGGTGCCTTCAAACCACCTGCCCACTGAATATATGCTAAATTTCCTACATTCTTATAATTGATTAAGAGGTTTGGTTGAAATAAATGTATGATCCAGTGATAATTTACGGTTTCACTGTCAATTTACAAAGTGATAAAATGTGTTCCCCTACGGCTACCATTTTTTGATGTGTTTGTTGCTTGCCTAGGTGATGTTGGGTTATGGACAAACCCTCTCTCATTTCTTTTTATCCAATCTTCTCAGCAAGGCAAAGAGACAAATCAACCTTAAAAGGATGGCCTGAAGTCTAATTGTTGGATTGCTACATGTCAAACCCAAGAAAGTTACAGATTTGAATCACACAAACCACCCATTGGCAACTTCTTTATTGTGGGAAAAATAGCAGACCTTTTGTCTTCCTGATTCCCTCTATGTCATTAAGATGGGGAACAACACACAGGGCCGGGCCATATGGTCATCTACTCAGCCTCATTTCCACAAATTTGTTTATTGGTATTTTTCAACTTTACTTTGCTTCATGTTTCTACATTTGTTTACGCTTCATACAACATGGCATGTGTTCTTAAATCGTTACATAACTGGCATTGTATATATTATGCATTGCTGCAACATATCACTTGATATACATTTGTAATTATTCAGTTATAAATTTCTGATGTTATGACATCCAAAGTTATTGCATCATGTTGTACCTGTTACTTGCTGTGTTTTAACTTTGTCAACCCTTTATAGATTTGCAGGAGTGAGAGCCCCATAGGGTTTCTGATGTTTATCAGCATGCTCATACAGTGTATGTTGGTGTAAAATTATTTCTAGTATGTATGTTCAATTGGAGTAATCTGATTAGGTACAAAGAGGAGAAAAGGAAAGGAATCATGAGCTTCGTATATATGCTAATTTGAGAGTGAGGGGGAAGGTGCAGAACAATAAGGGAGAAAAAGATTAACATTCAACAATTGCTGGCAATGGACACTTATGTAGAATACACTTATGTGATTATTTCCAGTCGGGATGGGATTATATTGTTGCGGAGCAGTTTATTAATAGGAGGGTTGGGTCAGGTATCAGGTTAAGCAAGCATTGTCATTTTTAATTCCAGTGTCAGGGTATATCTGGCTAACTTTTCTTATTCAGTTCCCCCTTGCATTGTGTTTTCTTGTCAGGAGGGTGTCCACCTACATTACTCCATTCCTCTTCTGATGGGTGCATTCCCTCATCACGCAGCCGCAGTAACATTCCCTCCCAGCTAGCAGACAATGGAAACTGTCTCAGCCCCAAAACCTCTTCCCGCGCCAGTGCTGTGCCTTCAGCTCCCGCCCACACCTCGAGAGATCGTTTCCAGGCCTGTGTCGGTGGCGGGTCAGGTGATTTCCATCTGCGGGTCACTAATCGTTTTGCTACTATAAGTCCCAGGTCTGCGAAGTGTACTTCTGCTCTATGTTGCTTGCTTCTGGGAAATAAACCTAATATGCACGCTTCCCATGTAAAGGGTATTTGTAGTGCTATACAGTCGGATAGGCTTTCCTTTACTGCTCTCCAGTAGGAGCTCAAGGTAGGACAGGACCAGAGCATGTGTAGCAGGTCTGCTCCGATTACCTGGCATCTGGGGCAGGCTGCATCTGTGCGAGCAAAGTATCTATTCACTCGAGCCGGTGTGAGGTATGCTCTATTCACTATGTAGTATTGGATTAAGCGGAATCGGGAATTGCGGGGTACGTTAAGGTGGCCTGAAAGGGCAGCTTTCCATCGTGGTATTGTGATTGACACGCCTGAGTCTGTTTCCCATGCCATACGCAGTGCTTCGTTGTCAAGAGCGGTTTGGGATCTCAAAGCATCTGCTAGCCAGCTAATTAAATGACGCTCTCGGCCTATCACCTTTAAGTATTGAATCAGTAAGTGAGTGGGAGGAGCCACAGAGATGTCGCCCCATTTGGTTTTCATTGCCTCTATCAGGGAGCGGTGCAATAAGAATTGGCCTGGTGGTAGCCCCATTTCTTGAAGCCTGGCAAAGGGGAGCAGTTGGGAGTCTTCGTACAGGTCTCCCAGTGTGTCTACTTCTATTTCGTGCCATGCGTGCAGTTCGGATTCTGATGTGATTCTGGAACCTCTTGGTGTGCCTAATATCACCAAGGCCGGTGCAAAGGGATCGGCGTATTTGTAAGGCGAAGTGAGTGACAAAAGCATTTGTGAGCCACCCTAAGAAAGAGTTGCCGGGGTGTTTGTGTCTGTGTGAGTGGGTGAAATAAATGTTGTATCTGTGGGAGTGTCCAGGGTCTGCTTTCTGATGCCGTGTCTACAAGCTGAAGATCTGCCAACCATCTGGCTATCCATTGAAGTTGAGCCGCTAGGTAGTATTGTTCCAGTTTAGAAACTGCTAGTCCGCCTTTATCTGGTCGCGGGTACAGTTTCTTTAAGGCAACCCTACAGCGGCCATCGTTCCAAATGAATTCCCTCAGTCCTGTCTCCAGAGCCCTGAAGAAACCAGGAGGAACATAGTGCGGAAGATTAGTGAAGAAGTATAGAAGTCGGGGCAGAACCACCAATTTCAGGAGTGCTATCCTGCCTGCTACTGACAACTGTAGTGTTTTCCAGAAGACCATTTGGGATTTAACCAAGGACACTGCTCTTACAAGGTTGCCCTCAAATATGTCTTCCTCACTGTGGTATATTCGTATACCCAAGTATCTGAAAGTATGGGGTTGCCATGGGACGGGATTTCCGGCAATAATAAGTCCCGGGTCAGAGAGACCTGGGTCGAATGGGAAGAGGCAGGATTTAGACCAGTAGACTCTCATGCCAGATGTGAGGGCGAATTGTTGTAGGAGTAAACCATCCTCAGGAGGGATTCGCGTAATGTCTCGGAAGTATAAAAGAAGGTCATCAGCATATAGTGAGATTATGTGAGTATCATCTCCTAACGGAATACCCCAGCCATCTCCTGCTCTGCGCATGGCTATTGCCAGAGGCTCCATAGCGAGTGAGAACAGCAGTGGTGAAAGGGGGCAACCCTGTCTCGTACCCCTGCCCACTCGAATTGGTTCCGATATTTCAGACCCCATTATCACTCAGATTAGTGGTCTGGTATATAATAACTTAGTCAGGCGAGTGAAGAATGGTCCCGCACCGAATTGTCAAAGGACTCCGAACAGATAGGGCCATTCCAAGGAGTCAAAGGCCTTTTCCAGGTCTAAAACGAGACAGCCCGCTCGTGGTCAGTCTCGTTTCGCGTATTGCATAACTCGGAATAACCTTTTAATGGTGTGGGAGGTATCTCTGGCCGGGAAGAAGCCATTCTGGTCCGAGTGTATCAGGCCTGGTACAGCCAGTGCAAGGCACGTCGCCAGTAATTTGGCTAATATTTTATAATCGGTATTCAACATTGCCAATGGTCTATATGAACCCATGTCTACCGGGTTACCTCCAGGTTTAGGAAGGGAGACCAGCAGTGCCTCTCTCTGACTGGCTGAGAGATGGCCTTCTCGCTCAGCTGTCTTGTAGAGTTCAAGTAATTTGGGTGCCAGATGCACAGCGAAGGCTTTATAAAAGTCAACTGGGAGTCCGTCTGGGCCTGGTGTTTTGCCAGATGCGAGCTCGCGGATACTAGATCGAATTTCTTCAAGGTCTAGGGGCGCTTCAAGGGCTTCTGCTTGTTCATACTCTATGTGTGGTAGTACTACTCTGGTGAGGAAGTCTAAGCTGGGGTTGTTGTCCGAGGTTGCCCTCGAGGCATAAAGTGCCTCGTAGTGCCTTGCGAATTCAGTTTGTATCTCCTGTGGCGTGTATAGTAGTTCCCCTGTTTGTGAGAGGATTTCCAATATTGGTTTCCTCTCGTAGTCCTGTTGAATCAGCCAGGAAAGGAGCTTGCCTGCTTTATCAGCAGATGTGTGAGTTCTTGCAGAGTGTGCAGAGTAATTCAAACATCGCAGACGCTCTAGTAGTGATAGATGCTCAGTGCGCATTGCTGGCAGTCTGGAGTGATCAGGCTGGTTGTTGGTTGCTTCTCTCTCTGGTTGTATTAGATCCCGCTCTATTTTAGTCAGTTCCCGTTCAACAGAGCAGCGCAGGCTGCATTGAGTGCCCAGACAGTGTCCTCGTATGAAAACCTTAAATGCGTCCCATTCTATCAAACCCGAGGAGGCCATGCCGTCATTTTGTTTGAAAATTTCTGGGATTACAACGCTTAACGATGCTCGGAAAGCGGAGTCTTCCAGCAATTCTGGCCTCAACCTCCATGTAGGAATAGCCGCGCGGGGGAACCCCAGCACAAACGTGCAATTAGGGGATTGTGATCAGAGTGCGTGCGCCCTAGGTATTCGGAATCTCTCACTATCATGGCGTGATTCATGGTGCAGAGTATTCTGTCTAGGCGTACGTGCAGGGAGTGTGTTGCAGAGTAAAAGGAGTAAACGCTGTCCATCTTATGTCGCTCTCTCCATACATCTACCAGTTGCCATTGTTGGGTCCAGTTCACCAGGCCCTTTGAGGCCCCTACCACTGGCGATGTAGGCAGCAGGGGGTAGGAGCGGTCCATTGTCACATCAATTACACTATTGTAGTCCCCTCCGAGAAGCCATGGAAGGCCACTCCAACCCGCCAATTGGTGGGAAAGCCCGTGAAAGAAAGTGGTTTGGTCTGTGTTTGGGGCGTATATTGATCCCAGTACAACCGTATGACCTGCAAGTTTTCCTCTAACTAGGACAAATCTGCCCTGTGGGTCTACGATCTGCTCCTCTACCTTAAAGGGGGTGCCAGCTCTAATCCAAATTAGCGCACCTTTAGCATATGCTGAGTGTCCTGTCGCATATAATTGTCCTCTCCAGCGCCGACGTAGTCGGGGGACCTCGAGGCTCGTTGTGTGTGTCTCCTGTAGGAGAGCTATGTGAACAGAGTGGCGTTTGAGGTAGGAGTAAATAGCGTATCGCTGTTTGGGGGTGTGAATACCTCTCACGTTCCAGGTATTTGTTGTGTATGTGGCCATACTGGAAACTCTGGACTATCTGATATAACTCCCTGCCCTGTCCTTTTGAGTCGGAACTCGTCATTATTTTCCCCTTTTCCGCTAGGTGTAAAGGATTCAGTAAGTGCCGGCCGGCAAGACCAAAACATAACTAATGCCATTGGAGCAGATAGACAACAGGTCACCGCCCAAACCAACCAACAGAAACGACAATGTGTCAACACACACCTGAACATTATTTGTCTCCACTGGTAGGATCTTGGAGGTAGGTCAATGTTAGACCAAAAAGAGGAGAGGGGGGAGTGTCTCGGGCGTGCACCTTATCTGGTCCGGATGTGGCAGATAAAAGTGGGAAAATAGGGGGCATGTAAGGGGGGGCTCCCCCTCCAGTGTCCAGGGCCTGGAGGCCAGGGACCCGATGCTTATATTATTGGTTGTTGGCTATTGTGTGTGCTCAGGGAGTAGGCCAAATGTCTCACATCTCTTAAATTACGCCAGTATGAGTATCATTGGCTTGGTGACTCCTGCTGTGCATAGTTTCTAAGCATTTTTCTAAGTTTCCTTTTTTTCCCCTCTTTTTAAAAAAAAAAACTTCGTCAGCACTTGCCGGTGTTACGGAGGGGCCTCCCGCATGATCTGGCTCCAGTAGCTGATCCGGCGTGGGGGGGCGGTCACTGTTTGGTTGAGAAAGTTCTGTGTCGGATCCCGAAGGTAGGGGTGATGCACTTATCGTTGCTGCTGTGTGAATCGCTTCTCTTCTCTCCTGAATTAGTTGTTCTAAGTCTGGAGCACATTTCGTTAAGTCCGTGCGGATCGAGTTTCTCCTCCGATCCCTCCTGATGCGGCTGTGCCTGGGTCTAGGTGGTGGTCCCGCTCATTCTGACGCTCCACCAGGTGACAGCCCAGATGTCTCAAGCCATTCCCATGCTGCCTCCGGGGTGGAGAAGAAGTGTGTTTTTCCTTCTGTCACAACACGTAGCTTGGCGGGAAATAACAGAGAGTAAGTCAGTACATGCTACAATGCTCGGACTTGTACATTTATGTATATAACAGTTTTTGGTGTAGAATTATATTTTTAAGCCAGTAATACAATATATTCCTATGTTTAGAATCAGTTCCTTTTGTGTTTGCATTCTTCCTCCCCTGTGTCGTAGGTGCAGTACTCACCGTTGTCTTCTGCGCCGGCGTTCGTGCTCCTGGTAGAGGAGTAGGAACACAATCGCTGGGAGTATGTGGAGTTCGGGTTCCATGCTGTCCTTATTCCTCGTGGGCTGTATGGAGGTGAGCGTTTTCCCTTCAAAATGGCTGTTTCCGCCGTGTTTTTATTGGCGGGGCTACCGCCCCGGAAAAGGTGGCGGATTGGTAGGTTGTGATACAGTGGGCGGTACATTGTCTCCCGCCTGTCTGTTGGCGGTGACCGCCGCGCTGTTGGTTTGTGCCGCCGTGGCGGGCGGTGTGGTAATGTGGCGGTCTCTGTTGGCGGTTTCCGCCAGGGTCGGAATTCCATTTTTTTTCCCACCAGCCTATTTGCGGTTTGGCCGCTGGTTTAACACCGACCGCCAGGGTTGGAATGACCCCCAAAGTGTTTCCACGTTTGCAAGCATCTTACTGCAGCCTTGAGAAAAGCACAGAGTGAAAGAAATCTCTCGTTTAAGAACGCAGTGCTGGCCTAGTCAAAGAACAGCTAGATAAAATAAAAAGAATAAAACAAGACCACAAATGGGGCTATTGTTAAAATAATACAACAAAGCTGAATAAAATATGTCTAGGTTAAAGTGCACAGCAGCAGGCTAGTTTGCTATAATAACGTGTATGAAGCTATGACTAAAATGGCTACACAAAAGTTCAACCTCAGAACATTCACTTATTGAAGCGCTAGACCTCATCTCCTGGCTGCCTTTAAGTCCCTCTCACAATCTTCTCCCACTATCAACACCTTCTCCTATGTGCATGTCCCCAATAAATTTCAACTCCTCTACACTTCTCAATCCTACTCAAAGCTATTATGCAAACAAAAACACCAACATCTCTCCACATCAAAATATCTTTCCCCCTGTATGCAGGTGTCTATTTCAGTACATTTCTACAATTTTCACTCATTCTACCACCACTACACATCCAGCTTCTTCTCCACAGCACACAATCTGCAATTAATGTTTGCATTTTGAAGCTACATTTGTCAATCCATCTAAACTTCTATCAATAGCAGAAAAATAAGACACTTCACCCTGCATCACCCAGTATACAATGCACATTTTTGTTCTTACCGTACATCTTAAAATCTCACCATGCCTCCCCTCAAAGGCTATGTTGAGCTTTCAATCAACATTCACCTTCAGCCAAACACAATCTTCACGTATCCAAACCTATACTCATAGGCACAACCTTTGCCCTCTGTTTTCTTTTTTACTCATCCCTTCATATCAACAAATCCTTTCCACAATTTCCTCAACTGCACAATGAAGTTAATCAACTTTTCTAGTCATTCAACCTCTCTTGTATGCTTTCTGACAACCATATATAACAGTCATAAAACCAACTGCATCTGTCCGCTAACACACAACTGCTTTGCTCAACTTATCAACAAGTTACAACAATAGTGTAAAGTACCCGATTGAAATGGCTTTCTGCAAAACAATCGATTGTTCATTCCAGCTACTACACTATCTCCTGGCTAACCTTCTTTTCCATAGCTCTTGAATGAATAATATTACATTAATTCACACTGAACACCCGCTTCCAAAACTAAGGGCCTGATTTAGGTGTTGGTGGACTGGTTACTCCATCACAATTGTGACAGAGATCCCGTCCACCATAATCTAAATCCCATTATTTCCTATGGGATTTAGATTTCAACGAATGGGACATCCATCACCGTTTTGATGGAGAATCCTGTCCGCCAACATCTAAATCAAACCCTAAATATTTCCACTCCCACCAATGTAACTTGATACACCAGTAATGCACACCACAACTGTGAAGACACGATCCCGACCTTTATCAAACTATCTTTTGATGTTGACACACTCAACCCCTAGTATCCAATCTGCCATTACCGACCTTATCAAATGCCTTTGATCATTCCTCTGTGATTCACTCTTCATGGTCTCGTTTATGAAAATATCCCTCAAAACACAGTTCTTGGCTCTATTTTCATTCTACACCAGTGCTAAAAGAAGGATAATCTACTATTTGAATTCTCTAAGACTCTATTGATGGTTCACACCCAAATATTACCTTACTTCTATTCTTTAGTCCATCCCTGACACAGGTTTCCATACAGTGCTCTGCCAGTGGATGAACCCACCCTCAGTCATGATCAACTCTAATAATAATAAAAACAGAAAGTTCTTATTCCAACCACAGATCCTGTCATTCTTCTCCCCATTGCCTTCCCCCTGGTATCATAACCATGCTGCACTCAGCCAGGGTGATTAGACTCTACTTCACCTGACTGAAACTATCCTTGCTCATCTCCTCTATATTTAGACATGTATACTTTAGCCACCTCGGCAGTCACAATTTCCAAATGTGCCTCCACGTGTGTCCTGTGCAAGATTTTCTTCTAAATTAAGCCCCATCACTAAGCCACTGCACTACAGGCCATCAAATTGATCACACACTCACTCATCAATTTCCTACTTGCATCATCAGAGTGGTTCTCAGAATAAAATAAGACTGTTTTAACATTTCACGCACTGATTAACATGAGATCCTGTTCAACATAAGCAGTTGCACTCCCATCAGTGTTAAGTGCTTATCAAGCCTGCACGTTCTGACAAGTAGCAGCCGGTCATTTGAACCCACATCCCCCCAGTGCATACTCACTGACTCACACCCATGAATATGCACACACATCCACACACAAACCCTTAAAAGCACGCACTTGCAAATACACATGCACTTATACATACACACACATGTACGCATGCATCAAACATTTAAAAAAACACTTACTCGCCTGCAGCAGTGATCTCATGCGGCGGGAGGGAAGCCTCTGTGGTTCTTTATGATTAGGACTGCTGTCTCCTCACAATGGCTGATCCACTGGCTGACCTTTTTATGGATCAGTCAGTGAGAGTAGATGGCTGCCTCTTACTAGTCAGAGAGTGAGATGGGGTCACTGAGACTGCTAACCTCACCCCACTCTGTGATGGGAGTCACTGATAGACTCTCTTAAAGACTTAAGGACTTAAAACTAAAGTACCCAGGTTCAAAGCTATCATTAATGCTCCCCTTGTCATGAAGGGGAGAACCATCAAGCGCTTGGCCAGGCTGAAAACGTCATACCCACATGGCTGTGACATCTTCAGCCTGGCAAGGTACAGCTCAGGCAGCCAGGTACCTGTTCATTTATTGCAAGTTCCAGGCCTGGCCACCTGACCTGACCATGAAGAGTGTCTGTCATGCTGGCATTTGCTTGGTCTGACAGACACTCTTCATGTTTGGAACAAGGTGGGGAGGGGAGTTGCCAGTTTGCGCTAAACAGAAGGCTGCCCCTCATTCTACCGACCCTAAATATCAATTACAACATCCAAGTTCAGAACTTTTTTTCACTGGCTCCCTTTGCATTGGAACATCCTCACCCTAGATCCTACACTATTGCTTAGCATTCATGAATATTTTGTAGGTCCATTTGAAAGCCGGGATGCAACAATGACCAAATGTCCAGTTGGACTTCATACAAGAAATTTAGGGGCATATTTACAAGCCCCTAGTGCCGCCTTAGGATTTGCCTGAGTGCTCTGCTGTTGCGCTCCCCGGCAGACTGGGAACCTGTGCCTGTGTCTCCACCCCAACAACACAGCTCGGTTGGAGAGAGCTCAATGCGCGTGTGTGTTTCCCGATCCTTAGATGGCCTGCCAAACCCATATGCACTCTGTGGGGAGTGCACACCACTCTTCCTCCCTGCTTGTCATTCCCCATGGCCCCACCCTTTTGAAAAATAAAATGTCAATAAACATGGCTTATTATCATTTTATTTTTCAAGCTTTACAGTTGCTGCTAGTTAGAGCAAGTAGAGTCACTGCAGTATTCACAGTCACAGATATTGAGATCCTACAGCAGTCACATGGCTAACCTGAAGTTATTAAAAAATATTGAATGAGTAAATAGCTCTGCTCGGATGACTGGTATATTTGTGGTAGAAAGAAAATAGGTCTACTTTTAACCATGGTGGGTTCACCGTAAAAAATCCCTACTTGCGGGACCAACCCACAGGTGGATGCCATGATATTGGCAGTAGTACAGAATCTTCAACATTTAGTATGACACTGAAATGCTCTCTGTTCTCAGTGATGCCATATGTTTAAGAATAAATTAGTAAATAAAACACTCTTCTATTGCTTATTATTAAATACTAGAATTAGGTGACATTTCCTATCACTACTGTGAAATGCGTAACTAATCCAAAACAGGAAGGATTCTTTAAAACAGAATGGCTGAAAGGAGCAGACACAAAGTCTTCTTATGTATATATGCATTTGTATGTTAACAACATGAGTTCTGGCTCTCAAGTTCCTTCATAGACTTACTTACTTCCTTATTACCCACTATTTTGACTGGCATGTAGGGCAGCAAAGAAGGACCTCTACTTCTGCAATTGGCAAGTTTCAGCTTGCTGCCCCACCTGGTTCAGGGTCTTCATTTCTGTTTGCACAGTACGCCACAAGGTGTCTTTGGCCTGCCTCTATTTTGTTTGCCTTCTGGGGTGCAGTGGAGAGCAGTTCTTGTCATGGAGTCTTTTTCTCTTGTGATGGTGTGTCCTATCCATAGACTGTGGTGAAACAAAAGCATTCTGTTCCTCAAGTGGCAAAATCAGAAAGCTAGTGTTACAGATCAGCATGTTTGCTTCCCATAGAGAGCCAAAGGGATCATCAAATGTTAACCAAAACCTATTTACCATTTTCACCATTAAAACAATGAATCATAGCCTCTACTTTGATGTGTCTGTCCTTACCCCAGAAATACTTAATCGGCAATCTCTATTCACAGGTAAACAACCAGTTCTTCTCAGGGTTAATCAGTTCCAGATACATTGACCTGGCTCAAAAAGGGACCACTTAAGGTTAACAGTTTTTGTGGAGTTAAGAGGAACAGCAGCAACAAGGTGTGTGAGTAGACCAGCAGAAGATGTGGAGTAGCTAGAGAGTATAAGTAGACCCAAGAGGACCCAAGAGGAAACTAGCTGAGGGAGCTGAGGAATTGAGAAGTATAATGAGACCAGCAGAGGGAATGAGAAGGAGCAGTGCAAAGGACACCTGTGGGGGAAGTGGAGAAGATGAGTGGAATGCACCGAGAGAATATTAACACAGCAGCTCCTCCACCTGAGGGGGGGGGGTGCCTTCAAACCACCTGCCCACTGAATATATGCTAAATTTCCTACATTCTTATAATTGATTAAGAGGTTTGGTTGAAATAAATGTATGATCCAGTGATAATTTACGGTTTCACTGTCAATTTACAAAGTGATAAAATGTGTTCCCCTACGGCTACCATTTTTTGATGTGTTTGTTGCTTGCCTAGGTGATGTTGGGTTATGGACAAACCCTCTCTCATTTCTTTTTATCCAATCTTCTCAGCAAGGCAAAGAGACAAATCAACCTTAAAAGGATGGCCTGAAGTCTAATTGTTGGATTGCTACATGTCAAACCCAAGAAAGTTACAGATTTGAATCACACAAACCACCCATTGGCAACTTCTTTATTGTGGGAAAAATAGCAGACCTTTTGTCTTCCTGATTCCCTCTATGTCATTAAGATGGGGAACAACACACAGGGCCGGGCCATATGGTCATCTACTCAGCCTCATTTCCACAAATTTGTTTATTGGTATTTTTCAACTTTACTTTGCTTCATGTTTCTACATTTGTTTACGCTTCATACAACATGGCATGTGTTCTTAAATCGTTACATAACTGGCATTGTATATATTATGCATTGCTGCAACATATCACTTGATATACATTTGTAATTATTCAGTTATAAATTTCTGATGTTATGACATCCAAAGTTATTGCATCATGTTGTACCTGTTACTTGCTGTGTTTTAACTTTGTCAACCCTTTATAGATTTGCAGGAGTGAGAGCCCCATAGGGTTTCTGATGTTTATCAGCATGCTCATACAGTGTATGTTGGTGTAAAATTATTTCTAGTATGTATGTTCAATTGGAGTAATCTGATTAGGTACAAAGAGGAGAAAAGGAAAGGAATCATGAGCTTCGTATATATGCTAATTTGAGAGTGAGGGGGAAGGTGCAGAACAATAAGGGAGAAAAAGATTAACATTCAACAATTGCTGGCAATGGACACTTATGTAGAATACACTTATGTGATTATTTCCAGTCGGGATGGGATTATATTGTTGCGGAGCAGTTTATTAATAGGAGGGTTGGGTCAGGTATCAGGTTAAGCAAGCATTGTCATTTTTAATTCCAGTGTCAGGGTATATCTGGCTAACTTTTCTTATTCAGTTCCCCCTTGCATTGTGTTTTCTTGTCAGGAGGGTGTCCACCTACATTACTCCATTCCTCTTCTGATGGGTGCATTCCCTCATCACGCAGCCGCAGTAACATTCCCTCCCAGCTAGCAGACAATGGAAACTGTCTCAGCCCCAAAACCTCTTCCCGCGCCAGTGCTGTGCCTTCAGCTCCCGCCCACACCTCGAGAGATCGTTTCCAGGCCTGTGTCGGTGGCGGGTCAGGTGATTTCCATCTGCGGGTCACTAATCGTTTTGCTACTATAAGTCCCAGGTCTGCGAAGTGTACTTCTGCTCTATGTTGCTTGCTTCTGGGAAATAAACCTAATATGCACGCTTCCCATGTAAAGGGTATTTGTAGTGCTATACAGTCGGATAGGCTTTCCTTTACTGCTCTCCAGTAGGAGCTCAAGGTAGGACAGGACCAGAGCATGTGTAGCAGGTCTGCTCCGATTACCTGGCATCTGGGGCAGGCTGCATCTGTGCGAGCAAAGTATCTATTCACTCGAGCCGGTGTGAGGTATGCTCTATTCACTATGTAGTATTGGATTAAGCGGAATCGGGAATTGCGGGGTACGTTAAGGTGGCCTGAAAGGGCAGCTTTCCATCGTGGTATTGTGATTGACACGCCTGAGTCTGTTTCCCATGCCATACGCAGTGCTTCGTTGTCAAGAGCGGTTTGGGATCTCAAAGCATCTGCTAGCCAGCTAATTAAATGACGCTCTCGGCCTATCACCTTTAAGTATTGAATCAGTAAGTGAGTGGGAGGAGCCACAGAGATGTCGCCCCATTTGGTTTTCATTGCCTCTATCAGGGAGCGGTGCAATAAGAATTGGCCTGGTGGTAGCCCCATTTCTTGAAGCCTGGCAAAGGGGAGCAGTTGGGAGTCTTCGTACAGGTCTCCCAGTGTGTCTACTTCTATTTCGTGCCATGCGTGCAGTTCGGATTCTGATGTGATTCTGGAACCTCTTGGTGTGCCTAATATCACCAAGGCCGGTGCAAAGGGATCGGCGTATTTGTAAGGCGAAGTGAGTGACAAAAGCATTTGTGAGCCACCCTAAGAAAGAGTTGCCGGGGTGTTTGTGTCTGTGTGAGTGGGTGAAATAAATGTTGTATCTGTGGGAGTGTCCAGGGTCTGCTTTCTGATGCCGTGTCTACAAGCTGAAGATCTGCCAACCATCTGGCTATCCATTGAAGTTGAGCCGCTAGGTAGTATTGTTCCAGTTTAGAAACTGCTAGTCCGCCTTTATCTGGTCGCGGGTACAGTTTCTTTAAGGCAACCCTACAGCGGCCATCGTTCCAAATGAATTCCCTCAGTCCTGTCTCCAGAGCCCTGAAGAAACCAGGAGGAACATAGTGCGGAAGATTAGTGAAGAAGTATAGAAGTCGGGGCAGAACCACCAATTTCAGGAGTGCTATCCTGCCTGCTACTGACAACTGTAGTGTTTTCCAGAAGACCATTTGGGATTTAACCAAGGACACTGCTCTTACAAGGTTGCCCTCAAATATGTCTTCCTCACTGTGGTATATTCGTATACCCAAGTATCTGAAAGTATGGGGTTGCCATGGGACGGGATTTCCGGCAATAATAAGTCCCGGGTCAGAGAGACCTGGGTCGAATGGGAAGAGGCAGGATTTAGACCAGTAGACTCTCATGCCAGATGTGAGGGCGAATTGTTGTAGGAGTAAACCATCCTCAGGAGGGATTCGCGTAATGTCTCGGAAGTATAAAAGAAGGTCATCAGCATATAGTGAGATTATGTGAGTATCATCTCCTAACGGAATACCCCAGCCATCTCCTGCTCTGCGCATGGCTATTGCCAGAGGCTCCATAGCGAGTGAGAACAGCAGTGGTGAAAGGGGGCAACCCTGTCTCGTACCCCTGCCCACTCGAATTGGTTCCGATATTTCAGACCCCATTATCACTCAGATTAGTGGTCTGGTATATAATAACTTAGTCAGGCGAGTGAAGAATGGTCCCGCACCGAATTGTCAAAGGACTCCGAACAGATAGGGCCATTCCAAGGAGTCAAAGGCCTTTTCCAGGTCTAAAACGAGACAGCCCGCTCGTGGTCAGTCTCGTTTCGCGTATTGCATAACTCGGAATAACCTTTTAATGGTGTGGGAGGTATCTCTGGCCGGGAAGAAGCCATTCTGGTCCGAGTGTATCAGGCCTGGTACAGCCAGTGCAAGGCACGTCGCCAGTAATTTGGCTAATATTTTATAATCGGTATTCAACATTGCCAATGGTCTATATGAACCCATGTCTACCGGGTTACCTCCAGGTTTAGGAAGGGAGACCAGCAGTGCCTCTCTCTGACTGGCTGAGAGATGGCCTTCTCGCTCAGCTGTCTTGTAGAGTTCAAGTAATTTGGGTGCCAGATGCACAGCGAAGGCTTTATAAAAGTCAACTGGGAGTCCGTCTGGGCCTGGTGTTTTGCCAGATGCGAGCTCGCGGATACTAGATCGAATTTCTTCAAGGTCTAGGGGCGCTTCAAGGGCTTCTGCTTGTTCATACTCTATGTGTGGTAGTACTACTCTGGTGAGGAAGTCTAAGCTGGGGTTGTTGTCTGAGGTTGCCCTCGAGGCATAAAGTGCCTCGTAGTGCCTTGCGAATTCAGTTTGTATCTCCTGTGGCGTGTATAGTAGTTCCCCTGTTTGTGAGAGGATTTCCAATATTGGTTTCCTCTCGTAGTCCTGTTGAATCAGCCAGGAAAGGAGCTTGCCTGCTTTATCAGCAGATGTGTGAGTTCTTGCAGAGTGTGCAGAGTAATTCAAACATCGCAGACGCTCTAGTAGTGATAGATGCTCAGTGCGCATTGCTGGCAGTCTGGAGTGATCAGGCTGGTTGTTGGTTGCTTCTCTCTCTGGTTGTATTAGATCCCGCTCTATTTTAGTCAGTTCCCGTTCAACAGAGCAGCGCAGGCTGCATTGAGTGCCCAGACAGTGTCCTCGTATGAAAACCTTAAATGCGTCCCATTCTATCAAACCCGAGGAGGCCATGCCGTCATTTTGTTTGAAAATTTCTGGGATTACAACGCTTAACGATGCTCGGAAAGCGGAGTCTTCCAGCAATTCTGGCCTCAACCTCCATGTAGGAATAGCCGCGCGGGGGAACCCCAGCACAAACGTGCAATTAGGGGATTGTGATCAGAGTGCGTGCGCCCTAGGTATTCGGAATCTCTCACTATCATGGCGTGATTCATGGTGCAGAGTATTCTGTCTAGGCGTACGTGCAGGGAGTGTGTTGCAGAGTAAAAGGAGTAAACGCTGTCCATCTTATGTCGCTCTCTCCATACATCTACCAGTTGCCATTGTTGGGTCCAGTTCACCAGGCCCTTTGAGGCCCCTACCACTGGCGATGTAGGCAGCAGGGGGTAGGAGCGGTCCATTGTCACATCAATTACACTATTGTAGTCCCCTCCGAGAAGCCATGGAAGGCCACTCCAACCCGCCAATTGGTGGGAAAGCCCGTGAAAGAAAGTGGTTTGGTCTGTGTTTGGGGCGTATATTGATCCCAGTACAACCGTATGACCTGCAAGTTTTCCTCTAACTAGGACAAATCTGCCCTGTGGGTCTACGATCTGCTCCTCTACCTTAAAGGGGGTGCCAGCTCTAATCCAAATTAGCGCACCTTTAGCATATGCTGAGTGTCCTGTCGCATATAATTGTCCTCTCCAGCGCCGACGTAGTCGGGGGACCTCGAGGCTCGTTGTGTGTGTCTCCTGTAGGAGAGCTATGTGAACAGAGTGGCGTTTGAGGTAGGAGTAAATAGCGTATCGCTGTTTGGGGGTGTGAATACCTCTCACGTTCCAGGTATTTGTTGTGTATGTGGCCATACTGGAAACTCTGGACTATCTGATATAACTCCCTGCCCTGTCCTTTTGAGTCGGAACTCGTCATTATTTTCCCCTTTTCCGCTAGGTGTAAAGGATTCAGTAAGTGCCGGCCGGCAAGACCAAAACATAACTAATGCCATTGGAGCAGATAGACAACAGGTCACCGCCCAAACCAACCAACAGAAACGACAATGTGTCAACACACACCTGAACATTATTTGTCTCCACTGGTAGGATCTTGGAGGTAGGTCAATGTTAGACCAAAAAGAGGAGAGGGGGGAGTGTCTCGGGCGTGCACCTTATCTGGTCCGGATGTGGCAGATAAAAGTGGGAAAATAGGGGGCATGTAAGGGGGGGCTCCCCCTCCAGTGTCCAGGGCCTGGAGGCCAGGGACCCGATGCTTATATTATTGGTTGTTGGCTATTGTGTGTGCTCAGGGAGTAGGCCAAATGTCTCACATCTCTTAAATTACGCCAGTATGAGTATCATTGGCTTGGTGACTCCTGCTGTGCATAGTTTCTAAGCATTTTTCTAAGTTTCCTTTTTTTCCCCTCTTTTTAAAAAAAAAAACTTCGTCAGCACTTGCCGGTGTTACGGAGGGGCCTCCCGCATGATCTGGCTCCAGTAGCTGATCCGGCGTGGGGGGGCGGTCACTGTTTGGTTGAGAAAGTTCTGTGTCGGATCCCGAAGGTAGGGGTGATGCACTTATCGTTGCTGCTGTGTGAATCGCTTCTCTTCTCTCCTGAATTAGTTGTTCTAAGTCTGGAGCACATTTCGTTAAGTCCGTGCGGATCGAGTTTCTCCTCCGATCCCTCCTGATGCGGCTGTGCCTGGGTCTAGGTGGTGGTCCCGCTCATTCTGACGCTCCACCAGGTGACAGCCCAGATGTCTCAAGCCATTCCCATGCTGCCTCCGGGGTGGAGAAGAAGTGTGTTTTTCCTTCTGTCACAACACGTAGCTTGGCGGGAAATAACAGAGAGTAAGTCAGGTCTAGGGACCGCAGCTTGCGCTTCAAGGGCAGGTAGGAGGCTCTATCTCTTTGTACTGCTAGGGTATAATCAGGAAATAGCAAGATCTGCACATTGTCTATTTGGGCGGGGGGTGGGCCGGCTCTCACCGCTCTTAGTATAATGTCCCTATCTGCGTAGTGGAGTAGGCGAATGATGAATGGGCGTGGAGTGTTGCCCGGCGGTCTTGGCTGGGCCGAGATGCGATGTGCGCGTTCCACAGAGAAGAAAGGAGTTAGTTCGCCCTCCGGTACCAATCCCCGCAGCCAGCTCTCGGAGTAGGTCACAGGGTCGCGGTCTTCAATGCCTTCTGGTAGATTCACTACCCGAATGTTGTTTCTTCTAGAGCGGCCTTCTGCGTCTTCGACTCGGCGTTCTAGTGCTGTGACCCTGGCTTGCATGTCTTCCATTCCTGTCTTCAATTGGGCAGTCGTGGGTATTAATTGTGGCCTCAATCTCCTTGGTTCTATCTGTGAGATTGCGATGGTCCGCGTGGAGAAGGACAAGGTTGCCCGCTACTTTATCAATTTTGGCTTCCAGTGACATACGGGCGCGTTCCAGTGAGTCTCCGATGCATTCCACTGCTGCAAGCACTGCGTCAAGTTTTTGGCTGTCTTGGTTTGGCGAGTCTTGTATTTTCCCAGTTCCTGCTCCCGAGCGCAGTCGGCCCGTTTCGGCCATGGTCCTGTTTATTTGAGGAGGGAGGAGTGAAGGTACTGCTTAGTCTCAGGTCGTTGATGACCGTTTTGTCAGAAACCTTATAAGCTTTGCGCTCTGGTTTAGTTTCATCTAGGCTGACAAGGGGGGGTTAGGTAAGTAGTTTGCCAACAGGATCACACAGTTCTATTCCAAGTCGCGCCTCCTGTGCTCTCCATCGGTCCGTGATAATATTCTCCCCTGGTGGCCTACCTAGTAAGGAATCGCAGTTTGTGACACTTCCAGCGTAGAGGTTTGCGCGTCCTTGTTCATTAGTTTGCACTTGATCTTTGGTGGATTTTCTGTTCACCTGATGCTGGAAGGGCGTAGACGGCCCGCTTGTCTAGGGGATGACAACCCCCCTGTGACAGCTCGAGCAGCCCAGTTAGGTGGTTCGAATGACTCCCTTGAGTTCACAGGAGATTTTGCTTGTTTATCACTTTGAGGCGTCTGAGCGCCCGGGGGGGGGGAATCTTCTTTTGCGCAAGGTGTTGGCAGCATAGGGCACATGTAGGCCGCTTGTTCTTTTTCTTACTTGATTGCCAGGTGGGTGTTGCCTCCTCCCTCTATGTCAATTTCACTGGTCTCCAGGGGGGGTTTCCCGGTGAGATTTAGGCCCATATTTTGGCCCAAGACTGCATTGCTTGTTTTCACCTTTTGGCTTGGCTTGCTTCACGGTCTGGTCCTTTTATATGGTGGTTTTGTGATGGGATGCTCATCCCCACGGGTTGCCCAAGCTTGCATCTGCCTCTCACGCGCAGTTCGGGGGGGGTCCTCAGCTCAGGCCCAGGCCGCCCCAAATGTCCCGCCTTCCCCGGGTGCCCCGTTCCGACTCCCAACATCAGATCGCAGCCCGTGCGGACACGTTCATTTACTCGGCGCGTGCCGCCTCTCACCTGGAAGCCACTATGTCTCGTAGACCGGTTACAGCCCACGCGGTCGCAAAGCCGGCTCAGGTGCCTTTTTATCCTAGGAGGCCACCGGTTCCTCAAGCATTCGAATCACTCGCCTGCAGTGCGGTCCTCGGGGGCGGAATGTCGTTGCCCTGCTGCAGGCCCTCAGGTTTCCGTTCTTTATCACCTTGTAGCTCTGCTCTGATCTCGGGCCCTCGCGTGTTGTCCTCGCGATCGCAGGCCGCTTCGAATCACGGCTTAGGGTCCGGGCATAGCCCGGTAAGGGCCGCTTTGGTTTCTTCTTCTTCTTCTGACCCGCGAGGGTGTAGCGCTATCCAGTTATTGTAGAGCGCCAGTTAATCCACCGCCGGCAGGTCCAGCACCCTAGATCCGCAGGGTCCGATCCTACTCCCAGGCTCCGGACGGAGTCCGTGAAGTCAGAGGGGTCCCGTGTCATGCGTCGCCTCCTTTTCGCAGCCACTCCAGTTCGCGGTTCAGGGGTCGGGTGTGACTCGCGGGGTCGCAAGGCCACTTCTGTACATATTTAAAGAGTTCCTCGCTCCTCTAGCGCTAAGGCCCAGGGTCTAGGGCTCCAGTTTCTAGCGCGGCCTTCGTGGCCGCAG
The DNA here is from genome assembly GCF_031143425.1 of Pleurodeles waltl. Taxonomy (NCBI): domain Eukaryota; kingdom Metazoa; phylum Chordata; class Amphibia; order Caudata; family Salamandridae; genus Pleurodeles; species Pleurodeles waltl. The sequence goes on from NC_090450.1 coordinate 458,696,579, forward strand.
CGCCGATTCACCTCTGCGGGGCGCCAAGGATCCGTTCACCGCGCTTTCGGTTCATCAAGCCTCACCTGTTCCATTTCGAGACTCGGGGAGTGGGATGCCCCCCGGCCCACCTTAATTTGAGTTGGATTATCCGGACGCGGTGCGGAGCTCTAAAAGCTCACGTCCGCCATGTTTGGCAGCTTGGCCACGCCCCCGTCATCTACTCAGCCTCATGTAACACCATATAAGACTTGTCGCACAAATGCACCCATGTGAAAAGTAAGCAAAAGTTATTCTATATCACCGGGAGGGGTAGGGGGTAGGCAGCCAAATCTTTGAGGTATTTACCTGTGAGCAGGTTCCCTCTACTTTTCAACATTACCAGAAAAGTCAGCAAGCATGACTGAAGCGATTAAGAGTTTTTAAGCCAACTAGAAATGTTTTAACTTTTTAAATGTGATTTTCATTGATAGTATTGTTGCATTGTGAGATGAGATAGGGATTGTCCTGTCTTTGCCATGCATGAATGTGAAAAGGAAAGATCTTAAGGGGCTGACTCTGAGAATGGTGGTATTGGAACTTTATCCAGAAATTGTCAAAAGGCATATTTGACCTCGTGGCTGCTTTCTCCTCAAGAAAATCCATCTCTGGACACTCAACACCAGTACTAGAATAATGTTCATCAACATTTATGTCAGACAGGCTTGTTATACCTGCGTAATCAATGTGCGGTGGTTATCAGGGCTAGTACTCCCTCTAAAAGTGGAATCCTCACAGTATGTATTCATTTTATTGGATGTGAATAGAGAGATTGACTAAGCAACTAGTCATCTTCTTCAGCAGTGGTCTGGTTACCTGCAGCTAACTCCCATTTTCATCAGTGCTCCTGAAAGCTGAGTCACACACCTTCAAGTGTATGTTAGAAAAGTGTGCCCATTTTGATTATCACTTCTGTCACGGACGCAGCCAACAGATTTAGACACAACATGTGACATTCAAGTAAAATGTATACCAGAATTGATTATCTACAAATGCACCAAGGCACCTGCCAAGATGGCCAAACATGCACAGTATTGTAGATAACAGCATGAAATTGAGCCTGGTGTAGAATGCAGATTATGCTCAGTAAGATCTTACTCCTCAGCTATACTAAAGGATCAGGTACCTGTAGCAGGTTTTTATTTTGGGGCCACTCTTTGGAGCACACATGCAGTTAGAAATGTTGCACAAAATGTATGGTATCTGGGGAAACCACCTGCCCATCTGGGGGATACAATGGAGACCAGTGATAAAAACATCGTCTGGCATGATGGCGCCAAATAAGATACTCCACACCTTTTATTGGTGTAAAAGGCTGCTTTAAAAGAACAGGTCTGGAATTCATCATAACATCACCCAGACATCATGCATCCTCTACCTTCACCATTCTCTTCCCTGTCCCCTTCACCCAATCCATTGCCTTGCTCCCTGAATATATCCCCACTGCTGTTCTGTATTCACCCACACTCAGACTCAGAGCACCCATCACCAAAAATGTTCCTGTTGACACCGCCTCACATGAACCAGACCTGTCTACCAGCAGCAAAAGAAAAACAAATAGACCTGCCCTGTTAAAATAAGAAAAAACACAATATGAACATGCAATACCCAGAAGGGAGGGAGGGAGGGCGTGACAAAGACTGGCGAAATGTTCTGCCCCTGGTTGCGATGACGGCCAAAGATGCCATCCCATAATCTGTATCCATCTAAAACGTACTCTAGCCTGTCCCCTGCTCTCGCCTCCAATGACACACCAGTCGTGTCTACAACAGCACCAGCTGTCTGAAATGACCAGGTAGATGCTGCATTCCTTTATCTGCTTGTGCCCCCATCAGGCAAGGCAATGCCAAATAAGAAATGCCACGCCTTTTATTGGGGTAAAAGGCCCCTTTAATAGAACAGGTCTGGAATTCATCATAACATCACCTAGGCAAAGTGCCTTACAAACAAATAACACTTCAATAATACAAAAAGTACCTCCTAGCCCCACCCACTCTTAGTAAACACTTCTTTTCTCCTAAAATCTCTGCATTCCCCCTCACACCCCAAAGCTGTCATAGTCATCATGCACCCTCTGATGTCACCACTCTCTCCCCTGTCCCCTTCACCCATTCCATCCCTTTGCTCCCTGACCATATCCTGCCATCCCTGTGCTGTGGTCACTCACCCTGAGAGCCCCCCATCACCCAAAATTGCCCTGTAGACACCACCACACAGGAAAATCCAAAGTCATTGTCCTGCCCCTCTCACAAGTACCTGTACCAAAATAAACCAACAAACCAGATATTAATGCCACCACTTTTCACCCAACAATTGACCCACCAACAGCCACAATTCCAGGATATAGTATTCCATCCCTAAAAGGGATAAGTTTAGGCCATCCTGGCAAAAAAAAAGTTGCAACTTCCTAGACAATCCCCTTGTGTTTTAGTAAGGAAATACCCACAGAAGGACAAAAAAAAACCTCATCTCCCTATCAAACTTCCAACGCTGCTTTTCAATTGTGCTGGGTTTTATCGCACCTCCCCACATTCTCCTCTGAAACAGTTCAGTCCATAAAATGTGGGTACCCGCCCAGCCCTCCTTCATGTGGGAGAATCTAGTTCCATCTCCTTCAATAAATCGGCATCTGACATCTTCACTAAATCAGTCAGCAAATTCTGACAAGTTCTCCCAGTTAAATGACTTGATAAAAACCCAACTCGCCCAAACGCATACCACTTTTTCCTCACCAGGAAATCCTCACCCTGGCACTGTCAAGTCCTAGCTGCCTTCCATAGATTCTTTTCTCTGCAGCCCATTGAAAAAATGAATGTCCTGCAATCCAAACAGTTGTTAAATTGTAGAGGGGCTTCGTACACAGAGGAGCAAAAACAAGAATATTAACAAAAAACGTGAGCAATAATAAGCAACCAATAAACTCTTTCTGCAATCTTACATATTGTTTATAACATGCAGATCTCCATCTTCCCCTTGCGTTTATCATGTCCTCTGAAAAACCCAATCTTCTTGCCTATGTAGTCACCCCAGTGCAGAACAAATCTGGTGGAAAGCCTAAAACAACTAACGCTGATTTCAAAACCCTCAGAATCAGAAAAGAACTTAGGAGAGAGCCATCCTCATGGATAAAAACTGGACCACCAACTTCACCAGTATATTACTCAAAATCAAATCACTTATGCAAAGGACAATTCAAAGCATTTGCCACTTTCTCTAAAAGAATCTTCTGACCCCTGCCCAACATAGTCTTACAGTGGGGTAATCAAATTTCCACCGACTTAGCCAAAACTGAACCACGCCTCTTCAAAAGGCCACCCCGCCCCTCAAACCTAGTAGTTCTGAAATGTGGAAAGCCCCAAGGAACAAACAAACCATACACAAAAAATACCATGATACCTCCCAAACTGATAAACAAACATCTGGTAATTGTATTAAAATCCCCAACAACATGACAGGTAAAATAGGTTTCCTTCTATATATTCTGGTCCGTCATTGTCTCGCCCAGCATGCCAGAGTCCTATGAAAAGCTTCACCTGCCATTGGATCATAACCCCAAAAACATTTGATATAAAGTGAAATATCAGCCAATTTGCCTGAAATGGTAACTGCAGTTAAACCCAAACCAATTTGAGACATGATAAAGCACATAGCATCTGACTGCCTCAAAAAACTCTCTCCATCAACCCTTCTTCTCAACAGAGTACCACTAAGAAGAAACTCCCGTCAAGCTTGTCTGTATGTTCTTCTGGTGGAAACTGCCACTAACTTCTCAATATGAGCCAGTATCCTTGGCTGCCCAACTGCCAAAAGTCCCACAACATCCTTGTCTGTTTCTCATCTGCTTCTGAAGCTAACTCATGGGATCTCTGCCACTGCGAACAATTTGAGATATTATTATGTATACCCTGCACATATCTCACCCTAAACAGAATATTAAACTTTAAACCACCGAAAAGGAAAACTCTGTGTAACTTCAAAACGTTCTCATCCTTTGCCGACTGTGTGTTGACCAATGCCACTACAGTTTGATTGTAAACATGAAAAGTGACCCCTCTATTGGCCAAAAACCGGCCCGCAAAAAACAAAGCTACTACTAGAGGAAAAAAATCTAAGGCGGCATTGATTTGCTTGGCCACTAGCCAATCAATCGCCACTGTTCTGCCAACCAATGTTCATCCTAAAACAGGCCAAAACCGTGAGCACCTGCAGTATCAGAAAAAATCTGTACCTGCCATAACCATTCATCCTGCAAAGATAACATCGTGACACCTTTAAATTTGTTCAAAAAAACACCCAGACTCCCATGTCTTCACTTATGGCTGCTGTTAAATGGACCAGATGGAGTGTAAAATCCTGCTTGGCTCGTACTACCCACAGGCAAAGTTCAGGTGCCCTAGAAGGACTGGACCTTCCTCAATTCTGTCTTTTAAGACACAGATGCTTCCTCCAACAGCTGCACTAAACTTGAACTTTGTCACTCGGCAAACTCACCTTGTTTGTGTGTCTGCCTCTGCTCCCCGAACGCGATGTTACGCAATGCGTGAGCAGTCACAGTAATACAGTTTGGTACCCACCAGACCATCCTGGGTACCCAACAGACCGTCCTAGGATTTGACTTTGGTTCACTGCAGCGGGACTTGAAGCAATCTCAATACACCCATTGCATCCACAGTGCAGGAGGACGCAGAGAGGTCGCGTCATCCAGGGAGGCGGTGCCTCTGAGTTGCCATGCCCGCCGGTCAACAGGACGCTGCCACTGCAGCCGGTATTGGAGCCGGTGCCCATTGAGAAGTGGAGAGGTGACGCCGCAGAGACGTCTGGCGGCTGAAACTAGGAGCCGGTGCCAGGTGTCGGAGCCAGGGGTCAATCGCGAGGGCCATGGAGGACTGAGAAGGATTGTATTAAGTCTACACCTGCACCCTACGAGAGAGAGGCTGCGTGAGAGAGAGCCTATCCCTCGGGGGGTAATTACATCAGCCACTGCGCTTGGGGGGTGCTGTTCAGCGGCCCAGCAGCAGTGGGTTGGCCTCCGGTTGTCTCCCCCCATCCCCTTCTGCCATCTGGCCGTCCTTAACTTCCTCGGCTGTTGTTGCTGCTCTTTGGCTCCCAGACACGGGCCCCCCTGCAGGGAGCTTGGGCCCGGAGTGGGGTTGCATTAGGTTAGCTACTGCCTTCCTTTTCGCTCTCCATTTTGTGACGGGCGGCCCCAGGGTGCTTGGCGGCCGTACAAGAGTACTTTGGGCCGATACTAATATTGACCTCCCTGGAACCCTCAGGACTGTAAGATCCGCTGGGCGTGAACCACTTAGGAGTTATTTAGGAGTCACATTGGAGCAACATAAGTGTAACATAGGAGCATCGCAGGAGACGGCGGCCTCTGGCAAGTGTTTGGCATCCTACAAGTTGACCTGAGCTGGGCAGTGTACAATCTATAACTTAGGTGGCAGGCACCCGGCTCTGACGGAAGCGGCTGTCGCCACGCTAGTGCGGCTTGTCCGGACCGTGTTGCTCTGACGGAAGCGGCTGGTGCCACGCTAATGCGGCTTGTCCGGACCGTGTTGCCCGTGCCTTGCCTCCTGCCTTCCCTTGTCTTACACTTCAACTGGGACTCCCTCATCCCTTAATTTCTAGTCTGTTAGTCTTCAATTGGTGTGCTGACTTTTCAAACGAGCGCCGTGAAAGCGTCTCTTCAAGGTTTATCCTCCTATGTTGAGCATCACCTCTCCCCCTTGAAGTCGTCCTTGTCTTAAGGAGGTCCAGGATTCTGCTGTACCATGAGGTCTGGTAAAATAAGGAAGGAGCATCCAAACCCGCAAAAGTGCAAGAAATGTTGCCGTACCGTCGATGTGGGAAATGCCTCCCCACCTCCACCACCAGCTTCATCGTCAGCCTCTGTAATTTCAGCGGCTCTCTTTTCACCAGTTGCTGATTCGACCAGCTCAGAGACTTTGAAGCCTCAACTTTCTGCTGTTCTTACGCCATATCCTCATCCTTCGAAGCTTTGCAAGTCCTCTCTACTGTCATACTTTAAGAAAAAAACTAAATTGGAACTCTTGACAAATGGTGGGGAGATTAAGTAGGTGCTAGGCCAGAGTGTTCTTATGAAGCCTACAATTACTGATCCCTTACCTACTGCTTGTGGACACCACATAACAGTAGCACAAGTTTATCGTCCAGCCGCACCCGTTTCACCTGTTTTCCACTAGTTAGCATCTCAGAGTGAAGTGAGCCATTCACCACCCCTTGAGGACGAGCGGGCTGCATTTTTGCCAAAATACGAACTCTCTCTGATTATTATTTCTAGTGACAACTCCTTGAATGCAGGGAAGAGAGTGCCTTCTTCAGCGGCTTCCCCTTCAGTTCCTTATCAGTTGGCCGGGCCAGATGGGCTAATTGTAGGTTGCCATGACTCCCTGCAGGACCATGGCACCTTCCTACCACCCAGTCCCCCAGCAGCTCAATGGATCCAGAGTTCAACAGGCATCCATCCAATGTCACCACTAAGGTCTTCTAGTGGGCCCGCTTATAGCTCTCAAATAGACTTCTTTAAAGGTGAGCTTAATGACCACTCACTCCTTGACCTCCCCTGTCTTCAATCTGATTCTCGGAGTGGTGCTGCCAAGGATCCCAACCCTGTGCCCCCTATTATGCCTACGGAAGTCAGCTCGGCCTGGCCTCAGCTTTTGCAAACTCTTCAATCCACTGTGCTGGCCTTGAATTATCACTCTGACAAACTGGACGTTCAAGTTGACCTGCTGAACACACTGGCCTCTTATGTAGCTGGTATTGATAAAAAAAATTGAGAATCTCAACCAGCTCCTTAGTAGAGCACAGACAAACTCCAATTATGTTCAACCGACATGTTGCTGTTCTCCAATCAATGAAAGTCTGTCATCCTTACCCACCTTTTTAAGTTCAGTTGTATGTGAAATTAAGAGGCTATCTTCAGTGCCCGTGTCCTCGGCACTCCCGCCGAATCCAAGTGTTCCCTCGGATTTGGTTTGGGGCTCACCCAACCAAAAACATCAGATAAATTCTGTCTTTTCAAGAGTGTAACTTTGACCAATCCTCCTCGGTCAGCTGCTTCGGGAGCCCCGGAATTGGTCACCGAGGTTAGGGGTGCTTTTACGTCTCCTTTTTCTCCCGAACGTGAGCCAGCGGCGCTCGCCTCTTCTCACCCTCCTCGCACCCCTGCACAACCTGCCTTAGTTCAACCAACGTCCTCACAAGTTGATTCTGTGGCTCAACCTCTGTTGAGCAAGAGGGAAAAAAAAAGACTCTGCAAACAACGGAACAGCAGGCGGAGCCAACACCTTCATGGATCTTTGATAAATGTCCGACTATCGACTCACCGCAAGGTGCAGCTGCCTTTGCAGTCCCAAGATGCACCTAGGGTGACTTCACTTCCCAATCCCCTTCAGCTTGTGCCTGTCAATGTTCCCTTGGTGGGAACAACTGTGCAAGAAACCAATTCTCCTCTTAAGGACTATCTGGTTCCAGGTGAGAAATGCAACTCTGGTAGTGTGTTGGGTTCGGCAGCCCCGTACCAGGGTTGTGGAGGTTCTGCTCACCTTGTCACCACACACCTTGTATCCAAAACTGTCCACGGGAATACGAATGGCAATGCTTTAGATCCTGGTTACCCCAATTCCTCTAAATTGCCGTCTGTCAACAGAAGCAGTTCTCCTGAAATTCTGCCACCAAGCCTTCAGACTGTCCCAGTTGAAAAGTTGGTTCTGGGGGGCTTTGCAGGTCTACCGAATATAGAGGAACAGCCACAATTTCCAGTTCCCATGCATCCTCTAATGACTCTAGTGGAACGCTCAGTTTTAAAACTTGTGTTTACCCCAGAATACTGCTCCAGGGGCCTCCACGACATATTGAACAGGGGGAATATTTTAAGACTCCTTAACGCTATCTCGGATCTCAACTACATCGGTTCTAAGGACATTGTGTCCATTGAATTCTTGGACTCTAGGGGGCCTCATCCAAGAGACTCTACTTTGGTCACACTAATTTCTGCCACAATAGCTGAGTCTATTCTTGCCAGGAAATATTTATTTTGCTTGTGGGGTATTACAATACCTCCCTTCAAAGAGTCTGTCTATCTTGTGTTAATAGCAGAACCTCAATGATTGATGGCTCCCACAGCTTCGAAACCATTCTCAATCTTGAAAGGTGCCCTGGGTGGCTCCTCCACTTTCACTGGTAGCCCCCACACTTGGTTCAAGGGGACTTTCCAATCAGGACTGGTTGCCGTTCACTCTTGTGGACAGCCGCCTCCATTGACCATTACGGGTGGGAGGTTCTGTTCTAACACTTGAATATCTGTCCCTATGTTCGTGGAACATCAACGGGGTTGTGCATAAATTTGCCTCAGCCGACCTGTTAACATTTTTCAATAGTCACACTATAATTGCACTTCAGGAAACCTGGGCTGAGCATAGCTGTCCACTGCCAGGGTACTTAGAAATATGGAACCTGCCCATAGAACGAGCAAGAATGGCCGTGCCAAGGGCGATTTAGCCATTTATGTGACTGTTAAACTAGATGGGAGTATACTACCTCTGGCTTGGGAGGATAACTGGATCCAGGGGATTGTCATTAGGAATGGGACTGCGCAGGAGACCCTTATAATAATTAATGTTTACATTGCCCCCAGATCTAAGTGAAAAAGGAGCAGATTGTCTCGATTGATGCAGATTGTAGCCAATCTAGTGGGGGACTACCAGCACGTTAGTTACCTTATAACTGGTGATTTTAACACAAACCTGTTCCGGGATACAATGGAGGCTCTTGAGGGTCCAGATTGAGGTAACTGCAGCTAATTCCTGAACAATCAAGGCCCCAGGGCTGTTTGCACTGCCCGTTGGGAGAATACTTAGTAATGCATCTCACCAGTATGGGCTTTAAAGTTTGAATGGTCGCTTATGTGATGATGTCCCCCCACGGTGGACAAGGTCCGATGATTGATCTCACTCCTATTTAGATTACACCATTTGTAACATTGAATTGTTTCCCGGCAGTGAAAGGTTTCTGATTTCTTCTTGGAGTGAGAGCAACCATCGTCCACAAATTGTATCTATTAAATCAAGATTTCCTGTTTATGATGTCATGAGGACAGTAGGTGCTGGCGCTTGTTTCAAATCACTAAAGCGTATAAAATGGAATGCTTCTATTAGTGGCACTGTACTGGTTGAATGTATAATTTTTTTTAATTCTGAGGCATTGGGTTGTGCGTCCCCAATTAAGTCATGGGTGAAACTTCCTTGCCTTTTTGGTTAAAATTTCACCAACCCATGCATAATTGTGCCCCATCTCGGTATTTTGTTGATTCCAGGGAAACCAAGAATTTAAAGAAAGTACAGAATAGGCTAGCAAGGGCAATTAGGAAAAGCCCTGATTCTGAGAGTCTATTTATTGAATATAAACAACTGAGGAAAGATTATAGGAAGGCTGTTTATGATGACTATCAGACATATCTTAGTCAGTTTTGGGTTAAACTTTTTAGCGCAAGCAAAGATCCAAACTCCACAAATTTTGGTCCCTTATTAATTAACCTAAACAGTAATCAAAGGGGCACGGGCATTGTTGATATTTCAGAAGGAGTATGAGTGTCTTATCTGACCGCCCATTTCTCGGGTAGTAAGCAGGATGCAGAATAATTGGATGAGGGGGTCCATAGATTTTTTCCAGCTTTACTTAAAATGTGTCCATCGTCTACAGGGTCTCTAATTTCCTCGCAGGGAGTAAGGCAGTCCTTTTAATTGCACCTCCCCCATATTATCTCGAAGGCTAAGCAATTTGGAGCCCCTGTCCCCAATGGTCTTCCACAGGTGTTATTCAAACAGGATCCTCTACTTTGGGCCAATCATTTTGCTAATTTGTTCGAACACTGCCTCTTAACTTCAACAATTCCTGAGTCCTGGTGTGGTGTCATCCTTCATCCTTTATACAAAAATGGCTCAAGGTCAGATCCTGCCAATTTTAGGATGATAGCCCTGCTGGACAATGAGGCTAAGTTCTATGCCAGCTTCGTTTTTGGGCCGAGTCGAAGGGTGTAATCCCCATAGTTCAAACGGGGTTTTCTGCTGGCTCAGACACTTCAACCAACTTATTAGCTTATTATCTTGATTGACAGGGCGATCTCGTCAGGCCTGATGCTGAATTGCTGTTTTGTGGACTTCAAGGCAGCATTTGATCGGATCCCTAGGAGTGCCCTATGGGACAAATTGCAAAGTTGGGGCATCCCTTCAGTACTTTTGGGTGCCATTATTGAACTCCATACTATCACCTGGGTCCGCATTAAGCTTGGCGATGGGTGCTCCCTATCAAGGAAAATTCCAACCACCTGCAGTGTGAAACAGGGCTGTGTACTTGCTCCTCTTCTTTTTAATTTGTTTATTGCAGATATGACAACATCTCTTGACGCCGTTAATTCTCATCCCCCCAAGATTGGTGGCTTCAGGCTTAGTCATCTGCTTTATGCCGATGATCTAGCCTTGTTTAGTTGTATTAAGATCGGTCTTCATCGGTTGCTTAACAAACTTGCGATGTATACTTCCGCAAACCGATTAGAAGTTAACTTGTTGAAAACAAAAGGGGAGGAAAAAACACTCAGGCTTCAGCTGGTACTATAAAAACCATACAATTGTTTCTGACCAGTCCTACAAATACCTTGGGGTGCATTTTGACTCTAGGGGCAGTTTTGTTAAACATAAGAAGGAAATCGAACTTAAAGCTGTGGCTTTGTAGATGACCTTTTCTAAATTGGCTAAAGTTTTAAAGGGGCCGACCCTCCTGCCCCTAATGAAAGTCATGAGAACAAAGTTTACCCCTCCGTTGGCTTATGGTCAAGAAATTCTGTTGGGCAAAGGCTTGTGCCTATTAAATAGGTTGGTTAATAAAATCTATAAAAGAGTCTTTCATGATCCGCATTTGGCATCACCCGCGTAGGTACGGCTAGAGTTCGGGCTTCCGGATTTGGTGGCAGTTGATGCTGGCGCTTTCCTGAAGATGTGTTACAAACTGCGTCAGGCCTCGGACGGCCACCTGAAGGCAGTCCTATGGCAAGAAATTAGTGGGCTAAAACCAAAGTGCATTTGCTCCCAATTTTTGGTTGAATGTAAACGGCGACTGGATGCAGGGGACCTTTGGGAAAGCAACCCTCCCTATTCCTTGTTTAAATCAGAGATTAAAAGGCTTATTCAACTGTAGTCTTATTACTCAGACCGTTCTCTTCTTTTCCATCGGAAGCATGCCTGGGCATTAATTGGTTCCTTTAAACCAGGTATGTCCTCCAGTTTTTTCTCTTGTACATACGGATTTTGGTTGAAAAAGGCATTTTTGCCCCTAAAGATGGGCGATTGTTTTTAAAAAAAACATATATCCCAATGGCAGCTACCCCTTGGGAACAGTGTGACATGTAGAGGTTGTAGCAATGCGGATGAAACCATTGATCATGTGGTTTGCCTGTGTCCAGCTTTATTAAAGGAGCATAGACTTTTGCTCCAGAGTAAATGGAATGAATTGGGAATCCGCTCCTGTCGACAGGCAATCATCCAGTCTCTGGACCCAGGCAATCCAACGTTAAATGTGTTTCTGCCCAAATTTATTAAAATTGCAGAATCTAAATTTAATGGCACTGCGAGCAATGAACACGTTTAGTTGGAACTCTTTCAAGCTCTTGCCATTTTTTCGTCATTGGTTAGGATGAGGTACACTAACAGTATATGTTGATGTTTAGTGCAAATATTATTTTATGCACCATGCACGTTAGGGCTGTGCCTATGTACATTGCTTTGTGTTTTATGCGGGGCTCCAGGTTATGTGGTTTATCTGTTAATATGTTGCATGCGCAATTTATGGTGTGCTTTTAGCTTGAATTCAGTTTGTGAGGGCACTTATTTTCGATTGTTATTAATTGTTTGTTTGTTTTCTTTGGTTATTTGTATTGGATTTTATTATCTGTACAATAAATTATTATACCCTCACCTCTGTGGTAACAGAATCAAATTGATTTCCTAAAAAAGATAACTGGTCACAGGGTCCTCAATCTTGACTGGAGCTAATGGCACCACCCATGTCTTCCATCACAAAACTAAAGCTCTCCAAGGCTCTGCCACAAACTTCTGAACTTGCTCGCCAGACAAATAGAAAATCATCCAAATATTGGGTAACTTTTTTAAAACCACTCCAAAACTGAAAAAACAATTGCAAAAAGGAACTGAATAATTAAAAAAGTGAACAAGAAACTGAACAACCCACTGGCAACATTCTATGTACAAAAAATGGCACCACCAAACTGCAGACCCATCAACAAAAACATTTCTGGATGAACCCGCAAAAGGCACGTGATGTCCGACTTAGCCATCTCCACACCCTGGCCATAATCTGGCACCAAAATATTGGCATCATCCCCTGATGCATATTCTACCTCAGATCTTCACTTGCAATGAAATCATTGATGGAATCACCTGCTGGTCACAAAAGATGATGGATAGGCCGAAACTCACCTAGCAGCTTCTTGGGAACCACAATCAGAGGGGATATCGTGATATCCTCAAAGCCCATTTATAAAATAGACCTGAAATCCTACTCTCCAAAACTTATTTTTCCAATTTGGATTTAACCACCTTTCCATGAGTAGAAGCTGACTTCAAATTTTTTGCCCATCGCTTCAACCTTGGTCCTTGATAACATAAATTAAATCCAGCCATAAAACCCCAAAAAAGAGTTTCCGCTTCTGTCTGATTTGGGTACCAACTCAGTTGAAACTTCAAAATATCAAATTTAACTGGTAAAGGCCTCTTTTCCTGTAACCGTGTGCTGTGCTCTGCTTCACCCATGTCCCCATTGCCACTGATGTGGTAGGTTGACAAAGCATTGTGTAACTGAATGCTTCCCCCCACAGTTTGTGCAATCGTGTCTAAGTACACATTGTGCTTGTGTGCACAAGCATCTGTTGGGTGACCAGCATGCTCCTTTCTAGGGAAAATTACCTCTTACTCCTACCTTCATTGGGTGGGATAGCCTTGAAAAGGTTTATAAGATACCAGTAAACCACTTGCAGTATGCACTAAGGGGACAGGCCTTGCCAGTGTCATCCATTAAATCTATAATTCATTATCAATATCTCCCCATTCTTTGTCCAGGTCTGCAGCTGGATGAGCACGGAATTCCCCTTCATTGTAAAACCATGCAAACAACATCCATATACTTGAATAATGCAACACATCTCTCAGGATAGTGTTCGCAAAACACACTGGCATAAATCAGGAATGCCCAATTCTCAATATTGAGAGGCACCTTAGGTCTCCTAGCTAACTCCAATTCTTCTTCTTTTGAACCCTCTTTTGCCTGAATCTCCCAGCATAATAATTTGAAAACATCAACAAAATCCTTTCTCCAAATCTTCTCCTTGATAGCCTGTGTTAGATGAGCACCCAGAGGCATAGATATCCCTATGTAGGGGAGTTTTTTATTTATTTTTAACACTGTCACCTGTTACCTTTTCTCGACAGCTGCAGAAGACTCCTTAACCTCTTGAATCACAGACACACCATGAGATGGCTGCAATTCATCTGTATTTTGCTTACCATTAGCAATAACATCTCCCAATCATCCACAATCTCACCCTCCTCCAATGACTCCCATCCTTCATCATAATCCAGACTCAAATCACTGGTATCTTGCAGTGCTTTCACCACCAAATTCACACCAGGACTGGTGCTAGGTAACTAACACTCTCCAATTGTTCCATAATCCAGATAATCCGCAAGGCAGGCTTGATCCGTTGACTGTTTGGTAGCTCTGCACCCATCCTTTGCTTCAGCCTTGTGCGCACAAACTGCCCTGGATTTGGCCGGGGGCAGGAGACATTTGCTGACCCCACTTGACAACTTTGTTAAAGACAAACCGTCCATGCAGCTTAGTGTGAATGGCACGCCACACCCATGGGCTCCTCGAGTTGCCCAAACTGCTCCCTCTCTGCACTATAGAAAGAACCAGATAGCCACACCCAAAGACTTGCCTGTGCACCTGTGCCTCAATCCACTGACTCACCAATGCCCCCTTCCCCAGACACCAACCCCCAAAACATAAAACCACTTATCCTTGGGGGAGTAACATCTTGATTGGCAACATCTCATCTTTGCACCTTATTAATTAAGGGAGTCATCTGTCATGGAACCAGAGGTATTTGCCCCCAAGAAACATCTGCTGTCACTACAGATCCTTGCAACTGTCCTGTTGTCATATTTAAATGTCAGTGATCTTGAAAATCTACAAGTTCTTCTGGCTCAGAATCTGAAATTACGATCTGAAAAATCGGCCTGGGCACTGCCATCTTGGGCATGCCTAATGTTCTTTCTTCTGAGGTATCTGGCGTTCACTCTCTCGAAGACCCCTGCTGCCCACTAATAATCACCACACTCATGTGGGCCTTGAGAGGAGAACACCCTGCCCTCTGCCTCCCACTTGCTCCTGATAGGAGCTTCCCCTAAGCATGGGAGTTGCGGGTGATATTGAAATGCACTGACGAAACAGGCATGTTGGCTGACACTTTCCGAACAGCTTAGGTGGGGTGCCAACGCTTTCTGGGGCAAGAGTGATTTTTGTGCAAATTTTCCTTGTGCCTTTAATGATTTCTGTCATGATGGTGAACAACCCATCACCACTGCAGCAATACTTTCCTCTGAAAACCTCTTGGGTCTCCACAGGCCCACCCAAGTTTTCTCCAGCACCCTCTGCTTTATTAATTACTTCCTATCCTCCTCCCGTAAAACTCTCAATGCCTCTACTACTCTATTTCCCAAAATCACTGATTGGACACAGAGTTATACTAAACAAAATAAATTCTGCTCCACCTACTGTAAATTGATGCTTCTCTGGCCTAACCTGACTGGACAAAAAGTGACTCACTGACCTTCCCGTGGTTGTGGCGATGGCCAAAGATGCCGTTCCACAGTCTGTTCTCCCCAAAAGCCTTCTCTAGCCAAGCCCCCTACTCTGTCCACCAGTGACACACCCGTCATGTCTACAATAGCACCACTTGCTCAAAATCCCCGGTGAGGTACTGTGGGCCAGATGGACGACCATTTCATTTTGCGAGCCTCTAATTGCGAATCATTGCAAATCGCAATTAAAGACTCGCAAAATGAAATTTACAAAAGTGGCTCAGACACATTTAGCGCTTCCCATTGGGGTCACAAATGACCTACCTCATTAATATTCATGAGGTAGGTTGCAATTTGCAACCGCATTGGGAATGGCCGTACTCACAGGGATGATGGCCTGCTAGGCTTACCAGACAACCATGTCTGAGACTGTTTTTCAACAAAGCACTATTTTTAAATGCAGCCCATTCTCCTTAAAGGAAAACGGGATGCATTTTAAAAAGAAAAATGAAAAGTTTTCTTTCCATTTTTTCAGAGCAGGCAATTGACCTTGGGACTACTGCTTGTTCTGAAAAAATATTTTGGCAAGCATTCAAAAAGGGGAAAGGGTTCACTGGGGACCCCTTTGGGTTTGCGAATGGATTAACACAAATTTGAAATTGGTGTTGACTGATTATTTTGCGCCTGCATTCATGGTCTCAAAATAATCAGAGATAGCACTGCGAGTCACAATTAGAGTGTGTCACCCTTGGGACGCCCCGGGGCGCCCCTTCCTAATTGCAAGTCGCAATTCCTATTTTGCGAGTCGGTAACTGCTACTGACTTGCAAAATAGGGATGGTAAATTGTGCCTGTCTTTTTTGCAGTGGCAAACGGCGATTTTGGCCTTTTGCAACAGCAAAAAGGCGTGGCACATTGGGTCCCGTGTTCCTGGATCCGCCCCAACCCCGCCCTCCTTTATTCTGGTCAGGCCCGAGAGATAGCACATGTTAATTACTTTAATAGAGAGTGGAGTGGAGGGCAGACTATTAGTTGAAATTCGCGCAGCAGAAGAGCCAGCGTCGTGAAATGTCTTGCAATATCTGTATGCTAGTTCCAGCCGCGAACAGCGTAATAAACGGCATCGGCTGGAAAAATTCAGGCACTCTTGGTCACCTTTTATCTTCCTTCCTGATCAGAGAGCTCTAGTAGAATTATGTTTTTAAGCTTCAGTGATGGTGCTGTTCCGGATATTTCTTGGTTCTGCTTTCTTCGTTGGCCCCGACTGAAACAACCAGGTAGCACGGCGAAGCGGAGGAAGCTCAGTCGCACAAGGCCTGAAAAACAAATTAATCAATGTCCGCCCTGTAAATAGGAGGGTAAAGTGCGGGAAAATTGGCCGGGTTTATTTAGTTTGCAGCAGACATAACACAAACAGCTCGAAGCTGGGCAATTAATCAGTATTACAATTCAGCTTCTCGCCCTTTGCAAAAGCTCTCCCTGAAGCAGAAGGCACACATCCTATTAAATACAACAAATTTAAGGTGTATTGCCGAATCAGTCAAAACCTAAAAAGTAGAAGTGTAGAAATGCTAAAGTGCAATTTTGAGGTCCAGGGAAGAAGAAATTTGCTATTTGTTAAAATTAGAGATTTCATTCCGCTTTACCAGGAGATTTACATATTGTCTGTGCCAAGTGCAAACATAATCCATGGTAGATGTAAAAATATTAATGGGAAACATATTCCTATGCTGTGCCAGGCAACACTACCATCAAGTCTATAAACCCTTTTGCAACGGCTTACATTCGTCACAATAAAAATATTATTGGTACTTCCATTTATTACAGAAAATGAAATAAAAAAATATAGATGGGGCTGTTAAAATAAAGAGACAGAAAGGAAATCATAATCCTAAACACAGCTATTCAACAAAGGAGGACTTTTTTTTAGTAATGCATATAATTTTTATTAATCTATGTATATATACATAAAAGGAAAACAGTAATAACTGTACAGAAACCCGTCTCTATGTTCTTATTATATTCTAGTTGTGACATAACTGTTCATTTGCAATAAGAAAATTACATCACTACTCATTTGTAATAAATTATTACATTTATGTTGTGATGTTTTAACGATTTTTATCAAGAATCAGCAATTGGGAGCTAAGTTAATTTCTGAAATTTGCTGCAAGTTAAAAATAAAATAAATAGAAGAATTGCAGATTAAAACAAGTTATTGTGAGAATTAGAAGTGTTCTATAATGTAAAAGAAAACTCTTTTTTCAGCTCTTTCTGCTGAACTATTTCCCAAACTGAAAATAATTAGCTCATAAAGAAATGTATTTGGCAATATGTTTAGGACACTGCTACAGCACATTACAGGAAATCATGGCTCTACCTGCATATCACTACATATTCTGAAATAAAGCCCCTCTTAGAAATAACATATTAAGGACCTCATTACAGCATTGGCGGTGAATGCTGCATACCGCCATGCTGACGGCCGCAAACATACCGTGACCGCGGCGGTGTATCGCTACGGGTATTATGACCCACACGGAGAAATCCTCCACTATACAGACACCCACACAAGTCCACCAGCCCAAACGTCAGTGATAAACTGGTGGTACCAAAACCCACACCATTACGCAACAGAAATACGGCCACAGTATGACGACCCACGAATCACCGCGGCGGTCTTTCAACCGCTGTAAATCATTGGTGGTACACACCGCCGCGCTCAAAATGCACAAACACACTTAAAAAACTACACCACATTGGACAATTCAAACTACACACACCTGACACACATACACACACCACACCCACACCACTATAAAACATACACCCACATTACCTACAGCCCTTTTAATGAAAAAAAAAAGATTGCTAACAGAGAGACAGACAAGCCAGGAGCACTCACTCAATCTGAGCCACAAAACACCATGACCCATACACCATCCACGCACCTCACAGCACACACCACAACACATCACCCCACACATCCTCACACATACCACTCACACCACATCCATGGCACCCCAGAGACACCCCAGGTTTTCAGAGGAGGAGCTAAGGGTCATGGTGGAGGAAATCATCCGTGTAGAGCCACAGCTATTCGGATCACAGGTGCAGCAGATGTCTATTGCAAGGAAGATGGAGCTATGGCGGAGAGTCGTGGACAGGGTCAACACCGTGGGACAGCACCCCAGAACAAGGGATGACATGAGGAAGAGTTGGAACGACCTATGGGGAATGGTGCGTTCCATGGTTGCAAGACACCAGGTAGCCGTACAGAGGACTGGCGGTGGACCCCCACCTCCTTCTCAACAACTAATAACATGGGAGGAGCAAGTCTTGGTGATCATGCATCCTGAGGGCCTCGCAGGAGTAGCAGGAGGACTGGACTCTGGTAAGTCAAATCTTTACTACTATATCCCCCACCCTACCTGCATGCCATCACAAACTCCTACCCCTACCCTCACCCCCATCACTCCACCACCTCACATATACCCCACTATCACAACCCACCCATCCCAATACCAAGCCCTGCATGCAACACCAATGCATGGACACCCATCACAGACCTGCATGGAAACCCATAACTAAAGCATGCCCATTAGAGAGAATCACCTAGCCCAAAAAATCACCACGCATACAAGGCAAAGCTGAGAGGGCAATCACAACCATACAGGGAAACACACCCATACACAAGATGGCACACGCAGATACAATAACACTGCATTTACATCCCCACAGGACCCCCACTCGACGTCACCGGAGAGGAGGTGCCACCAACATCCAGTCCCCCCACAGAAGAGGCCCACAGTGATGACAGCATCTCTGCATGCCTGGATCACAATGACCAACCTGGCCCATCAGGGACTTCTGGACAGTCGGTTACCCAGCCACAGTACCAACCCACCACAGAGCCTCCCCCCTCAGGAAACGCCAGCAGAGTACCCACCCAGCTGGCCCATAGCACTGTCCCCAGGACACATCAATCAGCAGTGTGTCCACCAGTACAGGGACCCCAGGAAACCCCACAAACCCAAGACAATCATGGACATGGGGTCAGTGGCAGTGGGCACACAGTTTAGGGGACAGATGTACAGGACAACAGGGAAGCTGGGAGGACTGTTGTGTGACAGGGGGAGGACAGGCCCAGGAAACCCACTCTCCACGAGGCACTTGCAGGGATCCTGGAACTATACCACCATTCCCAGGAGACCTTGGGCCAGATACTGGCCACGTTGCAGGAGACCCAGAGGCTGCAGGAAGGACAATACCTGGGGATCAGGGAGGACCTCAAACCCATCCACACCATCCTGGTCACCATTGCAAGGGTTCTGGCTGACATGGCCAACACCATGAGGGAGGCAGTTGCACACCATCAGGGCCCAGACACTAGCCACACCGAAGAACAGCCCTCCACCTCTGCCGGCGCTAGTTGACAGGAGGCCCCGCCACTGGAACAACAGGCCACCAGCACCCCACCACATGCAGAAGGAGAACCACCATGCAAACGGTCCCTGCTATCCAGGCAGAAGCCAGAGAACATTGCCAAGACCCCCGCCAGGAAATAAGACTCTCCTGATTGTCACCCTTGTGTCCTTCTCTGTTACCCTGTCCACCTTGAACTGCCATTGCTCCCCTTCCTATGCCCCATTGGACAATGCATCTGTGATACAAAGCGACTGGACTCTAACTGGACGTTCCTCCACCATCACCCCAGCCCATTGCACCCCCCCAACCTCTTAGCACTTAAATAAACACCCTTGGAACAAATACAAGTCTGGAGTCTGTCAATTCATTGAAATATATATTAGTTCAACAGGCTGAAAACATTGCAGTTAATATGTACAGTTATACTCACATTGGTATAACCTGTAGTGGGCAGCAGTAAACACACCAGGAGCCAGAGTGGGGCACAGAGATCTGAAAATAGAGATGCCAAAGGGTACAATAAGTAGTCACAGACATAGAGAAATCATGCTGCCATGTCCAGTGTCCAACAGAAAATTGCAATGTAAAGTGAAGTTACAGTGTCTTACCTGTGTGTCACTGGAAGTACTGCTATATGAGGGATCTTCTGTTGTCCACATATTCATCCTCTGCCTCCTCTTCCTCACTGTCCACAGGCTCCAGCGCTGCCACAAGACCATCTCCAGGCTCATCCTCCTGCAGAAGAGGCACCTGGCGTCTCAAGGCCAGGTTGTGCAACATGCAACATGCAAAGATGATCTGGCATACCTTTTTGGGTGAGTACTACAGGGATCCACCTGTCAGATGGAGGCACCTAAACCTGGCCTTCAGGAGGCCAAAGGTTCTTTCAATTATCCTCCTTGTTTGCCCATGTGCCTCATTGTAACGTTCCACTGCCCTTGTCCTGGCATTCCTCACTGGGGTCAGTAGCCATGAGAGGTTGGGGTAACCAGAGTCACCTGCAAATATCGAGGGATACCTGTTAGCCACACACTGACCCTTAGGGACAACCCCATACCCATACACCAACATATACTGGGTGGGGACCTTGGGCTCACCTATTAGCCACACCCAGTGCCTCTGGAGATGAACCATCACATATGGGATGCTGCTATTCCTCAAGATAAAGGTGTCATGCACAGAGCTAGGATATTTGACATTCACATGGGAGATGTACTGGTATGCCAAACACACCATCTGCACATTCAGAGAGTGATAGCTTTTTCTATTCCTGAACACTTGTTCATTTCTCCGGGGGGGAGGGGGACAAATGCTACATGTGTACCATCAATGGCTCCAAGGATGTTGGGGATATATCCCAGGGGATAAAAGTCAGCTTTCACTGTGGCCAAATCCTCCACCTGGGGAAATACAATGTAGTAGCACATGTGTTTCAGCAGGGCAGACAACACTCTGGTCAACACGTTGGAGAACACTGGCTGGGACATCCCTGATGCCATGGCTACTGTTGTTTGGAAGGAAACACTTGCCAGGAAATGGAGCACTGACAGGACCTGCACTAGAGGGGGGATACCTGTGGGGTGGCGGATAGCTGAAATCAGGTCTGGCTCCAATTGGACACACAGTTCTTGGATTGTGGCCCGATCAAGTCTGTAGGTAAGGATTATGGCCCTCATTCTGACCTCGGCGGGCGGCGGAGGCCGCCCGCCAAAGTCCCGCCGTCAGGTTACCGTTCCGCGGTCGAAAGACCGCGGCGGTAATTCTGACTTTCCCGCTGGGCTGGCGGGCGGTCGCCTTCAGACCGCCAGCCAGCCCAGCGGGAAAGAGGCTTCCACGATGAAGCCGGCTCGGAATCGAGCCGGCGGAGTGGAAGCTGTGCGACGGGTGCAGTTGCACCCGTCGCGTATTTCACTGTCTGCGCAGCAGACAGTGAAATACATGTAGGGGCCCTCTTACGGGGGCCCCTGCAATGCCCATGCCAGTGGCATGGGCACTGCAGGGGCCCCCAGGGGCCCCGCGACCCCCCCTACCGCCATCCGGATCTCGGCGGTCCGACCGCCGGGATCTGGATGGCGGTAGGGGGGGTCGGAATCCCCGCGGCGGTGCAGCAAGCTGCGCCGCCGCGGAGGATTCAATGGGGCGGCGGTACACTGGCGGGACCCCGCCAGTGGTGCCGGTCCGACCGCGGCTTTACCGCCGCGGTCGGAATCCCCATTGGAGCACCGCCGGCCTGTCGGCGGTGCTCCCGCGGTCCTCCGCCCTGGCGGTCAAAGACCGCCAGGGTCAGAATGACCACCTATGTGCCTGTCCTTCATAGTCGCCAGGTCCACAAGGGGTCTGTACATGGGGGATGTCTCCATCTCCTATTCATCCTCAGTGGTGGAACCCTAGGGTGGAAAACGGTGAGCAGAGGGTCTTATACACACATATGTTGCAATAAAAATGCATTTCTTCCTTTACAGAAAAAGTATGTGAAATTGAAAATCAGTTGATGGCCAATGTTTGTTGTTACGCAGTTAGGTGCCATGGCCTGTGCCCCCCTGAAATGGTGGCTGCCTGACCCCTGAGGAGAGACAAGTGGAAATGAGGTAATTCTGCTGGCATTGTGCGCCATTGCGGTCAGCGGTCAACGACCGCTTCGCAACTTTGCATTGGTTATCATTGAGCCCTGTGGGTTCCAGGAGCCTATGGCGATGTACGCCGGCGGTGACGGTACGCACCGCCATGGACATGACAGCCATTTTCTAACTGTTCAATCACTCGCTACCTGACCTTCAACAGGAGAGGACCTATACTGCAAGTGCTGCTGTGTCTGGAAGCGACAATTGATCAAGTGTCTGGGGAAAGGGCCCCTGCCTTCACTTCAGAGGAGTTGGAGAGACTGGTGGATGGTGTCTTACCCCAATATACTTCACTCTATGGTCCTCCAGACAAACAGGTGAGTACACTGTGAGCATGATGCATGGGCCATGAATGTATGGAGTTCTGTGTGTTTATGCCTCGTGTAGGGGGGGGCTGAGTGGTCCTAGGAAGAGTGCTGCATGTCTGGTTGTCAATGTCTGCGTAATGGGATGGGAGGGATATTGTGGGACCTGAGTGTAACAGGCCGGACGGTATTACTAATCCCTTTTTTCTATGCATATTTCCCTACAGGTCAGCGCCCATCAGAAAAGGGGTATTTGGCAAGCCATCGCCATGGAGGTGTGGACTCTGGGGGTCTTTGATAGGTGGAGTACCCACTGCCGTAAACGGTGGGAGGACCTGCGCCGTTGGGCATGGAAGACGGCGGAGGCCCCGCTGGGGCTGGCCTCCCAACGAGGAAGGGGTGCCCTTCATACCCTGACCCCGCTGATGTTCCGGCCTATCCGGAGTTGGATGGGCGCTTGAAGGGATCACAACAGCCACAAGGGGGTGAGTACAGTTTCAGAATCATGACTTTGCACACGTTAAGGTGTTACCAGGGTGGGGGATGTGGGCTGTGGGTGCCCCTAGGCCAGGGCGATCTAGCAGGTTAGGTCCCTTGTTGGGAAGGCTCAGAAGCACTCCAACCCCAAAAGTGTTAGTGGGCATCTAATACTGGTCAGGGTCCTATGGGTTTCAGGTGTGCAGCTCATGGCGTTAGGCATTGTACCCCATGGGGTGGTGACTAGCTGTGTAACTGGTAGCGCATGGCCTAGTGCATAGGGCAGCTCCCTGTGTTTTGTGTATGGCAATGGTAGTGGTGTTGCTAGCATTGACCAAGTATATCCTCTGTCTCACCCCCCTTTTTGTTTTGTCCCCCTGTCCTTGAGTGCATTAGCATCATCTGGTGGAGGAGCAGAGGCACCGGCGATTGAGGCAGCTGCAGCCCACATGGGCCTGGAGGCCGTATACACAGACGGTGAGGGCACCAATGGGACGGAGGGCAAGGGGAGCACCGCAACGGAGACACTACAGACAGCGACTCCTCCTCCGATGGAAGCTCCCTGGTGGTGGTGGACACCTCTGTGCCCACCCCAACAACACTTACAGCCGCCACCCCCCTACCAGCACTGCCCTCCCAGCAGCCCCTCAGTGTGTTTCCCATCCCCGCTCACCCAGGAGGGTGGGCATCTCCTTCGCCCCAGGCACCTCAGGCCCTGCCCCAGACAGCCCTGCTGCCCTCAGTGAGGAGGCTATTGACCTCATGATATCCCTCACTGTTGGGCAGTCAACCATTCTGAATGCCATCCAGGGTGTCGAGAGGCATTTGCAACAAACAAATGCATACCTGGAGGGCATTCACTCTGGAGGGGCGGGCCAACAGAGAGCATTTCGGGCTCTGGCCTCCACACTGATGGCAGCAATTGTCCCTGTCTCCAGCCTCCCCCCTCCAACTTCCTCTACCCAGTCCCAATCCCCTCAACCCCAACCTATCCCAAGCACACCTTCAGACCAGCATTCACCCAAATCAACACAAAGAAGTGCAAACACAAGTACCACACATCATCCCACAGGCACTCACACAAGCACCATCCAGAAGCAGACACTCCAACATCCAGTGCCTCCACTGTGTCCCCCTCCTCCTCCTCGTCCACCTCCTTCCAAGTAGCGTCTCCACTCACACCTGCATGCATTACATCCTCATCCACTACCTCCATCACCAGCAAGCCTATCACTACACGACCCTCACTGGCAGTCACCACCCCCACATCCATGCACACGTCCCCTGTGTCCTCTCCCACTGTGTCTGTGGCCCCTCCTCCCAAAGTACACAAACGCAAACACACACCCACCCAACAGCCATCCATCTCACAACAGCATCCAGCTCATGCACCTGCACCTGCACCCAAACACAGCAGACTGACACCTCCTACAACCGCTCCCTCTTTCTCTACTCCCAAACCTTCACCCTCTTCCGCCCCAGTGTCCCTAAGAAGCTTTTCCTCGTCACCCTTGACCTATTCCCTACCCCCCACAACCTTTATCTCGGGCTAGGGTGCCCAGAACCCAGCCCAGCACCGCAGCCACCAAGTACACGTCCGCTGTGGTTTCTGGAGCTCTGAGAGGCTCTAAGGAGGCACCCGTCAGCCCAGCCAGTGTGCCACCAACACCTGCCAAGGCCAAGAAGGTTCCGCCACCAGGAAAGGGCAAATAGGGGAGAGCATCCAGGAGAAGGAGGCACAACCAGCCAGTAAGGCAAGGCAAAGACTCCAGCTGGCAGAAGCAAGGAGGCACCACCATCTGTCCAGCGCAGGAAGGGGCACAGAACACCAGCCAGGGAACTTCAGCCATCCGAGGCTGCAGGCGGAAGGGCTGGAGCCTCCCCCCTCCACTGGCAGCACCACCAGATGCACCGCGACCACCACCGCCACCTGCACCGCGGCCAGCACCGCCACCTGCACCGTCGCAAGCACTGCCGCAAGCAGCACCGCCACCAGCAGCAGCAGCCCCAGTGGGAAGCAGTCTGAGGCTGCAGGCAAAGGGCTGGATCCTCCCCCCACCACTGACAGCACCGCCACCTGCACCAGCACTACAACCACTGTACAGCCATCCCCGTCGGCAGATGGACTGTAGTCATGCATCCATGGTGTGCCATGCATCCTGCCCACTGAAAATCGTGTGGATCTGACACCCAGGTGAGTGACTGTGACCTTGCACACCCCATGTGCTGCATCACTGGGCACCAGGTCCCCTCCAGAACCAGTGGAAGAAGGCATCCACTCATCATATCCTTGGCAGGATGAAGCACACTGGGCACCAAGCCTCCCCCAGAACCTGTGGAAGAAGGCATCCACTCATCATATCCTTGGCAGGATGAAGCACACTGGGCACCAAGCCTCTCCAGAACCAGTGGAAAACTGGCACCCACTAGAGAGACTGTGGCCTTGCACTCCCCAGGACCAAGCAGTGGGCATACCACCCACTTGAAAGACTGTGGCTTTGCACTCCCCAGGACCAAGCAGTGGGCAAACTACCCACTTGAGAAACTGTGGCCTTGCACTCCCCAGGACCAAGCAGTGGGCAAACCACACACTTGAGAGACTGTGGCTTTGCACTCCCCAGGACCAAGCAGTGGGCAAACAACCCTCTTGAGAAACTGTGGCTTTGCACGCCCCAGGACATCAATCAATCAATCAATCAGAACATTTCTAAAGCGCACTACTCACCCGTTAGGGTCTCAAGGCGATGGGGAGGGGGACGCTACTGGTCGAAGAGCCACATCTTGAGGCGTTTCCTGAATGTCAGGAGGTCCTGGGTCTGGCATAGGTGGAGCGGTAGGGAGTTCCAGGTCTTGACGGCGAGGTGTGGACATCGCTCTGGGCATGGAGCCCCCTCCAGGAGGAGTGTTATTGTCCCATCCTCCGGCCTAGGTGACCCCCCCTTCCCCATCCCCCTGAGGTGCCTGTGTGTTTTCAACATGATTCCCCTGCAGTGTTCTCTCCGTATTGAGGCAGGAGTCAAGTGTGGGCTTGGCCTATGTGTTTTGGCCCAGTGGGCCACAGACACTGTCCCGCCTTTTGTACATATTGTATATTTTGTAAATACTGTTTTTGAATTATTAACGTATTTCTAACTATTTCTGAGATAACACTCATTTGACTCAATTCCTTTTGTCCTTGCTTTATTCCAGAGGGTATGGGGTGTATATGTAATGTTGTGGCATGTGTTTGTGTGTATGGTGTTGGGGGTGAGAGTGGGGGTGTGGGTGTTGTGTTTTGTTTTGCGTGTGAGTATCACTCTCTTTTTCCTCCCCACCTCCTTTATGTGCTAGGTGCAGTACTCACCGTGATCGTCGCCGCCGCCATTGGCACTCCTGGTATATGAGCAGAAACACCAACATGGGGAGGACCTGCAGCTCGGGCTCCATGGCATCCTTGTTCATCCTTGAGTGTCGAGAGGTGAGTGGTTTCCCTTCAAAGTACTGTTTCCACCGTGCTTTTGATGGCGTTGGTACCATCCCGGAAAATCTGGCGGATGGGTGGGTTGTAATGGGGTGGGCGGTACATTGTCTTCCGTCTGGCTGTTGGCAGTTACCGCAGCGGTGTTTGTTGCTCCGCCTTGGCAGTCAGAGTGTTAAAGTGGCTGTATCGGTTGGCGTTTTCCGCCGTGGTCATGATTCAATTTTTGTTACCGCCGACCTGTTGGCGGTATTACCGCTGCTTTAACACCGACTGCCAGGGTTGTAATGGGAACCTAAGTTGCAGAACAATATATGTTGACACCACACGCAGATGTGCTGGTGGTTATATTCACAGCACAGACTCTTATCTGCATACATATTCGCAACCATAATATCTCTTTCATAAGAAGCAAAAGTGATGGAGAAAGGGCAATGGCCTGACCATGTAAAAGCTAAAATATTCCAAACCATAATAAAGATAATGTTGGTAGGGATGAGAGACATTAAGGAAAGAGGTGGCATGGAGTTGTGAGTTAAACAATTTTGCACTGCACTAATGGTAGGGGCGGCTCCTCCATTAGGGCTGAGGAGCGTCGCCTCCTGCCAGCAGGGGCAGCTGTGGTGGCCCATTGCTGCAACTTTAAGTTAAGATGAAAAAAAACCATTCCACTGGATTTCAAGAATATTACAAGTCACAAAGAAATCTTGTGCCAATATAGAGGAGCAAAGAGGAATGTAAAGTTCCTTTTTGAAGTCAGAGGCCTCCAAGGTGATATTCCACAGGGGTGCCCCCCCCCCATTCACATGGTTGTCTGCCATGTGTGCCTTCTCGTACTTGAGTAAAATATGAGGTATTGTGCCTCCCTTTGAAGTTGGCTCTGTGGGTATGTAGCCCCTAAAATTATTTGGTGCTCACTTGGGTTGTTGGTTATCAAAGTAAGCTTTCTCCCCTCTTAGTGAATGTCCCCCAGCCATTCTCTTTAGATCCCCTAACAATGGAGATCATTGGAAAGCCATGAACAGTGTTTGGCTTTGAAACATTATCCAGGTACAGGCCTTTTTGTCATAAGTTAATGAAACAGCACCAATTTCAGAAGACCAGGGTGTGGTTTGGCTGCAAGTAATGATCAGGCAACGACATTAGCCAACGTGGCCCGGCATCCTAAACACATAAAGGACTGGTCTTCCTCCCCATCCACCACATCCTGTTCTTTGTGTCAGGATTTCCTACATGCAATTCACAAAAAGGAAGACGGCAGTGCTAATGCAAATGTCTTAATTAGAAATTTACTAATGATTGCCGATGTATTTTAAATTATGAGATCCGTGGAAAATAATGTAACGTAGAAAAATTAATGTGCACCTTTGAATTTTAACCTCAGAGAGTGGCCACCAGTGTTCACGAATCATACTAAATGAATGATTAACACATAGGAAATATTTAAAATGAATTAGATTAATGTAGTAATATGTCACACTAAAGGATATGAATTGTGCTTTAACCTATTCATTTTAGGCCTTAATCTAGCAAGTGTATTGGCCTAGTTTTGCCAGGCCTCATTGCAAAAGCTACATTTCTTAACGTTTAATGGAAAATGCTGACACAATGAACTAACCGTGAACTGCTCATTGTTTAGCCAAAGCTTTCTATGAGAACTGACGGACAGGAGATGATGTCTCTTGAATTGTATCCAAAATTGGGTAATGTGTATGAGATGTACTTTCCCAGCACGCAAACAATGAAGACACTGACTGGAGAAGAAGATGCAACAATTTTGATATCTGACAAGCCAGACGATGAGAAAATCGTAAAGCGGACAAATCAACAACGTGTGAAGTGTGAAATATTAGAATTCATAGATTTGGTACATGGACACTATTGGATAGAGTAATAACGTATGATTATTTAACCAATTGGAAATTGGGGAATAGTTTGGGTGACTTTGATATAACAACATGACAGGGGGAAAAGACTTCAGATGATGATGATGATGTTAGGAGATAGATTGCGAGAATAGAGATCTAGAGTAATGGTGGGAGAAGAAAAGATTTGAGATTTTGTCATTGAGCTCATACTTTCTGACTGAGAGCCTGATGTGTTGCTGACCCATACCGAGGATAGATAGATATGACAATATGACTGAAATGTATTTTTGGGCCTTTCCTTTCTAGGTACCAACTGTGCTGTCTTAGTTAGTTTCCTTTGCTAGATGTATTCTAAATTCTTGTTCCTAAATTGTTTAGCATGAAGCCCCACATGCTAATGCTAATCTGGGTTAAGTAAGGTTTTCCTTACATGACATTTGACGGATTACAGAGACAATGGTTGGCGGACTGTTTTGCTGAACTACATGGACAGAGTTGATTTATTGAAATTGATTCTTTTATTGATCTGTGCTAATGCTCTAGAGTGTACTATGATGCACGCTGTGATTAGATTATGTATATGGCATCTGTTGACTAATTAATACTGTTCTCACATGCATTGAATTGAGTTTGATTTAATCTCTTATGACTTAGTATTGTAAACTAAAGGGAAATAAAATTACTAAACTTATACTAAGGTGTGGATATTCATGGCTGAAAGATCATGGTGTGATGTCATGGCTTTAATTGATTATTATTCAATGATTTGCCTAACGATTATTGATTTTGTCAATTGATTACTATGAATGATTGTCACATTATAACAGAGACATTCCAAGCAAATTAAAAAGGTTCATCAACCTATATGCATCACCTTGTAAGTTTACTTATTAAGGACTGAGGCGCTAACAGTTTTTGGTAGCAGCTTGATGGTTAGTTTCCTTGGAGTACTTGTTATAGGGTGACTGATAGATATGGTGGTAGTTGAAGATTGGTCAGTTATTCATCATTATTGATATTTGGATTTTGTTTTTTGAAATGGCAACTGTAGTGAGAATGATGTCCCCTTAAGCCCAGAAATAGCTTTTGTAGATCCTGCTAGTAGTGTTGGGTATGTTCTTGGTGTTCTAATGATAGCGTGAGAGAGACAGGTTGCGCTTGCACAGCTTATGCAAATCGCAGGTGAATTGCGACATATGTGAGGGAAGTTAGGGAGTCTGTGTACTCCAGATGAAGTTTTAGTAGGAGTGTGCGTATTACACAGTATGAGAGTAGGGAAGTCGTCAAACTTCACATGTGTGTGGCACTTTGTGCTCATAAATTGTCCACGTGGTTGGTGCGGACCCTGAGTAGTCTAAGACTCCGGAGTATATTGAAAAAGTGTATGAGACACTTGGTTATACGTTGTAATTTGTCTGGTTTAGTAGGTTGATCAGGCATGGTCAGCGAGTCAGTGTATGAGTTAAAGTGAGTGAGAGAAAATTTTCAACTGAGATTTGGTGAGTCATATGTGCACCAGGACAGTCCCATTGATCAGTTGAGAGTAAAATTTGCGGGACGAATTTTGCTTACGAATTTGGGAGACCGAGAAAGAGGAATAGCTGCATGAGTGAAAGGGCCATCAGTGAAAGTCTGTAAGGTTTCTGAAGTGATTGTGTTACCCTTCCTGTATTAAACCAGCAGATTTGTTTTTGGTTTTTCATTTTTTTGGTTAGTGCTTGCGATAATTTGCATTTGTTTTGAGAGAATTTGAAGTTTAGGAGGACGAGCTGCAAGACTTTGTCAATAGCAGTACGTGTGAGTGTGACGTCATTGGAGCTGCGCTGGGATAGGTTGGTAAGTGAGAAGGGTCGCAAACGGATTGGCAGCCATCCGTGAGAGATAATTGGTTGAGAACGTGTGTGAAAGGAAACTATGAGTAAAAGTCATTTCATGATTTGATTTGAATACACAAAAAGGTAGAAAAGTTGACATTTTTCAAGGCATTAAAGGGTGCCCTAAAGGGAGATATGTATGTTAAAGTGAGTGTAGGGGAGCCTACACCGCCGGAGAATACAACGGCTTTCATTGTAATGGAGGAGCGAGGTGTCCCGCCATGTCTTTGGTTAAAGAAATGGTGCAAGTTGACAGAGAAAGTGGGAGCTTAGCATTTCCTGAGAATGGAACGTTTAAATTGAGAATTCTAGAGCAGTTGCGGATGGCACTATATGAGTCAAGGCCCCTTCTGAGGCCAGCACAATTTGAGGCATTAGCAATTTGGGAGTTGGGGGCTAGACAACAAAAGCAGATGAAGTTTGAGAAGAGAGTAAGAAAAGTAGAGAAGTCATTAGCAGAGGCGGTATGGGATTGGGAGCAGAAGAAATGGAGAGCAGTGACATTGCAGGATGTTAAATTGTATCCTGCTGTTACCCAGGAGGATGAGGCAGAAGGAAAGAAAGCGACTAAGAAAAGTGATAAGAGTTTAAAGGAGAAAAAAGGGCTTCCATAGTGGAAGAAGAATCAGATGATGAGGACCTTATTACGCAGATATTGAGAGAGCGACCCCCACTCTATGCGGTGCATGAGGGAGGTCCTAATACTAGTGCTGATCAAACAGCCCCGGCACAGGTATTGGGGATAGTGGGTCCGGTACAGGTTAATGATGGCAAGGTACAAGGTGTTGTGCAGAGTAGTCCTAATGTGTTGACTACTGCAGTGGCTCAGGCACAGATGCATCCACCACCGGTACAGAGAATTTATCCTTATATGCCAATTCTAGAGACAACCTCAAATTTAGTGGTACCTACGGAGTAAGTAGTTTCAAGACCACTGTTGGTTCAGACTGAGCCAACTCCAATTTTGTTGCCCCAAGTGTCGCCACAGGGGATGCTGAGGTTTACGCCAATGACAGGGACGCAATCAGATTTGACTCTGATAATGAATCAGAGCATGGGAGTTACTCTTCCATGGAGTGCAGGTGCTAGAGCGACCCCAGATGCAATATTGCTGCCAATTACTGTTGGTCCAGCTGTGCCATTATTTGTGCAGAAGAAGCCAAGCATGAGTGAGCAGGGAGAGATGTCCCAGAGTTAAGTGAGGAAGGGATCAAATGAACCAGTACAGGTAGTCCCTACCATGGGTTAGACCTTTGATGGATCGAGGTCATTACTGGATCTCAGTCAACTCGTTGCACTTCCCGATACTGTAAATGGACCTAGTGGAGGTCAGAGCTTGAAATTACTGATACCGCAGACTTCAAATGCAGTAGTACAACAGGTGTCACCAATGAACGCGAATAACATTTCATTACAAGGGTTGACAGCTCAGCAATTGACTGAATGGTTGGACAATTTGAGCACCCCACAGAATGCCTCCAAGGGTGAGGCGCAGATCAATTGTGTCAGATTGAGCATGGAAGCGGGTGAACTGGTTGAAGGAACAATGGGGTGAATAGGCTAGAGTCCTACACAGAAGCAGAGCTGAGATATTTGAGTCTGAAAATCACAAGAGAGGTGGGCAAGATACACCAGAGATTAGCAGAGCTGGCGGTGTAGCATGGCATAGAAATTGAGAAAACGAAGCATTTGAAGAGAAGTTACAGGTTAGATTTTGAGGCAAAGGATTTTGAACACATGAGGTCAGCTGAAATGAAGGTGCACCTTAAAGAACTATTGCAGAGTGCTCATGTTTGGGGAGCCTTGGAGAAATGGGAAGGCAGATGGGTAAAGAAAAGAGATAAAAGGAAACAAGATTCTGCTGCAGTGTCTGAAAATGTACAACAGGGCAAGGATTCAGTAATGATTTTACCAATGAGAGAAATCCCAGGGGAGCATTTTGTTCATGTCCTGTGGCATAGGAGTGATATTTTGTCCTTCACAAATAATTATCCAAAACTGAGAGAGAAGCCAGTTGAATGA
This sequence comes from Pleurodeles waltl, assembly GCF_031143425.1. NCBI lineage: Eukaryota > Metazoa > Chordata > Amphibia > Caudata > Salamandridae > Pleurodeles > Pleurodeles waltl. The sequence continues at coordinate 458,728,545 of NC_090450.1, forward strand.
TATCAGCAGGCAGATAGGTTTGTGAAACTCTAGAAATGTCTGTGGGAAGACATGAATACCTTACTGGAAATAATGGTTCCAGCTGATTTATGGGTCGAATGAAAGAGAGGAGTTGATTGCCCAACAAGTGAGCCAGAGAGAGATAAGAGTACAGGTGGACCTTCTCCTGAAGTAATGAAACATTATTATAAGGTGATCGAGTTCTGGAAAATGAGGATTTTGCCCAAGAATATTGTTTGGCAAAGGATTGACAGGACAGTGCAGGAGGTAAAGGAGTCGATACATGTGTACTATGAGAGGTTGTTGAAAGCGTTCAAGGAGTAAAGTGGCAGGGAAGCAATCGAGCGGAAAGACATGTTGCATTTTGTGTTCAGGTTCGTAGAAGGGCTGAGACCTGAAATAGGGAAGATGATTAAGAGTCATTTGATGCGCTGGCAATTGAAGCCGATTGATGAGGTGTTGCAGTATGTGAAACACTGTAGTGATGAGATAGAATTGAAGCAGAAAAAGTTGAAGGGGAAGGCGATGGTGATGTAGATTAAGGCAGCTCAATCAGGAATGCAGGGAACGTTTGTGCAACAGATAACGTAGCAGCAGGGAACTATCATGTTCCAGCCTCAAATGAGAGGTAGAGGTCGGGGAGTCAATATGAATCGTGGTCCGGATTTGAATACTATTGTAGTGCAGAATAATGTGCAGGGTATGAAAAAGATGTTGCAATGTCACATTTGCCGAGCCGTGGGGCACTGGAAGCGGGAGTGTCCAATGATGGTGCAGGAAGGTGTTGTTCAGCAAAAGAACAATGTCAATACATTCCAAAATATGAGAGGACCAAGGTTTAATCCACATTTGCAGAATAATATGAATCAGATGCTGAATTTCCAACCCATGCAGCAGGTGCAAATGCCCTGCGCACAATTGACACAGGTACAACCAATGCAGCAGAAGGTTCCTTTGGTACCTAGACAGCAAATGCAGATACCTCAAGCCTAGATGCAGCAGCAACAAATGATGCTTATTTAACAGGTTACAAGTCAGAGACAAGAAAGAAGTAGTATCACAGTACACCAATTTCCTTTACACAGTGAGAATGAAATAATAATGACTAGATGAATGATAGTTCGAATGAGGAGCCATGTGTGCTTGCGGCTTCCCTAGAGGTGGATCAGAGAGGACCCTATGTGAGAGGAAAGGTAATGGGTCACAAAGTCTCATTCTTGGTGGACACAGGAGCTACACGCTCCACAGTTAGAAGTGCAGAGGTCCCGAATTTTCCCCTTTCAGGAAAGACAGTTCAAGTCGTGGGGGTAGCGAATCAGTATTTGACGAACCTGATTACAGATCCAGTACAAGTTGAAATTGGTAATTTTCAGGGACTGCATAAGTTTGTAGTCTGTGACTCGAGTCCAGTATCCCTATTTAGAAGGGACTTGTTGTGTAAAACCAGGTGCCTGATTACTTGTTCGACTGGTGGAATTGAGAACCAGACAAATAGTGATGATGAGGAAAACCCCAGCTCTAGAAACTGAGTGTGAAACTACAAATGAGGAGTATCCCTTGATTGAGTTTTTCTCAATGTTCACAGTGAGAGGTTCATTCTGACCTGCAGGGAAAAGTTCAAGAAAAAGTTTGGGATTTGACAGGAAAGGAAGTAGGTTTGATCAAAGGAGTGGAGCCGATTAAGGTTACATTGAAGCCAAATGCAGTGTGTCCGCAGCTTCCACAGTACAACATGACACAAGATGTCCTGATGAAAGTGGCTAAGATAATTGCTGATTTTGTGAAGCAGGGCGTGTTCAAAGGAGTGTTGAACAGCCCATGTAATTCATCGATAATAGGTTTGAAGAAGCCATGTGGAAAGGTCTGAATTGTCCAGATTTGAGAAAAACAAATGACATTGTGGTTAAGTGTTGTCCCATAGTGCCAAACCCAGCCGTCATAATGTTCCAGATTCCGTGTGATGCAGAATGGTTCACAGTGGTTGACCTGTCACAAGCATTCTTTTCTGTGCCTCTACATGAGGATAGTCAGTTTCTCTTTAGTTTCAAATTTTTAGATCGTATCTACTGTTGGTGTAGACTTCCTTAAGGGTACATGGAGTCACCATCCTTGTTTAATCAAATCTTGAAAAAGAATTTGGAGTCATTAGAGTTACCTTTTCAATTGACTCTGGTGCAGTACATTGATGATTAGTTGATTACATCCAAGACAAGGGAAGTATGACTCAATTGCCTTGTTGAATCATGTGGGAATGTTTGGTCATAAAGTGTCAGCACTGAAGTTGCAGTACTGTCAGAAGGTAGTGAAGTATTTGGGACACCAAATCGAGAAAGGGTCGGGGAAAATATCCAGCGAAAGGATCACAATGATGTTGCAGATGAGTCCCCAACTTCACAGAGAGATATCAGGATGTTTCTAGGCATGGTGGGCTATTGTCGTCAATGGATCCCGAGTTTTGCAGGTAGTACTACACCAAGAACAAATGGAAGCGTTCACTGAGTTGAGAAAGAGTGTGTGCAGGGCTCCAGCATTGGATATGCCTGATCACACTAAACCATTCACATTGTTTTGTCATGAGCGTGATGCATGGTCATTGTCTGTCATAACTCAGGTCCATGGAGGTGCTCATCGCCCATTAGCATATTCTTCATCTACCTTGGACCCAGTTCCAGCAGCCTTACCGGGTTGTTTGCAAGCAGTTGGTCAGAGCCTTTCACAATGTGAAGAGGTAGTGATGGGATATCCCCTGACTGAAATGGTCCCACACTCGATTGAGTTTTTACTGACAAGGACAAAAATACAATACTTGACTGGTGCCAGATTTACAAGATATGAGAACGGTATCCTAGGTGCTCCTAATGTGACACTGAAAAGATGTACAGTGCTGAACTGGGCAACTTTTCTTCCGTGTGATACTACTGAAATTGAACAAGAGGAGGATGTTGAACATGATTGTCTTGAAGTAACTGATCTATGCATGAAACCAAGACCTGACATTAGAGATACCCGATTAGAAGAACATGACCAAATTGTTTTTGTTGATGGTTCTTGCCTGAGAGATGGCACAGGGACACTGAAAGCAGGATATGCAGTGTGCACGATTACAGGTACCTTAGAAGCTTCCTGGCTTCGACGAGTGTATTCTGCTTAAGTAGCAGAATTGGTTGCTCTTTCTGGGCATGCCATGTTTCTGCTCGATTGAGAGTTACTATCTATAGAGATAGCCAGTACGGATTTGGAATAGTTTATGATTTTTGTAAATTATGGTCGCAGAGAGGTTTTCTAACCTCTACTGGTTCACCAGTGAGAAATGGTGAAAGAATAAAAGAATTGTTGTATGCGATACAATTGCCTGAAGAAATTGCTGTGGTGAAATGCAGTGCACATCAAAAATCACAAGACTAGGTGTCACTGGGGAATGGATATGCGGATGAAGTCGCAAGGTTTTTGCACATTGTACTGTATATCGTTCAAAAACAAGTGGGAATTGTTATCTGAAGAAGATACTACATGTACATGTTTTGCATTAAGAGTGATTGACACATTAGAAGAATTAAAAACTTTGCAGAGCAATGTGGATAAAGAGAGAAACGAACATGGAGCAAAATTAAATGTGTTCAAAGACAAGATGAATTGTGGGTATCTGAGGAGGGTCAGATGGTTTTGCCAAATAGCTTGCTGTCCCAGATGGCGATGTACTATCAAGGTCAGGCACACATTGGGAGGGATGCCATGGTTCGTTTGTTCAAAATTGATTTGTTAACCCCAAATTTAGACAAGCAGCTGAAGCAGTTTGTCAGCAACTAAATGCAGGGAAAGGGAACGTGGTGAATTTGAGCCACATTGGAGGAGCAGGAGGTCCATTCAGCAGAATGCAATTGGATTTCATTGAGATGCCTGTGTGTGGAGGTTTGAAATATGTGTTGGTGATTGTGTGCATCTTTAGTCATTGGATTGAAGCATACCCTACTTGGAGAAATGATAGCTTCACTGTAGCGAAACTGTTGCTTAGGAAATTAACACCACATTTCGGATTTCTGATCTCTTTAGAATCAGATAGTGGAACACACTTCAATAATGAGGTGATTAACCTGTTGTGTGCAGCATTGAACATCGGGCAAAAGTTGTTATGTAGTTATCGCCCTGGAGCCTCAGGACTAGTGGAGCAGATGAATGGTACCTTGAAATCAAGAATTGCACTGATGTGTGCAGCCACAAATTTGAACTGGCCTGATGCACTGCCTTTGATGTTAATGTTAATGTCAATGAGAAATACACCTGACAGGAAAACAGGATTGTCACCCCATGAGCAGAGCAATGAGGTTGCCAGCAGTTCCAGCCAATGCACTTGTCAACATAAAAGACGATATGGTGTTGGATTACTGCAAGGGTCTGGCTGAAGTGGTTCACTCCACGATCCAGGGCACAACCTGAGAGCCGGTGACTGGGTTGTTGTCCGCAAGCACGTGCACAAGACGTGTTTGGAGCATCGTTGGAGGGGACCATACCATGTGGTTCTAATGACTACGACAGCTGTGAAGTGTAATGGGATTCCGAACTGGATTCATGCAAGTCACACAAAAAAAGTGGCTTGTCCACTGGATCATGAAGAAGCGTTGCTGAGAGTACCAACAACTGTGAGACAAATTACAGCACCGGACCTGCAAAAGGAGCAAGGAGGGACTGAAGCTGAACCTGAACTCACTGAGGACGGTTTCATCACTCCTGTGAGAGATGAGGATGAAGACCTCCAGGAGAGTGCTGGGGATCCTATCTCGACTGATGGAGCAGGAGAGCCCAGTACAAAGAGGGTTGTCTCAGAAGCAGATGATTCTGAGAGGCAGACAGAGCAAGTGCCAGACCAAGAAGGGAAGGTAGATGAGCTGGATCAAAGTCAAAATGATCCGACTCATCCTGAACCTATTGCAGGTCTGTCAAGAGAAAGCACCAAAGAGAAGGTAAAAGATTCAAGTTCGATCCTGAAGAGAATACTGACAGAAGGTTCAAGAAAAGGAGACAAGTGGCCTGGATCACAAGTGGAGAAAAGGAAGGAAGTGGTTGTCGATCAAACAAAAGAGGACGAACAAAGCGAAGGAGAGCTAAATGGTGATCGAAAGTTGAAGAGAAAGAGAATAGCAAGTCGAAGATATTCAGGTCCTGAATGGGCATATGCAACTACCAACGAATGGCAGCAAGAGTTTATGTCTTTTTGTTTTGATAGGGAAGTTCTGAGTCAATATTTTGAGGTGACCTGAAAACGATTGAGGAGCTGAACTGTTGAAACAATCTAAGAAATATTTTTTGAGAAAGAGACTGTTGAAAGCAACTGGAAAATACATTGATAACCTGATTTGACTTGTTCCTGGAGGTGAAACTGAACTGCTGAATAGAAGAGTTGTCTATTTTTTATTTTTGCTGCATGTTTTCTGAGTCACTTCTGCTTTCTGATTCTTTACAGATTATGGCTAATTTTGATAAACAGGTTAGAGATGCTAAGCGCTGTAATACATGAGCATTGGGTTGGCAATTATGTGTGGGATTCTGTTTATAGTATTGATTGTGGATATGTCTGTTCTTGATGCGAGAGGAGTCAACCATACTTCTGCTTCTAAGAATACTACACTAACAACTTTAGAGAGGTTTAAGCTAGATGAGTATTTGCTTGATAATACTAACGCTCAAGGAACTTTCTTCTAATGTTTTCTATCGCTTATTGAGTGAGTATGTTGAAACGATGGATGTGAGGGATTGTCTTGTATGTATGCACATTCCTTCACTAGTCGAGGAAGGAGTCACGTACCATAGTCTTCCACTAACGTACAGCATAAGTTGGAGTCTACTACTAACAAGGGTTTATAACCAGGAGTACATTAAGTATTTTAACTCTAATTATGATGTAGTGTTTTTGTTTGTGCCTGTCATTAGGTATCTGAGTAGAGTAGCTAAGGATAATGAAATAGTACTGGTTAGAGGATTCTTAGAGCCTACACTAACGTTTGGCACAGCTTATGCGCATGCAAACAGCCTCACATGCTTGCACCCTTAGAAAAAAGCTTCTTAGATCATACCGATGACAGGAGAAAGGCGCTTAAGGGGAAATTTGAAAAAGGTTTAGAGAAAAGGACTTACAAGCATGATTATGCTTACAATGCAATTAAAACACAAAGGAAATTAGCTTTAGATGCATTACACATAGGGAAGCTTTGTATATATAGGCCAAAGTCGCACACCGACAATTTGTTTGTGGGCACAAGTGAATGTAGGCATATGTTCTTGTTTCAGAGTAAATTTACTTTTATGTTGAATGGTCAGGACCCTGTGATTCTGGGGATTTATTACATTTGTGGACTAAGGGCCAGATGTAGCAAAAAAAACATTTTGCGACTCGCAATTTGCAACTCGCAAAATGTTATGCAGAAAGGTGTCTCAGACACCTTCTGCGACTAGCTATGGGGTCATAAAGACCCACCTCATGAATAATAATAAGGTCGGTCGCAGTTTGCGATCCCTTAGCGAGTCCATGCACTCACAGGGATGGTGGCCTGCTGGAGACAGCAGACCACCATGTCTGTGACTGCTTTTAAATAAAGCAGTTTCTTTTTTTCGTTTTGCAGCCCGTTTTCCTGAAAGGAAACCTAGCTGCAAAATGAAAAACTTCCGAAAGCATTTGCTTTCGTTTTTTTCAGAGTTCTGCTCTGAAAAAATATTTTTTGGGGCATTCACAAAGGGGAAGGGGTCCCATGGGGACCCCTTCCCTTTTGCGAATGTGTTACCGTCCACTGCAAGTGGATGGTAGCTGCGAGTTGGTTTGCGACCGCATTCGCGGTCACAAACCAACTCAGCATGGCGATGCGGTCGCAAATAGGAAGGGAACACCCCTTCCTATTTGCGAGTCGCAGCCTCAAATTGCGAGTCGGTACCGACTCGCAATTTGAGGTTGTGCATCACGTTAAGCCTTTTGCGCGTCGCAAACTGCGTTTTTTGCAGTTTGCGACGCGCAAAAGGCTTCCTACATCTGGCACTAAATGCTTATAACCGTCTTCCAAGAGGATGGTATGGGACATGTTATTTGGGGATAGTATTCCCAAAGATGTATCAAATAGAGGATTTGAAAAAGTTGCCAAAATTGAATGAATTACATCAGAAGAGACAGAAGCAGGAGTCTTCTTCTGCGGTAGTGGGGGATATACTTGGTGCAATGATTCCTTCAGTGAGAGTCATCCTAAACTCAGTCAAGATTCAAAAGTTGTTTTCTATTGTGAATAACATGCTGACACATTTTACAGGGGCAATACTCCTGATAGATACTGAATTGGCTGTGGATAGAGCTATGACTCTTCAAAATCGTCTTGCTTTAGACCTTCTTTTAGCAAAGGATGGCGGAGTCTGTAAAATGATTAACTCTAGGCATTGTTGTTCGGATATCCCTAACAATAGTAAAGAGATAAGAGACTTACTTACTAACCTGACTAACGCAAGTAGTGATTTGAAGGAATTAAAAGAACAAGGTATTTGGGAAAAGATTGACAAAGGGTTTCTTTCAGTGGGAAATTGGCTTAGTAGTATTTGGAATGGGGTATTATTGAAAATTATACAGGGAATACTAATTGTAATAGGTTGCTTATTAGGAATATTGGGGCTATGTAAATTGTGGAAAAGAATTAAATTGAAAAGGTCTAAAAATTAACAGAGGAGGGAAGAAAGAAATAGGGAAAGAATTTATAGGGAAAACTCAAGGAAGAGACAAAATGTAGAAGAGATAGAATTGTAAAACTTTTGGTGAAAGAAAGTAGAGTGATGACATATTTAGTCATCAGAGGAGGGATTGCTAATGCAAATGTCTTAATTAGAAATTTATTAATGAATGTCTACGTATTTTGAATGATGAAATCCGTAGAAAATAAAATAATGTAGAAAAATGAATGTGCACGTTTGAATTTTGACCTCAGAGAATGGTCACCAGTGTTCACGAAAAGTACTAAATGAATGATTAACACTTAAGAAATATTGATGAAGTATTAGATTAATGTTGTAATATGTCATACAAAAGGATATAAATTGTGCTGTACCTTATTAATTTTAGGCCTTAACTTAACAAGTGTCTTGGCCTATTTTTGACAGGCCTCATTGCAAAAGCTGTATTTCTTAACGTTTAATGGAAAATGCTGACAGAATGAACTAACCATGAATTGCTCATTGTTTTAATAAAATACTTAGACAAAGCTTTCTATAAGAACCGACGGACAGGAGATGATGTCTCTAGATTTTTATCGAAAAGTGTGTAATGTGTATGAGATGTACTTTTCCAGGACGCGGACAATGAAGACACTGACTGGAGAAGAAGATACAACAATTTTGATACCTGACGAGCCGGATGATGAAAACATCGTAAAGCTGACCAATCAACAATGTGTGAAATTTTAGAATTCATAGATTTGGTACATGGACGCTATTGGGTAGAGTAATAACGTACGATTAATTGACCAATTGGAAATTGGGGGATAGTTTGGGTGACTTTGATATAACAACGTGACGGGGGAAAAGACATCAGATGATGATGATGATGTTAGGAGATAGATTGCGAGAATCGAGATGTAGAGTAAAGGTGGGAGAAGAAGAAATTTGAGAATCTGTCATTGGGCTCATACTCTCCGACTGAGAGCCTGATGTGTTGCTGATCGACTGATGACCTGGAGACGAAGACTGATTCTGTTTTGCTGACCCATATCGAGGATAGGTTGATATGACAATATGACTGAAATGTATTTTTGTGCCTTTCCTTTCTAGGTACCAACTGCACTGTTTAATTAAGTCTTTTTTAGCTAGATGTTTTCTAAATTCTTGTTTCTAAACTGTTTTGCATGATGCCCCACAAGATGATGGTAACCTGGGTTTAAATGAGGTTTTCCTTACATGACGTTTGACTGATTACAGAGACAATGGTTGATGGACTGTTTTGCTGAACTTTATGGACAGAATTATTGAAGTTGATTCTTTTATTAATCTGTGCTAGCGCTCTAGAGTGTACCATGGTGCACACTTTGATTAGATTATGTTTTTGGCATCTGAATCAGAAAGGTTTGTCGCCCTATACACGTCACCTTGTAAGTTTTCTTATTAAGGAACGAAGCGCTAACAGCAGCTTTAAGGGCCATATGTACAAACACTTTTTCCCATAGACACAGAATGGGTAAAAACCTTTGCTACATCTGGCCCTAAGTCCCTTTGCTTGCCAACCTAAATGAAAATGTACTTCACTGTGAATCGTGTCCCTCAAAGGTGATGTGGAGATGTTGAACATGATTGGACACTTGGAAGGAGTTATTTGTCTCCGGGACTAAATATAAGCCAGCCCCTTCAGCATATGCAGTGTTGACTCGTGACATTTAGAATTTGTGTCTTTTTCTACTTGCAGAAGAGCGGCTAGTCCCAAGAACAGTGCGATACTCTTTGCCTTATCAAGCATCCTGAGAGTTGTTAGTTGGATGCAGCCCCTGCCCCCTGGGGATATTAAATGCAGGTGTCATCTTCTCAGATGTGAAGACCGATCTTCAAAACAACATCTACACTCACCAGTGGCGTAGCGTAGGGGGTTCAGGGGGGGCCGGCCGCACCGGGCGCAACATCTTGGAAGAGACTAAATCCACGGGTTAGGGGGCACAAATTACTTGCCTTGCCCCGGGTTAGGGGACGCAAATTACTTGCCTTGCCCCGGGTGCTGACAACCCACGCTACGCCACTGACACTTACCCAGAATTTTGCTGGTAGAATGCTACATGACAAACATTCTGCCTTTGGATTTCCCTTTCTTAAACACTCCCAAACGCATCTGTCCTGTATTTCAGGAAAGCGCTCAGAAAATCCCCTTTTTCTGAAATAGAAAATATACCTCCTATGTATAATGTACCTTTCTCTTAAAATGCTCAAGCGGTAAATAACCTCAAATAGTGCTGTGCAAAGCTGTAAAGCCAAATATTTTGTTTTACATTTTTGTGGTTTTTTTTAGAGAAAATTGTCTTCTTTGTCAATTTCACTGTCCCCGAGGGCCGCAAACTGCCGCGAAGATGTTTTCGAGCATTCACCTACTCATTCCTAGCCTCCCCGTGCAGGAATTTCACAGGAATAGATGGTGTGCACTGCATCCCTCTCGCTAGAAGTTCCACCCCTTACAAACGAAGTTCTGGCAACCGCGGTTAGGTAGTGTGTGCGTATTTAAGTGTTTCTCTTCTGCCCTCAGGGCGCAAGACATCCTGAAGGTTGACTGCTCCCACTAAAGAGACAATTCTTTCTGGCCAGATGTATTACTTTGCTTCCACTAACCGGACTGCTTTTCGTTGTCCTGAGTGGATATGGGATGGAGTTTTACTTTTGCTTCGTGGTGTAAAAAAATTTGCTGTCAGATGTCATTATGGTAGCTTCCTAATGTTTGGAAGTTCCCAAAGTTTCCATACACATGCATATTTAGATAGCTAGAGAGGCTTGTTCTATTTAGCACTTTCATTTTTCGTGAACAAGGTGATGGACAAGGGAAGTAAGCTGTGCTCTAAAATAAGTTAGTAAGGGTGAGGTTGTTTAATTTCTACAAGGAGTGGATTACTTAATTTCCGAGCAGTGTTTCTAGTTTTTTTTTTACCACATTCTTTATTTTCTTATGGTTTCTATTACATTCCAAACGATAATTGCTCAGGTGGAATAATTGGTCCTCCCAGTCATTACACAACGGCAATTCTAGCCACAATTGACATCTCCTTAATCAAGAGGTGCAGTCAGTTCCTGTGTGATCCCCACCTCCTGTGCACTGCCTTGAGCAACTGTGTTGCTTAGCTGTTATCTTAATACTCTCGGATCTGTAGCATACTTGTTGCAATGATATGGCCACCTCGAGCCATCTTTTGAGAGCAAGACATCCATCTTCAGGGTATCTTTGATGGAAAACTGAAACATTGCTGTTGTGACAGAAAAGTCTCTTGCTTTGTGACGGATGTGCACGCCTGTCCTGAGTGCCCCAGCTGCAATGATATTTGGATTTTTTTCATTGGCAAACACGGATCCTACATGTGTGCCATGACCTATGCCTGTCTCATGGTAACACAGTCTGTTTAGACTACAAGAGAACCCTTGTGAAGGTAGAGGGCTACTTTCCTAACCTGGAGTTAAGGGACACGAGTACGGTGGTGGCAGCATAAGCCTTTTGTGCTCAATAGATTCAACAATGTGAATAGGCTTTTTACCTGTGTCCAATAATTGGGTCTACTGACCCACTTGTCTAAAGTTCCATGGCTGTGTACTTAACTCACCCTTTTGGCTTGCATGGATTGTGTGCAGGGCCTGATATCGTGTGATACTTGTGTATATGTGCTGGGACAGTGCATGATACTTGCAGATGTGTCCTAGGTTGTTTGTGTACTTGTGAATGGCACATAACATTGGAGGTATGTGGGTTTCATGTTAGAAATACAGGATTTGCAATGGCTGGGGAGGTAAAGACTGCACGCCCTAGACAGGAGATGTGTATTGCTAACATTCCAAGGGCTGGTGTTGGACACACGCACTGAAGGGAGGGCAGCAGAGTATCCTCTGTGCACATCATGACCCCTTTTCATTCCAGGAATAGTTACGGGTCATTGTCTGGGAGATGGTGGCATTAATAAAGCTGACACTAATAGGAAATCTTATAGAAAGAAAGGCTTAGGGCCAGATGTATCAAAGGGGTTTACCCATTCTGTGCCTATGGGAAAATGTGTTCATACATATGGCCCTTAGTCCTTTGAACCTAAATGTGGCATATGCCACAGAAGAATGCTGACAGCCATTTGTGATCCCTGGGAAGTCCCTTGGCCTGTGTCTTGAGTCACTCAGAATTGGAGCCACTCCTGCTGAGGCAGACTATCCCAATGACAAAGGGAAGTGCAGAGGACCGAGCTCTACAAAGAAGCTGAGAATACAACATCAATTTTAAATAGCCTACACTAAATTACACATGTTTTGGGATTTGTATAATAAAGGTGGGAGCCTGTGTCCCATACTTTGTAGAACAGTACTGTCTCATTAGGAAAGGATAGTTTTCCAAGCATTATATGTTGCTGGAACCAGGACTGGAAACCAAGGTTTGCCAGTCTCCCATCTGGGCCCGGGGCCATCACCCAAGAGACAGGAACACTTGCCTTGTGTCTCGAGCACCAGTAGTCTGTCAGTCTGGCAAGATCAACAGCCTCTGTGAGGAGGAGAGCACTTAGAAGGCTGTCTGCCCGCCCGCCAAAATCAGTGTATCCTGTTAGGAGGAGGAGGAGAGAGACTTGTGGGAGTGGGGACCAGTGAGGATCGTGGTGAGTGGATCCTCGTGAGAAGAACATGCGGTGTCCAGTCCAGTCGGGGCATGTGTTGTGAGAGAACCATCCGCTCTGTGGCAGAAGTTGGAAAAAAGCAGATTTGGGCTGCTTTTGTTCCGGTTAATGGAGAACCTGGCCTGGCAGTTCGGGCAGGACTGTTCCTAATGGAACTTCTGGAGGATTACCTGCAGTCCATGGAGGGACTCAGAAACAAGAACAGAAACTTCCCTGCCAAATGACACTGCTTTATCTGATTACATGGGAGGACCATGAAGAATAAGCTGCAGCACCCAAACACTGCACCATCTGTGACCGCCTTGTAAGTGTAGCTTCCCCTGAACTCAGGAGAATGCGGTTCATGCTGCTCACTTTGGGAACACAGGGAAAGAGGAGCCCCTGCACCTGGACACTTGGGAGACTGCAATTGGGTCAGTCGGGTAAGTCTGAAGGAAGGCTGCAGGCCCTTTGTGAAGAGCTGTAGCTTGCCGATGTTCCACCTACGACTTGACTTTTTATGGCCATAGCCAGATATTGATGCCCACATAAGTGTAGCCCGCACCTGGAGTCACCTCCTGAATTATTCGCAAAGAGTCAAAGTCAAAAGAAGAGGAGAGAAGAAGGGACCAGCATTGGTGAATACAGCCCATTTCAGCACTAAATGCAAAAAGAAAAGATAATGGACGGAATGCAGAGCAATAAAGCATTCACCCCAGTCACAAAGATCTGGGTTTAATCCCTCGCTTTTTTGCTCACCACGCCACCCCAGTTTGTACCCAGCCATATGCAAATCAGTCTTGACCGTGTTCCTCATGGAAACAGTCCAGCCTGAAACTGCCAAGCCAGGTCCTCCCTGTACCAGAAACAAGCATCCTAGGATCGATTTCAGGGTATCACCCTTCTTCAGCTAGGCTAGCTTGAATCCAGTGGCACAGTGAGCACGGAACCCACATCTGGGCATACCCTTCCCACTTGGGGCAACAAATGCAAAAAGAACAGATGATGGACGGAATACAGAGCAAATCAAACGTTCACCCCCAGTCACAAAGATCTGGGTTTAATCCATTGTTTTTTTGCTCACCACGCCACCCCAGTTTGGACCCAGCCATATGGAAATCAGTCTTGACTATGTTCCTCATGGGAACAGTCCAGCCCGAACTGCCAAGCCAGGTCCTCCCTGGACCAGAAACAAGCATCCTAGAACTGGTTTCAGGGTATCACCCTTCATCAGCTAGGCTAGCTTGAATCCAGTGGCCCAGTGAGCACGGAACCCACGTCTGGGTATACCCTTCCCACTTGGGGCAACAAATGCAAAAAGAACAGATGATGGATGGAATGCAGAGCAAATCAAACATTCACCCCAAGTCACAAAGATCTGAGTTTAATCCATTGTTTTTTTGCTTAACACGCCACACCAGTTTGGACCCAGCAATATGCAAATCAGTCTTGATCCTGTTCCTCATGGGAACAGTCCAGCCCAAACTGCCAAGCCAGGTCCTCCCAGGACCAGAAACAAGCATCCTAGGACCAGTTTCAGGGTATCACCCTTCATCAGCTAGGCTAGCTTGAATCCAGTGTCACAGTGAGCACGGGACCCACGTCTGGGCATACCCTTCCCACTTGGGGCAACAAATGCAAAAAGAACAGATGATGGACGGAATGCAGAGCAAATCAAACATTCACCCCCAATCACAAAGATCTGGGTTTAATCCATTGTTGTTTTGCTCACCACGCCACCCCAGTTTGTACCCAGCCATATGCAAATCAGTCTTGACCCTGTTCCTCATGGGAACAGTGAAGCCCGAACTGCCAAGCCAGGTCCTCCCTGGACCAGAAACAAGCATCCTAGGACCGGTTTCAGGGTATCACCCTTCATCAGCCTGGCTAGCTTGAATCCAGTGGCACAGTGAGCATGGGACCCACGTCTGGGCATAACCTTCCCACTTGGGGCAACAAATGCAAAAAGAACAGATGATGGACGGAATGCAGAGCAAATCAAACATTCACCCCCAGTCACAAAGATCTGGGTTTAATCCCTCATTTTTTTGCTCACCACGCCACCCCAATTTGGACCCAGCCATATGCAAATCAGTCTTGACCCTGTTCCTCATGGGAACAGTCCAGACCGAACTGCCAAGCCAGGTCCTCCCTCGACCAGAAACAAGCGTCCAAGGACCGGTTTCAGGGTATCACCCTTCATCAGCTAAGCTAGCTTGAATCCAGTGTCACAGTGAGCACGGGACCCACGTCCGGGCATACCCTTCCTACTTGGGGCAACAAAAGCAAAAAGAGCAGATGCTGGACAGAATGCAGAGCAAATCAAACATTCACCCCCAGTCACAAAGATCTGGGTTTAATCCATTGTTTTTTTGCTCACCATGCCACTCTAGTTTTGGAATTTAGATTTTTTGTGATTCACTATTAGAAATTCGAAAACTGCAATGTACTGCAGTGTTTTTAACATAGTTGGTGATTCACAGTGGGTCTCAAACTGACCTGCCTCATCAATATTCATGAGGCAGGTCACAATTTCCAACGCATTGTGAATGGCTACATTCACAGTGATGATGGCCTGCTGGGGTCAGCAGATCACCATGTCAGACTGCTTTTTCAATAAAGCATTATGTTTTGTAATGCAGCCCATTTTCCTTAAAGGATAAGGGATGCATCACAAAAAGAAAACTGAAAAGTTTTCTTTTCATTTTGTAAGAGTGGGACAATTGCCTGCTCTGAAAATATGATTACACTCTCATTCGCAAAGGGTAAGGGGTCCCTTAGCACCCCTTTCCGTTTGTGAATGGGTTAACACCAACTTGAAGTTGGTGGTAACTGCAAATGTTTTGCAACCGCATTCACAATCACAATACATTCCTACATCGCAGTGTGACTCACTATTAGGAATGGACACCCTTGGCACACCCTACCAAATTGCAACCCCTATTTTGCGAGTCAGTAATATGTTACTGACTCACGAAATAGGGTTGGTACATGCCAAAAAGCATTTTATAGGTCGCAAACGGCCACATAGGCACAGTCCATTCTCACCAACAAAGGTATATTCCACTCTTGGGGTATTATGATTATTCCTTATAAGAAGTCGGGCTACACTGTGCTGTTATCTGAATCCCAAAGCCCAATGGTTCCAATAGGATCAAAGCTGTTTTCGATTCTGAGAGGTGCTCAGGGCAGTCCAGTTACCATCAATGGCACTAGTAGCACAGCTGCCGGCTGCCAGCGGGGGATCAATTGGGATTGGCTGAGTTCTGCTCTTCTGCATGGCTAACCCCAATAACCCCTGTGGGTGGGGCCCTTAGTGCCAATGTTTGAACGATTGTCCTTATGCTTGTGGAACATTAATGGGGTTGCTCATAAGTTTGATTTGCTTGATTTAACATCCTTTACAAACAGTTATGATGCAGTCACCCTTCAGGAAACATGGGCTGAGATCAGCTGCCTGCTGTCGGGGTATTTAGAAATATGGACACCTGCTTATAGAAGGAGCAAGAATGGCCATGCTAAGGGTGGTTTGGCCACTTATGTCACTGTCAAATGAAAAGGGTGTATTTCACCACTGGCTTGGGACGACAATTGGATCCAGAGGACTGTGATTAGGAACTGGAGCTCACAGCAAACTCTCACAGTGATTAATGTCTACATCATTCCTGGAACAAAGGAAAAAAGGGGGAGGCTGTCCCAACTAATGCAGATTTCGAATGATCTAGCTGGGGAATAGCCACGTGAGGATTACCTTATAGCTGGGGATTTTAATACAAATTTGTTTCAGGGCACTGCAGAGGCTCTTGAAGGCTCTGATCTTTGTAATCGTCAGTTAGTTCCTGAACAACTGAGGCCCCAGGGTTGCCCGCACTGTCTGTTGGGAGAGTGCGTAGTAATGCATTTAAATAGTTTGGGTTTCAAAGTTCTGAATGGCCATTCGTGCGATTGCGCTCCTCCTTGTTTGGATGAGATCGGACGGACGATCCTATTCTCATTTGGACTATACTTTTGTAGCATGGAATTGTTTCCCCTTATTGAGAGGTTTTTGTTTTCCAACCTGAGCAAGAGAGATCACCGTCTACAAATTGTGACTATAAAATCTAGTTTTCATTTCCATTATGTTATGTGGGCAGTAGGTGGGGGCGTTTGCTCTGAGTCACTAAAACATATAAAACGGAACCCTTCTATTAGTGGTACAGTAATGGCTGAATGTGTTAATTTCCTTGGTTCTGAAGGATCTGGTTGTACGTCCCCAATTAAGTTATGGGATACATTTTCTTCCTTCTTATCAAGGTTTCATCAACCTGCTCATAACTGCACCTCACTTGTTGCAATGATATGGCCACCTCGAGCCATCTTTTGAGAGCAAGACATCAATCTTCCCTTTGCTATTTCTAGGGAAACTCTGAGTTTAAAGAAAGCGCATAACAGATTAGCAAGGGCAATTAGGAAGAGCCCTGACTCTGAGAGTCGACTAATTTGATATAAGGAACTAAGGAAAGACTATAGGAAGGCTATCTATGATGACCATCAGAGACATTTTAATCAGTTTTGGGCTCATAAGTGGGAGTAAGGATCCAAATTCTAAAAAATGTTGGTCCCTCATTAACAATTTAACAAATAATCAAAGGGGTCTTGGTACTGTTAATATCTCAGAAGGGGTTTGGATGATCTACTTGATTAGACATTTCTCTGCATGTGAGCATGATGGGAAATTGTTGAGTGAGGGGGCTTACTGCGCCACAGGTGTCCCTGTCAAGCCTTATTTTCAGCCTGCAGTGTTTCCCCCTCTTGATGAGAGACCCTTTTACAACCTTGTCTCCTTCGTATAATTTCTAGGGCAAAGCGAGATGGAGGTCCACTTCCCAATGGACTTCCACAGATGCTGTTCAAACAAAACTCGCCCTTTTGGGCAGATCATCTTGCACATCTGTTTGAGTAATGTCTTTTGACTTCAAGAATTCCTGAGTCCTGGTGTGGTGCCATACTTCTTCCGCTATACAAAAGCAGTTCAAGGTCTGATCCAGCTAATTTCAGGATGATAGCCTTTCTTGATAATGAGACCAAGCTTTATGCCAGTGTTCTCTTGCAAGATCTTCGCGCATGGGCTGAATCAAAGGGATTAATCCCTATTGATCAAACGAGGTTCTCCGCAGCTCTACAAACTTATTAGCCCTATCTATTTTGATGGACAGGGCGATCCTATCAGGCTCTATGTTGCATTGCTGTTTTGTAGATATTATGGCATCATTTGATCACATTCCCAGGAGTGCCCTGTGGCTAATTTACAAAACTGGGGATTTCCATCAGTGTTTTTGGGTGCCATTATGGAACTACATACAGATACCTGGGTCCGTATTAAATTAGAAGAGGGTTGTTCCCTTTCTAGGAAAATGTCCACTGGTTGTGGTGTGAAACAGGGTTATGTGCTTGCGCCCCTGCTTTTTAGTCTGTTCATTGCAGATTTGTCATTGGCTCTCGATGTTGTTAATTCTCATCTCCCCAAGATTGGTGGTCTTAGGCTCAGCCACTTGCTCTATGATGATCTGCCAATGTTCAGCTATACCAAGATTGACCTTCAACGACTGCTTAACCAATTTGCATCTTATATGCTTGTGAATCAATTAGAAGTTAACCTGCTCAAAACCAAAGTGGTCTCCTTTGGTAAAAAAAAGCATTTGGGAATTAGTTGGTACTACAAGAGTAGCAAACTTGTTTCAGGCCAGTCTTATAAATATTTAGGGGTACATTTTGACTCTAGGGTTGGTTTTATTAAGCAGACGAAGGAGATTGAACTTAAAGCTGTGGCTCTGCAGGTGGCCTTTTCTAAATTATTTAAAAGTCTAAAGGGGCCAAACCTCAATTCCCTAATGGAAGATATGAGAGCAAAAATCATCCCTTCATTGTTTTATGGTCAGGACTTTTTGCTGGGTAAAGACTTTTGTTTATTAAATAGGCTGGTCAATAAGATCTACAAGAGAGTTTTCCATGTACTGCATCTTGCTTCTCCCGCGCAGGTGCAGTTGGAATTTGGGCTTATGGATCAGCAGGCAGTAGGTGCTGGCTCCCTCTTGAAGCTTTGTCATAAATTACGCCGGGCCAAGAAAGGTAGCTTGGAGGCAGTTATGTGGCTGGAAATTAGTGAGTTGAAAATGAAGCAGTCTCACTATCACTTTCTGGCTGATTGTAAACAGGGAATGAAAGCCGAGGACTTCTGAGCAAGTAACCCCCCTCATTCTCTTTTCAAACTGGGTGTCAAAACGATTACACAGTTACACTTGTACCACTTGGA
Organism: Pleurodeles waltl; assembly: GCF_031143425.1. NCBI lineage: Eukaryota > Metazoa > Chordata > Amphibia > Caudata > Salamandridae > Pleurodeles > Pleurodeles waltl. The sequence continues at coordinate 458,747,160 of NC_090450.1, forward strand.
TCACACCCTCCATGCCAAACACAAGCATGCCTGGTCGGTAATTAATTCATTTAAGCCAGGTACTCCAGCTGGATATCTTTCTTGCTTATACAGTTTTCATCTGAAAGAGGCATTTATCGCCTTAAGGATGGGTGAATTAGGTTTTCTGAAACATCTACCCAAATGACGGTTTACTCCGAAGGAGGGTGTGATGTGTAGGTGTTGTGGCTGTTGGGAAGAAACAACTGAACATGTGGTTTGTTTGTGTCCAACCCTGCTCAAGGAGCGTAGATCTCTGCTTCGGAGTCAGTGGAATGAATTGGGGATCCGCTCCTATCGACAGGCCATTATTATGTCTTTGGATCCTGTGAACTCAATGTTGAATGTTTTATTGGCCAAATTTATGAAAGTTGCTCAGACCAAATTTAGGGGCACTGCGAGCAGTGGATAATTATGTATGAAATTTTCACCCGCTATTGCCACATTTGGGTTTGCATCAACTTTGTCAAGTTGTTGAGCTTCAACTTTGCATCATGGGTTTTGATCCCTGTTGTTAACTAACTTAAGATCATTCAATGCACTTAAGTACTTTAGGGCCTTGACTACTGTGGGCCCCCTGTTTATTATGCATCACAAGGGGTTCTGGTTTGTGGAGGTCCGGTTATATTTTAGTTTCAGGTTATACAATACCATTGTGGGAATGCTTTTAATGAGGTTAGCTTTTGTATATTATTGAGTATTTTAGTATGTATTTACTGTCTGATTCATTGGCTCGTATGTGCAGTTGGGGCTCTTTTTCTTTTTCTTTATTTTTGCAAATGTATTATTTATTTTCTGCTTCAATTGAATAGGATTTTATTATCTGTACAATAAACTATTCATTCATTCAGAGATCAGAAATGCACCATATCTAATAAAATACAGCACACTTCTGCTCCCTCCTTGAGCTGGGACATTGTCGGCTGCCTAGTGCCAACGTATGCATCCTTGCACCGTGGTGCAAGGGTGCCTACATTAAGGGCAGGATTATTTTTGTGCAAGAATGGGCTCCTTGCCCCCACAAAACCAATCATAAGAGGCAATTTTCTCTTTTATGTGTGATTCTGAATGCATCACGCAAATAAAGAGGAAGTAACAAGAAAAACGTTCAAAATCTCTTCTCATTATGCCATGCTTGGGAGGCGCACCGTTGTGAAGCAAGCCCAGGTTTACCGGTTTAGTTAAATCTAGAATTTCATCGAATTCCATGGGTAGAAGCATGAGAACTCCTAAGTTCCATCCATGAAAGGTCTACCACTATGTAATGTAATCCAAAGCAGTACAAGTAGCTGCGCTGCATTACATTTCTTTACAAAGACACAAGGGCGTGTAAATGACCCTTTGCAATGCTTAGTAAACATGACTTACATTGACTTGCATTAACTTGCATGATGTAAGAACAGTCACATTTTGCTTGTGTAATAAATACTGCTTTTATACTAAAATCAGTATTGGATTGACCAATCACAATATTGAGGACACTGCAGGTAACATGAGTTTGAGCCTTCATATGCCTTCCATCTACCCACCCCCAAAAAGGTCTGCAACTGCTTGGCGCACACTACCACTAAGAGTCAAATGGGGAAGGGGTAGTGCTTGGCCCATTTATTCAGAGCCTATAGTAGGAAGGACTCCAGGACACCAGAAGTAAAAGGCCACAACCCCCATAGTTGGGCCAGGTAGCGCCTGCTTGTCCCATGGACCTCTGAAAGGGGTTCTGACACTTGCGTCCGGTAAAGTTTGTTGAAGTCAGGAGATTTAATCTGTTTCATGAAAGTCAAGATTCACAGGTTTAGCCAAGTTTTAACTTTGCTGAGCCCTAGCCTTTTCATAGATATCTTCTTTTCCCTAAAGTTTCTAATTGTGGCATTCCCATAGGTTGTCTATCATGTGTATCATGTCAAACACATATATATATCTTACTGGATATGCAACTGTTAGCACCCAAAACACAAAGCTGGCTAGTTAACACTTCCAACTGTAAGCTGCCAGAAGAACAAGCATTGGTAAATGCATTGGGTTTTGTCTATGGGATTAATCATAAGTTAAGAGGTGTGGGAGCAGTGTATGAGTGCTTTCTGTGCAGGGTGAGTGGTGCATGAATAACGGTTGATAAGTGTTCTTATTGCTTCTAAAACACTTGGACAGTGGGCTGAATTCAGCAATATAAAATGATTGTACACTTGTGTCATCATTTTGTTAGGCAAATCATTACACTCGGGTGATTAGCCGTGCTCTATAAATTCGGGTTGATTGGTTGATTGAGAGGAGAAGCTGAACACAGAGTAAAGTGAATTTTTTTGTATTCCAGTGCAGGATTATTTTGCAGGCCTTATCAGATTATGCTATGAATAAGTTGCATTTAATTTCCCTTAGTTCTTTGTGTTTGTATTTCTATGTTGGGCCCAGGGAAAGGTGTTTTATAATAACTTCGAATAGTATTGTCTGTTACATTTTGTTTGCCTGAAGATCAGTCATGGACCTGTGACAAAAAACTTTTGTCAAAGCTAAAATCCTGTTTTTTGTCTTGCATAAAGTCATCAAAAATCAAAAAATCATGGAAATAAGTCAGAGACTGTCCAATGCGAAATGGGACATTGACTAGCTGAAAATCAAGCCAGACATGATGTGCACATGAACCTTAGTTGTACTATTCAATGTTGGTGTTTCTTCTGCAAAAATAGTCTGGAATGTTTTAGCTACTGCAGTACCATTCACACTTTTCTAATTTGATTACAAGGGAGTTCTCCTTGCACATACTTCATTTACTTTTCTGAGGAAATCCATCTTTCAGTTCCAGCTGTTAAATATGTTGTGACTCTTTTCTTAGGAATACTATTACACAAGTTCTAACAGACATCATGAGCTTACTTTACAAACACAGTAGCACAAATAGAGTGTTTTTTAGGCTTAGAGAATCTTGCATCCAACAACGCACAGTGAAAGGCAAGTACCTTCATTGCAAGGTTTCAAGGACTGTAGAACAGATGATGCATGTGAACATGCACAGGTGTTTCTTTTTAATTTGATCAAATCCAGCATGGGGATGCCTTTTCAGGTTTGAAAAACAATGCTCTTAATCAGTCCATTAACGTGTTCGTGCGGTACAAATACAGCACCTGCATGGTCTCCAAACACATGCAAAGTGTATCCAATAGGTGCGGTTAAGTCACTGTCGATGCTCGCCTTTGCATACTTTGCAGGTAATTTTCAGTTCTTTCAGTCTTGTTTTCAAAGGTGCAGAAAGAAACCAATGAGATTGACATGCATTATTGTGTGAGGCAAAGAAGATACAATGGCCTATAAAAACTGCAGCTCTCCTCCGAAAAAAGATGTCCGAAGGATCAAGGCAGAGCATTGTTTCTGCACATGTACACATTAACAATTCCATATTATGTTCCAAAAAACAAGATTGTCCTTTACTTACTATTTTAATGTAATATTTGGCTAAAAATTCAAACCAATGGCACCCTTCCAGAATCCAGTAGCAGGTTCTCAAAAGCGAGACTTAACTAGCCTCCAGCAGTCAAAAATCTTTAAAAGATCTGAGCTGTGATTCTGCCTCGCTTCTGGCTCTGAGCAACTTTAAACACAGGTGGTAAGCAAAGCATGTAGCAATGCTTGTTTTGCATAACTAACAGGTAGTTGAATAATGAAACATTCGCTCCGGAAGAGACTATAATGGAAGTTATCTCCGCTGTTGCAAGCAGACTGGGTTTACTGGGGAAGTTATATAATCAGACTAAAGAGTGATGATGTTGATTAGAGTTCCGTGGCCAGTGAACGGGGTGAGGCTGAAATAAGACCCATGCAAATGATCTACGGAATTTCTAGCTAACTAGATTGTCCACAAGAACTGACTACATGCTGGTTGTTGTTGTCCTTTATCGTGACTTCATATTTTTGTGAAACATGCTGCTTCTAAATTGAGACGTAAAGTGTGAGTGCAGTATTTTTTTTTTTTTTTTTACCTAAATTAAGATGCAGCTTTAATATTGTGGTTTTGTAAAATGACAGAACCACACCATGAATAGAAAATATTTACTTCCGTACCAACAACTGGGTGGGTGTAGAAAGTAAGAGGAGCCAAGAAAGGGAGATTCAGGAGGTGCAGAATGAATTACTGTAGCTGGGCAAGCGCTGTGCAGGCCACATCTTTTTTTTAAATTCCCACATAGCAGATGGGAACAGTACTTGGTTGATGGGAAAGTGATAGGAGAAACACACAAAGAGCAACATGAGGAAGAATAGGAAACATTATGCTACAGCCAATAGAAATGAAGGAAAGGTAAGTGGCAAGCACAGGAACCAATGAAAAGCAAGAAAATCAAGTGAGCAGGATGTAAGCCTCTTTCAAGCATTATATTAAATACAATAGATTTCACAAGCACAGCACAAGCGCTTTGCAGGTGATAACGCGTCCAGTCCTTATAAATTACCTGGACACGTTGGAGGTCGGTGAACCTTTTAGCCGAGTTGGGCTCTCCTCATCCTAGAATAGTCGGCTCACTTAGATCCATAATCAATATTTATTGTAATCTATACTCAATACTCAGATAATAGGTTAAAATAACACATTAAGAATGATTAACAATTGGTATTTCGGCGCACCATGACCTTTCAGTCATGAATAACCACACCAGTTTATTAAAAGTTAATGAGTTTATTTCCCTATATTAACAAAGCTAGCACAATGTATATAAGTCTCAAAACCAAATGATATATGTATACGAACATTACTAGCTGTCCATAGCGGCGGAAGAAATGCAATCTACGCAAAATCTGTATTATAATGCATTCAGTTATAGCAATACAAATTACTAATATAAGTAACTGAATTTGACTAATTTCATACATCGGTCAGCATAACAAGATTTCAATTTAACATGTTGCATCAAATGAATACCTCTACTAACCTCTAATTGGCATTGGCATGTGGGGTTTCATGCAAAACGAATTTAGTCAACACAAATTTGGAAAACCTCTAGCTTGGGCCCTATCAAAATAGCAATTGGTACCTAAAAGGAAAAACACAATGCATAATACAATTATCCTTTCATATTTACCAAATACAATCAGCATTCAAGAAAGTCTTCGTCCCTCAGGTACTGGTTCGATCAGCATGGGGCAGATTTCAAAGGGGGCAAAATTAAGGGCAAGCTTCCTTGCAGCGGCAAGGAGAATGGGGCAAAGTTACTGCATAGGCAAGACGGGGCAGATCAAAGTTAAAGTCTCTAGGGTGAGAATTCTTAAAGTCTCTTTCTCTGGAATAGAGAAAAGGGCATCGGGATGTCATCCAAAATGGAGTCTGGTGTTTGGCTTAAAATTGGCATCAAGGAAAATGGCTGCCTTCTTCTTTGTCCAGTGGGTTTAAGTAAGAAACATTCTCAAATTCTGCAGGATCTTCCATTGGAGGGTTCATAGGGTGGCTTCAAATTGACCAATGAAAAATGTCTTTCTACTAGTACTCATTTATGCATACATTGTCCTTGAATCCTTGGAACACAAGTTGCAACATGGTTTGCCAATTATTTTGGTATCTGTACCCTTATTGTCTGCACCTGCAGAGACTGACCTTGCTTCAAAGGGGATGAAACTGGCCTAGCACGAAACCTTGGAGATAAGTGTATTAGTCATCTTTACTGGAAAAATACAACTTTATGCAAGAATATATATTTCATTAGTTCAAGGAAAAGCCACGCAGTTAGAATTTGAGACCAGGCAACTAGGCCAAAGCCTCTACTAAATTTAATCTAAGCATAAAACAGTTTCAACAAGAAATCATGGCACACATTTGCAATTATGACGGATTACTATAATTTTCAATTCTTCATGATTAATAAAGCTCGTTTATAATGATGGCAAACTACCCCGAGGGCACAATTTCCCTCGTACATTATTTTCTTTACTAAAATCACACTACATTATACGATTTTGGTTACATGATATTTGAATATATGTTGGACCCTCTTTTTCTGCGTCATCAATGGCGAATCCTAAAAAAGGAGATGTAGAGCCACATTTTCAGAACACCTAGATCACAATGACAGAGACAACCCTTCCCTATAACGTTTGAGGGTGAAAGAGAAATCCTATTTCGGAGGACTCATCATGTAAAAATCAGTTGAAATTTACAATTGAACAGGAAATATTGAAGCTGCAGAGGAGATATTGACAGCATTATTGTGAAAAGGACTGGCAGCTATTACTAAGTATAAAACTGGGATTGAATAATATCTTTAGCTGCATAGCAGGGAAATCCCTAACTCACATTAAAAGACAAAATTGTGAATAAGGAGATAAAGTGGGCCCCTCCCAATATCACCCAAGAGGAAACTTTCATGGTAAAAAATCACATTGCCATGGCTAACCCGACATCTATGCAAAAAGTGAATCGGGAGATTTCTGATAATGAAGTTGCAGAAGCCATTTAACTAATGGCTACTTGAAAAACGTCAGGGGAAGATGGGTTTCTCTTAGAAGTTTATAAATGCACGAAAAATACCTAACCCATTACTGAGAAAAGTCTTCCAAAAAGTTACAGCAAAAAGATCCATTCTGTCTGAATTTAACAAGGTATGCATATCCCTGATACCTAAACCAGTTAGGAATGCATTATGTTGTGACAACTATAAACCAATTTCATTGCTTAACTATGAAGATCCTACCTATGAGATAAAGTAAGATTATACCTGTAGGAAGTTGGCTCTGTATGTGCTATTTCAAAGTAAGGAATAGCATGCACAGAGTCCAAGGGTTCCCCTTAGAGGTAAAATAGTGGTAAAAATAGATAATACTAATGCTCTATTTTGTGGTAGTGTGGTCGAGCAGTAGGCTTATCCAAGGAGTAGTGTTAAGCATTTGTTGTACATACACATAGACAATAAATGAGGTACACACACTCAGAGACAAATCCAGCCAATAGGTTTTTATATAGAAAAATATATTTTCTTAGTTTATTTTAAGAACCACCGGTTCAAATTCTACATGTAATAGCTCATTTGAAAGGTATTGCAGGTAAGTACTTTAGGAACTTTAAATCATAAAAATTGCATGTATACTTTTCAAGTTATTGACAAATAGCTGTTTTAAAAGTGGACACAGTGCAATTTTCACAGTTCCTAGGGGAGGTAAGTTTTGGTTAGTTTTACCAGGTAAGTAAGACACTTACAGGGTTCAGTTCTTGGTCCAAGGTAGCCCACCGTTGGGGGTTCAGAGCAACCCCAAAGTCACCACACCAGCAGCTCAGGGCCGGTCAGGTGCAGAGTTCAAAGTGGTGCCCAAAACACATAGGCTAGAATGGAGAGAAGGGGGTGCCCCGGTTCCGGTCTGCTTGCAGGTAAGTACCCGCGTCTTCGGAGGGCAGACCAGGGGGGTTTTGTAGGGCACCGGGGGGGACACTAGTCCACACAGAAATTTCACCCTCAGCAGCGCGGGGGCGGCCGGGTGCAGTGTAGAAACAAGCGTCGGGTTTGTAATGGAAGTCAATGGGAGATCTCGGGATCTCTTCAGCGCTGCAGGCAGGCAAGGGGGGGATTCCTCGGGGAAACCTCCACTTGGGCAAGGGAGAGGGACTCCTGGGGGTCACTTCTCCAGTGAAAGTCCGGTCCTTCAGGTCCTGGGGGCTGCGGGTGCAGGGTCTCTCCCAGGCGTCGGGACTTTAGGTTCAAAGAGTCGCGGTCAGGGGAAGCCTCGGGATTCCCTCTGCAGGCGGCGCTGTGGGGGCTCAGGGGGGGGACAGGTTTTGGTACTCACAGTATCAGAGTAGTCCTGGGGTCCCTCCTGAGGTGTTGGATCGCCACCAGCCGAGTCGGGGTCGCCGGGTGCAGTGTGGCAAGTCTCACGCTTCTTGCGGGGAGCTTGCAGGGTTCTTTAAAGCTGCTGGAAACAAAGTTGCAGCTTTTCTTGGAGCAGGTCCGCTGTCCTCGGGAGTTTCTTGTCTTTTCGAAGCAGGGGCAGTCCTCAGAGGATGTCGAGGTCGCTGGTCCCTTTGGAAGGCGTCGCTGGAGCAGGATCTTTGGAAGGCAGGAGACAGGCCGGTGAGTTTCTGGAGCCAAGGCAGTTGTCGTCTTCTGGTCTTCCGCTGCAGGGGTTTTCAGCTGGGCAGTCCTTCTTCTTGTAGTTGCAGGAATCTAATTTTCTAGGGTTCAGGGTAGCCCTTAAATACTAAATTTAAGGGCGTGTTTAGGTCTGGGGGGTTAGTAGCCAATGGCTACTAGCCCTGAGGGTGGGTACACCCTCTTTGTGCCTCCTCCCAAGGGGAGGGGGTCACAATCCTAACCCTATTGGGGGAATCCTCCATCTGCAAGATGGAGGATTTCTAAAAGTCAGAGTCACCTCAGCTCAGGACACCTTAGGGGCTGTCCTGACTGGCCAGTGGCTCCTCCTTGTTTTTCTCATTATTTTCTCCGGCCTTGCCGCCAAAAGTGGGGCCTGGCCGGAGGGGGCGGGCAACTCCACTAGCTGGAGTGTCCTGCTGGGTTGGCACAAAGGAGGTGAGCCTTTGAGGCTCACCGCCAGGTGTGACAATTCCTGCCTGGGAGAGGTGTTAGCATCTCCACCCAGTGCAGGCTTTGTTACTGGCCTCAGAGTGACAAAGGCACTCTCCCCATGGGGACAGCAACATGTCTCGGTTTGTGGCAGGCTGCTAAAACTAGTCAGCCTACACAGATAGTCGGTCAAGTTTCAGGGGGCACCTCTAAGGTGCCCTCTGTGGTGTATTTTACAATAAAATGTACACTGGCATCAGTGTGCATTTATTGTGCTGAGAAGTTTGATACCAAACTTCCCAGTTTTCAGTGTAGCCATTATGGTGCTGTGGGGTTCGTGTTTGACAGACTCCCAGACCATATACTCTTATGGCTACCCTGCACTTACAATGTCTAAGGTTTTGTTTAGACACTGTAGGGGTACCATGCTCATGCACTGGTACCCTCACCTATGGTATAGTGCACCCTGCCTTAGGGCTGTAAGGCCTGCTAGAGGGGTGTCTTACCTATACTGCATAGGCAGTGAGAGGCTGGCATGGCACCCTGAGGGGAGTGCCATGTCGACTTACTCGTTTTGTCCTCACTAGCACACACAAGCTGGCAAGCAGTGTGTCTGTGCTGAGTGAGAGGTCTCCAGGGTGGCATAAGACATGCTGCAGCCCTTAGAGACCTTCCTTGGCATCAGGGCCCTTGGTACTAGAAGTACCAGTTACAAGGGACTTATCTGGATGCCAGGGTCTGCCAATTGTGGATACAAAAGTACAGGTTAGGGAAAGAACACTGGTGCTGGGGCCTGGTTAGCAGGCCTCAGCACACTTTCAATTGTAAACATAGCATCAGCAAAGGCAAAAAGTCAGGGGGCAACCATGCCAAGGAGGCATTTCCTTACAATACCCCTTTTGATTCAAATACAACAGGTGGGATTTCTACTTAGCTTCTCCTCTCAAAACTATATGTGCTTGCTGCGACATTTGCAATGACAAATACAACATTGAGAAGGATGAAAAGGTAGCCCTCTCCCTTAATGCCCAGAAGGTGTTTCATAGCATGGGGCTGCCGCTTCCGAACTATGAAACGATTTTGATTAGGCAATACTTTTATTGCTATGATTGGTCTGTTATATCAAGACATGATTGCATGAATAGCCTCAAACTACCTTACATCATTCGAAGTAATGATTTCTACAGGTACCAGTCAAAGGTGCCAATAATCACTGTTGTTGTTAGCAGTGGAACCTTTAGCTGTTGCAATAATACAACAATAAAGTGCATAAACGCAGGAGGAGATCTTAAGCAGATTCCATATGCAGATGACATTCTTCTCATGAACAATGAAGCAGATAGATAACTGCCATAGTCATTAATACCAGAATTCTCCAGATTATCGGGGTATAAAATAAGTTGGTCTAAAAGTGTAGCTATATCCATGTCCCCTGGTACAGAATAAGGCACACTACATGCACTGGCGTTTAAACAGATACCCTGAAAACGGATGTATTATTGCATCCTGGTCACTATTGAGACCTATAAATTGGGAAATTATAACATAGTAGATCTTACTGATCACAAATCAAGAGATGTGAGTGTGTGTGTGTGTGTGTGTGTGTGTGTGTCTTGACATATATAGGTATGATTCATTTCAATATTTATAATCATATTTTTAATGAATAAAATTAATGAATAAATACAAACTTTTTTATTTTAAAAGTCAAGCAAAATTATTTGTCATTTAGTTTTAAAAATCAGATTTTATGGTGAAATCAGATTGATACATTTGGTAGAAAAGTATCTTGATAAAAAATTTACTTTGTGTGCTGTCCGAGTCAGAACTTGCTTAAATCCAGTTGTAACACTCATCACACCTCCAGAGCTATGTTACCCATTCTTAGCTGGGACAGTTAATGACTGACTCAGAATACAAATGTCTGCCTCTGAATCCAGGAAGAACAGGGTGGTGTTAAGTACTGGACTGGGGGAAGAGTTCAAATCGTAAAAATGATGGTAGCCCCGCATTTTAATTCTGTTTTTGAAATGATACCTTTTGGGATCCCACACACCACCTTGAAAACAGTTGATAAATGACAAAAGGGTAATATATGGGGCATAATTGCACACTGACTGACAACGTAAAATGTACATGCTGCTACCATTTCATGGAGGTTGTATCTACCCCACATAGGTCATATTATAAAATGAAACATCTTTCACAGGTGGCTCATCACTGGCCTAGAAAAGGCAGATTCGGTTGTTATGGAGAGACGTTTATAGGGAACAATAGACAGTTCGCAGGCCATATTCAAATAACTTAAACATACGGATGATCTGAACAATCCCATCCTGAAGAAAATGCTGTTAGTGAGGACAGCTGCCTTAAAACTACTTGAACTATAGGATACTGCACCCCATAGCACCTACTTGAAATAACACAGAGATAATGACGGACAATGTACTGATTAGTTGGAACAAGTAGACAGTAGAAAGATTCAAACTCTTGGTCTGTTCCTAAATAAAGTCCTCTTGAAATCTTTTACAGAATTATCAACAGGGTTCCAGCTAGATAAATACGCTTTTTAAATGCTTTCAACTAAAAAACGGCATAATCAATAGAGTGGTACTGCATCTTATCATCTGAATGCATCTCCAATACATGACTATCTCACCAAGTGAGACCACTTTAAAAAAATCATTGTGATGTCTGTATGGGAGCTCGAAAACAGAAGCATTCTTTAAACCTGTGAAACAAACCCTCAACGAGAAATTGCAAGTGGCAGTACAAAAAGAACGCATGTAGAGTGAATCTGCAGATCCTCTGCTGATCCATGATAAAGGCCTACAACAGGCAAATTTAGGGCCCCATTTACTAAGACGTGGAGCAGCGTGGTGCTGCGCCAAATCTGGCAGCTCTGCGCAGCGTCACTTCAGAAATGCAGGAATGCGCAGTATTTAATACAACATGGCACACCCCTGTGTATTCCCTAATGGTGGCACTAAAATTAGCTGCCCTATGCCAACACAGGCACACTTGCGGCATAGTGCAAGGGTGCCTGCATTGCAGGAAATTATGGCTTATGTGCAGGTGGATGTCCCTTCCTGCACATAAACAATTAATAATGGTGATTTGCTAGTCCTATGTGTGCTGCACAATGCAGCGCACATAAGAGTAGCAAATCTTCATTATTTAATGATTGTTTCTGTGCAGGAAGGTACACCTTCTTGTTCATAAACAATCATTAATGGTGTTTGCTCTTCCTATGTGTGCTGCAGAATGCAGCCCACATAGGAAAAGCAAAAACAAGGAGAAATAAAAGTATTTCTCCTTGTTGTGTCATCCTAACGCCACCCCTAGAGTGTCATTAGTTGTTGGCGCTGCCTCACATTTACGAATCCTTGTAAATCTGGGTCTGCGTCAAAATACAATGGATGTTGCAATAGAATGCCCACAGCAACACCCATTCCATGCCCCTTTCATGCAAAGTGATGCATGTAAAGGGGCTGTATTTACAAAGCAGCATTAAGCCACAAAAAGTGGCTTAATGCCACTTTGTAGATATTGGGCATGGCATTGCACCACCTGAACGTCAGTAAAAGTGACGTTTCTGTGGTGTATTGCCCTTGTAAATTAGAACCTTAGGGGCATATTTACAAGAAAGTGGCACATCGGTCCTGATGTGCCACTTTTCTTGCGTCGCTCCTGCCCCACCTAACGACACCATGGTTGCACCGTATATACAATACGGCGCACCATGGTGGTGGTTAGGACAATAATATCAACATAATTTACCCTATTGTAGTGCTTTGCTGTACTAGCATAAAAAACACTACAATAGGATACAAAAAGTTGACGCTAGTGCAGCAAAGCACAGGGAGGCCCATTGATTAAAGTGGGTGTGTCATTTTAACGCCTGATCTGAGCAGGCAATAACAATTGACAGAACTAAATGGTGCAGTGAAAACTAATACATTTCACTGCACCATTTTTTAGGGCCTCCGTGCGTCAGAGCTCCCCTTGCATACATTATGCGTGGCACAGGCATATTATGGTGCAAGGATTTACAAAGTGGTGCAATGCAAGAATTGTTCCACTTTATAAATACAACGCAGAAGAAAGGCCTACTTAACGCTGCCTTAGAGTAAAAAAAATATGCAAGGTGGCACTAGGGGCTTGTAAATATGCCATTCAGGGGCAGATTTACACTTTGTTAGCCCCACATTTGCGTCATTTTGTGACGCAAAAGCGGCTCAAACTTACAAAATATAATTGAATTTTGTAAGTTTGCACCACTTTTGCATCAAAAAATAACGCAAATGAGGGGCTAAAAAAGTATAAATCAGGCCCTTAATTTCTACAAAATATTAAATGGATAGCACTGGCCTAACAATGCCACCTACCAGAGAGAGATATTGCATATCATATGACGCTATATGAACATTAAAACATACTGGTCAAAGATGTAATGTACTACAGAGTTATGAATGGATCTAACTTTTACCACTTCAATAGAACTTACATTGCTACATAATACAATGTACATAGCATGAATCACCAATCATAAAAAAGTTAGCCCTACACGGGCTATGGAGTGGGAAAACTTTGCAGCCTCAGATACTGGGTAAAAAAGAGACACCGACGCATGAGGAATGGATATAATCCCTCATGGAAATTGAAGTTAATGAACAGATGATGTATAGAACTAATTATAAAGTCCCAATATTTAATGGCATCTGGGACTCCATTTTCGACAAGAAGGATAATTACTGATGTACCCAATTACTATGGTCCAGGATATTTACCGGCATGGGTTGGCAGAGCTATGCTATCTCTGTATTAATTATACTGTAGGAGATATTATAAAAAACAGCAGTATAGCTTATATATTTATTCATACTTCTACATGAGACTTTAAGATTCAGTCTGCAATTACTTGGTGAGTCAAGATATATATAATTCTGTACACAATCTTTTTCTCTTTCCTCTCCCTTTTTTCCTTGCTCTCGTACTTTTATTCTCTCTCTTTTTTTCTTTCCCCTTCTAGCTCTCTTTCCTTTAACTTTTCTATTTCCTTTTGTTTTCCGTATTGTTACTGGCCTACAATTTACATAACATGTAAATAATTAATGAAAAACTGCATTGAATGGATTTCACGGTGTTTTAAAGACCAGTAGCATAGTCATACTGAGTAAAAGAAAGTACTGGAGACACGAAGTCGGCGCCCCTCTTTCCATATAATAAATGGCTCATACGGATCTCTATAATTCTCCTATTACTACTGCAGCCCGGTAGGAAAGGATCAAAATAACATGTGGAGTATGAGCACAGATCTGGCTGCCTCTGGCTAAAATACGGTTTGTTCTTTATTCACTTCCACTCAAGTTCAAATCCTGGTTTCACTGTTAAATTTTTCAAGGCGATGCTATTTGTGCCGAGCAGCCTCACATGCTTTCAGACTGTTTAGCACAAACATCTCTCTATCCACACACTGGTGAAAATACAAATGACTAGTGAGTTTGTGGCTGTCGGTTGGCTACTATGGAAAAGGCATTCTTTCCCTATCGTTCTTAAAATTAACCTGGTATCCCGAAGGATAAACAACTGAAGTAGACAAAAAGTTATGGATGGAATGCATGACTTATTCTTAGCTACTGGTAATTACTCAGACTGCATCCCTGTCCATTGTTGGTATGCACATTATGAAAGCTCAATATTGGCCCTGCCGTATGTAAACCAGTCTTGTCACTGCGAAGCAGAAACAGTCCATCCCAAACTGCCAGGCCATGTTCTTTCTCAGCAGAAACACAAACAACTTAGGTCCGATTTTTGCCCAAGTACTTTTATTTGTTGCAAAACTGCGTAAAATGTAGTACATTACTCAGTCGGTTCATTTTGTTTTTCAAGCACTGTGTTGTATATGCTATCCTTTTCCTAGACCCTTTTCTTGGCTTTTCTCTTTTGTGGGGTTTATCAACCATCAGAATTCTCACCATGTTAAATTCATTTTCCATTTTGAATCCTCTGTACTTTATATTTTGCCTTATGGTGTATTCACAGTTCCGGTTGATAAAGCACAGTGTTGCTCTTTGATGATTTGTGATTGGGCTCCTGGAAGTAAAATGTATTTTCATTTTCATATTTACCTGACCCCTTCTTACTTTGTGGACACGTAGTTCTGTCCACCGAGCCCAGAGCTAGACACAGATTGCCAAAGCCTCTGTTCTCTACTTCATGCACTGTGTTAGAAACTGGGTCTCTAGTTGGCAGAGGTATGCATCCTGTTCAAGTAAGGATGGCAGTCCTAGCTAGGGTAAGTCAGATACACACCTATATTAACCTGTGCTCATTATCTGATAGCTTGGTACAGGGCAGTCAGGCTTAACTTAGAATGCAATGTGTAATGTATTTGTGTAACATGTATTTACAGTAACACAGTGATAGACACCACAAAAGAAAACTCCACACCAGATTAGGAAATATAGATATCTTTTATCTGGCTAAAATAAGCCCAAAATGACAAAATTCAGTTATATTAAGTGATATGCATTATTTGGTTACAGGAGTGTTTTTTGGTGTGACATGGATTTTGGTATAGTTTTGGATGAGTTCAGAAGCTTAGGCGCTTCTATCCAGTTCCTTACGGTAGTCTGACGATTCTTGGTAGGGAGCACCGAGGAGAGAATTGGAACCTCTCGGGTTCAAAATGGAGGAGAGACGGGACCCAATCATTACCTCCTGACTCTCCTGTCGGCGATGCCCAAATGGATCTCCTGGAGCTACCAGACCTCAATACTTCCCCTTGATGAGGAGATAGGAGCAGTCATCTCCTCCCTCTGCTTCAAACTCTTCGAGGTCACTGTTCCCCTATGGTGTGAACGGAGAACCATCCCACTCAGAGTCCTCACAAATCTTGGGGTCCTCCTCAGGAACTTCCTCAAAACCACTACCCCCCTGATTCTCTGTTGACACTCTTTACTGATCCCTCTCAAAATAGTACAGGGTTATCACAAGATCCCCACTCTCTGGTAGTCCCCTCTCCCGGCAGAGTTCCTTTAACTCCCCCTCATTATAGAGCAACAGGTTATCAGATTCAAAGATATATTCCATTTTGACAAGGTACCACACAAGTGTAAAACAACAAGCATCCCAAGTGCAAGAGCTGACACAGGTAAATTGAATAAATGAGAGAATCAGGAAAAATAAAACATGTAATGGTTTAAGTGCAGTTTGTAGCGCAGTAATGAGTCACAATGGTATTGTGCAAGCGCAATTTCTATCCTCATCACTGATCACCAGTGTTAGAATTGGGGTTTCTGGTTGGCTAGGGTCTGCACCTCAGCCAGGCATAACCCACCACTCTAGACAGGGTGAGAGAGCAACACACCCAAGATAACCCTTCCCACCCCGTAGGTAGCTTGGCACAAGCAGTCAAGCTTATCTCAGAGGTCATGTGTAAAGTGATTGTACAACACACACAATACACGTGACTATAAGTGAGTCAATTCAAAGTGCCACGGCCGCCATGAGCGTCAGAGAAAGAGTTATCAGCTTCCTGCGTGAATTTCTAGAAAGGATAACTGCTGGGATGAAAGACAAACCGAAAAGGGAGGAGGTGCCCTCACACGCTGTAGCAGGAGGAAGCGTGACGGCCAACAAAAATGTTCATTTAGTGACATCGTCTGGGAGGGAACTCAGCACACAAAGGATGGTCATTTCATAAAATGCACCATTTAAAATGAAGCATTTAAGACAAGCAAAACAAAGAATGAATAACAGTAGTAGGAATGGTTAAAAGCCCACAGAGAGAATACAACAGGCCAGAGCGCTTGCAAGCTCGCCCTAAAACACAAGTTAATGAAGTGTCAAATCTTTACCTAGAACAAGAAATACCCCAGAAAAAACAAGTGATGAAGGAGGCACTTATTTTCAGGCTGCAGAGCAGTTAAGAAGCAGGGGCATAAAGATGAAGGAAGGACTCATATTGGACTGAAACTGTGTTGATTGGCTGCTGTTTATGTTTTTCTTTTCACTAGGTTCAATGGGAAAGATATTTTTATTATGATGTTTTAAAATGGCTGCTATACAAGATAAAGGAAGAAACAAAACATAATCCTCGCCTCCATTCCTAGCATAGAATCTTCACTGGCACTCTCTTAGACAACCATCTTCTACCCTGGCCAGCAACCTGTGGATTTTGTCACAAACCAATCATATGGGGCACAGTGGAATCTCAGATGACAGTTTCTAAAGATTTAACTGTCTAGTTTGGAGGATAGTTTTGCCTTGGAGTGTTCTTGGAGTCACTGAGCTCAATGTACATTTCTCTGCGGTCTCTCTAGCTCATGTGAACAACAGATCTTTCAATCTTCTTACAGTGATGCCACGAAAAGCCCAGCTGAGCCAGTGCAGTGTTTTCTGTCACTTTTATTTTTTAGTTAACTTCTAGGATCCTGGTGATGTGAAAGTTTCTTTTTACATGATCTGGCCTTGTGAAATTGATGTGGTGCCATGTCATGCTCTAATATTTCATAGGAGCAACATGGTTACGGTGATTGGTGAAAAATGGCACTAGCCGTTGATTATTTGGCAGCTTCTGTAAAACGTGTTCAAAACCTTTGTGTCTGATTATTTAATTCTGTATGAGCTTAACTAATCCAAGCACCGCACCATCAGGAAAACCATGTTTGAGCTGTAGTCTAACATCTGCGGTGAAGCAGACTTGCAGTTGTCTGCACACTCAGTTCAGAATTACTTCCACTGGTCAGGCTTCAATTACACGAGAGATTTTGTTCCAACATGAATCCTAGTGACAATATCTGCAGAAAGATCCACATAACATAGAGACTAAGCCATCAGAAGTTCCACTGAAGATGTTTCACTGAGAGAAGATAGTGTGGAGCCTTTGTAGATTGAAGTATCTAATGTTCCGTTGTAGACATTTCCTGGAGAGTAAACATTCTGGAGCCATAGTGTATAGTGTAATGAAAGTAATAAGAAAGCTGTTATTGTTGCATCTGAAATGAAAGCTTTACTTTAATGCTTTAAAAACTAATGCAATTGATATGTAATAAAACGCACTGTTTTGCCATTATTTACTAATTTTTCTTGGCTGGAGAATCCCCCCCAAAACCCTCTTGTGTGGTCAGACTCTTTTGCTGTGCTCCCTCACTATGCACCATAAGGAGGCTGGTCTGGCAAAATTTGCCAGGGCTGCTTTGAGTTCCAAGGCCGGCCCTGACAAAGGCAAAGTCTTGCCTTCTTCTAAAAACACTAGGTTTGAATTGTGCTTTTTAGGGCACATCCTACCAAGCACCACAACTGTCTGGTTTCCTAAAGACATCTTGGGGACTTTCAGAAAGGTGACCCAGGATTGCATTTCGCTCACTAATTACCATTGTCTTTCTGGTTTAATAAATCACACTTTCAAACTTTCCATTAGCTGGATTAATTTGCTTTAGGCTCTCCAGGTTTAGTTCGTCACCCCCATTGCCTAAGCCATATTTTCTGTATTCTTCCATGAACTCGCTTTCCCTTAACAGGCTTTTAAATCTTTTTCTTATCTCATTACATTTGCTCTGCATTCAAAGACAGAAGACAAATATCAGGGATTGACTCCAAGGGTACTTGTTTACTTTTCTTTCTCTGATGTCAAAGTGAGAGGATTTATGTGACAATCTTACTGGATACTAGGGGTAGGAAAGAGTTTTTTTCTAGCACACATCATTTAAATGAACTGTGTAAGCATTTCAGAACAAATCAAAATTATGAACTCACAAATAAAGTACATTTTTTTTAATTTCTGAATTGTGTTGCAAACAAATACTTTAATATGATCCAAACGAATCATTAAACTAGGTGATGCAATGTCCACAATTTTTGGTCTGTGCACTGTATAGTTGTATTAGTAAAGCTGTATGTCTCTGCAGATGTAGTGGTCATTTCAATTGAAAATGTGTTGTCTGTAATGGCAGTGTGCTACCACACAATGAATACTCCACTCTATGCCATTACACTTTACTCTGCACCACTCCACACCACTGCACTCTACTCTGCACTACTCCACTTTACACCACTCCATACCACTGCACTCTATGCCACTGAACTCTACACCTCTATACTCTACCCTGTACCACTCTACTCTATGCCAATGCATTCTTGGCCACTCTACTCTACACTACTGCACTCTTTGCCACTGCACTCTACAGCACTCCAATCTAGACCCCACTAATCTGCTTTACACAACTTTACTCTAGATTACTGTACTCTATGCCACTGTGCAACACTGCTCTCTAAGCCACTGCAATTTATGCCAATGCACTCTATGCCAATGCACATTACTCTAATGCTCAGTTCTATGTCCCTGAACACTACACCAATTCACTGAATGCCACTCTCATGTACTCTGCACCACTGTACTCTATGCCATTGCACTCTACACAACTTTGTGCTATTACATGCTATGCCACTATACGAAACTGTACTTCATCCTGCACCACTACACTCTTCGCCACTACACTCTACTCTGAAACAACCTAGTCTACCGCACTGCACTCTATGTCAGTCTTCTCCACTCTGTGACACTCTACTCTATGCCACTGCACACTATGCCACTCTACAGTTAACCACTGCACTCTACATCAAAGCAGTCTATACAACTGCACTCTGCCACTGCACTCTGCACCACTGCACTCTACTCTGCATCACTGTACTCTACACCACTGTTCTCTATGCCACTCTACTCCACTCTCCAGCACTTCACTCTGAGGCTCTTCTCTGCAACAATGCCCTCTTCGTCACTGAACTCTATGCCACTCTGCTCTATTCCACTCTGCACTACTGCCTTTGATTCCATTGCACTCTATGGCACTATACTCTACTCTGCACCACTCTGTTCCACTCTACTTTGCACCACTCAACACCACTGCACTCTATGCCACTCGACTCATCTCTGCACTCTATGTTACTCCATTCTTTGCCACTCAACTGCACTCTGCACCATTGACTTCTGAATCACTCAACTCTATGCCACTCCACTCTCTACTACTCTACACCACTCCACAGAAAAACATGGCACTCTATTCCATGGCATTTTACCCCATGCTACTGTATTCTGCTCCACTCTACTGTGCACCACTCTACTCTGTGCCACTCCACTCTGCAACACTCCACTCTATTCTGCACCACTCTACTCTGCACCACTGCACATTACTATGCACTACTGTAAACTAGGCCACTGCATTCTACGACACTGCATTGTATGCCACTGCACTCTACACCACTATACTCTGCAACACTCTGTGCCAAAGCATTCTACACCAGTCCATTCTACTCTGTGCCACTCTGTGACTCCACATTATGCCACTCCAATACAGGACAGTCTCTCTCACTCCACTCTACAACACTCTACTCCACTCTTCACCATTCCACTCTACGACCCTACACACCACTCTCCTCTTTGCCACTAACTTTTAGCCATAATGAACAGCAGCCACACTGGAGAAAAACATGGCAAAAACACATTGGCAACACCAATATCCCTCTGCCAATGCTTGTTCTTAATTCTAATCCTAGCCCTACAGCTGTATCATATGAGATTGTTGGCAAGCCACTTATCTCTTTGTGCCTCTGCTAATATTCTGAAAAACTGTGTTGGTTTGACGTCTAGTACAGGTAGAGAGGTCATATTTGCAGCTGTTAGTATTGCACATTGGGTTAATACGCGTGCCACAGAATAATATGCAAAAGTGACAGGCTATGGATTTAAATGTTGGCAGTGCGGACCTTGCTATCCCTCATTTCAGGGGCAATATAATAAGACTTTGAGGTGGTTGAGAGTAATAGCTGCTATTTCCATTGCTAAACCGCTACGCAACTTCTAAACCAAAGACCGGATTGAAACACACATTATTTTAGTTATTAGTTTTTTCTTTGCTGTAAATCAAATCACTGTAAATCACTAACTTCCAGTGCTTAATGTACGCTGGTGGTTGTGGGTGGTAGGCACTGGTGCTCATTTTTGGGCACCAAGGCTAATTTTTCATCATCAGACCTTGTGCGAAAGCAGGAGACAGAGATGGGAAAAGGGAAGAAAGATGGGGAAACGACGATAAAGGGAAAAAGCGGGCACGAAAAAGAAACTGTGAGAGTGAGGTGAAGATGCTAGAAGTGTAGGGTAGTACAAGAAAGAGACATGAAGTAGACAGCGGAGGTTTCTCCTGGTGGGCAGGGGAGCGTCATCCTTCCCCTTCCCCTGCAAGCCACACTAAATGTAAAGAATAAAATGGCAATTAAATAATTTCATTGCCATTTTATTGTTCACATAGCACGCCTCAGCCCGCCCTGGAGCACTAAGGGGTGTGCCCTCTTGTTACTGAGGACAACAGCAGTCCTGGCCAGACACAGCAAAGTGTGCATGTGAGTTTGGCCATCAGACTTGCTCCAGCCAAACTCACATGCGCACTCTGAAGCTCTCCATCTGGCTGTCTTTGACATCTGGGTGAAGACCAAGCACAGCCTTAAAGTACCTCAAAGAGTGTCCAGCCAGGAAGCTCAATCCAATCATGGCGCTGCGCTGATGCTGGCTAACAGGTTGAGAGCAGGGACAGGATTGCTTAGGGAAGTTTCTGCTTCCACTCCTGCCGGTCGGAGATTAGGAAGGACACAGAAGAATGATACATCCCAGATAAGTATAATTATTTAATTTTGAATTGTAATAAAATGCATGCTTGTGCTTTTATTCTGCATGCTTTTTTTTACTGTTTTCACATTTTTTGATGCGGCGGGGCACTTCGCTTGCCCCACTACTTTGATATGGTAGCGGCCGTTGCTGGAAGTAGAGTGAAAACTAAGCATCTTTGGTATCCGGCAACTCCAGCATTCGGCAGCGCCGGACTCCTAAAGAAAATTTAGGGCTCTGCACTTAGTTTAATACAAATTAGGCAATGCTTTCTGCTAAATCTTTGCAGGCCACGTGGGTTGCAGAGACATTGAAAATACCGGCTAAGCCCAGTAACCGATGCTGAGTGTCATTCTTTACCTAGCTCACTCACAAGAGTGATGGTTCCTATTTTTGCACCGCCTGTGGATCATCAGTACCCACAGGAGTAACCATTCAACCTTTTGTGTCCTTGAGAACGAGCTCCCCGTCCCCTCGTTCTTCCCAGGACATGGCCACCGACAGCGACAGCTCCACTCTTTCAGATAGGGGTGCTGCGTCATAAGAGCCCTCTCCCACAGCACTTACTACTGTGCAGATGATTCCAAGCCAATCAATAACCCGCGCATGCGGGTAATTGCTTTAGCATGTTATGGCGATGTTGTTTTGACCAGTTCGTGTTATTTGGATCACCTCCCATATCCCGATAATAGCTTTTCGCCCCCGCGCAGCCCCTCCCTTGCTTCGCCTCGTTTTAACTCCAAAATAATTGAACTCCTGCTAAAAGAAAACAGTTGTTTGCTCGTCAGAGCGAAAAAAAATCAGCTGTAGGAAAAGTGGAAATGTAGCAAAGGATATCACAGAGAGTGCTACGCGTTTAGTCAAGCGTCCCTGCTGTTGTTTTCTGTGTAAAAGGCAACACGGTTGGTCGAAAAAGCAGGGCCGCGAGCTGCCCTGAGAAAGTATGCTATTAAAGAAAAGAAAACAAGTTCAGATGTATGTAGCCTTTCACTTTGCTGTCATAGCAACACGTCAGAAGGTATTGATTCAAGCTGTAGACCGCCTGGTCATTTCTAAGGTAATTTTTGCATTGGTCCAAAGCCCGATCGCCTCCGAGCTATCACCGAAAAACAATCAACTGTTTTAAGAACCGCAAAAAGACCGTTTAGTTCTGCTTTGAGTTATCGTAAGCAGGCCCACTTACCTTAAATAGGCCCACTTGACTATGAGGCAGTGGAGGATCAAATTATGAGCGTGATTTGACTACATTTAGAGTCCGGAAAGGGCATATTATGCGACAAATGCTGCATAATCTGTGGCAGTATTATTACTTCACTGTTTTGCCATTTTAACGCAAATTAATAGTGCTTAAACAAAAGTTTCACCTCATTACTACTGTTTTAACATATCAATGCGGCAATAGCTAGGTCAATGTGATCAGGTAACTTTTGTAAAATGTCTGGCAATGTCCAGCACCGTGTTTATTTTAGACACTTTTAACCCCTTTGAGCTAAAAACAAATTTGTGCAACTCTTCAAGTTATACAGCACGTGTTAGATTATACAGCAAGTGTAATAAATCCATAGTTATGTGGAAAATGTTGCTGCCCTAGAGTTTTAGAATTCCAGGGGCCAGGAGTATAGCTAGGCAGCAACCCCTGGAGTGTAAAGCAGGGTCGAGCTACTTTACAATGCAAGAGATGAGAAACCTTTAAAGAAGTGAAGTGGCCTCCATACTTGGAAGATGTTGCAAAGTTTCGATTTGGGGTTCAGTTTCTTTGCCTAGCTTTGAGCGCTTTGAAACTCCATGAAAAAAACACAGTTTACTTGAACTGTGCTTGTCTGTTGGTGGAATAGTAAAATCCCACCAGGTTTTTAGAATACCAACAATGAGTATGTATGAAAAAAGTATAATGACTTTTAGTCTGATTAAATTGCAGATATATCAAACTGTATTCAACTGTATTATTTATCGAGTGGACAAGGTTGGCCCTTAAACTGCACACTTGTTTTGTGGAGCACTTTGGTCAAATTTACTTTGGTTGGTTCTGGTTTTCTTATGTTTTACTCAGCCAATAACTATGCCACGATTTTCCAGATGGTAACCATTATCTCCAAGTATTTATACTCTAAAATTCAAGTGCAAACTCACAATAAGTTCATCTGGATGCCAGCCATTCAATGAGGCACACAACTCTTTATACAAAGAAATACTTGATTAAATTATCTGAAAAAAAATAAATTCGTGTTAACTTTCTAGTGCCCAACTAATGTGCCCATTTTCTTATAAAATTGAAATACCCTAGTTTTTGCATGGCCTCTGTATTTTCTTGCCATGAGACCTTTAACTGTACATCATCTCAAGAACATGCCACTGCAAGTCAGGATTGACTAGTGGATATCTTCTTCATATTAAGCAAGTAGCATTGGCAACAGCCTGTGATGAAATAGTCCCTTGAAAGTGCAGGGTTTATGGGCAAGTAAACAGAAGGCACAAACCAATTTGGAGTATGTGAAATAGTACGCCTCCATGCTCTTCTATGTATACTTATGTGCCTTTTTGAATTGCCCTCAAGCACCTAAAATGGACATAAAATTGAAATATTCAGAGATCCTTCATATACATATAGTACAACTAGAAAGGAGTGTGCCCTTTTTGCAATTTTACTAAAAGAGTACAACTGGAAATGAGTGTACCCTCTTTGCACTTTTACTAATAGGGAATTGGACGTTTCGAGGCCGGTTTACAAAGGCATTTACGAGTATGGGAAATAGTACATTTGAAGTACTACTTCGCTACCTCATAAAGGCCTTTGGAATATGCCCAGTAGGGTTTTTTCACTGTCATACCAAAGGAAACTGAAGTGAACTTCAACAAAAGAATCAGAGCAGCTGCAGATGCAGTGCAGTTGTTTCCTACACACTGAAAATGTACTGCACAGAAGAACCCTTGCATGCTTCCCTCACACAAGGAACAGGAAGAGCAAATGAATGTCTTTGACATAGAATAGGCAAAGCACAGCAAACATGATTCTCTCAAACGCACACTAGCTACTGGATTCAAAACAGAAGCCCAATCTTCCTTCAATAGTCGAAGCATAAAGCGGGCGCAAGGGGAAAAAACATGAGGCCACAACAATAAAATCCCAATAGCAAGGCATCCATTACACAGAGCATGTGTAAAACAAGGCAGCAAAAAATGCATGATTCCTTACATGCACAAGGAAAGAAAGTGAGCCCGGAACATTAAAATCTCTCAAAGCTATAGACATAGACAAAGTACATACTTTAGGAATAATACAATGTCCCCCAGTACTAAAAAAAAAAGCACACTAAAGGCATGACCACTGGAATTATGCGATTGTCGCCCGTGGCATCTTTTGCATAAATACATATTTACGACATTTGCCACATAATCCATCATATGCTGCATAATCCGTAGAATTAAAAAAAAAAAAGTTTCCAGGGTCAACCGGGTTAAAAGTTATTAAAAAGGCAGTGGCATATAAACGCGCGATGGAACGCCTATTGCAAAGGTTGACTGGTCAAGTTTCTGTTGCCTATCGCTATACTTTAGTGTTACACTGATACTACTAATGAAGTTTAGCCAGTGTTCAGACAGTGCTAATGTAAAAATGACAAAATAATGAAGTAATGCTTTCATAAATGTGCCAGATTACGGCGCATAAATTGCCTTTTCGTGCATGTAATCCCCCTCAAAACTTTTACTCTGCTGCTCTACTTCTCTTACTTGTTCCAAGACCTCCATGTGTAGCATCTCACATTCACTCATTTATCCTCATAGCACTAACATAAGGAAGGAGTCAATCGACACAAATCATAAATAAGTCATACATTATAAAATTGCTGAAGTCCCATTTCCATTTTCCTTAAGCATTTGTACTGCTTTAAATTCATTTCATACACTGCTGTGGATACCAGATATATAGCCAATACACTTAATACAAATCTCCAAAAATCGCCTGCAACATTTACAGCATTTGAATTTAATTTTGATTAATGTTTTTCATCCATAGGTGATTTTAATTTTTCGTTCTTCCTCCTTTCTCTCTACTGCCCGATCAGACAAAGTCAAGCAACACATTCCTCTTTTCCTAAATACTACACTGTTAACATTTGATTTCTTATTTTTAACTCATGCTCGCTCATTAGTTCTATTTTCACCAGTGTAAAAGTTGGATTACTCTTGCAACTTTTCCTCCATTTTTCCGAAGTGGGTCTGGTGCCTAACACGGCTGCCACAGATTAACCGGCATCCTCACAAAATTTCAGTTTTAATCAAAACTATATTTCTCTCCGCAATATAGCAGAAGTAGTTTTAACGAACCACCACGTCTTGTTTCTTTAGTGCTTGAAAAAAAAGGTCAGAATTGCTTGAATTCATGATGCAAGTCCCAAGGTGTTTTGAGCAACGTGTGTTTCTGCACAAAACATAATAAATATATAAACAGATAAACAAATGAAAGGATAAATAAAGGCATATTAAACTCAACATGGTAAAGCTTCTGTGGAATCACTGAATCACTTTGGGTGATGATTTCCATTACATAGAGTTTTTACTATATTTAGAAGCGAGAATTGAAGAGGCTGGGGCATACTCACGGTTCTATTAATGATGGTAAGCATTTTTTCCTATCTTTTGACCATTCCCATGTTTTCCTTTTAGACAACACTACAACAGTTCTTACATATTTATCACATCTGGAATCAAAACCAAGAGAAGAAAAAAAGAAGATGTCCAACTGCCAAGAGGTGGGGATGAAAGCATGACCAGTATGAACTCATGCGGGGCTCTGTTTACATCCCAAGCTAGTTTGATGTTAAAAGAAAGGAGAAAAACAACCCTCCTCTTCCCGCAGTACTTTGATACATACTGATTTCATGGAATGGATTCCACTGGTGGGGGATCACCTTTGACTGCTGCACTTGAAGCAAGGCATCATTTATTCATCCAACCAACATGAAAGATGCCCAGTCCACCAGACAACTGCCCAGCGCCACTCAGCTGAGAAGCAAGACTGGGTCAGAGCTAACAGACACCATACTGGCTAAACAAACTATCAGATTATCTCCTTCTTATAATAATTTTTTATTCATTTTCTTAGGAGTGACTTCACACGTTTCAACTTCACATTTGTAATCTAATGCAAAAGCAGGTGCTGCAGTTATTAGCCAGTGTGGTAACTCTTCTATGGAATTTTGTCTACTTCCGGGTTGGTCCTTTAAAATGTATTAATTGCCCTCTCTGGATTAACTGGCATTAGGAAGTCTTCACAGCAGGCTCAGAGGCTTCTTGTCCTCGCTCTTTATTACCGGCATCTGTGTGTTTATTGCTACTAACATGCTAGTACCAGTAGCGTTGCAAGGAAGCTATGGGCCCTGGTGCAAGCAAGGGAATGGACAACTTTGACCGCTATTGGGGTCGTCAAATACAGAAATTATCAGGGTTCAATGGGCTCCTCAGGGCTTCGGGCCCCAGTGCCACTGCACCTGCTGCACCAATGGTAGCTTAGTCCCCGGCTAGTACGACCAAGGTGAAGTTCCAAGGGACAGTGCCTATGGCATCCTGAGAAAAGGCTCCTCCTTCAAACCTTATGATTCAGCTTTCTCCAACTTCTCCCGTGTGCCTTCCAGTGTATTAATTTGGAAAAGGCTGTATGAGAGATCAGACTGTAGACATTTCATTGAGGTGGGCAGGAGGCAGTCTCCAGTCTTCCACTGAATCTCTCTCCAAGTAATATTGCATTTCATGAACAGTGTACTGCGTTGTTACCTCCATGAAAGGCCTAGCTTCCTTTCACTATCACCTTTCACCCTCCAACATCCTTCGCTGTTTTGTTCCCTCCTGCCCTCTCCTCCTCCCATGCCTCCTCCAATTCCTACTCGCTGACTACACGCTAAAATTAAACTGCCCACAATGCATTGTTGCTGTCATGTTATATTTCAGCATCTTATGCAAAACTTCTACTTCTACTGGTTACTTACTCATTTTCTCCTCGTCGCTTTCTTTCTCTTTTTGGGACCCTGTTTTTCATCACTCCTTTTCCCATCCACACATTGAAGTGTTTTCAAAGTGGCAGGAATCACTGTGACTAACAATCAACACAAAATAATGACATGCGATTCATATTTGGAAATATGCATTTATCCATAACACGAGCTGGCGCTAGGAAACTGACTGGAAGGGGCTTCTATGTAATTTAAGGGCATCACAAGACTGGAAGAGTTCAAATCAGTTTAAGAACACGATTTGGTAGAGGACGTAGCTCTGGTGGAAGATAGTTCAACATGGCCGGGCCATTGACAGATAAGTCACACTGAGGCAGAGTTCATGAATACAGCGAGACATTCCGGGTGGGCACACATTGTAGACAATCATTTTGATCGATACATACTGGGACAGCGCAAAGTACTAAACTAATAAATACCTCACGGTGCCTCGGTACCTTAAGGGAAATTACCCTTGGTAATGGAATATATGTTATATAGCTGCAAAACACACTTTTCTGATTCATGCATTTATCGCTATAAGATACAATGATGAGAAGTTAGGCTGTAGTCTTTTTTTATTAGTCAATTATTAATTTCAGAAAATTGCATAAACAGGGTCCTGAAATCTATCCCTATGCTTACATTCTAATCACTTCAGTCTGGGCAGTAACAATATTTCAATACTCATAAAGAATACAGTAAAAGGTTTTGATAGAATAAGTCTAGCAAACTTAAGGAAGTCTGAGAATGCTATTGCTTGAAAGCAATCACAAAAGTAATTCTTTGTGCTGGCTTCCTCTCACCCAGCCTCACAGCCTATTAGCTCATAAGCCTCTGACTATCACAGCTGCTCAAATCGGTTTGGTCTGTGCACTCTAATTTGCATGGGCGTAGCTTGGTCAGCATGATTGAGGGGGTGTTAGCTTCAGACTTCCTGACAATCAAGCAAGCATATTATGTTAAAATACATTAGACAACAAGAAGGCTCACAAGAGGGGCTTAAGAGGCAGGGGGAAGGGAGAGGAATGCAGATTGGTAGGTGTACTAAGAGAGAGAACCCACATTATTTTGTGAAAAAACAACACTTTTTAAATCTTTCCAAACAGAGAGAGGGTTTTTGTCTGTGTGTGTAAAAATTCCTACTGAAATCTGATGGAGGCCTCACCATAAATGACTGGAAGCACCTGTACCCAACTATTTATCACAGAATGCATTTATTAGGGGAGTGTAACACTCCCACACCCTTCTTGAAGCTAAGCCCCTGCTAAACTTCTTCTCTCTCTGTTTTGTCTTCTCTCTCCTTAGGATACTCTCATAATAATTTACAAAGAAACAATTTCAATACAATGTAAATTGTTAATGTTCTATTTTCTTCACAATGTGGCTATTGATGTAGCTTTTCTCAAGAAAGAGTGATTCAGACTTGTAACAAATAACTTTTATAGGGGGTGAATTTGCAAATACTAGAAAGTCCTCATGTGTTTGCTTCTGAAAAGCAAATACTTGCAGAAGTTGCTCTCATCCTTCTCACACATCTTCCACACTGTAAGCCCAGTCATAAAGATGAAATGATATAGAATAATTCAGCTAATCTGTGTATTCCAAAGCAGGTCAATAAGGTAGAAAAAAATAATAAATACAGTGTGCTAAGACAGGATGAAGTTTGTATCGTGCATAGGCCATGCAAGAGTTAGAACAGAAACATTTATGTTGAATAAAGTTTTGAAGAATGTCTTAACGTTAGCAATTGAGCAAGTCATGCAACATAAGTCATGCAGAGTTTAAAAATGAATGCACATTTGGAAAAAACAGCTTTGTTTAGGCCTAGTCTCACTCATTCAGATTAATTAAAGGTATTGATTTTTAAATTTCATGAAAGCCTTTACAATACTAATGAGTTATGGCCCTTATGATTCGTTTCAATACAGCCAGATAAGCCGACAGATGCACTGACCTTTCAGGTATGTCAAGGATCAGAAGAATGGCAAATAACTTTCCATTTCATGGGTAGTGCGGATGTTGAGTTTACCTCACCTGGTAATCAGGGCTGCACTGAAACCCAAAGAAAATGTTCAAACTAGCCCTACACCCAGAGCTGGCCTTTGCTCAGAGAGAGTCCTGGGTAAAACAAATTTTCATGCCCTGCTATGTGTCCCCTTTTATTGTCTATATGTTGAAAATTTGAGAGGAGTAGGTGAAAGGTGATGAGGCCAAGAATGAGTGTCATGAACAGAAAAACAAACAAAAAGCAGTCACAGGTTCTAACAGCCTTCAGAAAAAGGGTTCAAACACATTTACCTATGGAACTAAGTCATAGGGAGATTGCTGCAGAGAGGTCTAGTGCCTAGCTCACACTTGCTAAAGGCCGACAAGGCCTACAGTGGAGGAGGTTGCAACTATAATTGAGAATGCTTGGATGGTGAAAGTCTATCCTACTCTTAAACCAGCTGTCAATGCTGCAGGCCACTTGGAAAACCCCAGAATGGCAAGCCTTGAAGTTTTCATTCGGTTAGTATCATCAGGTAAAGCCTGTTGAAACACGCTAGGGGAAAAAGTGTCCAGTAATTACAGAGATATGATAAATTTGATCTGCCAGGTACTGAATTCAGAATTTTCTGTCACATTTTGAGTTTTAATTCAGAACACGAGGTATTTACATGGATAGGTAAATACCTCCCATGCAGTGTTGGTACTTTCTGGTCTTGTAAATACCTAATGCCAACCATCCCAGGCATGATCAAGGCCTTGCTTGAAGACCTGAAGGCCATTATTGGTGTGTGTTTAAGTTTAAGTAATCGGTTTCCTCAAAGAATCACCTCCAAGTCAAATGAATTAGTCCATTGTGGGTTTTATAAATTTTGCACTGATGGCGCAGCCGGCCATTGTTCTTACCATTCTTCTACGGTAGATCTTTTTAGGATGCCTGAATGGTAAAAGATCGTTAGTTAGATTTCACAATCAAATTCACAGTGTAACACATTTGGTCACACATTAACGACCAGGACAATAGTGGTAACGTTAAATAAGTTTTACTATACATTAAGGGCCAAACTAATGTAAAACCAATCTCAAAAACATGCTATATAAATACAGAATCACCAAAAGTAAACCAATGCATTGAATAAAGTTACAGATTGCTATACCACAAGACATACAAGGATGACAGTTGAGGCAATACAAAAGCTAAGAAATAGAATTTTGATGATCTGTGTACAAGCTTCGATCCTCCTGTCTAAACATGGATAAAACTAAGTTAATCTAAAGTAAATCCAAGCTAAACTAAAGTTAGAAAACCCTAATTAGTTCTGGGAAAATAGGAATGTGTCAGCATAGCAGAGACTTCAATAGAAGTCCTCCAAGAGGGGAGATGCGTAGCATAAAGTAATACAAAGGAAATAAGGATGGAAAGGTCTGTACCCCTCAATGTCCAAAGGGAATCTGCTCTCTACTAACAGTGTGAATACCAATTAAACCCAGAGAATCTTCAAGAAAGCCACGTCATCAACACCAGCATTTTTCCATATTCTCAGAGTTGAAATTTATAGTTTCCCTTAAGTCTCCCATCTCACGGTTTGAACATCAGGATGAGCTTAAGTGTCTCCCTGGTCCTGATACACGGACAGGAGTCCTTTCTTCTCAGTTCGTTATCGCCTCTCGTCCTTGCCAAGATAACCGTCCAAACTCTACTATCTCTAATACACAAATTTGCCTTTCAGTAGCTATCCAATCACAAATGCACCTGAAAGGTAAAGAACATTGCAGCACAAGCAAAACTTCACACTGAAGTCTCAACACAAGAAGCCAAATGCTTAAGGCCTTTGGTAATGCTAACTTAATAAAACAATCAATGCACATTCAGGATACATTATTATAAGTGTACCTCACAATTACAAATGTAGTGTAAATTAGAACTACACATGTGTATTGTTAAAGTTAAACATTAGAACACACACATATATGAATCGCCAGTCTTCTACAATGTATGCACATTTGGTGCTTCACTTTACATTAGACATGTTAAGATACACAATATTTAATGTCAGT
This sequence comes from Pleurodeles waltl, assembly GCF_031143425.1. Lineage (NCBI taxonomy): Eukaryota > Metazoa > Chordata > Amphibia > Caudata > Salamandridae > Pleurodeles > Pleurodeles waltl. The sequence continues at coordinate 458,778,365 of NC_090450.1, forward strand.
TACGTGTTTATATGATTTTTGTAACGTCCAAGGGTGCACCAAAATAACATCTTTCCGTCATTGATGAACCCCTAAATCCAACAAAATCAATCAAATTCTCATCATGAATAACTCCTGTTTCAATATCAGTTCCCATCATCCCATTTCAGGTAGGCATGAAATGCAGACATTTCAGTAGAGGCAGGTATTCAACTCATTCTCCTTCTACCTGGCAATGCTCACTTGTTACACCTGAAGTCTGATGAGGATTTAGATTGGATTACTTTAAGAAATTGTTTCGTGATCACCTGGCTGATTTGAAATCGTTTCTGACACGTTGAAAGATCAGCTTAGCAGCTGAGCTGTCAGATTTCCTGACAGGCAGCGTATAAAAATGTAATCCTCTGAAAAGGGATTACAGAGTACTCATTAATAATAAAAAAAAACAACAGAAGAGCAAATTTAAACACCTGAGCAGTTGGAGAAAGGCTGGTAATGTGTAGCAGGAAGATTTTAAAATGAGCTTCAGTTTGCAACAAATAAAATACAAACTTTGATTTGATTAAAGAAAAAAGGTTAGAGCGGTGCCAGATGGGGTCTGGGCCCCAGCTTCATTTGTCCACTCCCTGCTTGTGCCCCACCACCAGAGGGGACACACAAAAAGAAACGGACACTGCTGCTTGCCAGGCACATTGTTTGTTCAACTACATTTCGCTTCAAAGCAGTCTTGTTTGCTTAAAATAATTAAATCTCATTTTGTATGAATATATCAAAGTCAGATTTAAGCACTTCAAACTGAAACAAATGTACTTATATATATATATATATATATATATATATATATATATATATATATATATATATATATATATGTATAAATGTATATATTCACTTAAAAAAGGTTACGGGGACATTACAGTTAGGTTCTGAATTTACTTGCCCAAAACCCTGGAAAATCAGCAGTTAGAGTTAGAGTTATTTCTAGTAACTACAACTCACGCCCTAAGGTAACTATTAGTCATGCCCCGGCCATGCAGTTTTTCCTTCAATAATTTGTCTGCTAATGTTTCACTGATATGTTTAATGCCGTTGTTAGAAATGGGGTCTTTAGTGGCAGTCAGGTTACCTCCGGTCCAAGCATGGACCCTCACTCTTTTCAGGGTAACGGAGAATCACACTCAGTTAAACCCCACTCTCCCCCTTGGTAGCTTGGCACAAGCAGACAGGCTTAACTTCAGAAGCAATATGTAAAGTATTTGTACTAACACACACAGTAATACAGTGAAAACACTACAAAATGGACACCACACCAGTTTAGAAAAATAGTTGATATTTATCTAAACCAAACAAAACCAAAACAACAAAAATCCAAGATACACAAGTCAAGATGTGAATTTTCAAAAGAATAAGAGTCTTAGGCCCTCATTATGAACATGGTGGTCCGTTCCGCTCCGCCGGCGACAGAAACCGCCAACAGAGGAGCGGGCCGAACCGCCAAATAATGAAGCAAATGAAACACACGCATCCACCCACCACCAGGAAAGGAGTCCCGCTGACGAAGGCAGACTCCACCTACAGGCTGTCAGAAAGGCCCAACTTGCCCATCAAATTATGAACCACCATTCCGCTGCCAGTTCCGGGGCGGGAACCACCGCCACACAAAGCCAGGTGGAAAAGAAACAAATAGAAGGAAACACTCACCGGAGTTCCACAAAACGTGCAGTGGCAGCCATGGACAAAGAGCTGCAGATCATGCCAGCCTTGCTCCTTGCCATATATCTACACAACCGAGACCCCCAACGAAGATGACGATGGTAAGTACTGCAACATACGACACAAGGGAGGAAAGGGCAACGTTACATACCCATCCACTCCACCCACTCAGCAACGCGCCCCCAACCCTTCCCAGCAGCACAAGTCAGGCACCCCACACCAAGAGGGTCGTACCTGACCCAAGGCCACTGCAACTTGACCATAGTACATACAATAGCCCCACACCCATAAATAATTAAAACAAACATCAGAGTGGAACTGCATGCAGCCCAAACAGAGGCCACACAGAAACTTTAATATGTAGCTCACTGAGCAAAACAGTGCCAACAGGGCCAATGGCCAGTCCATAAAAAGTCATTTGTCCTTGGCCACAACTGACCACACCTGACTCACACAAGTGCTGGGTATGCCACTGAACGGGGCACCATATGGGGATCCAGGCACCTCACGGAAGGGGGGCAGGGTGGATGGGGGTGGGGATTTCCGACAGGGGTGTGACTTAGACTTGCGTGAGGAGGTTGGAGGGGGGTGGGCTTCTCCTTTGAAGGGGGTGGGGGCTGTTTGGCTCGGGTGGAGCTGGATGCCTTAGGCTCTGAGCGGGCCTTCTTCTTCACCAGAGAAGGGGCACAGGAATGGGAAGGCTGGACCGGGGTGGGCTGTGATGTGGAAGGAGCGGAAAGGGCAAGGAGGTGGGCACATTTCGGGAAAAGACGGGGTGGGCCAGTGGGTTGGAACAGGTCTGCACGGGAGAGGAAATGGTTTTTGGGAGCAATTGGGGTGGGCGTGGATGAGGGCGTGGGAGTGGAGGCAGAGGGAGTAGATGTATGGGGTGCAGGTGTGCATGTAGTGGGTGCAGGAGACTGCTCAGTATGCTGTGGTTGGTGGATGTCTGATGGGTGGGTGTCTTGGTACGTTTGAGTGTTTTGTGAGGTGGGGGTGTTGACACAGTGGGAGAAGACAGACAGCCAGTGTGGATGTATGTTGGGTGGGTGTCTGCAAGTCTGGTGAGTGTGCTGCATGTGTCAACTACAGTGGAGGTGGTCAGTGGTGGTGTGGTGTATAGGGTGCATGTATGGCTGTCTGCTATTGTGGTGAGTGCAGGAAGAGGAGCAGTAACAGTGAGTGAAAGTGCAGTGCATGAGGGTGTGGATGTTGAGGGGACAGACAGAGTGATGTAAGAGGCGGGAACGCTGGGGGAAGTGGACATTGTTGTGTGTGCAGGTGTCTGTTGGTTGTGTGACTGCTTGTGGTGGGAGGTGTGGGGCTTGTGTTTGGATGTGTGCTTCTAGTGTGTTGATGTGCCTGTAAGCAGGTATGATTGTGTGTTTTGGACAGGTGAAGGGAGTTGGGTGCTGGAAGGGGTAGAGGAGGTTGGAGGGGGGACGGAATGGCCAGGAAAACTGGCTGCCGTCCAAGAGGAGGCCAGAGCCTGAAAAGATCTCTGTAGGGCAGACACGGCACCCTGAAAGCCATCCAGATAGGCATTGGTCTGCTGTACTTCAAAAGCCAGACCCTGGATGGCATTGACGATGGTTGTCTGCCCTACAGAGATGGTTCTCAGGAGGTCAATAGCCTCCTCTGTGAGGGCAGCAGGGCTGACTGGGGCAGGGGAGGAGGTGCCGGGGGTGAAGTAGATGCCCACCTTTCTGGGTGGGCAGGCACGGGCAACTCAGTGGGGAGCAGAAGGGAGGGTGCTGATAGTATGGGGTGGTGGAAGATCTCACAGTAGTGGTTTGTCCACTAGGGTCCGCCACCGCCAGACGACCCCCATCGGAGGAGGTCTCAGAGTCACTACCTCCTGTGGTAGTAGCCTCCCCATGGAAGTCCCCTCGCCCTCCCACCCACTGGTCCCCTGGGCGTCTGTTGTCTCTGCCTCAGAGGATCCATGGGCCACTGCCTCCCCACTTGCCGGTGCCTCAGCTCCCTCGCCTGATGTTGATGCTGGACCAGACAAACACAAGAGAACAGGGATGGGGAGACAAAACAGGAGAGACACTTGTAAGTAGCTGAATGCTGATACACAATGGCCAGACATACACCTACCCAGCAGACACACCCAACAGGCAGCACTGTGCACTATGCCCATGGCCATGGCCCTGACTACTGAGCAGTTTACTGACCTACACCCATCCCCTGAAATTGTATTGGAGCTGAGGTAAGTGAAACCTGACAGGGACACTCCTACACCCTTTGGGGAGCAGACAGTAGCTGGACACCAGTCAAAATCCCTGCTCTAAGCACTATGAGCCCTGTCACACACACACTCATCCTTCCAGGCTGAAGTATGGACTGTGAGTACTCACCCCCTTGTGACTGCTGTGCAGCCTTCAAGCGCCCCATCCAGGTCTGGGTACGCCACCACCAGGATCCTTCGTGTAGGAAAGTACCATCTTGCCTGGCATGTTACCCCCATCTTTCACTGTATATATGTTGTTTTAGTTGTATGTGTCACTGGGACCCTAGTAACCCAGGGCCCCAGTGCTCATAAGTGTGCCTGAATGTGTTACCTGTGTAGTGACTAACTGTCTCACTGAGGCTCTGCTAATCAGAACCTCAGTGGTTATGCTCTCTCATTTCTTTCCAAATTGTCACTAACAGGCTAGTGACCATTTTTACCAATTTACATTGGCTTACTGGAACACCCTTATAATTCCCTAGTATATGGTACTGAGGTACCGAGGGTATTGGGGTTCCAGGAGATCCCTATGGGCTGCAGCATTTCTTTTGCCACCCATAGGGAGCTCTGCCAATTCTTACACAGGCCTGCCACTGCAGCCTGAGTGAAATAACGTCCACGTTATTTCACAGCCATTTTACACTGCACTTAAGTAACTTATAAGTCACCTATATGTCTAACCTTTACCTGGTAAAGGTTAGGTGCAAAGTTACTTAGTGTGAGGGCACCCTGGCACTAGCCAAGGTGCCCCCACATTGTTCATAGCCAATTCCCTGAACTTTGTGAGTGCGGGGACACCATTACACGCGTGCACTACATATAGGTCACTACCTATATGTAGCTTCACAATGGTAACTCCGAATATGGCCATGTAACATGTCTATGATCATGGAATTGCCCCCTCTATGCCATCCTGGCATAGTTGGCACAATCCCATGATCCCAGTGGTCTGTAGCACAGACCCTGGTACTGCCAAACTGCCCTTCCTGGGGTTTCACTGCAGCTGCTGCTGCTGCCAACCCCTCAGACAGGCAGCTGCCCTCCTGGGGTCCAGCCAGGCCTGGCCCAGGATGGCAGAACAAAGGACTTCCTCTGAGAGAGGGTGTTACACCCTCTCCCTTTGGAAAATGGTGTGAAGGCAGGGGAGGAGTAGCCTCCCCCAGCCTCTGGAAATGCTTTCTTGGGCACAGATGTGCCCAATTCTGCATAAGCCAGTTTACACCGGTTCAGGGGACCCCTTAGCCCTGCTCTGGCGCGAAACTGGACAAAGGAAAGGGGAGTGACCACTCCCCTGACCTGCACCTCCCCTGGGAGGTGTCCAGAGCTCCTCCAGTGTGCTCCAGACCTCTGCCATCTTGGAAACAGAGGTGCTGCTGGCACACTGGACTGCTCTGAGTGGCCAGTACCACCAGGTGATGTCAGAGACTCCTTCTGATAGGCTCCTTCAGGTGTTAGTAGCCTATCCTCTCTCCTAGGTAGCCAAACCCTCTTTTCTGGCTATTTAGGGTCTCTGTCTCTGGGGAAACTTTAGATAATGAATGCAAGAGCTCAGCCGAGTTCCTCTGCATCTCTCTCTTCACCTTCTGCCAAGGAATCGACTGCTGACCGCGCTGGAAGCCTGCAACACTGCAACAAAGTAGCAAAGACGACTACTGCAACTCTGTAACGCTGATCCTGCCGCCTTCTCGACTGTTTTCCTGTTTGTGCATGCTGTGGGGGTAGTCTGCCTCCTCTCTGCACCAGAAGCTCCGAAGAAATCTCCCGTGGGTCGACGGAATCTTCCCCCTGCAACCGCAGGCACCAAAAAGCTGCATTACCAGTCCCTTGGGTCTCCTCTCAGCACAACGAGCGAGGTCCCTCGAATCCAGCAACTCTGTCCAAGTGACCCCCACAGTCCAGTGACTCTTCAGTCCAAGTTTGGTGGAGGTAAGTCCTTGCCTCACCTCGCTGGGCTGCATTGCTGGGAACCGCGACTTTTGCAGCTACTCCGGCCCCTGTGCACTTCCGGCAGAAATCCTTTGTGCACAGCCAAGCCTGGGTCCACGGCACTCTAACTTGCATTGCACGACATTCTAAGTTGGTCTCCGGCGCCGTGGGACTCCTTTGTGCGACTTCGGGTGAGCACAGTTTCATGCATCCTCGTAGTGCCTGTTTCTGGCACTTCTCCGGGTGCTAGCTGCTGCTGAGAGGGCTCCTTGTCTTGCTCGACGTCTCCTCTCTCTCCTGGTCCAATTTGCGACCTCCTGGTCCCTCCAGGGCCACAGCAGCATCCAAAAATGCTAACCGCACGATTTGCAGCTAGCAAGGCTTGTTGGCGTTCTTTCGGCAGGAAAACACTTCTGCACGACTCTCCGCGGCGAGCGGGATCCGTCCACCAAAGGAGAAGTCTCTAGCCCTTTTCGTTCCTACAGAAACCACAGCTTCTTCTGTCCAGTAGAAGCTTCTTTGCACCCGCAGCTGGCATTTCCTGGGCATCTGCCCATCTCCGACTTGCTTGTGACTTTTGGACTTGGTCCCCTTGTTCCACAGGTACCCTAGATTGGAAATCCACAGTTGTTGCATTGTTGGTTTGTGTCTTTCCTGCATTATTCCTCTAACACGACTTCTTTGTCCTTAGGGGAACTTTAGTGCACTTTGCACTCACTTTTCAGGGTCTTGGGGAGGGTTATTTTTCTAACCCTCACTATTTTCTAATAGTCCCAGCGACCCTCTACAAGGTCACATAGGTTTGGGGTCCATTCGTGGTTCGCATTCCACTTTTGGAGTATATGGTTTGTGTTGCCCCTATCCCTATGTTTCCCCATTGCATCCTATTGTAACTATACATTGTTTGCACTGTTTTCTAAGACTATACTGCATATTTTTGCTATTGTGTATATATATTTCCTATCCTCTCACTGAGGGTACACTCTAAGATACTTTGGCATATTGTCATAAAAATAAAGTACCTTTATTTCTAGTATAACTGTGTATTGTGTTTTCTTATGATATTGTGCATATGACACTAAGTGGTACTGTAGTAGCTTCACACGTCTCCTAGTTCAGCCTAAGCTGCTCTGCTAAGCTACCATTATCTATCAGCCTAAGCTGCTAGACACCCTATACACTAATAAGGGATAACTGGGCCTGGTGCAAGGTGCAAGTACCCCTTGGTACTCACTACAAGCCAGTCCAGCCTCCTACATTGGTTGTGCAGTGGTGGGATAAGTGCTTTGAGACTACTTACCACTCTTGTCATTGTACTTTTCATAAGAGAAAAATATACAAAACAAGGTCAGTGTATATACACATAGCCAAAAAGTTTTGCATTTCCTCTTTTCACTCTTTTCTAAGTGCTGAAAAGTACTTCTAAACTTTCAAAAAGTTCTTAAAAGTTTAAAAAGTTTTTTTCTGTCTTTCTAAAAAGTTCTGAAAACTTTTTTCTCTTTTTCTATCACTTTAACTCTCTCTAAAAATGTCTGGCACAGGCCAAAATGTTGATCTGTCCAAACTTGCATATGATCACCTTAGCTGGAAAGGAGCAAGGAGTCTCTGCATAGAGAGAGGTTTGAGTGTAGGGAAGAATCCTTCTTTGGAATTATTGCTTAACATGCTTAGAGAACAAGATAAGGCCACATCTGTTGAAAAAGTAGCAAATGGTTCCCAATCTGATCCAGGGACTCCCCCAGGAAAAGATTCAGGAAAGAAACTTCCTAGCCTGCCCATTACTAGACAGTCTAGCATAGTTGGTAATGATGGAGAGCCTCACCATACAAATAGTGTTGTCTCACATCATAGCAAAAGCATTTATTCTCACCATACTGGTAGTGATGTTTCTGTTAGCCAAGCTGTTAGGGTGGCTTCTGTAAGGGACAGGTCTCCTTCTGTTCATTCTTCTGTGTCTAAGAATGTCCCTCCCACCAACCCTGAAGACAGAATGTTAGAGAGGGAACTCAATAAGTTGAGAGTGGAACAAACCAGACTGAAGCTTAAAAAGCAACAGCTGGATTTGGATAGACAGTCTTTTGAACTAGAGAAAGAAAGACAGAAGTTGGGTTTAGATACCCATGGTGGCAGCAGCAGTATTCCCCATAGTCATCCTGCAAAAGAGCATGATTCCAGGAATCTGCATAAGATAGTTCCCCCTTATAAGGAGGGGGATGACATTAACAAGTGGTTTGCTGCACTTGAGAGGGCCTGTGTTGTACAGGATGTCCCTCAAAGGCAGTGGGCTGCTATCCTATGGCTATCATTTAGTGGAAAAGGTAGGGATAGGCTCCTTACTGTGAAAGAAAATGATGCTAATAATTTCCAAGTTCTTAAGAATGCACTCCTGGATGGTTATGGCTTAACCACTGAACAATACAGGATAAAGTTCAGAGAGACCAAAAAGGAGTCTTCACAAGACTGGGTTGATTTCATTGACCATTCAGTGAAGGCCTTGGAGGGGTGGTTACATGGCAGTAAAGTTACTGATTATGACAGCCTGTATAACTTGATCCTGAGAGAGCATATTCTTAATAATTGTGTGTCTGATTTGTTGCACCAGTACTTGGTGGACTCTGATCTGACCTCTCCCCAAGAATTGGGAAAGAAGGCAGACAAATGGGTCAGAACAAGGGTGAACAGAAAAGTTCATACAGGGGGTGACAAAGATGGCAACAAAAAGAAGGATGGTAAGTCTTCTGACAAGGGTGGGGACAAATCTAAAAATGAGTCTTCATCAGGCCCACAAAAACACTCTGGTGGGGGTGGTGGGCCCAAATCCTCTTTTAATCAGAACAAGGAAAAGAAGCCATGGTGCTATTTATGTAAAATAAAAGGCCATTGGACAACAGATCCCAGTTGTCCAAAGAAAAGCACCAATGCTCCTACCACTACAACCCCTACTGCTACCCCTAGTGTCCCTACTAATAGCAGTGGTGGTGGGAGCAAACCTACTAATAGCCAATCCAAGGGAGTAGCTGGGCTCACTATTGGTAACTTAGTTGGGGTTGGCCTTGTTAGGGAGGCCACAGAGGCTGTGTTAGTCTCTGAGGGGGCTATTGATTTAGCCACCTTAGTTGCTTGTCCCCTTAATATGGATAAGTACAAGCAGCTACCCCTAATAAATGGTGTTGAGGTTCAGGCCTACAGGGACACTGGAGCCAGTGTGACTATGGTCATAGAGAAACTGGTCCACCCTGAACAACACCTACTTGGTCACCAGTACCAAGTAACCGATGCTCACAACAACACACTTAGCCACCCCATGGCTGTTGTTAATCTCAACTGGGGGGGGGGTTACTGGTCCAAAGAAAGTTGTGGTAGCTTCAGATTTACCTGTAGACTGTCTATTAGGGAATGATTTGGAGACATCAGCTTGGTCAGATGTGGAGTTGGAGGCCCATGCAGCAATGCTGGGCATCCCAGGGCATATTTTTGCTTTGACAAGGGCTCAGGCCAAAAAGCAAAAAGGACAGGGAAGCTTGGATCCTGGAACAATGGACCAAGTGCTCCCTAAAGCTAGGGCTAGTAGAAGCAAACCACTTCCTACTATCCCTCCCTCTACAGTGGATTCAACTTCTGAGGAAGAAGAATTCCCTCCCTGTGCAGAACCTACACCAGAGGAGCTGGAAGCAGACACTGCTGAGCTTTTGGGTGAAGGGGGGCCTGCCAGAGAGGAGCTGAGTGTGGCACAGCAAACCTGTCCCACATTAGAGGGTCTCAGACAGCAAGCTGTCAAACAGGCTAATGGGGATGTCAGTGACTCTCACAGAGTTTACTGGGAGGACAACCTCTTGTACACTGAGCATAGGGATCCTAAACCTGGAGCTGCCAGGAGATTAGTGATTCCTCAGGAGTACAGAAAGTTCCTCCTAACCCTGGCACATGACATTCCCCTAGCTGGGCATCTAGGACAAATGAAAACTTGGGACAGGCTTGTTCCCCTGTTTCATTGGCCTAGAATGTCTGAGGACACAAAGGAATTTTGTAAGTCCTGTGAAACCTGTCAAGCCAGTGGCAAGACAGGTGGCACCCCAAAGGCACCCCTTATCCCACTGCCTGTGGTTGGGGTTCCCTTTGAAAGGGTAGGGGTTGACATAGTTGGCCCCCTTGACCCTCCTACTGCTTCAGGCAATAGGTTTATCTTGGTGGTAGTGGACCATGCCACAAGATATCCTGAAGCTATTCCTTTAAGGACCACTACAGCACCTGCAGTGGCAAAAGGCCCTCCTGGGAATATTTTCCAGGGTGGGCTTCCCAAAGGAAGTAGTATCAGACAGGGGAAGCAATTTCATGTCTGCATACTTAAAGGCCATGTGGAAGGAGTGTGGTGTAACGTACAAGTTCACAACACCCTATCATCCACAAACAAATGGACTGGTGGAGAGATTTAATAAAACTCTCAAAGGCATGATTATGGGTCTCCCTGAAAAACTCCGCAGGAGATGGGATATCCTTCTACCATGCCTCCTTTTTGCCTACAGGGAGGTACCCCAGAAAGGAGTGGGCTTCAGCCCCTTTGAACTTCTTTTTGGACACCCTGTTAGGGGTCCACTCACACTTGTAAAGGAGGGTTGGGAACAACCTTTAAAAGCTCCTAAGCGGGATATTGTGGATTATGTACTTGGCCTCAGATCAAGAATGGCTGAGTACATGAAAAAGGCCAGTAAAAACCTTCAGGCCAGCCAAGAGCTCCAGAAGCAATGGCATGATCAGAAGGCTGTTTTGGTTCAGTACCAACCAGGGCAGAAAGTGTGGGTCTTGGAGCCTGTGGCCCCAAGAGCACTCCAAGATAAATGGAGTGGACCCCACACAATTGTTGAAAAGAAGGGAGAAGTCACCTATTTAGTTGACTTAGGCACTGCCAGGAGTCCCCTTAGGGTGCTCCATGTCAACCGCCTGAAACCCTACTATGACAGGGCTGATCTCACCCTGCTCATGGCAACTGATGAGGGACAGGAAGAAGACAGTGATCCTCTACCTGATCTCTTCTCTTCCACAGAACAAGATGCTCTTGTGGAAGGTGTAGTTTTGGCTGATTGTCTTACTGCTGAGCAAAAAGACAATTGCATAAATCTCCTAGATCAATTCTCTGAACTCTTCTATACTGTGCCAGGTACCACTTCTTGGTGTGAGCACACTATAGATACTGGAGACAGCTTGCCTGTCAAAAGTAAAATCTATAGGCAGCCTGACCATGTCAGGGACTGCATAAAGCAAGAGGTCCAGAAAATGTTAGAACTAGGAGTGGTTGAGCACTCTGACAGTCCATGGGCTTCTCCTGTGGTACTGGTACCAAAACCCCATTCCAAAGATGGAAAGAAGGAAATGCGGTTTTGTGTAGACTATAGAGGTCTCAACTTGGTAACCAAAACTGATGCTCACCCTATACCCAGGGCAGATGAGCTCATAGATACACTGGCATCTGCCAAGTATCTAAGCACTTTTGATTTGACTGCAGGGTATTGGCAGATCAAATTGTCAAAAGATGCTAAACCTAAGACTGCATTTTCAACCATTGGAGGACATTACCAGTTTACTGTAATGCCTTTTGGTTTGAAAAATGCACCTGCCACTTTTCAGAGGTTGGTGAACACAGTCCTGCAAGGGCTGGAAGCTTTCAGTGCAGCATATTTGGACGATATAGCTGTCTTTAGCTCCAGCTGGGATGATCACCTGGTCCACCTATGGAAAGTTTTGGAGGCCCTGCAAAAGGCAGGCCTCACTATCAAGGCTTCAAAGTGCCAGATAGGGCAGGGTAAGGTGGTTTATCTGGGACACCTTGTTGGTGGGGAACAGATTGCACCACTACAGGGGAAAATCCAAACAATTATTGATTGGGTTCCACCTACTACACAGACTCAGGTGAGAGCCTTCCTAGGCCTCACTGGGTATTACAGGAGGTTCATTAAGAACTATGGCTCCATTGCAGCCCCTCTTAATGACCTCACTTCCAAAAAGATGCCTAAAAAGGTATTATGGACAGCAAACTGTCAGAAAGCTTTTGAGGAGCTGAAGCAGGCCATGTGCTCTGCACCTGTCCTAAAAAGCCCTTGCTACTCTAAAAAATTCTACGTCCAAACTGATGCATCTGAATTAGGAGTAGGGGCAGTCCTATCACAACTTAATTCTGAGGGCCAGGATCAACCTGTTGCTTTTATTAGTAGGAGGTTGACCCCTAGAGAAAAGCGTTGGTCTGCCATTGAGAGGGAGGCCTTTGCTGTGGTCTGGGCTCTGAAGAAGTTGAGGCCATACCTGTTTGGCACTCACTTCATTGTTCAGACAGACCACAAACCTCTACTTTGGCTAAAACAAATGAATGGTGAAAATCCTAAATTGTTGAGGTGGTCCATATCCCTACAGGGAATGGACTATACAGTGGAACATAGACCTGGGAGTAGCCACGACAAATGCAGATGGACTCTCCAGATATTTCCACTTAGACAATGAAGACTCATCAGGTCATGGCTAGTCTTATTGTCCTTCGTTTGGGGGGGGGTTGTGTAGGAAAGTACCATCTTGCCTGACATGTAACCCCCATCTTTCACTGTATACATGTTGTTTTAGTTGTATGTGTCACTGGGACCCTAGTAACCCAGGGCCCCAGTGCTCATAAGTGTGCCTGAATGTGTTACCTGTGTAGTGACTAACTGTCTCACTGAGGCTCTGCTAATCAGAACCTCAGTGGTTATGCTCTCTCTCTCTCATTTCTTTCCAAATTGTCACTAACAGGCTAGTGACCATTTTTACCAATTTACATTGGCTTACTGGAAGACCCTTATAATTCCCTAGTATATGGTACTGAGGTACCCAGGGTATTGGGGTTCCAGGAGATCCCTATGGGCTGCAGCATTTCTTTTGCCACCCATAGGGAGCTCTGCCAATTCTTACACAGGCCTGCCACTGCAGCCTGAGTGAAATAACGTCCACGTTATTTCACAGCCGTTTTTCACTGCACTTAAGTAACTTATAAGTCACCTATATGTCTAACCTTTACCTGGTAAAGGTTAGGTGCAAAGTTACTTAGTGTGAGGGCACCCTGGCACTAGCCAAGGTGCCCCCACATTGTTCAGAGCCAATTCCCTGAACTTTGTGAGTGCGGGGACACCATTACACGCGTGCACTACATATAGGTCACTACCTATATGTAGCTTCACAATGGTAACTCCGAATATGGCCATGTAACATGTCTATGATCATGGAATTGCCCCCTCTATGCCATCCTGGCATAGTTGGCACAATCCCATGATCCCAGTGGTCTGTAGCACAGACCCTGGTACTGCCAAACTGCCCTTCCTGGGGTTTCACTGCAGCTGCTGCTGCTGCCAACCCCTCAGACAGGCAGCTGCCCTCCTGGGGTCCAGCCAGGCCTGGCCCAGGATGGCAGAACAAAGGACTTCCTCTGAGAGAGGGTGTTACACCCTCTCCCTTTGGAAAATGGTGTGAAGGCAGGGGAGGAGTAGCCTCCCCCAGCCTCTGGAAATGCTTTCTTGGGCACAGATGTGCCCAATTCTGCATAAGCCAGTCTACACCGGTTCAGGGGACCCCTTAGCCCTGCTCTGGCGCGAAACTGGACAAAGGAAAGGGGAGTGACCACTCCCCTGACCTGCACCTCCTCTGGGAGGTGTCCAGAGCTCCTCCAGTGTGCTCCAGACCTCTGCCATCTTGGAAACAGAGGTGCTGCTGGCACACTGGACTGCTCTGAGTGGCCAGTACCACCAGGTGACGTCAGAGACTCCTTCTGATAGGCTCCTTCAGGTGTTAGTAGCCTATCCTCTCTCCTAGGTAGCCAAACCCTCTTTTCTGGCTATTTAGGGTCTCTGTCTCTGGGGAAACTTTAGATAATGAATGCAAGAGCTCAGCCGAGTTCCTCTGCATCTCTTGTTTGTGCATGCTGTGGGGGTAGTCTGCCTCCTCTCTGCACCAGAAGCTCCGAAGAAATCTCCTGTGGGTCGACGGAATCTTCCCCCTGCAACCGCAGGCACCAAAAAGCTGCATTACCGGTCCCTTGGGTCTCCTCTCAGCACGACGAGCGAGGTCCCTCGAATCCAGCGACTCTGTCCAAGTGACCCCCACAGTCCAGTGACTCTTCAGTCCAAGTTTGGTGGAGGTAAGTCCTTGCCTCACCTCGCTGGGCTGCATTGCTGGGAACCGCGACTTTTGCAGCTACTCCGGCCCCTGTGCACTACCTGCTGCTGAGAGGGCTCCTTTTCTTGCTCGACGTCCCCTCTCTCTCCTTGTCCAATTTGCGACCTCCTGGTCCCTCCAGGGCCACAGCAGCATCCAAAAACGCTAACTGCATGATTTGCAGCTAGCAAGGCTTGTTGGCGTTCTTTCGGCAGGAAAACACTTCTGCACGACTCTCCACGGCGAGAGGGATCCGTCCACCAAAGGGCAAGTCTCTAGCCCTTTTCGTTCCTGCAGAAACCGCAGCTTCTTCTGTCCAGTAGAAGCTTCTTTGCACCCGCAGCTGGCATTTCCTGGGCATCTGCCCATCTCCGACTTGCTTGTGACTTTTGGACTTGGTCCCCTTGTTCCACAGGTACCCTAGATTGGAAATCCACAGTTGTTGCATTGTTGGTTTGTGTCTTTCCTGCATTATTCCTCTAACACGACTTCTTTGTCCTTAGGGGAACTTTAGTGCACTTTGCACTCACTTTTCAGGGTCTTGGGGAGGGTTATTTTTCTAACTCTCACTATTTTCTAATAGTCCCAGCGACCCTCTACAAGGTCACATAGGTTTGGGGTCCATTCGTGGTTCGCATTCCACTTTTGGAGTATATGGTTTGTGTTGCCCCTATCCCTATGTTTCCCCATTGCATCCTATTGTAACTATACATTGTTTGCACTGTTTTCTAAGACTATACTGCATATTTTTGCTATTGTGTATATATATCTTGTGTATATTTCCTATCCTCTCACTGAGGGTACACTCTAAGATACTTTGGCATATTGTCATAAAAATAAAGTACCTTTATTTCTAGTATAACTGTGTATTGTGTTTTCTTATGATATTGTGCACATGACACTAAGTGGTACTGTAGTAGCTTCACACGTCTCCTAGTTCAGCCTAAGCTGCTCTGCTAAGCTACCATTATCTATCAGCCTAAGCTTCTAGACACCCTATACACTAATAAGGGATAACTGGGCCTGGTGCAAGGTGCAAGTACCCCTTGGTACTCACTACAAGCCAGTCCAGCCTCCTACATTGGTTGTGCAGTGGTGGGATAAGTGCTTTGAGACTACTTACCACTCTTGTCATTGTACTTTTCATAAGAGAAAAATATACAAAACAAGGTCAGTGTACATACACATAGCCAAAAAGTTTTGCATTTCCTCTTTTCACTCTTTTCTAAGTGCTGAAAAGTACTTCTAAACTTTCAAAAAGTTCTTAAAAGTTTAAAAAGTTTTTTTCTGTCTTTCTAAAAAGTTCTGAAAACTTTTTTCTCTTTTTCTATCACTTTAACTCTCTCTAAAAATGTCTGGCACAGGCCAAAATGTTGATCTGTCCAAACTTGCATATGATCACCTTAGCTGGAAAGGAGCAAGGAGTCTCTGCATAGAGAGAGGTTTGAGTGTAGGGAAGAATCCTTCTTTGGAATTATTGCTTAACATGCTTAGAGAACAAGATAAGGCCACATCTGTTGAAAAAGTAGCAAATGGTTCCCAATCTGATCCAGGGACTCCCCCAGGAAAAGATTCAGGAAAGAAACTTCCTAGCCTGCCCATTACTAGACAGTCTAGCATAGTTGGTAATGATGGAGAGCCTCACCATACAAATAGTGTTGTCTCACATCATAGCAAAAGCATTTATTCTCACCATACTGGTAGTGATGTTTCTGTTAGCCAAGCTGTTAGGGTGGCTTCTTTAAGGGACAGGTCTCCTTCTGTTCATTCTTCTGTGTCTAAGAATGTCCCTCCCACCAACCCTGATGACAGAATGTTAGAGAGGGAACTCAATAAGTTGAGAGTGGAACAAACCAGACTGAAGCTTAAAAAGCAACAGCTGGATTTGGATAGACAGTCTTTTGAACTAGAGAAAGAAAGACAGAAGTTGGGTTTAGATACCCATGGTGGCAGCAGCAGTATTCCCCATAGTCATCCTGCAAAAGAGCATGATTCCAGGAATCTGCATAAGATAGTTCCCCCTTATAAGGAGGGGGATGACATTAACAAGTGGTTTGCTGCACTTGAGAGGGCCTGTGTTGTACAGGATGTCCCTCAAAGGCAGTGGGCTGCTATCCTATGGCTATCATTTAGTGGAAAAGGTAGGGATAGGCTCCTTACTGTGAAAGAAAATGATGCTAATAATTTCCAAGTTCTTAAGAATGCACTCCTGGATGGTTATGGCTTAACCACTGAACAATACAGGATAAAGTTCAGAGAGATCAAAAAGGAGTCTTCACAAGACTGGGTTGATTTTATTGACCATTCAGTGAAGGCCTTGGAGGGGTGGTTACATGGCAGTAAAGTTACTGATTATGACAGCCTGTATAACTTGATCCTGAGAGAGCATATTCTTAATAATTGTGTGTCTGATTTGTTGCACCAGTACTTGGTGGACTCTGATCTGACCTCTCCCCAAGAATTGGGAAAGAAGGCAGACAAATGGGTCAGAACAAGGGTGAACAGAAAAGTTCATACAGGGGGTGACAAAGATGGCAACAAAAAGAAGGATGGTAAGTCTTCTGACAAGGGTGGGGACAAATCTAAAAATGAGTCTTCATCAGGCCCACAAAAACACTCTGGTGGGGTTGGTGGGCCCAAATCCTCTTTTAATCAGAACAAGGAAAATAAACCATGGTGCTATTTATGTAAAATAAAGGCCATTGGACAACAGATCCCAGTTGTCCAAAGAAAAGCACCAATGCTCCTACCACTACAACCCCTACTGCTACCCCTAGTGTCCCTACTAATAGCAGTGGTGGTGGGAGCAAACCTACTAATAGCCAATCCAAGGGAGTAGCTGGGCTCACTATTGGTAACTTAGTTGGGGTTGGCCTTGTTAGGGAGGCCACAGAGGCTGTGTTAGTCTCTGAGGGGGCTATTGATTTAGCCACCTTAGTTGCTTGTCCCCTTAATATGGATAAGTACAAGCAGCTACCCCTAATAAATGGTGTTGAGGTTTAGGCCTACAGGGACACTGGAGCCAGTGTGACTATGGTCATAGAGAAACTGGTCCACCCTGAACAACACCTACTTGGTCACCAGTACCAAGTAACCGATGCTCACAACAACACACTTAGCCACCCCATGGCTGTTGTTAATCTCAACTGGGGGGGGGGGGGGTTACTGGTCCAAAGAAAGTTGTGGTAGCTTCAGATTTACCTGTAGACTGTCTATTAGGGAATGATTTGGAGACATCAGCTTGGTCAGATGTGGAGTTGGAGGCCCATGCAGCAATGCTGGGCATCCCAGGGCATATTTTTGCTTTGACAAGGGCTCAGGCCAAAAAGCAAAAAGGACAGGGAAGCTTGGATCCTGGAACAATGGACCAAGTGCTCCCTAAAGCTAGGGCTAGTAGAAGCAAACCACTTCCTACTATCCCTCCCTCTACAGTGGATTCAACTTCTGAGGAAGAAGAATTCCCTCCCTGTGCAGAACCTACACCAGAGGAGCTGGAAGCAGACACTGCTGAGCTTTTGGGTGAAGGGGGGCCTGCCAGAGAGGAGCTGAGTGTGGCACAGCAAACCTGTCCCACATTAGAGGGTCTCAGACAGCAAGCTGTCAAATAGGCTAATGGGGATGTCAGTGACTCTCACAGAGTTTACTGGGAGGACAACCTCTTGTACACTGAGCATAGGGATCCTAAACCTGGAGCTGCCAGGAGATTAGTGATTCCTCAGGAGTACAGAAAGTTCCTCCTAACCCTGGCACATGACATTCCCCTAGCTGGGCATCTAGGACAAATGAAAACTTGGGACAGGCTTGTTCCCCTGTTTCATTGGCCTAGAATGTCTGAGGACACAAAGGAATTTTGTAAGTCCTGTGAAACCTGTCAAGCCAGTGGCAAGACAGGTGGCACCCCAAAGGCACCCATTATCCCACTGCCTGTGGTTGGGGTTCCCTTTGAAAGGGTAGGGGTTGACATAGTTGGCCCCCTTGACCCTCCTACTGCTTCAGGCAATAGGTTTATCTTGGTGGTAGTGGACCATGCCACAAGATATCCTGAAGCTATTCCTTTAAGGACCACTACAGCACCTGCAGTGGCAAAGGCCCTCCTGGGAATATTTTCCAGGGGGGCTTCCCAAAGGAAGTAGTATCAGACAGGGGAAGCAATTTCATGTCTGCATACTTAAAGGCCATGTGGAAGGAGTGTGGTGTAACGTACAAGTTCACAACACCCTATCATCCACAAACAAATGGACTGGTGGAGAGATTTCATAAAACTCTCAAAGGCATGATAATGGGTCTCCCTGAAAAACTCTGCAGGAGATGGGATATCCTTCTACCATGCCTCCTTTTTGCCTACAGGGAGGTACCCCAGAAAGGAGTGGGCTTCAGCCCCTTTGAACTTCTTTTTGGACACCCTGTTAGGGGTCCACTCACACTTGTAAAGGAGGGTTGGGAACAACCTTTAAAAGCTCCTAAGCAGGATATTGTGGATTATGTACTTGGCCTCAGATCAAGAATGGCTGAGTACATGAAAAAGGCCAGTAAAAACCTTCAGGCCAGCCAAGAGCTCCAGAAGCAATGGCATGATCAGAAGGCTGTTTTGGTTCAGTACCAACCAGGGCAGAAAGTGTGGGTCTTGGAGCCTGTGGCCCCAAGAGTACTCCAAGATAAATGGAGTGGACCCCACACAATTGTTGAAAAGAAGGGAGAAGTCACCTATTTAGTTGACTTAGGCACTGCCAGGAGTCCCCTTAGGGTGCTCCATGTCAACCGCCTGAAACCCTACTATGACAGGGCTGATCTCACCCTGCTCATGGCAACTGATGAGGGACAGGAAGAAGACAGTGATCCTCTACCTGATCTCTTCTCTTCCACAGAACAAGATGCTCTTGTGGAAGGTGTAGTTTTGGCTGATTGTCTTACTGCTGAGCAAAAAGACAATTGCATAAATCTCCTAGATCAATTCTCTGAACTCTTCTCTACTGTGCCAGGTACCACTTCTTGGTGTGAGCACACTATAGATACTGGAGACAGCTTGCCTGTCAAAAGTAAAATCTATAGGCAGCCTGACCATGTCAGGGACTGCATAAAGCAAGAGGTCCAGAAAATGTTAGAACTAGGAGTGGTTGAGCACTCTGACAGTCCATGGGCTTCTCCTGTGGTACTGGTACCAAAACCCCATTCCAAAGATGGAAAGAAGGAAATGCGGTTTTGTGTAGACTATAGAGGTCTCAACTTGGTAACCAAAACTGATGCTCACCCTATACCCAGGGCAGATGAGCTCATAGATACACTGGCATCTGCCAAGTATCTAAGCACTTTTGATTTGACTGCAGGGTATTGGCAGATCAAATTGTCAGAAGATGCTAAACCTAAGACTGCATTTTCAACCATTGGAGGACATTACCAGTTTACTGTAATGCCTTTTGGTTTGAAAAATGCACCTGCCACTTTTCAGAGGTTGGTGAACACAGTCCTGCAAGGGCTGGAAGCTTTCAGTGCAGCATATTTGGACGATATAGCTGTCTTTAGCTCCAGCTGGGATGATCACCTGGTCCACCTATGGAAAGTTTTGGAGGCCCTGCAAAAGGCAGGCCTCACTATCAAGGCTTCAAAGTGCCAGATAGGGCAGGGTAAGGTGGTTTATCTGGGACACCTTGTTGGTGGGGAACAGATTGCACCACTACAGGGGAAAATCCAAACAATTATTGATTGGGTTCCCCCTACTACACAGACTCAGGTGAGAGCCTTCCTAGGCCTCACTGGGTATTACAGGAGGTTCATTAAGAACTATGGCTCCATTGCAGCCCCTCTTAATGACCTCACTTCCAAAAAGATGCCTAAAAAGGTATTATGGACAGCAAACTGTCAGAAAGCTTTTGAGGAGCTGAAGCAGGCCATGTGCTCTGCACCTGTCCTAAAAAGCCCTTGCTACTCTAAAAAATTCTATGTCCAAACTGATGCATCTGAATTAGGAGTAGGGGCAGTCCTATCACAACTTAATTCTGAGGGCCAGGATCAACCTGTTGCTTTTATTAGTAGGAGGTTGACCCCTAGAGAAAAGCGTTGGTCTGCCATTGAGAGGGAGGCCTTTGCTGTGGTCTGGGCTCTGAAGAAGTTGAGGCCATACCTGTTTGGCACTCACTTCATTGTTCAGACAGACCACAAACCTCTACTTTGGCTAAAACAAATGAATGGTGAAAATCCTAAATTGTTGAGGTGGTCCATATCCCTACAGGGAATGGACTATACAGTGGAACATAGACCTGGGAGTAGCCACTCCAATGCAGATGGACTCTCCAGATATTTCCACTTAGACAATGAAGACTCATCAGGTCATGGCTAGTCTTATTGTCCTTCGTTTGGGGGGGGGGGTTGTGTAGGAAAGTACCATCTTGCCTGGCATGTAACCCCCATCTTTCACTGTATATATGTTGTTTTAGTTGTATATGTCACTGGGACCCTAGTAACCCAGGGCCCCAGTGCTCATAAGTGTGCCTGAATGTGTTACCTGTGTAGTGACTAACTGTCTCACTGAGACTCTGCTAATCAGAACCTCAGTGGTTCTGCTCTCTCATTTCTTTCCAAATTGTCACTAACAGGCTAGTGACCATTTTTACCAATTTACATTGGCTTACTGGAAGACCCTTATAATTCCCTAGTATATGGTACTGAGGTACCCAGGGTATTGGGGTTCCAGGAGATCCCTATGGGCTGCAGCATTTCTTTTGCCACCCATAGGGAGCTCTGCCAATTCTTACACAGGCCTGCCACTGCAGCCTGAGTGAAATAACGTCCACGTTATTTCACAGCCATTTTTCACTGCACTTAAGTAACTTATAAGTCACCTATATGTCTAACCTTTACCTGGTAAAGGTTAGGTGCAAAGTTACTTAGTGTGAGGGCACCCTGGCACTAGCCAAGGTGCCCCCACATTGTTCAGAGCCAATTCCCTGAATTTTGTGAGTGCGGGGACACCATTACACGCGTGCACTACATATAGGTCACTACCTATATGTAGCTTCACAATGGTAACTCCGAATATGGCCATGTAACATGTCTATGATCATGGAATTGCCCCCTCTATGCCATCCTGGCATAGTTGGCACAATCCCATGATCCCAGTGGTCTGTAGCACAGACCCTGGTACTGCCAAACTGCCCTTCCTGGGGTTTCACTGCAGCTGCTGCTGCTGCCAACCCCTCAGACAGGCAGCTGCCCTCCTGGGGTCCAGCCAGGCCTGGCCCAGGATGGCAGAACAAAGGACTTCCTCTGAGAGAGGGTGTTACACCCTCTCCCTTTGGAAAATGGTGTGAAGGCAGGGGAGGAGTAGCCTCCCCCAGCCTCTGGAAATGCTTTCTTGGGCACAGATGTGCCCAATTCTGCATAAGCCAGTCTACACCGGTTCAGGGGACCCCTTAGCCCTGCTCTGGCGCGAAACTGGACAAAGGAAAGGGGAGTGACCACTCCCCTGACCTGCACCTCCCCTAGGAGGTGTCCAGAGCTCCTCCAGTGTGCTCCAGACCTCTGCCATCTTGGAAACAGAGGTGCTGCTGGCACACTGGACTGCTCTGAGTGGCCAGTACCACCAGGTGACGTCAGAGACTCCTTCTGATAGGCTCCTTCAGGTGTTAGTAGCCTATCCTCTCTCCTAGGTAGCCAAACCCTCTTTTCTGGCTATTTAGGGTCTCTGTCTCTGGGGAAACTTTAGATAACGAATGCAAAAGCTCATCCGAGTTCCTCTGCATCTCTCTCTTCACCTTCTGCCAAGGAATCGACTGCTGACCGCGCTGGAAGCCTGCAACACTGCAACAAAGTAGCAAAGACGACTACTGCAACGCTGATCCTGCCGCCTTCTCGACTGTTTTCCTGTTTGTGCATGGTGTGGGGGTAGTCTGCCTCCTCTCTGCACCAGAAGCTCCGAAGAAATCTCCCGTGGGTCGACGGAATCTTCCCCCTGCAACCGCAGGCACCAAAAAGCTGCATTACCGGTCCCTTGGGTCTCCTCTCAGCACGACGAGCGAGGTCCCTCGAATCCAGCGACTCTGTCCAAGTGACCCCCACAGTCCAGTCACTCTTCAGTCCAAGTTTGGTGGAGGTAAGTCCTTGCCTTACCTCGCTGGGCTGCATTGCTGGGAACCGCGACTTTTGCAGCTACTCCGGCCCCTGTGCACTTCCGGCGGAAATCCTTTGTGCACAGCCAAGCCTGGGTCCACGGCACTCTAACCTGCATTGCACGACGTTCTAAGTTGGTCTCCGGCGACGTGGGACTCCTTTGTGCGACTTCGGGTGAGCACCGTTTCACGCATCCTCGTAGTGCCTGTTTCTGGCACTTCTCTGGGTGCTACCTGCTGCTGAGAGGGCTCCTTGTCTTGCTCGACGTCCCCTCTCTCTCCTGGTCCAATTTGCGACCTCCTGGTCCCTCCAGGGCCACAGCAGCATCCAAAAACGCTAACCGCACGATTTGCAGTTAGCAAGGCTTGTTGGCGTTCTTTCGGCGGGAAAACACTTCTGCACAACTCTCCACGGCGAGTGGGATCCGTCCACCAAAGGGAAAGTCTCTAGCCTTTTTCGTTCCTGCAGAAACCGCAGCTTCTTCTGTCCAGTAGAAGCTTCTTTGCACCCGCAGCTGGCATTTCCTGGGCATCTGCCCATCTCCGACTTGCTTGTGACTTTTGGACTTGGTCCCCTTGTTCCACAGGTACCCTAGATTGGAAATCCACAGTTGTTGCATTGTTGGTTTGTGTCTTTCCTGCATTATTCCTCTAGCACGACTTCTTTGTCCTTAGGGGAACTTTTGTGCACTTTGCACTCACTTTTCAGGGTCTTGGGGAGGGTTATTTTTCTAACTCTCACTATTTTCTAATAGTCCCAGCGACCCTCTACAAGGTCACATAGGTTTGGGGTCCATTCGTGGTTCGCGTTCCACTTTTGGAGTATATGGTTTGTTTTGCCCCTATCCCTATGTTTCCCCATTGCATCCTATTGTAACTATACATTGTTTGCACTGTTTTCTAAGACTATACTGCATATTTTTGCTATTGTGTATATATATCTTGTGTATATTTCCTATCCTCTCACTGAGGGTACACTCTAAGATACTTTGGCATATTGTCATAAAAATAAAGTACCTTTATTTCTAGTATAACTGTGTATTGTGTTTTCTTATGATATTGTGCATATGACACTAAGTGGTACTGTAGTAGCTTCACACGTCTCCTAGTTCAGCCTAAGCTGCTCTGCTAAGCTACCATTATCTATCAGCCTAAGCTGCTAGACACCCTATACACTAATAAGGGATAACTGGGCCTGGTGCAAGGTGCAAGTACCCCTTGGTACTCACTACAAGCCATTCCAGCCTCCTACACTTCGCATGAGGGGGGTCAGTGCCCGACGGGCACCCCTTCCACATTGGGAGGACTTCCACAGCTGGGCCTCAGTGATCTTCCGTGCCCAGTGCCGCAGGTCCTCCCACCTCTTTCGACAGTGGGTGCTCTGCCGGTTGTAGACCCCCAGGTTCCGTACCTCCTTGGCGATGGCATGCCAATGTGCCCTCTTCTGGTGGGCGCTGACCTAGTAGGTTGACACAGAAATGGAACACAGAGGTCAGGCACCTGCACAATGGCAACAGCTGGCAGATTGTCAGACATAGGACAGACAGTACTCCCAGACATGCAGGACAGTGGCACGCAGCTTTCCATGCACCAAGGCACATCCTGGCTCACAGGAGCACACATCTGTGCAATCCACTCCATCCATTACTCACACAGTGCCCCCCAAACCCAGACTCACCTGTACCTCTGGCTGGCCGTAGAGCCTGCCATACAGGGGCAGGACCCCTTCCACAAGTTTCTCCAGTCCTTCCTGGGTGAAGGCCAGGGCCCTTTACCCTGCAAACGATGACGAACACACGTACGTTCTGCAGCGGTATGCACCGTCACTGCTGGCGGCGATCATGATACGCCAGGATTCCACATTGGCATCCATGTTAGCCAATGATGGTGCGAACAGCGGCCAACACCGCCATACGCTGTGACGTCAACCGCTAGCGGTATTAGGTCTCTTCCACAATGAAGGGGCAGAACTACAGTGGGCAGACATCTTGAAATTAATAATACTCACAATGCTGGGCGTACTAGCCATATGAAGCACCTAGGCCTCTATCCATTGAGTATATAATCACACATGATTTACTCCGTTCCCCCCTAGTGATGTACATGTACATCTGTCAGGTTGCAGTTATCGTACAGACACTACTATGAAGAATGCACTGCATGTATGTAGCAAATCTGCCAGTGTATGTGTGCACATCACTCCTTTTTCTTACCCCTCATAGGTACCGACCCTTGTGGCGAGGAAGGGCACCATCGGTGTACAGACCACTTGTGGATATGGGGACCATGGTGGAGCGTCAGATCATAATCACCTACAGACTCACATGTGCAACTATTCAGGACCTATGTGCATTACAGGATCCTGCACTGACTCCCGGAAATCGTAATCAGCATGCCATTCCAACTGAGGTGCAGGTGCTCTCCGAACTCCATTTCCTGGCCACAGGCTCATTTCAAGTGACAGTGGGCATGGGTGCTGGTTTCTCACAGCCAGTGTTCAGCCAGGTACTGACAAGATTTCTGAATGCATTTGTACAACATCTGCAATCCTATGTGCGATTCCCCAAAGTGCTGACCTCCTTGCCATCAATTCTGACTTCTATGCCTTTGCAAACATTCCCCATGTCATAGGTGCCATCGATGGCACCCACATAGCTATCATACCCCCAAGAGTGAGTGAACAGGTGTACAGAAACAGGAAGAACATTCACTCCATGAACATCCAATTAGTATGTACTGCAGACCAGTACATTTCCCATGTGAATGCCATGTTTCCGGGTTCTGTCCATGATTCATTTGTTTTGAGGAACAGTAGTGTGCCACAGAAGATGGAACAACTACAAGAGGATAGAGGGTGGATCATAGCTAAGTTTGCCTGTCACTAACTGACACATTACAGAAAACCAGCCTGTCTGACTGAGGACATTACAATGACGACTCTGTATTGACAATTTCTCTAGGTGATTCTGGCTATCCAAACTTGCGTTGGCTCCTGACACCAGTGAGGAATCCCAGGACAGATGCAGAGAGGAAATAAAATGAGGCACGTGGACGTACTAGGAGGGTGATAGAGCGTACTATAGGTCTCCTGAAGGCTAGATTCCGGTGCCTACATATCTCTGGGGGTTCCTTGGCCTATGGGCCTGATAAGGTGTGTAGAATAGTGGTGGCCTGCTGCATGCTGCCCAACGTGGCTGTGAGGCATTCAATCCCCATTTTGGAGGTGGAGGGTGCTATAGGTCCTAATCAGTTACCTCAGAGAGGTGAGGAGAGTGATGGTGAGGTTGAGGAAGGGGAAGATGTCAATTCCAGGAACCAACTGATACAACTCTACTTCCAATAACTGTGTGGGACTTAAGCCTGTAATTGTGGTTAGTGACTGATACTGTAAGTGTGCCATGTCATATAGGGGGGATTCGTCATGATAGACGAGACATGGACCTCTTCAGCATGGTACTGACAGACAATATATGTATTACCTCCTTGCATAATTTGAAACACACATTACCACCACCAAGCACAAATTGACAATAAAGTTGTTCCCTGCCATTTGCATCCATACTCCACTTTGTTCAACATTGAAGACAGGGGACAGTGTTACAGGTGAGAAATGTTGTTTATTGGTCGAATACAGTGAAATGTGCTATGTACAGTGATGGAAGTTGTAAGGGTTGGGTGTCCTCAAAACCGACTTGGTGGCAGCCCTGTTGGATGTCATAGGTGGGTGCTATTTGTAGTATAGTACTTTATTTAGCCCTCAGCTAAGTGTAGTTGGTGAATGGGTGGGATGGTTGCTTTGCAGTAGTAGCAGTGTCAATTGTAAGAGTGGGGCTTGTTCTTAACTGGGTTTCCAGTGCCATATCTATCTTGGCTTAAGACTTGTTTGCGTGCCTGCTGTGGAACTTCTTGAGGTGGCATGGTTGGCCCTTGTGATTCCTGGGAGGGTATTTCCTGTGCTGTTTCTGCTGCTTGGGTCATCTGTTGCTAGTTGTCCAGGGCTGTTGTGGGGGCCTCTTGTCCGGTGTAGGTATCTGACTGTTGACCAACTGCAGCAGTGCTCGAGCAATGGTGGCCATTGTGGCATTGTGTTCTTTCCACTGCTCCATGGCCTGTTGGTATTGTTCCAGCTGCATCCTCTGACTTTGCTCCAAGGTGGATACAATCTGTGCCAACCTGTCTTGGGTATGTTGGTAGGCCCCCAATACCTCTGCAATGACGTCCTGGGCTGCTGCATCCAACCGGTGCCTTACCCCCTGACCCACTGGGGCACCTGACCTTGGCCTGGCCCCCGTTCATGTGTCCCCTGCGCAGGTCTTGACGTGCCACTTGTACTGGGGCCCTCGACTTCCTGCATGTTGGGAGTGGGAGACTGTGGCCTCTGTAGCTGTGTTCCATCTGTCTGTGCCCTGGGTCCACTGGTGTGGTTACGCCTCCCCTGGCATGCTGGTCTTGACTGGGTGTTAGGGGCGACAGTGTTTTCCTGGGTGGGGCTGCTGCAAGGTGAGCATCCAGGGCTGTGTGAGGGGCCTACCTGCTCATCAGTGTCCAGGGGTCCTTCGCCAAGGTCTTGTGATGTGCCTCTGTCTCCCTGGAGTGCTGTGGCACTCCTTGTCCCCTCCATTAGGGTTGCATGGGTGGTGGTGCCTGTTGGGGGACATAGACATGTCTGTTCCATATGCATGAAGGTTTGAGGTGTACTGAACTGGGCAATTTTGTGCTAGTGTGCCTTTCAGTGGCCTTCCAGGGTGCCTTTGTGATGTGCTCATTGTATTTAGTTGCAGTGGTGGGGTTACATTGTGGTGGGGGTTATCATTCCATTGTGGGTACGTGCAGGGGTGGGTGGCTGTGCACAGCGGGAGTGATGTGGGCCTGGTAGTGAGTTGTGGGTGATGCAGGGTGGTGGATGTGGTGGGTAATGGCTGGGTGGGGTGTGGGTCTAGGTGGGTGTGGGTGGGGTGGGATGGGGTGGTGCATGCATTACAGGTATGGTGTATATGGGGTAATTGTAGATGACTTACCCGAGTCCATTCCTCCAGTGAGTCCAGTGAGTCCCTCTGGGTGCAGGATGGCGAGTACCTTCTCCTCCCAGTCGGTGTAGTCGGGTGGTGTTGGTGGCAGTCCTTCCCCACTCTTCTGCACTGCGATTTGTTGCCTGGATTCCATGGCCCTGACCTTCCCCCGTAGGTCATTCTATCTCTTGCGGATGTTGTCCCTGGTGCGTGGATGGTGTCCCACTGCATTCAACCTGTTGACAATGGTCTGCCACAGCTCCATTTTCTGCGCAATGGGTGTGTGCTGCTCCTTGGACCCGAATATTTGTGGCTCCACCTTTAGGACCTCATCCACCATGGTCCTTAGGTCCCTTTCGGTGAAGCGTGGATTCTTGGGGGGGGGACATGGTGAGGGTGGTGGATGGCGTCGGGACTGGGGACGGGGTTTGGGTGCTCCTGTGTGGGTCGCTATGCGTGTCCTGTCTGCTGGCGTTCTCTGTCTGGCTTTGGTGCTCTCAGTCTTCTGGTCCTGGTTTTGTTGCTAGGGATTGTGGGGTGTGTCTGGGGGTGTTTTATGGTGTTCTGGATGTGTGTCAGGTGTGTAGGTGTTAGGCCTAGCCAATGTGTGCACTGGTTGCAGTTGGGCCCACTTGACGCCCGTGGCGGTTCTAGCCACCAATGGTCGTCCGGCCTCCAGTGTCCGCCAAGGTGATTTGTGCATCATTATTTGGAGGGCGGGATGTGGGTGTGCTTGGCGGTGTGGGGGTGGGGTGGTCCTGGATTCCCGCAGACAGGGTCCTGGTGGGGAGTGGTGGTCTAGGAATTTTTGGCAGGATTGGGTTTTTCTATCATTATATGGCGGGTTTCCATTCCCCGCCGCCGGCGGGATTCTGTTCACCGCCGCCACGGCGGTTGGCAGTCTTTCCAGCTATGTTCATAATGACCGCCTTAATCCTTAGAAAATAGTGATAATGCTGTTGTTACACAATGTATCTGGTTAGCGTAAAAAATAAAGCTGCATGGGTGAGTGTGCATCGGAAAATCAGCGATGCGTCAATTCCTTACTCGCAAGTGAGGCCGTGCGTTGTTTCCCTTGCAAGAGAGCGATGTGTCAATTTCTGGGCACCTCGGATCCATGGAGAGTCGGGTTGACTTTGATGCCCAGAGGTGATGCGTGGAAAATACAGTCACACTGTATCAGAAAACCGCCCTGTGTGGGGTTCGCGTCGTTTTCACCCTCCATAAGAGGGTGTTGTACGTCGTTTCTCCATCTGCGATGCATCGATCTCCCAGCTGTGATGCAGGTGAAGTGTTGATTTCAACGCGAAGCTGGCGGTGCATCGTTTATCAGTGCATTGCGGAAGGTGAGTTGAAAAGTTCCCTGCATGGTGTTCTATGTGTGGATTTTCAGTTCTTGTCTGCCAACTTCACCTTTCAAGGGTCCAGGGACTGGATAGGGCACCACTTGGCAGGGCAGGAGTCTCAGCAGAGAGTCCAGGTCCTGGCAGGGGAAGTCTTTGATGGCTCTAAGACTTCAACAACAGGAGGAAAGCTCACTTCAAGCCCATGGAGATTCTTCCCAAGCAGGAATGCACAACAAAATCCAGTCTTTGTCCTGTTTCACGGGCAAAAGCAGCAACTGCAGGATAACCCAACAAAGCTCAGTCACAGGCAGGGTCAGCACTTCTCAGCTCTTCAGCTCTTCTACTTGGCAGAGGTTCCTCTTGGTTCCAGAAGTGATCTAATCTTCAAAGGTTTTGGGTCCACTACTTATACCCCTTTCTGCCTTTGAAGTAGACAAACTTCAAAGGAAAGTTTCAGTGGTTTGTAAGCGTGCCAGACAGGGAATCCACAAACACGCAGAGTCACAGAATGGTTTATGCAATAAAAAGCCTATTTTCTAAAAGTGGCATTTCCAAACTCACAGTCTAAAAACAACCTTTACGAAAATATGTATATTTAAATGGTGAGTTCAGAGACCTTAAACTCCATATTTCTATCTGCTCCCAAAGGGAATCTGTAATTTAATAATATTTAAAGGCAGCCTCATGTTAACCTATGAGAGAGATAGGCCTTGCACAGTGAAAACCAAATTTGGCAGTATTTCAGTGTTAGGACATATAAAATAAACTACTATATGTCC
Organism: Pleurodeles waltl; assembly: GCF_031143425.1. Lineage (NCBI taxonomy): Eukaryota > Metazoa > Chordata > Amphibia > Caudata > Salamandridae > Pleurodeles > Pleurodeles waltl. Next base: position 458,807,621 of record NC_090450.1, read on the forward strand.
TACCTTAAACATACACTGCACCCTACCCATGGGGCTACCTAGGGCCTACCTTAGGGGTGCCTTACATGTATGACAACTGAATGTTTGGGCCTGGCAAGTGGGTATATTTGATTTACAGGCCCTGGGCACCTCTAGTGCACTGTACTAGGGACTTACGAGTAACTCAAATATGGCAATCATGGAAAGCCAATTACACATACATTTTACATAGGAGCACTTGCACTTTAGAACTAGATAGCAGTGGTAAAGTGCCTAGGGTATCAAAAACAGCACACTTCAGCAGCCTGGTAAACAGAGGCAAAAAGTTAGAGGAGACCACACCAAGGATGCCAAGTCTAACAGATGTTATAAAAGTAGTCATGAGTGCTGTAATGTTTGAGGTAATTAGCTGTACATGACAAGGTCACGAGATATGGTCACTTGAAATAACTATGGTTTTGTGCAAGTTAATTCAGAACCTAACTATCAATCAATCAATCAGGATTTATAAATCGCAGGTAATCACCTGATAGGGTATCCAGGTGCTTGCAGGTCCCAGAGGCTTATTCGAACAGTCAGGTCTCAAGAGCCATTTAGAATTCCAGAACTGAGGTGATGGTCCGGAGGTGCATGGGGAGGCTGTTCCAGGTTGTTGCTGCGCTGTGAAAGAAGGCGCATCCCTCACTTCTGCTTCAGTAGATGCAGTGAGTATGGGCAAGTGAAAGGGATCCTTCAGAGCCATGGATGTCATTTAGGGGTCACCAGGGGTCACACCTGCAACCCCTGTTTTGTCCCTTGTGACTCCTGGCCTCAGAGGTGGCAAAATCAGTTCCAGGAACAAAAGAGCAGCACCTCTTTATTGTCATTGTTTGGGCATTCACTTTCCTTTTTTTGTAAATTTTGTTATTACACTAATACTGAATAATTTTGTAACATTCAGTATTAGTTTAATAAAAATTGGAGTTTGTTAGTATAGAATATGACACTCTCTGGCAGCTGAGGTAAGTAAAAAATGCACTTAAATATAGGCTGTGAGCATGCTTCGCTGGTCAGAGTGCATCTATGTGAGAGAGTGTATGAGTTTGTATGTGTAAGCGTGTGAATAAAAGTAAAAGGCAAACGGCGTGTGATGTCGCTACTGCTACCCCTGGCCTTTTGGCTTTTTGGCCTTTTGGTGAATTGACGTTCATGGGCAGAGTATAGTCTTGGTTGTGTAGAGCCTTGTGTGCGTGGGTCAGCAGCTTGAATTAGCATCTCTTCTGTACGGGGATCCAGTGGAGTGGCCTGAGGTGGGGTGTGATGGGGGGTTCGCGGGGAAGGCCGAGGATGAGTTTGGCTGTTGCGTTCTGTATGGTTTGAAGGCTCTGTAGGAGGTGTGTGATGATTCCTACATAGAAGGTGTTGCCATAGTCCAGTCGGCTGGTGATGAGGGCCTGTGTCACACTGTGACTCATATGTAGAGGTAGCTACTTGAAGATCTTATATAGCATGCTCAAAGTAAGGAAGCAAGTAGAGACGGAGGCGTTGATCTGTGATTTTATAGTGAGCTTGTTGTCAGTGATGATTCTGAGTTTTCTGGCAGGGTGTTCAGAGGTGAAAGGTGGGAGGTGGATCCTCTGGTTTCCTCTGGTGAAATACGAGGTGATCAATCTGAGTGCATTCCTTTGGATGCCAATGTGGTAGAGTCTTTCGATCAGCATGTGGTGGAATATGGTGCCGAGGGCTGCCAAGAGGTCAAGTAAGATCAAAGCTGCTGTCTCTCCTTGGTTTAAAAGGGTTTGAATGTCATCAGTGGCTGCAGTCAGGGCAGTTACAGTGCTGTGATTGCTGCAGAAGCTGGATACGGAGGTGTTGAGTGGCTGGTTTTGCTCCAGGTACACAAATGATGGACGGAATGCGGAACCAATCAAACATTCACCCCCATTCACAGATCTGGGTTTAATCCATCGTTCTTTTGCTGACCATGCCACCCCAGTTTGGACCCAGAAATATGCAAATCAGTCTTGACCCTGTTCCCAATTATAACAGTCCAGCCCGAACTGCCAATCCAGGTCCTCCCTGGACTGGAAACAAGCATCCTAGGACCGGTTTCAGGGTATCACCCTTCATCAGCCAGGCTAGTTTGATTCCAGTGGCATGGGGAGCAAGAGACCTACGTCTGGGCATACCATTCCCACATGGGGGTGACAAATGCAAAAAGAACAAGTGATGGATGGAATGCTGAACAATGTCAAACATTCACCCCCAGTACAGAGATCTGGGCCTAAATCCATCGTTTTTTTGCCACCCATGCCATTCCAGTTTGGACCCAGGCATGTGCAAATCAGTCTTGACCCTGTTCCCAAAGAGAACAGTCCCACCCAAACTGCCAAGCCAGGTCCTCCCTGGACTGGAAACAAGCATCGTAGGACCGGTTTCTGGGTATCACCCTTTATCAGCCAGGGAGTGCGCCACATATGCCCAGACGTGGGTCCCGGGCTCACTATGCCACTGGATTCAAGCTAGCCTGGCTGATGAAGGGTGAAACCCTAAAACTGGTCCCAGGATGCTTGCCATAAGTGCGCTGGGTATGCCCAGACGGTGATCTCTTGCTCCCCATGCCACTGGAATCAAACTAGCCTGGCTGATGAAAGGTGATACCCTGAAACCGTCATAGGAAGTTTGTTTCCAGTCCAGGGAGGACCTGGTTTGGCAGTTCGGGCTGGACTGTTCTCTTTGGGAACAGGGTCAAGACAGATTTGCATATGGCTGGGTCCAAACTGGAATGGCATGGGTGGCAAAAAAACTATGGATTTAGGCCCAGATCTCTGTACTGGTTATGAATGTTGGACATTGTTCAGCATTCCGTCAATCACTTGTTCTTTTTGCGCTTGTCACCCCATGTGGGAAGGGTATGCCCAGACGTGGGTCTCTTGCTCCCCATGCCACTGGAATCAAGCTAGCCTGGCTGATGAAGGGTGATACCCTGAAACCGGTCCTAGGATGCTTGTTTCCAGTCCAGGGAGGACCTGGATTGGCAGTTTGGGCTGGACTGTTATAATTGGGAACAGGGTCAAGACTGATTTGCATATTTCTGGGTCCAAACTGGGGTGGCATGGTGAGCAAAAGAACAATGGATTAAACCCAGATCTGTGACTGAGGATGAATGTTTGATTGGTTCCGCATTCCGTCATCATTTGTGTTTTGCTTTGCTTTTGCTGCCATAAGTGCGCTGGGTATGCCCAGACGGTGATCTCTTGCTCCCATGCCACTGGAATCAAGCTAGCCTGGCTGATGAAGGGTGATACCCTGAAACCGGTCCTAGGATGCTTGTTTCCAGTCCAGGGAGGAACTGGATTGGCAGTTCTGGCTGGACTGTTCTCATTGGGAACAGGGTCAAGACCGATTTGCATATGGCTGGGTCCAAACTGGAATGGCATGGGTGGCAAAAAAACAATATATTTAGGCCCAGATCTCTGTACTGGGGGTTAATGTTTGACCTTGTTCAGCATTCTGTCCATCACTTGTTCTTTTTGCATTTGTCACCCCATGTGGGAAGGGTATGCCCAGACGTGGGTCCCTTGCTCCCCATGCCACTGGAATCAAGATAGCCTGGCTGATGAAGGGTGATACCCTGAAACCGGTCCTAGGATGCTTGTTTCCAGTCCAGGGAGGACCTGGCTTGGCAGTTTGGGCTGGACTGTTCTTATTGGGAAAAGGGTCAAGACTGACTTGCAGATGGCTGCGTCCAAACTGGAATGGCATGGGTGGCAAAAAAAACAATGGGTTTAGGCCCAGATCTCTGTACTGAGGGTGAATGTTTGACATTGTTCAGCATTCCGTCCATCACTTGCTCTTTTTGAATTTGTCACCCCATGTGGGAAGGGTATGCCCAGACATGGGTCTCTTGCTCTCCATGCCACTGGAATCAAGCTAGGCTGGCTGATGAAGGGTGATACCCTGAAACCGGTCCTAGGATGCTTGTTTCCAGTCCATGGAGGACTTGGATTGGCAGTTCGGGCTAGACTGTTCTCATTGGGAACAGGGTCAAGACTGATTTGCACATGGCTGGGTCCAAACTGGAATGGCATGGGTGGCAAAAAAACGATGAATTTAGGCCCAGATATCTGTACTGGGGGTTAACGTTTGACATTGTTCAGCATTCCGTCCATCACTTGTTCTTTTTGCATTTGTCACCCCATGTGGGAAGGGTATGCCCAGACGTGGGTCCCTTGCTCCCCCATGCCACTGGAATCAAGCTAGCCTGGCTGATGAAGGGTGATACCCTGAAACCGGTCCTAGGATGCTTGTTTCCAGTCCAGGGAGGACCTGACTTGGCAGTTCTGGCTGGACTGTTCTCATTGGGAACAGGGTCAAGACTAATTTGCATATGGCTGGGTCTAAACTGGAATGGCATGGGTGGCAAAAAAACGATGGATTTAGGCTCAGATCTCTCTACTGGGGGTGAATGTTTGACATTGTTCAGCATTCTGTCCATTACTTGTTCTTTTTGCATTTGATCCAGGTATGTCATGAGTTGCTTGTTCATGATCTTTTCCAGTACCTTCGCTGGGAATGGGAGCAGGGAGATTGTCTGGTGTTTTTTGGGTTTGCTGGGATCTGTGTAGGGTGTTTTGAGTTTTGGTCTGACTTCTGCTTTTTTCCAGGCATCAGAAAATGTTACATTAGTGATAGAGGTGTTAAGCAGGATGGTGAGTTCTTGGATGATCCTTTTGTTTCCAAGGTTGAAGATGTGGTATGGGCATGGGTCTGTGGGAGCTCACAAGTGGATGGATTTCATGATGGAGGTGATGCCCTGGGTGGATAGGATGTTTCAGGTTGTCAGTGTATGGTTAATGCCGGTTACAGCGGTGGCGTATCTGTTGAGGAAGTCCGTAGGATGGGGTTTGAAGTTTCTTTATATGGTTACGATCTTGTCATGGACAAAGTGGGCAAGGATGTCAGATAGCTTCTGTGAGGGTGTGATGTTGTTTTCACTGGCAGCCAGGTTGGAGAGTTCCTTAACGATGTTCAATAGTTCCTTGATTTTGTTGCCTCTGGTTTGTATGCATGTGGCAAGGGATGTCTTATTTGTTGCCCTCAGCTGGTGGTTGTAGAAGTTGGGGGAGATTTTGAAGGCAGCTCGGTTGGAGGCGTCCTTGCTGGTATACAATCTCCTTTCCAGCTTTTTCCTGTCTCATTTCATTGTTCTGAGTTCTTGGGTGTACCAGCTGGCCTTTTTTGAGGATTTTATCTGGATGTTGCTCTTCATGGGGACGATGCCATTGGTGCAATTGGTGATCCAGGCGCTGACATTTTTCACTCCCTGATTGAGGTTTTTGGTGGTAGTGAGGGTGGAGGTGCTGAGGGCATCCATCCACCTGCTCTCTGAGATTTTATTCCACCTCCTGTGGGTGACACTGGTCAACTTGGGGATGGAGGTGCAGGGGCTGGAGAAGCTGCAGTGGACAATGTAGCAATCGGTCCATGTGAGTTCTGTTACATGACTGTATATGTCGCTGTTGCTGGAGGTGAAAATGGGGTCCAGCATGTGTCCTAGGGTGTGTATAGGGTTGTGTATGATCTGGGTCGATCTGAGGCTGCTCATACTGTATAAGAGGTGTCAGTGTTGTTGTCATTGGGGTCGTTGATGTGGAAATGTAGGTTTCACAGGAAAATGTAGTCCTTTGAGTTTAAGGCTAGGGGTGCAATGAAGTCTGTGTTGGTGTTGCAGAAGCTGGATCACAGGCCTGGGGTTCCCTATGCGAGGTGCCTCTGATGGTTGTTTTGTCGTCTGTGCGGAGCTTAAAGTTGAGATGTTCCATGGGGGTTGTTGTGTTGTCAGTGGTGGTGGTGATGGTGCACTGTATGGTCTCTTTGTGGATGATGGCTGTTTCTCCTCTGGCTTGTTGGTGAGGTCCTGGTGAGTGATTTCATATCCATTAAGGCTCATTGTTGCAATGTCCGGATGAAGGGCTGGGACAGGTCTCCGCGATAAAGACAATATCGGGTGCGAGGGTGGTGATGAGATCCGATAATTTGATGGAATGCTTGCATAGTGAGCGTGTGCTGAGCAGTTCATTTTCTTGTTCAGGTGGTGTCTGTGGTGTGTTTGGGGTGGTGCTGATCGGTGGGCTGGTGTGTGCACTTTGGCAGGTGAAGTGGCAGTGGGTGCAGGTGAAAGGTCCTAACTTGGAGCGTGGGTCGGCACAATGGCAGTGTTTGCTGAGCATCCAGGGTTGAGAGCATAGAGCCCGGCGATGGTGTATCTTCGGGGGGAGGGAGGACCAGGGGTTGTGGCAGTGGGCTTGCTTTTGGCACACCATCAATGCACCAGCAGCGCACCAGCAGCATGCTTATGCTGCTGCCTGCATTAAGTAGGTTTTGGGGTGGGGAGGACTTCTGTTGGTGGGAAGAACAGTGAGTGTGAAAACCCACGCATGACAACTCCAGTGAGAAAACCTAGGCAGCTACAGCATCACTAGTTCAGTCTGGAACAAGCAAGAACTGAAATCCACAGACAAGTAGCCGGCTAGGTGTCCAGGTGCTTATCTTGTTCTTAGTCCATTTTAGCTCCTTGCCTGGACACAATATTTGGCTTAGCTTAGGCTTGCAGCCTGTGCCCTTTCACCCACATAATATGCTCTATGTTAAATTCATTAGATTTTGTTCGTTTTAGCACAGCTTGTTTTAGTTCTGATGCTTTATTTTCCTAATCAGTTGCAATTCTACAAGAACGTCACTATCAGTGTTTTGCATGACATATTTTCATTGTGTTCTTTTGCCCTGGGTGGACAAGAACCAAATGCAAAGAATATAGGATAATATTTTGGTATTGCTGTCACAAGACTTCACAAACAGTCTAACACTTAGATACATAACCATGTCAGGCTTATTATGCAAGAACAAACCATCTCCTTTATATAAACACCTTGTAGGATAAGGGGTGGTAGAGGGGGTTCCAGGCAGGATTTTCCATTTACACTGCATGTCAGTGTGCAGCCAATCTCAGCCTTTGTGTTCTTACAGAGCCTAATCTGGAGAGTGGAGGCCCGAGCTTGTACTAAGGTAAGGGGGGTGGGGTGTGCTTCTCATGGACATGGCATGGATAGATTTGACTTATACCACCATGCTCCCGCTAGGGGCTAGAGAATAGGCTTTAAGTAGAAATTAGTGCACTATGTTACGGTTGTTTATCTTTACTTCTCTGATATCTACATTCCTGATTTTGTTATCCTTCTTTTCCTAATCATTGCAGTTCATGCATTTTATCGTAGGTTGCAGTCTTTTCAATAAATGTTTTGAAATCTATACTGCATCTCCTTCCCTGCATCTCCTTTCTTGCCTGTGTGTGTGTAAGAAACTTGTATTCAGAGAGAAAAGGGTAATGCTTCCACAATTTCCCTGAGAGTTCTTCAGAGTTGAATGTGCTAGGCTGCTACAAATCACCTTTACCATTTGGATTTGGGTGAGGTGCTCCTAGAGAGCTGAGAGGGTTGGGCCAGCATCTGCCAACCTGTGTGGGAGTGACTCAGTTGACTACAAGCAAAAATGCTGCCTACCAAATCCAGCAGTCTTGTTGAGATACGAGAGTCCTTTTGACAACCTCTACCTCTGTAATGTTCCTGTAACCTTTGGTTTTTTAAAGTGAATTGTTATGGGTTTTTTAACTTAACCTAATTTTAATTACTATACATTAATCCAACTACTGCTGTGTGGCTGTGCAAAGCAGGGATTGGCCACAGGGCCTATGACCAACCCCCCTATAACCACCCTACCCTGCGTATGGCCAACTGCCATGCATGGCGGGAGTTAGCCCAGGGCCTGTTCCTCTAGGTGTGAGTATAGGTGTGAGAGGATTTGAGTGTGAGAATAGGTGTGAAAGTGTGATTCTGTTTATGAGAGTGGGTGTGAGAGTGACTATATGGGTGTGAGAGGATATCTCTGGGTGTGAGAGTGGTGTGAGAGCATTTGTATAGGTGTAAGAGTGGGTGTGAGAGGGTCTATGTTGGTGTGAGAGTGTCTGTCTGGGTTTGTCTGTGAGTGGAAGCATAAGTGTCTGGGTGGATCTGTGAGTGGGTGCATCAGTGTCTGAGTAGGCTTGTGAGTGGGTGCAAGAGTGTCTGAGTGGTCTGTGAGTGGTCTGTAAGTGGGTGCATGAGTGTCTGAGTGAATCTGTGAGTTGGTGCATGAGTGTCTGAGTGGGTCTGTGACTGTGTGAATTAGTGTGTGAGTGAGTGTGAGAATGTATACATTTTTTTCAGCAAGGTTCATGACTTTGTGACGCTGTTACACGGGGTCCACACTGTGCATCATGACAAAGTTGTGACTCTATGCACGTTTGACAAAAATGGATTTGGGGCATTTTAAAACTCATAAGGGGTCCCTCAGAGACAGTAACACAACAAGATTATAGATGGAGTGCTGAAAGATTTCAAACACTCACCCCACAGTCACAGATCTTGGTTAAATCCATTGTTCTTTTGTTCACCATTCCACCCCAGTTTGGACCCAGCCATATGGAAATCAGTCTTGACCCTGTTCCCCATGGGAACAGTCCAGCCCTATCTTTCAGACCAGGTCGGCCCTGGACCAAAAACAGGCATTTGGGGACAGGTTTCAGGGTATCACCCCTCATCATCAAGGCTAGCTTGAATTAAGTGGCACAGTGGGAAAAGGACCCATATATGGGCATACCCTTGCCACATAGGGATAACATAGCAACACAACAAGATGATGAACGGAGTGCTGAAATGTTTCAAACACTTACCCCCAGTAACAGATCTGGGTTAAATCTATTGATCTTTTGCTCACCATGCCATCCCAGTTTGGACCCCGCCATATGCAAATCAGTTTTGACCCTGTTCCTATTGGAACAGTCCACCCCTGAGAAACCTCCGTGGGGTCGGGGTTCCTCTATGCTGTCCCCTTCTATACCATATGGAGAAGAGTCAGAAGGAAGTGTGAATTTCTCTCAATGCCTCTCAGTGTGTCATAAGGATGTTCAGACTTCGTGTAGACAGACTACTAAAGGACTTGCTCTTGCTGTCCATCCTAAGCCTGGTCTGCTTATGTTAGAAATGGACTTATGTTAGCCTGCACCTCTCTGCTCTATGTTGTTCTGAGGAGAACCTGGATTAAAGTGGACAACATGATCCAGACTATTCCCACACTGGCTGGCTTTTGATTCCAAATAACTGAAAACACCCCTAATATTATCCATTATTACCATCCAGTCATGCAGCCCATCCTATCCCTTTTAATTGGCTACACCTCATTGCGCTATAAGGTTCCTACTAAGATATTAGGACTGCATATTAGGATGACAAAACTTCCGAATGTAAGGGTCAGCGTTAATATGGCGGTAAGTACCTCCAACAGGCAGGCGGTACTTTCCGCTATATTATGGCATTGGCGGGTTGGCTGAAGCCAACCTGCCAATGTACCACTCCGACTGTCACGGCAGCAAAAGCTGTCTGGCTGGAGATATCTTGAGCCTGGCGGCCGTCATTGTTCCGCCTGCGGGATTATAACCCCACCTCCCGCCATGGTTTCTGTGGTGTTCATAACGCCATGAAAACCATGGCGGCACCCCATATCAGTGACAGGGAATTCCTTCCCTGTCACTGATAGGGATCTCCCCCCTTCCACTCCAGTTACCCCATACATTCATGCCCCCCCTTCACACACACGCATACACACACCCATTCCAACATGCTTCCACGCATGCATACATCCATTCACACACACATCCGCACACACTTTCACACATACAGGCATTCACATAACACAACATACACGCACTCACACCTCCATAAATGCACACATGCATTCAACATGCAACACACACTCGCATCCATGCACAAACAAACATTCCCAAACCCTCCCACACACACACAACACCTCCCACCCCCCTCCTCTGTCAAAGACCTGTCTTACCTGTATTCAGGGGGTCCTCCAGCAGGAGACGGGACGGGGTGCTCCACCTGCCAGCCACGCCCACCAGCAAAACACCGCCAGTCCATATTATTTCTCGTAATACGGCTGGTGGCGGTCTACTGGCGTGGTGCTGCTGGTGGAAGCAGCGCCAAGTTACTGCCATCCGCCGGCATGGCCACAGCTGGATTTCCGCACTTCTAGTGGTGGAAATCCAGCTATGTCATAATACGACAGACGGCTGGTAGCCGTGGCAATGGTCTTTTGGCATCCGTCGCCACGGCGGTAGGTGGATTTTACCACCGAGGTCCAATTGAGGGCCTGAGTATTTCCAAACTATCAGAGTCTGTCGGCAGAATTCCTGGATTGCTCACAATGACTCACCCAAACCCCTAACTTTACCAAGTTGAAAGGTGGTTGGAGCTACCTAAATAGGACAACTCCGACTCCCAAGGAAGTTGTGGAAACAGATCTTACCCTTTTGAAGTATTACGCATGGATGTCCAGGTGAAAACACAACAGAAATACAAGATAAGTACATTTATTGAAAATATCATAGTTTTGAATTGAGAGAATGAGGCAGATGATACATAAATGTTGTGCTCAGTTTAAGCTCAAGGATTCAATAGGATCTTGAGATGAGGTAAAGCCAAGCATCTTGCTTGAAACTTCAATAGTGCGCCTCCCTCTAAGTCTTGGCCGGGAATTGCAGAGTGGCCTACAAAGATATGTTAGATGGGGAGGCAGGGTCGCAGGCAGTGAAATGATTGGGCCCCTGTGCGTCACTCACTCCACATCAGTGTACCACCTTCAGAGCTTCAGGTTCTGCAAATGCGACAGGAATGAAAAACTTTGAACTGAGTCTTTATCGTGTCCTACATTCATGTCCTTTACAGCCAAAAGTAATGCTTGAATTCCCAACAGTGTCTGTAGAAAGACGTGAGGTAATCCATAACAGTGATGCAGTCCCTATTTAGATTACATTTTAACTTTATCTTGCACTTCAGTGGAGTATTTGGATGTTTTCCATATGTCGTGTTTTTGAAGCTTCTTCATGCAACATTTGACTCTTTGTTGTGACCATAGTCAACTCTAGGCATCTGGGTGAGTTTTTGGTTGTGGAGCAATAAGAGTGAGAGCTCTGGAGAAGAATCTGAAGGAAGTGTGAATTCATAATAGTGCCTCTCAGTGTGTGTCATAAAGATGGTGAGAAGTCACGCAGATATGCTACTTACAGGCTTGCTCTTGCTGCCCATCATAAGCCTGGTCTCCTGATGTTAGGTATAGTCGTATTCTAGCTTGCGCTTCTCTGCTCTACATTGCGGAGGACCTGGACTAAAGTGGACAACAAAGTCAAGACTATTCCAACACTAGCTGGCCATACATTGCCAAATAACTAACAATAACACCCCTAATCCTACCAATCCTATCCATTACTACCGTCCAGTTGTACCAGCCTGTCCTATCCCTTTTAGTTGGGCACACCTTGTTGTCTTATACTGTTCCCAGTAAGATAATGGGACTACATATTGGGATGGCAGAACTTCAGAATGTAGGAGACTGCTTCCTTCCACACCATCAGAGACTGTCGGCCAAATTCCTGGCTAGCTCACAGTGCATCACCCAAACCCCTAACCCTACCAGGGTGGAAGGTGATTGTGGCAACATAAATAGGTCAACTCAGACTCCCAAGGAAATTGTGGAAACTGATTTTATCCTTTCAATGTATTACTCATGGATTCCCAGGTGAAAACACAAGAGTAATACAAGAGAAGTTCTCAATACATTTATTGAAACAACTGTAGTCTTGCATAGAGAGAATGAGGCAGATGATACATAAAGTTGTGCTCGGTTTGGGCTCAGAGGTCCAAGAGGATATTGAGATGAGCTAAAGCCAGGCATCTAGCTTGAGATTTCAATAGTGGGTCCACCTCTAAGTCTTGGCCTGAATCTGAAGAGTGGCCTACAAAGATGTGTTAGATGGAGAGGCAGTGTTGTAGGCATTGATCTGATTGGGCCCCTGTCCATCACTCACTCCACATCAGTGTGCCACCTGCAGAGCTTTAAGTGCATCAGGTTCTGCAAGGTTTTAGATGTGACAGTAATTAAAAACTTTGAAGTGGGCCCCTATAGGGTCATAGGTTCATGTCCTTTACAGGTAAAAACAATGCACATTTCCAACCTTGACTGTAGAAAGACATGAGGAAATCCAGAAAGGTGATGTAGTCCCAGTTAGGTTTATCTCAGATGCAATGTGTAAAGTATTTGCACACACACACACACTGTACCACAGTGAAAACACCACGAAAGTACTCCATACCAGTGTAGTAAAATAGCCAATATTTATCTGAGTAAAACAAGATTAAAATGACAATAATCCAACGTACACAAGCAAAGATACAGGGGCATATTTATACTCTGTTTGCACCGAATTAGTGTCATTTTTTTTAACTCTAATTCGGTGCAAAACTAACTCCATATTTATACTTTGGTGCTAGACCCCTCTAGCACCAAATTTATGGAGTTAAAGTAATTTTTTGAAAGTGGAGACCTACCTTGCCTTAATAAGATGCAAGGTAGGCGTTCCCATGCAAAAAATGACTCTATGGCCTTAACGCCATATTTAGGGGCATATTTATACTCTGCGGCATATTTATACTCTGTTTGCACCGAATTAGCGTCGTTTTTTTTTACTCTAACTCGGTGCAAATCTAACTCCATATTTATACTTTGGTACTAGACCCATCTAGCACCAAGGCTCTGATTTAAACTTTTTTTGCACCGCATTAACGTCATTTTATGACGCAAAAGTGGCGCAAACTTACAAAACATTAGCCATTATTTATACTTTTTGCTGCAAAACTGCACTAACTCAGTTACGCACCAAAAAGTTTAGCACCGGCTTGCAACATTTTTGTGCACCAGCCGGGCACCATATTTATGGAATGGTGCAAGCCGGTGCAAAGGGTAGGCTAGAGTTTAAAAAAATTACTTTAGTTGGGTGGGGCTGGCAGTATAGAAGAAGAGGGTTTAGCACCAAAAAATGGCTTTAGGCAGGTTAGAGTAAAAAAAAAATGACTCTAGCCAGATTAGCGTCATTTTATGGTGCTAAACCTACCATACCACATGACTCCTGCCTTAGAAAAGGCAGGAGTCATGCCCACCACCCCAATGGCCAGTACAGAGGACGGGGGTCCTCTGGGCATGGCCATTGCACCCTGTGCCATGTATGGGGGCCCATTTCAGGGCCCCCTATGGCACTTTCAAAAATAAAATGCACTTACCTGTACGTACCTGGGATGGGGTCCCCCGTCCTCACAGTCCTTCTAGTGTGGGTGGGGGTGCCCCTAGGGCCTAGGGAGGGCACCTCTGGGCTTCTTCCATGGTGTTCCACCAAGGAAATAGAGCCACAGGTCCCCTAACGCCTGCCCTGACCCAGGTCTTAAAAAATGGGGCAAAGCAAGCTTTGCCCCATTTTTTGACCCCTCCTCCCTCCCTTGCACCATTTTTACATGGGAGTATAAATATGGTGTTAAGGCCATAGAGTCATTTTTTTGCACGGGAACGCCTACCTTGCATCTCATTAAGGCAAGGTAGGTTTCCACTTTCAAAAAATGACTTTAACTCCATAAATTTGGCGCTAGACGGGTCTAGCACCAAAGTATAAATATGGAGTTAGTTTTGCACTGAATTAGAGTAAAAAAAAATGACGCTAATTCAGTGCAAACAGAGTATAAATATGCCCCTTAGCGTCAAACAATGATGCTAATTTGGTCAGAATCATTTATTTTGACTCAAAACTGCCTAATGTCATTTTTTTTTAAGCTAGCCTACCCTTTGCACCGGCTTGCACCATTCCATAAATATGGTGCCCAGTTGGTGCTAAAAAATGGTGCAAGCCGGTGCAAAACTTTTTGGGGCAAAACTGCCTTAGTGCAGTTTTGCACCAAAAAGTATAAATAAGGCCCACAATTTTTTAAAGATTAAGGGCCAGATGTAGCAAAAAAAATAAAATTTGCGAGTTGCAAATTGCGAGTCCCAAAAATATTTGTGGGTCCATTCACAAAGTGGAAGGGGTCCCATGGGGACCCCTTCCAATTTGCGAGTGGGTTACCATCCACTTGAAGTGGATGGTAACTGCGACACCATTTGCGACCGCATATGCGGTCACAAATGGTATTGCATACCACTCAGAATCGCAAATAGGAAGGGAACACCCCTTCCTATTTGCGATTCTGAATTGCATATTGCGAGTCGGTACCGACTCGCAATATGCATTTCTGCATTGGGAAACGCGATTAGCGAGTCGCAAAATGCAATTTTTGCCGTTTGCGAGTCGCTATCCGTTTCCTGCATCTGGCCCTTAATCCCTGAAAAGCGCTTAGAAATACAATAACTGCAACTGGGGTCTTGACATTCCCTAAAAGTCCCACGCTAATCACGAGGGAGTGCGGGCCCTTCACGGAGTCGCACGGATCCCAGACACAGTACCTTTAAAAATGATAAGGAAACAAAGACTATACATGGATTCGGGGAAGTGAGGTGTCGCTGGAACCGGTGCAGCATCGGTTCCTTATGGCTACCAGGGAAGTGATGTGTTGGTTCTTTACTGTGAGGCAGGGGAGGTGAGGCGGCGGTTCCTTACAGTTGCAGGGGAGGTGATGCGGCATCGTTGGCGAGGCAAAAGTTCCTTATGATCTGGCGGGGTCGATAAATCTAGGGGGTCAAGCCACGAGGCGTTGAGGTGTCAATTTTGAGGTGTCACAATCACACCACGGGGCCACAGGTGCTGTGGCAGAGTCAGATGTCATGGATGTCAGTGACTCAGCACTCAGAACTCATGCTGTGGCAGGTCATCGAAGGCACTGCAGCGGTGTCTGGCCTGCGACGTTGGTCATTCCACTCAGAGGAGACCATGGTTCCGGTGCAGGCAGCGGCATTGAGTCACACAGCAGCGCCAGTTTTGTAGTTGCTCTGGAGTTGATGTTCTTGGTTTCTTCTTGATTTCACCAGAACTCACTCCCAACGGTCTAGAAACTGGATTTGGCACCACTTGGCGAGTCAGGACTCTTAGCCAGAGAGCCCAGGTGATGGCAGATGAAGTCTTTGATGTCCCTGAGACTTTTATCAGGAGACACGCTCAGTCCAAACCCTTGGAGAAACTTTGGAAGCAGAATGTAGAAAGCAAAGTCCAGTCCTTTCACTCGCAGGATCGAATCAGCAAGCAGCAGGCCAGCACTGCAAAGCAACAGCCAGAGTGGCAGTCCCTCCTGCAGCATCTAGCTCTTCTTTCTGGAAGAATATCCTCAGTCAGAAGGATTCTGAAGTTGTGGTCTCATAGGTCCCATACTAATACTCATTTCTGCCTTGGAAGTAAGCAAACTTCAAAGGAAAGTTTTTGTAGTGCACAAGACTCTGCCTTTCCTGCCCTGGCCCCAGACACACTACAGGGGGTTGGAGACTGCTTTGTGTATGGACAGGCACAGCCCTATTCAGGTGCAAGTGTCAGCTCCTTCATCCACTCAAGGTTAGGAAGATTCATCAGGATATGCAGGGCACACATCAGCTCCCTTTGTGTGACTCTCTAGAGTGAATTCACAAACAGCCCAACTGTCATCTTGACCCAAACATGTATTCCATAGCCAGGCAGAGGCACAGAATGGTGAAAAGTGGCATTTGCTAAATTACAAATTAAAATTACGATGTAAAAACCAACTTCACCAAAAGATGTATTTTGAAACTGTGAGTTTGGAAACCCCATCTCTATCTTCTACCAATGGGAAATTACACTTTAAAGATATTTAAAGGCAACCCCAATGTTAACCTATGGGAGAGATAGCCCTCGTAATAGTGAAAACTGAATTTAGTAGTATTTCATTATCAGGACATATAAAACACACCAGTACGTGTCCTACCTTTTATAAACACTGTACCCTGCCCATGGGGCTGCTTTAAGCCTAGCTTAGTGGTGATTTACATGTAGTAAAAGGGAAGATTTGGACCTAGAAAGTGGATGCACTTGCCGGGTTGAACTGGCAGTTAAAACTTCACACACAGACACTGCAGTGGCAGGTCTGAGACATGTTTACAGGGCTACTCCTGTGAGTGGCAAAATCAGTGCTTCAGGGCCACTAGTAGCATTTGATTTATGGTTGAAATAGTTTTTATTATTATTTTGGTATTTATGAAAGGAAAACAACAATTAACTCACCTACATCCAATGGCCGGTGAGTAACTGCGAGTAATACAATGAAGAAATTGAGAGGGATAGCCAGGAGACAAAAAAAATAGGGCGGAATTTAAAATAACAAGCAAGGGAATCTACTTATCATACAGAGGTTGAAACCTTCAGGATCAGCGGGAGGTGTAGCACCCAAAGAAAAAGAGAGGATGTGTAAGTTAGCAGATCCCAAGGAATGTTAATTGGTAATGGAGTCAGCATGTATGAGACAGAGGGCCCGCAGATAAGTTGAGCAGGATAGCTCTATAAACTCTGGGAGAGATATTTTAGGCCCCCATGTTTTATCAAGTAAAGGCAGTGTCTGTTTTACTGTTGCATTAGCTTCTCCATGCTGAGGAGGCTCCAGATTTTATGTAGCCAGTCTAAGTGAGTAGGAATGTTGGGTGTACCTCATTGGGACAATAGGATGTGTTTAGCACTACAGAGGCCCTCATTACAACCCTGGCGATCGGTGATAAAGTGGCGCTAATACCACCAACAGGCTGGCGGTAACTACCGCCAAATTATGACCATGGCAGTGAGAACTCCCCCAGAAAGCCACTTTACCACACCGACCGCCAGGGTGGAAAAAACAGCCACCACATCGGTAGCCGCCTACCGCCAGTTGAAAGTCAATGTTCCACCTACCGTATTATGAGACAGGAAACTGCCACCTTTTCCAGGGTGGCACCAACGACATCAAAAGCCTGGTGGAAACACTGCACAGAAGGTAAAGGGCTCACCTTTGGAGACACAGGGAAGAACCACGCCGCCATGGAGCCTGAACTTCATATATTCCCGATGCTTTTCCACATCCTGCTCCACCACGAACACCAACGTCGGCGAAGATGACCACGGTCAGTATAGCCACCTAGGACAAAAAGGGGGGGAGGAAAAAGAGAGTGACACACACGCACAACACACACACCCACGCCCAACACCATACACACAATCAGCTGCAGTAATAAACATATTTATCCCGTACCCCTGAGGAATAATGCAAGGACTACAGGAATGTGATAAAGTGACTGTAATAATAACAACACAGTAGAAATACGAAAAGTCAGTCTCATGGCATATAGATATGTACAGTTCAAGAGACACTGCCCAGCCCTCATTGTGCTTGGGCCACAGGGCCACAGGCCAAAGTCCAAGGCCCCACTTGTCACCTGCACCAACACAGAGAGAACACTGCAGGGGCATCAGTTGGAAAATAGGCAGGCACCTCAGGGGGATGGGGAACGGGGGGCACCTCAGTTGGCAGATGGACCAACACCACTGCTTCTGAAGGGGGCTCCATGCCCTGTGGTTGGTCCTGGGGAGAGCAAGGCCAGTCTCTCAAGTGGGTGACTTGCCCACATGCTCTGGAGGGGGCAACATGCCCTGTGCTCTTGATCCGAGGGAGGCTGGGGTTGGTGGGTGTCTTATCCACTGGTTCTGGAGGGGGCATCGTGCCCTGTGCTCTTGAGCCTGCGGAGGCTGGGGTTGGTGGATGTCTTACCCACTGGTTCTGGAGGGGGCATCGTGCCCTGTGCTCTTGATCCTGGGGAGTGCAAGGTCACAGTCTCTGAGCTGGGTGTCACTGGATTTGCAGGGGGCAGGCCGCACAGCAGCCAATGGAGGCAGGACTACATACTGTCTGCCGGCAGTGATGGCTGCTCAGTGGTGGTAGTGGTGCTGCTGCTGCTGGTGGTGGGGGGAGGCTCCAGCCCATCCCCTGCAGCCTACACAGCTGGCCAGTGCTGGTGGTGCTGCTGGTGGTTGGGGGGGCTCCAGCCCATCCCCTGCAGTCTCGTACAGCTGCCCAGTGCTGGTGGTGGTGGTGCTGCTGATGGGGGTGGTGGTGGCGGGTGGCTCCAGCCCATCCCCTGCAGTTTTGGATGGCTGCACAACCATGGTTGGTGGTGGGGACTCTGTCTGAGTTCCTGCACCAGGCCTCTTGTCCTTCCTGCCTGCTGGTGCAGGCCCCTTGCTCATCCTGCCAGCACTTGGGGCAAGCTCTTTGCCCTTCCAGGCAGCAGCCTGGGCAGGCTCTTTGCCCTACCGGGCAGCACATGGGCCAGGCTCTTTTCCCTTCCGGGCAGCAGCTGGGGCAGGCTCCTTGCCCTTCCAGGCACCAGCTTGGGCAGGCACACTTTCTTTGAGGCTGGTTGGTGGCCTGGATTCTTTCCCACCACGAGTGGGTGTGGAGACTACTGGGCCCCCTGGACTGGGTGGCTGAGGTGCTTGCCTGGGTTTTTGCCACCCTGACCAAACGTGAAGGACGGGGGCGGAGGGGTAGGGAAGAGGTCAATGGTGGAGAGGAAAAGCATCTTAGGGCCATTGGGGTGGGAAGAGAGATAATTTTTGGGAGTGGAGGCTGTTGTGAGGTGGATGGCTGTTGGGTGTCAGAGTGCTTGCGTTTGTGTACTTTAGGAGGGGTGACAGACACAGTGGGGGAGGACACAGGGGACATGTGCATGGCTGTTCTATAGGTGTCTGCAAGTGATGTGAGTGTTCTGCTAGGTGTGGTGGTGATGCTGGTAGTGGATGAGGATGTAGTGCATGCAGGTGTGAGTGTAGACACAACTGGGAGGGAGGTGGAGGAGGTGGAGGGGGACATTATGGAGGCAGTGGATGTTGGTATGTCTGCATCTGGATGGTGGTTGTGTGAGTGCCTGTGGGATGATGTATGGTGGTTGTGTTTGCCTGTGCCACTCTTGTATCACTCTTGTGTTTTGTCCTGTGTGCATGCTCGTCTGCATGTGTACTTGGGATAGGTTGGGGTTGAGGGGAATGGGATTGGGAAGAGGAAGTTGGAGGGGGATGGTAGAAACAGGGACAATGGCTGTCATCAGAGAGGAGGCCAGAGCCTGGATTGCTCTCTGTTGGGCCGCCAATCCAGTGTGAATGCCTCCAGAAATGCATTTGTCTGTTGCATTTGGGCTGCCAGCCCCTGGATGGCATTCACAATGGTTGACTGCCCAACAGAGATAGATCTCAGGAAGTCAATAGCTTCCTCACTCAGGGCAGCAGGGCTCACTGGGGCAAGGCCTGAGGTGCCTGGGGCGAAGGAGCTGCCCACCCTCCTGGGTGACCGGGCACAGGCAACTCGCTGAGGGGGTGCTGGGAGGAAGGTGCTGGTACAGACGGTGGTGGACGTACCTGTAGCTGGGGTGGTCACAGAGGTGTCTGCCACCACCAGGGAGCTTCCATCGGAGGAGGGATCTGTGCCCGAACTGTCCCCTCCTGTCTCCGCTGAGGTGCTCCATTCGCCTTCCATCCCACTGGTGCCCTCACAGTCGGTTGACTCTGCCTCCTGGGTCCTGTGGTTTGCAACTCGCTCCGTTGCCGGTGCCTCTGCTCCTCCACCGGATGATAATAATGCACATAAGGACAGGATGACAAAACAAAAAGCGGGGGAAGAGAGAAAGGATACACTTGGTCAATGGCTGCCTCAACACCACTGTTGGCGTACACAGCACCCTCATACACAGGGAACAGCCCTACGCACTATGCAATGCACTACCTGTGATAATGCTAGCCACCAAGGCATGGGGAGGGGCACATACCACGAAATGCAGCACACCTTGGACCCACACAGCCCTGACCAGTTGTGGATGCCTACAGGCTGGGTAGCAGGAATTTCATTTCAGAACCCTGGCCACCATGGGACCTATTCTACAATGTCAGCCCTAGCCTAGGGGCACCCACTGACACACATCCCCCACCCGGGTACTCCCCTACCGTGCATAAGTAATTATGATGGGCACTGTACTCACCCCCTTGTGGCAGCTGTGATGCCCCAAGTGCCCATCCAGCTCCTGATAGGCCACCACCAGTATGCAGGCCATCAGGGGGGTCAGGGTTCGACGGGCACCCCTTCCTCGTTGGGAGGCCATCCCCAGCTGGGCCTCCGGGGTCTTTTATGCTCAGCGTCTCAGGTTCTCCCACCATTTCCAACAGTGGGTGATCCGCCTGCTGTAGACCCACAGAGTCCCCATGTCCTTGGCAATGGCACGCTATATACCCTTCTTTTGAAGGGTGCTGACCTGCAGAGAAATACACACAAGAATGGTATCAGTCAGACCATCCTGCCTGTTACACTTATGGCCCTCCATACCCCTTCACATCGCCATTTGCACACACAGGGCCCAGCACACAAGCTACACACTGCCCAGGGGACAACACACGAGGCCTTCATAGACACCATTCCATGCATTCATGCCACATGCATCATGATCACAGTGTACTCACCTGTTGGTCTGGAGGCCCATACATCAGTCCGTACTGGGGTAGGACCCCATCGACCAGTCACTCCAACTCCGCTGAGGTGAAGACTGGGGCTCTTTCCCCAGTCACACAAGCCATGGTAGGTTCCAGACACAGGTCACAGCAGCACATGCAGTATAGGTCCTCCCCTGTTGAAGGTCAGGTAGCAAGTGAGGAATATGATAGAAAACGGAAGTCACGTCCACAATGGTGCATACCGTCACAGCCGGCGTAGATCAGCATTGGCCACTGTACCCCAGAGGGCCCAAAGTTATCCAATGAGGAGTTGCACAGCGGTTCACGACCACCTCCCACAACGGCACAGAACGTCAGCTGAATTACCTCACTTCCACCTGTCCCTCTACACAGGACAGGTGAACTCCATTTCGGGAGGGGGCAGGCCATGGATGATAACTGTGTCACAGTTCAAAATAGGACATACAGGACAAATCACACTTACCCATTACAAATTAACATAATGAATTGTACTGTTGTGGCTACAATGTTCAGTTTGTGACCGGCTCCTCACTCTTTTTCCCCATAGATTGCTACCGCTGTGGATGAATTGGAGATGGAGACATACCCCCATGTACAGACCCCTGGTGGACTTGGCAACAATGGAGGACAGGCATATTATCCTCACCTATAGACTTGACAGGGCCACAGTCACGGAGCTGTGCGCCCAACTGGATCCTGACCTGATATCGGCTATCCTTCACCCCACTGGGATCCCCCCTCTTGTGCAAGTCCTAGCTGTGCTCCATTTCATGGCTACTGGTTCTTTCCAAGTGACAGTGGGCTTGGCAGCAGGAATTTCACAGCCAATGTTCTCAATAGTGCTGACAAGAGTGTTGTCTGCCATGATTAAAAACATGTGCAGTTCTACATTGTTTTCCCCCAGGTTGAAGATTTGGCCACAGTGAAGGCTGACTGCTATGCAATGGGACATATCCCAACATAATTGGGACAATTGATGGAACACATATTGCATTTGTCCCCACCCCCTGGCAAAATGAACAGGTGTTCAGAAATCGAAAGAGTTTTCACTCCATGAATGTGCAGATGGAGTGCTTGTTAGACCAGTACATCTCCCATGTCAATGCTAAGTATCCAGGGTCTGTGCATGATGCCTTTATACTGAGGAATAGCAGATGCCAAATGTGATGGCCCAACTACAGAGGCACTGGGATGGCTAATAGGTGATCCCTGGTTCCCACCCAGTAGATGTTGGTGTATGCCTATGCTGTTGGCAGTATAGGATAGTGTGTCTCTAAATGTTGTCCCTCGATATTTGCAGGTGACTCAGGTCACCACAGCCTACCATGGCTACTGACCCCTGTGAGGAATGCCAGGACAACGGCAGAAGAATGTTACAATGAGGCACCTGGGCGAACAAAAAGGATTATCGAACGTACCTTTGACCTCCTGAAGGCCAGGTTCTGGTGCCTCCATAGAACAGGTGGATCCCTGTGCTACTCACCAAGAAAGTCTGCCGGATAGTCGTGGCATGCTGCATGTTGCACAACCTTGCATTGAGACGCCATGTGCCTTTTCTGCAGGAGCAGGAGGCTGGAGATGCCCATCTGGCAGCAGTGGTCCCTATGGACAGTGAGGATGAGGAGGCAGAGGATAGGAATGAGGACAACAGAACTGCAGTGATTCGACAATATTTCCAATGACACACAGGTAAGACAGTGGTACTTCGCATTTCATTGTCAATTTTTGATTTATCTATGGCACTGGCATGCTATTAATTCTCACTTCTATGCCCATTCACTGTACCCTTTGGCAACTCATTTTGCAGATGTTGATGCCCCACTATCGCTCCCGGTGTGATCACTGCAGCCAACTACAGGTCTTTACTATGTCAACACTACTGTACAGTTGAATTGCAATGTTTGAACCTCGTTAAATGAATACATACTTAAAACATTTGACATACTCCATACTTGTATTTTTTCAAAGTGTGTTTATTGAAGTGCTAAGAAGAAGAGGGGCAAGTTGTCAGCGAGACCAAATCCTCAGAATACATGCGTTGTTATCAATAGGCCCACCTCCTGGCAGCTCCAACTCTACAAGCCTTAATAGTGCAGAGTCTTGGAGTGGCCAGGTGGGGGGTAGGGAGTTAAGGAAGGGTACAGTAGGGAAGGAGACCTGCGGAAACAAGAATCACAGATACTACAAAGAAATATCAATCACAGAACTCTTCAGAATCTGTCAACTATAAATCCAGCAGTCGCTTGGAACAATAGTAAATCATAGCGCCTTTCATAAGTTTCAAAGAAATGAAAGGTTAACATGGTATTCACTCAAAGAAATGTTACTTCACATTTCAAAAACTTTCCAAGATACACAATTTCAGATTGTGTCCATATTTTACATTAACCATAATCAAATATTCCCTTGAGTTCAAATTATTGCCTTAGCATTTATTCATAACCATTTAAACCTCTTCTGAATAACCACGCTTATACAATGCACCTCTGTCGCTACTGAGAGACTCCACAAGTAAGCAGCTGAAGTTAAAAAGTGACCACGAGAAAGCGGTAACGCTGTAACAGCAAAACATTTGCTTAGTTTGTTATCAATTTAAATATTTACAGCTGATTGCCAAAGTTTACTACTTTCTCCCAAAAAAAAGAATATCAACCTTTAAACAGTCTTATCAAATAAGAAAATGGATGATGGAAGCTAGAAACCACCACCCGTCTTACCGCCCTGAATGTCTTCAACTCGCTGCTTCAACTCCCTCAGCACTTCCATGTCCAAATCTCCCCTATTATTTTTGCACCTCTGTGTTTTTGGTTTGTGTTGATTTAGTACAGCTGTTTAGCTGTGGGGCTCTTCACATAATCACCCTAGTATAATAAAACTACGGGCGATGATGGCTGACTTACAGGGTCTGAGTTTTGATGATGATATGGTACAAGCTATTTTACAGACTCCTATATTAGGAGATGATGAGAGTGGCCCTTCAGGTTGTTCAAAGGAAGACTGGGCTAAATTGTCAGCTTTGAAAAAGAACTGCTAAAAACTGTTCTACATGGCACCATTATGACAGAGTATCTTAGGGCTAACATCTCACCTAATGGTCTCATAGTGACTAATGTCCCTAGGATATTCTTACAAAACGTGCAGTTCCGGAATAATAGGGCTCAGATTTCCTGAAAGTGCACATGTGACTGGCTGGTCCTGATCATCAACACCTCGAAACGGTTGGCAGACTCAATTACTATTCAGATTTCTATGACAGAAACATCAATCAAGACCACTGTTCAACTTTCCCAGTTTAAATTGCAACTAGCAGAGATCAATTCAGAATTGAATGAGACCAAGGAACATGTGACGCTTCAAAATATAACAAAACTCCAGAAAGATATTAAGAGATTTAGTAGGGAGAAAATCTATCCCTACACTAAAGATGACTATAAACATGAGGGAGCGTCTGAAACTTCAGATGATTCTGATGTTTCACAACGTAAATCACGGGCTCCTTACTATAGCTCCAGTTCAGATGAATGGAGCAGTGATGAGGGACGCAGACAAAATCAGAATCGCTACGCCCCTCCTATGCATATGACCTCGTTGTTCCCTTACCAACAACCACCCCCTTGGCAACAGTCCCCTTATCCCTTTTTTCCTCCTCAGCCTCAATTTTCTCACCCCCCTTTTTTAGGGTGAGGCCAGGGCAGAGGCAGAGGCAGAAACAGAAGAGGAGGCAGAAATGTCCATTGGGCACAAGAAGAACCCCAAATGGTAACTCGAAGCCACAGCACAATACCACAAAAGAAACCCTAGTCGTCAATCTATCAGGTACCATCCCTTCCCCATCGGAACTATCCGTCCTGGAAAAAGGACTGGGTTTTGTACCAACTCCTAAGGATGATCGATTTTAAGTAAACTGTGAGATTTCAGCTCTTTTCCGTAAAATCCAGCTACATTTCTTCTTCAAGGATCAACCTCCTCCCATCTTAATGGGTGACACAAATTTGAGAAATCCCTCCACCTTTATGCCGCCTGCTGCCGCGGTCCCTGTGGAAGTACTTACCTTTGAAAAGGCAGTACGCCGTGAAGTACAAAACCTGGCTCCTGTACATCCATTTCAAAATATGTCAACAATTGAGAAGACAGCAATTCATTCTTTGTCTCATAATCCAGATATCACTATTAAATCTGCAGACAAAGGGGGTGCGATTGTAATACTGGATACTGTGTACTACAGACAAGAATGTCTTAGGTTATTGAGTGACAACACGTACTATGAACGCATCTCAACTGATCCTTCTCCACGTTTGCAGTGTATCATCCGGGGAATGACAACTGAAGCTGAAGCAGCCGGTTGGATCACACGACAAGAAGCTGAATTCTTGGATACTAAGGACCCAAGAACGCCTTATTTCTATTGTCTCCCGAAGATCCATAAGGGCACTCCTCCACCCAGCCACCCTATCGTATCAGGGATTGGGTCCCTCCTACAGCCTCTTTCTAAGTTTTGTGATTTTTTCCTTCAACCAATTGTTCAGAAGACACCAACTTTCCTTAAAGATACCAAGGACACTCTGGTTCTATTGGAACATATCAACTCAACAGGCACTACGGACATGTTGATTTGCCTTGATGTAGAGGCGCTCTACACCAACATTCCACAGGAAGCCACTCTAACAGCAGCGAAAGAGATACTTCGGTTTACTCCCTGGACCTATAACACCCCAATTAGTTTTATCATGCAGTGCACCAGCTTGGCGGCAACATTTTTTTTTTTCTCAGTTTGAAGATAATCTTTATCACCAGATACAAGGGGGCATATTTATACTCTGTTTGCGCCGGAATTGCGTCGTTTTTTTTGACGCAATTCCGACGCAAAACGAACTCCATATTTATACTTTGGCGTTAGACGCGTCTAGCGCCAAAGTCCATGGAGTTTGCGTCATTTTTTAGCGTGGACAACTACTTTGCGTTAATGAGATGCAAGGTAGGCGTTCCCGTCTAAAAAATTTACTCCGAGGCATGTGCGCCGTATTTGCACTCCCGGGCAAAATTCACGCCCGGGAGTGGGCGGGTCAAAAAAAAATGACGTACGGCCACTTTTGCGCCGTTTTTTAGCGCCTGGAAAAGGCAGGCGTTAAGGGACCTGTGGGCTCTGAAGGAGCCCAGAGGTGCCCTCCCATGCCCCCAGGGACACCCCCTGTCACCCTTGCCCACCCCAGGAGGACACCCAAGGCTGGAGGGACCCATTCCAGGGACATTAAGGTAAGTTCAGGTAAGTGTTTTTATTTTTATTTTTTGGTGGCATAGGGGGGCCTGATTTGTGCCCCCCTACATGCCACTATGCCCAATGACCATGCCCAGGGGACAGAAGTCCCCTGGGCATGGCCATTGGGCAAGGGGGCATGACTCCTGTCTTTGCTAAGACAGGGGTCATTTCTATGAGGGTTGGGAGTCGAAAAAAATGGCGCAAATCGGGTTGAGGCGAAAAATTTGCCTCAGCCTGACTTGCCCCATTTTTTGGAGCCCACGCTCCATATCCCCCTACGTCGGCGCTGCCTGGTGTACGTCGTTTTTTTCCACGCACACCAGGCAGCGCCGGCGGCTAACGCCGGCTAACGTCATTGATTAAATACGGCGCCCGCATGGTGCTTCAGAATGGCGTTAGCCGGCGCAAATTTTTTTGACGCAAAACTGCGTTAGCGCAGTTTTGCGTCAAAAAGTATAAATATGGCCCAAGGTACTACTATGGGCAGCACTTTTGCGCCAAGTGTAGCCTGCTTGTATATGTACACTTTTGAGCAATGCCATATTCTTGTAACTACACAACCATTTTTTTCTAACATCAGACTGTGGCGCCGCTACATAGATGACATTTTGGTGATTTGGAAGGGCGATGTAGATCAGGCCAAGGCGTTCATCTATTGGGTCAACACCTTAGACAAACACCTCCGTTTCAGTGCTGATTTTTCTGACAAGGAGGTTTCTTTTCTGGACTTACGTATCATTTTGACAAATGGGGTATTACACTCCTCCATGTTTCATAAACCTACTGATAGGAATAGTCTCCTACTCTATGACAGTCACCATCCCAAATCTTTAAGAAACAATCTCCCGTTTGGTCAATTCTTGAGAATTAGACGGAACTGTTCTGAGCTCACGGACTTTCATGCACAAGCAGACTCTCTTAGTCATAAATTGAGCGAACGCAAGTATCCCTATTCTGTTATCAGACAAGCAAGAAACGAGCCAAAAACATTCCTAGAGACACTCTATTGGTCACTAACACATGTGAACGACAGTCCAGGTTAACTTGCGTGACCACCTTCATCCCTTTAAGTAACCAGATAAAAAAGATCATTCATAGACACTGGTCCATCCTTAATAGTGCTGGTGAACATCTGGAACGCCCCTTGTTTGCCTTTAAAAGAACACACAAAATCTTAAAGATTTGTTGGTACACACTAGACCAATGCTACCAAAAAATGTGGTTTCAACCAGAACTAGGACGTGGCTGGGGGTCAATGGACATCACCCTTGTGGTGAATGTAATATATGCCCACTGACCACTAGCACTCATGAAATAGATTTGGGCGAATCTAAGAAATGGCAGTTGTTGAAACATACTAACTGTCGCACAAAAAACTGTATTTACATGATCACCTGCCCCTGCAATTTGCGGTACGTAGGCATGACCACCAAGATGGTCAAAACACAGATTAATGAACACCGCAGTACCATCCCTTGCCAGCGTTCCTCAACGAAAATGACCAAACACTACATTGAACAGCACCACACCCCTAATGACCTTAGATGGGTCATTTTGGAGACAATTAGGGACCATAGAAACATCACTACCCGCTTGTTTGAGAAAGAACAACGCTGGGTTTATAGATTAAGGACACATAGCATTGGACTTAATGATGACATTCCCTGGACCGACTTCATTTTCAGCTAATCTGGTTCGGACAGTGTGATTTAATTTCATGACACTGTAATTTGACTTCCTCTATTATGTTACAACAGTTTTTTGACTCTTTTTTCGATTTTAGGTTCTGGACATTTACATTTTATAACTGGCAATATTTCTTTGCTGACTTTTGTGTACCGTACCTTTAGTATATAGATATTTTTTGATGAATTATGTCTGCACTATTACTAAAGAGATCATCCCTCACTAACATTTATCTCAAATCACTCTGATATTTGAGTTTTTTCCCCTTTCTAATATGGCCCCTGCTGTTTCCTGATGATTTTGTCCTTTTTCTATGTCTATTCTTACATGATAGACAAATATGAGCCGTTTTCTATTTCTACTGGCCTTTTAAAAGTTACCACCCACCGGCTGATCCACGTCTTCCGGGAGGATCAAGCCGGGGCAGGTTGAGCCACCAGCCGTGTGAAGTCTTTAAGTAAGTTGCTTTTGTGCGCGTGCCCCTTTCCGCCTCTCTGGCACGCGTGCTTCTTTGTCATTCGATCCTACGATCTTTTTCTTGGATATTAAGCGCTGTGACACACACGCTCATTTAAATGTGGGAGTACAGTTTCCCAACACGGTCCCTGCAACGGCTTTTGCGTTTGTTGTTGTAGGTGATGCTGCCAACTCGGTTCCACATTTGTCAACAGCTTTGTTACATATTGTGTTGAACCATAACACTCGGTCCGTGTTCCTGTCCCTTATCTACACTCAATATGGTGATCAGTTTTGAACGAATGGGCTAGATATTTGTGTAGCTCATTAATTAATAACCAGTTTTGTCTTGAGTTGAGATACTGTGGTCAGGTTGCCCACTGTGTTCTCACTTACTACTGTTTTTACCACTTGACCTACGACTTGGTTGTTGCACTACATTAGATAGTGGTATACTTATTACCAGTACCTCTGCTCACATAATTTCTGGGGAGAGTACATAGCAGTATATTGACAAATGGTATCCAATAACACAATATGCACCTATATTACCTCTTAGTACTGATGATTTTGATATCTCCATTTAACTATGTCTTCCTTTTTATACCTGTATGTATGTGCAGATTATATTGGACCACACTAGCTTGATACCTTGCCTGATGGGGCCCATCCACTAGTATGAGGAGGGTAAGAACGGCTATTTTTGCTGTTTACTATGTTGTTCATTGTGTCCACCAACCTCTTCTTGCACATCACGAAGGGAGAAAGCCACGCGTGTTTCAGTTGACTATATTCACACATTTCACATCATTGAATGTATCGTACCATATTATGATTCATTGTCTATCTCCTATATTCCAGGTTCCTACTCTTTGAAGATCTCCCTATTAAGGGTAATATCTGACTTTATGATTAAGTAGGTTAATAGGTCCTGAAAAATCACAATAGATCATACAGACTAAATAGCGAGAAACATGTTGACCTTGATTGTACATTAGTATAGAGAATTCCATTCCCATACACACCACACTCTATGATTGAGAGACTTGATGACAGTTGGTGATATTTTTCTTTTGTAGGGGAGATAAGACCTTACCTTGCTTCTCCCCTCCATATTTGTTTTTAATCATGACAGAGGTTAGACATCTTAATAAAATACTTTTTACCTCTAGTAATTTTTAGCAGTATTTTTTTCTATTTTCTGTTTACCAATCCTACATACTATATACATTGACCAGCCTATACTCACTTTTTTTTTTAATAAAAGATCTCCGGCAAAGAGCCCCCTGTGGGGCCCGTCAGGCATTGCAGTGCCGGCCTGACGTGGAGCATAGCCCTATGATGAAGCACGTCACCGAAAGGTGAATGAGGGCTCTTGTTCCAATTAGTTAAATTCCCAGGGACCGTGGATATAAAGGATTCCATTTCCTTGAGTGGAACTGTGTATATTTTTTGATTCATACATCCATCAACTGCCCCAGCTCCACTTCCTATGCCCCTTTGGTCAATGCACCTTTGAGACTAATAGACTGGACTCTGCCAGGGTTATTCCTCCACCATCACCCCTGACCATTTTACAACCCCCTCCACTATTTAGCACTTAAATAAACACCCTTAAATCACAAAACTATCTGGAGTCAGTCTGTGCTTTCACAATTGTGTATTTGCAATAACTGAGGAAAAATGATATATCCATTGTATTGTCAACATACCTATGTCACACAGCTCTAGTCCATGAGGAAACATAGCAGATGTCACACAGTGGGACCCACATCTGTGAAATCGAAAGGGAAAGTGACAACTCAGGGTCCATACACTGGGTGAAAGTGACAGACAGATGAGAGGTAGAACAAGTGTATCAGATGTAGCAGGCAGTGATGTCTTCTTACCTGTGTCTCACTGGAGGTATTGATGAATCACCGAGTTTCTATTGTCGATATCCTCTTCTTCTGCGTCCTCGTCTTCACTGTCCACAGGCTCCACAGCTGCCACAAGACCTCCATCTGGACCATCCTCCTGCAGATAAGGCACCTGTCGTTGCAAAGCCAAGTTGTGAAGCATACAGCAGGCCACGATGATCTGGCACACCTTCTTTGGTGAGTAGAATAGGGAACCACCTGTCATATGGAGGCACCTGAACCGGCCTTCAGGAGGCCGAAGGTCCTCTCTATAACCCTCCTAGTTCACCCATGTGCCTCACTATAGCGTTCCTCTGCCCTTGTCCTGGGATTTCTTACTGGGGGTCAGTAGCCATGACTGGCTGGGGTACCCAGAGTCACCTGCAAATGTTGAGGGACAACTGTTAGACATACACTAACCCTTAGGGACAACCCCAGACCCAGACACCTAGTCACACTGTATAGGGTCCATGTCCTCACCTAATAGCCACACACAGTGCCTCTGGAGTTGCCCCATCACATAAGGGATGCTACTATTCCTCAGAATGTAAGCGTCATGCACTGAGCCAGGAAATTTGGCGTTCACATGGGAGATGTACTGGTTGGCCAAACACACCGTCTGCACATTCATTGAATGGTAACTCGATTCTGCACACCTGTTCACTCCTGCGGGGGGTACCAAGGCCACATGTGTCCCATCAATGGCACCTATGATGTTGGGGATATGTCCCAGGGCATAGAAGTCACCTTTCACTGTAGGCAAATCCTCCACCTGAGGGAACACGATGTAGCTGCGCATGTGTTTCAGCAGGGCAGACAACACTCTGGACAACACGTTGGAGAACATAGGCTGGGACATCCCTGATGCTATGGCCACTGTCATCTGAAAAGACCCACTTGCCAGGAAATGGAGTACTGACAGCACCTGCACTAGAGGGGGGATACCTGTGGGATGGCGGATATCTGACATCAGGTCCGGCTCCAACTGGGAACACAGTTCCTGGATTGTGGCACGGTCCAGTCTGTAGGTGACAGTTACATGTCGCTCTTCCGTTGTCGACAGGTCCACCAGCGGTCTGTACACTGAAGGATGCCGCCATCTCCTCACCTGCCCCAGCAGACGTGCTCTATGGAGGAGACCAGCGAGCAGAGGGTCAGCCAACATCGAGGTACGAAAACACTACTTAATTGCACAAATTTTTCAATCTGCTATGTCCCTGTCTTAATGTGTATGCAAGGCCTAGATATGTGTGATGCATTTAAAATGAATGCCATGTGGCCCCCTGAAATGGCGGCTGCCTGACCTGTAATGTGGGGCAAAGGGATAGGAAGTAACTGCGCTGGCGTTGTACACCGTCGCGGTAGGCGGTCAAAGTCCGTGGCGCAATCCTGCATTGGTTAACATTGGACCCTATGGGTCCCAGGAGCCAATGAAGATGTATGCCGGCGGTGACGGTACGCACCGCTGCGGACGTAACTGCCAATTTCTATCTGTTCACTCACTTGATACCTGATCTTCGACAGGAGAGTACCTACACTGCAAGTGCTGCTGTGACCTCAGTCTGGAAGAGACAATGGCTCATGTGTCTGGGGAAAGGGCCCCTGCCTTCACTTCGGAGGAGTTGGAGAAACTAGTGGATGGCGTCCTCCCCCAGTACACGGTACTCTACGGTCCTCCACACAAACAGGTAAGTACACTGTGAGCATGCTGTATGGGCAATGCCTGTGTGGAGTGGTGTGGATGGAAGATAGGGGGGGAAATGAGGCGTGCATGAAACGACGGTGAGCGTATGTGTGTCATGGCAAGGGTAGGAATGCGGGCCAATGACTGTGACGGTCCGGACGGTTATATCTTCTCCTTTTCCCCTGTACTAGTCCTGTAGGTCAGCACCCACCAGAAGAAGGATATTTGGCGTGCCATCGCCAAGGAAGTCCAGACCCTGGGGGTCCACCACAGACGGAGCACCCACTGCCGGAAAAGATGGGAGGACATTCGCCGCTGGAGCAAGAAGATGGCGGAGGCCCGGCTGGGGATGACCTCCCAACGTGGGAGGGGTGCTTGTCGCACCATGACCCCCCTGATGTTCCGGAGTGGTGGCGTATCAGGAGTAGGATGGGCACTTGAGAGCATCACAGCAGCCACAAGGGGGTGAGTACACTCTCATTCAGCTGATTCAGCACGCATTACGAGGTGTCTGGGTGGGGGCGGTGGGCTGTGGGTTCCCCTAGGCCAGGGCGAGTTTAGTAGGGAAGGTCCCTTCGTAAAGCAGGCCATGTGGCATCCTACCCCACCAGTGTTCAGAGCCAACTACACCTAATCAGGCTTGTGTGACATCCATAAGTGCATCAATCAGGCATAGGCCTTGTACCCCATGTCCCTGTGATTAATTAGGGAACTCGAAGTGCACTGAGTAGTGCAGAGGTCTTCTGTGTCTGTAGTGTTCGCCAACGGTAGCGGTATTGCATGCACTCAACATGTCTTTCTTCTGTCTTTCCCCTGTTCTTGTGTGCAATAGCAACATCAGGCGGAGGAGCAGTGGCACCGGAGCAGGAGGGAGCTGCATCCCACATGGCCTTGGAGGGTCAGACAACAGAGTCTGAAGGCACCAGTGGGACGGAGGGCGAGGGGCGAGGGGAGCTCCATGGCAGGGACAGGAGCTGAGACCAGCGACACAGACTCCTCCTCTGATGGGAGCTCCCTTGTGGTGGTGGGCCCCTCTGTGCCCCCGCATCTACAGGTACAGCCGCCACTCCCCCTGCCAGCACCGCCCTCCCAGCAGCCCCTCAGCGTGTGCCCCGTGGCCGCTCACCCAGGAGGGTGGGCATCTCCTTTGCCCCAGGCACCTCAGCCTCTGCCCCAGTCAGCCGTGCTGCCCTCAGTGAGGAGGCCACTGACCTCCTCAGATCCCTCACTGTTGGGCAGTCTACCATTCTGAATGCCATCCAGGGTGTAGAGAGGCAGTTGCAACAGACCAATGCATACCTGGAGGGCATTTATTCTGGTCAGGCAGCCCAACAGCAAGCTTTTCAGACTCTGGCCTCAGCACTGATGGCAGCCACTGTCTCTGTGTCCAGCTTCCCCCCTCCAACTTCCTCCACCCAGACCCAAACCCCTGTACCTCAGCCTATCCCAAGCACACCATCAGACCAGCATGCACACACCTCAACACACAAGGGTAGCTCTGGCAAACATAAGCACCACACATCCCACAGGCACTCACACAAGCATCATACCCATGCAGACATACCAACAGCCACTGCCTCCACTGTGTCCCCCTCCTCTTCGTCTCCCGCCTCCCTCCCTGTAACATCTCCACTCACACCTGCATGCACCACATCTTCATCCACTACGTCCATTACCAGCACACCCATCACCACACACCGCTCACGTGCACTCAACACCCCCACTAACATTCACACATCCCCTGTGTCCTCTCCCAGTGCGTCTGTGACCCCGCCTCCCAAACTACACAAACGCAGTCACACACCCACCCAACAGCCACCCACCTCACAACAGCCTCCACCCCATTCACCTTCACCCAAAGTCAGCAAACATACACCTCCTACAACCACTACGTCTTCCTCCACTCCCAAACACCCTCCATATACCTGTCCCAGTGTGTCTAAAAAACTTTTCCTGTCCTAACTTGACCTCTTCCCCTCACCTCCCCCACACTCCCCTAGGGCATGCCTTTCCAGGTCCCAACCCAGCACCTCAGCCACCACATCAGCGAGAACAGTGGTTCCAGCAGTAACAGGCGTCTGGAGTGAACCAAGCAGGAGGGCAGCCAGTGTGCCAAGGAGCCAGACCACAGACAGTCCCCCATCTCAGAAGCATAAGAAGTTGGCCACTGCCCAGAGGGAGAAGGGTAAAGCATCTGCCACCAAGGGCCCTCCCAGGACTACAGTTGGGAGTGGGAAGAAAGCTGCACCACCATCCATCCAAGGTGGGTAAGGGGCACAGAAAGAAAGGGAAGTCGCTGCCAACCTGCACAGCGGACAAGACCACTACCAGCACCGCTGCCCAGGACACCGCCACCACGAGAACCGCTGCTAAGGCCACTGCCTCCACCAGCACCGCTGCCCAGGACACCGCTGCCACCAGCACCGCTGCCAAGGACACCACCGCCATCAGCACCGCTGCCAAGTACCCCACCGCTACCAGCACTCTCACTGAGCCACCCACCAGAACCACAGGCCAATGAGTGACGCAAGGACCGCCACTACTGAGGCCGCCATGAGCAGGATGAAGCACTCTGGGCACGAAGCCCCCTCCAGAACCAGTGGTGATTGACATCCACTACCTCTGTCCTTGGCAGGATGAAGCACTCTGGGCACAAAGCCCCCTCCAGAACCAGTATAAAAGGGCATCAACTACCTCTGTCCTTGGCAGGATGAAGCACTCTGGGCACAAAGCCCCCTCCAGAACCAGTGGAGAAATGCATCCACTACCTCTGTCCTTGGCAAGATGAAGCACTCTGGGCACAAAGCCCCCTCCAGAACCAGTGGAGATTCACATCCACTACCTCTGTCCTTGGCAGGATGAAGCACTCTGGGCACAAAGCCCCCTCCAGACCCAGTGGAGAAAGGCATACACTACCTCTGTCCTTGGCAGGGTGAAGCACTCTGGGCAGAAAGCCCCCTCCAGAACCAGTGGAGATTCACATTCACTACCTCTGTCCTTGGCAGGATGAAGCACTCTGGGCAGAAAGCCCCCTCCAGAACCAGTGGAGAAAGGCATCGACTACCTCTGTCCTTGGCAGGATGAAGCACTCTGGGCACAAAGCCCCCTCCAGAACCAGTAGATATTTACATCCACTACCTCTGTCCTTGGCAGGATGAAGCACTCTGGGTACAAAGCCCCCTCCTGAATCAGTGGAGATAGGCATCCACTGCCTCTGTCCTTGGCAGGATGAAGCACTCTGGGCACAAAGCCCCCTCCAGAACCAGTGGAGTATCACATCCACTACCTCAGTCTTTGGCAGGATGAAGCACTCTGGGCACAATGCCCCCTCCAGAACCAGTGGAGACTGTTATCCACTTGAGAGACAGTGGCTTTGCACTCCCAGGATAAAGCAGTGGGCAAACCACCCACTTGAGAGACTTGAGAGACGGTGGCTTTGCACTCCTCAGGATAAAGCAGTGGGCAAACCAACCACTGGAGAGACTTGAGAGACTGTGGCTTTGCACTCCCTAGGATAAAGCAGTGGGCAAACCACCCACTGGACAGACTTGAGAGACTGTGGCTTTGCACTCCCCAGGATAAAGCAGTGGGCACACCACCCACTGGAGAGACTTGAGAGACTGTGGCTTTGCACTCCGCAGGATAAAGCAGTGGGCAAACCACCCACTGGAGAGACTTGAGAGATTGTGGCTTTGCACTCCCCAGGATAAAGCAGTCTTAGGGTTTGTGCACAGCAAAGAGCATGTCACCTCTCACTGCACTAGTGGGTTCTGTAATAGCTCCCTTTTAAACTTACTATTGAAAGCCTTTCTTGTTATCTCACCTTCCCCCCCCCCTAGGCTTCTGTGTATGTTGTTTAATGTGCTGTTTTGTTTACACATTGGGCCTTGCTTTTACCAAGGCTTCTTTAAAACACTCCTCTCTAGGCCATGTGTTAATTTAACTCATTTGCATAATAACTGAAACTCTGTACACCTTTCAAGAACATGTGCAGCATGTGAGGACCACACCCAGCTCTTCAAACCACACCCAGCTCTGCACACCTTTCAAGAACATGTGCAGCATGTGAGGACCACACCCAGCCCTGTCTATAAAAGGCAGCCCCCGAGCCTCACCCAGTGCTTGTGCTCGTCTACCTCCCGCTTACCTGAGGACAGATCCCTCGGCGCTGGCACTCCTGCTCTCTACAGACTTTCATTGGCTTCAATGGGCGCAGCTGCTGGCTCTTCCTTCTTCCGGTTTCCGGTTCCTCCTTGCCTCAGCCTCTCTCCTACAAGCAACCTGCAAAAGAGAAAGAAGACAAGGTTAGACTGATCAGTATCTCTTGCCAGCAACAAGTAAGTGCAAAACTTTTATTACCTGAAAGAACTTTGACAACAATTTCTGGATTCGTGTATAGACAATTTGAAACAAGATACCTTCCACGAACATTGTGATTCAAACTCTTTGTTACAAGAATACTTTGCGGAACTTTGTGAAGCAAACATTTTTTTATGGAACTTTTAAGAATCGAACTGTGGAAACCATTAACAGCAAGGCAAACAGTAAATCAAGGACTTGCACAAATTACATGCTGTATTTTGACGTAAAAGTACAGTATTTGTTTTATAAAAGATTCTGGAAATATGGGAAAAGTGAGTCTGCTATTGGCAATTTAGGCTTTAGTTATATTAAGATGAATGTTTGATATTGGTAATTCTGATAACGGTATTTGTTTAATGTTTTAGAAGCTTTAGAGTAATAGAAAGCACATCCCAGAGCAGTAACACATTCCAAACCTGGAAACTAGAGACCAGGATCCAAGAGGTACTTTTAGAAGAAAATTTCTAATAAATAAAGGGATAGTCAGGAACCCAGTTAGGAATAGGATGTACTTATCTGTTCTTTGTTTATGTTTCATTAGGCACCAGTTTCTACAGAAGTCAGAGAGGGCCGCAGATTTGTGCAGCACTTCAACAGTGGAAACGCAAGAACGGTGTTGTCTCTTTATTTTATTTTAT
Source organism: Pleurodeles waltl (assembly GCF_031143425.1). NCBI lineage: Eukaryota > Metazoa > Chordata > Amphibia > Caudata > Salamandridae > Pleurodeles > Pleurodeles waltl. Next base: position 458,843,964 of record NC_090450.1, read on the forward strand.
CCACTTCCCCCCTTCCCTTGAGCTTCTGTTCTTAGTGCACTGTTTTAAAAACTAGTGTGCTGGAACAAGCAGTTTCAGGGTGGGGTCGGATTGTCTTCAACCTCCATCAGAACTGAACAAGGACTCAGGTGAGCTGGGCTTTGACAGAAGCACAAGCCTTAAACAAAAAATAAATAAAAAAATTCAGTTCTGGTGGACGATGAATATCGGGGAAGAAATAGAGGGCATTGACGTCACGGATATGGCGCAGGCCCTAAATGAGGACTTGGCTCATAGTGAATCAGTGTCTGGCATCTTGCAACATATGCAAGAGGAAATAGAGAGATTAAAGATGGAGAATACCTCTTTAAAACAGGATTTAAGCAGGTATAAATTTAGGGTATCTCAGTGGAACACAGCTTTTACGCCTTTGTTTAAAACCTCCTCAGAGACAGGGGCGCCATCAAAACATACAACTTTGCCTCCCCCAGTTGAGGTCACTGTTAATGTTCCTAATGCTGTGCCCTTAGCAGCACCTGAACGTTTTCATGGAGATAGTAACAAATTCCATGTTTTTATCAATCAATGTCAATTACACTTCGTTTGTAAGCCACAACAGTTCCCTACTGATGCTACGAAAGTGTTATTCGTCTTGTCTTATTTGGGTGGCACAGCAGCCAATTGGTCAATTCCTTTCGTGGAGAGAGATGATCCCATCCTCCATAATTGGAATCAATTTAAACGTACCATGACCAGCCTTTTTGCAAAACACACTTTCATGCAGGCAAGTGATAATGAGCTTTTAAATCTTAAACAAGGTAACAAGGATTTATTTTCCTATCTCACTATTTTTAATCGTTTACTCACCGAGACACACTGGACAGAAGAAAAGCGTGTCTCCCTTTTCTATAAAGGTTTGAGAGACGAGTTAAAAGACGCACTGGCTCATATCGTTGATTTGCCAGAAGACTATTCGGACTTTGTAGATTTAGTTGTGAAATTAGAACATAGACTAGGAGAAAGAAAGGGAGATAAATACAAACTGGAATCACGGTTAACTTTTATTAGACACGAGAAGAAAGACCCAGATAATAAACTCCCTGAACCTGAGCCTATGCAAATAGGGACACTCAGAGGTTCACTCACATCAGAGGAAAAAGAAAGAAGGAGAAAACTTCAATTATGTTTATATTGTGGAAGGGCAGGTCACTTTGCCAGAGAATGTCCAGTAAAGCCTAAAAATCCACGAAAGGGTGCTGTTTCCTCCACCTCCTCAACTGAATCGGGAAACGATTAAGCTCGACAAGGGGAGAGGTTACTTGTTCGAGAAAACATCTTAATCAAACCTCTAATGCTGCAGCTTTCATTGTACCGCACATACCTAGACATTTCATAATTCAGGTCGTTTTAATTGTTACTACCCAAGTGAGGCATTCTCTCCCTGTCCTACTGGACTCAGGCGCGACAGGACATTTTGTGGATAATAAGTTAGCTGAAAACTTAGGACTTCCTATGTGCCTAAAGCCTTGTCCAGAAGCAGTATGTGCAGTGGATGGGTCAGAATTGACCTCTGGATTAATCACAAAACAAACAAGTCCACTTGTTATGGTCTGTCAGAACGGGCACACAGAGGTGATTAGCTTTGATCTGATAGATACTCCTAATTTTGGTTTGATTCTCGGGGTACCCTGGTTAACAACTCATAACCCAAAAATTGATTGGGTGAATAGAAATGTTACTTTGGATTCCTCTTTCTGTAGAACCAATTGCTATCAAGAAGCAGGTACAGAACAGAGCACAGTATTACACTGTGCTAGTGTTATACAAGATGAACCAAGTCTCCCTCCTGAATATTCTGACTTTAAAGACGTCTTTGATCCAGTAAAGGCTAGTGTGCTGCCCCCACATAGGGCTTATGACTGTCGTATAGATCTTATCCCAGGGGCCCCTTTACCTAATAACAGAGTATATGCTTTGACTGACGAAGAAACCAAATACTTAAGAACCTACCTAGATGACCTACTACAGTCTGGGTTCATCCGTCATTCCACATCTCCGGTGTCATCTCCACTCTTTTTTATCCCGAAGCCGGATAAATCCCTGCGCGCGTGTATCGATTATAGAGGACTAAATAAGGCCACAATAAAGAATAAATATCCTCTTCCTCTAATACCTGTGTTGTTGGATCAATTAAGACATTCTACTGTATACACTAAACTAGATCTGCGGGGAGCTTACCACCTGGTCCGAGTAAAAGAGGGGGATGAGTGGAAAACAGCTTTCAAGACAAAGTTTGGTTTATTTGAGTACACAGTAATGCCCTTTGGGTTATGTAATGCCCCTGCGGCCTTTCAGTTCTTTATAAATGAGGTCCTACACGAATTCCTGGACGTTTGTGTCATAGTATACATAGACGACGTCCTCATTTACTCTAAGAACTCAGAAGAACATACCCAACATGTTCGTGCAGTATTATCAAAGTTAAAAGAAAATCATCTTTTTGCTAAGTTAGAAAAGTGTACTTTTAATGTCAGCAAGGTGGACTTTTTGGGATACTGCCTGTCACCTCAAGGAATGTAAAGAAAATCAGTGCTATTGCTGATTGGCCAGAACCATCCTCTGTAAAAGATATTCAGAAATTTCTGGGTTTCGGCAATTTTTATAGGAGGTTTATTGCACATTTTGCAGACATTGCGGCCCCAATAACTACCTTGTTGCGGAAAGGGCAACGATTTCTTTGGACTGATGAGGCGGCACACGCCTTTCAACTCCTAAAACAAAAGTTCACTTCAGCCCCAATTCTGAAACATCCTGATCCTGACTTGCCTTTTTTTGTTGAAGCGGATGCTTCACAAGTAGCTTTAGGAGGAGTTCTCTCTCAACGAGATGCAGTAGATGGCCAGTTACATCCTATAGCCTTCTATTCCAAAAAGTTATTACCAGCTGAACAAAATTACACTGTGGCTGAAAGGGAACTACTAGATATCAAAGTAGCCTTTTCAGAATGGAGGCACCATTTAATGGGAGCCAAGTACCCAGTTACAATCTTTTCTGACCATAGGAACCTACAGTTTTTTGGATCACTTAAAGCACTAACACCACGTCAGATGCGCTGGTTAATTTTTTTTTGCACATTTGACTTTGTAATAACCTATAGACCAGGTGCACAACAAATTCAATCTGATGTGTTATCTAGATACGGACATACTTCAGACATGAAACAAGATAAAATAGGAGAACCCATTATTCCTCCCCAAAAGTTTTTGGCACCAGTACAACAGAAGGATTTCATCACAGATCTATATAATGCACACATGCAAATAGCACCTCAGGATTGGTTAAAGGATTCCCATAACACAATACAACGAGGTTTATTGTATCACGACAACATGCTGTTAGTGCCCACCTCTGAATTACAAACACAGGTGATAATTTGGCATCACGCCTCACCGTTGGCAGGTCATCCTGGTTGGGTAAAAACCCTGGAAAATGTGCAAAAACACTTTTGGTGGGACACTATAAGAAAGGACATTAAGCAATTTGTCACTACCTGTCCAATTTGTGCAAGACATAAATCTTCTCATAAGGCCCCTGACGGTTTGTTAATACCAATGCCAACACCCAAGCAACCTTGGCACACTGTGAGCGTAGACTTTATTGTAGGTTTACCACCTGTAAAATCTTTCACAACAGTGTTGGTTATAGTGGATTTTGTATCTAAAATGGCACATTTTGTACCATTACGGAAATTACCCACGGCGGCAGAATTTGCCGATATTTTTATAAGGGAAATTGTGTGTTTACATGGTTTGCCAAGCAAAGTGGTGTCAGACCGAGGGAGCCAGTTCAACTCTAAATTTTGGAAAAAATTATGTAAAAAACTGAAAATAGATGTGGCATTATCCACTGCTTTCCACCCAGAGACAGATGGACAGACTGAACGACTGAACCAAACCTTACTTCAAACGCTACGTTGTTTATTGGCTGATTATTCTAGTGAATGGTTGGAAGCTCTCCCTGTAGCGGAGTTTGTTTATAATAATACTGAGCATTCAGCTCTACTTTGCTCACCATTCTATTTCTTGCAGGGGTATCATCCAAGAGCTATACCCATTTTGTTAGAAGATTCTCTGTTACCTACAGTAACGGATAGACTAACAAGGTTAGGTGACATACAAGACAAAGCCAGGAAACATTTATTAAAGTACAAGGAAAGCATGAAAAGACAAGCAGACAAACACAGATCTGAGGCCCCAATGTATAAAATCGGTGACAAGGTATGGCTCTCCACAAAGAACCTAAACATAGAGGGATCCCGAAAGCTGCAACCACGTTTCATTGGACCCTTTAGTATAACTGCCATAGTAAACCCGGTAACAGTAAAATTAGATTTACCAAAAGAATATCCAGTACATACTACATTCCATGTGTCCTTGCTTAAGCCGTACAATCCAAAAACCCGACCTGAACCACCACCTCCACCCATACCAATTAAGGGAAATCTAGAATATGAAGTGAAAAGCATAAAAGACTCAAAAAGAATTAGTGGACGTCTGTTTTATTTAGTAGAATGGAAAGGATATGATGAATCTGAGAATTCATGGGAACCAGCATCATATGTACATGCCCCACAGCTGATTAGACGGTTTTATTTAAAAAATCCAGGAAAACCCCGTCCTGTAGGAGGGCCTTTGAGGGGGGCAACTGTTAGGGTTTGTGCACAGCAAAGAGCATGTCCCCTCTCACTGCACTAGTGGGTTCTGTAATAGCTCCCTTTTAAACTTACTATTGAAAGCCTTTCTTGTTATCTCACCTTCCCCCCCCCCTAGGCTTCTGTGTATGTTGTTTAATGTGCTGTTTTGTTTACACATTGGGCCTTGCTTTTACCAAGGCTTCTTTAAAACACTCCTCTCTAGGCCATGTGTTAATTTAACTCATTTGCATAATAACTGAAACTCTGCACACCTTTCAAGAACATGTGCAGCATGTGAGGACCACACCCAGCTCTTCAAACCACACCCAGCTCTGCACACCTTTCAAGAACATGTGCAGCATGTGAGGACCACACCCAGCCCTGTCTATAAAAGGCAGCCCCCGAGCCTCACCCAGTGCTTGTGCTCGTCTACCTCCCGCTTACCTGAGGACAGATCCCTCGGCGCTGGCACTCCTGCTCTCTACAGACTTTCATTGGCTTCAATGGGCGCAGCTGCTGGCTCTTCCTTCTTCCGGTTTCCGGTTCCTCCTTGCCTCAGCCTCTCTCCTACAAGCAACCTGCAAAAGAGAAAGAAGACAAGGTTAGACTGATCAGTATCTCTTGCCAGCAACAAGTAAGTGCAAAACTTTTATTACCTGAAAGAACTTTGACAACAATTTCTGGATTCGTGTATAGACAATTTGAAACAAGATACCTTCCACGAACATTGTGATTCAAACTCTTTGTTACAAGAATACTTTGCGGAACTTTGTGAAGCAAACATTTTTTTATGGAACTTTTAAGAATCGAACCGTGGAAACCATTAACAGCAAGGCAAACAGTAAATCAAGGACTTGCACAAATTACATGCTGTATTTTGACGTAAAAGTACAGTATTTGTTTTATAAAAGATTCTGGAAATATGGGAAAAGTGAGTCTGCTATTGGCAATTTAGGCTTTAGTTATATTAAGATGAATGTTTGATATTGGTAATTCTGATAACGGTATTTGTTTAATGTTTTAGAAGCTTTAGAGTAATAGAAAGCACATCCCAGAGCAGTAACACATTCCAAACCTGGAAACTAGAGACCAGGATCCAAGAGGTACTTTTAGAAGAAAATTTCTAATAAATAAAGGGATAGTCAGGAACCCAGTTAGGAATAGGATGTACTTATCTGTTCTTTGTTTATGTTTCATTAGGCACCAGTTTCTACAGAAGTCAGAGAGGGCCGCAGATTTGTGCAGCACTTCAACAGTGGAAACGCAAGAACGGTGTTGTCTCTTTATTTTATTTTATCCACTTCCCCCCTTCCCTTGAGCTTCTGTTCTTAGTGCACTGTTTTAAAAACTAGTGTGCTGGAACAAGCAGTTTCAGGGTGGGGTCGGATTGTCTTCAACCTCCATCAGAACTGAACAAGGACTCAGGTGAGCTTGGCTTTGACAAGCAGTGGGCAAACCACCCACTGAAAAGACTTGTGAGACTGTGGCTTTGCACTCCCCAGGATAAAGCAGTGGGCAAACCACCCACTGGAGAGACTTGAGAGACTGTGGCTTTGCACTCCCCAGGATACAGCAGTGGGCATGGAGCCCCCTCGTGGATCTGGCGTTGTGCACTCATCCGGCTGAGGTGCCCTCCCTTCCCTTCCCTCTGAGGTGCCTGTTGTATTTCTATCTGATGCCCCTGCAGTGTTCTCTCTGTTTTGATCGGGTATCAAGTGTGAGCCTCGCCCATGCATTTTGGGCCCAGTGGTCCACGGACTATAAATGGTGCAATACCTGGACTTGTATTATTGGTGTATATATTTGTTTATAGTGTATATATATTTTTGAGTACTGGATTTTAATTGATTACAATTGTTACAATCATTTCCTTTTGTCTTTGCATTCTTCCGGGGGGGTTGGGAGGTGTAACTGTAATGTATCAACATGTATTAGTGTGTGTGTTGTAGTGGGTGAGGGTGGGGGTGTTGCGTGTGTGTGGAACTCTCTTTTCCCTCCCCCCTCCCCTGTGTCGTAGGTGCAGTACTCACCGTGGTCTTCGGTGCCGGTGTTCGTGCTCCTGGTAGAGGAGCAGGAAGACAAAGGCAGGTAGAATATGGAGTTCCGGCTCCATGGCGTCCTGGTTCCTCGTGGGGTGTGTAGAGGTGAGAGTTTTCCCTTCCAAGTCCTGTTTCCGCCCTGTTTTTGTTCGCGGTGAAACCGCCCCGGAAAAGGTGGCGGATTGGCCTGTTGTAATACTGTGAGTGGTACATTGTCTTCCGCCTGTCTGTTGGCGGTTACTGCCGCGGTGTTTGTTTGTACAACCGTGGCGGTCGGAGTGTTAAAGTGGCTGTCTATGTTGGCGGTTTCCGCCATGGTTGTGATTCCATTTTTTTGCCCTGCCGGCCTGTTGGCGGTTTTACCGCCGCTTTAACACCGACCGCCAAGGTTGTAATGAGGGCCTATGTGGTGGAAACATGAATGCAGGGATTCTGGCATCAGGCAGGCCCTAGAGCGTGCGCACAGCCATGGCGTTGACACAAGTGCAATGGGATGGGGTGATGATGGAAGAAAGTCCAGGGTATTGTTCCAGTCTATTTGTAGCACAGGTGCATTGTCCAAGGGGACATAGAAAGGGGAGCATTGGCAGTTCAAGGTGGGCAGGGTGACAGAGTGGGACACAAGGGTGACAATCAGGAGAGTCTCATCTCCTGGTGGGGGTCTTGGCAATAGTCTCTGGCTTCTGCCTGGATCGCAGGGAACAATTGCAGGGTGGTTCTCCTTCTGCAGGGGGAGGGGTGCTGGTGGCCTCTTGGTCCTCTGGCGGGTCCTCCTATCCACTAGCGGCAGCAGAGGTGGAAGGCAGTTCAGATATCTGGCTAGTGGCAGGGGCCCGCTGTTGTGAGACTTCCTCCCTCATAATATTGGCCATGTCTGCCTGCACCCCTGCTATTGAGAGCAGGGTGGTGTTGATGGCCTGCAAGTCCTCCCTGGTCCCCTGGTACTGTCCCTCCTGCAGCCGCCTGTTCTCTTGCACGTTGTCCAGGATCTGGCCCAGCGTATCCTGGAAATGTTGCTATGCTCCCAGGATCTCAGAGAGTGCCTCTTGGAGAGTCGGTTCCCTGGGCCTGTCCTCCTCCTGGAGCACAGCAGTCCTCCCAGTGTCCCTTTTGTCCTGTGCCTCTATCCCCTGAACTGTGTGCCCACTGCCACTGACCCCAGGTCCCTGATTGTCTTGGGTATGAGGTGCGGCCTGGCTCCCTGTAGTGGTGGACACACTGCTGATTGACGTTTTCTGGAGACAGTGTTATGGGTACGCTGGGTGGGTGCTGTGGTGGTGTTTCCAGATGGGGGAGGCTCTGTGGTGGTGTGTGACTGGGCCTGGGTAACCGGCTGTCCAGAGGTCCCTGATGGGCCAGGTTGGTCATCCAGATCCAGGCAACCAGAGTTGCTGTCATCACTTTGGGCCTCTTCTGTGAGGGGACTGGATTGTGCTGGCACCTCTTTGCCACTGACATTGGCTGGGGTACCTGTGGGGATATAAATGCAGTTATAGTTGCTAAGTGTGACATATTGTGCATCGGTGGGTTGCCCTCTTTGTTTGTATTTGCCCTGGCATCTTTCACTTGTATACGTTGGTGTATGGTGGGATGATTAGTTATCTCTAGTGTGCATGCTTTAGTGATAGGTGTCCGTGGAGGGCCGTGAGTGGTGTCCAAGCATTGGTGGTGCATGCAGAGCTTGGCATTGGGATGAGTGAGTTGTGATGGTGGGGGGGGGGTGAGGTGGTGGAGTGATGGGAGTGAGGGTGAGGGTGGGGGTATGTTATGGCATGCAGGTAGAGGGGTGATAGTAGTATGGAGTTGACTCACCAAAGTCCAGTCCTCCTACTACTCCGGCCAGGCCCTCAATGCATGATTACCAAGACTTGTTCCTCCCGAGTTGGTGTCTTGCTGCAGTGGAACATACCTTCCCCCATAGGTCGTTCCACCTCTTCCTGATATCATCCCTAGTTCTGGGGTGCTGTCCCACGACGTTGACCCTGTCCACAATCCTCCGCCATAGCTCCATCTTCATAACAAGGGATATCTGCTGCACCTGTGCTCCAAATAGCTGAGGGTCTACCCAGATGATTTCCTCCACCATGACCGCTAGCTCCCCCTCTGAGAATCTGGGGTGTCTTTGTAGTGCCATGGGTGTTGTGTGAGTTGTGTAGGTGAGGGTTTGTAGGGTGATGTTTTGGGGTGTGTGATGTGGGGTGCACGGTTGGTGTACAGGTGTAGGTGTTGTGTATCTCTGGTTTTGTCTGTAGTCGTGGTGTCTGTCTCGTGCTAATGGTTTATAATGGTAAAGGGTTGTGGGTAATGTGGGTGTGTGTTTTATAGTGGTGTGGATGTGTGCGTGTGGTGTGTGCCAGGTGTGTGTAGTTTGAATTGTCCAATGTCTGTTGTGTATTTTGAGTGTGGCGGTATGTACCGCCAATGGCTTGCCACCGTAGAATGTCAGCCGTGGTGATTCGTGGCTCATAATGTGTTGGGTGGAGTTCTGTTGGCGTTACGGTGTGGGTTTTGCTACTGCCAGTTTATCACTAACTTTGGTGTAGTGGACTTGTGTCTGTGGCTTGACAGTGACGGATTGGTGTGTGTGTGTCATAATATGGTGAATGGATATCCACGGCTGTATGTTGGGGGCAGTCAGCATGACCGTAAGTCGAATTTACCGCCAATGTCATAATGAGGGCCATAGTGTCAGCATGATGGCTTGCTCTTGTGTAGACTTTAGGGGCTAGGTAAGGACACTTGGACGCCCAGAAAGATATAACTTGGGAACCAGGGGAGTGTTGCGTCAGACAGTTGGTCTAGGGCATCAAGGACCTCAGTCCAGAACCAGTGCAGGTTTGGGCATTGCCACAGAAGCTGAGTTAAGCTCCCCACTAGACTGCACCCTCTCCAGCATTGCGCATTTCTTCCACTCATCCAGTTGGATGAGCGTTCAGGGGTATAGTACCAACAGTGGACTCTTTTAAGGAGCGCATCATTATCTGATGCACTACGCGTAGAAAAGTGTACCCGTTTGTGAATATCGACCCATTCTTTGGATGTAAATGGGCACTCACACTCCTTCTCCCAGCGCAACTGTACTGATGATTTGGCTTGTGTCTGTGTTGTGATTAGGACGGCATATATGTCTAAGAGGAAGTGCTTGCCAGAATTTATAGTGAGGAGCCATTTCTCAATGCAAAAAGAGCCTGACTAACATGTGGGTGCATAGAGGGTTGAGTAACCCAATGACGTATAGCAAGGTACTGCCAATGTGCAGAGGAAAGGATATCATAATAGTGTTGAATCTGAGAAAAGTCCATAATCCCAGTGTCGTTAAAGAAGTCACCTATTAGTTTGTAGTTTGCCTGCTGCCAAGGTATATAGTTAGAACCCAGGCTTGCTGGGGGGAAGTCTGAGTTGCCAATGATTTGCGTCTGTGGGGACATGCATATGGATAGCCTTTTCGAGATCTGAACCTTATCCCAGGTCCCCACTGTGGCTCTAAGGATCAGTGATAAATATACCCCAGGAGGTCGGTGGCATTTGAGGAGCCAGGGCAACTTCCAAATGTGGATCCCTGCCACTGCCTGGTCAATGAAACACCAGTGTTTCTCTGAGAGTGGCCTGTTCCATTCTGCAAGATATCTCAATTGGGCAGCCCAGTAATAACTCGTAAGGTCAGGAACCCTGAGGCCGCTTCTTTGGATGGGAATATGCCTTTTTTAGCTATGTGTGCTTTTTTCCCTGCCCATGTGCAGAACTCTAAAATATGCTGTAATTTGTATAGTACATGTGGAGGGGGTTGAAGTGGTAGGGTCTGCATGAGGTATCAAATTTTAGGAAGGGGAGTAATTTTATTGGCTGCTGGCTGCCCCAGCCAGGAGAGTGTGTAGGCGTTCCAGGCCTACAGATCAGATCTCACTTTAGACATGAGGGTGCCGTAATTCCTCTCTGCAGTTTGTGTTGATGTGGTATGGATTTGTAACCCTAGGTATGCCACCCCTTGTGTGGCCCATTAGAAACGAAAGAGCCTTTTAACGATGAGTATGCCCGTTGTCGGGACAGTTAAATTAAGAATATGTGATTTTTGAAAGTTTACTTTAAATCCAGAGGATCTCCTGAAAGCCTCCACATTTTCCACTAAAGGGGGAAAGGGTTTGAGGGGATGTGTGAGGGAGATCATAACATTGCCTGCGTCGAGAGCCAGTTTATTGTCTCTCCCACCCATTGTAATGCCTGTAATCATGGGATTCCTATTAATTTGCACAGCCAATGGCTCCATATGCAGGGCAAAAAATAAGGGGTACAAGGGCCAGCCCTGTCGCGTACTCAAAGCAACTGCAAAGGAAGGGGATGTGAAGCCATTAACCCGTACTGCTGCCCAGGGACTTTCATAGCTACAACCAACCCAACATCGAAACTTCTCACCAAGGCCCACATTCCAGAGGACGTACAATTAGTAGGGCCAATATTCCTGGTCAAATGCTTTCTCAGCATCTACTGATAATAAAAGGGCTGGGATCCGGGAGCACTGAGCTTTATCTAGCAAGTGACATAAACGCTTTGCGTTATCATTGCAATTCCTCTCAGGTATAAGCCCTGCCTGGTCTGGATCCATGAGGCCCTGCATATATGGAGCAAGGAGGTTTGCTAAGGTGGTGGTAAAAATCTTGAGGTCCATTTTTAATATTCGAATTAGCCAGAGCAAGGCACAATGTAGCGGGTCTACGGTATAGAGGCATGTTTCATAGTGTCTGTTAAGGAGCCCGCAGAGCTAAATGAATTGTGTAATTGGACAAGTATGGGGGGCAGGGACGCAGTGAATAGCTTAAAAAAATTGGAAGTTAACCTGTCTTGCTCCAGAGCTTTACAAGAGGGCAAAGGAGAAATCACATTCTGCACTTCACCTAGCTGGATGTCTCGATCCAAATGGGGGTTGTCTCATGAAGTGAGTTGCTTTAGAGAGGCTTGTTCCAAATAATAGAAGGGATTATTCTCTGCTAAATCATCAGCCACCTAAAGGTCAGCATAGAAGTGTTCAAATGACCATACAATACAGTCATCTTGGAGGAGTCACTCATTGAACAGCTTGAGCCCATAAGCAGTGTGCCAAGAGACAACATGCTTTGTTGCCTTCCGCACAATATATTTGTTTGGTGTGTAACAAGGCATATTCTGCCCTATCCATATGTTGAACCCTAGGCTGTTTGCGCTCTGTTGTGAGTTAGCAGTGGCCCTTATGCCACCCTGATTGTTTGTGAACTTCCTCTAGTTCTCTCAACCTTCCCTCGAGTGCAGCCCTTTTTATCCCTTCTGTGCCTATATAAGCGTGCAGCAATTGTGATCAGCTGGCTTCGAAGCACTGCCTTTAGGATGTCCAATAACAGCGCTATGTATCTGTGCCTTCCTTGGTGCCTGAGAACTCCCCAATTGTTTCACCTATCTCTGCGATATGTGCCCTCATATGTTAAATACCTGTTGTTTAGATACCTAGTGCGGTGTTGGGGGGGGCAGTCCTGACAGGTGTATGGTGATATAAAGCAGGGCGTTGTCAAAGAGAGTGGCTGCTCCAACATAAACCGCTGTAGTAGATTTGAGGAGTCGTGGGGTTACAAGTCTAGCATAGGTCTGGTGCACAGTGGAGAAGAAAGAGTATGTCTTTTCTAGAGGGTGATGCTTGCACCATCCGTCCGTCAGGCCATAGGTGCCCAATTGTTCCAAGCCCTTTGGGGAAACCGTACCTGTATGTCCCACTTGTTGGATAGACCTATCCAGTTTGGCATCGGGGACTAAGTTGAAGAAACCCAATAAGGACATCAGTGTCAATGTGGCCATCACCTGACCCAGGGTGGCAAGAATAAAAGCCTCCTGGTGGTCATTAGGGTGTATAAAGTGGCTAGTGTGAATGTATATGTCTGGAGGGCAATGCAAAGTGGTAAAGGTCTATCAGGTATTTCTGCCTGTGTCTGTACCATCCTACCCAGGTAGTGGGAGGCTAATAGAATCACTACACCTGTTTTGTTCCTGGTGGTGGATGAAAAGTACTGGTGGTTGAACCATCTAGATCGCAAGTGCCTCCAATCCGTCTTAAGAAGAAAGGTTTCTTGGATAAGGCAGTTGTTGCTCCTGGATTCCCATAGCACAATCAGGAGGGCAAGGCATTTTGCCGGTGCATTTAGACCTCTAAAATTATAGCTAACTATGTGAACCATCTTTTGTGTCTTGTCGGGGTGCCAGTAGAGAGCATAGGTAGGTCCGGTATGGCTAAGGCATGCTTGTGTGATGGTCTATATAGTGGTGCTGGGAGAAGGTAAAATCTCACTTTCATCAATAGATGGGTAGTATAGAAAACAGGGGCAGGAGAGATGTCATAAAAAACAACATTAAACAAGAATACTGCTACAGCCTTTTCCACATGCCACTGGGGCCAACTCGTATGGGGACCATGTCACAGCCACCAAGGTTGGTTAAGCAGAAGGGCACAAACTGCAGGAGCTCCCCCACCTGTACTTAGCAATCCAATCCAGCGGAGTCAGATCCCAAGCAGGTCACGCACCACAACAGGGATGCAACCAACTGTGCAGAAGTCCAGAAGGGGGGTCCTTATTGCTCGTTCTGTAGGTCAACTCTGATCAGTCATTACCTGACTCAGAAGCTGCATCTGTGCTGTGGAGTTGGCAGATGTGCAGTGCTTGCTCCTCTTGGCTCTGCACAGTGGTAGGTGTGGTGGTTTTTGCCTTCTTCTTTCTCGTGGAGAGTCTGAAGCTCAAGGAGGAGGTAATCCATGGGGGAAGCCTGAGGGCTCAGTCAATTGCTGGGCTTCGAAGTTCAACAGTGTTTGTGCTTCCTCCAGCATGCACACACTTCGCATCTTGTTGCTTCACACAAATGTGAGGCAGAGTGGATGACTCTACTGGTAGCAGATCCCTCTCTCAATCAGGAAGTCCGAACTGGGGTGTAGCATATGTCAACGCTGTAAGGTGATAGGGGGAAGGTCCTAGTACAAGACTTTAGTACCTTCGAAGTCTACAGCATTGCAAACTTGTGTGGCTGCCATAATAGTATCCTTCTGCTATTAGTAGTGCAAACATGTTAATATGTCTTGGGGTTGACCAGGAGAGTTAGCTGGGCGACCCGCTTTGTGTTTGCGGTCCAACAAGATGTCCTGTGGGATGAGGTTTGGAGCCATGTTGTGGAAGAGTCTGCGGACTTAATCCTCCAGGCCTCTGGCAGCAGTTTACAGTGGGACATCTCTAATCCTTATATTAGCCCTTCGGGACCTGTTTTCAAAGTCCTCAATTTAGTAGTGCAGCTCCTCGTTCTTGTTGCGCAGTTCCAAAATTTCACACCGGTGCACATCAAGTTCCTCGCTGTGTGCATTGCTGGTGTGTTCAATGCCGGCAATTCTTTCACCTAATTCGTTCATGTCGCTTGTAAGACCTTTAATGTCTGCTGCCATTTCATGCTTAAGGGATGCAATATCCACTCTTAGTAGACCAAAAACATTCTCCAGGAATGTGCGAGTGACCGTCCCTTCCATGGGAGGCTGCTTAGGATCTGCTTCCCCTGCAGTAGATGCTGTTAGAGAGGATGATTCCCCATGACGGTCTAGCTTCTTGCTGGCTGGTTGAAGAGAATGTCTTTTACGGAAGCGTCTTTTTTTAGGCGCCCTGCGATGTCTGTTCTGGGACCAATGAGAAGTACACAACCCTATCGTAGAGATGGCACCTCAGAGCAATCCCTGGCAGCCTAAATTTTACCCCTCAGGGAGACATCAAGGCTTTTCTAGCAGTGATTACGCAGTGCCCACAAGCCGGGCAAAATGCCTGAGGCACGTGGGAAGCGTCTTGCCGTGTGTCTTCGTCAAGGTGAAGCAGTCTGAGTCCAGCAGTAATGGTGGCAGCATACAGGCAGGACCTGCTGGAGAAAAGAAGGTTTGTATACCCAAAAATGTGGTGCCCAGTTTTGTGGTGGGAGATGACATAGATAAATGGCTAGCTGCCTATGAAGTTGCACTAAGGGTTCATGAGGTTCCTGAAGGGCAATGGGGTACAGCAATGTGAAGTTATGTGCCAGCAATGGGGAGGGACACACTTCTCACATTGGACCCAAAGGATCAAAACACATATCCACTTATGAAAGACATTTTACTTGCCAAGTTTGGGCTGACCCCTGAGAAATACCGTCAGAGGTTCAGGGACAGCACCAAACAGTCCACACAAACATGGGTAGATTTCTTTGACTTTTCCAGTAAGGCACTGAATGGATGGGTGCGGGGCTGCAAAGTAGATGATTACACAGGATTGTATAATTTGATTCTGAGAGAGCATATGCTCAGTATTTGTTTCACAGAGTTGCGCCAGCACCTAGTGGACAGTAAGCTTGCTGATCCCAGTAAGCTTGCTGAGGAGGCAGACCTCTGGACTAACACCAGAGTGTCCAGAAAAGTATCTGTGGGGGCCACCCACAAAGGTGGTCAGGGTTCCCATCAGAAGAAAGAGGGGGGAGAAAAACTTCAAAACAAGGAGTTCTCAAAAGGCCCCCAAAATAGTTCCCAAGGGAATAGTGGTAACCAGTCCCGGTCTGATTCCAAAAGGCAAGGTTTTACTGACCATAAGACAGGGAGGTATGTACCCCAATGTGTAGAGTGCAATAAATATGAACACTCTGAGGGCGACTCCAAGTGTCCCAAGAGGGCACAGCCCCCCCAATGGAGGGCAGAAACCTGGGTTGGCTAGTGTAGCGCTCAGGGAGGAGATGGTCCCAGACAGTTTTGGGGAGCAGATAGAGGTAACCCTAGTGTTCCTGGGGGATGCAGAGATGGTGCCAAAAACCCACATGCCTGCCAATACTTCCAAGTATAGGCAGTGGGTCACCATCAATGGGCAAAGGGTGGAGGCTCTGCGTGACACAGGAGCCAGCATGACTACTGTCAAGGGTCCGCTTGTGTCAGCAGAGCAGGTCCTCCCAAATACATTCCACCAAGTCATAGTCGCTGACAATCGTGAGAGCCACTTACTGGTAGCTCTGGTTCCCTTTGAGTGGGGGGGTCTCTGGTACTCTGAAAGTAGCTGTGAGTCCTGCCATGCCTGTAGATTGTCTGTTAGGCAACGACCTTGAGCACACTACCTGGAAGGAGGTAGAGCTAAGGTCTCACTTGGAGGTGTTAGGATTGCCTGAGCGAGTCTGCATGACCACACGGTCCATAGTTGCCCGGGAGGGAAGTCAAGGGTATCTAGAGCATGGATCAATGGTCCGGACAACTGCGAAGAGGAGGGGCAAGGGGCAAGGGAAACCGGTCCCAGACGTTCCTACAGTGGTTGATGGGGTTCCTGAGGAGGAGGCCCCCGAGCAAACTGGGAAAGACATTGCCCCCATAGGCGACCTACCTGAGCTTGCTGGCTGGCAAGTTGAAGGTGGGACCACAAAGGAGGAATTCTGCAAGGCGCAGAAAGAATGTCCCACTCTAGAGGGCATGTGGAAGCAAGCCTCAGCCAAGGCATCAGGTGAAGCCTATCACCACATATATTGGGAGAATGATCTCCTCTACAGTGAGCCTAAGGTTCCGGCCATTGGGGTAGCGCGTGCGCTGGTAGTCCCCCAGTGTTACCGAACCTTCCTACTGGGTCTGGCTCACGACATTCCCCTGGCAGGACATTTGGGGCAAGACAAGACCTTTGACAGGCTTCTCACTCACTTTTATTGGCCCAGAAAAAGGACAAACTCAGATACATTCTGTAGATCTTGTCCTACCTGACAGGCCAGTGGTAAAACAGGAAAAAGGGTCAAGGCCCCCCTGATTCCACTTCCTGTCATTAGCACCCCCTTTGAAAGGGTGGGATCGACATTGTTGGTCCATTGGACCCCAAAACTGCCCTAGGCAACAGGTTCATCATGGTTTTGGTGGACCATGCCACCCGTTACCCAGAGGCAATCCCTCTGAGGACCATAACTGCACCAGTGGTGACCAGAACTCTGATGGGGATATTTACCCGTGTGGGATTCCCAAAGGAGATAGTGTCTGACAGAGGCACTAACTTAATGTCTGCAAACATGAAGTCTATGTGGGATGCGTGTGGTGTAACCTACAAGTTCACCACACCCTATCACCCCCACTCTAATGGTCTTGTGGAGAGATTCAACAAGACCTTGAAAGGCATGATTGGTGGCCTCCCTGAGGCCCTGAGGCATAAGTGGGACGTCCTCTTACCATGCCTTCTCTTTGCTTACAGAGAGGTACCCCAGAAGGGGGTAGGGTTCAGTCCCTTTGAGCTTTTCTATGGGTACCCTGTCAGGGGACCCTTAAGCATTGTCAAGGGAGGGTTGGAGAAACCTCCAAAGGCAACCCCTCAAGATGTGGTCAGCTACATGCTGGCCCTCTGCAATCAGATGCACCGCTTCTGAAAAACGGTCAAAAGTAACCTTGAGGCCAGTCAAGAGGTAATGAAGCACTGGTATGACCAGAAGGCCACCCTGGTAGTGTTTCAACCTGGAGACAAAGTGTGGGTAATGGAGCCAGTGGAGCCGAGAGCTCTCCAGGACCGCTGGTCTGGCCCATTTGAAGTGAAGGAGCAGAAAGGAGAGGTCACTTAACCGAGAGGACCTCCAATCTCCTAGGAACCCCCTAAGGGTGTTCCATGTCAACCGACTGAAGCCTCACTTTGAGAGGTCTGAAGTCAACATGCTGCTGGTGACAGATGAGGGTATGGAGAGTGAACCTCTCTACGACCTCCTCACTGCGAAGGAAGGTGATGGGTCAGTGGAGGGTGTCATTCTCTCTGACTCCCTGACCCTAGCCCAGAGAGGGGTCTGCTACCAGTTACTGGAACAGTACTCCTCCCTGCTTTCTCTCACCCCTGGACTCACACACTTGTGTGTCCATGACATTGACACGGGAGACAGCCCCCCTATAAAGAACAACATTTACAGGTTGTCAGACAAGGTGAAGCCCAGCATCAAAGAGGAAGTCTCCAAGACGTTGGCTCTTGGGTTTATTGAGAAGTCTAGTAGTCCCTGGGCCAGCCCTGTGGTGCTGGTACCCAAGGCTGCTGCCCCCGGTGCCAAGCCAGAACTTCAGTTTTGCGTGGACTACTTGGGTCTCGATTCAGTCACACGGACTGATGCTCACCCCATACCCCGAGCTGATGAGCTCGTAGACAGAATAGGTGCTGCCAAATTCCTCAGTACTTTTGACCTCATATCAGGGAACTGGCAGATCACCTTGATAAGGGGGCTAAAGAGGGCATTTTCCACACCTGAGGGCCATTACCAATTCCGGGTGATGCCCTTGGGTTGAAAAATGCCCCCGCTACCTTCCAACAGTTGGCTAACGGGGTCTTCGCTGGCAAGGATGCCTTCAGCGCAGCCTACCTGGATGACATTTCTGTCTACAGTGACAGCTGAGAAGAACACCTGCTCCACCTCAAGGAGGTGCTTCAGGCTCTGCAACAGGCAGGCCTGACCATCAAGGCCAGTAAGTAACAGAGTGGGCAGGGTTCCGTGGTGTACTTGGGACACCTAGTAGGTGATGGCAAGATGCAGCCACTCCAGGCCAAGATTGAAACTATCAAGGCCTGGCAACCACCTAGAACCCAAACAGAGTTGAGAGCCTTCTTAGGCCTCACTGGGTATTACCGCCGATTTGTCAAGAGCTATGGAACCATGGTGACCCCCTTGACAGAACTCACATTCAAAAAGCAACGTTTGTTGGTGAATTGGACAGAGGCTTGTCAGAAAGCCTTTGACTCCCTGAAGGAAGCCATGTGCACGGCCCCGTGCTCAAGGCTCCTGGCTATTCCAAGGAATTTATCATGCAGACAGATGCTTTAGAGCATGGCATACGGGCGGTCCTAGCACAGATAAATGAGGAGGGCCTAGACCAACCAGTAGTCTTTATTAGCAGAAGACTATTACCACGGGAACAGAGGTTGAGTGCTATTGAAAGAGAAGCATTTGCTGTGGTCTGGGCACTGAAGAAGCTGAGACCGTATCTGTTTGGGGCTCACTTCTGGGTTCAGACAGACCACAGGCCCCTCAGATGGCTCATGCAGATGAGGGGTGAGAATCCTAAATTCTTGAGGTGGTCCATTTCCCGACAAGGGAAGGACTTTACGGTGGAGCATCGCCCGGGGATTGACCACGTAATGCTGATGGTCTCTCCAGATACTTACGCCTTAGCGATGAGAGTTCCCAGGAGGTTGGGTAGCTCTCCCCACTTTCAGTTGGGGGGACACATGTTAGACCTGACAGCCTTAGGGTAGTCACCCCTAACTTTTTGCCTGCCTCCCTCCACATTTAAAATACCGTTTTTGCTGGTTTTTAGACTCTGCGCACTTTACCACTGCTGACCAGTGCTAAAGTGCATATTCTCTCTCCCTTTAAACACATGGTTACATTGGATCACACCCAATTGGGCTATTTAATTTACTTATAAGTCCCTAGTAGAGTGCACTATATGTGCCCAGGGCCTGTAGATTAAAAACTAATAGTGGGCCTGCAACACTGATTGTGCCACCTACTTCAGTAGCCCCTTAACCTTGTCTCAGGCCTGCCATTGCAAGGCCTGTGTGTGCAGTTCACTGCCAATTTGACTTGGCATTTCAAAGTACTTGCCAAGTTTAAAACTCCCCTTTTTCTACATATAGGTAACCCCTAGAGCAGGGTGCTGTGTAGGTTAAAGGCATGACATGTGCCTGGTAGTTTACATGTCCTGATAGTGTAAAACTCATGAATTAGTTTTTACACTACTGTGAGGCCTGCTTCCTTCATAACTAACATTGGGGCTGCCCTCATACATTGTTTGAGTGGTAGCCGCTGATCTGAAAGGAGGAGGAAGGTCATATCTAATATGGTCAGAATGGTAATACAAAATCCTGCTGACTGGTGAAGTTGGATTTAATATTACTATTTTAGAAGTGCCACTTTTAGAAAGTGAGCATTTCTCTGCACTTAAATCTTTCTGTGTCTTATAATCCATGTCTGGCTGGGTTTAGTTGACAGCTCCTTGTGCATTCACTCAGACACACCCCAAACACAGGATACTCAGCCTCACTTGCATACATCTGCATTTTGAATGGGTCTTCCTGGGCTGGGAGGGTGTAGGGCCTGCTCTCACCCCCTACTGGGACCCTGGCAGACAGGATTGAACTGAAAGGGGACCCAGTGCACTTCTTAGCCACTCTTTGAAGTCTCCCCACTTGAAAGGCACATTTGGGTATAAAAACAGGGCCTCTGCCCTACCAACTCAGACACTTCCTGGAGAAGAAACCTGAACCAGAACCTGCACCCTGACAACAACTGCTGACTGTCTAAGGGACTCACCTGACTGCTTTCTGAAGGAGACTTTGCTGTTTCCCTGCTCTCTTACTGCTCTCTTGCCCTGCTGCAGAAGTTCTCTCCATGTGCTTGGATAGACCTTGCCCACTGTCCCCTGAAGTCTCAGGACCAAAAAGACTTCTCTCCTGCAGCTGAAATCTCCGTGCGGCAAAAATTTGACGCACCGCCTGCCAAGAACGATGCACAGCCTGCTCGCAGTGAAAATCGCACTGCATGGTGAGTCCGGAACGACACAGCCTGACTTCGCAACAGAAAATCGACACAGCACCAGTGACGCGACCGGAACTTCAACGCACAGCCCTACTGGATTGACGCAAGCCGACTCAGAATGACGCTGACCGACTTCCTGAGAGGAATCGATGCAGTGCCTGCCGTGCGGAAGAAAATTCCACGCATCGCCTACCGGAATTGACACAGCCGCTGTGACTTCGCTCTGCAAGGCCAGTATTCCCCGCATCATCCCCGGCTCTCTGAAAACCCCGCAACCTGCAAAGGATCCAAGTCCGCACGCCGGAAATCAACACAACGTCTTCTCCACATGGAAAATAACGACGCAAGTCCGTGTGCTAAGGGGTGAAACCGACGCACACTCACCGTTTTCCATGCCTCTCCTCCTCTGCGGTCCCTTGTGAGTATTTCTCAACGCAAACCAGGTACTTTGCCCTGCAAGAGACACTTGTTGTTTCTAGGAGAACTAAAGACACTTTTCATTGCTTTTACAGTAATCTTTTAACTCTAAAGACACTAAATGTAACTTTCAGTGATATCCCTACATTTGCTTATTTCATCTTTGATAGTTTTGACCTGCACTTATTCAGATAAATATTATATATAGTTTCTAAACTCTGTGTGGTGTAGTTTTGTGAAGTTATATTGTGGTATTTTATGGTTTATTGCACAAATACTTCACAAATTCCCTTCTAAGTTAAGCCTGACTGCCATGTGCCAAGCTACCAGAGGGTGGGCACAAGATAATTTGGATTGTGTGTGACTTACCCTGACTACAGTGAGGGTCCTTGCTTGGACAGGGGGTAACCTGACTGTCAACCAAAGACCCCACTTCTAACACTGTCCATCACTCACTCCATGTCAGTCACTGGAGGAGCTTGAAGTGCATCAGATTCTGCAAGGCCTTGAAAACAACAGTAATTAAAAGCTTTGAAATGAGTCCCTATTGGGTCCAAAATTCCTGTCCTTTACAGGCAAAAATAATACTCAAGTTCCCAACAGCGGCTATAGAGAGACGTGAGGTAATCCATTACAGCAATGCAGCCCCTATTTAGATTACATTTTAACTTTATCTTGCACTTCATAAGAGTATTTGTCTGTTTTACTTTTGTTGTATTTCTGAAGATTTTTCATGCAATATATGACTCTTTTTTGTGAACAGTCACTTCTATTCATCTGGGTGACTTTTGGTTGTGGGTGAATGTTCATGGTGGGACACAAGTGAGAGCTCTGGAGGAAAGTCTGAAGGAAGTGTGAATTTCTGTCAGTGCTTGTCAGTGTGTAATTAATTCCACCCTGGGATATTCAAAGTGCGAGTGAAAGCTTGCGTGGTGGTGCCATCTGACTTACACTGAATCCGTGTTCATGTCTCCCCTGACTGCTTTGTGGTTACTAGTGCTAAGAAAAGGGCAGCACCCCATGCTATTTTCAGTGCAACCATTAGGTGTGCACTGTGTGCAGCGGATACAACAGATAGGGGCAGTCATCCTTCGGCGCCACTCTTGGCTCTATGTGTCTAGCTGCAAACTGGAGGTGCAACCGTACCACGTCTCTACCTTTTGATGTGTAACACCTGTTGAGACTGCTGATCCTTTACTAGGTAGCAGTCAAGAGGCTGCTCCAAAGCCATTTCCTTATTCTAAACCCAATCCTATCATCTGAAACCACAGGGCTAGCCCCCACAGGGTGGCTGGGGTTTCACACAAGGCTCTTTCAGAGGAAACAGTTCCAAGGGTTGTGGTGTGACACCCCTAGTAAGGGAGCCTCCACCTCCAAAAACATACTTGCCTTGCATCCACATTAATTACACAGCACCTGTTGGGGAAAAACTTCAAGGATTCCTTCCCTGCTGGGAAGAGATCACCACAGACCAGTAGGTCCTACCTGTCATCGTGCACGGCTACTGCCTAAAGCTCATCTCAACCATACCAAACATTCCACCCCACACCATCAGCCCAGAACATCTCATGTTGCCACAAGAGGCAATTCAGGCACTCCTACTCATAGGAGACATAGAGCCAATGCTCCATCAACATTATGGGCAAGAGTGTCTTCGCTGTATATTTCCCCATTCACAAGAAGGACAGATCCCTCAGACTGATCCTCGACCTCCGTCCTCTCAACAGCCACATCCTGTAAAAGCATTTCTACAGGGTCACCCTACAGGATGTCATCCCACTACTGCATCAAGGTGACATCATGACCACTCTAGACCTAAAGGATACCTTCATTCACATATCAATCCTTCCCACTCATTGGCGCTACCTCCCCTTCATGGTTAGTGGTCAACACTACCAATTGAAGTAACTAGCCTTAGGATTTCACCATGGCCCCACAGATCTTTAGCAAGTATTTAGCCATGGCAACTGCTCACCTCAGGAGGGGAAGAACTCACATCTTTCCCTGCATCGACAATTGACTGATCAAGAGCTCAACCAGACAGGAATGCCTAACCCACACTCAGGCCATAATCTCCCTTCTGCACAGCCTCAGGTTTACAGTGAACACATGCTTAGAGTCACTTCAAGTTCAACCCTTCTGAGGGTCAGTACTCAACACTGTAGTGCACAAAGCCTTCCCCATCCCCATCCCCCAAAGGGTCAAGCATTCTGACAGCTTCTCCCTCTTTTTCAGCCAATCTGTCCTCATTTCAGTTTGCTCAGTAATGTACCTTCTTTGAAAGATGGTTTCATTCATTGCCTTAGTTCCCCATGCCAGACGACATATGTATCAGCTTTAGGAATGCCTCGCAAGGCAGTGGTCAAAATCAGAGGACCAGTTGGAAGATCTGGTGCTGGCAAGGACAAGCACCCATCGCTCTGTGGTGGTGGAGCAGCAACAATCAGAGCAGACCCTATTTAGACCCAGTTCCACAAGTGGCCATCACCAAAGATGCATCTAAAGTCAACTGGGGAGCACACCTCAATGACATGACAGTCCAGAGTCTGTGACCAACTCATCAAAGGGGTCTCCACATTAACCACTCTGCACTGCTAGCCACTCATGTAGCCTTCAAAGCCTTTTTTCAGTAAATTCAAGGGAAGGTAATCCTAGTGTGTATGGACAACATGACTACCATATTCTACCTACAAAAGCAAGGTGACACTCACTCCCCTCAGCTATCGGCCCTAGCCCAGTGAATCTGGCACCGGGCCATCAATCAATAAGTTCATCTTCTGGTAGAGTATCTTCCAGGAGTGGAAAACGGCTTTGGAGAGCAGTTCATCAGGATGTAGCAGCAAGTACATGAGTGGGCACTCCATCTGAAAGACCTACTACCTTACTTCCGGAGATGGGGCACACCAAATATATACCTTTTTGCCACACATGAAAAGGCAAAAGGTCCATACTTTGTACACACAGGTTTCCACACACGCAGTCCATTTGGCAATGCTCTGCAGAAGATTTGTTCAGTGATCTTTGCATATGCTTTGTCTCCTCTCCCACTGATTAATTACTCAGTCAGGGAGATCAAGCAAACATCCCTCACACTCATCCTGGTGGCTCCAACGTGGGCCAGACAACCATGGTTCTCAACCTTTTTTAGAAATAATATCAATCACTCCCCATAAGAACTTCTCCCAACAGGCCAGACCTTCTTGCATAAAACCTCAGCAAAGTCAGACACTGCAACCTCAGACAACTCAATCTGGCAATTTGAGTCCTGAAGTCCTAGAGCTTGGTTACTTTGACCTACCTCACGACTGTATTGACATAGTCAAAGAAGCCAGTAGGCCCACTTCACCCACCCGCTATGCTGCTAAGTAGAAGTACTTATAGACCACAGAGGGTAACCCATAAACCCAAAGTGGCTGGGTAGAAACTGAGTATCAAAGACTACAATGCCCCCAAAGGAGAACAAGAGTTATTCACACATATTGTAAGCAGCATAGGTAAAAATGAGTAAAAAGAAATATTTTATTCATTCACATATAAACATTAAAATCCTATTTATATAATCATTCAGTAGGAACAATCCATCCCAAATTCAAAAGCGGAAGGACAAACCAGTGTAAAGAAAAGGTGCTTGTGATTAACAACAGAAGAAAAAAAAGGAGTAATCAATATCCCAATAATACAAAAACTAAATAGAAATAAAAGGCAGCCGGTTGGTTATTCTTTCACTGCATTGAGTCAGTCTCGAGTTATCTAGAAATATAAATCTCTTTCTTGCGTCCTTCCTTAATATCCTAGGCAATAACCAATCCAGACTGAAATATGTACATCGACATTTCGACCCCTTCATATCCTGGGCCGATACAGAGGTATGTTGCTTTTGCGTCCTCCTTAAATGTCTGATACTATTTTCTTTTTTCATCACTTTTTTTCTTAAGACAGTTTTTGTTCAGGGGCATATGAATGAGGCTAGGATCAGAGAAGGGGAGCCCTTTTTCATAAACGTATGGAATGAAAGGATAGAAACGCGCTATGTAAAATGATTGCCGTCTGACCCGAGGACAACAGGTTTTTCCTTTGTATAGGGTGCCCCCCTTAGGGGTGTATGAATAGGTTTACAAAGTAAGGAGTGAAGTATCTTTTGGTATAGTATGTGTGGTACAGAAGCATAAGCTTGCGTTTCATTTAATGACTACCTTTTAGCTCTGTATCTCGTGGCTATTTTTTGACGAGTGATACATGAGTGGTATGAAGGATAGAAGCGACATCACAATTAAATATGCAGTGATATATTGATGTGAAGTAGTTCCATAATACATTGTGTCCTTTTATAGGATGGAACATGTTCTTAGTTATTAGATGACCTGAAAGAATGAGTAAAAAACATATGTGGTTGAATAATGGATATAGTGATCCTTGAGGTAACTACTTTTGAAATTATGAAAGAATGATATGAGTAGAAAACATTTATTGGATTGTTTGTGGTAATGTTTCGTAATTGGCATTTCTAGTTTGAATTAAATGAACAATAAATGCGGCACCTCCGGGAAATATCTGGAATAATTAACTCCTGAATAAACAAATAGGTAGGTGTATTGATTTGAGGTAAGCCTTCTTTACTTTTAAGGACAGTTAGATGTACGGAATAGGTATGTAGTGACTTATTTGGTTTTGTTATTTGGTTTAATTCTTTAGATTCAGTTGTTTGGAAAGTGTAAATCCGAAACAAAGTAGGTGGCCAGAAGATTTTATAAGATAGGGTAAGTATATTTGAAATTGAAGGCTAGCATAGGTGAGAGTGTTAAATGGTCCTTGTTTTGATTCACTCTTTGGTATTATTCTAGGGACTCCCATCAGTTAGTCCTGAAGAAAACCCATTGTGGATTTTGAATTTGGGATGGGTTGTTCCTACTGAACGGTTATCTAAATAGAATTTTAATGTTTATATGTGAATGAATAAAATATTTATTTTTACTCATTTTTACCTATGCTGCTTATGATATGTATAAATAACTCTTGTTCTCCTTTGGGGGCATTGTAGTCTTTGATGTTAAGTAGAAGTGTTCTGGCCACTGCTGTTCTCCAAAACACATAAACCCTCTTACGCCTATGATTTAAGACTTTATTTTCTACCTCCTGCACTCAACAAAAGTCCTGCTGCATTTAGATGCCATTGCTGCATGTATCCAAAAGAGGGAACACCCCTCCTTATTCAAAAGTCCTTTAAGTTAAACTACCATGGATGACTGTAAACATATGATTAGTCCAAGGATATCCCTAGTCCCATTACAGGATATCAATGTTGTCCTCATTAGGCTAATTGGGTTCCATTTGAGCCACTGCAATCATGCCCTTTGCAGTTTCTCTCTTGGAAGGTTGCCTTCTTGTAAATATAGGCCCATATTTATACTCGGTTTGCGCTGAATTAGCGTCAATTTTTTTTACACTAATTCTGCGCAAACCTAACTCGATATTTATACTTTGGTGCTAGATACGTCTAGCACCAAAGTTATGGAGTTTACATCATTTTCTGGATGTGGGAACGTACTTTGTGTCAATGAGATGCAAGGTAGGCGTTCCTGGGCAGAAAACTACGGTATGGCCTTAGCTCCATATTTATCCCCTGTGCTAAAATCTAGCACAGGGTGCCTTAAATAATGGCGCTAAGCTTGCTTAGTGCCATTATTATTTAATGTCTGGGTCAGGGCAGGTATTAGGGGACCTGTGGGCCTATTTCCATGGTCTGAGACCATGGAAAGAGCCCACTGATGCCCTTCCCTGGACCCAGGTACACCCTCACCCATCCCGAGGGACCCACAGGATGGGGGACACATCCCAGGTAAGTCCCAGTAAGTATTTTTATTTTTGTTATTTTTTTCCTGCTCGGGGGCCCTGACTTGGGGCCCCTGACTTGCGCTAACACAGTTTTGCATGTAAAAGTATCCATATGGCCCTCAATGTCTCTCAGACATATTAGTGAACTATAGGCCCTCACATTGCAGGAACCATTCTTCCAGGTACATCAGGACAGAGTTGTTCTTTGAACTAATCTGAAATTCTTACCCAACTCCCACAGTTTTTTCCACATCCAGACTCTGTAGCTGAAAAGGCACTTCACACAGCTGATCTCAAGCGTGCTCTTAGTTACTACATTGATAAGATGAAACCCTAAAGCAAAACACAAGTGTTTGTGGCTTTTTCGCAGCCTCATGTAAGTCATGCTATTTCTAAGGCAGGGATTGTCAGGTGGATTGTCAAATGCATCAAAATCTAATACTAAAAAGCTAACAGAACCCTGCCTTCCTGCTCCAAGCCACACTCCACCCGCAAACAGATGCTACTGTGACCTTTCTAGCATACATTTGTAAAGGTACCACAGGTTCACAAAGCATTATTGTGTGGCTATCCTTGCTAGGCATCAAGCGAAAGTTGGCCAAACTGTCCTCAGAATTCTATTTCAGACCTCTGCACCATCCATTAGCTCATCACCAGCACAACTTAGGGGAGTAATGATTTACCTTTGGTGCAAGGCATGTGTACCTACAACCACATGTGCTACAGATTATGTTACTTACCTTGTAAACATCTGTTCTTTGCATGCAGTGCTGTAGCGTCACATGCACCCACCCTCCTCCACAGAAGCCAGTGTTTTTTTACAGATATCTTACACTTAATGTGATTCTTTCTCGATACCCATGGACACTATTCTTTTCTGCTTACTACTCAACTCCTTCTCTCACCCTTTGGGCGAAAAGTAATTTAATAGTAGAGTGAGTGCCTGTGCCCATCCACGACCTGTGGGAGGGTCACCGGGACCTTGTGGATCGCAGGGACTTCTTCGAGGAGGTGCAGGTTATGGTCACCCAGGCCCAATACTAGATGGCACAATTATGAAGAGCATGAGAAGCTACAGCACTACATGCAGCAAACAGATGCTTACAGGGTAAATAACATAGGTGGTCATTACGACCCTGGCGGTCAGAGACCGCCAGGGGTAATGTGGCGTCCGTACCACCAACATGCTGGCGGTACGGAGGCCCTTATTACGACCGCGGCAGTAGAGCCGCGGTCGCACTGCCGGGGCCGGCGGTTTTCCCACCGGTTTAGCCCCGGCGGTGATAATCCACCAGGGCAGCGCTGAAAGCAGCGCTGCCCTGGGGATTATGACACCCCTACCGCCAGCCTGTTTCTGGCGGTTTGCACCGCCAGGAAGAGGCTGGCGGTAAGGGGTGTCCTGGGGCCCCCTAACAGGGCCCCGGCCAGCTTTTCATTGTCTGCATAGCAGACAGAGAAAAGCGTGACGGGTTCAACTGCACCCGTCGCACGGCGCAACACCGCCGGCTCCATTAGGAGCCGGCTCCTATGTTGCAGCCTCATCCCCGCCGGCCCAGCGGGAATGTCGTGATGGGGGCCGCAGGAGTGTGGCCGCGCGCCGGTTACCGCCTGGCGGACGGCGGTAGCCGCCCGCCAAGGTCGCAATCACCCCCATAGTCCTTCTGAAAGATTGTGTAAACGGCAGCACCAGCAGTCAACGTCTTATTCCCAGCAAATGCAGAGCCAACAATCTAAAGGCATAAAAGAACTGCAGTGTGATCAGAGGCTGGAATGTCTCCAGTAATGGTAGGCAGTAAGTCACTCCTTCTGCCCCACACCATTCTGGTGGTGGATTCATGGTGCACATGGGACACTGAGGAAGGATTGGAGAGATGACCAGTGCCCCATGGCCCTCATTAGCCTCAAGGAACTCTATTTTCCCCTATCAAATGCACCAGGAGGTGCATTTGTAGAGTGCAGCTGCAAGGGGGCGGGGCCAGCCACACTCTTAAAAGTGCTCCCTGCTTCCCCGCAGCACAGGACTTTGAGGAAGGATCGGAAGGATGATCAGTGCCCCAGGGCCCTCATTTGCTTCAATGGACAACATTTCCTACTATCAGAAGCACCAGGAGGTGATTTGCAGAATGCAGCTGTAAGGGGGAGGGGCCAGCCATGTGCTGAAAAGTGTTCCATGCTTACACACAGTGCGGGCCCAGGGCGCAGACAGCACCTGGGCAAAGCCCAGGCCAAGGGCAGGCCCATCCTTTCCCGTCATTTTGAGGAAGAACCAGGACAGGGCTACACCCATTGATTTTGCCTTTGGAGGAGGGAGAGCTTACTTAACACAGTAAGCACTGCTTCCCTAGTCAAGCTCTTTTATGACTTTGTATGCAGATTCTATAGGCTGATTTCATCTGCGTGCCTGCAAACAGATTGTTGAGAAACTGACCTGACGTAGTTGAGTCATTTAGAGGACCTTCTGCACTAAGGTATATTATTAATTAAAGCTGAGATGCTGAATTTTTGAATATTGGTTCCAGTAGTACCCTAGGGTGAGGTCACCCCCCCTCACTATGGGAAGAGAAAAGCAAAGGGGAGCCTACAGGACACCTTAAAGACGGCAAAATTGGGTGAACCTAGGGCAAGGGTCGCCCCCCCAAGGGGGCAATATATTCTATGTAATTTCTGCCCCTGTTGGTGGCAGATTGGCCTATTTCTTTTTTTTAGGCCCATTTGCCCCCAAGCAGAGAACACTAGACACCAGGGAAAATTTTAAAATGGTTGGTGGTGGGGTGTTTGTCAACTGGCGAAGTATTTGAATTTATGATAATAACAGTTTATTTCTCCTTTTTGTTCTAGTTCACAGCTTTTGCTTCCTTTGCTGTGGCTTGTTGCGGTTTTGGCAGTGGTTTGTGCTGCAGTTTGCGTAGTTGCATGTTTTAGGTAAGTACATAAATTTACTCCAAAGGAGTATTGTTGCCATGCATGAATGGCATGTTCATGTTCATGCGGTTTTGGCAGTGGTTGTCAAGCTTTTTCAGGCAAGTGAGTGGTATAGTTTTTGAGTTTATAACTCTTAGTGATAAAGCTACACTTCGTTTGTTACTTATCTTGCACAGTGCTGGTTTTTGGTGGTGCATTTGTCCCGTTACTTTTTGTAGGAAGGATCATGGCTAGCCGTAGGATGACCGCTCAGCAGGTTGTAGGTGTGCTTTTTGAGTCATATTCTGACCATGATTATGAGGCTGAATCTGCATCTGAGGCAGAGGAAGAAGTGCAAGATTCTGGAAGTGAATTGTCTGTCAGAGAGGAATCATCTGATGACTAAGCCACTCTCAGTGCTGATGAAGGGCCTGTTTTAGAATAGGACACTGATGTGCCAATGGTGCAGCAGCCAGCGGCTGAAAGGCTTCCCGTTGGAAGACCTGACACGTGGGCTGCACCAAACGTGGAGCAGCCACAGTTGCCTGCGTTTACTGGTTCCCCAGGGTGTCGAGTTAATACAGAAAAACTTTTGCCTGTCAACTTCTTTGAGTTGTTTATGGATGATATATTTTTGGAGGAATTGTTGAGCAGACTAATTTGTATGAAAAGCAGTATTTGAGGGACAATGCTGCCAGATTTAGGCCACACTCTGGAGCTAGCCGGTGGATTCCTACAAATCTGGAAAAAATTCTTGGGTTTGACTTTTTTGATGAGGCTGATAAGGAAGCCATCACTGTCTTCATATTGGTCTTCTAGTCCCTTGATGGCAACTGCTATATTTCCTGCAATCATGAGTCGTAACCACTATGTGCTTCTTTTTCGGATGTTGCATTTTGTAGATAATGCTTTAGACTTTCCACAAGATCACCTTGATTCTGACAGTCTTTTTAAGATTAGACCTGCCCTTGATCATTTGGTAGATCGTTTTCCAGAGATCTATGTTCCAGGCAAATAAATATCTGTAGATAAGTTTTTGGTCCTGTTCAAGGGTCGTCTGGTTTTAAGGTAGTACATTCCTAGCAAGAGGGCACGGTATGGAATTAAAATGTATATGCTGTCTGAAAGTAGTACAGGATATATTTATAATTTCTGGGTCTACACTGGTAGGTATTCCAGTATTGACCCACCTGGTTGTCCACCCACTTTTGGAGTTAGTGAGAAAATTGTGTGGGAACTTGGTAGATGACTGTGGAACAAAGGTCACCATTTATATGTAGATAACTTCTACACTGGAGTTCAGTTGTTCAAGGAGTTGATCAGAGTGGACACTGTTGCTTGTGGTATATTCCGCTCTAATCAGAAAGGCTGTCCAAGAGAGCTTGTCTGTAAAAAACGTGAGACGATACAGTGCAGTGCTTTGTAGAATAATGAGCTGCTAGCTCTGAAATATGTAGACAGGAGGGATGTGTACATGCTAACTACCATCCATGATGAGAGTACTTCACCTGAGGCTGTTTGGCGTCACGTTGCTGAAGTGCGCAAACCTGTGTGCATCTTGGACTACAATAAGCACATGGGTGGTGTTGATAGACTAGATCAGAGGTTGGAACCTTACACTGCTGCTTGTAAGTATGTTTTGTATAAGAAATTAGCGTTTCACCTGTTCCACTTGGCAACTTTAAGTGCTTTTGTTATGTTCAAGGATAGTTCTCCAGAGTCAAGGATGACATTTGTGAAATTTCAAGAGTGTATCATAGTGAGCCTTGTTGTACTGGAACAGGCAAGAGTTCCTAGAGAAGCAGTGATGGAGAATGTGGCTAGATTGAAAGATCGTTGCTGAGCACATTCCTCCCATGGCCAAAAAAAACTTTCCTACTAAGAGGTGTAGATTCTGTGCTCGAGGAGGTATCAGTAAGGAGACTCGGATTTACTGCCCTGATTGTCCTTCAAAGCCTGGGTTGTGTGTGAGTGGCTGTTTCAGAAGCTACCACACGCAAAAGAATTATTGGGAAATACCGTGAGCATAAACTGCTGTTTTATATTTTCATATGTTCAGTTTCACGGTTGACATTACTGTCATGTATTTAGTTAGAGACTTTGGCCCTCATTACGACCTTGGCGGTATAAGGCGCTTACCGCCGTGCAGAAGACCGCCAATACACCGCTGCGGCCGCGGTGGACCGCCACAGCTATTATGACACACATCTCAGAATCCGCCGAAATTCAGACACCCACACAAGTCCGCCACACCAAAGGCCAGCGAGAAACATGCGGAAACAAATCCTCCACCTCCACGCCAACAGAAACACGCCCATGCTATTACGACCCACGAATCCACGCGGCGGTCTTTCAACCGCGGTATTCCATTGGTGGTAACACACCGCCGCACTCTAAATACACATACAGCTCCAAAACACAGCCACATTGGACATTTCGAAATACACACACCTGTTACACATACACACACCACTCCCACACACCAAATACAATATAAAACACACAACCACATCACACACAAACCCCTACGACCCAGGAGGGCCCGAGTATCGTCACTGGTCAGGAGACCACTGCCGGAATCAGTGCCCAGGAGGGACCAGGATCCCACAGCCCAGCTGGGCGATGATGGAACGTCATGCCACACCCCAATGTCCAGTGTGGAGTTCGTCATGCCACACCCCAATGTCCAGTGTGGAGTTCGTCATGCCACACACCAATGTCAGTATCTGAACCGCCATCTCAGGCTACCGCTGAACAGTCCATAGCCAGCCATGGCAAAGCACCGCTGAACAAGGGCAAGACCGCCATGGCAAAGCACCGCTGAACAGTCCATAGCCAGCCATGGCAAAGCACCGCTGAACAAGGGCAAGACCGCCATGGTGAAGACTGCTGATCAGTCCATAGCCAGCCATGGCAAAGCACTGCTGAACAAGGCCAAGACCGCCATGGTGAAGACCGCTGATCAGGGCAAACACCGTGTGGGTATGAATAGGCCGCCACATCAGGCATCCTTCTCCCATGTGCAGCTGGGACAGTGACAGGACAGGAACTTTCACGGGGAGATTCATCCAGTCTGGCCACCAGTCCCACCCAGTACCAGTTGAGAACTGCATCTACTTGCGTTAATGTGGCTTAGCACTCCCCAGGATGGTCCAGTGGGCAACCCACCCACTGTAAAGACTTGAGAGACTGTGGCTTTGCACTCCCCAGGATACATCAATGGGCATGGAGCCCCGTCGTGGATCTCGCTTTGCAGTCATGTGGCTGAGGTGCCCCCCCTTCCCTTCCCCCTGAGGTGCCTGTAGTGTTTCAATCTGATGCCCCAGCAGTGTTCTCTCGGAGTTTGGTCAGGTATCTATTGTGGGCCTCGCCCATGCATTTTTGGACTGTTGGTGCACGGACATTGTTGTGTACATATCTGCACTACTTCTTGTATTGTATATATAAATATGACAGATTTCAAGATATGATTCAGTATATTTTTATATGACATGTATATTGGCACATTACAATATTTGAACGGATCTCGCTTTGTCTTTGCATTCTTCCGGGGGGATTGTGGGTTGTTAATTTGATATTTTTTACTGCATTGGTGTGTATGTTGTAATATACGAGGGTGGAGGTGGGGGTGTTAGGTGGGTGTCCCCCTAACTTTTGCCTCCCCCCTCCCCGTGTCGTAGATGCAGTACTCACTGGTATGTCCTGCGCCCACGTCGCTGTTGTTCGTACAGGAGCAGAAAGACAAGAACAGGTAGTATTTGGAGTTCCGGCTCCATGGAGTCGTCGTTCCTCGTGGAGTGTGTTGAGGTGAGCGTTTTCCCATAGCAAAGGCTGTTTCCGCCGTGTTTTTATCCACGGTGAATCCGCCCCGGAAAAGGTGGTGGATTGGTGTGTTGTAATAGTGTGGGCGGTACTTTGTCTCCTCCTGTCTGTTGGCGGTGACCGCCACGCTGTTTGTCTGTACCGCCGTGGCGGGCGAAGTGTTAAAGTGGCTGTCTTTGTTGGTGGTTACCGCCAGGGTCGTAATTCCCTTTTGTTTTCCGCCGGCCTGTTTGCGGTATTACCCCACCTTTTACACCGTCCACCAGGGTTGTAATGACCCCGTTTGTGTCTGTAGTTTTGTACTTATTTAAATAATTAGTGGTTTCTTTGTTGTTTAAAAACAAAAAAAGTGATGGTGGTGTGCGTGGTGTGGGGCTTGGCTGGCAGTGTGAGTGGGGTGGCACTTGGCTGGCCATGTGCGTGGGATAGCGCTTGGCTGGCGATGTAAATATTGACTTGCTGTTGGCTACTGCAACACACTGCCAGGCAAACACCAGTCCACACACTCCCATCAGCTTGTGTGATTGCTGTATCAAGGACTGTCTGTCGATGCAAGTGTTGTAATGTGCTGGGCCCGTGGCTGGCGGCGTGAATGGTCTTGTGCATGTCATGTATGAAAGGTGTGTGAATGGGCTGTAAAGCAGTTGGTGCCTTGTTGTGGCTTTACAGCTCACGAGCTGTGAGCCATTGGTTCAGTTTTTTGGCCTTTCAGTTATTAACAGTGCATTTCATTTTTGTGAAATCTCTTGTTAATAAAATTTGATCTAGTGAACCATCACTCACCCTCGTGCCAAATCCAACCAGTATGTGTGGTTAAAATAACAAAACCTGCTCTGCTGTAATCAGGTATTGCAGCACGCCCATGAAACGCTAGGTGTCTCGGGTGGGATCCCGATGATGAAGCATGCCACCAACTTGGTTGGTGGGTCTTTTTAACATAACCTAAGTGTGTTTCTTTTCACCATTTTAGTGTTTGGAACATCACATAAGTATGTGGACACATCAAAATGATCTATTGCAAAACTACCTGTGTTTGGGGGGGCACCTATGTTTTTGGTCACTGGTGCCGCTTTTATCTAGGAAACCTACCAAATGCAGACATATTTTAAAACTAGACACCCCAAGGAGTCCAGGGAGGTGTGGCTTGCCTGGATCCCCCAACATTTTCTTACCCATACTCCTCTGCAAACCTCAAAATTTGATTAAAAAAGCATATTTTCCTCACTTTTATTTGTAGGATCACCCCTCAGTCAGAACTTTCCTACCATCCAGAGGTCCCTTAGTCTCCTAAGTAAAATGATACCTCACTTGCGTGGGTCCCCAAAGCAGAGTCAGACTAAAAGATGTATAAAATAAAAATAAGTGCTTATCAGCTCGTTGTGCTAACCCCTCAATCTCTATCAGTTATTGGCATTTTTCTGTTGCAGGCACCTGGGCCACCCACACAAGTGACATATCATTTGTATCAGGAGACTTGGGGGAATGTTGAGTGGAAGGAAATTTGTGGCTCCTCTCAGATTACAGAACTTTCTGTCACCGAAATGTGAGAATTTTTTTTTTTTTAGCCAAATTTTGAGGTTTGAAAAGGATTCTGGGTAAGAAGACATTGGGGGATCCATGCAAGCCACACCTCTCTGGACTCCCTTGGGTGTCTAGTTTTCATAAATGTTTGGGTTTGGTAGGTT
The DNA here is from genome assembly GCF_031143425.1 of Pleurodeles waltl. NCBI lineage: Eukaryota > Metazoa > Chordata > Amphibia > Caudata > Salamandridae > Pleurodeles > Pleurodeles waltl. The sequence continues at coordinate 458,878,859 of NC_090450.1, forward strand.
TCCCTATATGGCTGCTGAGCCCAGGACCAAAAACACAGGTGCCCCCACAAAAACAGTTAGTTTTGTATTTGATTATTTTGATGTGTCCACAAAGTGTTTTGGGGCATTTCCTGTCGCGGTCACTAGGCCTAACCACACAAGTGAGGTACCATTTTTATCGGGAGGTTTGGGGGAATGCTTGGTGGATGGAAATGTGTGCCTCCTCTCAGATTTCAGAACTTTCTGTCACCGAAATATGAGAAAAAAGTGTTTTTTAGCCAGATTTTCAGGTTTGCAAAGAATTAAGGGTAACAGAACCTGGTGAGAGCCCCACAAGTCATCCCATCTTGGATTCTCCTAGGTGTCTAGTTTTTGAAAATGTGCAGGTTTGGTAGGGTTCCCTAGGTGCCGGCTGAGCAAGAGGCCAAAATCCACAGCTAAGCACTTTGCAAACAACAGCTCTGTTTTCTTTGGGAAAATGTGATGTGACCACGTTGTGTTCTGGAGCATTTCCTGTCGCAGGCACTAGGCCTACCCACACAAGTGAGGTACCATTGTTATCGGGAGACTTGGGTGAATGCTGGGTGGAAGGAAATTTGTGGAACCTCTCAGATTCCTGAACTTTCTGTCACCGAAATATGAGGAAAACGTGTTTTTTTTAGCCAAATTTGTGGTTTGGAAAGGATTCTGGGTAACAGAACCTAGTGGGAGCCCCACAAGTCACCCCATCTTGGATTCCCCTAGGTGTCTAGTTTTAAAAAATGGGCAGGTTTGGTAGGTGCCCCTGGGTGGCGACTTAGCTAGAGGCCAAATTCCACAGCTAGGCACTTTGCAAAAAACAGCTCTGTTTTCTTTGGGAAAATGTGATGTGTCCACGTTGTGTATTGGGGCATTTTCTGTTGTGGGCACTAGGCCTACCCACACAAAAGAGGTACCATTTTTATCGGGAGGCTTGGGGAAATGCTGAGCGGAAGGCAATTTGTGGCTCCTCTCAGATTCCAGAATGTTATGTCACCGAAATGTGTGGAAAAAGTGCTTTTTTAGCCAAATTTGAGATTTGCAAAGGATTCTGGGTAACAGAACTTTTTGAGAGCCCCACAAGTCACCCCATCTTGGATTCCCCAAGGTGTCTAGTTTTAAAAAATGCAGAGGTTTGGTAGGTTTCCCTAGGTGCCGGCTAGGCTAGAGACCAAAATCCACAGCTAGGCACTTTGCAAAAAACAGCTCTGTTTTCTTTGGAAAAATGTAATGTGTTGATAAAGCGTCCAGTCCTTATAAATTACTTGTACCTGGACACGATGGAGGTCGGTGAACCTTTTAGCCGAGTTGAGCTCCCCTCATCCTAGAATAGTCGGATCACTTAAATCTATAATCAATAACTATTGTAATCGAGACCCAATACTCTATTACTAGATCAAAATAACACATTAGGAATCAATAACAGTTGGTATTTCGACGCAACATGACCTTTCAGTCATGAATAACCACACCAGTTTATTAAAAGTTAATGAGTTTATTTCCCTATATTAACAAAGCTAAAACAATATATATGAGTCTCAAAATGATATATGTATACGAACATTACTAGCTGTCCATAACGGCGGAAGAAACGCAATCTATGCAAAATCTGAATTATAATACACTCGGATATAGCAATGCAAATCACTAATATGAGTAACTGAATTTGACTAATTACATACATCGGTCAGCATAACAAGATTTCAATTCAACATGGTGCGTCAAGTGAATACCTTGACTAACCTCTAATTAGCATTGGCATGTGGGGCTTCATGCAAAACGAATTTAGTCAACACAAATTTGGAGAACTTCTATCTTGGGCCCTATCAAAATAGCAGTTGGTACCTAAAAGGAAAAACACAATGCATTATACAGTTATCCTTTCATAATTACCAAATACAATCAGCATTCAAGAAAGTCTTCGTCCTTCAGGTACCGGTTCGATCAGCATGGGGCAGATTTTAAAGGGGGCAGAATTAAGGGCAAGTGTCCTTGCGACAACAAGGAGAATAGGGCAAAGTTACTGCATGGGCAAGATGGGGCAATTTATAGTTAAAGTCTCTAGGGTGAGAATTCTTAAAGTCTCTTTCTCTGGAATAGAGAAAAGGGCATCAAGATGTCGTCCAAGATGACGTCTGTCATTTGGCTTAAAAAATGGCATCAAGGAAAATGGCTGACTTCTCTTTGTCCGGTGGGTTTAAGTAAGAAACATTCCAAAAACTTCAGGGTCTTCCATTGGAGGGTTCATAGGGTGGCTTCAAATTGACCAATGAATAGTGTCTTTCTCCTAGTACTCATTTATGCATACATTGTCCTTGGAGCCTTGGAACACAAGTTGCAACAAAGATTGCCAATTATTTCGGTATCAGTGCTTTTATTTTCCGCACCTGCAGAAACTGACCTTGCTTAAAAAGGGATGAAACCGGCCTAGCACGAAACCTTGGAGATAAGTTTATTAGTCATCTCTACTGAAAAAATACAGAATAATGGGCCAGATGTATGAATCTGGCCCATTGCGATTCGGTATTTGCGATTTTTAAGAAATCGCAATTACCGACTCGCAAAGGGCCATGTATCACATTTGGGATTCGGTAATTGCGATTTCTTAAAAATCGCAAATGCAATTACCGAATCGCTAATTGCGATACTCGCCCCATTCGCAGCTATGGGCCTGTTGGGCCATAGCTGCGAATTTTTTGCATTTCCTAAATTGCGATTTCTGAACCAGAAATCGCAATTTGGGAAATGCAAAAGGACAGGGTGCTGGGGGCCTAAGGCCCCCTCTCCTGCACCCCAATTTTTTTTTTTTGCAATGTAAAGTACACACATGCCAAAAGGGCATGTGTGCTTTACATATTAAATTTAAACTGCATTTTTAAATTTTGCACCAGATTACCACCTGTTTGCAGACAATGGTATTTTGCATGTGCAAAATACCATTCTGCGAAAAATCGCAATTTGTGATTTTTTCCAGAATAGCCTTGCGACCTGGATTTTGCAAATCGCAAATCGCGATTTGCAAAATCCAGGTCGCAACACAGAAAATCTTAATTTTTGCGATTTTCATTTTGTGTTCTGCGAATGCCTTTGATGCATTGCAGACCACGATTTTGCACTCGCAAATGGCCGATTTCGCCGTTTTTGAGTGCAAATTCATTTGATACATCTGGCCCAATGTCTTTTTGTTACTCAAAGTGAAAACCACGCAGTTAAATTTGAGACTAGGCGACTAGGCCAAAGCCTCTACTAAAGTTAAGCTAAGCATAAAACAGTTTCAACAAGAAAATCATAGAACACATTTGCAATTATGATGGATTACTACATTTTTAAATTCTTCATGATTAATTAAGCTTGTTTATAATAATGGCGAACTACCCCGAGGGCACAATTTCCCACGTACATTATTTTCTTTACTAAAATCACACTACATTATACGACTTTGGTTATATGATATATGAATATATGTTGGTCCTTCTTTTTGTGCGTCATCAATCCCTCCTCTGATGACTAATTATGCCATCACATTAAATCTTTCCACAAATTTTATTCCATTAAAATTCTGTTTTAGTAATTTGGCACTTCAGTCAATTCCCTCTTTCTTTTGGTTCCCTTTGATTTTTCTCTGTATATTTCTACTATTTTGTTTTCTATTTTCTCTTATCTTCTTCTTTTGTTTCTTGTTTTCAATATTTTAATAGCTTTCCATATTCCCCAAATACCTAATAAACAAATTAATACTATTAATATTCCTTTTACTATTTTCAGTAATAATCCATTCCAAATGTTGCTGAGCCAATTTCCCACAGAAGCAAATCCTTTTCCAACTTTCTCCCATACTCCTGGTTCTTTCAATTCTTTTAAATCTGTACTTTCATTACTTAAATTTGTAAGTTTTTTTTCTAATTTGCCCGCTGTTGTCCGGAATATAAGTACAACAGTTACGTGTACCAAGCATTTTACAAACACCGCCATCCTTTCTAAAAGAATGTCTAAGGCAAGCCGATTTTGAAGAGTCATAGCTCTTTTTGCAGCAAGTTCAGCATCCATCAGGATTATAGCTCCTGAGAATTTTGTCAGCATGTTATCCACAATAGTAGACAACTTTCGTATTTTGATTGAATTCAATATGACTCCCACTGAAGGAATCATTGCTCCAAATATATCTCCTACCACACCAGAAGCTGTCTCCCTTTTCTGAACATGATGTGATTCAGACAGCTTTGGGAATTTCTTTAAGTCGTCCAATTGATAAACCTTTGGGAACACTATTCCCAAATAACATCTCCCACACCATCCTTTAGGAAGACGATAATAGGCGTTAAGTCCACAAATATAATATACCCCTCGAATAACTGGGTCTTCTCCATTCAGCATGAACGTCTATTTGGGTTGAAACAAAAACGTATGTTTACATTCACTCGTTCCCACAAAGACTGTGTCATAATATGATTTATGTCTATGTACACAGAACCTCTCTACGTGTAATGCATCTAAAGCTATTTTCCCTTGTGTCTTTATCGCAGCAAAAGCATAATTATCTACAGATTCCCACTTGTGTAATTCCCTTTCTAATTTCTCCTTCCCTGCTTTCCTCCTATCGTCAGCGTGATCGAAAAAGCTTTTCTCCATCGGTGAAAGCAAGCATGTAAGGTTTTCTCTGTGAGCGTAAGCCATGTGAAAAATTGACAATGGCTCAAAGAAACCCCTCATTAATTTTATATAATAATCTCTTGCTACTTTACTCAGGTACTCTATTATAGGGATATATGCGAATACAACATCTTGATTGGAATAAAAATAGTGAATATACTCTTGACCATAAAATCTGGTCATCATTAAACTACATGTAATTCCATACGTAAGAGGCATGCTATGATATATCACCCCTTCCACTTTTGACGTAGGTATTTGTGTGCATACATAACAATCTTTCGCATCCATTGTCTCAACATACTCACCCAACAAGCGATAGAAAACGTTGGATGAAAGTTCCTTCTTATCATGCAAATGTCTTTCGTCTTGTTCGAGTTTCTTCAAAGGAGTTAGTTCAGTAATAGGTTTAGAAGTAGAAGCATCATTCGTCTCTCTCTCATTCTTTCCATGCATTCCAAAAACTATTGCTATAACTGTTAGTACACATGCAGTTACTAGACCATCAACACTTCATTTTACGTCTCTGTGTAGTGTAGCCTGTCATGATCTATATAGAATCAGAAAGTTGAAGACACTTTATCAAATCAGATTTGCAGATATATATATAAAGCTGAACAAGTTTAATGTTCACACGGTTCTTTTAGCAGCTTAGTCTCTTATCGGTTTAGCAGCTTTGTCTCAAGATCGGTTTCAAGGTCAATCAGGTTAGCAATGTCCCATCCGGTTCAAAAGTCAATCAGGTTATCAATGTCTTATTCGGTAATGTTCATAGAATTTCACTTTTCAGGTACCAAAGTGTTGTTCTGCTTCTTCGTTCTCAAGACTGAGAGATAGGAATTCGTCTGACCAATCGTTAGTGGCTATGTATGCCCACTCGGGACCAGAATATCTTCTGCTCGGTAATCTTTTCCTTTTCCATTTTGCATCTCCTTTTGACTCTCTCTCACTGGTGCCTTGTTCATTGGCTGGGTCTTTCTCTTCACTTGGTGTTGTTATTGCGCCAGACACTTCTTTTCTTTTCTCTTTCAGCTTTGGCCCTTCATTTTCGTTTAATATTTCTCTAGTCCTTAATTTCACTGTTGATATGCTTTGTCTCCGTTTCACACTGTTTTCACCTGATGGACCTGCAACCGGTTCTGGAAGAGTTTGAACAGTTTCACTCTGTCCAGTCTTGTCTACTCCCCCTAAGAGGTCGATCAGGTTTTCTTTTTCTTTTCCTGTATCGTCTGCTTCCGGGAAAGCCCTCCTCTGATCAGGCTCTCCTGCTCCTTCACCTGTCTCAGGCTCTTTGTCACCTTCAGGACCTTCGTCACTTCCTGAGGCTCCTCCTTGGTCCTCCTCAAATGAATCAGTTGTTTCTTCCTCAGAAAATATCTCTCCTTCCTCTATTTCTGCTTGTTCGCCTCCAGGTTCTATTTGTTCTGTCTCAGTGCCTGGTACTCTCTTGTCAGTCACTGGTGATTTCAGCGCTTCAACTTCCTCTTCTGTGGGGCACGTCACCCTTTTCGTGTGACTGGCGTGAATCCAGTTGGGAACTCTCGCACACTTCACAGCGGTGGTAGTTGTCAGAATCACTTGGAACGGCCCTTTCCAACAGGGTTCCAGACACGACTTCCTCACGTGCTTCTTTATCACGACCCAGTCACCTGCTTTCAGGGCATGTCCTGGACCTTGGATCGGTGGCAAGGTGGTTGCCTCCACCTGGTGAGGAAAAAGAGCGCACCACATCAGCTAGACCTTTGCAGTAGTCCAACACCATATCATCTCTAATATTCAAAAGGGCATTTGCAGGAACTGCTGGAAGCCTCATAGCTCTGCCCATGAGGTTCTCATGCGGGGACAGTCCAGTCTTTCTATCAGGGGTGTTTCTCATTGACATTAACACCAAGGGCAATGTGTCAGGCCATTTCAAGTTTGTTGATGCACATATTTTCTCCATCCTCGATTTCAATGTGCCATTCATTTGCTCCACTAGTCCTGATGCTTCAGGGCGGTAGCTACAATGCAATTTTTGCTCAATGTTCAGCACTGCACACAGTAATTTTATTACTTCGTTATTGAAGTGACTTCCCCTATCTGATTCTAAGGAGATCGGGAATCCGAAACGTGGTATTAGTTCTCTCAAGAGTAGTTTTGCAACTGTAAGGCTGTCATTTCTACGTGTAGGGTATGCTTCAATCCAGTCACTAAAAATACACACAATCACCAACACATACTTCAAGCCTCCATGCACAGGCATTTCAATAAAATCCATTTGCAACCTGCTGAATGGACCTCCTGCTCTTCCAATGTGGCTCAAATTTACTACTGTTCCCTTCCCTGCATTCATTTGCTGGCAAATGACGCAACAATGGCAAACTGCTTCAGCAACTTGACGGAATTTGGGATTAAACCAACCGATTTTGAATAGTCTAACCATGGCATCCCTTCCAAGATGGGCTTGTCCATGATACAGTCTGGCCAACTGCGTCAAAAGACTGTTTGGCAGAACCAATCTCCCTTCACTTGAAACCCACAGATCATCTGGTTTCTTTACGCATTGTAATTTGCTCCATGAGAGTTTCTCATCTTCACTAACATCGTTCTGTAGGGATTTCAATTCATCGATTGTATCTACAACCTTTTGAGCAAAAGCTTCACTTGGTTCAAGTTCTGGCTCATTTATCAAGTTCCATTTGTCTCTAAGCAATATACAGTTCAATGCGCAAAAACCTTGCGACTTGATCTGCGTACCCATTTCCCAAAGAAACATAGTCGTGATTTTGAGTGTGCACTGCATTTTACCACTGCTACTTCTCCTGGTAACTGGATGGCATGTAACAATTCTCTTATTCTTTCGCCATTTTTCACTGGTGATCCTGAAGACGTCATGAAGCCTCTTTGTGACCACAACTGTCCAAAGTCATGCACTATTCCAAATCCGTACTGACTGTCAGTGTAAATGGTGACTTTCATTAATGCGGAAAGTTGGCAAGCTCTAGTAAGGGCTACCAGTTCCGCTACTTGTGCAGAGTAAACTCCTTGAAGCCAAGATGCTTCCAGAACACCTGTTATTGTACATACAGCATATCCTGCTTTCAATATTCCTAGTGCATCTCTTAAACATGAACCATCAACAAAAATGACTTGATCGTTTTCTTCCAATCGGGTGTCTTTGATATCAGGTCTTGGTTTTGTACAAAATTCAGTCACCTGAAGACAGTCGTGCTCGATGTCTTCAGCGTTCTCAATTTCAACATTTTCACTGGGAAACAAGGTTGCTGGATTCAACGTAGTGCACCTTTTCAGCTGCACATTAGGTGAACCCAAAATTATTGTCTCGTACCTTGTAAGCCTAGCACCGGTCATGTGCTGTGTTCGGGAACGTGTCAAAAGTATCTCGACTGAGTGAGGGACCATGACTGTTAAAGGATGTCCCATCACAAATCCTTCACTCTGATTTAGGCTGATACCAACTGCTGCTACGGCACTTAAGCACCGTGGCAGTGCTGCTGCGACAGGATCCAAAGTAGCTGAAAAATATGCTACTGGTCTGTTTACGCCACCATGTGCTTCAGTCAAGACAGACAAGGAACATGCATCACGTTCATGACAAAACAATGTAAAAGCCTTTGTGTAATCAGGCATACCTAAAGCTGGAGCCCTGCACATGCATTCCTTTAATTCAATAAAAGCATCCATCTCATCTCTTTTCAGCTCTATTTCATCCAGCGCATCTTTCTGGGTTAGTTTCAGTAAAGGTTTTGCTAGAGTTGAGAAATTGGGAATCCATTGGCGACAGTAGCTCCCCATTCCTAAAACCTTTCTCACCTCTCTTCTCGTCTTTGGTGGACTAATTTGAAGCACACTTGTTATTCTCTCTTTCATAATTCTTCTTGACCCTTTCTCTATTTGGTGGCCCAAATATTTCACTTTCTTTTGGCAGAACTGTAATTTTGAAGGGGACACTTTGTGTCCCTTCCTTCCCAAATGGTTCAATAGGGCAATGGTGTCAGCTGTACAGTCATTTTCTGTCTTGGACGCAATCAGCAAATCATCAATATACTGTACTAAGGTTGATTCAAAGGGTAATTCCAATGATTCCAAATATTTCTTTGGAATCTGATTGAAAATTGATGGTGACTCCGAAAACCCTTGAGGAATTCGACACCAACTGTAGACTCTGTCTAGGAATTTGAAACAAAAGAGAAATTGGCTGTCCTCATGAAGAGGCACAGAAAAGAATGCTTGTGACAAGTCGATGACTGAGAACCACTCAGCATCACAGGGAACTTGAAACATTATCACAGCTGGATTTGGTACCACGGGACAACATTTGACTATTATGTCATTTATTTTCCTTAAATCCTGAACAATCTGGACCTTTCCACTTGGTTTTATTAGTCCCATGATTGGTGAATTACATGGACTACTTAGCACTTCTTTTAGTACTCCCTGTTTTACAAACTCATCAATGAGTTGGGCGACTTTCAAGAGGGTGTCTTGTGCCATATGGTATTGTTCGGTCTGGGGAAAATTCACAGTGGGTTTTACAGTCACTTTCACTGGTTCTACTCATTTGACCAATCCTACTTCTTTCCCTGTCATATCCCACACTTCCTGTCCAACTGTTTCCTGTAGCTCAGCAGGAATATCTGCTTCAGTGAGCATTGGATAAAGAGTAATCAGGGGATACTCTTCATCAACAGTTTCCACTTCGTCTCCTCCTAAACTGTCCTCTTCTTCCTCATCACTGTTTGTCTGAATTTTAATTCCATCATTTGAACACATAATCGAGCATCCCAATTTACACAATAAGTCTCTCCCTAATAATGATATCGGGCTTGAGTCACACACCACAAATTTATGTGACCCTTGATAGTTACCAATTCTGACTTGCACTGGATCTGTGATTGGGTTTGTCAGGTACCTATTTGCTACTCCCACTACTTGAACTGTTCTCCCTGAAAGTGGCAAATTTGGTACATCAATGGTTCTAACTGTAGAACGTGTAGCTCTGGTGTCAACCAAGAATGAAACACGGTGACCCATAACTCTTCCTTCCACATACAGACCCTTTTGATCAACTTCCAAGGATGCTGCAAGCATACAATTTCCCTCCTCATCTGAACTTTCACTCTCCCGTTCATCGTTTATTCCATTCTCACTGTGTAACGGGAATTGGTGTACTGTGTCATTTTGGTTCATCCCTTGACCCACAACCTGTTGAGGAAGCATTACTTGTTGCTGATTCATCAGTGCTAAGGGTGTTTGCATTTGCTGATTAGGCACCATAGGAAACTGCTGTTGCATTGGCTGCAACTGTGCCATTTGTGCACGGGGCATTTGCACCTGCTGCGGTTGTATGGGTTGTAAACCCTGCATCTGATTTACATTATTTTGAAAATTTTGATTTGGACCTCTCAATTTCGGTCCTCTCATATTCTGAAATGCATTGACATCATTGTTTTGCTGACCTACACCTTCCTGCACCATCATTGGGCACTCCCGTTTCCAATGCCCGACGATTCAGCACGTGTGACATGGCATCACCTTCTTCATTGCCTGTATACCATTTGGAATCATAACAGTATTTAAATCAGGACCATTATTCACAAAACCTCCTCGGCCTCTGCCTCTCATTTGTGGCTGAAATATAGCATTTCCCTGCTGTTGCTGCTGCGGCAACTGCTGTTGAAAACCTTGTAAACCTTGCAAACCTGTCTGAGCTGCTCTAAGCTGCATCACCATCACTTTTTCTTTCAACCTTTTCTGCTTTGTCTCAATCTCATCACTGCAGTATTTTGCATAGTTCAACACTTCGTCGATCGATTTTGACTGCCAACAAATCAAATGCATTTTAATCATCTGACTGATCTCGGGTCTCAACCCTTCCACAAATCTGAACACAAAATGGAGCATGTCCTTTGCCTCAATCGTCTCCGTGCCACTGTAAGTTTTAAACGCTTTCAACAATCTTTCATAGTACGCACGTATTGTCTCTTTAACTTCTTGTGCCGTTCTGTCCATCCTCTGCCAATCCACATTTTTCGACGCAACCTTTGTTTTCAAGTGCTCAATCACCTTATGGTATAAACTCATTACCGTAGGTGATGGTGCACCTGTGTCCCTATCTCTTTCTGGTTCACTTGTCGGCCAACCTACAGCCGTCTTACAATCTTTCCACAAATCTGCCGGAACCACAATTTCGAATGAGGTGTCCAGGTCTTCCCAAAGACATTTTGTGAGTTTCACAAATCTATCTGTTTGTTGATACCATTCAATCGGTTTCTCTCTTAATTTAGGGAAATCATCTGTAAAGGATTGAATATCGCACCTGTGCCACGGTACATGTACAAGTTTTCCCCCTGCTGTTTCTCTCATTGGCAACATGGTTATCAGGTCGTCATTCTGTTGTGCTTTTTCATTCCGATCTGGGGTACTTTCTTTCTTTTTGCCCTTTTTCTTAACCCATCTACTTTCCCACTTGTCTAAACATCTCCAGACCTGCGCGCTCTGCAGTATCTCCTTAAGGTGTGTTTTCATCCCTGCAGATCTCATGTGTTCAAAGTCTTTTGCCTCAAAGTCTAGCCTGTAACTTCTGCTCAAGTGTTTAGTCTTACCTATATCAATCTCGTTTCTATCTGCAATTTCTTGTAACTTCTTATGTACCCTGCTTACTTCTCTTGTAATCCTAGGGCACATGTATCTCAGCTCTTCTTCTGTGTATGATTCTAAACTGTTCAGACCCATCGTTCCCTCTACTAGTTCATCTGCTTCCATGCCCAATCTTATTTTATTCAAGTATTCTTCTCCCTTTCCGCTGGGTGTACACTGTGGGGAGTTCAGACTGTTGAACCATTGTGTTAGCTGTTGTGCGTTCAGTCCCATCAATGGAGCACTTACATCAACTGCTACTGATGGTTGCTGCAACGTTTCAGTTTTTAAAGTTAACGGTACTATTAGTGGTGGATTTGACCTTACCACATTTGACGGAGCGCAAATTGGAATTGGACTAAATTCCGATAAAGACCCAGATCCATTTGGCAGTGTTCCTACTGGAGTCGTTCCTGGAGTGTTTTCTATGCATCTTCTCCCTGTCTCACTTTGTGTCATTATCCCCTGATCGCATACGTTTGGGTTTGCCTGTATATACAATGGCACTGGCGGACCTACAGTGATAGGCAGAGATATTGCATCTGGATTCTGTCCGTTTCCCGAATTCTGTGGCATGTTAATCCACACATTATGGTTCATCATTGCTGGCATACCTAACTGGCTCTCTGTTACTCGAGTGTACCTCGGCACTTCTTGTACCTGCTTTTGAGGCATCAAAATTTGTGTTGATTCAGCTTGAATCAATGTTGGTCTTTGATAATTATGTCCTCCCTGCGCCATTAAATCAGAAGTCATTCCCAGATTATGCTCATCACAGCAGCGCCTTTGAACCTGCGGCTGATAATTATCAACAGGATTCAATTTAGGCACTTCAGGATATATCCTTTGAATTTGTGGTATTTGTGGTGCAAAAGGCATATCGGAACTGCTCTGCTTCTGTGATATTCTCAAATTCGGTGTCACATCACCTTGTATTGGTTCTGGAGGGGCAGTACTAATGCTTGAGCCTTTTTCGCTTTCCACATATGGTGGTGGGCGATCATTTAGCAATTTGTATAATGAACTCCTCATCATCTGACTCGGCTGATCTTTTCGAATTTCTGTTGTTTTCTCTATCTCTGGACTGACTCCTGTTTGTTTTATAGGTAGCTTTCCTTCCTTCCATCTCTGCTTCATCAGTAATTGCTGGAAACAATTTAATTCCCTGCAGTACGTCTGATCTCCAAACCTTTTGTGTGCTATCCCATTTAGCATCCGCTAGTGTCTTTTCTACTTTTCTTATTCTTGTCTCAAATTTCTTTTGTTGTTGGTTTCTAGCTATTAGCTCCCAAATTACTAATGCCTCAAACTGTCCTGGTCTTGGAGGTACTTTCATGTAGTATAGCGCAAATCTTTGGTTCTCCAAAACCCTTAGATTAAACGACCAATGGATAGGGAACGCTACACTTCCATGCTTTTCTGTTAATTTGCACCATTGCTTTAACCAAAGACATGGTGTGACACCCTTTTCTTCAATCACAATGTAAGCTGGTGTACCCTCAGGTGGTGTTTCTTCTCCTACATTTGCTTTAATATATACATCTCCCCTGAAGGCACTCTTGAATGCTTTGAAAAATTTCATCTTTCCGTCTTTTATTTTTCTAAAATATGTAATCAATAAGTGACTTTAATTCCTGTAATACTCTTCGCTTGCCTTTCCCCACCAATTGCGCTTCACGGACTGCGTCCAATCCGTGCGCGACCCTTCTCACCAACCAACCTATCTCAGCGCGGCTCATAGTGATGTCACACTCACACACTGTGGCTGACAAAGTCCTGCGGCTTGTCCTCTTTCATTCAACTTCACTCAAAAACTAATTTCCGCAATATATCGCAAGCATTAACCAAAAGAAGAAAACAAATCTGTCGGTTTACTACAGGAAGGGTAATACGATCGCCTCAGAAACCCTAGGGATTTTTCACTAGCCTCGGCAGTTATTCCATCTTTCTCGGTTTCCCACTTTCGCAAGCAAAATTTGACCCGCAAATTTTACTCTCAACTGATCAATGAACTATTCTAGTGCACCTTAGAATTAGTCAAATCTCAAAGTCGAAAATTTTCTTTCATTCCTTAATATTCATACTGACTCGTTGACCACACCCGATCAACCTATTAAACCGAACAGATTACAACATCAATCAAGTGTCTCATACACTTTTCAACATACTCCGGAGTCTCTTGACCTCGCAGAGCCCGTCTCAACATCAACAACCACGTGGACAATTTTTCCTGCACAAAGTGCTACACACATGTGAAGTTCGACAACTTCCCTACTCTCACACTTTGGAGTAACACTCCTCTAAAATATTTTAATTGGAGTTCATAACCCCCTAAAATCCTCACAAACTTCTCAATTAATCTGCGGCAATAAGCTGTGCAAGCGCAAAACCCTAACTTCTCTCATACCGTCACTAGAAACGCCAGAAACATTCTCACACCTCCATTTCCTCCATTCGCAAGCTCCGAGATTCCGGGAAAGTCATTGGGGATTTAGGGCATCATCATCTCTCCAACTTGTTTTATCAAAGAAAATTCTAACTTGACTCCTTCTATTGTTCGGATGGGGTCCCAAAGGGCGTAACCATCAATCTCTGCTACCATCTACTGATAACGGGTCCAGTCCTTATAAATTACTTGTACCTGGACACGTTGGAGGTCGGTGACCGTTTTAGCCGAGTTGAGCTCTCCTCATCCTAGGATAGTCACATCACTGAAATCTATAATCAATAACTATTGTAATCGAGACCCAATACTCTATTACTAGATCAAAATAACACATTAGGAATCAATAACAGTTGGTATTTCGACGCAAGATGGCCTTTCAGTCATGAATAACCACAACAGTTTATTAAAAGTTAATGAGTTTATTTCCCTATATTAACAAAGCTAAAACAATACTGTATATATGAGTCTCAAAGTCAAATGATATATGTATACGAACATTACTAGCTGTCCATAACAGCGGAAGAAACGCAATCTACGCAAAATCTGAATTATAATACACTCGGTTATAGCAATGCAAATCACTAATATGAGTAAATGAATTTGACTAATTACATACATCGGTCAGCATTACAAGATTTCAATTCAACATGGTGCATCAAGTGAATACCTCGACTAACCTCTAATTAGCATTGGCATGTGGGGCTTCATGCAAAACGAATTTAGTCAACAAAAATTTGGAGAACTTCTAGCTTGGGCCCTATCAAAATAGCAGTTGGTACCGAAAAAGAAAAACACAATGCATAATACAGTTATCCTTTCATAATTACCAAATACAATCAGCATTCAAGAAAGTCTTCGTCCTTCAGGTTCGATCAGCATGGGGCAGATTTTAAAGGGGCAGAATTAAGGGCAAGTTTCCTTGCGACAACAAGGAGAATAGGGCAAAGTTACTGCATCGGCAAGACGGGGCAATTTGTAGTTAAAGTCTCTAGGGTGAGAATTCTTAAAGTCTCTTTCTCTGGAATAGAGAAAAGGGCATCAAGATGTCGTCCAAGATGACGTCTGGCATTTGGCTTCAAAAATGGCATTAAAGGAAAATGGCTGACTTCTCTTTGTCCGGTGGGTTTAAGTAAGAAACATTCTAAAAACATCAGGGTCTTCCATTGGAGGGTTCATAGGGTGGCTTCAAATTGACCAATGAATAGTGTCTTTCTCCTAGTACTCATTTATGCATACATTGTCCTTGGAGCCTTGGAACACAAGTTGCAACAAAGTTTGCCAATTATTTCGGTATCAGTGCTTTTATTGTCTGCACCTGAAGAACTGACCTTGCTTAAAAAGGGATGAAACCGGCCTAGCACGAAACCTTGGAGATAAGTGTATTAGTCATCTCTACTGGAAAAATACAGAATAATGTCTTTTTGTTAATCAAAGTGAAAACCACGCAGTTACATTTGAGACCAGGCGACTAGGCCAAAGCCTCTACTAAAGTTAATCTAAGCATAAAACAGTTTCAACAAGAAAATCATAGAACACATTTGCAATTATGATGGATTACTACATTTTTCAATTCTTCATGATTATTTAAGCTCGTTTATAATAATGGCAAACTACCCGAGGGCACAATTTCCAACGTACATTATTTTCTTTACTGAAATCACACTACATTATACGATTTTGGTTACATGATATATGAATATATGTTGGTCCTTCTTTTTCTGCGTCATCAGTGTCCATGTTGTGTTTTGGGGCATTTCTTTTCGCGCGCACTAGGCCTACCCTCTCTCAAGTGAGGTACCATTTTAACAGGAGACTTGGGGGAACACTTGGTGGAAGGAAATGTGTTGCTCCTCTCAGATTTTGTGGCCAGGTTTTGAGGTTTGCAAAGGATTCTGGGTAACAGAACCTGGTGCAAGCCCCACAAGTCACTCCATCTTGGATTCCCCTAGGTGTCTAGTTTTAAAAAATGCACAGGTTTGGTATGTTTCCGTATGTGCCGGCTGAGCTAGAGGCCAAAGTCTACAGCTAGACACTTTGCAAAAAACACGTCAGATTTCAATGTAAAAATGTGATGTGTCCATGTTGTGTTTCCTGTCGCGAGCATTAGGCCTACCCACGCAAGTGAGGTGCCATTTTTATCAGAGACTTGGGGGAACACAGAATAGCAAAGCAAGTGCTATTGCCCCTTGTAATTCTCTACATTGTTTTCCTTCCAATTGTAAGACAGTGTGTAAAAAAGACATCTATTTGAGAAATGCCCTGAAATTCACATGCTAGTATGGGCCCCGTGGAATTCAGAGATGTGCAAATAACCACTGCTTTTAAACACCTTATCTTATGCCCATTTTGTAAATACAAAGGTTTTCTTGATACCCATTTTTCACTCTTTAAATTTCAGCAAATGAATTGATGCCCGGTATAGAATGCCAAGGAGCAGCTCATTTATTGGCTCTGTGTACCTAGGGATCTTGATGAACCTACAAGCCCTATGTATTCCTGCAACCAGAAGAGCCCAGCAGACATAACGGTATATTGATTTAAAAAATCTGACATCGCAGGAAAAAGTTACAGAGTAATACGTGGAGAAAAGCGGCTTTTTTTAACCACAATTTCCATATTTTTTCAATTCAGCTGTTATTTTCTGTAGGGAACCCTTGTAGGATCTACACAAATTACCCATTGCTGAATTAAAAATTCTGTCTACCTTTCAGAAATGTTTAGCTTTCTGGGATCCAGCATTGGTTTCACACCCATTTCTGTCACTAACTGGAAGGAGGCTGAAAGCACAAAAAATAGTAAAAATGGGGTATGTCCCAGTAAAATGGCAAACGTGTGTTGAAAAATGTGGTTTTCTGATTCAAGTCTGCCTGTTCCTGAAAGCTGAGAAGATGGTAATTTTAGCACTGCAAACCCTTTGTTGATGCTATTTTCAGGGGAAAAAACACAAGCCTTCTTCTGCAGCCCTTTTGTTCCCATTTGTTTTTAAAAAAAGCGAAATTGTTGCTGTATCTTGGCTAATTTCTTGGTCTCCTTCAGGGTGACCCACAAAGAATGGGTACGTCTAGAATCCCTGGGATGTTGTAAAAAAAAGGACGCAAATTTGGCATGGGTAGCGTATGTGTACAAAAAGCTATGAGGCCCAGAGCGCGAACTGCCCCAAACAGCCAAAAAAAGGCTTGGCACCTGAGGGGGAAAAGGCCTGGCAGAGAGGGGGTTAATAAAAAAGGTCGCCTATCAGCTATGGCAAGTCAGACAAAGCTGTTCCATCATTAGATCTGATATAGTGTGCTCAAGACGGTCACCCTTTAATGATGGGTTTGATTACCTCACCCTAGAATTTACCAATGTAATATTAAGAGAGAGACTGGTGAGTTTATGCCAACGCACTACTCCTGTTAATGGTCCTCAGATTCAATTCAAGTACTCCCTACCCAGTAGAAGGGAGGCATACACTCTAGGGAATATCTATCTCTCCACCAAAAAAAACGATCTACGATGTCCCAGTGAAACTGAGAAAGGGCCCACTAATGCAGGGGAAGTTGATGCTAGAGAATGATGGGAAAAGGGATTGCCAACCCAAAACCAGTGGGCAGTATTGACAAGAGCTAAAGTGTGTCCTGGTATTGCCGCAGCCATGAATTCCTGCACTGTACACAATCTTGTTTGCAGATCTCAAAGAAACAAAGGTGTTTATTCCTGCTACAATCTGATAGGTAAAAGTGGTAGCATAGAAGAATGCAGAGCCATCAATTAATTAAGCCGCAAACAAATGGGCGAAGATACCAGATTCCATGACATTAGCTCTTTAAATTAGTGGAGGTAACACCAGCTTCTTTGCATCCTAAACAACCCAGTGAGCAAAAATCAAATAATGTGGTAAGATCAGACTTTCTGTGTATTTTTGTAATTTTTTTTAAAAGTGCTTTTTTCCTACCCATGTCTGTTTACATTTTGCTCTGTGTTTTTCTGCAAACTTGGAATGTCTTGTTCTTCATGTAACTGTCTGAATTTACCTCTTGTCTACCTGAAAATTTGGGCCCTGATTTAAGAGGGCCTAGTGCCACCTAACCACGCATTCCCATCGTTTTCTGGTGCTAATGTGGCATTAGATGGCCAAAAATGCTGTGCCATATTTACAAAGTGGCGCAATGCATGCCTTGTTTCACTTTGTAACCCCTTGCGCCACATTATGCCTGCACCAGGCATAATGTATGCAAGGGAGGTGTTCCCCCGTTACGGGGGCCCAAAAAATGCCACAAAGAAATCTAAGGGATTTCTTTGCATCATTTTTCCGGCATTTCTAATGCCTGCTCAGAGCGGACATTAAAAGGGAGGACACAATTTTTTTTCAATGGGCTCCTATGTACTATTCAGGGTTAGCGCCAACATTTTGGTGCTAAGCTTGAACAGTACATCAATAGCGACAAATTTCTGATGCAAATGCCCCCTACCCTGCATCATGGTGCGTCCTATTTTAAATACGATGTACACATGGTAGCGGTAGGGGGGCACTAAGGGGTGCAAGGAATATTGTGCTGGTGCAGCGCCACTTTTCTTAAATACGCCCCTTGGTACCTTTAAACTGCTGTTTTCATTATATCCGTGACTGTGTGATTTTCCCTCCCAGTGTTTCACAGAGGATGTTTTAATCTCACCCCTCTTGCAAAGTTTAAAAAAGGCGAAGTACACTTCCGTGACTAACCAGAGTGTGTTTCAGAAACCGCTTAATCTTCTATGGTTTAAACTGTTCTTGGAAAGTGTATACAGCACTCGTTTTTGGCTTGAAAAAAAAAAATCACTTTTAAGTGTGTGAAAAGCAGAATTTCAGTGGTTTCAAAAATGTCCCTTACCTTAAAAGTAGAATCTGATTGCTAGGAAGTATGGATTGTGCCTGTCAGTATCCATGGAGATTCTGAATAGAAGAGCACCCCCACTCCTGTCCCACTAGCCTGGTTTTTAGGTGACTTGCCCCTTACTTGTTTCTCTTGGTTGTTGCATCTGTTGCTGTGATTAGTTTCTAGGACTAGTATTTCTATTGGATTAAGGGCTTAGGGTTGAGTTGTGATTGACTCTTAGGGCAAGGACCTTTTGGGTACTAGGGCAAGGGTTTCCACTGGATTAATGGCTTAGGGTTTGAGTTCTGGTTGGCTACTAGGGCTAGGGTTTCCACTGGACTAAGGGTTTAGGGTTACAGTCCTGATTGACCATCAGGGCTAGGGAACTGATTGGTTAGTAAGGCTACGGTTCCTATGGGGCTTAGGGTTTAGGGCTTTGGTTTTGATTGGCTGTTAGTACTATAGCTGTGATTGGTTAATAGAGCCAGGTCTCTCATTGGCTCTGGGGTTTAGGGCTAGGATTCGGATTGGTTAGTGTTAGGGCTAGGGTTCCATTGGCCAATAGGGCTATTTAAGGCTGGGTCTCAGCGTATCTCAGTCCAGACGTCAAGGCTAAGATTGGAGAGTACAAGGACAGTTGCCTGTTTGGGCCTTCTTGGGCCTAGGGCCAGAGAAGCTGCCCAATTTTCCATTTTTAAGCATCCACATTAATCCCTCCACATCTTCCAATAGTCAAACACAATATCAGCAAAGGCGTTCTATTCATGCACCATAAGCAAACCTCACATAGATTTCAATGTCCCAACAACCACTACAAAACCCCACATGCCACATGTAGGAGGCTGGCCTGGCTTGTAGTGGGTACCAAGGGGTACGTACACATTGCACCAGGTCCAGGTATCCCTTATTAGTGTAGAGGGGTGTCTAGCAGCTTAGGCTGGTAGAAAAGGTAGCTTAGCAGAGCAGCTTAGGCTGAACTAGGAGACGAGTGAAGCTCCTACAGTACCACTAGTGTCATATGCACAATATCATAAGAAAACACAATACACAGATATACTAAAAATAAAGGTACTTTATTTTTATGACAATATGTCAAAAGTATCTCAGTGAGTACCCTCAGTATGAGGATAGCAAATATACACAAGATATATGTACACAATACCAAAATATGCAGTAATAGCAATAGAAAACAGTGCAAACAATGTATAGTCACAATAGAATGCAATGGGGGCACATAGGGATAGGGGCAACACAAACCATATACTCTAGAAGTGGAATGCGAACCACGAATGGACCCCAAACCTATGTGACCTCGTAGAGGGTCGCTGGGACTGTAAGAAAACAGTGAGGGTTAGAAAAATAGCCCACCCCAAGACCCTGAAAAGTGGGTGCAAAGTGCACCTAAGTTCCCCAAAGAGCACAGAAGTCGTGATAGGGGAATTCTGCAAGAAACAACAACACCAGCAATGCAACAACGATGGATTTCCTGACGAGGGTACCTGTGGAACAAGGGGACCAAGTCCAAGAGTCACGATCAAGTCGGGAGTGGGCAGATGCCCAGGAAATGCCAGCTGTGGGTGCAAAGAAGCTGCCACTGGATAGTAGAAGCTGTGGATTCTGCAAGAACGACAAGGGCTAGAAACTTCCCCTTTGGAGGATAGATGTCCCACTTTGTGAAGAGTCGTGCAGAGGTGTTTCCGTGCAGAAAGACCACAAACAAGCCTTGCTAGCTGCAAGAGTCGCAGTTAGGGTTTTTGGATGCTGCTGTGGCCCAGGAAGGACCAGGATGTCGCCAATTGCGTGAGGGGACAGAGGGGGCACCCAGCAAGACAAGGAGCCCTCTCAGAAGCAAGCAGCACCCGCAAAAGTGCCAGAACAGGCACTACAAAGTGGAGTGAACCAGAGCTCACCCGAAGTCACAAAAGGGGGTCTCACGACGCCGGAGGACAACTCAGGAGGTCGTGCACTGCAGGTTAGAGTGCCGGGGACCCAGGCTTGGCTGTGCACAAAGGAAATCCTGGAAGAGTGCACAGGAGCCAGAGTAGCTGCAAAACACGCGGTTCCCAGCAATGCAGTCTAGCGTGGGGAGGCAAGGACTTACCTCCACCAAACTTGGACTGAAGAGTCACTGAACTGTGGGAGTCACTTGGACAGAGTTGCTGAGTTCAAGGGACCTCGCTCGTCGTGCTGAGAGGAGACCCAGAGGACGGGTGATGCAGTTCTTTGGTGCCTGCGGTTGCAGGGGGAAGATTCCGTCGACCCACCGGAGATTTCTTCGGAGCTTCTAGTGCAGAGAGGAGGCAGACTACCCCCACAGCATGCACCACCAGGAAAACAGTCGAGAAGGTGGCAGGATCAGCGTTACATGGTCGCAGTAGTCGTCTTTGCTACTTTGTTGGAGTTTTGCAGGCTTCCAGCGCGGTCAGCAGTCGATTCCTTGGCAGAAGGTGAAGAGAGAGATGCAGAGGAACTCTGATGAGCTCTTGCATTCGTTATCTAAGGAATTCCCCAAAGCAGAGACCCTAAATAGCAAGAAAAGGAGGTTTGGCTACTTAGGAGAGAGGATAGGCTAGCAACACCTGAAGGAGCCTTTCAGAAGGAGTCTCTGACGTCACCTGCTGGCACTGGCCACTCAGAGCAGTCCAGTGTGCCAGCAGCACCTCTGTTTCCAAGATGGCAGAGGTCTGGACTCCAAGTTAACAACGATTGCCAAAGTGGACAAATTAGCTAAATCGAGCTTCATAACCATGAAAACTCTACGAGACATCGTCCCCTAACTCAGATTTCCACACAAGGTGCAGACTACTGTCTCTCTTGTACTGCCTAAACTGTATTATGCCAATGGCTTCTACCATGGATCATTTCTATCTGCTATGAAAAACTACAATGCATTCAGAACTTGGCTGCCAGACTATTCCTACATATAAAGTAACAAGTCCACATCTCCCCTGCCTTGAGGGCCCTACATTAGTTACTGGTTACCTGAAGATCTACCGTCAAGCTGCCTTCTATCACTCAGAAAGCTATAGATGGAACAAGACTGCTCTTCACCAAATACATTGAACAAAGAAACCTCCGCTCAAGAATGGCACACTGCCTTAAAACACCAAAATAAAAGAAAACGCCATAGATCGTACATCTTTCTCTGTTCAAGCAGCCAAACTGCGGTATTTTTTTATTCCCAAATAAAAGTTCCACAAATAACTATCTTATCTTCAGAAGACTACTCAAGAGATGGCTCTTTCCTATATAACCACAATACTCAAACAGCAATGGACTGCATATCCCTATGTACTTAATCATTTATAATTTGATTTTATGTATAGATCTAGATAGGTGTATTTCTTATTACAAATATGTTTAGCAACTAATTTATCTGAAAATGCAAACATACTCTTTAGGACAATTTAACCAATGTATATTTTACTTATGGTTAAATGTACGTATGTGTATGTGAATGTATGTGTCTATGTGTACATATATATATATATATATATATAATAATATTCTATGCTTAACATGTTCATAGGTCATTGGATAATTTCTATATAAGTTGTTTGATTAGATGCTGCAGACACATCCCACACGATCCGTGGGTAGGCACGCTTGGGAAATCACCCCCTGGTAAGTGCTGATGCTGCTGTATGTGAGCCATAAGCTGTGAGTGAGCAGAGCGGGAGGCTGCGAGGAGGACTCTGTGAGAAGGACGCTGCATTATCGTGGCAGTACAGTGTTATGCAGGGAGCCATTGCCCAATGTCATAAACGAAGACTGAGATGAAGTAGTGACCACAAGGAATGCACCGCTTTCCCTTGGAGTGCGGCCCGCACTCTTGAAGCTTAGTTGTGCACGGCTGCGGGTGCTGCAGCCTGGGAGGAGAAGATACAGAGCAGATACAGAGGACACTATTTTTTGGGGCCACCAGGTTTCTCTTCACCCGGTAAGCACTGGTTGTTTTGCTTATTTGGTGCTTTTACCAACGGTTGAGGCTCGCTGGGTCTGGCTCACTACACAACATCCAATGCTCTGCTCTGCTTTTGCCCTAAGAAACAAGACCAATGACAACATTGTGATAGGTAATTTGATTTCTTAACAGAACTGCAGATACATTTATAAGATTTGATTTGTTGAATATTAAGAGATGCAGTAGCCATTTAACAGAGGTTCTAAGTCCAGCCTTTAGATTACTGATTTACCGTGGCATACTAAAAAGGGCAAAAGGTGTTTTATTTGCCCTCCAGCTGCACGTAAGGGCAAATTATCTGGCAACCCCTGGGGGATGGCAGTGGCCAAAGCTCCACTGCCGCTGAAGCTATTGACCCAAGTGTCAGCGGACCCTGACTCTGAGGTTTCACAGACAGAAGTACAGAATCCTTTGTTAGGGGAAAATTATCAAGGGGCTGCGATGCAGGATACTGGGCAGGTAGTTCCTCCACCCCCAATGAGCCCTCCCAGGCACATGCACCAAGGACTAATGCAATTTTGGGGGAGAGTGCTGGCAGTTCTGATTGCAGGTGAGACTACCTTCTATTTCTTAAGACTACCAACATTTGGCATCCAGTAAGTGCCACACCATTGGTGGTAGAAGGCACTGTGTCTAAAGAGGGGAGCTATGGGTCAGACCGAGCGCAAGTATCTCAGTTAAAAACAGAGTTGGCATTAGAGGGTCTGATTCAAGAACTATCAAATCAGGCAATACATCAGGACCAATTATCAGGAGATCCACCAGTAGAGGGGTGTCAGCAGTCAAGCCAGCTGTTAAGAGAAAGCAGCATTGACCAGATTTCCACGCAAGCTGTGACTCTGAGTAGCCAAAACTGAGCAACTAAAGAATGGGCATGGGAAAGCCCAGGTGCAGTCACGTATTCTGCTTAAAACCATTTTGAAGGAATTGCGAGAGCTCAAGGATATTCAACAAAAGGAGACAACTGCGATTGTTCAAAGGTTAGATAAAATTGAGGAAGCAATGGGGCAGATTCCACCGCATTTTCAAGAACTTGGACAGAGTATTGGATTTGGAAGACCGCTCCTTGGTATGGAACACCAAGCTTTGAACCCTCAGAAGAAGTTGAGTGAGTCTCAAAATACAATGGAAGAGATGGAAAACTATGCAAGGAGGTTGAACCTCCCTTTTGTTTGGGTGCCAGAAGGGGCATAAAACCAGGGCAATCATCAGGCTATGCTGCAGTTTATGGATGACCTCATCAAGACTTATAGGGGCATATTTATACCCTGTTTGCGCTGAATTAGCATCATTTTTATGTCTGCTAATTCAGCGCAAACTTAACTCCATATTTATATTTTGGCGCTTGACATGTCTAGCGCCAAAATATTGGAGTTAAAGTCATTTTTTTGCCTGCTGAAAACTACCGTACATCAGTGAGATGCAAGGTAGCCGTTTGCGGGCTAAAAATGACTCAAAGGCCCTAGCCCCTCATTTATCCTGCCATGCAAAAATGCTGCATGGGAGGGAGGCAGGCATGAAAAATGGCGCTAAGCTTGCTTAGCGCTATAATTTAACGCCTGGATCAAGGCAGGCATTAGGGGATCTGTGGGTCCATGTCCATGGTGGAACACCATGGAATACGGCCACATGTGCCCTCCCCAGGCCCCAGGGACACTCCAACCCACACCAAAGGGACAGTGGAGGATGTGGGACCACATCCCAGGTAAGTACAGGTAAGCAGATGTAAGTATTTCATTTGGTTTTTTTAAGTGTCATGTGGGGGTCTAACTTGGGCCCCCTTACATGGCACTGTGCCCAATGGGCATGCCCAGGGGACTTGTGTCCCCTGGGCATGGCCATTGGGCTGGGGGGCATGACTCCTGTCTTTACTTAGACAGGAGTCATGTCCATGGAGGTTTTCCCTATGCCTTCCCCACCCGGTTAGCGTCATGTATTTTGACAAAAAACGGGCCTTAGCGCCGGCTTGTGGCATTCCTCAAATATGGCACCCAGCTCAGAAGCTTTGGCCCATTAGCCAGAATGCAATAAGCAACCTAGGAAGGGGTTAAGTAGGTGACTGTGGTCATGTAAGGCCATGCAAGCTATGATATCGCTTCGGGTGTGGTTTAGGGTAAGGGAGGGAGGCGGTGGGGCTTAGCTTTCCCCTCCAAGTGTGTCAAGGTGCTTTTCCAGGGCACCCAAGTAGCTGTTAGGGATGGTAGGGGGCAGTATGGATTATTCCACCTCCTGGCTGCGGTGGACACTTTTGGCGGGTGGGTTTAGTGGTGGTGGGTGTGCGTATGGTGTGGTGGTTTTGGGGGAAATTAAAAATAAGCAGATTAATCATTTGTTGTATACATGTTAGCAGGCAGCTTTACATAGTGCTAATCCCTCTGAGTGAATTTTAATGGAACCTTGGTGCAGTGATTCTACCTTTAGGGGAATTTTGGCTGAAATTAGTAAATATCAAGAGAAGAAGATAAGAGTGGCTCAGTTCCATCTCCCACTGAGTTTGGAGGCGACAAAGTCAAGCCAAACTAGGTGGCATGCGTAAAATCACAGTTCTATTGTGTAATGTTAATGGCATTTTGAATATATATATAGCTCTACAATTAATTGGCTAGCTATGTTTAATCCTGAAGTAGTTTTTCTTCAGGAGACCCATTTGAAGGAGGGTACACCTAAAATTTGTATTCCCAGGCCCTACTCCCATGCTTTTTTCCCCCTCTGTTGGGCTTGCAGTATGGGGGGGGGGTGATTTTTTTGTCCAGACTATTAGTTTGGTAAATGAACTAAGTCATTTGAGATAAGGAGGGACGATGGATCCTGTTGAAAATTCAGGCTCAAGGAGCTTTCCTTAACATCCTTAATTACCATGGTCCAGTTCAGGATGAAAACACCCCCCAGAAGGCAATTTTTTCTTCACTAATGTGTGTGGCAGGCCTGTTAGTTTGTGGGCGGTGATTTTAATTTTATACAAGATCTTAAGTTGGGCACCTTAAACAAATTTAAAAGGTAGCTGAAACCTAAAACGGCCTAGGTGATGGCTGCAATGAAAAGCAGTCTAAATTTAGTAGATTCATGGCAATTTGATCACAATGGGCAAGCGCAATTTACTTGCTTTTCAAGTCCTTATAATACAGCTTCTTAGCTTGATTATTTTCTAATCTCCGAGTCGGTTAAATGAGAAGGCACTGGGATCTGGGCTAATGCTTTTTCAGATCATTCAGTGGTTTGGGTTAGCGTGACGATCGAGGGCACTTAAACTTCAAGGGCATACTGTCGGTTTCACAAGGCACTCCTGGTTGCCTAGGAATAGTTGATCAGCACCCGTAAATTTATTCAGGAATTCTTTGAGATCAATCAATATAGGAATCATTTAAAGCTGCATTCCGAGGACAGATCATCACCTACAAGTTAACCCAGAAGCAGATTCAGGAACTGCACAGTAAGGAATTGCAGGATGTTTTTATCTTAACCATGCACCTAAGGCTTCAACTCAGGAGGTGGCTGGGTGCAGAATAGATCACAAACATAAGTATGATCAGGCCAAACAGAGGTTATGTGATTTCTATGTTTGTGAAGAAATTGCTAGCTCAAAAAAAAAATGCTGCAACAACAGTATGAGGAGAATCAGTTTGTGAGCAAATTGTTAGGCTGGTCTGTATGCGGGAAACAAGAAGCACTGCATATCAGGGAGATAAAAGATCCTGGTTCCAATTTAAATAATTTAAATCAAAAAGATTATAATAAAATTGCTCAGATCTCCCTGCATCATTATAGCAACATCTATGGCACTAATAAGGCTACCTCTAGAGGTCTCAGGTATGAGTTATTTCAGAAGCAAGGGCCCTCATGTATCATCATTGGGCTTGCTCCACATCAGACTGGCTCTGCAGTGTCTGACGGGACCCTTATGGGGGCCACTTAGCCAAAAGTATGCGCAGAGACTGAAGGGTGAAGAAAAGAAAAGGTCTTAAAATTGGCTCTGACACTCCCTTGAGAAACCACATTTATTAGTGCAAGGAAGTGCTGGTCAAAATTAAAAACAAAAATAGAGTTAATGGGAATAATGATCCTTTACTCTAAAGAAACGGGTGGTCAGAAAGACATTACTTTGACCACTCCAAAAAGTCAACAGGTTTCGACCCTTCCAACATCCAAAGGGATCACTTGGCGCTTCATCAGGACTAAATAAATCTTCTCCAAAAAATACTCTATGGTCAAAATTTGTAACAAAACATACATAGCAGTGAAAACGTAGGCACACAGGTTAGATGGGATACATGATTTTTTGGTATAGAAGACAATAATGCCTCCCTGTTATTATTCAGAGTTAGTTTACGTGCTGTGTTAATCGTACCAGCTGGATAATGTCTCTCAAGTAGTTTCCTGGTAAGGTCATCAGCTTGTTGATCAAAGGAGGATATGTTACTACAGTTACGACGTAGTCACAGAAATTGGCCATAAGGTAGGTTGTCCCGTAGAGCTTTGGGATGATAACTTTCATATAGTAGTAAACTATTACGGTCAGTCTTTTTGCGGTACGTACAGGATTGTAATTTGCCACAGTTGATAGTGATAGTAAGATACAAAAAGGAAATACCTTCAGTGGATACTGTATAAGTAAACCTTAAAAAGGGATCAAGGCTATTAATCCAGTCAGTGAAGAAAGGGACCAATTTAGTATCTCCCTGCCATATGATTAAAATATCATTGATGTATCGTCACCAAAGTCTGATATTTTCAGTAAAGGGATTGATAGCACTAAGAATACAGCGCTGTTCAAAATCGTATACATACAGACAAGTGAGACTACGGGCAAAGGTGCACCCCATAGAAGTCCAGCGAGTCTGATGATATAGTTGGTCTTCAAATTGAAAAAAGTTTTCAGTAAATGCTAATTTAGCACATTGTATGATGAAATGTACAGGTGTAGTTTACTCAGTTTTCTACTAAGAAGAGCGGTCTCAGTCACCCGTAGTGTCTCTTTCAGCGGAATATTAGTGTACAGTAACTCAACATCAAGGGTGATTAGAGCTTGTACTGTATCTGTCTCATTGATAGACTCAATCAAGTTAAGGACCTCCTTAGTTTCCTTCAAAAAAGTAGATGATTCTCTTACAATAGGTTGTAAAAAGAAATCACAAAAAGTACATTTGGGGTGTAACTGTTGTACATGCATCATGACTGCTTTCTCGAAAGCAAGCACTTCATTTCATCGTACAATGTGCTACATTAGCACTTACTGAAAACTTTTTTCAATTTGAAGATCAACTATATAATCAGACTTGCGGGACTTCTATGGGGAGCACCTTTGCCCCTAGTCTAGCTTGTCTGTTCATGTATTATTTTGAACAGCGCTGTATTCTTAGTGCTACCAATCCCTTGACTGACCGTAATAGTTTTCAACTATATGAAAGTTATCATCCCAAAGTTCTACGGGACAACCTACCTTATGGCCAATTCCTGAGACTAAGTCGTAACTGTAGTAACATATCCTCCTTTGATCAACAAGCTGATGACCTTACCAGGAAACTACTTGAGAAACTTTATCCAGCTGGTACAATTAACACAGCAGGTAAACAAGCTCGGAATAATAACAGGGAGGCATTATTGTCTTCTGTACCAAAAAATCCAGTATCCCGTCTAAACTGTGTGTCTACTTTTCCACCAGCCTCGAACTCCCTCAAGAAACTGATTAACAAACTCTGGTCAATCCTTACCAGTGGAGGAGTCAACATACCCAAACCCTTATTTGCTTTCAAAAGTTTACTCAATATTAAGGATTCCGTTGTTCATACGAGACCATTACTATTCAACAAGGACTCAGAACAAAAGACATTGTGGGTGTTACCAGCTGTGAAGGGTAATTTTCCTTGCGGTAACTGCAATATATGCCCTCTCACCAAACGCACCCAAGCGGTTCATTTGGAACCTATCAGTCTTTGGCAACTTCACAAATATACTAACTGTAACACCTGCAGCTGTATCTATATGACTTGTTGTCCCTGTGGCCTACGATACATAGGAATGACTACAAGACCAATGAAAATCAGAATATATGAACATCGTAGTAACATTAGATACGTTCATCTGACAACAAAATTGAGTATTCACTATTGTGATGAACATCATACACCAGACGATCTATGGTTGCATGTACTTGAAGTTGTCCTATCAGCCACAAGAGCGCTCCTAGAAGTAGAACAACACTGGGGCCCGTATTAATACTTTTTTTGCGCCGCATTTGCGTCGTTTTTTGACGCAAAAACGGCGCAAACTTGCAAAATGCCATTGTATTTTGTAGGTTTGCGCCGTTTTGCGTCAAAAAGCGGCGCAAATGCGGCGCTAAAAATAGTATAAATACGGGCCTGGGTGTATAAGTTAGGGACTCATATCTATGGTTTGAATGACGATATACCATGAATAAGGTGACAAAAGCTACCCTCATTGCTATCATACTACTTCTCTTTTGGATAGCACAATAAAGACATTGGGTAGAGTGATCCTGTCCAAACTGGAAACTTGGGCTGTGGAAACGCAAGGGCTTTCTGACCTACAATTTTGCTTCCGCTCTGGTCTGGGGACAGTGGAACAGTCTCTTAACCTGTCTTTGATTATCCAAAAGTATACTAAGGCCAAGAAAGGCTCAGTCCACCTAGCTCTTATGAACCTCACAGGTGCCTTTGACATGGTTAATGTGCCAAGCTATGGACTATCATGTTAAAGTTGGGAATTGATAATGCTGTTGTCTCTCTTCTTAGTAGGCTTCATGACACGACAAAAGCCAGAGACCGTAATAGTGTGGGTGGGGATCTTTCTGATGAGTTTCCCTCACTAATGGGGGTTAGGCAGGGCTGTGTTTTGGACCCTTTTTTATTTTTAATTTACATAAACTCTTTGGGATCACCTCATTAGAAAGGATATCCCCAAAATGGGATCGAGAGAAGTCCCTGTTCTGCTCTATGCAGATGATGTTGCTGGTATTGCTCGAACAGCTAACACTCTCCTACACCTCTTAGATGCTTTTAACGATTTTATGGATTCTTTAGGCCTTTGGGTTAACTGTTGTAAATATTTTGTGATGAAATGTGGCCCCAAACCCACAAAGACTAAGAAGTTTGTACTTGAAAATGAGGAAATCAGGAATACACCTCATTTTACCTATCTGGGGATTCCTTTTGATTCAGATCTTAATTGTAAGTTTATTGTTAATGTGAGAGCAATGCAATTCCAACGTACAATAGATGCTATTTCAAGATTTTCTAAGTGGTTGGGTCACAAGACAATATGAGAAATTATTTGCATTTTTAAGAGTAAGTGTGTTCTGGTGGCAACCTATGGAACGGGAATATGGGGCTATGTGGATAATGGAAACCTCCAGGTTACTGAAAATACATTTTTGAAAAGGTTGCTGGTGATTCCATAGTCCACTCCTGCCACTTTTGGCCATGAAGCGGTTGGGCTCACTATGTTGGGAGATTATATTGCGCTGCAGCCTCCAATGCTATGGTATAGGATCTGGACGAACCCTGAGGCGCAGCTCTGCCAGATTATAATAAGGGATTGTATGGCCCTTGATAAGTGCCAAGATATTCCCTGTTTAAAATACATTAAGACAACCTGTGAAAGGCTGAGGTAAGCAATAGAGGCAAAAGCAGGGCCTAGGTCTCCTGCAGCTACTCTAAATGCCTCGATAAAGACTTGCAAATCTTTAATAACAGCGCAAGCACTAGCTGATCACTGTGGCCACACCCAGAGAAATCTGGACCAAGAATCTGCAGCAAGTAGAGATGTATTTGAATGCACCATCCATATTTAGAGGACCACAATGGTCTAGATAAATACATTGGAGTGGTTTGTATGAAAACAAGAGGAGTGTCTACAGTCAGCGAGCAATGGTAGAGCTTTTAATATTTTGGCAAATGTCACAGTTAACGACATACTCCTTTATCAGCTTGCACAGACCATTCCACTAATAGTGTTTTTGCAACAGAGAAACGGTTGCTACCACACCTGCATGGGCAGATGCTATACCCTCATGTGCAACTTTAATTAATTCTAGCCTGCGGTCTTGGTTCAGTATCACTCGATCACCCACCACTGGAATGGTAACAAAAATAATGTTTTGGGCACTTAATTGGTAGGGATATTTTGCTGCATATGCTTTTGATAAAGGAGTGCCATCACCCAAAACATTACGGGCAGCCATGGTTTCTTCATCTACTCTCGTATGAGAACAAGAAATTGCAGCTACTGTAGCAGTAATATCTGCAGATTTGGCTGCTTCATCAGCCAGTGAATTCCCTACAATGTGTATTCCAACATGTTGGTGACTCAGGGCCCGATTCACAAATGTAAACTTAGACCAAAGTCTATGGGTCATGTTTATGAGAGGCTTGTGCTGCCAGAGTGCCACTTTTTTGATGCTCCAGTGGTGCAAGCCTCTCAACCATATCTATGAAGCCACGCAGAGCCACTTTGCGTGGCTTTACAGGGCCTCATTAATAAGAAGTAAGAGAAAGCAGTACAAGTTGCTGTTTTGCCTATCTCTGCACCAGGGAGGCGTTCCATGGGCATTGCAGTGGGGTTTACCATGCAACACCAATGCATTTTGATGCTGCCCCAGATTTACTTAATCATCTAAACCTGGGGTAGCGCTAAAACCTTATGCCTCCCAGAACAGGCATAACAAGTAAAAGTATTTTCATTTCTCCTCGTTTTTTTCTTCTTTCCATGCATCTTGTAGCACACATGGAAAGAGGAAAATGCCTCTCTGGATTGTTTTTGTGTAGGAATGTGCCTGTTACTGCACAAAAACAAATCTGAGTGAAACTCAGGCACCCTTGCACCATGGTGCAGGGGGGCCTGCATTGGTGCTAGGCAGCCAACTGTGCACCAGCACAAGGGAAAAGGACAGAAATGCACCGTATTTCAAAAATATGGTGCATTCCTGCCCTTTCACATAGGTGCAGGGCAGTGCAGCAAAAAGGCTTGCAGTGCTGTCATATGCCAATTCCTAAGTTGACAACTTTTGGTGTTCACAAATGTAAGTTACCAGTAGTATATTTACGTACTCACTAGGGTGGAGTTTATGAACTCAGGTTGGAATCTCTGCACTAGGCGTAGTAGAGACTGTGCAGTCAGGGGGAACTCTGCACTCGGCACCTCTGCACACAGGGTGGAATGTCCACACTCGGGTGGGAGTAAATGTAATTACAACCACATGCAACCCTGCACTGCAAACCACATAAAAGAAGAACAGGCTCAACAAAGGCTCTGGTCTTTCCACCTCAACACCATGCCTGCCTGCTCTGTGCCTGGAGAAACTGCCCACACCATGCTACCTTTGAGGGGGAAGCAAAATTACACAGAGGAGGAGACAAACATGATTTTCACCTTTGTAGTAAGACATTACAAGAGGTTGCATAGCCTTCAACCCCACTACACCAGTGCATCATAGAAGGAAGCCCTATGGTAGCAGTTGGCAACTGCAGTTAGTGCATTGGGGAGGATGCCTGCACAGTTTCTGACATAAAGAACCAGCAAGATGAGTAGAGGTGGGTAAAGGAAAAGTATACCAGGATAGAGGTGGTCAGAGCTCTTCCGGGTGGATCAACTGGACCCTGCCTCTGACTCACCCCACTTGAGAGGAACATCCTCTCCACCATAGATCCCCTATTGCTATATGGGCTGTCTGAAACTGCTGAACAGAGTGTGGTGGCAAGTAATATGTTGAGAAATAAATAATGATGTAAAAACTTAAATTTGTATGATGCACTGCAAATGTGGCTATGGAAGTCAGTCCTGGGTTGTGCAAATATACATCGTGAGCTAGACTCTGGTGTTTTTCATTTTGCCTATTGCACTACAAGTCCCATAATCCTTTGGTAAGAAATGCTAACAGCCAGTTTCTCTTTCACAAACAGTGGTCCATTACTGATGGTGAATTCATTTCACATTGGTAAATGACACTAGAACATGTGCCTGAGTTAGGAACCATTGCTGTTGTCTTGTAAATGCAATTGAGTAAATATGTGAATTGTTGTAAATAATCATCATTTGTTGGTATTATCTTTTGACTTTTCACTTACTTTGCCACATACAGCCAGAAGAGATTGACACATTGAGGCTGAGTTCTCTGCACTTGCAGGAAGGCAAACTCATGCGTAACATCAACCTATTCCGCTAGTGCAAACTGCTATGTACACATGGCCTGAAGAGGGGCACTTCTACTACATTGTGACCCAACAACCCATAGATATTTTAAATACATTTTATCAATAGCCTCAAACATGCAAAATGAATAAGGAAATGTGGCACAATATATGTGTCAACTTCAGTGTAAACTAAATACATTCATATTATTTTAGGCCCTGTGATGTTGGCCAGAAAAACATCAAAAACGGTGATCTCTGCTTCACAGATGGGTGTGACATCTGGTCAGGCACCACACACTGGGCGGATGCCATACGCTGGTAAGTACAGTTCATAATTATTGTACACAAAGGTCATGATCTCATATTTTGGATGATATGTCAGTAGAATGTGGTGTGTACCTCATATCCCTGTTCTCACATACACTCTGATATGGTTCATAGGAGTACACTACTTCAGAACATGTTAGATCATGAAAGGATGTCTCTACATTTATACCAAATTCAGATAGCATGTACCAAATTGCCTATATTGCCTCATCTAAAGTGGAGTAGGCACCGCTGGCTTGAAAGTCTGTACCATGGATACTTTCAAACATTTTCCCACAGGCAAATATGTATGGTCAGTGATGTGGCCGAGGCTCACACTGATGCCAGCAAGGTTGGTATTTGGGGGATAGAGGAAGCTGGCTGTAAGGTGAGTGAAGGTGAAGCCAAATAAATACATCTGGTGGCTGAACAGCACAATGTGAACCCTGAAGATGTATGGTTTATTCCTGTTCCATGTATCCAAATTCTGTGATTCTAGGCAATTGTTTCCTTTTACTTTCCCTCCTCTTTCATCATGATCACATATAAAACAAGCATTTGCAATGCAACGGGTCTCACGTTTGCTCATGTTAGAGCTGATCGCATTGTAAACTCCTAACCGACATTTCATTTATCGGCAAAAGTGCTTTTATGTAGGTAACCCGAAAAAGTGAAATGAACTGTGTAAAGTGCTCAACTTCTGCCAAGCAAAATTGCGCTAAGAAAATAGAGAATAAATAGTCCACGATCCGACAGAAAACAGCGAGCCTCGCATGTTTTCTGTACTTGGTCGCTGCGCTCGAGGAGGGCTAGCCACCGGAAAAGGCATGACGTATGCATGCCTTCGAATAATGAAAGCAAGCAGATTTTACTAGGCAAGCCCACGAACCAAAGAAAAACACTGACGTGACGTCGACAGGGCTCCGAGCCCTTTTCTAATACCTAAAGCGTCTTGCTGCGATACGCATGCGCAAGTGCATGCAACACAGGCTCGACCCTAAAAACATTTAAATACATGGCTTCAGAATGTGTGCTGCACAAAACATTCTCCAGTGTTGGATGTCAAAAACAACAATGATGTTGTTTATGTTTATAAGGAGCACAGGCCACTCAAAGGGTGCACATTACAACTGATTCACCTCATACTTCACTATTGGCAATGTTGTCAGGGGATTGGGGGAAGTTCAACAATTAATGTTACCAAAATCTTCTCAGAAAGCTATCCTTTTTCAAAACTACTCTGCAATGCACTGATATAATCTGATGTACAAAGGTGAAACAGTTTTGCATATCAATGAATGTCCCTGTTAGAATATTGAAGATACTTCCCCACACTTTTGCACATTAAGCAATGCAGGACACCGCAGTTACTTACTTTCTTTAACCTACATTTGCCTTCACATACACGTTTCCCTGTGTATTTCACATCCTTCCAATGTCAGTGCTATGTTGAGTTAACAGCAGACCAGTCCTGCTGTTGATCAGTGGGGCCCCTGGGTAAGGTCAGAAGTCACCTTGTGGTCCCTGTGCTGTACTTAGAGTATCACTGGTCTATACCTATGACATAGATTTTTAACCTACATTTACCTTCACATACACGTTTCTCTATGTATTTCACATACTTCCAATGTCAGTGCTATGTTAAGTTAACAGCAGACCAGTGCTGCTGTTGACCACGGTGGCCACCTATAAAAGTCAAGAAGACTGCTTGTGGTCCCTGTGCTGTACTTAGAGTATCAGTGGTCTATAGCTATGACATATAAATGTGAAATGATTACCACATTCCATTGTATTGAAATATGGATATGTATGCCACATTACAGCTGCTGTCAGGACCGCCGCTATGATCCAGACACCACACCCACCCACATATCAGCATCGACACAGTAACCACACTTACAGAGATCCTTACCAGCACTATTGCAAAGACGCAGGAGAGATCCCCCATGATCACTGTAATAAATGTTTTTACTACACTTTGTAAATAAAATATATTTCCCACATTTCAATTGAGTTGAGTAATAGTTGATGGTGGTCAATTGGTTACTCCGATTGTAGGTCATATATGTGGTGATAAATGTGTGTAAAACATGTATATTTGCACAGCCAACTGTGCACCAAGTACCATGTTGAAAGCATAACTAAACAACTACTGATGTGGACTACTATACTTTGAATCCAGCAAATATAATAAAAGACACAACACAGAGATGTTGAATGTTGAAAATGTATGTTAGATAGTAAATAAATGAAATTAAAAACTGTCCATTGGAATGTGAGAAGGAAATGAGATAAAATCTTATATCAGAATGGACAAAGGGACTTGGAGGGGGGTGGGCAAAATAAATAGAACACGTCAGGAAGCATCGGGGGAACCATTCTATATATAAGGGGTAAAAAAAATGTCCACAGTCCAAAAAATGTCCCTTCACTGGCCATCTTCACTGTCATCCTTGATAATAATTTCCAAGTCCTCTGTTCCTGTGTACTTCTCTTGGCTGGCTGGTGCAGGATCAGATATCCTGCAGGAGTGGGCAACATGGGGGTACGAGGTATAGCAGGGGAAAGAGAGGGAAGACAAACTGGAAGATACAACTACAGTGGTGTAGGGGGCAAGGCAGGCAAAATGGCTGCACCCAAGCAAGTGATTGAGGAACTGAGGTGAACCATATCTTAGGATTGTGTCTCTCGGAATTTACGGAGTTTATCTAGGATGTGTGAGATCCAAGAGGACACATTCCCCTCAATCTCATATGCCAGCACCAGTTCCTGGATGCAGCCAGATGAATTACAGTGAATTGAGGGGTCTGGGTCGAACAAGAGGAATGTGGTGTGTTGGGGGCAGATGCCTCCCTCGCTCATCTGGATGAGCACATGGAGGGGGAGTTTTAGCAGGGGGTTTAGCAGGAGGCCCCATTGGAATGGGGTCCTCAGGAGCTAGGGAGGGGTAAGTGGCAGGCACAGATGGTGATGGGGCCTGCCCAATGGACACCACCTCAAAATCCTGTTGTTCTGAACAAGGGGGAGACCCTGATTCATCCCACTCTGGCTGGTGGTGTCCTTCTCAATGCCCCCCTCCCTTCAATGTCTGCATCTCCAACTGGGCTGATGGTGGTGGTAGTATAGCTTCAGTCTGGGTGGCCACACTACCTGACTTGGTCTTCATCTCCCTTTTCCTCCTCCTCATTGGTCATATCGAGAGGTCCTACCCACCAACAACCTGAGGTGCCACTCTCCTATCCCTGGTTGTGGGTAGATGTAATTTGGCCAGCCAGGTCTACTGAAATAGAAGGCAAATAATTATGTAGTTGGTGCATAATTCACAAACAAGCACACAACAACATTAAGCAAATGCTGACTTTGTAATCCTTTGATCTCACTAGGCAATGTTATGTCTGTGGAACCCAAAAGTATATGTATTTCACTGTAATGTGTTGAAATTACACATACAATAACATGTGACTCAAGTTTATTCTGTATACTCTTCAGTATGTTATCTTCCAATATAAAAGTTTAGAGTGGGACTGGGTCACAGTCTGGATGGATTTATCTACACCTAAATATGGATCAAGGATTACCCTGAAATGTGTAGTCTGAACAGTCTTACACTCACTTTCACTTGTCATCTGTTGTGCAGCAAACTGAAACACAACATACCTGCAATATATGGTGTCCAGATATTAACAAGGCCTTGGGCATGACTTTGTCAATAATGTGATTCAAAATATTTGAATATCCCTAAATTACATCAGACAGTGTACATGGCAAGTGCCTCATTTAGCATGGCAAGACATCTTCATCTATGCTCTATACTGGTATCTACATGTGTACAGTTAGGAATTTGACTTAGATATTAGAAAATACATATGTGCCACTGTATAGAAGATGTGTGTATATGTTTGTATCATTTTGAGTAAGACAAGCATCACAAAATCAGCCTTTACTTCATTATGCAAGAATATGTCATTAAATGTAAAAACAAATACACACAAAAAGCATGCATGAGGCAGCATTCTACACCCAATTCCCTCACATACCAACACTAGACATTGTGGAAGCCATTCCTGCAACATTGGTCCAACAGTTATAAGGTCCTTAGTTGAGAAGGCATGATATTGTAAGTGCATGTAATCAATAATATGCATTTGTAATGGATAAATATTCTAGTTGTGTTTAGTATACTACAAGTCCGAGAATGTACTAATTGAACAGCATTCCATTTGCTCCAAAGAGGCTTAGATTTTATAAGAACTGTAACCATTATGCAGAAAAGGTGAAAAGTGAAAAAATACACACACAAGAAGCATGCATGATATAGCATTCAACCCTCAAACCTCTCACATACCAACACTAGACATTGTATGAACCATTCCTGCAACATTGGATCCAACAGTTATGAGGTCCTTTGTAGACTACTCAGGATTTTGTAACTGCATTTATTAATTAAAATGCAACTAGAAGTTAAATGTTCCCCAGTTGTGTTTACCACACTACAAATCCCAGAATACCCTCATAAAGCAGCATTGCAATTGCTCTAAAGAGATATAGATCTCATAAGTATTGTAACCATTAAGCAGGACGGACCAAAGCTGACAAAAAACATGGTGTAACAACTGTTTAACCACTTACATCACACCCCCAGGCACATAAAGCAGTTCTTGTGCTTACCAGGTCTCTGCTGCTCATACCTGAATATGGAGGGTCAGCCAGGCTGCACTCAGGACCCTCCAGTACAGTGGGATGAGGCGGAGCCTATGTACATGTGGCTAGGAGGACAGGCCCAATAGTTCCTGGGCCCTAATCCTGGCCCAGCGTTGCACATCCTCCTAGTGCTTCTTACACATCCGAACCCGCTTATGGTATACACACACTCCACTGCAGCATGCTGCAATGTCTTCCTAGAATCTGTTGCACGCTGCAATATTCAGCTGTTGCTCCAGGTCTCCATAAAGCTGAGGGTACTTATCAAGCACCCACAACCCCTCAACTAAGATGTTCAATTCTGTCTTGCTGAAAGGGGGTGCCTTGTCATCAAGTCCCCCAGCCATGTTGGGGATACGTTAGGTATACAGAGCAGCAGAATGGGAGAGGATCTTGCTTGCAGGTGAGGATGGATCAGAATGACTGTAAAATGCCTGCCAGCAGCTTCCTGTTATGAAATTCCTGTGGTTTATGTCCTGTGTGTCATGTCCTGTGCAATATCATTGGGTTCCAGCATGACTGCAGAGTCTCTTCTCTGTGAGTGGAGTGTATGCACTCAGGGTGGAGAGTCCACAGAAAATGACACGCAGGCAACAAAAAGCAGGAAATGCAATACCTGACGTGACACTTAGCCATTTTAAGGTTTTGTTGCAGCACACATAGAAAGAGGAAAAAGCCTCCTAAGTTTGTTTTTGTGCAGGAAGGTGCCTCAAACACAATCGTGCATGCAGCACAGGCACCGTTGCACCATAATGCAAGGGTGCCTGCATTGAAACTAGGCATCCCATTTCGCACTAGTGCAGGGGCAAAGAACAGGAACTTCCCATATCCCTTTAAAAGTGCATTCCTGACATTTCCCAATGATGCAGTGCAGAGCTGCAAGGTGACTTACTGTTTAGCACTGCACCACTTTTTAGTATTTATGTACCCAAGCTCATGACACTGCCTGATACCTCCATGTCACATGTTTATAAGGGCCATCCTCCAACGTACAGTCTGCTCACGACAAGCCTCCTCTAACCAACAGGGAAAGTGTCATTTTTAGAATTAGAGGTATCTAAAAAAAAATCTGAGGTTGACATTTACTTGCACTTTTATTTCACTGAGGGCAGCAGCCTGACTGGGGAGGGGCTGAGGTGCCTGGGGCGAGGGAGATGCCCACCTTCCTGGGTGAGCGGGCACGGGAAACACGTTAAGGGGCTGCTGGGAGGACGGTGCTGGTACAGGGGTGGTGGCTGTACCTGTTGTTGGGGTGGGCACAGAGGTGTCCGCCACTGCCAGGGAGCTTACATCGGAGAAGGAGTCTGTAGTGTCTCCTCCGGTCTCCGTCGTGGTGCTCCCCTCGCCCTCCGTCTCACTGGTGCCCTCACCGTCAGTGGATTCGGCCTCCAGGCCCATGTGGGATGCAGCTCCCTCCGTCACCGGTGCCTCTGCTCCTCCACCAGATGATGCTAATGCACACAAGGTCAGGGGGGGGATAGACAGAGGATACACTTGGTCAGTGCCAGCAACAACACTACCGTTGACGTACACAACACACAGGGATCAGCCCTATGCACTAGGACATGCACTACCAGTAAAAAAACTAGTTACCAGCCCATGGGGTACATTGCCCAACGCCATTGGCTGCACACCTGAAACCAACAGAACCCTGCCCAGTAGTAGATGACCACTAACACTATTGGGTTGGAGTGCTTCACAGCCTGCCCAACAAGGGACCTACCCTGCCAGTTCGCCCCGACCTAGGGGCACCTACAGCCCACATCCCCCACCCAGGTACAACCTTAACGCGTGCAAAGTCATGATTGTGAATCTGTACTCACCCCCTTGTGGCTGCTCTAATGCCTTCAAGCGCCCATCCAAATCCGGATAGTCCACCGCCTGGATGTGGAACATCAGTGGGGTCATGGTATGATGGGCACCCCACTCATTGGGAGGCTAGCCCCAGCTGGGCCTCCGCCGTCTTCCTTGCCCAGCGGCGCAGGTCCTCCTACCGTTTGCGGCAGTGAGTGCTCCGCCTGTCAAAGACCTCAAGGGTCCGCACCTCATTAGCGATGGCACGCCAAATACCCTTTTTATGATGG
This sequence comes from Pleurodeles waltl, assembly GCF_031143425.1. NCBI lineage: Eukaryota > Metazoa > Chordata > Amphibia > Caudata > Salamandridae > Pleurodeles > Pleurodeles waltl. Next base: position 458,918,626 of record NC_090450.1, read on the forward strand.
GTGCTGAACTGCAGGAAAATATGCATAGAAAAAAGGGATTAGTCATACCGTCCGGAGTGTTAGACTCAAAGCCCACAATATCCCTCCCATGCCCTTACGCACAGACATATACCACCAGACATGCAGCACTCTGACCAGGACCCCTCAACCCCCTCTACACGAGGCTTACATCCCTCGATATTTGCATGTGACTCTGGTTACCCCAACCTTTCATGGCTACTGACCCCAGTGAGGAATCCCAGGACAAGGGCAGAGGAACGTTACAATAAGGCACATGGGCAAACAAGGAGGATAATTGTGAGAAGCTTTGGCCTCATGAAGGCCAGATTCCGGTGCCTCCATCTGGTGGATCCCTGTACTACTCACCCAAGAAGGTGTGCCAGATCATCGTTGCATTTTGCACAGCCTGGCCTTGAGACGCCAGGTGCCTTTTCTGCAGGACGATGAGCCTGGAGATGGTTTTGTGGCAGCCGTGGAGCCTGTGGACTGTGAGGAAGAGGAGGCAGAGAAAGAAGATGTGGACAAAAGAAGTTCACTCATTCAACAGTACTTCCAGAGACACACAGGTAAAACACTGTAACTACATTTTCCATTGCAGTTTTGTGTTAGACATTGTACATGGCAGCCTGATTTCCCTATGTCTATGGCCACTTACTGTACTCTTTGGCATTTCTATTTTCAGATCTCTGTGCCCCACTCTGGCTCCTGGTGTGTTTACTGCTGCCCACTAGAGGTCATACCTATAGATATATAACTGTAGAAATGAATTGCAATGTTTACAGCTTCTTAAACCAATATATATTTCAATCATTTGACAGACTCCACACTAGTATTTGTTCCAAGGGTGTTTATTTAAGTGCTAATAAGTAGAGGGAGATGTGCAATGGGCTGGGGCGATGGTGGAGGGATGTCCAGGATATAGACCAGTCGATTTGTATCACAGGTGCATTGTCCAAGGGGGCATTGGAAGGGGGGCAATGGCAGTACAAGGTGGACAGGGTGACAGAGTGGGACACAAGGGTGACATTCAGGAGAGTCTTATTTCCTGACGGTCATCTTGGCAATGTTCTCTGGCTTCTGCCTGGATTGCAGGGACCGTTTGCGGGGTGGTTCTTCTTCTGCAGGCGGTGGGGTGCTGGTGGCCTGTTGGTCCTGTGGTGGGGCCTCCTGTCCACTAGCGCCGGCGGAGGTGGAGGGCTGTTCTTCGCTGTGGCTAGTGTCAGGGGCCCGTTAGTGTGCCACTGCCTCCCTCATGGTGTTGGCCATGTCAGCCAGCACCCCTGCAATGGTGACCAGGATGGTGTTTGAGGTCCTCCCTGATCCCCAGGTACTGTCCCTTCTGTAGCAGCTGGGTCTCCTGCAACTTGTACAGTATTTGGCCCAAGGTCTCCTGGGAATGGAGGTATGCTCCCAGGATCCCTGCAAGTGCCTCGTGGAGAGTGGGTTCCCTGGGCCTGTCCTCCTCCTGTCGCACAGCAGTCCTCCCAGCTTTCCTGTTGTCCTGTGCCTCTGTCCCCTGAACCGTGTGCCCACTGCCACTGACCCCAGGTCTTTGATTGTCTTGGGTTTGTGGGGTTGCCTAGGGTCCCTGTAGTGGTGGACACACTGCTGATTGACGTGTCCTGGGGACAGAGGGATGGGCCTGCTGGGTGGGTGCCTTGCTGGTGTTTCCTGAGTGGGGAGGCTCTGTGGTGGTTTGGAACTGTGGCTGGGTAACTGACTGTCTGGAGGTCCCTGGTGGGCCAGGTTGGTCATCGTGATTCAGGCGTGCAGAGCTGCTGTCATCACTGTGGGCCTCTTCTGTGAGGGGACTGGATACTGGTGGCACCTCCTCTCCGGTGACGTTGAGTGGGGGTCCTGTGGGGATGTAAATGCAGTGTTATTGTATATGCGTGTGCCGTCTTGTGCATGGGTATGTTTCCCTCTATGGTTGCTATTAGCAAGGCATGTTTGGGTTGTGTGAGATTTTATTGGTTTGGCAAAGTGACTGTCTCTAGGGTGCATGCTGTGGTGATGGGTGTCCATGCATTGGTGTTCTATGCAGGGCTTGGTATTGGGATGGGTGGGTTGTGATAGTGGGGCATATGTGAGGTCGTGGAGTGATAGGGGTGAGGGGAGGGGTAGGAGTTTGTGATGGCATGCAGGTCAGGTGGGGGATATAGTAGTAAAGTTTTGACTTACTAGAGTCCAGTCCTCCTGCTACTCCTGCGAGGCCCTCAGGATGCATGATCGCCAAGACTTGCTCCTTCCATGTTGTTAGTTGTGGGGGAGGAGGTGGGGGTCCCCCGCCAGTCCTCTGTACGGCTACCTGGTGTCTTGCTACCACGGAACGCACCTTCCCCTGTAGGTCGTTCCACCTCTTCTTGATGTCATCCCTTGTTCTGGGGTGCTGTCCCACAGCGTTGACCCTATCCATGACTCTCCGCCATAGCTCCATCTTCCTTGCAATGGACGTCTGCTGCACCTGTGAGACGAATAGCTGTGGCTCTACCCAGATGATTTCCTCCACCATGACCCTTGGCTCATCCTCTGAGAACCTGGAATGTCTTTGTGGTGTCATGGGTGTAGTGTGAGTGGTATGTGTGAGGATGTGTGGGGTGATGTGTTGGGGTGTGTGCTGTGAGGTGTGTGGATGGTGTATGGGTGATGGTGTTATGTGGCGCAGATTCAGTGGGTGCTCCTGGCTTGTCTCTCTCTCATTTGGCAATATTTGTTTTCATTGTAATGGGTTCTGGGTAATGTGGGTGTGTGTCTTATAGTGGTGTGGGTGTGTGGGTGTGGTGTGTGTATGTGTGTCAGGAGTGTATAGTTTGAATTGTCCAATGTGATGCCATTTTGTTAGTGTGTGTGTATTATGAGCGCTGCGGTGTGTACCACCTATGGTATACCCTGATTGAATGACTGCTGCAGTGATTCGTGGGTCATGATGCTGTGGGCGTATTTCTGTTGGCGTAATGGTGTGGGTTTTGGTACCACCAGTTTATCACTGACCTTTGGGTTGGTGGACTTGTGTGGGTGTCTGCATCATGGCGGATTTCTCTGTGTGGGTCATAATACCCGTAACGGTATACCACCGCGGTCACGGTATGTTGGTGGCCGTCAGCACGCCGATCTGCGGCATTTACCGCCAGGGTTGTAATGATGGCCTATATGTATGTCTTACAGAGAAGTCTCAGGATGGAATTTTGGACAGAGTGTTAAAATTTCCACAAATCGTCATTGACAACAGATTCTACGACCACATAAATTCTGAAACACAACTACTGGCTCAAGAGAAAAAAGTGTCTTCCCACCTGGTTACGCCCCCCCATACCCTGCCCTGTGTTAAGTACAATGGCCCGGTTCCCTGGGTTCAGACCTAAGTGAGGGTTCAAAGATATGTGCAAGCCATGATTTACTGAAATGTTGTTTAAGACACAACAGGCTACTATGATCTTGCACACAACCTCAGGGAAGTACAGCAGCTGGGACCCGAATGGTCAAGACATCTGAAACACAACTTTAGGCCTCCAAATGTAAGCTTGATTATCGCTCATGTCTGTATGTGTGCCCATTGTACCTCTGCTGAGGTACAGTGATTGCACATCTGCATGATGTGAGGAAATTAGGGGAGAGTGCATATGCAGCATCATCTGAGGAAGGAAAAGTACAGACTTTGGTGTATGTCCCTTTTGCATTTATTAAGTTACTAAGATATGAAATGGTACATGCAGTGTCTGTTGGGATCATGCATGTGTGCCAAAAGAAAACCTTACATTGTAATGGATGTTTATGAAAACAACTTCACACATATGCAATCTTCCCTGTATTTTGTGTACTTACCCAGAGGCCACTGGTTGCCAAATTTTCCTGCTGCCTGCCGCCGGGACAGAGGTGACCTGCAGAATATGTAGCTCTCATGTGAACTAACAGGGAAGACTGCATGCACATCCATAAAGCAGCCACTGGCATCACACACACCCTGCATATTGATGGAGTGCCAGCGGTATCTATTGTGGAAGATGTGGGCGTTGTGGCAAGGTGGCTTAAGTGCCACATGAGCGCAATCATTTGCACCGACTACAAGTGGGAAGTGAGATAAAACGTTAAAATCCCTGGCAACCCTTTGCCTTCCTGCCAGTGTATGGGGCTTAATTATGTACTGATGCACTCTCCTATTTATGCAGCACAGTACCTGATGCAAGCGCGGGGACTGGCTTCCTGTGATATGGCCATAAAGTCACTAAAAACCCTTTGAATGAGCCAGTGGCAAAACATTGAGAGCTTCTAGGACCTTGACATAAACTGAGATGGCATGGGAGTGGCAGGTTACAGAATCAAGACCCTGCTCCCACGCAGAAACCAACTCCAAGATGACATAAGGAGGAAAACGGAATCTGGAGCTGCCATCTAGCCTGGACATCCCTAAGAGGTTAATCCTTTGCCTGAAGATCCTCTCTGTTCTGCTCCTCCTTCTCCTCACATCATTCTGTTGCATGACCATTGGCAACCCAACAAACACATTCAGCAACATGTTGAAAGGTCTAAAGGGTTTGTGTGTGGCTTCTCAGAATTCTGTCTGCAGCCAGACTGCGATTGACTAATGTCTTTCACCTGGAGCTGGATGGGGGATGGTAATTACTGACACAGGTATGTGTGTGTTTGGGAGAAACTTAGGATTCTGATGTTTGTTCATGGATTTAGAGTGGTATATTACATTCACAAATTGACTGTTTGTGGAAGACTTTACATGACCCATGATTATGAGTTATATGTGAAACTGTAGAGATGTTTTATTGCATTTATGAAGTTTTTCAACATTCTTGTTGTGTTGTTTATTTTTGACAGAACATTTACCACTACAAAACACACCCTAGACCTCCACATACGTAACTGTCCAATGTCTACATGTAGTAATATTGTCAGGTATCATATGCTATTTTGGTTGTCCATCTTGAGATTTCTGTGTTTTGGCCCGAGTGTGGAATCTCTGCATTGGGCAGAGATTCTGCCCCAAGTTCAGAGTCTCCACCCCGAGTGCGGAGATTCCACCTCGAGTGCGGAAACTCTTTCCTTAGTGCAGATGTATAGATACTATTTGTAACTTACCTTTTTGAATACCAGAAGTCGTAAATGTAGACTTTAGGTCAGTTTATCTTTGGGAATCAGGGCCTCAGTGTGCAAATTACAAGAGGCAATATGTCAGTGGGCATGTGGTATTTTTGTTTCTACTGCAGAAATTCCTGAATTTGTAGTCTAGGGTCAACGATATAGTCTACATCAGCAGCCATCAGGGAAGTGGTCCATTGTAGCCATCTAAGGTGTAATGCGTTTGCTTTCGGGGTACTGGTGTTTGTGACAGACTCTAAGGCTGGGAAAGTAGTAACAACAATTATGTGTATCCCTTGAGCTAGTGGTCTTTCCTTTATGACAGCCATCAGAATTGCGGTCAGTATTTTTACAGCGGATGCAAAACACGTCTGCATTTTAATATAGATGTGATTTATGTGCAATCAGTACTGTGTCACCTTCATTAAATGTGACATAGGTAAAACCAATGGCACACAGTATTTTACGGATTAACAAATTTGTTTAATTTATACATGTATGTAAATATTGTGTTGTAAGCATGTCAGTCTGCAATGATGTGAGAATTTGTGTATGTTCTGGGGTCCAATGTTTACCTGAAAATTTCAGACAAATTCATTTCTACTTAGGTTTTATGCGTTGTGCTTAATCTGGAATGCACGTTCTGACAAAATTGAAAAATCCTAACAAAGATTTAAATTTTTTAATAGTGTTTGGTAGTTCTAATACAGTTCACTTGTCTAGGAAGTGTGGTGTCAGTCTCTTTCCCTTGTTTGATAACTCATATCCTAGAAATAGGGCACTGAGAAAAACAATTTTAGTTTTCTGAAATTTGTAGCCATGTTCAACAAATTCCAAAACAATGCAATCTAAACTGGCTAGGTGTGTGTCCAAGTCATCATCTGCGAGATATAGTTCATCAACATGGGACAATGCTTCTAGATCAATTTCATGCAATATTGATGTTACATGGTCCACAAACAGTCCTAGACTGTTCTATTACCTTTGAGGGAGTCAATAAAAACAGCGCTGTGGGTCTAGCGCTCAAAAAACAGTTGAAAAACCATTGAAAATATCAAGGGTTGTTTTGTATTTTTTTTACAGACAATACAGATCATTGAAGCTGTGCTGTGTTATTTTTGTATTGTAAATGTATGTGTGAGACTGTCTAAGTGTCTATAATCTAAGACTATTCTATACAGGTGGTCAGGCTTAGCTACTGGAAACAAAGGGTTATTCATAAGAGATACACAAGGTTCAGTTAGTCCTTGGTACTCGAGCTGTGGAGAATTTCCCTCATGGGAGCTTTTGCTTCATGTTTAATTGGATATTGTGGTTGCACTTGCGAGCTGGACCTTGAGGGTATTACATGAATGGGTGAGTCCTTATCCCAGCTGTTGGAAATGGCGTCTTTGGTTGGCAGTCAGGTTACCCTCTGTCCAAGAAAGGACCCTCACTCTAGTCAGGGTAATTCACACACAATCCAAATTATACTGTGCCCACCCTCTTGTAGCTTGGCACTGAGCAGTCAGGCTTAACTTAGAAGGCAATGTGTAAAGTATTTGTGCAAACAATCACACATTAACACAATCTAGCACCACAAAAATACACCACACAGTGTATAGCAAAATATATGTTATTAATCTGGATAAATGCAGGTCAAAACGATCAAAGATGCAAATAGTAAATGTAGAGATATCACTGAAAAGTTATACAAAGTGTCTTAAGTCTTCTTAAAGCAAACAAAGTCTCTTTCAAGCACAAAGTACCTGGTTTGCGTGAAAAATCTCCGCAAAGAACCGCAGAGGAAGGGAAGTGTGGAAACAAAGGGGTGTGTCTCAATTTCACTGGCTGCACAAGACAATGCATTGTTTAGTTTTCACGCTGGGATGGCTGTGCAACGATTTCCGGCGCTCGGTCGTGGATCCTCTTTGGGTTGCGAGGTTTGTAGATGCCCTGGGGACGGTGCCAGGATTTCCTGTGCTGGCAGGAAGAAGCCACAAGAGCTGCATCGATCTGGTGGGCATTGTGTTGAATTTTCTACTGCATACCAGGCACTGCGTCAATTCCTCTCTGGAAGTCAGGCTGCATCATTCCGGCTTGGCTATGTGTCGATCGAGTGGGCCGTGCATCAAATTTCAGGTTGCTATGCTGCCACTGAGTCGACCTTCTCGTTGCGAAGTCAGGCTGCATCGTTCTGGTTCGGCGTGCAGTCAAATTTTCACCACGGAGCAGGCTGTGCACCGTTTCTGGCAGGCTGTGCGTCGAATTTCGGCGCACAAAGAGTCCTTCTTGAAGAGATGAAGTCTCTTTGGTATTGAGACTTCAGGGAAAAGGAGGCAAGCTCTATCCAAGCCCTTGGAGAGCACTTCTTCACCTCAGCCAGAGAGCAGAAAGGCAGCAATCCTTCACAGAAAGCAGTCAGGTGATTCCTTTGGGCAGCCAGGCAGTTCTTCTTGGCAGGATGCAGGTTCTGGTTACAATTTTCTTCTCCAGGAAGTGTCTGAGTTGGTAGGGGCAGAGGCCCTGTTTATACACCCAAATGTGCCTTTGAAGTGGGGGAGACTTCAAAGAGTGGCTTAGAAGTGCACCAGGTCCCCTTTCAGTTCAATCCTGTCTGCCAGGGTCCCAGTAGGGGGTGTGGCAGTACTTTGTGTGAGAGCAGGCCCTCCACCCTCCCAGCCCAGGAAGACTCACTCAAAATGCAGATGTATGCAAGTGAGGCTGATTATCCTGTGTTTGGGGTGTGTCTGAGTGAATGCACAAGGAGATGTCAACTAAACCCAGCCAGACTTGGATTGTAAGGCACAGAGAGATTTAAATGCAGAGAAATGCTCACTTTCTAAAAATAGCATTTCTAAAATAGTAATATTAAATCCAACTTCATCAGTCAGCAGGATTTTGTATCACCATTCTGGCCATACTAAATATGACCTTCCTTCTCCTTTCAAATCAGCGGCTACCACTCAAACAATGTATGAGGGCAGCCCCAATGTTAGCCTATGAAGGTAGCAGACCTCATAGCAGTGCAAAAACGAATTTAGGAGTTTTACACTACCAGGACATGTAACTACATAGGTACATGTCCTGCCTTTTGCCTACACAGCATCTTGCACTATGGGTTACCTAGGGCATTCCTTAGAGGTGTCTTATATGCAGAAAAAGGGGAGTTTAGCCTTAGCAAGTACTTTTAAATGCCAAGTCGAAGTGGCAGTGAAACTTCACTCACAGGCCTTGCAATGGCAGGCCTGAGACAAGGTTAAGGAGCTACTTAAGTGGGTGGCACAATCAGTGCTGCAGGCCCACTAGTAGCATTTAATCTACAGGCCCTGAGCACACAAAGTGCCCTCTAAAATGGACTTATAATTAAATTAAATTGTCCATTTGGGTGTGATCCAATGTTACAATGTTTAAAGGGAGAGAGCACATGCACTTTAGAACTGGTTACCAGTGGTAAAGTGTGCAGAGTCTAAAAACCAGAAAAAACGGATCCAAAAAGTGGAGGGAGGCAGGCAAAATGTTAGGGGTGACCACCCTAAGGCTGTCAGGTCTAACATGTGTCCCTCTCAGCTGAAAGTGGGGAGAGCTACTCAACCTCCTGGGAGCTCTCATCGCCTAGGCGAAAGTATCTGGAGAGACCATCAGCGTTGGTGTGATCAATCCCCGAGCGATGCTCCACCGTAAAGTCCATCCCCTGTAGGGAAATGGACTACCTCAAGAGTTTAGGATTCTCACCCCTCATCTGCATGAGCCATCTGAGGGGCCAGTGGTCTGTCTGAACCCGGAAGTGAGTCCCAAACAGGTATGGTCTCAGCTTCTCCAGTGCCCAGACCACAGCAAATGCTTCTCTTTCAATAGCATTCCACCTCTGTATCCGTGGTAATAGTCTTCTGCTAATAAAGACTACTGGTTGGTCTGAGCCCTCCTCATTTAGCTGTGCTAGAACATCCCCTATGCCATGCTCTGAAGTGTCTGTCTGCACAATAAATTCCTGGGAGTAGTCAGGGGCCTTGAGCACGGGGGCGTGCACATGGCTTCCTTCAGAGAATCAAAGGCTTTCTGACAAGCCTCTGTCCAATTAATCAACCTAGGTTGCTTTTTGGAAGTATGTTCTGTCAAGGGTGACACAATGGTACCATAGCCCTTGACAAATCTGCAGTAGTATTCAGTGAGGCCTAATAAGGCTCTCACTTCAGTCTGTTTTCTAGGTGGTTGTCAGGCTTTGATAGTTTCAATCTTGGCCTGGAGTGGCTGCACCTTGCCACCACCTACTAGGTTTCCCAAGTACACCCCAGAACCCTGCCTAATCTGGCACTTACTAGCCTTGATGGTCAGGTCTGCCTGTTGCAGAGCCTGGAACACCTCCTTGAGGTGGAGCAGGTGTTCCTCCCAGCTGGAACTCTAGACAGCTATGTCATCTAGGTAGGCTGCGCAGTAGACATCCTTGCCAGCTAGGACCCCGTTAACCAACTGTTGGAAGGTAGCAGGGGCATTTTCAACCCGAAGGGCATCACCTGGAACCATCAGGTGTGTAAAATGTAGATCTCTCTTTGGCCCCCTCAGTCAGGGTGATCTACCAGTACCCTGTTGTAAGATCAAACGTACTCAGGAACTTGGCAGCGCCTAGCCTGTCAACGAGCTCATCAGCTCAGGGGATGGGGTAAGCGTCAGTCTGTGTGACTGAGTTGAGACCGCGGTAGTCCACACAGAACCAGAGTTCTGGCTTCGCACCGGGGGCAGCAGCCTTAGGAACCAGCACCACAGGGCTGGCCCAGGGATACTGGATTTCTCAATAACCCCTAAGGTCAACATCTTGGATACCTCTTCCTTGATGCTGGCCTTCACCTTATCCAATCACCTGTAAATGTTATTCTTCACAAGGGGACTATCTCCCGTGTCAATATCATGAACACATAGATGGGTAAGTCCAGGAGTAAGGGAAAACAGGGAAGAGAACTGCTCTAACACTCATAGCAGTCTCATCTCTGGAATAGAGTCAGGGAGTCAGAGAGAATGACACCCTCCACTGACCCATCACCTTCTTTGGTAGAGAGGAGGTCGGGGAGAGGCTTACTCTCTTCTTCCATGCCCTCATCTGTGACCAGGAGCATACTTCACCTCAGACTCCTCAAAGTGAGGTTTGAGCCTGTTGTGATGGAGAACCCTTAGGGGGTGCCCAGGGGTCTTGAGGTCCTCTAGGTAAGTGCCCCTCCCTTAAGCTCCTTAATCTCAAATGGGCCAGACCAGCAATGCTGGAGAGCCCTAGGCTCTGCTGGCTCCATCACCCAAACCTTGTCTCCAGGTGAGAACACAACCAGAGTGGTCTTCCAGTCGTACCACTCGTTCATCACCTCTTGACTAACCTCAAGGTTACTTTTGGCCTGCTTCCAGAAGTGTTGGGTTTGGTTGCAGAGGGCCAGCATGTAGCTGACCACATCCTGGGGAGGTGTCTTGGGAGCTTTCTCCCAGCCCTCTTTACCTACGCTCAGTGGTCCCCTGACAGGGTGACCATTGAGGAGTTAAAAGGGGCTGAACCCCACCCCTTTCTGGGGCACCTCCTTGTAAGCAAACAGCAGGCATGGTGAGAGGATGTCCGGCTTATGCCTCATGGCTTCAGTCAGGCCATTAATCATGCCTTTAGGTGTCTTGTTGAATCTCTCAACAAGCTGATTGGATTGAGGATGATAAGGGGTGGTAAACCGGTAGGTCACCCCACACTCATCTCACATGGACTTCATGTACGCCAACATGAAGTTTATGCCCCTGTCAGACACAACTTCCTTAGGGAATCCCCCACGGGTAAATATTCCCAGCAGGGCTCTGGTCACCACCTTTGCAGTCACTGTTCTCATAGGGATTGCCTCTGGATAGCGGGTGGCATGGTCTACCAAACCCAGGATAAACCTGTTGCCCAAGGCAGTTTTGGGGTCCAAGGGACCAACAATGTCGATGCCCACCTTTTCAAAGGGGGTGCCAACGACGGGGAGTGGGATCAGGGAAGCTTTAAGCTTTTTCCCTGTCTTCCAACTAGCCTGGCAGGTGGGGAAAGCTCTGTATAGGTTTTCTGAGGCTACCCTCATTCTGGGCCAATGGAAGTGAGTGACAAGCCTGTTAAAGGTCTTGTCTTGGCCCAGATGCCCTGCGAGGGGAATGTCGTGAGCCAGACCTAGTAGGAAGGCCGAGTAACACCGGGGGACCACCAGCCCACGTGCTGCCCAGGGCCCGGAACCTTAGGCTCACTGTAAAGGAGACCATTCTCCCAGTAAATATGGTGAGTGTCAGAGGCGTCACCTGCTGCTTGGGCTGTGGCCTGTTGCCTCAGACCCTCAAGGGTGGGCCATTCCTTCTGTGCCTTGCAGAATTCTGCCCTGGTTGGCCCACTCTCTACTTGCCAGCTAGCAAGATTAGGTAGGTTGCCCAGGTCAGATATGTCCTCCCCAGTTGGTTCAGGGGCCCTCCTCCACAGGGGCCCCGTCCACCACTGTGGGAACATCTGAGGTGGGTTTCCCATGCCTCTTGCCCTTCCTCTTTGCAGCTGTCTGGGCCAATGTTCCACGCTCCAGATTCCCTTGACTCCCTTCCCTGGCAGCCATGGACCTTGTGGTCATGCAAACCCACTCAGGCAAACCTAACATCTCCAGGTGGGATCTGACCTCTACCTCCTTCCAGTCAGTATGCTCAAGATCATTGCCTAACAGACAATCTACAGGCATGGCAGGACTCACAGCTACTCTCAGAGTACCAGAGACACCCTCCCACTCAAAGGGAACCAGAGCTACCGGTGGGTGACTCTCACGATTGTCAGCGACTATGACCTGGTGGAATGTATAAGGGACTATCTGCTCTGCTGACACCAGCTCACTCTTGACAGTAGTCATACTGGCTCCTGTGTCACGCAGAGCCTCCACCCTTTGCCCATCAATGGTGACCCACTGCCTATACTTGAAAGTATTTTCTGGCATGTAGGCTTTAGGCACATCTCTCTTTCTCCCAGGGACACTAGGGAAACCTCTGTCTGCCCCCCAAAGCTAACTGGGACTGTCTCCGCCCCAAGCGCTACACTAGCCAACCCAGGTGTCTGTCCAGTGGTGGACTGTGCTCTCTTGGAACACTGGGAGTCGCCCTTAGAGTGTCCATGCTGGTAGCACTCTAAGCATTTGGGGATGAACTTCCCTAATGTTTTATCAAAATACCCTGGCTTCTTCCCAAATCTATGAAAGGAATGGTTACCACCCCCCTTCCCCCGGGAATTCTTTTGGGGGCCTTTTGAGAACTCCTTATCTTTAAGTTTTTCTCCCCCTCTTTCTTCAGTTGGGAACCCTGACATCCTTTGTGGTTGTCCCCCCCAGATGCTTCCTTGGACACTCTGGTGCTAACCCCCAGGTCCACCTAATCAGCAAGCTTCCTGGGATCAGTCAGCTTGCTATCTACTAAGTGCTGACACAACTCTGTAAAAGAAATACTGAGCATATACTCTCTCAGATTTAAGTCATATAACCCTTTGTAATCATCTACTTTGCTGTCCCGCACCCATCCATCCAGTGCCTAATTGGAGAAATAACAATCTACCCACGTTTGAGTGGAAAGTTTGGTGGTGTCCCTAAACCTCTGACAGTATTTCTCAGGGGCAGCCTAAACTTGGCCAGTAAAGAGTCTTTCATGGGTGCATAGACATATCTATCTTGTGGAGCTAGTGTAAGAAGTGTGTCCCTCCCCACTGCTGGTACATAAAACCACAAAGCAGCCCCCCAGTGCTCCTCAGAGGTCCCATTGGCCCTTAGTGCAACTTCATAGGCAGCCAGCCGCTTGTCAATGTCATCTCCCACCACAAAACCTGTCACCACATTCTTGGGTATACAAACCTTTTTCTCCCGAACAGGTCCTGCATGTATGCTGCCACCATCACTGCTGGACTCAGACTGTCTCGCCTTGATCTCCAGCTCCTTGAGACTTATTTCATGAGCCAACAAAAGTTTTTTCTCGGCTAAGGCTCTCTCAGCTGCTTTTGCTTCTCTCTCTGCCCTACTTTTCTCCTGTTGAGCCTCAATTATCAGCCTTGCCATTTACAATTGAAAGTCCCTCTCCTCTATCCTTTCCTCTGCGGTCAGGCTCTGATCAGAGACACTGCTCCCTGCTTTGGCAGGGGGCACATTTGCAGTGATAATTTCATCCACTGATGGCAAATCATCCTTTGAGGGGCCATCCTCTTGACCTTCTTCCTCAACATCCTCCTCTGTTTGGGCTGATGCCCAGACCCTCAGCGCCATTAGGAATTACTCCTTCCTGGAGGCTTTCTGGGTAGGTACACCCATATCCCTGCAGAACGCCTACAGCTGCTTAACAGTGTAGGTCTCCAGCATAGCCATATCAAACTCTTCAAGAACAAGATAAAATATCAAGTTGACCTTCAACTGTCGGTAGGTAGTGAGATACTTAGGGCCAGATGTACCAAAGGATTTTACCCATTCTGTGACTATGGGAAAATGGTTTAGTACATATGGCCCTTAGCTACTGTATGTCACTGCACAAATACAAGTCCTAGCCTCACCGCTGATCACCAATGTTGGAAATGGGGTCTTTAGTTGGCAGTCAGGTTACCCCCTGTCTAAGCAAGGACCCTCACTCTAGTCTGGGTAAGTAACACACAATCAAAATTATCCTGTGCCCACCCTCTGGTAGCTTGGTACTGAGCAGTCAGGCTTAACTTAGAAGGCAATGTAAGTATTTGTGAAATAAATCATACAATACCACCAGTATCACAAAAATACACCACACAGTGTTTAGGAAAATATATAATATTTATCTGGATAATTGCAGGTCAAAACGATCAAAGATGCAATAAGTAAATGTAGAGATATCACTGAAAAGTGATATAAAGTGTCTTAAGACTTCTTAAAGCAGACAAAGTCTATTTCAAGCACAAAGTACCTGGTTTGTGTGAAACATCTCACCAAAGAACCGCAGAGGAGGAGAAGCGTTGAAACAAAGGGATGTGTGTTGATTTCTCGGGCTGCACACGGCGATACTTCATTTAGTGTTCATGCAAGGATAGCTGTGCGTCGATTTCTGGTGCTCGGATGTCGATGCTCTTCTGAGTTGTGGGGTTTTCAGGCGCCCCGGGGATGGTGAGTGGATTTCGTGCGCTGGCAGGACAAAGTCACAGGAGCTGCGTCGATCCGGTGGGCATTTTGTACTGCACGGCAGGCGCTGCATCAATTCCTCTCTGGATGTCGGGCTGCGTCGTTCCAGCTCAGCTATGTGTCGAACCAGTGGGCCATGTGTCAAATTTCCAGTCGCTACGCTGGCGCTGCATCGATCTTCTCTTTGCGAAGTCGGGCTGCGTCGTTCTGGTTTAGAGCGCAGTGAAATTTTCACTGCGGTGCAGGCTGTGCGTCGTTTCTGGCAGGCTGTGTGTCGAATTTCGCAGCACAAGGAGTCCTTCTTGAAGAAATGAAGTCTTTTTGGTCCTCAGACTTCAGGGAACAGGAGGCAAGCTCTATCAAAGCCCTTGGAGAGCACTTCTTCACCTCAGCCAGAGAGCAGAAAGGCAGCAGGGCAACAGCAAGGCAGCAGTCCTTCACAGAAAGCAGTCAGGTGAGTCCTTTGGGCAGCCAGACAGTTCTTCTTGGCAGGATGCAGGTTCTGGTAACAAGTTTGTTATCCAGGAAGTGTCTGAGTTGGTAGGGGTAGAGGCCCAGTATATATACCCAAATGTGCCTTTGAAGTGGGGGAGACTTCAAAGAGTGTATTAGAAGTGCACCACGTCCTCTTTCAGTTCAATCCTGTTTTCCAAGGTCCCAGTAGGGGGTGTGGCAGTCCTTTGTGTGAGAGCAGGCCCTCCATCCTCCCAACCCAGGAAGACCCTTTCAAAATGGAGATGTATGCAAGTGAGACTGAGTATCCTGTGTTTGGGGTGTGTCTGAGTGAATGCACAAGGAGATGTCAACTAAACCCAGCCAGACGTGGATTGTAAATGCAGAAAAATGCTCACTTTCTAAAAGTGGCATTTCTAAAATAGTAATATTAAATCTAACTTCACCAGTCAGCAGGATTTTGTATCACTATTCTGGCCATACTAAATATGACCTTTCTACGCCTTTCAGATCAGCAGCTACCACTCAGACAATGTATGAGGGCAACCCCAATGTTAGCCTATAAAGGGAGCAGGGCTCACAGCAGTGTAAAAACGAATTTAGGAGTTTTACACTACCAGGACATGTAACTACATAGGTACATGTCCTGCCTTTTGCCTACACAGCACCCTGCCCTATGGGTTACCTAGGGCATCACTCAGGGGTGTCCTATATGTAAATAAAAGGGGAGTTTCAGGCTTGGCAAGTACTTTTAAATGCCAAGTCAAATTGGCAGTGAAACTGCACACACAGGCCTTGCAATGGCAGGCCTGAGACAAGGTTAAGGGGCTACTACTTAAGTGGGTGGCACAATCAGTACTGCAGGCCCACTAGTAGCATTTAATCTACAGGCCCTGGGCACACATAGTGCACTCTACTAAGGACTTATAAGTAAATTAAATAGTCCAATTGGGTAAGATCCAATGTTACAATGTTTAAAGGGAGAGAGCATATGCACTTAGGCTCTAGTTAGCAGTGGTAAAGTGCGCAGAATCTAAAAACCAGCAAAAACAGTATCCAAAACGTGGAGGGAGGCAGGCAAAAAGTTAGGGGTGACCACCCTAAGGCTGTCAGGTCTAGCACCAGCCCATATGGTTGTGGTATAGTGCATGGGCTTGTGCAAGAGCCCATTTTATAGCATTATGTTGTTTGATTTCTTCAGGACCAAGGACTGAGAAAGATGGTAACATTACATCTTCCCCTTGTGGGAGGGCTCTAACAAACTCTGGTGGCCAATCCCTTTCAGCCAAGTGAACGTCATAGCTAAGTGTTCAATTTTCCCAGAATATTACTTTAATTGTGCGCTGTATATCACCCTCAATAAGTATGTTTAATTTGTACAATCTGTCGGGAGGGGCAACCTGATAATCTGGGGTTTCAACTTCTATGTAGTCATTAGTTGCTTTAGCATCCAGAAACTCTTGAAGATTCTGGCAAACTATTGTGATCTCTGCAATGCTATCTAGCAAAATCACTGCCCACGTCCTGTATTGAAGTAACATTCTAAGTATGAGTGACTTATTTACCCAAACTTCCCACAACATTCTTCTTTCTGAATTGGAACGTTTGTTGTGTAAGTTTCTCTTTCTTTTTTATGATGATGGCAGACAAGTGTTGTGAATCCTTTTTTGATTTCATATACTCTTCTTGTCTGCATTCTGACTACCCCACTGTCTTAGAGCATTTGTTGGATGAGTCCTCAAAGAAAGAGAAGGGCACGTATCAGTGGTCCTATACCTATCAGCTTGTTTTAAAGTATTATGGTTACGTACATTACAGCATTTGTCAGAGCTACCAATTGCAGAGATTCTCCCCATGACTTGATTTTATCTTTATTCTTTTTGTTTATTCCAGCTTTCTTGGTATTTTCTGTGTCAGAACCACTCTTAAGCAGTGGCTTATTGGGCCTGACTCTCACATTATCTTGACCTATAGATGTGTAGGCATCTGCAATCATTTTTCATAATTTGTGCTCCTGGTCTGCCAATGGAACCTGCCAGCGCTGCTGCTTCCCTATTAATATTTTCTAAAGTAATAAAAGATACTGTGGCAAAGTTGCCTATTAATTTCATCTCCAAGTTCAGGGCAGGGGGCAGACCTGCATTCATTTTGAATCTGTTTTAGTACATGAGGTAAAACAGCAAGTGATGGTATACCATGTGTTATGGTAGATATTGAAGCATAAACTGCACCGCATGTGGCACTGTCATCTATAGAGAGTACCTTCCCAAGTGGAAAGCACATGGTGAGGATTCTATGTTTGTTAAGGGGTCCCGTATTGGGAAACACTGCTTCAAGCTAGTTTGTTTTTGAGCAATCTAGAAGGGAATTTCCTCTTGTCTGGTGGGTACTTTACCCATGATAGCGTTGATAATTACTGGTTTAATCCCGACGGTAGCAAATTGTGGTTAGACAGCTTAAGCATCCATTGTTGGGACAGCTGTTAATGAACACCTAACAAACTGCCTCAAACGTCTTTACAGTCTAAGTAAATTGCTATATAGAGTGCAAGTTGCCCACAGCTAATTTCTGGATTTTGGGGCATGGTGTGTAACTGGCTAGAATGGGCCATGTGGCCCCATCATTGTCTTCTAAAACATATGATAGGGTGCTTTGGAACTAATTTTGATGTTCCTGGAATGTTAATGGTATTTCTAAGTCATGATATGGTCTGTACTGGCCTAGTACATTGTAACAGCATGCCTGCAGATAGCAGGAATATTAATTGGATTATCCATTTTTATAAATGAATTTCAGAGAGGAAAATTACTTTGGAGGGGGTATCCTTTTTAAGGTTCAAACTTGAACAACCTAGACAAAAATAGGTGCTTCCTATAACGCTCTGGAGAATTTAATTCCTTACACCACTCACGTCTCAGTTTTAAACGTGAATAGGGCACCGTGAGCACACAAGAGAAACTATTCAGAAAACCTATTAAACAAGTACCTGACCTACAAATGTTAGTGGGGCCATTTTATACAGTTCCTACTAAGATAATAGGACTGCTTATTAGGACAACAGAACTTCAGGATGTAGGGGACAGAGTCCTTCCACACCATAAGAGACTGTCAGCCCAATTCATGGCTAGCTCACAGTGCCTCACCCAAACTCAATACATTTCTTGAAACAATTGTAGTATTGCACAGAGAAAATAAGCTGCAAAAATAAGGCAACTAAAACAAAGCAAAGTTACCAGCATTGTGAACATGGTGAAGGGAATGAACAATCTAATCATGGTCAATGTTTTCTAGCAATTCCTAAATAAACCTAAGCCTCTACTGAGAGCATAGTGGGTGTACCCTCTACTTTGCCTGACCTAAGAGAATAGCCAAAGCCCCCATACCTGGAGAACTGAGTCAAAAGTCAACCTGTAGAATGAAAGCAATCCTTTTAGGGAGCTGGAAAGTTAGTGCCAGGAGATCTCCATGTCAAACACATAATTCGGCCCAGGACAATCACAGCTAGAGTGTCCCTCTGCCCTTTCCGGGTGAGTGCATCATTGATATAATCAAAGGAACACTCTGTGAGAGGCACAGCTCTGATACAATGTTACGTCTAGGTGTTAGAAGCTGTCTCAGAACGAGCAATACAAGCACCAGGATATCTTGTACTGTGTCCCAGCCTTGGAAAGGATGTACTGATTATATGTTCGGAAAGGCTAACCAAAACAAGCAACACATAGAAGGTATTCATAGAATAAATTGTGAAAGCTTAAGTGTGTAAAATGTCACTGCTCAAAGCAATGCAGCTAAAATGTGTAAAATATAGACTATAAAATGAAGGTAAAATACATAACCAAGAGGGCATCCCTACAGTTGCTTCTTGGGAAATCTCAGCCTTACACCTCCCTAACATTATTGACTAAGCTACACCCTGGCAAGTTATAGGTACTTAAGATAGATATTACTGGCGAATTTCAGTGGCATAAAAATCCAAAACTAATTTAGAACAATAGAGTATGATTTAATAAAGAAGATTATACCAGAACAACAAAGATCCAATCAAGAGAAGTGGAGATATGCAATTTTAAATATTTATGCAGATATAGTGCCTAAAAGCACAAAGTGACACTTGTTGTCACCTGGCTGTGCTAGGCCAGTAGAAAGTCACAAGTTGAGACCAGACGAGATGAAGTGTGGATTAGATACAGGGACCAGGTTAGTCTTGCTGAAAGAGTTATCTTCTCAAAGTCCAGCACGAAGAGTTCCTTTCATGGTGCGGTAGGGTATGAGGAGCAAGGAGATCATCACAGATGGTTGTCGCTGTAGCATGAAGAGCAGGCAGGGCAATGCAGGCTGTCATAGTTTTAGCACCAAGAGCCAGTTGGGCATCCCGGACTGTTGTTGCTGGAGCTTTTCCTTTTCGAGCAGTGGAGGTTGTTTTTGCTGAAGCGAAAAGTGCAGATCTTGGGTTGGCTGTCGTCACTGGTGCTCGCCGTTGGCTGAAGTGTCGGATTCACAGGAGCTTGGCATTGGCTTTCGTCATGGTTGGCAGGGTCTCTGCATAAATCTGCCAGTTGGCGGTTGCTAAGAACTCATAACTTTAGGATTTTGCCTTTCTTATCAGGATAAGCTCATCTGTTACCGGCCAAGGGTCCAGTACATGGGGATGCACCTCAAGGAGATCAGGAACGCACCCGAGTAGAGGCCAGCAGGACACTGGTAGGTCCGCCTAAGGGTCCAGGCATGTACAATGCAGCAGTTCATCTGGGCATTTGCAGGACGGCCTCTGGAGCTTGTTGTGTCCCTGTAGCTCAGACAGGAGGTCAGCCAACTGACCCTTGGAGTCACTGAGGTCAGCCTGGGATGAAGGGAGCAGGTCCAGTCTTTCTTCTCAGAGAGCAAGTCAGTCCTCAAGCAGCAGGGCAGCGTTCTGGTGGAAAAAGGGCTGTCCTCTGGGAGACAAGGCAGCACTTCTACTGTAATGTCTAGGGGTTCAATATTCGCCTTTCGCTGTGAAGGCTCCAAGAAGTCTAGGGTGACAACAGACAAGGCAGGCCTGGTGTCAGATTCCTTTTGTGTACAAGAGGCAGAGCCCTCTGTAATGTAAGTGGGGCTAGGTGGAGCCCCTCTCAGTCACCTGCTAGGATGGACACCATTTGTGTCACTGACACTGTCTGGAAACCCCAGCAGCAGAGCCATTCACATTCATGGGACCCTGGACGCTGGCAGGAGGAACAAATGTTCACGCCAGAAGCCTATGACATAGAAAATGGTTTGCAAACACAGGTTAGTTTGCAATTAGTTTAGTGGTGGAGTTGATGGGCTGGCCTATTAGAAGTGAAAAACTGGTGCAAAGAAGTTGATTGGTAAAAAATGAAAACTATTGCAGTATGCAATATTACAGTGATACAGGAAGCACCTCAAACGTGCAGCAGGGACAGATAACCTAAATCCTCTTATTAATCCTACACAATTTGTCAAAGATGAGCAACCACAGAGTTCCACGTTTACCATGACTGAATGCAGATTTTTATTTGCTTTAAATCGCCATAGCAAATCCATCATTTTTTTACGAAAAAGTATTTATTTTCATCAGATGTTGTAAACTACAGAAAACGCTGCGAATTGCCTGACTGCGAGCTGGGACGTTTATGGTGTTAACACGTGAGATGAGAAGGGCCACATCACACTGCTTTTTCGCAATCAGGCGGGCGAGAGCCCAGAATACCTTCTCAAGTTCTGATGCCGCAATTACACATCGAGATTAGAAGTGCTTTTAACTGGAAGAAAAAGAACAAAAGAAGAAAGTTTTCCCATTTTGCGATAAGAGCCTGCAGGTCAGGACACATAATCAGCCGCTTCATTGCCACTGCGTTTAATCTCACTCTTGAGAGTTAATGACATGTTGGTCTCTCTCCTCTGAAAGTGAATGATCAAGTCTTCTCGGCAATCACTGTCAGGTCTCATCTTCCTGCCCTTTTTATCGCCGTATCTTGGGGCTGACTGCAGCCTGACGCTTCAAATACTGTTTCTTCTGGCAGGCCATCAAGAAATCCCTATGGCTTGTGACCCATCCTACCTTGACCACCTTCTAACCCCATTCCAGGAGTGGGTTCAGGTTCTGGAACGTAATCTATTTGTCAATAAGAAAAGTACCTCTTTTAAAGAATGCCAGCAGGCGCTCAGAGAGGGTTACAGTTGTGGTCCACGGCACCCATTTTTGAGGACCAACATTTATTTTACCTCGTCAGACTTTGCCTCAGACCGAGAGAGAGGAAAAAAAAGGGTCGAGGTAGAAAGAAGTAGGAAGAGAAAGTCGTGAAAAGCCAGACAAAGGAAACAAGCAGGAACTTGTAAAAGTGAAATAGTGTGACAGGGAGTGTCTGATGATGGATTAAAGAGGCATGAGATGAAATCTAGACTAAGCAGCATTGAGATTCGGCTCAATGAATTTCCAGAGTGCCAGCCAAAGGTTTCGGAACACATCTTTGGGCCGGCACTTATTCTTTTAAATATTAAGCTGTACAGCAGGCACACTTGAGACACCATGGTGCATATTTATACTTTTGAATCAAAACTACACTAATGCAGTTTTGCATCAAAAAGTTTAGCACCGGCTTGCGCCATTCTATAGAGCCAGCCAGGCACCGTTTATAAGGAATGGCGCAAGCCGGTGCTAAGCTTGGGCTAGCGTAAAAAAGGACACTAGCCTGGTGGGGGTGGGGATATTGGAAAAGGAGTTTGTGCGACAAAGAATTATGCTAGGCTGGTTATCAGCAAAAATGACGCTAACCAGTCTTGCGTCATTTCCAGATGCACAGCCATCCAAAAGCATGACTCCTGTCTTAGAATGTCTAGTCATGCTACCACCACAATGGCCAGCACAGGGGACCAGTGTCCCCTGGGCATGGCCATTGCACTCACCGCCATGCAGGGGGCCCCATGTCAGGGCCCCCAATGGCACTTACAACATTTTGTTAAGAAATACCTACCTATACTTACCCTACTTACCTGGGATGGGGATCCCCCATCCTGTCATGTCCCTCTGGTGTGGGTGGGCGTGTTCCTGGGGCTTGGGGTGGGCACCTGTGGACCCATTACATGGTGTTTGACAATGGAAATGGGTCCATGGTCCCCAGCACCTGGTCTGACCCAGATGTTAAATAATGGCGTTATGCAAGCTTAGCACCATTATTTGGGTCCACCACCCACCCTTGCGCCATTTTAGCATGGGGGATAAATATGGCACTATGGTGACAGGTAATTTTTTGGATGGGAACGCTACCTTTCATCTCATTGAGGCAAGGTGGGTTCATACATCCAAAAAATGGTGCAAACTCCAATATTTTGACGCTAGACAGGTCTAGCGATAAAAAAATATAAATATAAAGTTAGTTTTGCGCTGCATTTGCATGAAATAAAT
This sequence comes from Pleurodeles waltl, assembly GCF_031143425.1. NCBI lineage: Eukaryota > Metazoa > Chordata > Amphibia > Caudata > Salamandridae > Pleurodeles > Pleurodeles waltl. The sequence continues at coordinate 458,940,691 of NC_090450.1, forward strand.
GACCAAATTCGGTGCAAACAGAGTATAAATATGCCCCCATCACCTTTGAGCCATTTTTTCAGTTCGAATACGATGGGAATTTTCATTGAAAGTGCATCTGCTGACATTCAGCAAAATATGTAGTGCAGGCCAGGCCGTTAAGTCAGGTTGGCCCTCAGCATTTTTATTTTTCAGAATCGACTACTCAAGCGAGTTTCTTTCAGAAAAACAAGATATAAATATCCTTGATGGAATGGAAGTTTTCTCCAAGTGGGCTGAGGACTGTTTTGTTGTTTACTTGCCGTCAAACCTCATATTTGCCAAGGCAGACTTAAGAAGAAAAAACCTCTCTAAACTAATGCCTTAAATAGGGGGGGTGCTCGGATGCACTGCAGACAGTGGTCCTGTGATGGTGGATTGGTGGCTAGGATTTCTGATGGAAGAGCTAGCTGAAGGTCTGTTTTCAGAACCAAGTGAATCGCCCACCTCTAAAGGAAGCTGGGTTGGACTTGGCCCTTCTTCAGCATCATCTCCAAACGTTTTGCCTCCACCATGCTGTTTACTGAACACATGTGGTTGTGCTCTCTCCTTAAAACATGGTAGAATTGGCTTATACCCGATTGGCATGTATAATTTAGTTGTAAGTACGTAGGAAAGTGGCACTACCTGTACGCAGGGTCTGTAAATTAGATGTTAGTAGCAGTCCTGTAACACTGTACCACCCTCTTAAGTAGCACTTTAAACATGTTTCAGGTCAATGTCGGCTTTAAGGCAGTGCGACTGGTGCTGCCACACAGGGTGGCAAGTTCAGCAGGCGCCATTTGGAGTCTGCTTGAACTGAGTGACGTTCCCATATGTCATTTCCACAACATTGTAGAAATCTCAGACAAACAATACTGGTCATGCACTGGTGGTACGCATTGACCAGGACTTTCTCAGCTTTAATTCTTCAGATCTCGACAAGAGGAGTGCACTTCTATTGGTAAACAATGACTGCTGAAGTTCCAAAAGACAATTTAGTTTCAAGTCGGAGGGCTATGAAGCTGGTGTATCATCTAGGTGTAGCACAAAGACGGTGTCCACAGAGTGGCTGGTATAGCTGCATTCAATCTTGCAATTATATCAGTTGCTTGAAAAAACAGGAATTCTTTGACTTTACATGCGATTTCTCAATATTTTCAAACAGATTCCTTGATGCAATTGTATTTCTTTCCAGATCGTTTTCATTTATTAATCCCGAGCTTCATTCACGTTAAAAAGCAAGCGGTCCCATTTCCCGTCATTCCGGTCCCCTTCCTGATCTATAACACATTCCTCCGGACTGGATAACTGAGGAGCGCTATAGCACAGCTGCAAAACGCATCAGGAACAACTTACATCGAGACCACCTGTGGCCCGGTACCCAGACCACCCTCTTTGGCATTGTGATGTAATAATGGGGAGGGTTATAGCTAACACTGTAAACTTGAGTCTCATAGATTGAAAATGCCATCACTTTTGAACCAACAGACTTTGTTTTATTAACATTTGAAGGATGGAAGTTTGAGCTACTGGGCTACATCATGTATCTCACCCCCATGACAGCGTGTCAGCCAACGCCACTATTGACTGCAGTGGTCATCACCTGTGACCCAACACAGCCCATCATGCAATTACCTACACAAACATGTTGTGGTGCCTCCTGGCCCCGAGTGAACCCCTGTAAGTTGAGGAAGAATGCTTATTTTATTCAGTGTATTTGCTGACTTTACGTGCCGTGTTAAGGCACCTGCTGCAGAGACCTTTGTGCAGCCAGAAATGTTCACAGCGTAATAATAATGGCAAGATAAGTCTGGTGATTAATGCACAGTTTTCTCTTCATAGCCTAGATGTTTACTGTGCCTTCTGCAAAGCACAACTTGCAACATGCCTATAAGAGATTTGTATTTATTGTTGATAGTTCAGTGGGTTTTGTTGTTATAGAGATGCTTTTAGTACTTGCAGTTCATAAGTTGCAAGCCTTCTAATATAACACTAAGTTATGAACCAGCTTCAAAGAGCTATTGCTAAAAATTGTTTCTTTGGCTTGTGATGCATTCTTATTAGTATATACAACCTCAACTACTTTTATTACATTTGAAATCCCAAGTTAGTGTTTTTTCACACTAAATACTGGTAACATGCAATGCCTATTAGTATGGATTACATGTGAATCCAACACCATGTACCCCTCATCTTATGCGACATTTCCTGTACATTGATTCACGCACCCGTATGAATCATTGTGTCTGCATAATGTGCATCCTCTGAGAAGTCCATGCTGCAAGGTAAAATGGGCAGAGTTATATTCTGCTTTGAAAAGTGTGTTGAACAGATCATTGAAATGTCCCGAATTTGGACATGGAATAACCCAACACCAATACCGGAAGGTATAAACATCCTGATTCTCGTGTGAAAAGAGGTGCAAACGTTTGTATTAGTTGGATGCTTAAATGTTTGTTACTTCCTTACTCTTACTCTCTTCCTAATTCTTCATTCAAGGTTTTAATACCTCTAGGCGCCCAAAGACAGGATGTTATAACTAAACTAACTAATAATTACTGATCCCCATTTGCACAAATGTAGCCTTTTTAAAAACATATTGAGTTTTGTTATGGTTTAATATCCCATTATTTCCTGTATACAGAGATCTCTATCGCCGAAAACTCCAAACAGGGAAAGGGCACCTCCTGTGCAAATCCACATGTTTTTTCTCCCAGGGAAAATATTGTTTCCCACAGAGAAACTGCTTCCCCTACACCACCACCGAGTTTGAGTGTTATTAATTTCCCTTCTCACCCTGGAGTGAGATTTATGCCTGTACCTGGCTGAAATACAAATATGTAATTTTCTAGGCTGGAAAAAGGCTGGAAAGGGGAATGATAGTAGTTTGTGAATGGCCATAACTTTGTATGTGTTTTGCAAACCTCCAAAGCAACCATGCCCTGGAACGCCCTCAATCTCATTCCTATTGCGGGAGACATGAGTGTGAAGTTCTCCATGAGCAGGTCCAGTAACACAAATTTCTTTTTCTGATGTTGTCACTTTCTCCTTTCCCCTATGGAAGCCACAGAATCTAGGAGTATCCTGCTCGGATCTTGTGTCTTCCTGAGAGGTGGTGGAGTTCCAGCATCAGCTTCAGCGTTGTCTCCAAGGCTGGGACCAGGTGAGTGCATGAAAACAGAAGATCCCTTTCATGAAATCAAAAAATCCGAACATGTGCTACAGATCCATTAGAATCGTAGCAGACAGGACATATTAAACAAGGTGCATAGGAAGATGACCATTTGGCCGTAAATATTTTAAGAGGCAGAGTGTCAAACGTAAATTATATTTAGAGCTTTCTGTCAGTAGGCATACTGATGAGGTTAAGATGGGGTTCAAAGGCACTGCAGGCCTTGAACATAGCAAATTAATCAGGAAGAGAACCCCTATTTGAGATGTTAGCATCATTCTGTTCAACCCAAGACCAACATAGATTTTTGATAGTTTCTTTGTAGGGGCGATGAACCGCCAGGAAGAAGTCACACAAGTCAAAATGCCCCAGAAGGCTTAGCTATTTCTTGATATTGCTGAGCCCCTCAATTCTGTGGAACTGGTGCTACTCTGTGAGCTCTTGAAGAGCCTTAGCATAGGTGGCAAGTTCCGGCATAGTTCTCAAACTCCTCCAGAACAAAACAGGTCAAATTCTTGCCTTGTCCAAGACTATCCCCCTCCCCATGTCAAGGTTTAGTGGGTCTATCGGGGTACTGACTGGTAGCATAGCCAGACTTCTCTGTAGCTTATTTTCAGTTTTGGTTCAGTTGGCAATGTTTTGAAAGCCCCAAAGCCTGACCCCATAAAGGGCTGTTCCCTCTGCCTTTGCATTGTAAAGGTGTAACCCGGGAGTTATTGGCTTGATGAATGATGCACTGTTTTCTTTTAAGATTGCGCCTACAATTTATTTATGTTTAAGTGAAGCCTTAGCCATGTGAGATTTCCATTAGAGTATTCCTAAATAGTCAAATTAATCCACTTTCTCAATTTCACAGCCCCACCGGAACAACTTGCCTCTGAACAACTTATTTTGGTTGATTGACATGTATTTTTTTGGGGAAATTGAGTACCAATCTTCTTGAACAACAAAACTCCTCAAAACAATTCAGCAAGAACTGAAGTCCAATCGGAGTCTGCAACACTAATAACACTAATAACATGTTGTCAGCAAAGATGAATGCAGGTGTTCTCAGGCTAGCAATAAATGGTGCCTGCTGACAATAAATGGACCACATCATTCAGGTATAATGAGAACAAGGTAGCACCCCTGCTGCTCGCATATCTGGAATAGGTTTAGGAAGTAGTCCCTTGTCCCCCCACCTTATGCTAGCATGGATGTCCTCATGGAGGTGAACAAGGATGGAAATAATGTTTGTGGGCATCTTCACAATGTGTGGCAAGCTGCTGAGTCACAAGTTGTCATTAAAATTGGCGAAGGCCACATATAAGAGGCCCCTGCCGATTTGGACCATCTTCCAATGCATGGTCAACAAACAGAAAAGTTGGTCTGTGGTGCTGGTTCTCTTCCTGAAGCCAGCCTGCAGTGTTGAGAGTATGTTGTTTACTTCAATCCACTCATGGATTGCTCCCAAGATCACCTGACAGAGCATTTTTTGCTTAAGTTGTGAAGCGTATTAGTCTATAATTTCACACCACACTTCTATCACCCTTTTTATGAATGGGCACAACCTTTCCAGGAAATTGGGATTGCTGCACCCCTTGCAATTGCGTTAGACAGTGTTTGTATGTATTTTTCCCTTTCGTTGATGAAGATATCACCAGGAATGTCATTCTGTCCAGGAGCTTTGCCATGTAAAATGGCATCAAGGTCAGGTTGATGTCACTTAGATCAAATACAAGAACATCTAATGGGGACTGAATTCCATAGGGTCAGGGCTGATAAGGTCTTGACAGCTATCAAAGTATAAGGTTTTAAAATAACTATACCAAAGAAGTGTAGAGATATGGTTCACAGAATAACCTGCAACCCCTGTGCTCCCCCACTCCATAGGGGTCCAGAACTTGCAGTGATCTTTAGCATTACAGGAATTGAGCATATTGCACCATCGCCCCTCATCCCACTCTCTCCTTGCTAGATGTTGGATTTGCTTATAGGCTTTCCTGGAATCTTTGATGAACGCTGAACTTTTTGATCTAATGGTAATTCTAGCTGCCTTCTTGCCGGTCCAAAGACCTTATTAAACCACTTATTATGTGAAGTGCTCTAGCGGCGTTTGCTTGGAGTTTGGGAGGAGGAGAATGAAAGAGGAGCAATAAATGGTCAAAGAAGCATGAGTGGTTGATAGTAGCTTCTTTGACATTGGTATCTTTGACCAATAGTTCGTCCATGTTTTGAGTGTTGCTTGGAAGGTCTAATGTGATAGCAGATAAAGTCAGGTTGGGCTGCAACATGACACCACTTAAGTCTTAGTTTGTGGTTTGATTGCTGAAGGTCCCTGGTTGACATGCTTGACACAGAAGTAGAAGGCATTATATGCCAAGAGATAACTAGAGGCAAAGGGGATTATAATCACTCTTGATCCTGGAGATAACAATCATTTCATTCACCTTATCCTAGAGCCTCAAGTCAATCAATATATAATCAATGCAGCATTTGTGGTTTGGTTTATTTTATGTTAAGCTCCTCCGCTATCAGATTCCATTCTGTCATCTGTAGCCCTAACTCCGTGTTCCAGTGTCAAAGCCTTCAGCTGGAGAGCAGCTTGAGTCCACCTTTTATAGGGGGTGTTAGACTTGGAATCCTTGGCGTGATCTCCCCTAACATTTTGCATCTGCTTCCCAGGTTGGCTGCTGTGTGCTGGTCTCTGTTTTTTCTGTTTTTGATACGCTGGGCACCTTACTACTGCTGACCAGTGCTAACGTGCAAGTGCTCCATATGTGAAGTTGTATGCGCAACTGGCTTTTCCATAATTGGCATATTTGATTTACTAGTAAATCCATAGTAAAATGCACTTGATGTGCCTAGGGCCTGTGAATCAAAAGGGCCTGCAACACTGATAGCGCCACCCACATGAGTAGCCATGTAAACATGGCTCAGACCTGCCACTGCACTGTCTGTGTGTGCAGTTTTAAACTGCCAATTGGACTTGAGGCCTAAACCTTCCCTTTTTATACATGTAAGGTATCCCTAAGGAAGGCCCTAGGTAGCCCCATGGACAGGGTGCAGTGTATGTAAAAGGTAGGAAATGTATTGATGTGTTTTACATGTCTTAACAGTGAAATACTGCCAAATTTGTTTTTCATTGTTGCAAGGCCTATCTCGCTCATAGGTTTACGAGGGGGCTGCCTTTTAATAACTTTTAGGTGAAGTTTTCCTTTGGGAGCAGATAGACATAAGGAGTTTGGGGGTCTCTGAACTCACAATTAAAAAATACTTCTTTTAGTAAAGTTGGTTTTTAGATTGTTAGTTTGAAAATGCCACTTTTAGAAAGTAGGCATTTTCTTGCTTAAACCATTCTTTGACCCTGCCTGTTTGTGGATTCCCTGTATGGGTCAGACTGACTGTTGGGCTGTTTGTGAATCTTTTCTAGACAATGACACAAAGAGAGCTGGGGTGTAGGCTTCACATCCTGATGAACCATCTGGGCTAGAGTGGAGGTAGGAGTGGTCCCTTTCACTTCGACTGGCTGTACCTGCCCTCACAAAATGCAGTCTCCAACCCCCTGGTATGTGCCTGGGGCCTAGCCTGGGCAAGGCAGGATCCTGTAAACAACAGAGACTTTTCTTTGAAGTTGTGCAAGTTCAAAGGCAGAAAGGGGTCAAAGCAGTGGACCCAAAACCCCAGACTGTAGATTATTTCAAGATTTCTTCAAGATTTGCTTCTGGAACCAAGAGGAACCTCTGACAAGTAAAAGAGCTGAGGAGAAGTGCTGCCTCTACCTGTGACGGTGCTTTGTTGAGCCAACCTGCAGTTGCTGCTTCTGCCTGAGGAAAGGGACAAAGACTGGACTTTGTGGTATATTCCTGCTTGAGAAGAATCTCCAAGTGCTTGGACTGAGCTTGCCCCTGTTCTGAAGTCTCAGGGCCATCAAAGACTTCCTCTGCCAGCACCTGGACTCTCTGCTGAGACTCCTGCCCTGCCATGTGGTGCCTAATCTAGTCCCTTGGCCATTAAAAGGAGAAGCTGGTGGAAAATCAAGAAGATTCGGGCAACTCCGGACTGATGCTGCTGCCGAATCTTGTGATGCCGCCTGCAACCGCAGCCATGGGACTCGTTGAATGCGACGACCCCGCAGTCCCAATGCCACTGCAGCCTCAAGACTCGGTGGAAGTTGCCGCACCACGTAGTGACCGCCAGATACTGACCCCACCAAAAGTGAGCAGATTCAATGCTTCTCACCGATGCAACCTAATCTCTACCGCTGTGCAGCAAGGACCCGAAGCCTCTTCGTGACGCCTCCACTCCATTGCTCTGCAGCACGGGAACAAACACCGCCTCAGATCCAGCGATGCCACGATCCCAGACTCCGTGCACCTACTTGTTTCCTCATTTTCCCAAGGTACTGTACCTGGGGGTCCCTGTGACTCTGTTACTGGTGCCATTGGCATCAGATTATTGGGAATTACTCCGTCACAAATCTGTAATATCACCAAATTGAAGCATTTGTGTTTCTAAGCACTACATTGAAGTTTAATCTTTTAAAAATTCATAACTTTGCTTGTGTATGTTGGATTTTTGTTTTTTGGGTTAGATAAATATTGGCTATTTTTGTAACCTGGTGTTGAGTAATTTTGTAGTGTTTTCACTGTATTACTGTGTGTGTTGTTACAAATACTTTACATGTTGCTTCTGAAGTTAAGCCTGCCTGCTCGTGCCAAGCTACCAATGGGGTGAGTAAGGGTTAACTAGGTGTGTTTCTCCTTTGCCCTGACTAAAGTGAGGGTCCTTGCTTGAACAGGGGGTAACCTGACTGCCAACCAAAGACCCCATGTCTAACAGGGGGCAATTCAAATCAGGGTACATCCCAGCGCTCATTTTCCTCTGAGGACAAGCAGATGTCCTCACAATCCAGAGGGTCGAATGTGGTGTTAAACTTGCCAGCTAATATCACATATTGCATGTTGAACATCTCCTCCCCATACCTCTGTAATGTGCCGAGTGTTTCAGACACTTTGACCCCCCTTGACTCCAATGGTGTAAATGTTATAAATGTTGATGGTTGGACCCCCATTAAACATAATGAAAATTCCCAATATATCAGGGGAGTCAATTTCCAATTTTGTAATTGAAAATTATTGACTTTCTAAACTAGATTAGAAGACTCCATATGGCCTGACAAAATGATTGACTTTATCCGGAATCCAATAGTTAGTGTATGCCGGCCCTAAACAAAGGGTCTAGACTAAGATTTCCTGAAATAAGCAGATGTCAAATGTTTCAACAAAATCAGTCCAATCTGGCAATTGTAGTTTGGCTTTTAAATCTGCCACCTTACAGAGTATTACTTGTGGCCTTTTTGGGGGAATACGTTGCATTAGAGCTTCCTTCAGATAGGGGCCAATTACTTGGAAACTGAGATAACCCCTGATATTTGGGATTTGGGGTAAAATAGACAGCCCTCAGGGTATTATTGCTCCTGAGATGTTAACCTACAAGTACCCACTACTTGCCTCAGAAAGTGTATACTGTATTCCTGGAAGTGTGGAATTCGTGTGAGGTATTCAATGCAGATTGACCGCAACAGAGCCACAATCAGATATAAGTATTGACCTTGGATTTAATTTGTCTTAGCATGAATCTACCTGAGAATATTTAAATTGGATGTTGAGCCATTACATGGGCTAGTCCTAGCATCAAGGGAAACCAGGCTATCTATCAGCTACATTCCTGCCAGCGAATATCAATTCAATGGAGTCGAATTTGGAACCATGGACAGGAAATCTAGCATGGGATATGTTTTTCCCTAATCACAGATTTGCAGCCCTTTACATGGCATATTCAGTGGGTGACCTTATTAATCAAGGAGTCCTCATCCTCATGTCTCAGTACAAAGGAAAGTTTAGGTACATTGGTCATGCATATCTGATCTGGCCAAGGTAAGCTGTTGTTGCATTCAAGAGGCCTACTAACTTAGGGCACATCATTTGCTGTAAGGGCCCATGGGTTTGCAAGGGTTCTGTAGATGGAGCTTTGCTGTTGAGTATCATGGTCTACGGAAGGCTGGATGGTGCCTCACACTAGTCCTCCTCCAAGATTGTAAGGGCCAGGGCGAGACCAAGGCCAGGCAATGAGAGCAGTTAATCAATGGGAGTTGTTTAGGCAGCAACTTAAAGGTTGACAGAATAGGAAAGAGGACGGTGTGGGTATCAGGAATGGAGAAGCAAGAAGAAAATGGCTGGGAACTTGAGATGAAAACTAAGAAGTTAAAAAGATGGCACCAGATAGTCACAGCCTTTGAACAGAATGCGTACAATTTGCAATGCAAGGAAAAAAGCAGTAGTGACGTTGATGCATGTACGAAGAAGATGAAGTGCTCGAGGGTCGAAAGATACAGGGGTTCTGTATAGACTGAAGAAAAATAGCTCAATGTTCCACCAAACCCAGGTACAAAGCAGAGCATTAGCTAAAACACGAAAAACCCAGGATTTGAATAAGGGTTAAGATGTTGCAGATGTGAAAAGGGTGCTAGCAATTTGTTTTGACAACAAAGGCAATCTGAAGAGAGAAGCCCAGACCAAGCTGACATTTTCGGCAAACAAGGATAAGTGAATAGTATTAGATAGAAGATATTGCAGTGGGTATTCATGGTTTATCCTTGAAAGTTGTAGCCGTGAAGGTCTAAAAGAGTGTTTCTGGCCCCATAGAACCCAGCCTCCATAATGACTGAGCTGTTCCTGCAGAAAGACGTTCTAATGTAAACGGTTCTTACCTCACAGACAACATCGGAAATTAGAAGAAACAATTTGTCACATTTTGGGAACTGACAAGAATGCCATGACCGCTATGGGCGCAGATACATGCAGGGGAGCTCACTCCATCACACAACGGTTCTGCACCCAAGAGGGACATCTGAACTCACCGTCTGCCTAAACAATACCCTCTTTTGCAAAGTATATGAAGCACATAAATCACAGTCTGAATGCAGGCACTTAATTACTAGGCTGGCCTGACTGTGCACCTCAATGTCAAAGGCAGGCTTGGGGCAACGAGCAGGACTTTTACTGAAGAATGATAAATGATGCTGCATTCTGTGCAGAGTGAGCTCTCACATTCAACGGAGACATTGAAATCATTCATATGCACCTGTTAATTCATCACAGACTGAGACCAGCTCCTTTTCCTAGACTGATCGCTGGGGCTTATATGTGTGTATATGTGTACTAAGAAAAATGTGACGTTTCCCAACACTTTTTTATGAATGTATATTCATCAAAAGGCCAAGGGTATCATTAAGTGATAGCAGACAACATTTGTTCTTTTGATGACATCAAATGAAGTGTCATAGAAGAAGTGATACCTAATTATCTTGTGCCTAGACGAAATGTAATTCGACTTGTTATATATAAAATAATTGACCCTTGAACTGCTGGGGTGTTTGCACACCTGTATGTTGGAGCACTTAAAAAAAACACCATTAGTTTTTTTTAAAACTAGTAACTTTTCAGACCCTTCGTCCACTTTTATAAACTACATTTTAGTCACATTCAGAGCAATGCATTGGTGCAAACACCACCTCAATTTGTCATTGCAGCCTGAATATATAATGAAAAATCTGGAGAAAAAAAAATTCAGAGAATTCGCTCAATATTCTGTTGCACTTCTCAACTGGACATACGTAAACCCTTACATGTTAAACAAGGCGATGTTTTCCTAAATGCCTGAAGTGTGGCACAATTATTGTTTACGGCTAACTGTTAATGTGATGGCAGATATCAAATTCAGGGCTATATGGAATACATAAATACTAAGCGCCTTATTTAGAGTTTTGTGGATAATATACTCCATCACAAATATGGAAGGGGTCCTGTTCACTGTATTAAGAGTGCATTAGAGCCTATAAATACAGCGCATGAAGTATCTGTCACGCTTTGATAGAGCATCCTGTCTACCAAACTCTAAATGAGGCCCTAAATTCTTCTAATTATGTCATAATTAAGGACTTTTTTTAGTGCAAGCCTGTGCTCCCGTGCCCTGAGTGGTTGGCCAGTAGAACACACTGAATGTGATATTTGTGAGACTTTTAGCATTTTTATCACAACAATGTAATTCACTTCATTCTTCCACAAGCAGAAACATATCCCTCCCAAGGACTGACAGACAGCTGTGTTCATCTGGTTGTCCTGAGAATGAGAATACCAGACCATGTTGGTTTTATATTGATTTGGTGTGTGCACAGTCAATAAACTGGGTATGTGGAATTGGGAAATTGGAAAACAAATGAAAGCAAAATGTTTGTTTAGTGTACCTGTCATTTGGTTGCTTGTGTCACCAATACACTGTATGGAGAAAAAAATATCTATATTCCACATATACACATCCTGAGGCTGCTAGTGCTGTGTTCTAGGCCTCTTTCACCCTGATGTGCAAGATGACAGAATGCTCTGAAAATGAATGTATCATATATTTGGCATTTGTTTTTAAAACAAGGTAGGTCTCTTGAGTCTATCTTGCACAGGAATATATTCCTGCCAAGGCTTGACTCTATCTTTATTTATCTGGGTCTACTCAGAGAAAGGGTACCAGAAATGCATGGGTTTTATCTTTCTTTGTGAGGCCCACATATGTTAAAATGGAAGCAATGCACTTGGGAAAATTGGAAAGCGACTGAAAGTGCAATGCTTGTTTAGGGGACCTGTATTTGCTCGCAGCTGTCACCCTTGAGCTATATGGAATCATGCCATTGTAATATTTGTTTTAAATAGGAACATTCTAGGACTCATAAAACTAGGAGCAAACCCTACCTTAGGGCAACAAAAAAAACAAGATGATGGAAAGAATGCTTGAATTAATCTCCACCAGTGGCAATCACTTAGGTGGCATTCCAATCCATCTTTCTTTGGTCCACAATGCCACCTCAGTTTGGACCCAGCCATATGCAAATCAGCCTTGTCCTTGATCCAGTGGAAACAATCCAGCCTTAACTGATAGTCCAGGGCCACCCATACCCAGAAAACAAGCGACCCAGGACTAGTTTTGTCCTTTTTATGGATAATCAGGAAGGCACAGATTGGGTCAAGAGGCACAATGAGCACAGGACCACGTCTTGGCATACTTGTCAAGCTTAGAGCATCAAAAAACACTGTGATGAAAGGAATGCTTGAATTAATTTCATCCACTGACAATCTGATATTTTTGTTAGCAATATATGGGTTTCTGTTGTCTAAGTATAGGGTTACAATATTTAGGTTAACCATTTGTTGGCATATTTTTGAGTTTCTGTATTGTTTTTGTGATGTGGTGTCACACAACCGTCTGGAAAAGATAATGTGCAGAATATGATGTTTGTCAGATTTTAAGCAATTTTTCTTTTCCTCTAACACAGGACTAGCTGCCTGACAAGGTTTGCTCATTATCTACATTTCCCTGGTGCCCTGAGTATAGGGTGCCACACATACATGGGTGTGAACAGGGATCCATATACTAGACACTAGGCAATATTTTTAATGAGAGCATCAACAGAGGTTGTCTGCAGTATTTGTCTGTAGTATTTGGGACCAGGGTCACGTACCAACCATCAACATTTAAAAAAAATAGAGATCTAGTGAAATCCAGGTAGATATGACTTGTATGGACCCCAGCATGTTGATTACCCAGAATGTCCTGCAAATGTTGAATGATAGGTGAAAGAAATCACAATTTCTCCAATTTTCTGTGACATCAAACTCCCGAACATCTAGCAAATGGAAAACGTCATACTATTCAACATTCCCACACTATTTTTGATACAACCGTGACCAATCTGTATGTGTGGGCTTATTGGACTAGGCATTAATAGGACCATGTGAAAACCACATTGACAGTATACTGACCTCACAAGGACACATATTTTGGTTGGTTCTGTCAATTATAATATGCACACCCATAAATATGTGGTGTTGGTTCTACTAGCAGAAGTATTGAAATACAGGTTTGTGGAACTGTTGCTGTTCCACACAAATTCCTGAACTTTCACTCACAGAAATGTGAGGGAATTCTATTTTGTGACCCAGTTTGCAAAGCGCAACATTCTGGGTAAGAAAACGTAGTGTCACCCACCAAAGAAACATTACCCAGTTCTCCTCATTGAGTGTAGTTTTCAGAAATGTCTGGAGTTGTCAGATTTCCCTTTGCGCCTACTGACTACAGCTCCAAATATTACTGTTCCTCACATCCCAAAAATAAAACTAATTCTATTAACAGTCACTTTGCATGGTGAGGACACAGGTACAAAATTGTAAAGCACAGCTCGAATGTTGGTTCTGGGTAGCATGCATTTTGGACAAACGCAAGCGTTATACATGTCTGTGACCAGAAGAGGCTAAAAGATATATTAGATCCTTGATGGGGCACAGACTTGTGTGACCTTGCCCAAGAAATAAGCCTGATGCTGTTTGTATTTTTTTAGGCTAAGATTCCAAACACAATCTGATTCTTGGGTGGGACACAGAAATGGAAGTTGTACCTCACGTAGGAGCCAGTCATTATTTCAAAATGTTCCTAAGGTAATAACAAATGCAAATACCTTCTGGCTCGTAGCCAGGGCACATTGCATATGGAATAAAAATGCAAGGGTTACATATTACATAAACTCGAACATATACACAACAACCACATTTCAATGTATTTATTATTTTTTTATTTAACAAATATATATATATATATATGTATATATAAATATATATATATATATATATATATATATATATATATATATATATATATATATATATATATATATATATATATATAAAAACACCCCTTGAGATGCCAATAGTTTCCCACCTTAAAAACACTTCGGGTCTGATACTGGACGTAATGAAGATGCATGCCAAAGAGGGGTCTCTTTGGCTAGGCACTCGACCAACCTAGGGCTCAGTGAGTATTGTGTTAGACCTGAAGTACCAGCCTCGTGGCAAAAATAGGTGGGTCCATCTCATAATTACTATATAGTAAATGAAGAAAAGGAGTATTTCCCACCGCTCAGAATCGAAGGCTGGATTGTCTGCAGCTCTGAATCACCATTCATTGATAATCATCAAATGAGATGCTCTGCAATAGGATGTCATATCGGGGTGGCCATGCCCCCATCGTAGGTCAATTTACAACATTTAGAAAGGGCACTGCGAGGGGCCTAATAGTTCCACAGGAAGCTCCATAGTTCTGCCTCGAATCTTTTAAAGAAGGTTTGGGGTAGGGAGAATGGGTAGTTTTGTAGTTGGTAGTGTAGACACGGCAGGGCTGCCGTTTTGAATATGGAAGAGCATCCCACAACATGTAGCAGGAGTTCGGACAGAACTTAATGTTTGAGGACAGTTGTGACATATGAGGATCAATGTTCTTGCCCATGCCGTCTGTGTGATAGTCATCAAGTGAACCCGAAGGTATTTGAAATCTCTGCCCAGAATTATATACCACTGGCCCACTCTATTTCAGAGGCTGGGCAACTGATCAGGTAAATTATAGATTTGGCTTTGTTTGGGGTAAGCCCTGTGAACGTGTCACAAATGTGCAGGATCCGAAGGACTGAGGCCCGTGTTTCGAGACTCAGCCATTAATAGGAGGATGTCATCTGCATATAATGCTACTCAGTCAAAAACAGATGGTGCCCAGTCCAATCCCCGGACCAGCGCATCTACTCTCACCAACTGGGCCAAAAGCTAAATCTCCAGAGCAAGGAGCAGTGGTGACAGAGGACAACCCTGCTGAGTACCCTTGCATACCTGAACCCTGTCCGAAGTGGCACCACCCACCCAGACTCAGATCGACAGGTCAGTGTACAACAGGCACACTTTGCTGATAAACTTAGGACCACAGTTTAATCTAGTCAAAAGACAGAACAGGTAGTCCCACTGTCAAATGCTTTCTGGAAGCCAGCTAACAACAGAGCATGCAACTCTGACCATTGTCTGACCAGGACAATGGCATTGTGAGCACAATGGGTATTGCGGTGTATTGTTCGATGCAGCATGAAGTCGGAATGTTCAAGTTGAAGCAGTGAGCGAATCACTCGGACCAGCCGATTAGCTAACAGTTTAGCCCATATTTTTGCCTTAGTGTTCAGGACTGAAATGGGGTGATATGACAAGCAGCTGTCTTGTGGGTTCCCCAGTTTCAGTATTACCACTATCTCCGCCACGCAGAGATCTGGGGGCAAAGCTTCCATCTCTAGGGCTGTGAGCAGGGTCTTAAGCAACAGGCAAAGAGGCTTGGTGCTACATGTTTTAAATAATTCTATTGGAAACCCATTCGGTCCTGGTGTTTTCTTCCCAGATTGAAGACGGGTAAGGGCCCCTATTACCTCCTCAAGTGCAATATCCTCTTCAAGTGCCATTGCGTCTTCCCTCTGCAGTGCGGTCATCATGAGATCCCTTACAAACTTCTGTAGGGAGATCTCTTAAGACTGACTCTTGTCTGAGTATAGTGTTGCTAAGGAGAAGGCAAAGCACTGGGCACAGTTCATGTTTCTGGTCACCCTTAGACCTCATTCATTCAAAACAAATGCAGTTCCTTGGGTCAAGTGGCATTTGTACATAGCCAGTGGAGGGTCCTGCTCGTTTTGCCCCCCATTGATAGGCATGCCTCTGTGTGGCAACCCACACCATCTGGCTTCCTGTAGCAATATTTCTTGAAGGAAAAGTTGCAAGTGAAGTGAATCCCTATGGATTGCCAGTTCACCAGAAGTTGAAAATTCCCTTTCCAGCTGCTAGATGCGATTCTCGAGATCGATCACTTCTTGTTGTCACCTATGCTCCCTTACCGAGATGTAACTTCTACTGCACACCAATAGGGTGGCTCTCTTTGCCTCCCATAGAGTTTCTGAGGAGTCTACTGACCCAGAAATTATCCTTAGGTATTGATCAATGGCCGAGTGGTTATGCGCCCTGGCCTCAGCTTCGCATAACCATGAGCTATTGAGAGGCCAGCTTTCCATTGCACTGCCAAATCCCCAGCGGAGATGCACCTCCACTACGGAGTGACCAGTCAGTCCCCTAGCAAGGATGTGTGCTGCTATGAATTTATGAGTGTCTGAGGTTGACATAAAGAAGTAATCTAGGCTCGAGAAAACCGTATGGGCCCAAGAATAAACAGTGTAGCCTCTTCCACCGGGGTGAGGAGCATGTCATACATCTGAAAGTCCCAAAGCCTCCAGGAATCATGTGAGAGGAGGTCCATGGCCTGCATGCAGTCCATCTGTGAGGATCTGTCAAGGGTAGGGCTGACCACCCCAAGATCCAGGGCCCGGCAGGGAACTGCACTATTGTCCCCACTTTTAAGGGCAGAGGGGCCAACACAGTTATCGATTATTTGTTTGATTCAATTTACCTAGCTCAGTGTGTGCACAGTTTTCTAGTCCAGTGGCCTGAATTTAGTGACCATGACCCTCATATTTTTAGATTGGGAAAGACCAAATACTTCAACTAAAAATGTTGGTCCTAATAATAGTGAGGTTATATCACATGACCACGGGCATATATTAAAAAGGAGCATGGTTCCACATGGCACTTTCCTTAACTCTCTCTGTTGCTTTTCAGCTGTGTTTGAGAGATTGTGGGAACAATGAGTTACTTTTCAGTGCATGTAGAAGAAGTAGTCAAGGGTCTTGCATAGGTGAGAGCTGGTTCACCTCCAACTGCTCAAAGCTCCCCTAAAATTTGAAAATGACACTAATGAAGATCCCCAAGAGAGACCTCCAGAGATAGGGCAGAGATAACAATGAGATAAAAGGATTACAGGCAGGCTATGTTAGCTCATAAGAGAGAGATCAAGGAAATAGCTTGGGAGGACCCTTTGAATCCTCTTACCTTAAGTAATAGTGCAACATTTTGGGAAATGATTAACCACTCCTTTTTTTTCTGGAGCAACAATCCCTGCAAAAGCATGGGTAAATCATCTTTAGAGATTTTTGATAAGCTAGATAGAGGATGCTGTGCCATCACAACCTATGGGAGTATTCAGGGAGGTTGAAGCAGTTTGTTTTGCAGAGGAGAAGAACAAGGCCCCGGAGTTAGATGGGGTCCCTACTGACTTATTTAAATATGACCCTCGGGTCTGTGCATAAATCTTAACATGCGCATTCAATGCTGCAATGAGGAAGGGTCCCCTTGCTTAATGGCGATGTTCAATTATTTTTCCCTTGTTTGAGAAGGGAGACATATTGGACCCTGTGCTGCTTTACTCTTCAGAATATCAAAACTATGCACTTCAGGATGTTTTAAGGCACAATGTAAAGCAATCACTCTCAAACACCTTCGTAAGTTCAATAATCAAGTTTATTTAAGGGGCAAGTTCTCAGCTAGCAAAACTAAACCACACTAATATATATATATATATACATCAGGAGAATAACATGAGAATAATGATAAAGATATAAGCACTCTGTGAATAATTGCAAGAGTAAGTGCATATAATACAAGCACACACAATATACCTCAATGCTCAATAGCATGAAAATGACTGCAAGAATAAGTGCATATTACGCGCGCACACACAATATACTTCAATGCTCAATAGCATGAAAATGACTGCAAGAATAAGTACATATTACGCGCGCACACACAATACACTTAATAAATTGAAAAGCTTCACCGAAAAGAGCGTCTGCATCCCTCCGCCGTACACAAAGCTGGGGAACCCAAATCAGCTAGCACAGGGAGCCTCTGTTCGGGACAATCAGTCCTCCTGGCGTTGCGTCCAACCCAGAAGAGAGTTCCTAAACCAGCCCATCCAGGCCCCCAACTTTTATAGTATTTACTAACGCCCAGGAGTCTTTTCTAGAAAAAGACCCCCTCCTTTACAAATTGTGCAATCGGCGGTACCTTGTTCACCCTTCGAGACGTCTCCTCAGAACGGGCCAAGTTCCCAGGAGATGACTCCAAGGTGAAGCTTGCATTCCTCCTTGTGTACAGGCAGCTTGCATTCCTCCTTGTGTACAGGCGCATCCCCCTGTTGTTCTAACTGATAGCTCGTGGAATGTAAATAGCGCCCTTCGTACCAGGCAGATGGAGCGAAGTTGAGCAGAAAAACACCCCACCCTTCAGCTTGCCGAAGCTTGTGGAAAAACACAGAACAGTGCCTTACGCACCGAACCAGACTCGACAAAATGGAGTCGTGAACCAAAATGGAAGCGAAGGCCAATGAAAGCAGAGGCCAATGGTCCACACTCTGCACCACTGTTTACCTTGCACGTAGTGCTGCCACATGCACGTAGTGCATGTAACAATACATTTCCACCCTTGGACCATTTGGCCAACTTACAACTAAGTATATCCTATAAGCTGAAATGGCAATGCTCTTGGGCGACACTGAAATAGAAGGTTAGGCACACACTGAATACAACAACATAATGAAATTAAAATAACTGTTATGATAATGATTACACCAAAGATATAACGCAGTTGGCCTAAATTAGGCAGCCATCCAAAAGCCCAATCCCACCACCCCTTGTCAACATCCTGCTGCACCCCCTTCACCAACTTATGCAGGGCCTCTATGTGGGAGTTGATTGATATGGAGTGGTCGGATAAATTGAAGCAACATAATCCTTCAAAATCACTGCAGCCATGGTTGTGTTTAAGCAGTAAATAATCAATAGCAGCGCGATTCTGCAAAGCAGCTCTTCTAATTCCCTGTACATCTAATAACAGCTCAGCTAAGGCAGCTGATGTATAGTTAATATTCTTGACTACTAAACATGCAAGTTTATTAATAACTCTGGTATTATATACTGCAAGTCCTGGCACCCCTACGATAGAACCAGCTAAACTAACATATTCTGTTTTGGACAGCAATTAAATTTCAGAATCACAGTCCGTAGGTAATTGAATAGTGTCTCTGGTATAGCGAGGGTGTAGAGCAGTATCCATAGGAAACATGAGAAAGCCTAAGCGTGACCAGGCATAAGGCCCTCCGGTTAGATTGGCTGGAATATAAGTAAAAGAAAGATTACCACAAGAAAAGAGCCAACCTTTAGGCAACTTAACATTTTGAATGTGGCTGGCAGCAGGCACCACATGTTGGCAAAACATCGAATTATTTACATTCAAACAGGTTAGGTCATTCCATGAGTGGCACAACGTCCGTTGTGCAGCAGTTAAGTTTTTGTCTCTTTTCTCCAATTTGAGCTGAGCACATTTACCTATTTTCATAGGATCACAGGTCAATGAATAGCACACATCCCCATTTGAGATGTTAAACGTGAGTATAGATGTCATGTTCCTCCACAACCACCTGCCCACCTCCGGGCAATGACGGCAGTACTCATAGAGTGACAGATGGGAGCGAACGTCACTCACATCCACCATTCCATCCTGGTTTGTATTGTTAAAGATGTGTAATAATACAGCAGCAGGAGTGGGCACTGCCACTAGACAAGTGGTAATCAAATCTTGAACGCTTTGCATGTTACTCATACAGAAGTGAGATATATTCAGCACTTCCTGCGCTAGATGAATCCAAACATTGTTCGGTTGATGCAGCAGCGTTGGCATCTGCGGCTGACGGTTGAATTTTTGGGCTATGAGCCCCTCCCGCTCCCCGGTGGAGTCTCCCGAACGGGCTCCATACACCACACTCATGGCACAGGCACTCCACAGGATGATCTGAAAAGAACAAAGGACAAAACACGTATTATCATTCTCGCAGATAGCATTTGTCAGCGGGAACATGTTCCCATTTGTCTTGACCAGGTCGCATAACTACCAGGACATTGTCTGGTCCAGTGGCGATGACATCAGCGGGTTGAGGAGGGTTATTTGGGGATTCAATCCACACTTTGGCCCCTGGGTTCTTGTCAGTAGATCCAAACCCTCCTTTGCCTCTCACAGTGAGAAGAGCTGGGGCGCTCCCCTTCTTAACAACACCTCCATAAACCGGCATGATGACAATTTGGGCAACGCGATCACCAGGTTGCACCACTAGGTCTCTGTCACCACTGTTCAAAAGAATGACTTTCAACTCGCCTTGGTAGTCTGCATCTATCACGCCTCCTAAAACTTGGATGCCCCTCAAGGCAAGCCCAGATCGAGGGGCGATCAGACCGTAATGCTCAGGGGGAATCTGAATTCCCACCCCAGTTTCAATCAGAGTGATGTCTCTAGGTTTCAATAGATGCATGTGTAAAGCATGTAAGTCAAGTCCTGCAGATTCTGGTGTAGCTCGATATGGGGCCAAAGCTCCTGGAGCTGTTTCCCAATACACAAGGGTATTGCTCGTTGTAAACGGATTAATCTGTAAAGCAGGTGTCAGCATTCTCATGAGAGGTGTCTCGGCATTTGTTAGGGGTCGGTTGTTCAAAATTTGCAAAGCATCATATAAATTATCCCTCCACCCCTTCAGTGTCCCATCATTCAGTTTACGCAATTGTTCTTTCAGCAACCCATTCATTCTCTCAATCAGTCCCGCTGCTTGTGGGTAGTAAGGTATGTGAAAAATCCACTCAATATTGCGTTGTGCACAATAGTCATGCACTAGTCTGCCCTTGAAGTGGCTGGCGTTATCACTTTGAATCTGGAGTGGCACTCCATAGTACAGAATCAACAGATCTAGTGTTTTCAGGGTGCTCTGCTGAGTTGCGCGCTTGCAGGGAAAGGCTATGAGATAACCAGAGTAAGTGTCTACCACAGTGCAGGCATACTGACACCCTCTGCTCACTAGCATTGGTCCAATGTAATCAATCTGCCAAATCTGTCCTGGCAATTTACCTCTACCTAGCTGGCCTCTCACCACCTGTGGGACCGGTCTGTGCTGTGCATGCTGACAAATGGGACATTCAATGATCGCTGTTTTAATCAAATCTAGGGGAAGATGCATCCCTCTAATCTCAGCCCACCTGTGAGTAGCCTTTTCTCCAAGATGTCCGCATTTCTGGTGTGCCCATTTAGCCATTCCCACCAAATCAGAACTCTGCGCCTCCACTTCAGCCTCTTGAATCTTGGCTCGATCGTCTGCAAGACAATTGAACCATCGGTCTAATGAATCAGTTGGACAGTGAGCGTCCACATGATAGACAGTCACGGTGCTTTGAGGTAACATTTCCCAGATCTCCTGCCATAACTCCTTCCCCCATACCTCTTTGTTATGGATTTTGTACTGATGTGCATGCCACGTGGGAAGCCAAGTAGCTAACCCATTGGCGGTAGACCAGGAATCTGTATAAATGTGACATTTTCCGGGTAGCTCCTGTTTTAAAGCCTGATACACGGCATAAAGCTCTGCATACTGGCTACTTTTTCCCTGTCCTGTAGTTGTCAAAAGCTTCTTGGTAACAGGATTATAGGACACTGCCTTCCAGTGCCTTTTCGCTCCAACATATTTTGCTGAACCATCTGTGAACCACACATGTTTTTTGTCATCTGCAGACAAGTCTGCGAACGGCTGGCCCCACCCTACTGGGGATTCACACACTGAAGGTACATCATGCAACATTTCGGAATTCTCCACTGGAGCCTGCGCTACCTGCTCATGCAAAACGGCGGTCCCTTTTGGACCCGATCGTGCCCTGTCCTGGACATACCATTTCCATTTTATAATGCTGGCTTCTTGCGCATGTCCAATTCTATGAGTTTTTGGGGAACTCATCACCCACTGCATGATGGGAATTTCAGGCCTTAAAATCACATTGTGTCCCAGTGTAATTTGCTCAGTATCAACCAGGGCCCAATAGCAGGCCAGCAGCTGCTTCTCAAAGGGAGTATACCGCTCTCCTGCCTCAGGTAACTTCTTTGTCCAAAATCCCAGGGGCACCCTCTTTCTTCCTTGTTTTTGCCATAAACTCCAATTGGCATACTGCCCCTGGACTGTCACATTCAACTCAATGTCTCCCTCTCGAATCGGCCACAAATCCAAAGCATGCTGAATGGCGTCTTTCGCCAATTCAAACGCGCGCTGCTCCTGCTCTCCCCATTCAAACGCATTTTTCTTTCGTGTAACTTTGTACAATGGGGCCAAAATCTGAGACAAATGGGGTATATGTTGTCTCCAATACCCGAATAGTCCAATAAAACTCTGGGCTTCCTTCCGATTTCGCGGTACTGCGAATTCCTTAATCTTTTGTTTCACTTTTGGCAACACTTCTCTGTGTCCCTGATTCCACTGAATGCCCAAAAATTTCACGCTCTGAGACGGTCCCTGCACTTTCTCGGGGTTAATCTCCCACCCTTTATTCTGCAAATGTTCCACCACCCTGTCTAGCTGAATTTGCACCTGTTCTTGCGTCTATCCCTGCATCATCACGTCATCTATATAGTGAGAAATTTGCACTCCAGGAACCACTGGTACTTCATCCAAATGCTCTGCCACCAGCCGGTGGCAGATAGTGGGGCTATGTAAATACCCCATGGGTAATCTACAGAAGGTGTACTGACGCCCCGCCCACTGGAATGCCAGCTGAGGCTGGCTCTCAGTAGCTATTGGTATCGTAAAGAAGGCATTGGCAATGTCAATGGTTGCATACCAAGTCCCACTGTGTTTCTGTATGTTCTCAATCAAGGTAATGGTGTCTGGGACCGCTGCAGTCAGAGGAGGTGTATGTTTATTCAATTGGCGATAATCAATGCAAATCCTCCAACTGTTATCACTTTTACGAACAGGCCAGAGGGCATTATTCCACGCAGTGGTGATGGGAACTATTACCCCGGCCTCTAGTAAATCATGTATAGTCTGGCTAATCTCCTCATGTCCTCCCGGTATTCTGTACTGTTTCATTTGAATCACCTTAGTAGCTTGGGGAAGTGTTACCGGAGGAATCTTCAACAGCCCCACCCTTGCGGCGGCTATTGATATAAATCTTTTGGAACCAAATTGATAACATCCATCTTCCAAATGTAGGGTCATCCCTTTCAAAATGTCAATTCCAATAATGTATTCGGGAATGGGCACAATCAGGACAGTGTATTCTCTCTTTGGAAGTGCCCCTATTTTCATGGGAACCACTATCTGCACTGCCGGGGTTTCTTTTCCGCCCAATCCCGTAATGGTAAAGTACTGTCCCCTGAATTTTCTTGGATTGCCATGAATCAAAGTGGCCTCCGCTCCGGTGTCAACGAGGGCTCAAACTTTTTGAACATTTCCACGTTTCCAATAAATTTCTACTTTGACATGAGGTCTGTTATCTTTGCGAGCCCATCCCTGCACTGGAGTTTGGCCTGTTTCCTAATCTATTTTCACTCTGCGCACATCAGAGTCTGCCCAAGTCAAATCTGGATACAGTTTGCGGTAATTCTCAGGGAACTCCTCCTCCCTGTCTCTGCTTCGCAACCTCTCTGAGCTTACCAGCTCCCTCTCCCACTCTCTTCCTCGAGTTTTCCCAGAACCTGTCAGTTCCCGGTCTCTCTCCCTGCTCCGGGTTCCCTCTGTGCTTCGGTGCTCTTCCTCCCAATTTCCATCCTCTGGGGATCTCTCTCTACTGTGGGGTTCTCTCCCTCTCTCTCCCTTTTCACCCTCACGCTCCTCCCCTCCTGCCTTTCTCTGGTTCACCACTTTGTTATCCTTCTTGTTCCCTTTCCTGCTCCCCTCCTTTTTATCCAAACCGCGTTTGCGGTACATTTCCCACATGTTCTTGGTGCTTATCCCATCAATTTCATTCCTGGTCACCCCATCTCGCAGCAAGGCCTGAAACATGTCTCGCCTTGTCACCCTGTTGTTATCAGTACGATTCTCAGACCGTGAATTCCTCTCTGGCTTAGCCCATTCTCCTAAATCACTTAACTCACGCACCGCTTCTACCACCTGAGACAATGGGTTACCCGTCTGATTAATTAACAAAGTCATGATGACATGCTTATATGCAGGAGGAGCCGCCCTAATCAGCCGGTTTCGCACAGACACACTTAAAATTCCATTCATCAAATCATGGGCATTACCCATAAAGATAGCTGTTTTCATCCCTTCTTCCTTCAATCTCTGTACTGCATCTCTCAAAGTATACCAAGGTTTATCATTAGGCGGCCAGTCTGACTCTGTTGGATACTTCTGAGCACACCCTTGCGCAGCTAGCTCTAACAAATTGGTCATGGGACCATTCCCTGGATAGGTTCTAAACTCATTTTGAATAACCGGGTCTGTACTTAACATACAAAGCCTCGGGGCGTCGCCGTGATCCAATTGGACCCCCTGGCCCCCCATATCGTGCACCCGCACCAACCACGTAAGCAATGTTTCCCCAGACCTCTGTCGAAATCTGTCTATCACATCACTTAGTTCTTGCTGTGTATAATCCTCCAGGGCATCCAACATCAACCCTCCAGGATTAGCTGGGCTATGCTGTAACTTTCGCCGATATATGGGCTGCGCACGGACAACATTCCTGCACTCTGGCTTCTCCTGTCTAACATCTTGGCAGTCATCGCCCCCGGACCCATCTGAAAAATCAGATGTATCCCAGATGTTTCCATCCCAAAATTCAGGGTCAAAGGCTAATCCTGCCTGAGAGATAGCTAAATGCACCTTCTTTTTATTAACTTTCCCTCTTCGTTTCTTGTGTTTATATTTAGCTACGCTAACGGCCGTTCTCTCTGCAACCAGTTGGTACATTTCCAACTTATCACTTAATAATTTATTTTGACAAGCTAGCATGGTAGAGGAATTTCGGGCTTCTACTAACTCCTTCCCCAGCTGCTCGTGGTCTTTTTGTAACTGTAAACATTTTTCATACAACTTTCGGTACGCAGAAAGCAAGATCCAGCCTCGCCTCCCCAACGCACAAATCTCCCTTCCCTTGTCAATTGAAACTTTCTGTAAACATATAAGAAGATCTTCAGGTTCTACATTCAACATACACGCATTCCAATTTTCACACAAACCAGCACAACGTGACCATTCCTGAGCTAAAAGTTTATACGGGGCAGTTTCCCACCCCGGTATTTCTATGTCTGGATTTGCTACATGAGAACCTGCTTTTGAGCTCGCTTTGATCTTATTAAGCATTTTCCCTTTTTTTTTTTTTTTTTATCCTGCCGACTATGCCAATTTGTGCTGCTTTACTCTTCAGAATATCAAAACTATGCACTTCAGGATGTTTTAAGGCACAATGTAAAGCAATCACTCTCAAACACCTTCGTAAGTAGAATAATCAAGTTTATTTAAGGGGCAAGTTCTCAGCTAGCAAAACTAAACTACACTAATATATATATATATATACATCAGGAGAATAACATGAGAATAATGATAAAGATATAAGCACTCTGTGAATAATTGCAAGAGTAAGTGCATATAATACAAGCACACACAATATACCTCAATGCTCAATAGCATGAAAATGAGTGCAAGAATAAGTGCATATTACGCGCGCACACACAATATACTTCAATGCTCAATAGCATGAAAATGACTGCAAGAATAAGTACATATTACGCGCGCACACACAATACACTTAATAAATTGAAAAGCTTCACCGAAAAGAGCGTCTGCATCCCTCTGCCATACACAAAGCTGGGGAACCCAAATCAGCTAGCACAGGGAGCCTCTGTTCGGGACAATCAGTCCTCCTGGCGTTGCGTCCAACCCAGAAGAGAGTTCCTAAACCAGCCCATCCAGGCCCCCAACTTTTATAGTATTTACTAACGCCCAGGAGTCTTTTCTAGAAAAAGACCCCCTCCTTTACAAATTGTGCAATCGGCGGTACCTTGTTCACCCTTCGAGACGTCTCCTCAGAACGGGCCAAGTTCCCAGGAGAGGACTCCAAGGTGAAGCTTGCATTCCTCCTTGTGTACAGGCAGCTTGCATTCCTCCTTGTGTACAGGCGCATCCCCCTGTTGTTCTAACTGATAGCTCGTGGAATGTAAATAGCGCCCTTCGTACCAGGCAGATGGAGCGAAGTTGAGCAGAAAAACACCCCACCCTTCAGCTTGCCGAAGCTTGTGGAAAAACACAGACCAGTGCCTTACGCACCGAACCAGACTCGACAAAATGGAGTCGTGAACCAAAATGGAAGCGAAGGCCAATGAAAGCAGAGGCCAATGGTCCACACTCTGCACCACTGTTTACCTTGCACGTAGTGCTGCCACATGCACGTAGTGCATGTAGCAATACAGACCCTCAGTGTCACAGGGCGATTTCCCCTATTGATTTATCTGTTAAGGTTCTGGGCATGGTGTTTTCGCCCAGATTGTCTAATTGGTTGGAACAAAGAAATGGGGGGGGGGCGATTTATGAAAAGTGGCACTGAACCTAGTGCAGCGCCACTTTTTGTGCGCCCCTTAGCGCCCCCCTAATGCCACCATGTATGCACCATATTTAAAAAACTATGCACCATGGTGGTAGTAAAGGGTACCAGCATCATAGTTTTTTTACACTAGTCCGGAGCTTTGCAGGATTTGTGTCAACAATGTTTACGCTAATCTTGCAGAGCACCCAGGAGCCCATTGAAACCAATGGAAGCCTCCTTTTAATGCCTGCTTTGATCAGTCATTAAAAGGGCTGAAAAAATGGTGCAAGGAAATCTCTTAGATTTCCTTGCACCTTCCCCCCCCCCCCCAATGGGGGAACATCCCCTTTGCATACATTATGCCTGGCACAGGCATAATGTGGCACAAAGGATTACAAAGTGGTGCAATGCATTCATTGCACCACTTGCAAATATGGTGTGGGATTATTGGCTTTCTAAAGTCAAATTAGCGTAAAAAAAATGATGTTAATGTGGTGTTAGAATGGCAAAGGCCCTCTTAAACCTGGGCCACAATCTTTTGCCTGCAGTACGGGTTTAGGCAGGGGAAAGGTACACTTGATCAGTGCCTTAACCTTCATTTGATAATTTTTAAATTTACAGTGACCAAAAGAGGTTGGATACACCTAGCCTTTACAGACTTGTCATCAGACTTTAACTGTATTTTTTTATTTTTTTTTTAAAATATTTTTTATTGATTTTTATGTTCCAGTTATGTAATACAAGATGTACAATTTTCAACCCCAGGATAACCCAGTGCAATATCTGGTGTCTAAACCATTTAACAATCACAAACCCCCCCAATAAGCCCGAAACGGAACACTTCCAGTTTTACAGTATCATTTCTAACTGCACCCGCCGTGGGTTTACCCTTTGCTGTTTATCTTATAAAGGTATTCGCTCGTGACCAGTGTGGGCCCTGTTTTACGTGCGTGAGTTCCCTGGCTGGCAAACGGGGGCTCCATTCAGAGTGCTAAGTGCAGGCAGCTGCCCAAGTTTTCTACTCCTCGTGTGTCGCTAGTTCTTCAATGATGGAGGTTTGACGGATTATTGCTACAAGAGAGGGGGAACGGGGGGTGATGCGCACGTGCTGCGGTGCCTGGGTGCCCTATAGGTTTTATTACTGTAGTGGGAGATGCAGGTTGATTAGTGTCGCAGTTATTACGAGTGTGTGTTCCCACGTTCAAGGGGGCATCTCATCATTTTTGGCCTCCAATTTTGTTACCAGATCTTCCCAGGTGGTGCACCCTGTGTGTTGTCGCCCCTCACGTACCATTCTTTTTAGTACCTGGTGTTCAGTGCGAGCCCAACGTAATATTAGAGATTGCCAGGATTTCAGGTCGGGAGCCTTGGGGGCTTTCCAATGTATTGCTATTAGTCTTTTGTACATTAAAAAGGCTAGGTCTGTAAACTTGTGTAGGTGTCTTTGTTTTTTTGGTCTCTTTCTCAGACCCAGTAGGCAGGACCTGGGTTCTGCTATTAATGTAAGCCCCGTTAACTCGGATACCTCCCCTACCACCTCCACCCAGACTGTTTGTATATTAGGGCAATCCCATACCATATGATAGAAGGGTGCTGACGGTGTTTTGCATCTGGGGCATACTGTCTCAGAGTCGGGAAACATACGCTTCAATCTGGCTGGGGAGAGATATGTTTGATGCATGTAATTGAATTGAGTGTACCTAAATCTGGGATTCCTTGACACGCCGCGGGTGTGGGACAAGGCTTTTGGCCAATCTGCCTGTGGGATCGGGGTGGGGAGTACTGCGTTCTATCTCCCCAGGCTTTCCCCGCCTGTGGTTCGGGAGTCTTGTTGAGGGTTTTGTATAGGTTAGATATTATTTTTGTTTGGTCATTATATTGTAAAAGCTGGTGGATTACTGGGGAAATCGCTGGTTCCAGAATACCTGCCCCCCATATTTTCCTTATTTCGTGGCATACAGTGTGGTAT
This sequence comes from Pleurodeles waltl, assembly GCF_031143425.1. Lineage (NCBI taxonomy): Eukaryota > Metazoa > Chordata > Amphibia > Caudata > Salamandridae > Pleurodeles > Pleurodeles waltl. Next base: position 458,968,993 of record NC_090450.1, read on the forward strand.
GTCAGGAACTGACCCGGGTTTATCTCCGTGAGGGCCTGGAGAGCCTCAAACGCCATTAATTTGCCATCCTCAAAACAATCTCCTACTGTCTGTATTCCTGCTTCACTCCACACCCTCGCAGCTTGCATACCGGCTTCTGTCCCCACCAATAAATAATTGAGTGGTATGTGTGGGGAGTAAGGGAACTTATCCGCTCCTTTTTGCACATATTTAGCCCAGCACACGTGCGCAACTGCAAGTAATGGATTGATCTGTTCCGTTTTGGGGGGCTTAGACGACAGCCAATTTATGAGGGGGGTCCCGTTCCGCCGAGGCTCTAGGCTCATGGGTTCTGCTTGCTCTGGTCTGTGAATCCAATATTGGACCCACTGAAGCTGTGCAGCTGCATAGTATCTTTCAAAATTAGGAGTTCCCAGGCCGCCGTTGTCTAGCGGGCGTTGCAGCGTGGTTAGAGCCACCCTCGCTCTGCCGCCTCCCCAGATGAGCTGCAGTAGAGCTGTGTTTAAATTGCCGAAAAAGCTTTTGGGAATAGCTATCGGCAAGGCCGCAAAATAATATAGCAGTCTAGGTAGGATCAACATGTTGGCAATCGCTACCTTGCCGGGTGGCGAGAGCGGGAGCTTATTCCAGAATTGCAGGGAGCCTTTTATGGAGGTTAGTGCCCTCCCCAGATTCCCATCTCTCAAATCTTCTGTGTCATGGTATATGTTTATCCCAAGATATTTAAATGTTGTCGGGCACCACTTTAAGTGCCCTATCTTAGGGGCATCCTGATTATTGGGAGCCCTCTTTGCCAGGGGAAACGCACAGGACTTCTCCCAATTTACCACCAGGCCTGACAGGCTTCCAAATTCAGCCAATAAGGATATTACAGAGGGAATAACTGCACAGCCGTTCCTGATATATATTAAAGCATCATCTGCGTATAATGAGACCGTGTGGTATAACCCGTTTCTGATTATTCCCCATTCGTGTTCCATGAGGCGTATTCTTGCCGCTAGCGGTTCCATTGCTATGGCAAACAATAGCGGGGATAGGGGGCAGCCCTGCCGTGTCCCCTGAGAGATCAGGAAACTATCAGAAATCACCCCGCCCGTCTTCACCCTCGCACTTGGGTTGGAATACAGTGTCCGGACCCAACGGATGAAATTAGGGCCTATTCCCATGCGAGCCATCGTAACCAACAAGAAATCCCACTCCAGCGTATCAAAGGCCTTTTCTATGTCTAGTGAGAGCACCATTTCCTCTTGTGCATCACGGGGGGTGTCCCCCATTATGCTCAGCAGTCTGCGAATATTTAGGAAGGTGCTACGCTTTGGGATGAAGCCGTTTTGATCTGTGTGAATCAATGAGTGCATGTGGGGGGCTAATCTATTAGCTAATATTTTGCCTAATATTTTGCAGTCTGTATTTAGAAGCGATAGTGGTCTATAGGATTTGACATCTGTATGGTCTCGGCCCTGTTTAGGGAGTACCACTATCATAGCTTCCCTTTGGGATATAGGTAGGCTTTCTTTATTCCACGCCTCTGTTAACACTCCTAGCAGATGGGGTTTCAGGCTGGGTAGATAAGCTTTATAGTATTCCGAGGGGAGGCCATCTGCCCCGGGCGCTTTGTTCCTGGGCAGCTGTGCAAGGGCTAGTTCTATTTCCTCTGTTGTTATGGGGGATTCGATTATATCTCTATCTGTTTGTGGTAATTGGGGCAGGAGGGAGTCCGCAAGAAAAGCCTCGAGTTGTGCAGCTGTGCATGAGGTGCGTTTAGTGTATAAGTTTGAGTAGTAATTCCTGAACGTCTCATTAATTTCTACTTGTGTAGTAGCCATCTCTTGCGCGCCCACACGAATGGCCCCTATCGGAGCTTGCTGTCTATCTTCGTGGAGTAGCCATGCTAGCATCCTGCTTGATCTATCTCCTTCCGTTTGCAACCTAGTTAAGTAGTAATTATAGTCGTGACAGCGGAGTCTGCCATCCACATCATTGTATTTTAAGCGCTTTTCTTTGAGGACAGTGTTGGGGATTTCCCCTAGCGCTACTGCTTTTTCCGCTGTTCTTAGCTCCTTCTCTAGCTTGCTAATCTCTGCCTGTAAGGAGCGTCTCACTTCCCATGTAGTGGATATGCCTACTCCGCGTACTACTACTTTATGGGCGTCCCACTCTGTCGCCCGAGTTGCTGCAGACATAGCGTTTATTTCCCAGTATTGGCTTATAGATTTCCCCAATGATTCGGTGAATGCTAGGTCTTGTAAAGCCTCCGCCTGGAATCTCCAAGTGGGGACTGCCTGACGTGCCCTACCCCAATTCAATGTTACTCTCAGTGGCGCATGATCCGAGAGCGTCTTTGCTAAGTATTCAGCTTCAGTGACCAGTGCCCCTATTTCACGAGTGCCCCATATTATGTCTATTAGACTTTAACTGTATTAACTGAGCCAAATTACAGTCATTTTTAATTGACTTGGGGTTCGGACGTAATAGATTTTTAAAAGACCTACATCAGGATTTAACAGCAACAGTTAGATTCAATTAAAATGGATCCCTGATATTTCCAATAAAAATATATAAAGGGGTGATGCAAGGTTGTATTTTGGACCCCACTATTGTTTAACCTGAATATTAATAATTTGGGTTCATCTTTGTGTACGGCCACTAAGGACATTCCCTGGGCAGGGTTGCAGTATATTCCAGCACTTATGTATGCTGACGATACTGTCCTGTTAACCAGAACAGCAGTGGGCCTCCAACGTTTTCTTAATTCCTTTACAGAATTTATGGCTTTCCTTGACATCAATACAAGTTATATTAATCCCATATAATAGTTATTGTTCAAAAGTCTACATTTCAGATGAAAATATTTTGGGGAAAACAGGAATTGACAAGAGTTACCACAGTCCCATACCTAGGAGTCATTTTCGATGAGAGAGGATCTTGGACCCTGCAAAGAAGGACTAAGGGAAACCTGTTGGCTAGATCTGTAGCTGCTATATTTGATTTTGCGAGAAGATTGGAGGTTAGACCGATACAAGCAATGGTGAAAATCTACGAAGATAAATGTCTATCAATCGTTGGTTAAGGAAGTGATCTACGGGGATATAAGGACTGTGGGGAGATTCAGAGAGTTGAAAATAATTTTATAAGAAGATTGTTTTTTAATTTGCTAACCCCACTTATCTATTTAGAAATGGTTTTACAAATTGTTAAATGGGTTAAGTAAAAAGTAAGGAATTACCATTTGGAAGGGGCATGATCAGGGCATCCCTTCCAAATAATCATTCCTTAAGAGACTTTTGCGATTGAATCTTGACAAAAACCATTAATATTTTTTACCAGTTCAAAATTAATGGAATCAATTTGTAAATGTGAGGGGTTCGCAGGCGACCCCTTACCTTTAGAGAATGTTAATTAAACATTCTCAGGAAGTAAGAATTGATCCATGTGACCACTGTCAACTCCTAAAAAAGGTTTGTTTATTTTATTTATTATTTTTTTTTTTAAATGTGCCAGGATTTTCTTTTAGGAAAACGAGCTGCATTGAAAAAAATTGCTTTCTTTAAAAGCAGTCACAGACATGGTGGTTTGTTGGCACCCACAGATCACCATGCCTGTGACTCTAGCCAATCGTGGTGGGTCACAACTTCCAATCTGCCTCATGCTTGTTATGGACTTAGGTTGAATTACCACCCACTACTATTCATTTTTGTATGAACCAATCTATGAGTACATAGGTCAGTTTGCAAAATTCCCTTCCATTCACAAAACGTCAATGTTGAATTCACAACCACTTTTTGCAAATGGAAAATTAGTACATCAGGCCACAGATGACATGGGTCCTCAAGAAAAAAGTTGCAAAAGCAAGTTTTGCAGCAGATAGTATGAACAGCTCGACATTATCCTCATTCAAGATCATGGTATTTGATTTTGCAAGAAGATTGGGGGTTATACCGATACAAGCAATGGTGAAAGTCAACCAAGATAAATGTCTATCAATAGCTGGTTATGGAAATGATCTATGGGGATATAAGGACTATGGGGAGATTCAGAGAGTTGAAAATGATTTTATGAGAAGATTGTTGTCAATCCTACAGTTGGTTGCCATTTTTATAGCACATGAAGAACTTAGGTTGGAGTTTATCTCAGACAAGCTGGCTCTTTCCCCTCTAGTTAGAGGGTTAACAATTTGGTCAAGTAATGAATTAGAGCTGAACCGGCTCATTGTAAGAGATTGTCTCACTTTGGACAAAGGCCATATCATTATGTGGTTGAAGTAAATTAAAGTCTCTCTAGAGAGATTGGGGTGTGCTGCTCTATTCGGAGCACCTGATTGTCTCAACAAAAAGATCTGCCCTGGATCAAAAAGCAATTTATGATAAAAGCTAAAACTGAGAGAGAATAAAAGGAACTCCAAAACCCCATGTTCAGGGCAAACATACTTTTTAAATCAGGTACAGTTATGGAGCCCTACTTGATGTGGTGACATCACCACACCACAGCTTACTTCTAACACGTTTTAGAATGAACCTTTTGCACTGGCTTTTAGGAGAACATGAGGGTTACCATAATGTGTAAGAGCAGGGGCCACGTTCATGTGACAACTTCTCGACCCAAGATACAACTAATTGTATATTTTTTGTGACCATTATAGTATTTTGAGACAGCATTATATTTTACCCTTACTTAGAGGGAAAGGATTTGGGCATGTAAACCCTGCCTTGATTTGCCTTCAAATGTTGCAGCTCCCTGTAGTTTGTTTTAATGTTTAATGTGGGCAGTTTTTTGGTGGCACCCTTACAATCAGGAAAAAACAACTGTGTTGCTGAAAGCATGTGATGGTCTTATTATTCTTTTTATCATATTGTAATTATTGAGGATATATATTTATTTATAGATAATAATGAGTATTATTTTGTTTGTTCTTTGTATGTGATGTGCTTTTATGTTTTTTAATAGGTGAATACAGTATTTTTGACTGACTGACTGGTAAATCCAAAGGTCTGTGACTTCTAAAATACATTTTTGTAATGTACTAAACCCAGTTACCTATTTAGAGATGGATTTACAAATTGTTAAATGGGTTAAGTAAAAATTAAGGAATTACCATTTGGAAGGGGCATGATCAGGGCATCCCTTCCAAATAACCATTCCTAAAGAGACTTTTGCGATTGAATCTTAACATAAACCATTAATATTTTTTACCAGTTCAAAATTCATGGAATCAATTTGTAAATGTGAGGGGTCCGCAGGCGACCCCCTACCTTTAGAGAACGTTAATTAAACATTCTTTTGAAGTAAGAATTGATCCATGGGACCACTGCCGACTCCTAAAAAAGGTTTGTTTAACATTTTTTTTTTTTTTTAAAGTGCCTAGATTTTCTTTGAGGAAAATGAGCTGCGTTAAAAAAGATTGCTTTCTTTAAAAGCAGTCACAGACAAGGTGGTTTGTTGGCACCCACAGATCACCATGCCTGTGACTCTAGCCAATCGTTGTGGGTCACAACTTCCAATCTGACTCATGCTTATTATGGAGGTGGGTTGAATTACGACCCACTACTATTAATTTTTTTATGAACCAATCTATGATTACATAGGTCAGTTTACAAAATTCCCTTCCATTCACAAAACATCAATGTTGAATTTGTAACCACTTTTCGCAAATGGAAAATTTGTACATCAGTCCACAGATGACATGGGCCCTCAAGAAAAAGGTTGCAAAAGCAAGTTTTGCAGCAGATAGTATGTGCTGCTGGACGCTGTCCTCATTCAAGATCATGGTTAAATCTGCAAACTGTGTAACCTATAGCATACGTCAAATTGTTGCATGGTCATAACATTTGAAGTTCTTCTTCTTACTAAGGACTGAGGGCCTATCACTTAAATCAGTTATGGGGAAATGACTTGTTCTGAATACAGAGCAATGTTAATACCATTAATTCAATTTACCAAATCCATCTTTGGAGCATGTAAATTAGAGCTCCATTATGTAGTCCAAAATGCAATTTACAAACCTGTGGCTAGAGATCTCCAACTCCACTCACCTTTCATGTCTGTAAAGAGACCTTCTCCCCTGGGTCAAAGATTTCCACACAAAAGGAGATGTAGATTTTAATAGAAGATGTGCAAGTAACAAGGGGGGTGGTGGGAAATGGGGAATAATAAATTTATTTTTACATATTTTAATGTTATAATAATTTCATTATTTTGTATATTATTTAAATTATTATGTTTTAACCTTTAAAGTACATTTTAATTTAAGTAGTAGTATAAATAACAAGCATTTGCAATGCAATAGGTCTCACATTTATGAGAGTTAGAGCTATTGGTGTTGTAAATGCATAATTTGATTTTTTTGCCATATTAATTGGTCAACCCTGCCACATCAGTTTGTCCTTTCCTGCAACATATTTCCACTGAGCAAGCAGCTCTGCAAGACTATGTGTGACAAAAGGGAACTTTTATTGAGAAACAGTGAAACAAGAACTGTCAAGGGTAGGGAATCACAGCACTCTACATTGATGAAGAAAATGAAAGTGCTTAACTATAGTTAAACAAGCATTGTGCTGCCATTTTGTAAGCTGTGCCCAAATGGGGTGTACTGTCCTCTTTGTTACTGTGAAGTGAGATAAGTAAGAAACAACGTGAAATAACTGGTAGTTATGCAAAGCACTCCTATACTGCCCACTGCGCTGTGTAAAACGGAAAAGTGCTATGGCCGCCAGAGCGCAAAAGAAAAACAAAATAATCAATGAGCTAACTGGTAGTCAAGCAAAGTGCTCCAATACTGCTTATCGAGTTTGCGCTGTGTAAAAAATGAAAGCACCATGTAGCGTGAAGGTGAGAGAGCAGCTAAAAGAGACGTTCGCTCCCAGTAAAACATATCGGCAATCATGCAATTAGCCCTGTAACGGGGTCAGTGTCCAAGGAGGTAACATAACCGCCCTGAGGCTGGACAAACATGAAGCATGTAGCAATGACATCAAGGTATTTTTGAAAGGCAAACCCGAGAACGAATGAAAGTGATGGGCATGAGATGGGCATGGTTAAAGCCCACAGAATAGAATACAACAGGTTTCAAGTGCTTGCACGCTCAACCTAAAAATGAATTCTACAATAATATTAACATAAAACTTAAATTCCAACCAGTTCATAAAATATAACTTATACTATAAGAAGGTGGGGATTAAAATTATAATGAATTAAAAAAAAAAATCCTAAAAAATATAACATAAATTTATATCATAAATAGCATGTTGAGCTTTTGAGGTTGTTCTTTGTGTCTTGTGGTCAAGAGTAAATATTGTAGGGTGTTTTAGGTATAATTAACATAGGTATAATTAATATACATTATTTGTTTACAATTTTTATTTAACTTTATTATTTTACCTATTACTGTTCATAGGGAGATCACCTCTCACATAGAGGAGATCTTCGCAAACAGCCAGACAGATACTTTTAGTATCTTTGCGGTTGTGAATTCCACAACAGGATTCTTCACTCCCTCATTTGAAGGAATAGGAACTTGTAATTCGAAATCTACATGCAGATCTCAGCATGGAAACAGTGGGGTCCACCCGAGAAGATGTCTCCACTCTGGTGTATGTGGAAATCTCCACCAACTCATTTGGAAAAACGTTTATGAGTATAGGGAGTAGTACTACAGAAGTATCATTTTCCAAATTTTTATTAGAAAAGTGGTGACTGTGAAAATTCCTTGTATATTTCAATTTTTTTCTGTTTTAGATGTTGTGAGGTTAGTTCACAAAGGCACACATTTTATCAGAAGTATTACCTTATAAATCCCAAAAGGCCTTTGTGAAGCGATACCAACGTGGGTTGATCTTCACATACAAGGTTAACTTTGTAAATTGGTCCCTTCCAATTTAAGTATCAAGGTACACTTTCACTATTATTTCACATAAAATAGCACAGCAAGGGAACCTCCAGCACAGCATTGCATGAAAGGGACAGAGCAGAAATGTTCCATATTTGAGAACAAGCATTTCTACTCTTTCCTTGTGCTGATGCACTGCATGCTGCCTAGTGCCAATGCAGGCACATTTACAGCATAAAGCAGGGGTGCTTGCATTACAGGCAGTTTTGTTTTTGTGCAGGATGGGACACCTTCCTACCTAAAAACAATCCTAAGAAGACACCGACATGACTGCTGCCCCCACTCCACAGCTCATCACACGGTAGGACCCTTGTTACACGCTCACTGCCAATCCCCTTGCAACATGCTTCCTACTCCACCCATTGCATATACCTCAACATCATTGCACGCATCCTCCACAACATCTCTGCAAACACACCACTAAGGCATGAGACATCATCGAGTCGCACTCCCCAGGCATCCTTTTTCTCACCCAAGTCTGGCTCGACCTGTCATCTACTCCTGCCATTGTTGAGGCCATACCTCCTGGCTAAAAAATTGTACCCTGAGACAGGAACCACAAACCCAGAGGCGGTCTCATGATCATCCATGAATACACCATCACCTGCACGGCCTCAACGGATGAAACCACCACATTCATGGAACACATGAACTTCCGACTAGAAACCAGCTCCTTCAAGACCATCCCGGGCACCGTTGCCTACCTACCACCAGGAACATGCACCACCTTCAATAACCCTTCACCACCTTCATCACTCCCCTCTCCATCAGATCCATTGATTTCTTACTGCCTGGAGACCTCGACATTCACCTCATTGACACAATGGACCACGGTTCCACTGTCCACCTTTAGAGCCTCAACAAGAAATGATTCACACAGCTTTCCCAAAGCCCGACGCGCATCATTGGGCGCACACTCAACCAAGCCACAAAACAACCTTCATACATCTCACCATGATCACATGGATGGACCACTCTATTGTACACTACATCAACATGCCCCACTACGAAAAACCAAAGCCAGCTATCAACCTGTCGAGACCCTCGGTATTTCAACCAAGTGGGATGTGTATGCGCCACTGGTGCCCCAAAGGCGCATGTAAGGCAAGTCCGTCTGCACCCAACCAGGGCTAGGGACTTAATCAGATTTGGTACATATTCACTATTCTCAGCAATGTCTCACTAAGTTAGCTGGGAGACAGAGATGTAGGGGAAGTGTTTTGGTTTCCCCTGAACAGATAGAGGGTTGGAGCTGTAATATGTGCCCTTGGGAACCCGGGACTATATCTTGCACAAGATCTATCTGTGCCCCTCAGCAAGACCTCTTGCATAGTTTGAATAGGAAAGAGGATGCTAGCGAGAAACAGATTACATGCAGGCTTATTAATGCCCGCTCCCTGATTGAACACAGGACTGGAATTGACGACATGATTGAGTGCTTGAACTTGGATTGCTTATTCATCACTAAGACCTGAGCTAGAGAAGATTCTAGCCCCGATTTTACAGCAGCCTCTTCACCTGGCTACACGTTCTCTAAATTAGATAGAACTGGTGGCAGAGGGGGTGGGTTGGGTATTAAATTCAAGTCGAAATATTGTTGTGATTTGGAACCCATAAATGTTATACCAGATATCCGCTAAGGTTCCTTTTTTAAGCTTGCCTGAATAATGTGATGTTTATTGAGGGCCTTTTGATTTATAGCCCCACAGGCCTAAAAACCTTTTTTCTCCAATACCGGCTCGCCATTATTGAGCCTATTACCGCAACCTCCAAGTGTATTAATGTTTTAGTAGATTTTAATATCCATCTTGATGACACTCAGGACCCCGTTACTTGTGAGTATCTCTAACTCATGGCGAATCTCGACTGACACCTTAAGGTTACATCAGCCACCCATCATGCCGGACAATTATTAGACGGAATATTTGTTCACCACAACAGTTGCGCTCTTCTGGAGAATAGGGCACTTGAGTGGATGGATCATCACCTTCTTACTTTTAGGGTGGCAGACACTATGGTGGTCATTATGACATTGGAGGTGACTGTTAAATTGGCAGTAATACTGCCAACAGGCTGGTGGTAATTACTGCCAAATTATGACCATGGCGGTGATAACACCCATTGACAGCCAATGTACCACACCAACCTGCCAGGGCGTAAACACCACTGACCACGACAGTAGCCATCAACAGCCAGGCGGAGGACAAGCTACCGCCCACCATATTATCACATAGCAAACCACCAGGATTTCTGGGGCGTTAACAAAACCATCAAATGCCTGGCAGAAACACATTACAGAAAACGAAAGGCTCACCAACAGAGACGCAGAGAAGATCAAGGCCGCCAGGGAACCGGAACTTCAAGTCTTTCTGATGCTCTTCTATGCCATGCTTCACCTGGAAAACCAATGCCGATGAAGATGACGACGTTGGGTACAGCCATCTAACACACAAGGGAGGGAGGGAGGGAGGAAAAGGAGAGTGACATACACATGCACAACACACACCAGACACACACACACCATACGTAGAGCAAAACCGGTCTCACAGGACACATGTCATAATAATGCAAGGACTACAGTTATCCAGAACTGATAGTGTATACATGAGTCACTGTTCAGAAAGGACCAATGGCCAGACCAAAGCTCAAAAGGCCCACATTGCACAGTCCAAGGCCCAACTCGTTCCCTGACGTAATCCAAACTACACTGTGTAGAGATATCATGTTAGGAATGGCCAGGCACCTCAGGGGAAGGGGGGTGAGTGGCACCTCAGCTGAAGTGGGCGACTTACCCACTGGTTCTGGAGGGGTCTACTTGCCCATTTCACTTTGCTGGGGAGTGCAAGGTCTCAGCCTCTGAGTAGGGGTACTTGCCCATTGGTTCTGGAGGGGGCTCCTTCCCCATTTCACTTTGCTGGGGACACACACATGCACAACACACACCAGACACACACACACCATACGTAGAGCAAAACCGGTCTCACAGGACACATGTCATAATAATGCAAGGACTACAGTTATCCAGAACTGATAGTGTATACATGAGTCACTGTTCAGAAAGGACCAATGGCCAGACCAAAGTGCAAAAGGCCCACATTGCACAGTCCAAGGCCCAACTCGTTCCCTGACGTAATCCAAACTACACTGTGTAGAGATATCATGTTAGGAATGGCCAGGCACCTCAGGGGAAGGGGGGTGAGAGGCACCTCAGCTGAAGTGGGCGACTTACCCACTGGTTCTGGAGGGGTCTACTTGCCCATTTCACTTTGCTGGGGAGTGCAAGGTCTCAGCCTCTGAGTAGGGGTACTTGCCCATTGGTTCTGGAGGGGGCTCCTTCCCCATTTCACTTTGCTGGGGAGTGCAACGTCACAGTCTCTGAGTTGGGGTGCTTGCAGACTGGTTCTGGAGGGGTCACCTTGCCCATTTCACTTTGCTGGGGAGTGCAAGGTCACAGTCTCTGATTTGGGGTGCTAGCCCACTGGTTCTGGAGGGGGCTCCTTGATCATTTCACTTTGCTGGGGAATGCAAGGTCACAGTCTCTGAGTTAGGGTACTTTCCCACTGGTTCTGGAGGGGGCTCCTTGTACAACAGTTCCTGGTGGGCGGCCTACATGCCCTCTGCTGGTGGTGAGGGCTGCTGTGTCCCAGCTGGAGGTGAGGGCTGCTGTGTCCCAGCAGGAGGTGAGGGCTGCTGCGTCCCACCTGAAGGTGAGGGCTCCTTGCCCACTGCTGATGGAGGGGAAACCCTGCCTACCTCTGCTGGAGATGAGGGCTGCTGTGTCCCAGCTGGAGGTGAGGGGTCTTTGCCCACTGCTGTTGAAGGGGAAACCCTGTCAGCCCCTGCTGGAGGTGAGGGCTGCTGTGTCCCAGCTGGAGTTGAGGGCACCTTGGCCACTGCTGTTTGGGGGGGCCTCTTGCCTCTCTTAGCTGGTGGAGTGGGAACCTTCCCTTTCCTTGGTGGTGGAGTGGGATCCTTCCCTCTCTTGGATGGTGGAGTGGGATCATTCCCTCTCTTGGGTGGTGGAGTGGGATCCTTCTCCCACTTGGGTGGTAGAGTGGGACCCTTTACTTTCTTGCCTCCACGACTGGGAGGTGCCTTCACTGTCCCTGTGGAGTGTTTGGCTGAGGTGCTGGGCTGGGTTGCAGTGACCCTGCTCTTATGGGCAGGACGGGGTGGAGGGGGAGGGAAGAGGTCAAGTTGGGCAAGGAAAAGCTTCTTAGGGACAGTGGAGCGGAATGAGGGAGGAGGGATGGGAGTGGAGGTTGAGGGAGTAGTTGGAGGTGTATGTCTGCTGGACTTGGGTGCAGGTTCATGGGCATTGTGCTGATGTGAGGTGGATGGCTGTTGGGTGTCTGTGTGCTTGCGTTTGTGTCTCTTAGGAGGCAGAAAGGGTGGGAGAGGACACGGGACACGTGGATGGATGTTGTGGAGGTGTCTGCAAGTGAGGTGTGTGTGATGTTTGATGTGGTGATGGTGGTGGTGGCTGTTGATGCAGTGCATGCAGGTGTGAGTGCAGATGTGACAGTGAGGGAAGAGGAGGAGGAGCAGGGGAGACAGTGGAGGCAGCGGATGTTGTTGTGTGTGCTACTGTCTGTTGTTTGTGTGAGTGCTTGTGGCTTGAAGTGTGCTACCTGTTTGTCTGCACCACTCTTGTGTGTTGGTTTGTGTACATGCTTGTCTGTATGTTTGCATGGGATGGGTTGGGGTTGAGGAGATTGAGACTGTGAAGTGGTAATTGGAGGCGGGACCGTAGGAACAAGGACAATGGCTGCCATCAGAGAGGAGGCGGCAGAGCCTGAAAAGATCTCTGTTGGGCCACCAATACACAGTGAATGCCCCCACTGAATGCTTTGCATTGCATTGCTGCATCTGGGATGCCAGCCCCTGGATGGCAAACACAATCGTTGACTTCCCTACAGAGATGGATCTCAGGAGATTGATCAGTATAGGGAAAGGTGTGGAAGACATTGTGACGCGAAGGGTTAATTAGCTTGAACAGTGTAGATGAGCGTGATGCCTGCTGAAACCTGAAACAACGTGGAAAAGTCCACGATGTCATTATCGAGTTTGTTTTCCAACGTTCCATAGATAAAATTATTTGCAGCTGCATGTGTAAGAAGCAGGATGTGTAGGAGAGAGAGACAAAGGTCATCTTAACCCTGAGAACGAGAGTACAGGAAAATGACAGAAAAAACAATGGCTAGGGAAACGGCAGAGCAGCCAAGGGACACGTGCTGATAACATAGCTAGAAGATGCGAGAAAGGGATAGAATCCAAGCTTCAGGTTATTTAAGCACTGAAGCGCGGGTGAGAGGATTGAATCTCGCAGATGGGGTTGTGAAAGCTGCCATCGCCAGGCCCACAGCGCTGCCTCCCTGGTTTTGCTGTTCAGAAACAGTGACACTTGAGGGGGAGAGAGGTCCAAGCGGGCAGTAGAGGGCTTCCCAGCATTTTGTGGATTAAGTTAAGTTCCACCGAGGGATGAAAGGCTTTTGTTTCGCTGCTATATTATTATGATTGATTATTATGCTTGCACTATGTTTATAATCTGAAGTATTCAGCTAATTCATATTTTGCTTCCTGAACATCTTAATGTGCGCTTGCTGCAGTAACCGAAATATGCGTTTCGTATACAGTTAATCAAAGCTTATATCGGTCAATTAACTCTTTGCTTATATATAAATAAGATGTCAATGACTTCTTTGCTCACATATAAATAGATGCTCTTTGTTGCTGGTTTTTCATTCTACTTCGTTGATGTGCCAAATGCATACATTTCCTGAAATTCTAGTAAAGCTAAATTGTGTTCATAATTGGCGTGTGGTCCTTCATTGAGCATCCTTATTGACGTATATCAAACAGATCAGGTGTCAATCAGTCACCTGGATAAGACAGAGGTCAATAGCCTCCTCACTGAGGGCAGCAGGTCTGACTAGGGCAGGGCTTGAGGTGCTTGGGGCGAAGGATATGCCTACCCTTCTGGTTGAGCAGGCACGTATAACTCGGTGAGGGGATACTGGGAGGGCGGAGTTGGTATGGGATGGAGGGGGCTGTACCTGTAGCTGGGGTGGTCACAGAGGTGTCTGCAACCACCAGGGAGCTTCCATCAGAGAAGGTATCAGAGTCAGTGTTGTCACCTCCTGTCTCCTTCGTGGTGCTCCCCTCTCCCTCCATCCCACTGGTCCCCTCAGCGTTGGTGGACTCTGCCTCCTGGGTCCTGTGGGATGCAGCTCCCTCTGTCTCAGATGCCCCTGCTCCTGCATCAGATCATCCTAGTGCACACATGGACAGGATGACAGTAGAAAAAAGGGAGGGAGAGAGAAAGGGAGCACTGGGACGATTGCAGCACCAACACCACAGATGGCACACACATTACTGTCACACACAGGGATGAGGATTGAGCACCATGCATCGCACTGAAATTACATTGGCTAGGTACCACAGCAAGATGTGAGCCAGCCCCCGCCAACTGCACCCCTCCTGGGAGTCACTAATCCTTGTCTGACATGGAATGCAACCTAGCTAGGTTACCAGATTTAGCAATACAACCATAACCCTTGAGCAGGATCACGCTGCGATCTCTGACCTGGCATTAAGCGGCACCCACTAACTGACACCACCAGGATTCCTTGCCACCTACCAATCATAGTTGTAATGCCCACTGTACTCACGACGGGCACCCCGCCCTCGTTGGGAGGAAATCCCCCGCAGGGCCTCCGCGGTCTTCCGGGCCCATATTCTCAGGTTCTCCCACCTCTTCCTACAGTGGATGCACCGACTGCTGTAGTCCCCCAGGGTATTCACGTCCTTGGCGATGGAACGCCACAATCCCTTCTGCTGAAGGCCACTGACCTGCAGAGGAAATACAGGAGGAGGACACCATTACATATACAATCCAGCCTGTCACACATATGGCCCACAAATCCCCTTCCATCCCCATTGGCACACACATTACCCAGCACCCACAATGTACACTACCACTAGACATATGACCCCCCCAAATGACATGATGCTTGCACACACATCTCCATGCAACCTTGTCACATGCCTCGTGCCCAAGGTGTACTTGACCTGTTGGTCTGGAGGACCACACAGTTGCCCATATTGGGGTAGAACCCCATCCCCCAAATGCTCCAACTCCTCCGAAGTGAAGACAGGGGCCCTTTCCCCAGTTGCACGGGCCATGGCAGGATCCAGACACAGGTCACAGCAGCACACGCAGGTGTTGTCCTGTGAAAAGTCAGGAATCAAGTGAGGTTATGGACAGAAAATTACAGTCACATCCACAGCTGTGTACACTGTCACCACCGCCGGTGATCCCCATTGGCCACTATACTCCATAGGGACCCATGTTATCCAATGAGGAATAGCACAGCGGTGCAAGACCGCCATCTGCCAAACGCGCTACGCTGGCGGAGTTACCTCACTTCCACCTGTCCCTACATACAGGACAGGCGATCGACATTTTATGGTGGTAGACAATATTCAGATAATCGAGAACTGTATCACTTCCAAATTTTCCACATACATTGCCATTCCCAATATCCCATCATATTACTGCTCTATGTACACTGAGGTGGTGGTTTCATTGTTCAATTTGTGACAGCCTTCTCACTCTTAGATACCGACCACTGCGGAGAAATATGAGGAGGAGACAAGACCCCGTGTACTGACCCCTTGTGGACTTGGCTACACTGGAGGAGAGGCACATAATCCTCAACTATAGACTGGACAGGGCCACAATTACAGAGCTGGGTGCTCAATTGGAGCCTTATCTGATGTCAGCTATCTGTCATCCAACAAGGATCCCCCCCCTAGTGCAGGTTCCATCAGTGCTCTATTTCCTGGCAACTGGTTAATTCCAAGTGACAGTGGGCTTGGCAGCAGGAATGTCACAACCAATGTTCTCAATCGTACGGCAAGGGTTTTGTCTGACCTGGTGAAACACATATGCAGCTACATTGCTTTCCCCCAGGTGGAAGATTTGGCCACTGTGAAGGCTGGATTCTATGCAATGGGACATATACTCAAAATTATTGGGGCGCTTGACAGTACACATGTAGCGTTTGTCCCCCCCACCAGAATGAACCGGTGTTCAGGAATCGGAGAAGGTTCTACTCATTCAGACCCATATTTATACTTTTTTAGCACCACATTTGCTTCATTTATTGATGCAAAAGTGGCGCAAACTTTCAAAATTTGCGCCAATTTTGAGTCACTTTTGCGGTGCTAAAAAAGTATAAATATGGGCCTCAATATGCAAATCGTGTGCCTGGCTGACCAGTACATCTCCCACGTTACTGCCAAGTATCCTGGGTCAGTGCAGGACACAACTACAGAGGCACAGGGTGTGGCTAATTGGTAAGCCTGACACCCCACACAATGTATGTCAGTGTATGCCTTCTGGTGTTAACCCCATACCATTGTGCAAGGCTAATGTTTGTCCCTCATTACCTGCAGGTGACTGGCTACCCAAACCTATCATGGCTCCTGTCCCCTGTGAAGAATGCTAGGACATGTGCTGAGAATCGTTATAATGATGCACATGGGCGAACCAGGAGAATTATTGAAAGGACCTTCAGCCTCCTGAAGGGCAGGTTCAAATGCCTCCATCTAACCTGTGGACCCCTGTGCTACTCACCAAGAAGGCCTGCCAGATAGTAGTGGCATGCTGCATGTTGCACAACCTGGCCCTCATATGCCTTCTCTGCAGGATGAGGAGACTGGAAAGGCCCCTGTGGCAGCAGTGGACCCTGAGGACAGTGAGGATGAGGAGGAAGAGGATGAGGATGTGGACAACAGAACATCAGTTATACGTCAATGCTTCCAATGACACACAGTTGAGACAGTGGAACTGGCCATTCCTCTGATTATTGATGTTTTCTGTGTGGCTGTAGCAGGATGGCATTCACTTCCTTTGCATCTCTACTTACTGTCACCTATGGCGTCTCATTTTGCAGATGTTGGTGATATTACAACTGTGTACTCATGTGATTACTACAGACAAATACAGGTCATTAACTGTATGCTATCACAGTGTTCAGATCATTTGCACATGATGTGACTGTTTCCATTAATGCACATTTTCATCACATAAAGCACTATCACTCAGGTTGTGTTCAAGGTTGTGTATTGAGTGGAAATAATTGACATATAAGTGCAATAGAATGGGGTGAGGGTTGAATAAGGTCCAGGGTATTGTTCCAGTCTGTCTGCAGAACAGGTCCAGTGTCCAAGGGGCCATAGGAAGGGGAGCAAAGGTAGTTCAAAGTGGACACGGTGACAAGGTGGGACACAAGGGGGACAATCAGGAGGGTCTCATTTCCAGGCAGAGGTATTGGTCTTGGAAAGTGTCTCTGCCTTCTGTCTGGGTTGCAGGCAAAATTTGGGGGGTGGTTCACCTTCTGCAGGAGGAGGAGTGCTGGTGGCCTGTGGGTCCTGTGGCAGGGCCTCCTGCTCACTAGCTGCAGCGGAGGTGGTGGGCTGCTCAATACACTGGCTAGTGGTAGGGGCCCACTGGTATACTGTCCATCCCCTCATGATGTTGGCCATATCTGCCAGCACCCCTGCTATGGAGACCATGGTGGTGTTGAGGGCCTGCAAATCCTCCCTGATCTCCTGGTGGCGTACCTTCTGCAGCCACTTGTTCTCCTGCATGTTGGTAAGTATCTGGGCCATTTTGTCCGGGGACTGTTGGTAAGCCCCCAGGACATGGGTGAGTGCCTCCTGGAGAGTCGGTTCCCTGGGCCTGTCCTCCCCCTGGTGCACAGCAGTCCTCCCAGTGTCCCTGTTCCCCTGTGTCCCCTGAATGGTGTGCCCTCTGCCACTGACCCCTGGTCCCTGATTGTCTTGGGGGTGAGGTGTGGACTTGGGTCTCTGTACAGGTGGGCAAACTGCTGACTGACGTATCCTGGGGACAGAGGTGTGGGGACGTTGGGTAGGTGCTGTGGTGTTGGATACTGATGGGGGAGACTCTGTGGCGGACTGTGAGTGGGTTGGGGTGGCCCAGATCCAGAAGTCCAGAGTCACTGTCATCACTGGGGGCATCTTCTGTTAGGGGACTGGTTAGTTATGGCAACCCTGTACCGCTGAGATTGGCTGGGGCACCTGTGGGGATGTAAGTGTTGTATTATACTTCATGTCTGTGACATATTCTACATCCCTTGCTTCCCCTCTTTTGTTGCTGTTGCCCTGCCACCTCTGTTTGTATATGGTGCTGTATTGTGTGATTGTTACTTCTCCATGCTGTGCATGCTTTGGAGATGGGTGTCTATGCAGGGGTGGGAGGGCTGTCCATCCATTGGTATAGCATGCAGGGCTTTGCATTGGGGTTAGTCAGATGTGTAGGTACAGTGTGTGGGATGGAGTGGAGTGATGGGAGTCAGGGTGAGGGTGTGAGATGGCACGCAGGTATGGGGGATGATAGGTAGCAAATATTTACTCACAGGTGTCCAGTCCTCCAGCTACTCAGTGAGTCCCTCAGGATGCAGGATTGCCAAGACTTGCTCCTCTCATGCTGTCAGCTGTGGGGGAGGAGGTGGGGGTCCACTGCCAGTCCTCTGGATGGCGAGCTGGTGCCTTGCTGCCAGGGAATGTACCTTCCCCTCTAGGTCATTCCACCTCTTCCTGATGTCGTCCCTTGTTCTTGGATGCTGTCCCACGACATTCACCCTGTCCATGATCCTCCATCATAGCTCCATCTTCCTGGCAATGGATATTTGCTGTGCCTGTGCTCCAATCAGCTGTGGCTCTACCCTAATTCCTCGACCATGACCCGCAACTCTTCATCTCTGAAACAGGGGTGCGTTAGTGGGGACATGGGTGTTGTGTGGTATGTTTTGTGCAGATGGTGTTAAGTGATGTGGTGGGGTGTGGGATGTGGGGTACATGACGGATGTATGGGTATTTGTGGTACATGTAGTTGTCTCATTGGTCTTCGTGGAAGTCTTGTGGCACTTATTGGTATTCGTAAAGGGTGGTGTGTGATGTGGGTGTGTGTTTTATAGTGCTAGAGGTTGGTGGGTGTGGTGTGTGTATCAGTGTCACGTGTGTGATCTTTGGGGTTTTTTGGCCAATGTTGTGTTGTTTTGTATTTGGGTGTCCATTCTGAGCACACCGGTGTGTACCATCAATGGTTTACTGCCATTGAATGTTCATCGTTGTGATTCGTGGGTCATAATGTAGTGGGCATAGTTTTGTTGGTGTAACGGTATGGGTGTTCGTACCACCACTTTAGCACTGACCTTTCGGCTGGCATATTTGTGTATGTGGTAGTATTCTGTCGGTTTGGTGTGTGTGTGTCATAATATGGCGAACGGATAATCGCCACTACTGCGGTATGTTGGCGGCAATCACCGTGGAGGTAAACGGCATTTACTGCCAATGTCATAATGAGGACCTAGGTCTTGGACCCACCCTTCCTTTCCCCCAAAGCGAACTAGACAATGGAGCAGAATAGATGAGCAGATTCTTCTCCTGGCCTTTACGTTAGGCTAGGAGAACACCAGGGAACAGTTTTTTTCAGCCATTGATAAATTTTATTATAGGGTAAAAACGGCTATTGATCATCTTGCCCCTCTAGGGATATCTTGTCCCCTGGCCAGGAAAAAAGCATCTTCTCCCTGATATACTAAGGAACTAAAGCACTTTCGAAGAATATATTGACACCAGGAACGCAGATGGAAACTAAATCAAAACCTTGTGGAAAGTGAGAAGCTTAGAAGTATGCTCAGGGATTACAAATTTGTGATTAATAAAGCCAAAGCTGACTTCTACACGTGAAAAATCAAGGAAGCAAAAAATGCCCCCAGAGAACTTTTCAGAGTGGTGCACTCCCTCACTGCTCCAACTGCCCCCCCTTCCCCAAAATTGGAAAATTCCAAGCATTTTGTAACAAGGTCACAGACTTTTAAAAAAATAAAGTCATCCAAATTCAAGGCAATTTTGTACAGCACTCCGGGGTGCTGGACCCTTATGAGCAGTTAAATGATTCAGTAAGTAATGAAACCCCTACTCATTAATTTCCATCATTTGCAAATGGAGAAGATTGAGGAACTGCTAGTCCAGTACTCCCAGCAATCCCTGTCCTCACCATATACTAAAGCTTACTCAGGATTTGGTGTCCTTGGCACTTGTACCTGTGTATCAGGAGATTTTGAACACCGGAGTGCTTCCACCTTTGTGGAAGGAAGCGATAGTTATTCCTCTGAAAAAGAAACCAGGTGGTGCCCCTAACGAGCTCAAGAATCTCCGTCCTATACCTTTGCTGTCCTTTCAGGCAAAAATGTTTGAAAAGCATCTCAATATAGAATTGCCACAATTATCACAAGAAACAGGCTTCCTAGATCTCTCTCAGCACTGCTTTAGGAAAGCGCATAGCATGGAATGCACCCTTATTACCACCTCAGATTCTATTTGTGGACTAGTTGATGAAGAGGAAGGAGATGTTTTAGTTCTATTGGATTTGTCTGTCACATTCGGGGCCATATTTATACTTTTTGACGCACAACTGCGCCAACGCAGTTGTGCGTCAAAAGTTTTAACGCCGGCTAACGCCATTCCAAAGCGCCATGCGGGCGCCTTATTTATGGAATGACGTTAGCCGGCGCAGCTGACCGGTGTGCGTAAAAAAAAATGACCCACACCAGGCAGCGCCGGTGTAGGGGAAAATGGAGCTTGGGAGTCAAAAAATGGGGCAAGTCAGGTCTGAGGCAAAATATTGGCCTCAACCCGATTTGCGCCATTTTGTTTTACTCCCAACCCCCATTGAAATGACTCCTGTCTTAGCACAGACAGGAGTCATGCCCCCTTGCCCAATGGCCATGCCCAGGGGACTTATGTCCCCTGGGCATGGTCATTGGGCATAGTGGCATGTAGGGGGGCACAAATCAGGCCCCCCTATGCCACATTTAAAAAAAAAAAAAAATACTTACCTGAACTTACCTTAAGTTCCCTGGGATGGGTCCCTCCATCCTTGGGTGTCCTCCTTGGGTGGGCAAGGGTGGCAGGGGGTGTCCCTGGGGGCATGGGAGGGCACCTCTGGGCTCCTTCCGAGCCCACAGGTCCCTTAACGCCTGCCCTGACCAGGCGTTAAAAAATTACGCAAAAGCGTCTGGATGTCATTTTTTTTGACCCGCCCACTCCCGTGCGTCATTTTTGCACGGGAGTTTAAATAAGGCGCACATGCCTTGGAGTCATTTTTTAGACGGGAACGCCTACCTTGCATATCATTAATGCAAGGTAGGTGTCCACGCTAAAAAGTGACGCAAACTCCAAGATCTTTGGCGCTAGACGGGTCTAACGCAAAAGTATAAATATGGAGTTAGCTTTGCGTCGGATTTGCGTAAAAAAGAACGACGCGATTCTGGCGCAAACAGAGTATAAATATGCCCCTTGAAACCATTTCAACACATCTTCACTAAACAGGAGTCAGAGAGAAAGCCTTGAGTATTCTCAACTCATTTTTAAGTGAGGGATCCACCATAATGGGCTATGGAGACTTCAGAGTTGGCCTGTTCCAACTACCTGCATGGATGTGGAATTTCTGTTATGTGATGCCCTGGACTTATTGTTTGGGGTCAAGGGCAATACAGTTTCATGTTTGTTTTGTCCTTGGGACAAGTAGACCCAACCCCCAGCAGCACAAACCCTTTTATTGCCAGTTTATAGAGAAGTGAACTGACTGCAGTTGAGCTAACGTGAGTGTCGATACTTTGCTGCTGTTCGAACTTGTATTTATGTTTCAACAATGAAAAGCCTTCATTATTAGGGTGAACGTTGAAATAAACATTTTTAGGTCACATTGTACTACTTACAATGGTGCCAGTAAAAAATAGAAAAAAGTGTACACACATTTTGAAAAGTTTAACAATGTGAGGCTAACTATATTGCTCCCAGAATGCTCTCTGGTTAGATGCATAGGTGTACATAAGCTTGTAAGCAAGAGTGATGATTCTTTGCTTTCAAAATAAAATGTTAAAAAAAATGCAAGTAGGAAAAAACATTTTACTACTATAAAAGTTTAGGTGCTATTTCTTTGATGCGTGTTTTAGTAAAATGTATTGATGCATTCTTGTGTTTCCAAATATTATTCCCAAAGGAAAATCAGTGTAGCCATTTTCAACAAGATCATGGAAAGCATGACAATAAACAAGAACTGGTAAAGCCAACTCATCCAACATTTTTTGTGTGACTCTTTTGGTTTTGTCAATGAGTGTCTTGTTTTTACATTGTTTTTGTACCACTTTATTGTTGTGGGAGCTGCCAGGCCAGCACTATTGTAACACACACTGGCAAAAAGAAAAAAATGTTTTTGGTCTCAAAGAGCACACATTGCCACCAGTGGTGTAAGAAAAGGCCCTACAGCCCTCCTCCAGGGAGCCCCCTTAGCACAGTACCTGCCCTGAGTGAGTCTGGAGGGGGGGGGCTTCATGTTCTTTGCAGGGGAGCTCCCTCCAGTTTTGTTAGGCCACTGATTTCAGAAGCAACCTGTCCCATGGAAAAGTAAATATTTTAATAAATCCCACACCCCGGTACCTTGTGGGTTTCCTCAGGGCTCCTCTCTTAGACCCACTCTGTTTAGTCTTTATGTGGCCCCACTGGCTAGACTTATCCATTCTTTTGGCTTTTTGACATCCTCCTATGCAGATGACACTCAGCTCATCATTCCTGCTAACAAGAAGTGGGAGGAGGTGGCAGATAGAATCCACCGCTGTATGAGCAAGATTAATAAATGGATGGGCCATAATTGGCTTAAAATGAATAATGACAAAACGGAGATCTTATGTTTTGGCTCCAGCAGTGATTTGTGGAGCTCTCATTGGTGGCCGCAATCTTGCGGTGATCTATCTGTTCCCATAGCATCAACTAGAAACCTTGTAATTGCATTTGACAATTCTTTAATCTTCAAGCTACAAGTAAATTTGACCACTAAAGCTTGTTATTGGATTCTAAAAACCCTGAAGAAAAATGTTCCTTATCTCCAGAAGGAACTTAGAATTTCAGTGTCTCTGGCCTTGGTGATCTCTAAACTAGATTACTGCAATGAGGTGATATTGAATATCGATAAAGGTTCTCTCGACAAATTGCAACTGATTCAGAACACTGATGCCCGCTTGATATTAAATCTTCCCTGCTCAGCTTCAGCTAGCGGCAGCCTGAGACAGTTGCATTGGTTACCTGTAGAGAAGTGCATTACGTCTAAGGCCCTTTGTCTGGCTCATAAGGCACTTCACTCAGAAGGCCCCGAGTACCTTTGTTTTTCTTTACAATGGCACGTGCCAGGTCATCAGCTCAGATCATCGGATCTCCACTTGATTTCTGTCCCCCGCAGACACAAGGCTTTCACAGTGGCAGCGGCCAAATGCTGGAATAGTCTTCCTCTGTCCATTAGGAAGGACGATAACTTCCTGTCCTCCAGGAAGCAGCTAAAAACTTGGCTCTTTCCCAATTAATTCTCTTAGTTCCTGGTTGCTGTCTGCTTGTCTCTTTGGTGCCATGTAGTGCGGCAACAAATTATGCCAGCAATCTCATTATGTAAGACCTCTGAAAATAGCCTCTTTGATTATGCCAGAGCTCCTACTATAATAGGGCCTGAATACTTGCAATTTCAATACCTACTATAACTTTTTTGTGCTTCTCTCACTCTCACTTGTTGCCGCTCAGCACTTCAATGCTATGGCCGGAATGCGCTGTACAAATACTAATGCAAATACAAAATCAAATACAAGATACATCGGCTGCAACGGGAACAACATAGCCGAGGCTGACTAGACCCATACCCTCAGATCCAACCAGCCCATCCTCATAGGCAACCCATAGAATGATCTAACCACTTTCCCAAACTGGATCTCAGAGTGAGCCAAAACCTTGAATCCTCTGAAGAAATTCAGGCATATAAGAACTCACGCTGAAGCACGCTGTTACATGGAAGACCTAAGAGACTCCAAGCACTATTGCAAACAAGTAGAGAGAAGAAGGATAAGGTACCACACCCAGATCAAAGAAACCACAAAAGCTTCCCAGATGGTAAGACTAAACTCCTGCTCCAAATCTGGAAAATAACTGTTTAACATCATCCGAGATTTCACCAACCCAACAGCAGCCACCAAAATCTTTACCTCCTCTCAGGACCTCTGTGATGACCTTTCTGACTTTTATCAACAACAAAATTCTCAAAGTCTACACCAACTTTGCACCCCAATCCACTCCAGAATACGTCATCACATAACGACCCCCCACCCACCAACAGAACAAACGCCCACCATTTAACGAATGGAGCCCAGTCACCACAGAAAAAACAGCCAGAATTAAGCAGACCATCCATTCAGGATCCCCCCACAGACACCTGCCTCCACCTCAACTTTGTCCAACCCAGAGAAAGGCAAATTTGGTTGTGATCACCAAAGGTAATTGAGTGGATCTTAATATCACTTATCTTGGTATAAAGGGGTGCAGAAGCAAAGACAAAGTCAATTAGAGAAGCACAACATCAGCCTGAGAAAGTTGGAGGAATTAAAGGACACAAGGAAGAAACAAGTTTATCAAAGAAATAAACTAAATTTAACTAATTTATAATAGAATCAAGCTTGTCCCCTTGTCGAATGTGTTCCATGTGGAGCCCCCGACCTGAGCATACAGCTTGATATGTGACCAGAGCATGTTTGCAAACCCTCGCACAAATAACTGTTAACCTGTTCTGTGCCCAGGACGTAATGGTTACGTCCTGAGGCACAGTGCTGCTGTGCCCAGGACGTAACCATTACGTCCTGTGCACAGAGCCCAGAGGGAGCGCTAGCGCTCCCTCTGTGGGGTTCCCCCCCACCCCACCCCAAGTCAGGGATGGAAGGGGAAGCCCTTCCCCTTCCACCCCGACCCCCCCAACCCCCCCTGTGACATCAGCGCGCGCTGATTAGTCACAGGGTCTCCCCCCTCGCGCTGGAAGCTCTGCTTCCAGCGCGATTGAAAGAGAAATGCAAAGCATTTCTCTTTCAATCCCATGGGGGAGGCCCGGAGGGGCTTCAAAGGGAAGGAAATGTATTTCCTTCCCTTTGAAGTCTCTCACAGGGTTTCAAAAGCCGGATTGCTTGCAATCCGGCTTTTGAAACCCCACTAGACACCAGGGATTTTTTTTTTTTTTACTGAAACTGTCAAAAGGGAGCGACCCCTTGGGCAAGGGTCGCTCCCAGGGGGGGCATTTTTTTGGGAAGGCCTTTTCTGCCCCCCCTGGGGACAGATGGGGCCATTATTAGGCCGATCTGCCCCCAGGGGGGGGGGCAGAAACCTCTAGGCACCAGGGATCATTTGTTTTTTCTTTTTGTTATGTTTTCTTTTTTTTTTAGGTGGGGAGCGACCCCTTAGGCAAGGGTCGCTCCCCTAGGGGGCAAATTATATTTAGGCCATTTCTGCCTAATTTTTCCCTATTTTGATGAGGCCAATCTGCCCCCAAGGGGGGCAGAAACCATTAGACACCAGGGAGGTTTTTTTTTTGCGTGAATTTCACGCAAGGGGAGCGACCCCTTAGGCAAGGGTCGCTCCCTGGGGGGGTAATTATTTTAGGCCATTTCTGCCCCCTTGGGGGGTAGATCAGCCTATTTTGATTAGGCTGATCTGCCCCCAAGGGGGGCAGAAACCACTAGGCACCAGGGATTTTTAGTTTTTTTTGTTTTACAGATGGGGAGCGACCCCTTCGACAAGGGTCGCTCCCCAGGAGAGGCAAATTGTATTTAGGCCATTTCTGCCCGCTTTGGGGGCAGACCGGCCGATTTTAGGTCAATCTGCCCCCAAGGGGGGCAGAAACCACTAGGCACCAGGGATCTTTTTTTTGCGCCATCACACAAGGGGAGCGACCTTGTAGGCAAGGGTCGCTCCCCGGGGGGGGGGTGGGGGGGCAAATTTATTTTAGGCCATTTCTGCCCCCCCTGGGGGCAGATCGGCCTATTGGTATTAAGCCGATCAGCCCCCAGGAGGGGCAGAAACCTCTAGGCGCCAGGGCAAATCGTTGTTTGTGTTTTTTTTTTTGTTTCTTTGTTTTTTTAGAGATGGGGAGCGACCCATCAGGCAAGGGTCGCACCCCTGGGGGACATATTGTATTTAGACCATTTCTGCCCCCCTTGGGAGCAGATTGGCCGATTGTAGGTCAATCTGCCCCCAAGGGGGGCAGAAACCACTAGGCACCAGGGATCTTTTTTTTGCGCCGTCACGCAAGGGGAGCGACCTTGTAGGCAAGGGTCACTCCCCGGGGGTGGGGGGGAATTTATTTTAGGCCATTTCTGCCCCCCCTGGGGGCAGATCGGCCTATTGGTATTAGGCCGATCTGCCCCCGGGGGGGCAGAAACCTCTAGGCGCCAGGGCAAATAGTTTTTTGGTGTTTTTTTTTTTGTTTGTTTGTTTTTTTAGAGATGGGGAGCGACCCATCAGGCAAAGGTCGCTCCCCTGGGGGCCAAATTTTATTTAGACCATTTCTGCCCCCAGTGGGGGCAGATTGGCCGATTGTAGGTCAATCTGCCCCCAAGGGGGGCAGAAACCACTAGACACCAGGGATCTTTTTTTTGCGCCGTCACACAAGGAGAGCGACCTTGTAGGCAAATTTATTTTAGGCCAATTCAGCCCCCCCTGGGGCCGGCTGAGCTAGAGGTCAAAATCCACAGGTAGGCACTGTTTTCTATGAAAAAATTTGATGTGTCCACGTTGTGTTTTGGGCCATTTCCTGTCGGGGGCGCTAGGCCTACCCACACAAGTGAGGTATGCTTTTTATCGGGAGACTTGGGGGAACGCTAGGTGGAAGGAAATTTGTGGCTCCTCTCAGATTCCAGAACTTTCTGTCACCGAAATGTGAGGAAAACGTGTTTTTTTAGCCAAATCTTGAGGTTTGCAAAGGATTCTGGTTAACAGAACCTGGTCCGAGCCACACAAGTCACCCCATCTTGGATTCCCCTAGGTCTCTACTTTTCAGAAATGCACAGGTTTGGTAGGTTTCCCTAGGTGCCGGCTGAGCTAGAGGCCAAAATCTACAGGTAGGCACTTTGCTAAAAACAGCTCTGTTTTCTGTGATGTGTCCACGTTGTGTTTTGGGGCATATCCTGTTGCGGGCGCTAGGCCTACCCACACAAGTGAGGTACCATTTTATCGGGAGACTTGGGGGAGCGCTGGGTGGAAGAAAATTTGTGGCTCCTCTCAGATTCCAGAACTTTCTGTCACCGAAATGTGAGGAAAATGTGTTTTTTTAGCCAAAATTTGAGGTTTGCAAAGGATTCTGGGTAACAGAACCTGGTCAGAGCCCCACAAGTCACCCCATCTTGGATTCCCCTAGGTCTCTAGTTTTCAGAAATGCACAGGTTTGGTAGGTTTCCCTAGGTGCCAGCTGAGCTAGAGGCCAAAATCTACAGGTAGGCACTTTGCAAAAAACACCTCTGTTTTCTTTCAAAAATTTGGATGTGTCCACGTTGCGCTTTGGGGCGTTTCCTGTCGCGGGTGCTAGGCCTACCCACACAAGTGAGGTATCATTTTTATCGGGAGACTTGGGGGAACGCTGGGTGGAAGGACATTTGTGGCTCCTCTCAGATTCCAGAACTTTCTGCCACAGAAATGTGAGGAACATGTGTTTTTTTAGCCAAATTTTGAGGTTTGCAAAGGATTCTGGGTAACAGAACCTGGTCCGAGCCACACAAGTCACCCCATCTTGGATTCCCCTAGGTCTCTAGTTTTCAGAAATGCACAGGTTTGGTAGGTTTCCCTAGGTGCCGGTTGAGCTAGAGGCCAAAATCTACAGGTAGGCACTTTGCTAAAACCCACACAAGTGAGGTACCATTTTTATCGGGAGACTTGGGGGAGCGCTGGGTGGAAGGAAATTTGTGGCTCCTCTCAGATTCCAGAACTTTCTGTCACCGAAATGTGAGGAAGATGTGTTTTTTTAGCCAAAATTTGAGGTTTGCAAAGGATTCTGGGTAACAGAACCTGGTCAGAGCCCCACAAGTCACCCCATCTTGGATTCCCCTAGGTCTCTAGTTTTAAAAAATGCACAGGTTTGGTAGGTTTCCCTAGGTGCCGGCTGAGCTAGAGGCCAAATTCTACAGGTAGGCACTTTGCTAAAAACAGCTCTGTTTTCTGTGATGTGTCCACGTTGTGTTTTGGGACACAAGTGAGGTATCATTTTTATCGGGAGACTTCGGGGAACATAGAATAGCAAAACAAGTGTTATTGCCCCTTGTCTTTCTCTACATTTTTCCCTTCCAAATGTAAGACAGTGTGTAAAAAAGACGTCTATTTGAGAAATGCCCTGTAATTCACATGCTAGTATGGGCACCCCGGAATTCAGAGATGTGCAAATAACCACTGCTTCTCAACACCTTATCTTGTGCCCATTTTGGAAATACAAAGGTTTTCTTGATAGCTATTTTGTACTCTTTATATTTCAGCAAATGAATTGCTGTATACCCATTGTAGAATGAAAACGCACTGCAGGGTGTAGCTCATTTATTGGCTCTGGGTACCTCGGGTTCTTGATGAACCTACAAGCCCTATATATCCCTGCAACCAGAGGAGTCCAGCAGACGTAACGGTATATTGCTTTCGAAAATCTGACATTGCAGGAAAAAGTTACAGAGTAAAACGTAGAGAAAAATTGATGTTTTTTCACCAATTTCAATATTTTTCTTTTTCAGTTGTTATTTTCTGTAGGAAACCCTTGTAGGATCTACACAAATTACCCCTTGCTGAATTTAGAATTTTGTCTACTTTTCAGAAATGCTGCGGTTTCTGGGATTCAGCGTTGGTTTCATGCCCATTTCTGTCACTGACTGGAAGGAGGCTGAAAGCCCAAAAAATCATAAAAATGGGGTATGTCCCAGTAAAATGCCAAAATTGTGTTGAAAAATTGGGTTTTCTGATTCAAGTCTGCCTGTTCCTGAAAGCTGGGAAGCTGGTGATTTTAGCACTGCAAACCCTTTGTTGATCCCCTTTTCAGGGAAAAAACCACAAGCCTTCTTCTGCAGCCCCTTTTTCCCATTTTTTTGAAAAAAACGAAATTTTCACTGTATTTTGGCTAATTTCTTGGCCTCCTTCTGGGGAACCCACAAAGTCTGGGTACCTCTAGAATCCCTAGGATGTTGGAAAAAAAGGACGCAAATTTGGCGTGGGTAGCTTATGTGAACAAAAAGTCATGAGGGCCTAAGCGCGAACTGCTCCAAATAGCCAAAAAAAGGCTCGCCACAGGAGGGGGGAAAAGGCCTGGCAGCGAAGGGGATAAAATAACCAACTAATAACACATTGGAGGGGCAGTGTTCCCTAACCCAATATGTTTACGAAGGAACTCAAGGCTTGTAAGTTTTACATATTATGTGGTGGTAGGTTGGCTGCCAAAGCATGCATTCTCACAACCCTGCTGATGTTGTTGCTCGCCATCCTGTGCACACACAGATATCTCTGGACTCAAGTTCAGATAACTGTAAAGTCTTCCTATTGAGTGGCTCTCCCCTCTCCGCCCTTCACTCCACTGGCCTAGTTGCTCCACAGATATCATTAATGTTCAAGGTTAGAATTTTTTATTTAACCTTGCCAGTTAGCGCAAAGAAAACTTGTTCAATATGTCCAAGTCTTTTGCCATAGGCCTCAAATGATCGTTTGACTAACAGCTCAATTTTGGAAAACAATTTATCCATTAAATGGTCTAATAAGATGGTCTCCACACACAAGCTGACAGTCAACATTTTACTCTTGGTTAGATCTCTGTCTCATGGATCTTAACGTTTGGGCCTACCATCACTCTATTTTCCCTTTTTAACGTGCTGGAGGCAGGTGGTCTAAGGGTGTCCCCTTATTCAGGTACCCAGTTCAGCATTGCATATTGAACTTCAGCCTGAACAAACATTGTTTCCTCGATCACCCTGTTACCCTTGCTGGGGAGGGAACAGTCACAATAGGGTTGTGTGAGACAGGACTGAGGAAAACGGATTTGGGATTGTTTTGTACAGATGAAACATTTAGAGCCAACTCATATTCCACATTATTAATTTCTTCATTAAGTGCCCTCATCACAGATGATGAGTATGATAATATGCTAGACTTATCACTACTACCCTCAAGCATTTCATTTGATTTGGTTGTAGTTGTCCCACTAGATGTTCTTATTTTAGGTTCCCCATTGTTCCTAGGGTCACGCAGCACATGTTAGAGGTGAGGCTTAGATCCGTCTCGTATGGCTGCAGACAGGTGTAGATAGCCCCATCTTGGCAGCTCCCAGGTGTTTCCTGCGGAGCGCAAAGCAAGTGAGTGTTTCATAGTGCTAAAGCTCCTCTTTCGCCTTACTACCAGCAGCAGGGAATTTTGGTTGACATAGTCCCCCGGGGCAGCAACACAGGATTATTCAGACAGTGTGTCCTATGCAGAGAGAAGTGAATGAGCATTTTAAAGTGCAAAGCCCTCTCCTTCTCCTCACCACCAGCTATTGGGGATTCTGGTTGACGTAGTCCCCCGGAAGCCAACATCACATGATTATGCAGACAACCTGTCCCCTGCAACGGAAAGTGAGTGAGCTCTTTATAGCACTAAGGCCCCCTCCTCCTCCGCACCAATAGCAGGAGATTCTGGTTGACATAGTCCACTGGGGCCAACAGCACAAGGGTCTGCAGACAACACATCTCGGACAGCAGAAAGCAAGTGAGATCTATATAGTACTAAGGCCCCCCCCCACTTCTCCTCAAAACCAACAGCAGGGGATTCTGGTTGATGTAGCCCCCAGGGCCAAAAAAACAAGAGTATCCAGACAGTGTGTTTTGCGCAGTGGGAAGCAAGTGAGCATTTTACAGTGCTAAAGACCTTCCTTCTCACCACTAGCAGAACAGGATTTTGATTCATGTAGTCCCCCGGGGCCAACAACACAAGAGTTTCCAGACAGCGCATTCCATGCAGCAGGAAGCAAGGGAGCACTTTATAGCACTAAGGCCTCTTCTTCTCCTCACCACTGCCAGTAGGGGATTCTGGTTGACATAGTCCCCCAGGGCCAACAACACAAAAGTTTCCATATAATGCATCCCATGTCGCAAGAAGCAAGTAAGTGCTCTATAGTACAAATGACTCTCCTTCTCCTCACCATAGGCAGTAGGGAGTCTGTGGCAAACAATACTAGAGTCTCCAGAATGCACATACCATTCAGCAGGAAGCAAGTGAACACTTTATAGTACTAAAGTCCCTGCTTATCCTCACCACCACCAGCAGCGGATTTTGGTTGATGTTGGTTCCCAGGACCAACAACACAGGAGTATCCAGTCAGCGCATCTTAGGCAACAGAAGACGAGTGAGAACTTTATAGCGCTAAGGTCCCTCCTTCTACAGCAGGAGGGGATTCTGGTTGATGTATTCCCCTTGGGCCAACAACACAATAGTCGCTGGACAGCGCATCCCACACAGTAGGAAGCAAGTCAGCGCTTTATGGTTCTGAGGCTCCTTCTTCTCCTCATCACCATCAACAAGGGACTCTGGGTGATGTAGTCCTCTGACGCCAACAACACAAGATTATCCAAATAGTGCAGCCCACGCAGCAGGAAGCAAGTGAGCATTTACAGCACTGAGGCCTTTCTTGCTCAAAACCAGCAGCAGCATGGGATTCTGGTTGATGTAGTCCCCTCGGGCCAACAATACAAGAGTCTCCAGACAGCACATCTCATTCAGAGGGAAGCGAGAGAGCACTTTATAGTGCTAAATCCACTCCTTGTCCTTACCAGCAGCAGCAGCAGGATATCCTGGTTAATGTAGTCCCGCTGGGCAAACAACACTAGAATCGCCAGACAGCTCATCCTGTGCAGCGGGAAGTGAGCAAGCACTTTAGAGCCCTAAGCCCCCTCTTTCTCCCTTATCAGCAGCAACAGCAGGGAATTCTGGTTGATGTATTCACCTGGGCCAAGAAAACAAGAGTCTCCAGACAAAGTGTCTTGCACAGTGGGAAGCAAGTGAGTGCTTTATAGGGCTAAGGTCACTTCTTCTTCTCACCACCAGTAGTATGAGACTTGGATTGACATAGTCCTACAGGGGCAAAAAACAAGAGTCTCCAGATACCATGCTCTGTACAGCAGAAAGCAAGTGAGCGCTTCATAGCATTAAATCCCTCCCTTCTCCTCACCACCAAAAGCAGGGGATTCTGGTTGATGAAGTCCCACAGGGTCAACAACACAAGAGTCTCCAGATGGCACGCCCCATACAGCAGGAAGAAGTGAGTGTTTCATAGTACTAAGGCCTCTCCTTCTTCACACCACCACCAACAAGCGATTCTAGTTGATGTAGTCCCCGAGGGCAATAACACAAGAGTCTCCAGAAAGTATAACCCTCTCAGCAGGAAGTGAGCATAAGCTTTGTATCGCTAAGGCACCTCCTCATCCTCACCACCAGCAACAGGGGAATCTGGTTGACATAGTCCCCTGGGGGAAACAGCAAAAGCTTAGATAGCATGCCCTGTGCAGTGGGAAGCCAGTGAGCATTTTAGAGTGCTAAAGTCCCTCCCTCTTCTCACCATCACCGGCACAGGATTCTGCTTGACATATTCCCTCTGGGCTAACAACGCAAGAGTGTCCAGAGAGAGCATCCCTCACAGTGCGAAGCAAGTGAGCGCTTCAAAGCCTTAAGACCCTTCTTCTCCTCACCGCCGGCATCAGGAGATTCTGGTTGACATAGTGCCCCAGGGCAAACAACACAAGAGTCTCCAGATAGCGCAATTATTCAGACTTTATATCTATTTTTGACATTTTATTAGTTATAGATTTAACAGTATTTCTGTATAGTTTGATTGCATTTAAAATTTGTTGATCTCTTTTGAGATCAGAAAAAATAAAATAAAATGTAGCCTTTACTGCCCTTCAAGCACCTGAAAGTGTCACACCAAGGGCTTTAGGGGATAGAGATACAGCAAGTAAAACATGCAAAATATGGTGAGGCGATGGAAGCCCTTAGAGTGATAGGATGTGAGGAATGAGAAAAAAAGAAGGCAGTTCACAAGGGTGTTAAAATATAGTCCAATCTCTTGTATGAGTCAGTCTGTAATAGGAAAGAGAGCTATGGTGCTTTTGCATACCACTCAGGCTCTCACTGTTAGCTTCATGATTGTTTGGATTCTACCTCACCTTCCTGTAAATCCAGTAAGCCAGCTGTATGGTTTTGGGGTGGGTAATCTAATGCAGAAATCAATTTACCCTGGGTAGTTTTTTGATGTATCTTTTGTGAGTGGCCTATTAACTGTGGTCTTGTGATTTAAGGTTCACGTTTGATTATTGTAAGATGTATTTACCAAATCTGAGTCATACTTTATGATGCACAAGACAAGAAGCAAACTAAAAAACATAAAAATTAACAGATAAATGTGCTTTTAAACATTGTGCTCCATAAATGACATTCATGATCAATGTGAAGAGAAGAATGCAAGATATTTGAAGTGGGTTTTACAATGAAATATCCACAGCATTTAGGATCATGCACAATTTTCCTATGTAGCAAATAAAAAATGACAATTAGAACACAGAAGGCGTGACATGGCATTTGCTGAAAAATAGTCTACAAAATAGACAAAAAGAAACAACAAAGTGTATAACTCTGCTCATGCTACAGATGTTTATGTTTAACATGGCAGTGATATGTGTGATTATTAAATTGATTAAGAGGGCACTGATGCTTTTTGATTCCACAAATGAGAGAAGGGTATAACTGTGAGACCGTTTTGGCATATTTGTGCTATATGAATATGTAAAGCATGTAACAAGATTTTTAATTGGTTAGTTTATCTGGCACCGGGTTGCTAAGATGGATTAACGGGCCAACAGCCTAGACACATTTACTGGAGAAAAAAAACAACATTATATTTATTGATTCCCATCCATTATATTTTTAATGGCATTGCTGGTGGATATTTGGAACATCTGGTATGGCTCAATTTTCCACTAAACAATGTTGTTCAGACATCTGGCCTGATTTAGATTTTGGCAGATGGGTTACTCTGTCACAATGGTGACGGATATCCCATCTGTTGAAATACAAATCCCATAGGAAATAATGGGAATTATATTTCAGTGGACAGGATATCCATCACTGTAGTGAAGGAATAACCCTTCCACTGAAATCTAAATCAGGCCCTTAGATCTCGGCAGAGGGAATACTCCATCACAAACATGATGGATATTCCGTCTGCTGCATTACCATCTCTATAGGATATAATGGGATCATAATATGACGGACTGGATACCTGTCATGTTTGTGATGGAGTATTCCTGTCAGACTCCTACCTGTTTGCGGGGTGAAATGGACACAACAAACTTCCTGTATCTTCCAAATAGCCAAGCTGCTCCAAGCATTAGGAGTCGGCCTGAATCACTGGGACTGGGGAACACTAGACTGGCACTTTCTACTTTGTAATTGTCTGGCTTCTTATCACCATCTATAAAATAAATACCGGCATCTGTATTGTCTACTTTTCCATAGTAGAAATTATATATGCACAAAAATATCATTGATTTACCCTTCTCCCTTCTTCTGATATGTGGAAAGAATATGCTGGATCTGATTACTGAATCTATAAAAGAAACTCACAGGGTAAAGTCAATGGCTGACATAAACTTAAGTAGCTAATGTATGTAAGGGAAGCATTATTACACGTACCTAATACATTCAGCAGTTCAGTACAAACCAAATTCGTATTAACCCAAGGAACTTTCTTCTATATTACTCAGTAAGAGTTCATATGATTCTGGCATGCGTTATCAGCACTGTTCATAATACATACTTGTTTAATGTTGTCCATCAGTGTATACCTAATCAGAAGTATTACTTCATACCCTTT
This sequence comes from Pleurodeles waltl, assembly GCF_031143425.1. NCBI lineage: Eukaryota > Metazoa > Chordata > Amphibia > Caudata > Salamandridae > Pleurodeles > Pleurodeles waltl. The sequence goes on from NC_090450.1 coordinate 459,003,687, forward strand.
GTATAACTCTGATAAATACGTTTTTTTTTTTATGTCCATTAATATGCATATAGCTTCAAGTATTGCAGTATGCAGTTTATAGACTTTGTATACTCCTATAGAGTTCATAAGTATTTTATAATCCATAAGTCTAATTAGTGTCCCATAAATACGCTTCACGCTTCAAGTACATAGAATTCAGTTGTTAAACTCAGCAGAAATAATCACCAGTATCTAATCGCTGTCATGTTGCTTTTATCTATTGCAGATATTGTGACACAACATCCAAAGAGCCAGAAAGCGATCTCTACAATCCAATCCAGATAAGTATATTAGTTTTTGCAGCTGTAGTTCAAAACATGGTGCTGCAGTGCGTTACTCTTTTATAGCTACTACTGTCCTTTTAATACAGTTTCTTCTTTGTCCTTTTTTGCAGGGTGCGAGACGAAATCCAAAAGCAGACAACAACAGCCACGACCACGAAGAGCCTGACCCATGGCAGCCAGAAGAGGGTAACACGAAGAAGGTAGCACAAAGGCAACACAGAAAGCAGGTAAGTATCAGGGACACTTAAGGCCACATTCAACAGATGAGGGCAGAGAGTGGGGAAGACTACAGATGACGAGGGGGTCATACGTGGTGCAGCACGCAGCCTTAAAGCCTAAGCGCTCCACCATCTTAAATGGGCTGCTACTCGGGGACACCATGGACACAGCGCGCCCATAATTTCCTTCTGCCAAGAACTAAATCAGGCCCAAGTGGGTGGAAAAATTGAAGGAGTGAAACAGAGCAAGGACAGCATGAAAATTTTCTTTATGACATTTTTCTGGGAGGGTGTGTTTTTTGCCTAGCAGGAATGCCTCTGGTCTGGTTGGTTTCAAGATTTGCTTTTAGTTCTGTGGTAATTGCCTTCTTTGTAAGCTTATGATGTGATGTTAATTAGATCATGGTTCTGAAGTATTTTGGATATAATTAGGTGGGTTTTGTGAACAATTTGGCAAAGTGAAAATAATGGCCCTCATTACAACCCTGGCGGTCGGTGTTAAAGCGGCGCTAAAACGGCCATCAGGCCGGCGGTAAAAAAAATGGAATCACGACTGTGGCGGAAACCGCCAACATAGACAGCCACTTTAACACTCCGACCGCCACGGCGGTACAAACAAACAGCATGGCGGTCACCGCCAACAGACAGGCGGAAGACAATGTACCGCCCACAGTATCATGAGAGGCCAATCCGCCACCTTTTCCGTGGCGGATTCACAGCGAACAAAGACACAGCGGAAACAGGACTTGGAAGGGGAAGCGCTCACCTCTACACACCCCACGAAGAAACAGGACGCCATGGAGCCGGAACTCCATATTCTACCTGCCATTGTCTTCCTGCTCCTCTACCAGGAGCACGAACGCCGGCGGCGAAGACCACAGTGAGTACTGCACCTATGAAACAGGGGAGGGGGAAGAAAAAGGGAGTGACACACACACGCAACACAAAACACCCCCACCCCACCCTCACCCACTGCAAAACACACACAAGTACATGTTGATACATTACATTTACACCCCCCAACCACCCCTGGAAGAATGCAAGGACAAAAGGAAATGAGTTGAACGATTGTAATCAATAAAAATCCAGTAAAAAATATGTATACACTATTAACAAATATATACACCAAGGATTCAAGTCCATGTACTGCACATACATAGTCCGTGGACCACTGGGCCCAAAATGCATGGACGAGGCCCACACAAGATGCCCGCCCAAAATGGAGAGAACACTGCAGGGGCATCAGATCGAAATCAAACAGGCACCTCAGGGGGAAGGGGGGGCACCTCAGCCGGATGAGTGCACGACACCAGATCCATGAGGGGGCTCCATGCCCATTGATGTATCCTGGGGAGTGCAAAGCCACAGTCTCACAAGTCTTTACAGTGGGTGGTTTGCCCACTGCTGCATCTTGGGGAGTGCAAAGCCACAGTCTCACAAGTCTTTACAGTGGGTGGGTTGCCCACTGCTGCATCCTGGGGAGTGCAAAGCCACAGTCTCACAAGTCTTTCCAGTGGGTGGGTTGCCCACTGCTGCATCCTGGGGAGTGCAAAGCCACAGTCTCACAAGTCTGTACAGTGGGTGGCTTGCCCCCAGCTGCATCCTCAGGAGTGCAAAGCCACAGTCTCACTGTCTGTACAGTAGGTGGGTTGCCCACTGCTGCATCCTGGGGAGTGCAAAGCCACAGTCTCACAAGTCTGTACAGTGGGTGGGTTGCCCACTGCTGCATCCTGGGGAGTGCAAAGCCACAGTCTCACAAGTCTGTACAGTGGGTGGGTTGCCCACGGCTGCATCCTGGGGAGTGCAAAGCCACAGTCTCACAAGTCTTTACAGTGGGTGGGTTGCCCACTGCTGCATCCTGTGGAGTGCAAAGCCACAGTCTCACAAGTGGATAACAGTCTCCACTGGTTCTAGAGGGGGCTTTGTGCCCATTGTGCTTACTCCTGCCAAGAACTGAGGTAGTGGATGTGATACTTCACTGGTTCTGGAGGGGGCTTTGTGCCCAGAGTGATTCATCCTGCCAAGGACTGAGGTAGTGGATGCTTTTCTCCACTGATTCTGGAGGGGGCCTGGTGCCCAGAGTGCTTCATCCTGCCAAGGACTGAGGTAGTGGACGTGATACTCCACTGGTTCTGGAGGAGGCTTTGTGTCCAGAGTGCTTCATCCTGCAAGGACTGAGGTAGTGGATTTGATACTCCACTGGTTCTGGAGGGGGCTTTGTGCCCAGAGTGCTTCATCCTACCAAGGACTGAAGTAGTGGATGCCTTTCTCCACTGGTTCTGGAGGGGGCAGGTGCCCAGAGTGTTTCATCCTGCCAAGGAATGAGGTAGTGGCTGTGATACTCCACTGGTTCTGGAGGGTGCTTTGTGCCCAGAGTGCTTCATCCTGCCAAGGACTGAGGTAGTGGATGCCTTTCTCCACTGACGGTGGGCCTTCATGGAAGCTGTCCAGGCCCATGAAACTGACCACCAGCTTCGTACGACTGACCACTGGGGATGGCAGCCATGTCTGCGGTGGTGCCAGTGGCACATGATGTGGTGTGGCCGCTGGTGGTGCTTGCAGCGGCCTCAGTAGCGGCGGTGCTTGCGGCGCTCATGGGCCTGCGGTGCTGGTGGGTGGCTCAGTGTGCGTGCTGGTGGCAGCGGTGTACTGGGAAGCGGTGCTGGTGGCGGCGGTGTCCTTGGCAGCGGTGCTGGTGGAGGTGGTGTCCTGGGAAGTGGTGCTGGTGGAGGCGGTGTCCTGGGAAGTGGTGCTGGTGGCGATCTTGTCCGCCGTGCAGGTTGGCGGTGACTTCCCTTTCTTTCTCTACCCCTTCCCCACCTTGAATGGTGGCGCAGCTGTCTTGCCACTCCCAACTGTAGTCCTGGGAAAGACCTTGGTGGCAGGTGTTTTGCCCTTCTCCCTCCAGGCTGTGGCCAACTTCTTATGTTTCTGAGGTGGGGGACTGTCCGTGGTCTGGCTCTGTGGCACACTGGCTGCCCTGCTGCTTGGCGCACTCCAGAAGCCGGTTACTGCTGGCACCACTGTTCCCGGTGATGTGGTGGCTGAGGTGCTGGGTTGGGACCTGGAAAGGCGTGCCCTAGGGGACGGAAGGGGCGGGGGAGGTGTACGGAAGAGGTCAACATTTAAGAGGAAAGGTTTTTTAAACACACTGGGACGGGTAGATGGAGGGGTTTGGGAGTGGAGAAAGAGGTAGTGGTTGTAGGAGGTGTACGTTTGCTGACTTTGGGTGAAGGTGCATGGGCTGGAGGCTGTCGTGAGATGGATGGCTGTTGGGTGGGTGTGTGACTACGTTTGTGTACTTTGGGAGGTAGGCTCACAGATACACTGGGAGAGGACAAAGGGGATGTGTGAATGGTAGTGGGGGTGGTGAGTGTACGTGAGCGGTGTGTGGTGATGGGCGTGCTGTTGATGTAGGTAGTGGCTGAAGATGTTGTGCATGCCGGTGTGAGTGGAGACGAGACAGGGAGGGAGGAGGAAGACGTGGAGGAGGGGACACAGTGGAGGCTGTGGATGTTGGTATGTCTGCATGGGTATGATGCTTGTGTGAGTGCCTGTGGGATGTGTGGTGCTTATGTTTGCCAGAGCTACCCTTGTGTGTTGAGGTGTGTGCATGCTGGTCTGATGGTGTGCTTGGGATAGGCTGAGGTACAGGGGATTGGGGCTGGGTGGAGGAAGTTGGACACAGGGACAATGGCTGCCATCAGTGCTGAGGCAAGAGTCTGAAAAAGCTTGCTGTTGGGCTGCCTGACCAGAATGAATGCCCTTCAGGTATGCATTGGTCTGTTGCAACTGCCTCTCTACACCCTGGATGGCATTCAGAATGGTAGACTGCCCAACAGTGAGGGATCTGAGGAGGTCAATGGCCTTCTCACTGAGGGCAGCAGGGCTGACAGGGGCAGGGGCTGAGGTGCCTGGGGTGAAGGAGATGCCCACCATCCTGGGTGAGCGGCCACGGGGCACACGCTGAGGGACTGCTGGGAGGGCGGTGCTGGTAGGGGGGGTGGCGGCTGTACCTGTAGATGCGGGGGGCACAGAGGGGCCCGCCACCGCAAGCGAGCTTCCATGAGAGGAAGAGTCCGTGTCGCTGGTCTCTGCTCCTGTCCCCGCCTTGGAGCTCCCCTTGCCCTCGGTCCCACTAGTGAATTCGGAGTCCGTAGTCTCGCCCTCCAGGGACATATGGGATGCAGCTCCCTCCTGCTCCGGTGCCACTGCTCCTCCGCCTGATGATGCTATTGCACACAAGAACAGGGAGACCACATAAAGGGGGGGAGACAGAAGAAAGACATGTTCAAAGCATGCAATACCGCTACCGTTGGCAGACACTACAGACACAGCAGCCCTCTGCACTACGCCATGCACTTAGAGTTCCCTCATTAATCCCTGGGCCATGGGGTACTAGGCCAATGCTCGATTGCTGCACACATGGACGTCACAGGAGCCTGACTAGGTGTAGTTGGCTCTTAACACTGGTGGGGTGGGGTGCCACATGGCCTGCCTTACGAAGGGACCTTGCCTACAAAACTCGCCCTGGCCTAGGGGTACCCACAGCCCACCTCCCCCACCCAGACACCTCCAATGCATGCTGATTCAGCTGAATGAGAGCGTACTCACCCCCTTGTGGCTGTTGTGATGCCCTCAAGTGCTCATCCAACTCCGGGTATGCCACCACCAGGATCCAGAACATCAGGGGGGTCATGGTGCGAAGGGCACCCCTCCCACTTTGGGAGGCCATCCCCAGCTGGGCCTCCGCCATCTTCTTGCTCCAGCGGCGAATGTCCTCCCATCTTTTCCAGCAGTGGGTGCTCCGTATGTGGTGGACCCACAGCGTCTGGACTTCCTTGGCGATGGCACGCCAAATATCCTTCTCCTTCTACAGGAATAGTACAGGGCAAAAGGAGAAGATATAACCGTCTGGACCGTCACAGTCATTGGCCCGCGTTCCTACCCTTGCCATGACGCACATACACTCACCATTGTTTCATGCACACCTGATTCTCACCCCCTGTATCTTACATCCACACCACTCCACACAGGCAGTGCCCATACAGCATACTCACAGTGTACTTACCTGTTTGTCTGGAGGACCGTAGAGTAGCGTGTACTGGATGAGGACCCCATCCACTAGTTTCTCCAACTTCTCCGTGGTGAAGGCATGGGCCCTTTCCCCAGACACATGAGCCATTGTCACTTCCAGACTGAGGTCACAGCAGCACTTGCAGTGTAGGTCCTCTCCTGTCGAAGATCAGGTATCAAGTGAGTGAATAGATAGAAAATGGTGGTCACATCTGCGGCAGTGCGTACCGTCACCGCCGGCGTACATCGTCATTCGATCCTGAGACCCATAGGGTCCAATGTTAACCAATGCAGGATTGCGTCGTGGTCTTCAGCCGCCTACCGTGACGGTGTACAACGCCAGCGCAGTTACCTCATATCCCATTGTCCCACCTCACAGGTCAGGCAGCCGCCATTTCAGGGGGCCACATGGCATATTTTTAAATGCGTCACACATATCTAGGCATTGCATACACACTAAGACAGGCCAATAGCGGATTGAAAAATTTGTGCAATGAAGTTGTGTTTTCGTACCTTAGTGTTGGCTGACCCTCTGCTCACTGTTCTCCTCCATAGAGCACGTCCGCTGGGGCAGGTGAGGAGATGGCGGCATCCTCCGGTGTACAGACCGCTGGTGGACCTGTTGACAATGGAAGAGCGACATGTAATTGTCACCTACAGACTGGACTGTGCCACAATCCATGAACTGTGTGCCCAGTTGGAGCCGGACCTGATGTCAGCTATCCGCCATCCCACAGGGATACCCCCTCTAGTGTAGGTGCTGTCAGTACTCTATTTCCTGGCAAGTGGGTCTTTTCAGACCAAAGTGGCCATAGCATCAGGGATGTCCCAGCTTATGTTCTCCAACCTGTTGTCCAGAGTGTTGTCTGCCCTGCTGAAACACATGCACAGCTACATCGTGTTCCCTCAGGTGGAGGATTTGCCTACAGTGAAAGGTGACTTCTGTGCTTTGGGACATATCCCCAACATCATAGGTACCATTGATGGGGCACATGTGGCCTTGGTCCCCCGCGCAGGAGTGAACAGGTGTACAGAAACCGGAAGAGTTACCACTCTATGAATGTGCAGATGGTGTGTTTGGCCGACCAGTACATCTCCCATGTGAATGCCAAATTTCCAGGCCCAGTGCATGACGCTTACATTCTGAGGAATAGCAGCATCCCTTATGTGATGGGGCAACTCCAGAGGCACTGTGTGTGGCTATTAGGTGAGGACATGGACCCTATACAGTGTGAATAGTTGGCTGGGTCTGGGGTTGTCCCTAAGGGTTAGTGTGTGTCTATCAGTTGTCCCTCAACATTTGCAGGCGACTCTGGGTACCCCAATCTGTCATGGCTACTGACCCCAGTGAGGAATCCCAGGACTAGGGCAGAGGAACGCTACAATGAGGCACATGGACGAAGTAGGAGGGTTATAGAGAGGACCTTCGGGCTCCTGAAGGCCAGGTTCAAGTGCCTCCATATGACGGGTGCTTCCCTCTTCTAATCACCAAGGAAGGTGTGCCAGATCATCGTGGCCTGCTGCATGCTTCACAACTTGGCTTTGCGACGACAGGTGCCTTTTCTGCAGGAGGATGTGTCCTGAAGGAGGTGTTGTGGCAGCTGTGGCGCCTGTGGACAGTGAAGAAGAGAAAGCAGAAGAAGAGGATATCGACAACAGAAACACTGTCATTCATCAATACTTCCAGTGAGACACAGGTAAGAAGACATCACGGCCTGCTACATCTGATACACTTGTTCTACCTCTCATCTGTCTGTCACTTTCACTCAGTGTTGGGACCCTGATTTGTCACTTTCCCTTTCGATTTCACAGATGTGGGTCCCACTGTGTGACCTCTGCCATGTTTCCTCATGGACTAGAGCTGTGTGACATAGGTATGTTGACAATACAATGGATATTGCTATTTCCCTCAGCTATTGCAAATACACATTTGTGAAAGCACAGACTGACTCCAGATACTTTTGTGATTTAAGGGTGTTTATTTAAGTGCTAAATAGTGGAGAGGCTTGTAAAGTGGTCAGGGGTGATGTGGAGGAATGTCCATGGCAGAGTCCAGTCTATTTGTCTCACAGGTGCATTGTCCAAAGGGGCATAGGAAGTGGAGCTGGGACAGGGTGACAAAGTGGGACAGAAGGATGACAATCAGGGTGGTCTCATTTCTTGGTGGGGGTCTCGGCATTGTTCTCTGTCTTTGTCCTGGATCTCAGGGATCGCTTGCGGGGTGGTTCTCCATCTGCAGGGGGTGGGGTGCCGGTGTCGTGGTCCTGTGGCGGTGCCTCCTGTCCACTAGTGCCGGCGGAGGTGGTGGGCAGTTCATCATCCAGGCTAGTGTCAGGGGCCCCTTGTGGTGCCACAGTGCCCCTCCTGGTGTTAACCAGTTCCTGCAGCACCCCTACAATGGTGCCCAGGGTGGTATTGATGGATTTGAGCTCCTCCCTGAACCCCAAATACTGTTCCTCCTGCAGCCACTGGGTCTCCTGAAACTTGGCCAGTACCGTTGCCATCGTCTCCTGGGAATAGTGGTAGGCTCCCATGATGTTGGAGAGGGCCTCGTGGAGAGTGGGTTCCCTGGGCCTGTCCTCCCCCTGTCGCACAGCAGCCCTCCTAGTTCCCCTGTGTTCCTGGGCCTCTGTCCCCTGAACCGTGTGCCCACTACCACTGCCCCCAGGTCCCTGCTGTTCTAGGGGTGGTGGGTTTGCCTGGGTTCCCTGTAGTGGTGGAAATACTGCTGCTTGATGTGTCCTGGGGACAGAGGTATGGGCCTGCTGGGTGGGTGCTGTGATGGTGTTTCCAGAGGGGGGAGGCTCCGTTGTGGCTTGTGCCAGTGTGTGGGGAACTGACTGTCCGAGGTCCCAGATGGGCCGGGCAGGTCATCTAGATCCAGTTGGACAGAGCTGCTGTCATCACTGTGGGCCTCTTCTGTGGGGGTAGTGGACTTGTCTGGAACCTCCTGTCTGGTGACGTTGGGTAGGGGTCTTGCAGGGGTGTAAAGGCATAGTTTTAGTATCTGTGTGTGGCATGGTGTGCAATGGGTGGGTGACCCTGTACCCCAGTGCTTGCATTCCTTTGTAGGATCTTGTGTGCTAATTATTTAGGGGTCTGTGTGGGTATGTGCAGTGGACATGTAGTGGTGATGGGTGTCCATGCTTTGGTGTTGCATGCAGGGCTTGGTGTTGGGATGTGTGGTTTGTGATAGTGGGATCTATGTAAGGAGTTGGAATGATGGAGGTGACGGTGAGGGTGGGGGTATGTGTTAGGATGCAGGTAGGGTGGGGGATAAAGTAGTTAAAGATTTGACTTACCAGAGTCCATTCCACCTGCTACTCCTGCGAGGCCCTCAGGATGCAGTATATCCAAGACCTGCTCCTCCCATGTTGTTAGTTGTGGGGGTGGAGGTGGGGGTCCGCCGCCAGTCCTCTAAACCACGATGTGGTGTCTTGAGACCACGGAATGCACCAATCCCCATAGGTCGTTCCACCTCTTCCTGATGTCATCCCATGTTCTTGGGTGCTGTCCCACTGCTTTGTCCCTGTCCACGATTCTGCGCCATAGCTCCATCTTCCTAGCTATGGTGGTGTGCTGCACCTGTGATCCGAATAGCTGTGGCTCTACCTGGATGATTTCCTCCACTAGGACCCTGAGATCCTCCTCAGAAAACCTGGGGTGTCTTTGCGTTGTCATGGGGTGGTGTGGGTGATGTGTGAGGTGGTGTGTGTTGTGATGTGTGGGGTGATGTTTAGGGGTGTGTGGTGTTTTGTGCGTGGATGTGTATGTGTGATGGTGTTGTGTGCCTCTGTATGGTGGTGTTGTCTTTGCTGTGCTGTCTCTCTGGCCTTCGTCAATATTTTAGGTAGTAAGGGTTTGTGGGTGACGTGGGTAGGTGTTTTATAGTGATGTGGGTGTGTGGGAGTGGTGTGTGTATGTGTATCAGGTGTGTGTATTAGGAATTGTCCAATGTGGTATTGTTTTGTATATGTGTGTGTATTTTGAGTGCGGCGGTGTGTACTGCCAATGGAATACCGCGGTTGAAAGACCGCTGTGTGGGTCGTGATAGTGTGGGCGTATTCCTGTTGGCGTGACGGTGTCGGTTTTGTTATCGCCAGTTTATCACTGACCTTTGGTGTGGCGGACTTGTGTGGGTGTCTGGATTTTGGCAGATTCTGAGCTGTGGTTCGTAATAGGTGTGGCGGAATTCGGCTGCCGCGGCGGTGTGTTGGCGGCCTTCTGCACGGCGGTAAGCGGGATTTACCGCCAATGTTGTAATGAGGGCCAATGTCTGCTTGGATATTAATTGATCTAAAACATTTCTCGTGTGGACATCCACGTGAAGTAAAGGCTTGGGGAAGAGGGAGCAAAGCCACAACACCATTGCTGTGTGTGGAAAAGGCTGCTTTTATTAGAAACAGGTGCACTTACAAATAACAAACCTTGGCCTTCGCCTTACAAAACTAAAACCTCACTAAAAATCAACATCACCTATCCAAAGTCCTCCCCCTTCCCCTCCCCACCTTTTACCTTACCCAGCTTTCTCTTCCTCCGTTCATGCTGTTAATACTGCTTTCCATGTCGAACCCGTTGTTGACCTTATCCATTCTTTAATGCAACCTGGCAATCGACCCTGCCAAGTATCATAACTGCTAATGGTAATCTTCCTTCCTGTCCATCGTGTCCTGCTGTCGTCCCCCCTCCTTCAATATCTGCTAGTGTCCTATCAGATTCGCTATCCGTACGTATTTTGTTTGTCATGTAACTCTCACTGCCTCCGCCAGCACCTGCTCCAATCGACAACATATACATCTCGCACACCGTGCCCCCTTTCTTCTCCGCAGTGCCAAAACACCACCAGCTTTCTCCCAAAAACTCCCTTGACTGTCTAGAAAATAAGAGGGGGATGGTGGGAGGGAAAAATGCTTTCCCACCTGAAAAAACCTTTTTGACCAGCCACTGTGTCACCTACTGAAAAATGGTGCCCCTTACACAAAATGGCCGCTATATATAGTCCCTCCTGCCGCCCAACAACATAGCCCAAGCAGCCCAAAAAATCCTGGGGGGGAAGACTTCACTCCGTTCGGCAGTCCCCCCCAGGGCCCCATTGGGGAAGAGGGAACAAAGCCACGACACCGTTGCTGTGTGTGGAAAAGGCCGCTTTATTGGAAACAGGTGCATTTACAAATAACAAACCTTGGCCTTCGCCTTACAAAACTAAAACCTCACTAAAAATCAACATCACCTATCCAAAGTCCTCCCCCTTCCCCTCCCCACCTTTTACCTTACCCAGCTTTCTCTTCCTCCGTTCATGCTGTTAATACTGCTTTCCTTGTCGAACCCGTTTGTTGACCTTATCCATTCTTTAATGCAACCTGACAATCGACCCTGCCAAGTATCATAACTGCTAATGGCAATCTTCCTTCCTGTCCGTCGTGTCCTGCTGTCATTTCCCCTCCTTTAATATCTGCTAGTGTCCTATCAGATTCGCTATCCGTACGTATTTTGTTTGTCATGTAACTCTCACTGCCTCCGCCAGCACCTGCTCCAATCGACAACATATACATCTCGCACACCGTGCCCCCTTTCTTCTCCGCAGTGCCAAAACACCACCAGCTTTCTCCCAAAAACTCCCTTGACTGTCTAGAAAATAAGAGGGGGATGGTGGGAGGGAAAAATGCTTTCCCACCTGAAAAAAACTTTTTGACCAGCCACTGTGTCACCTACTGAAAAATGGTGCCCCTTACACAAAATGGCCGCTATATATAGTCCCTCCTGCCGCCCAACAACATAGCCCAAGCAGCCCAAAAAATCCTGGGGGGGAAGACTTCACTCTGTTCGGCAGTCCCCCCCAGGGCCCCGTTTGGGAAGAGGGAACAAAGCCACGACACCGTTGCTGTGTGTGGAAAAGGCCGCTTTATTGGAAACAGGTGCATTTACAAATAACAAACCATGGCCTTCGCCTTACAAAACTAAAACCTCACTAAACATGAACATCACCTATCCCAAGTCTTTCCCCCTCCCCTTCCATGCCCTCCCCCACCTCCCTTTCACCTTACCCAGCTTTCTCTTCCACCGTTCATGCTTTTAATAATGCTTTCCTCGTTGAACCAGTTTGTTGACCTTATCAATTCCTTAATGCAACCTGGCAATCGACCCTGCCAAGTAGCATAACTGCTAATGGTAATCTTCCTTCCTGTCCATCGTGTCCTGCTGTCGTCCCCCCTCCTTCAATATCTGCTAGTGTCCTATCAGATTCGCTATCCGTACGTATTTTGTTTGTCATGTAACTCTCACTGCCTCCGCCAGCACCTGCTCCAATCGACAACATATACATCTCGCACACCGTGCCCCCTTTCTTCTCCGCAGTGCCAAAACACCACCAGCTTTCTCCCAAAAACTCCCTTGACTGTCTAGAAAATAAGAGGGGGATGGTGGGAGGGAAAAATGCTTTCCCACCTGAAAAAAACTTTTTGACCAGCCACTGTGTCACCTACTGAAAAATGGTGGCCCTTACACAAAATGGCCGCTATATATAGTCCCTCCTGCCGCCCAACAACATAGCCCAAGCAGCCCAAAAAATCCTGGGGGGGAAGACTTCACTCCGTTCGGCAGTCCCCCCCAGGGCCCCATTGGGGAAGAGGGAACAAAGCCACGACACCGTTGCTGTGTGTGGAAAAGGCCGCTTTATTGGAAACAGGTGCATTTACAAATAACAAACCTTGGCCTTCGCCTTACAAAACTAAAACCTCACTAAAAATCAACATCACCTATCCAAAGTCCTCCCCCTTCCCCTCCCCACCTTTTACCTTACCCAGCTTTCTCTTCCTCCGTTCATGCTGTTAATACTGCTTTCCATGTCGAACCCGTTGTTGACCTTATCCATTCTTTAATGCAACCTGACAATCGACCCTGCCAAGTATCATAACTGCTAATGGCAATCTTCCTTCCTGTCCGTCGTGTCCTGCTGTCATTTCCCCTCCTTTAATATCTGCTAGTGTCCTATCAGATTCGCTATCCGTACGTATTTTGTTTGTCATGTAACTCTCACTGCCTCCGCCAGCACCTGCTCCAATCGACAACATATACATCTTGCACACCGTGCCCCCTTTCTTCTCCGCAGTGCCAAAACACCACCAGCTTTCTCCCAAAAACTCCCTTGACTGTCTAGAAAATAAGAGGGGGATGGTGGGAGGGAAAAATGCTTTCCCACCTGAAAAAAACTTTTTGACCAGCCACTGTGTCACCTACTGAAAAATGGTGCCCCTTACACAAAATGGCCGCTATATATAGTCCCTCCTGCCGCCCGACAACATAGCCCAAGCAGCCCAAAAAATCCTGGGGGGGAAGACTTCACTCCGTTCGGCAGTCCCCCCCAGGGCCCCATTGGGGAAGAGGGAACAAAGCCACGACACCGTTGCTGTGTGTGGAAAAGGCCGCTTTATTGGAAACAGGTGCATTTACAAATAACAAACCTTGGCCTTCGCCTTACAAAACTAAAACCTCACTAAAAATCAACATCACCTATCCAAAGTCCTCCCCCTTCCCCTGCCCACCTTTTACCTTACCCAGCTTTCTCTTCCTCCATTCATGCTGTTAATACTGCTTTCCTTGTCGAACCCGTTTGTTGACCTTATCCATTCTTTAATGCAACCTGACAATCGACCCTGCCAAGTATCATAACTGCTAATGGCAATCTTCCTTCCTGTCCGTCGTGTCCTGCTGTCATTTCCCCTCCTTTAATATCTGCTAGTGTCCTGTCAGATTCGCTATCCGTACGTATTTCATTTTTCATGTAACTCTCACTGCCTCTGCCGCCAGAAAAAGCCAGCTAGCCTGGCTTTTTCTGCCCCTCAATTCAACCATTTCGACCTCACACCTCCTGAACCATTGCTTTCAACGTCTCCTTCATATGCAATAAATAAAGTTCCATCCCCATGAAAGACAAGTGCACCCCGTCACCTCTGAAGAATTTTACATTCTCAAACCTTAAATTCTTGTGCTCCATGAAAGTAATACCCCGACCCACACAAAAACACCTCATCTCCTTATTTAGCTTCCTCCTCGCCCTCTCAATAGCACTTAGCTTTGTTTACCCCTCGTCAAACCTGACGTGGTATAAAACCTGTGAACACCATGTGGCATCCCTGCCACCTGCTAATAATCTCTTCCAAATCCCGCTTCATACCCTTCATTCGATTGAGTCCCGTTTTCTCAACCAGCTCATTCTCACTCACATGCAAAAGCAAACGGTCCGGACAAAACCCCCGCACCACTAACTTGTGTAGATTAGGTAATAACTTGCTCCATTTTAGGCCTCCTTTCCCGTCCCAGTGCACATGGTATAGCGCCCCATCCAAACCCAGGTTTTCTCCAATGGCAGTTCGGCGTGCTTGTCGCTGCGCCCATTTCACAAAGGAATGTCCCACCCCCCAGAAGGAAAGGAAAGGCACTTCCGAACCAGGTACCACACCTGTGGGGAAAAAACAACAACGTTAGCCCTAATTTAAAAGCCAGTTTGCCCTTTCCTAATGTATCTTTTAAAACTGTCTGACTTCCGCATCCCCAACCCCATTGACTCTGCCTTACCCCATCCTCTCCTTCCTGCCTCCGTAGCCACACCAATCCTAAAAGTGTGAGTACTAAGGCCCATATTTATACTTTTTGAAGCAAAACTGCGCCAACAGACCTCAGAGAATCCCATAGTGCCGCAAAGAAACAATTGTCCAGGTAATGCTTCATGTGTCTGTGCCCCATGACCCTTGTAAAAATCCATTATAGACATGTACTGAAACATTCAAAAAGGGAGCAGGAGATAGAACACCCCATCGGGAGTGCCTTATCTACATACCACTTCCCTTGAAATTGAATACCAAGTAATTCAAAGTCGATAGGGTGGACCGGCAGCAAGTGGAAAGCAGACTTGATGTCTGTCTTCGCCATCAAGGCGCAAGGCCCCAGAGATTCCACCATGTCAATAGCTACGTCAACAGACGCATAGGAGACTTTTGTCAGTTCCTCCAGTGTTAAATCATTCACTGAGGAGCCTTCAGGCCAGGAGATAGGTGTTGAATGAACCAAAATTTACCCTCCTCCTTTTTGGGGACCACCCCAATCAGAGAGACAATAAGGTTCTGCATCGGCCATACTGCAAAAGGGCAAGCCTTGCGACCTTCTGCCACTTCCATGTCCAGTTTTTGTCTCACCACTTCCTCTCTACCCTTTACCGATCTGAGGTTGTCAGTCCACCTATGCTCCTCGGTCCGGTATACCCCAGCCAGAAACCATTTGAAAAACCTTGAATCAACAGGTCAGCATCTTGTCTTCTGTCATAGCCCTGCAACCAGAAAATCAGGCATTCAACCTTAACTGGAGTACGTGCTTTTTCCTGCAAGGCCTTGCCTAAAGCGCTGTCCTCTGGAGCCAGGAGGCTGTCCTCCCACGTTGACTTGTCCTTGAACAGTTCCCTGAATTGCCCCCTCCCCAGGCGGGGTAGGCTGTCGGTAACAGTGCATAAGAGCATGCCGCCCTGCACACTTAGAGCACTCATGCCTGAATTTACAGTACTCCTGCGTTCATGCTCCTTTATTGTAGTCCCAGCACGCTCCGATCCGTTCATTGGCATTTCAAACAGACTGTCCTTTTCCTGCTGCGCCTACCCTTTGGGTGGGGCGCTCTCGAAAGGGCTGATAAATAATTGGAAGGCCACTGGCCATGAATATGGTCTTCCCGAATTTTGCCGGACCCATGGTATGTCGCCAAAAATCCGAGTCTATCTCACCCCACTGTACCTCCGAGACAGCTGCCATTCTGGACCTAAATTCCTCATCATATTTTAGCCAAGCATACCCAACATAATTAATCTGTGCTTTCCAAATAATGTCCATATACTTAAAAAGCACCACGGACCTGTCCGGATGTCATTCACAATACACACTCGCAAAAATGTTTACGGGTACCTTGGGCCACTTAGCAAGCTCATATTCTTCCTCTTTTGATACCTCTTTCGATCTGACCTCCCTGTGTAAGAGCTTTAAGATCGCGACATACTCCCCTTTGCATATCTTTTCTTTCGTTGTCTGCATCAGGTGGGCCTCTAAATGCTTGGCTGTACCCAAATACGCAATTTGGTACCTTTTGCAACGTGCTGGTCCGACTTGCCTACCACCTTAGCAGTCAATGTCACTGATGCCACAATATCCATTGTCACGCCTTCATCCACCACATACACATCCTTAACCAACCGCATCTCACGGAAACCAACACCTTCCTGCACCTTAATAGCCAACAAAACCATTTTTGTCATGCCATCGCATGACCCCCCTTACCTGGCGCCAAGGTCGGCAGCTGCTCCTGCGCCTTCCGCCTAGTCAGCTGGGCTCCCTCCTGTATGCCTCTTTGTGGCCGCACTGCTGGAAGTGATTCCTTAATGACTGATCAACAGGATTGGCAAGCCACCTCCCACTACTACCCCACCACGTGTGCTCCTCCTCCCCATCCCCATCCCCATCTGAGATTTCCCCTTTCTCCAAGCCCCCCTCCTCAAAATCCATGTCTCTGTCTTCCTCTCCTGCTCCCTCTTGACACCTCATCACCGCCTCATCACTTACCATCAACTCACCAACCTCGTACCTCGCTGTAGGGGCCGCCACAAGACACCTGTAACCTCCTGATGCGCCAAGATGCTGCTCCCCGGTGAAAGCGACACCTGTGGGCGCACAATCCCTACCGTTACACGTGTCCCGAGGAGCGTCCTTGTCCCTATTCAGCAGTATCCTGTACTCTGGTGACGTCATCCAGCTGCCCGCCCTGAGGCCTGGTCTCTCTTTGTCCCAGCACCGCGGAGCCGCACACTGCCCGCCTGGGTAGCCGCCACTCGTCCCCCCCTCTTCCTGCCAGAAAAAGTCTGATGTGCCGGATTGAAAGCTATCTCCTGAATCTTGCGGAACCATCGTAATCAGAGCTCACACCTCCCCGAACAACCCAACCCCTATACCCTCTTCTGGACTACTGACCTACCCAAACCCACTCCTGCTCTTACCTTCCCAAAAAACTGCTTCTTGGTACCACTCACACGTATAGGCAGCGATCCTCTGTCCACACAAGTACTGTTGTCCTCCCCCTCCTCCACCCCCCATCGCTATCTGATCCACTCCAGACTAACATTGTAGACCACTTCTGAGAAACCAGTGTTCGGCTCTCAGCACCATCCTCCTGGATGCTCCTCTCTTCCACCTCGAATTCTCCTGTCCCTCACCTCTCCCCTCACAGTGGTACAGTGATGGGCCAGCTCTGCTCCATTCGCCTGCCCACCACCTCTTGGGTATCCTCTGAGACTGTGCAAACTGTCAGTGAGGCCAAACCCCCTTTAGTTTTCCGGTGGTCTCTCCTGCCTGTGCCCCAGACACGAATTCCTTCGCTCCGTCCCCCTCCTGGCACCTGCTCCCAGTGAGCGTCCCATTGTGGTCTGTCCCTCCCGGCTCACCCCCTTGCCCTCCCCTTTTCCAACTTGTCTTGGGCCGTGCTCTGGTCTTGTATACGAGCGCCGCCCACAGCTGCTGTCTGCATGGTTGCCAAGGGCGTGCTCGGAACCTGATCCCGATCGCCGCCCTCCCTTACTCCTCGTCTGTCCCCTATGAGCCGCTGTGCCTTCATTGGCGATCCAGCAGGTCTTGTAAAACCCACCCGCCCTCCCCGCTTGAGCTGCACTGTCCCTCACCAACCCCCCCGCTCACCCCTCACCTGCACCGCTCATCCTCCACCATGGCATGGGGGCGAACAGGCCTAAACCGCCGCCTCAATTCAGTCTGTCACTTTCCATGTGCCCGGCCTCCTCCAGAAGCAACAACGCCTGCTTCATATGCTCCTCCACCATGGGAAACGGCCAACACGACCTGTCCGCCAGGAACCGTGCACACACCAAGGAAAGGTACCTTCTAGTGTGCACCTATCTGACTCTGACTGTGCCCTACCTCCTCCTTAATTCTGCTCTTCTGGTGATTCTAAAAATAAAAAAAAATTTATGTGAGTATGCTAATAAAAATGCATTCCCACCTGAAAAAGGTTTTGCACCGGCCACTGTGTCACCTACTGACAAAATGGTGACCGGTACACAAAATGGCCCCTATATATATTCCTTCCCACTGCCTAACAGCATAGCCCAAACAGCCCAACGTTCCCTTGGGCCGTACCACCTTCCCCAAAAAATCCCGTGGGGTGGGGGGAGACCTCCCTCCGGCAGTCCCACCCCAGGGCCCAATTCTTCTCCATTGTTTTCTGCTCTCACTTGCAAGGAAGAGAAACTTCTATTTCTGCTCTTACTTCCCACTATTTTACCCATATCAAGGGCTAAACACTGTCTCTGACTCCCACAAGTGTTAATTGACCTATGACAGTTTACCTATCCGTGCCATTTCGGAATTTGAGCACGTTAATTAAGGTTTTTGGGTCATGAATGTGCTTGATTCACATAGGTTCAATGAAGATACAGTAAAAAGGCAACATTCCTTACTGAATAGTTCATTTTCTAAGGAATGGTACTGGCAGGTTTACATAAAATAATCCTACGAAATCCACTTTTCACTGCATAATTTGGGAAATCCTAATTGCTTACATCTCAGTTTAAGGATTGTGTTATTTTTGGTGGTCGAAAGCAAGCACAGTTCATTATTCTTTTGGTTCAGCCTACATCTAGCAACGAGCTGGGAGACTTGAACATGGACATTGAGGTTACATCCAAATTACAATTAATGAAATATCAGTCCCTCAACTTAGTAATTGTGATCCCCAATTTTCTTTCAGCTACAGACCTAAAGTCGTAGGAAATTTAATAACAGTGGGTCCACTTGGAGAAACGGCTGGTATATTTAAAGAGTGCCACATGATTAAACAGGCCCTTTTGCCAATAATAAATCCTTTGACATCTGGGAACAGGAACCTTCCAACTAGCTAAGAATACATTAATAACTAGAAACGAGTAGAACTTCTCCCAGCGAAAACTGGAGAGATCTGCACCATGCAGTCCAGCATTCCAGCAAAAAGAGGTTCTAAGATTTTGGAGATTAGTGGCATCGGGCAGCAGGATGGTGCCACATTGTATACTCTCTAATCTCTGGGGAAAAGTGGTTGTCACATATGAAAGTACTGTATAAGAAACTATAACCGATTTTTCAAGTATTCCAGTCCTTAAGGCACTGTCCCCAATAGAACTACTTAGGGGGTCATTCTACCGCCAGGGCCGGGGACCGCGGATGCACCGCCAACAGGCTGGCGGTGCATCCATGGGCATTCTGACCGCCGCGGTCAGAAACGGGAAACCGGCGGTGTCCCGCCGGTTTCCCGCTGCCCTTGGGAATCCTCCATGGCGGCGCTGCAGGCAGCGCCGCCATGGGGATTCCGACCCCCTTACCGCCAGCCTGGTTCTGGCGGTTTGGACTGCCAGAACCTGCCTGGCGGTAACGGGTGTCGTGGGGCCCCTGGGGGCCCCTGCAGTGCCCATGCCAATGGCATGGGCACTGCAGGGGCCCCCTAACAGGGCCCCACCAAGATTTTCAGTGTCTGCCAAGCAGACACTGAAAATCGCGACGGGTGCAACTGCACCCGTCGCACCCCTTCCACTCCATTCGGAGCCGGCATCCTCATGGAAGGGGGTTTCCCGCTGGGCTGGCGGGCGGCCTTCTGGCGGTCGCCCGCCAGCCCAGCGGGAAACTCAGAATTACCGCTGCGGTCTTTTGACCGCGCAGCGGTATTCTGACGGCAGGACTTTGGCGGGCCCGCCAAAGTCAGTATGACCACCTTAGTCACTTACAAGTTGAAGGAGCTATGGCCTCTCTGGAGCAGGAAAAAGTACCTGGTAAGGAGTTTGCCAACGGAGATTTATAAGCACATTCCTAAACTCTGGTCTGGTTTTGTATTGGAAATAGGCTGTCCTGTTTTAATTGTTTACTTTTTATAGAAGGCTGTTTTCTCAGCGTTTTATAAACCTTTTGAAATCAGGACTTCTCAGTGTTTTTTTCGGCACTCTAAATCAAAGTAGACATTCTAGTGTTTAAAAAACATTTTCATTTGTGATTGAGGTAGACGAACATACTTATTTTAAAAACGAATGAATGCAGGGTATCTAGGGGCATATTTATACTCTGTTTGCACCGAATTAGTGTCATTTTTTTTTTACTCTAATTCGGTGCAAAACTAACTCCATATTTATACTTTGGTGCTAGACCCCTCTAGCACCAAATTTATGGAGTTAAAGTCATTTTTTGAAAGTGGAGACCTACCTTGCCTTAATGAGATGCAAGGTAGGCGTTCCCATGCAAAAAATGACTCTATGGCCTTAACGCCATATTTAGGGGCATATTTATACTCTGCAGCATATTTATACTCTGTTTGCACCGAATTAGCGTCGTTTTTTTTTACTCTAACTCGGTGCAAATCTAACTCCATATTTATACTTTGGTGCTAGACCCATCTAGCACCAAGGCTCTGATTTAAACTTTTTTTGCACCGCATTAACGTCATTTTATGACGCAAAAGTGGCGCAAACTTACAAAATATTGGCCATTATTTATACTTTTTGCTGCAAAACTGCACTAACTCAGTTTTGCACCAAAAAGTTTAGCACCGGCTTGCACCATTTTTGTGCACCAGCCGGGCACCATATTTATGGAATGGTGCAAGCCGGTGCAAAGGGTAGGCTAGAGTTTTAAAAAATGACTTTAGTTGGGTGGGGCTGGCAGTATAGAAGAAGAGGGTTTAGCACCCAAAAATGGCTTTAGGCAGGTTAGAGTAAAAAAAAAATGACTCTAACCAGATTAGCGTCATTTTATGGTGCTAAACCTACCATACCACATGACTTCTGCCTTAGAAAAGGCAGGAGTCATGCCCACCACCCCAATGGCCAGTACAGAGGACGGGGGTCCTCTGGGCATGGCCATTGCACCCTGTGCCATGTATGGGGGCCCATTTCAGGGCCCCCTATGGCACTTTCAAAAATAAAATGCACTTACCTGTACTTACCTGGGATGGGGTCCCCCGTCCTCACAGTCCTTCTAGTGTGGGTGGGGGTGCCCCTAGGGCCTAGGGAGGGCACCTCTGGGATTCTTCCATGGTGTTCCACCAAGGAAATAGAGCCACAGGTCCCCTAACGCCTGCCCTGACCCAGGTCTTAAAAAATGGGGCAAAGCAAGCTTTGCCCCATTTTTTGACCCCTCCTCCCTCCCTTGCACCATTTTTACATGGGAGTATAAATATGGTGTTAAGGCCATAGAGTCATTTTTTTGCACGGGAACGCCTACCTTGCATCTCATTAAGGCAAGGTAGGTTTCCACTTTCAAAAAATGACTTTAACTCCATAGACGGGTCTAGCACCAAAGTATAAATATGGAGTTAGTTTTGCACTGAATTAGAGTTAAAAAAAATTACTCTAATTCAGTGCAAACAGAGTATAAATATGCCCCTTAGCATCAACCAATGATGCTAATTTGGTCAGAATCATTTATTTTGACTCAAAACTGCCTAATGTCATTTTTTTTTAAGCTAGCCTACCCTTTGCACCGGCTTGCACCATTCCATAAATATGGTGCCCAGTTGGTGCTAAAAAATGGTGCAAGCCGGTGCAAAACTTTTTGGGGCAAAACTGCCTTAGTGCAGTTTTGCACCAAAAAGTATAAATAAGGCCCCTAGTGTCTTCCCATTGACAGTGCATCCAGTGAAATTATGATTTAAACATAGAAAGTCTCAATTCCACTCTCACTCACATCTCATTGTCCTCTCTCATTTGTTATTACCTTTCACCCTTACTCTGTCTTTATTTACAGGACTATTATTTGATTAAAATATGAGAGCTATATTCACATGTTTTAATAAGTTCCTAGACATGGTTGGGTGGCATTTGCCTACTCATTACTGAATAGTATGACATTGTATGGTGGTCAACCCTGCCAACACCATAGTACCTTGTGAACTCTTTAAAATGTTGGGGTACACCAGATTAATTTGTAGCCAAGCATTTTAAGTCATCCAAACCTTGATGTCAGAACCATGCTCACCACTGCTTCTCCACAGTGTGCCAAATTACATTAAATTATTGCTGCAGCTGTGTGGAAATTCGTGGCTGACAAGTGTTCCCATGACAAAATGTCTCTCAATATAGCAGTCCGGACTTTCTAAAAGACATCACTCTCTGTTCTAGGACTTGAAAATCTGCTGTTAATATTGTAACTATGGGATCAAAAATCGCAGCAGTAAAGTGCAGTTGTGTAAAAAGCCAGGATGTGCTGACAGTATCACATATTACAATGGGACACCTTGAAGCTATGAAATTTATTCACATCTGGGAAGTCTTGCGTCCTGTTTTCACCACTATACCATGTGTATTGTGAAAACACATTTTTAGCAGGTACCTGGTATTGAATGTTTAAAACCTAGGGTTTATGGCAGTTTTCCTGCAATCAATACTTTTTAGAGGGCTGATGCATCAAATGGTTTTGCGCATTCTGTCTCTGTGGGAAAATGTGATAGGACATTTTGGCCAAGATTCTTATGAGCTAGCCATTTCTGCAATCAATGAATGCATTGAAGACTGCCAAAAGATCAAATATGATTTTACTTTTTTCCAGTTTTGGATAAAATAATCAGATCAGACTTAAAACATGATTCTAAACCCTACACCTTTAACCCCTTCGCTGCAAGGCCTTATCCCCCTCCTGTGCCAGGCATTTTTTGGGCTATTTGGGGCAGTTCGTGCTTAGGCCCTCATAACTTTTTGTGCACATAAGCTAGCCAAGCCAAATTTGCGTCCTTCTTTTCCAACATCCTAGGGATTCTAGAGGTACCCAGACTTTGTGGGTTCCCCTGAAGGAGGCCAAGAAATTAGCCAAAATGCAGTGCAAATTTAGTTTTTTAAAAGAAAATGGGAAAAAGTGGCTGCAGAAGAAGGCTTGTGGTTTTTACCCTGAAAATGGCATCAACAAAGGGTTTGCAGTGCTAAAATCACCAAATTCCCAGCTTTCAGGAACAGGCAGACTTGAATCAGAAAACCCAATTTTTCAACACAAATTTGGCATTTTACTGGGACATACCCCATTTTTACAATTTTTTGTGCTTTCAGCCTCCTTCCTGTCAGTGACAGAAATGGGCATGAAACCAATGCTGGATCCCAGACACCTAAACATTTCTGAAAAGTAGACAAAATTCTGAATTTAGCAAGGGGTCATTTGTGTAGATCCTACAAGGATTTCCTACAGAAAATAACAACTGACAAAGAAAAAAATTGAAATTGAGGTAAAAAAACTGCACTTTTTCTCTACGTTTTACTCTGTAACTTTTTCCTGCAATGTCAGATTTTCGAAAGCAATATACCGTTACGTCCGCTGGACTCCTCTGGTTGCGGGGATATATAGGGCTTGTAGGTTCATCAAGAACCTGAGGTACCCAGAGCCAATAAATGAGCTACACCCTGCAGTGCGTTTTCATTCTGCAATGGGTATACAGCAATTCATTTGCTGAAGTATAAAGAGTGAAAAATAGCTATAAAGAAAACCTTTGTATTTCCAAAATGGGCACAAGATAAGGTGTTGAGGAGCAGTGGTTATTTGCACATCTCTGAATTCCGGGGTGACCATACTAGCATGGGAATTACAGGGCATTTCTCAAATAGATGTCTTTTTTACACACTCTCTTATATTTGGAAGGAAAAAATGTAGAGAAAGACAAGGGGCAATAACACTTGTTTTGCTATTCTATGTTCCCCCAAGTCTCCCGATAAAAATGATACCTCACTTGTGTGGGTAGGCCTAGCGCCCGCGACAGGAAACGCCCCAAAATGCAACATGGACACATCACATTTTTTTAAAGAAAACAGGTGTTTTTTGCAAAGTGCCTACCTGTAGATTTTGGCCTCTAGCTCAGCCGGCACCTAGAGAAACCTACCAAACCTGTGCATTTTTGAAAACTAGAGACCTAGGGGAATCCAAGATGGGGTGACTTGTGGGGCTCTGACCAGGTTCTGTTACCCAGAATCCTTTGCAAACCTCAACATTCGGCTAAATAAACACATTTTCCTCACATTTTGGTGACAGAAAGTTCTGGAATCATAGAGGAGCCCCAAATTTCCTTCCACCCAGCGTTCCCCCAAGTCTCCCGATAAAAATGATACCTCACTTGTGTGGGTAGGCCTAGCGCCCGCGACTGAAAACGCCCCAAAACGCAACGTGGACACATCCCATTTTTTTAAAGAAAACAGAGGTGTTTTTTGCAAAGTGCCTACCTGTAGATTTTGGCCTCTCGCTCAGCCGGCACCTACGGAAACCTACCAAACCTGTGCATTTTTGAAAACTAGAGACCTAGAGGAATCCAAGATGGGGTGACTTGTGGGGCTCTGACCAGGTTCTGTTACCCAGAATCCTTTGCAAACCTCAACATTTGGCTAAAAAAACACATTTTCCTCACATTTTGGTGACAGAAAGTTCTGGAATCAGAGAGCAGCCACAAATTTCCTTCCACCCAGCGTTACCCCAAGTCTCCCGATAAAAATGATACCTCACTTGTGTGGGTAGACCTAGCACCCGCGACAGGAAATGCCCCAAAATACAACATGGACACATCACATTTTTTGAAAGAAAACAGAGGTGTTTTTTGCAAAGTGCCTACCTGTAGATTTTGGCCTCTAGCTCAGCCGGCACCTAGGGAGACCTACCAAACCTGTGCATTTTTGAAAACTAGAGACCTAGGGGAATCTAAGATGAGGTGACTTGTGGGGCTCTGACCAGGTCTGTTACCCAGAATCCTTTGCAAACCTCAACATTTGGCTAAAAAAACACATTTTCCTCACATTTTGGTGACAGAAAGTTCTGGAATCAGAGAGGAGCCACAAAGTTCCTTCCACGCAGCGTTCCCCCAAGTCTCCCGATAAAAATGATACCTCACTTGTGTGGGTAGGCCTAGCGCCCGCGACAGGAAATGCCCCAAAACGCAACGTGGACACATCACATTTTTTTAAAGAAAACAGAGGTGTTTTTTGCAAAGTGCCTACCTGTAGATTTTGGCCTCTAGCTCAGCCAGCACCTAGGGAAACCTACCAAACCTGTGCATTTTTGAAAACTAGAGACCTAGGGGAATCCAAGATGGGGTGACTTGTGGGGCTCTGACCAGGTTCTGTTACCCAGAATCCTTTGCAAACCTCAAAATTTGGCTAAAAAAACAAGTTTTCCACGACAGAAAGTTGTGGAATCTGAGAGGAGCCACAAATTTCCTTCCACCCAGCATTCCCCCAAGTCTCCCGATAAAAATGGTACCTCACTTGTGTGGGTAGGCCTAGCGCCCACGAAAGCAAATGGCCCAAAACACAACGTGGACACATCATATTTTTTCATAGAAAACAGTGCCTACCTGTGGATTTTGGCCTCTAGCTCAGCCGGCACCTAGGGAAACCTACCAAACTAGCGCATTTTTGAAAACTAGAAACCCAGGGGAATCCAAGATGGGGTGACTTGTGGGGCTCTGACCAGGTTCTGTTACCCAGAATCCTTTGCAAACCTCAAATTTTGGCTAAAGAAACACATTTTCCACGCATTTCGGTGACAGAAAGTTGTGGAATCTGAGAGGAGCCACAAATTTCCTTCCACCCAGCGTTCCCCCAAGTCTCCTGATAACAATGGTACCTCACTTGTGTGGGTAGGCCTAGCGCCCACAAAAGGAAATGGCCCAAAACACAACGTGGACACATCACATTTTTTCATAGAAAACAGTGCCTACCTGTGGATTTTGGCCTCTAGCTCAGCCGGCACCTGGGGAAACCTAGCAAACCAGTGCATTTTTGAAAACTAGAAACCCAGGGGAATCTAAGATGGGGTGACTTGTGGGGCTCTGACCAGGTTTTGTTACCCAGAATCCTTTGCAAACATCAAAATGTGTCCAAAAAACACTTTTTCCTCTCATTTCGGTGACAGAAAGTTCTGGAATCTGAGAGGAGCCACAAATTTCCTTCCACCCAGCATTCCCCCAAGTCTCTCGATAAAAATGGTACCTCACTTGTGTGGGTAGGCCTAGCGCCCACAAAAGGAAATGGCCCAAAACACAACGTGGACACACCACATTTTTTCACAGAAAACAGAGGTGTTTTTTGTAAAGTGCCTACCTGTGGATTTTGGCCTCTTGCTCAGCCGGCCCCGGGGGGACAGAAATGGCCAAAAATAAATTTGACCCCCCACCCTCCAAGCCCCCCCCCCCCTCCCCCGGAGCAACCCTTGCCTACGGGATCGCTCCCCCGCGTAACATTGGCGCCCAAAAAAAAATCCCCGGTGGCTAGTGGTTTCTGCCCCCTTGGGGGCATATTGACCTAAAATCAGCCAATCTGCCCCCAAGGGGGGCAGAAATGGTCTCATTACAGGGGAGCGACCCTTGCCTAATGGGTTGCTCCCCATCTCTAAAAAAACAAACAAACAAAAAAGAAACACCCCTAAAAAATTTGCCCTGGCACCTAAAGGTTTAAATGGCCTAAAATAAATTTGCTCCCCTGCCCCCCCAAACCTCCCCCCGGGAGCGACCCTTGCCTACGGGGTCGCTCCCCCTGCGTGACATTGGCGCCCAAAAAAAAATCCCCTGTGCCTAGTGGTTTCTGCCCCCTTGGGGGCAGATTGACTTAAAATCGGACAATCTGCTCCCACGGGGGGCAGAAATGGTCTAAATACAATTTGCACCCCAGGGGAGCAACCCTTGCCTAATGGGTCGCTCCCCATCTCTAAAAAACAAACAAACAAAAATAAAAAACACAAAAACAAAAATTTGCCCTGGTGCCTAAAGGTTTCTGCCCCCCGGGGGCAGATCGGCCTAATAATAGGCCAATCTGCCCCCAGGGGGGTCAGAAATGGTCTAAAATAAATTTGCTCCCCTGCCCCCCCAAACCCCCCCCCCGGGAGCGACCCTTGCCTACGGGGTTGCTCCCCCTGTGTGACATTGGCGCAAAAAAAAAAAAAGCCCCGTGCCTAGTGGTTTCTGCCCCCTTGGGGGCAGTTTGACCTACAATCAGCCAATGGTCTAAATACAATTTGCCCCCCAGGGGAGCGACCCTTGCTTAATGGGTCGCTCCCCATCTCTAAAAAAACAAACAAACAAAAAAAAAAACTCTAAAAAAAAATTTGCCCTGGCGCCTAGAAGTTTCTGCCCCTCCTGGGGGCAGATCAGCCTAATAACAATAGGCCGATCTGCCCCCAAGGGGGGCAGAAATGGCCTAAAATAAATTTGCCGACCCAACTCACCTCCTCCCCGGGAGCGACCCTTGCCTACGGGGTCGCTCCCCCTGCGTGACATTGGCGGCAAAAAAAAAAATCCCTGGTGCCTGGTGGTTTCTGCAGTCAGATCTCTGCACACCGAAAGAAGAATGCAGGGGCACACCAGAATGTATGTGTGGTAGCAAACCAGGGTGGGGGGAATGGAGCGTGATGACAATGGCACTGCTATTACAATCCCTAATAATCTTCCAAGAGAGTCTGCAATTGTTTTGCTTCACACCCTCAGTAATATTATCCCAAGTTCTATCTGCCTGGACTTTTAACTGTGTTACATACCACCTGGCTCTCTTTCTTTTTAATAAGCTTATAAACGTATTTAAATCTCTTGAGTAATATATAAATTGCCGTCTTTGCAATTTGCTCTGTTAACATTTTGTGCCTGTTTCCCATTTCCAGACATAAGTTTTATGAGTTAATCAGAATTTTTCTTACAAATTGCCCCATTTCTTTTACATAAATATCTACAGATAGCCACCTATTGGCAGTGTTATCCTCTAGGCTTTTCTTAACTCGACTGAAAGGATCTCCTTGCTTTGAATATTCCAGGATACTCTTCCATTAACAAAATTAAGATAAACTTCATCAGCCTTATTTATCTGCCAGGAAGGTATAGTCTCTGGTTTACCATTAATAGTGAATGATATAATGTTGTGGTCATTCAATGTGTAATTAATTGTTTTAATTTCCCTTGTAACCTGCTACACAGTCAATTATCATAGTTGAGGAACCTTTAATATGGGTAGAGTGAGTTGGAATATCACTGTCCAGTCTGCCATTAACTATGATAACCTTGTATTCCCCACATGCCTCCAACAACAGCACTCCTCTTCTATTTACCCTGGGACCAGGCGAGAACATTTCTCTAGGGATATTCCAAGCTGTTTCTCATCCTTTATCCTTTATCAGAGAAATGTGCTATATATCGATAAGAGATTGGGGCATCGAAGTTGCCCATGGTTAAGATATTCACAGCTTTCTCCTGCTCTGTGATAGTCTTTATATATTGGAAAAAAATTATTTAGTCGAAAATTATTATATTGGCAAGGGGGTGTGTATATATATATATATATATATATATATATATATATATATATATATACATTAGCCAAAACAAAGGGGGTTATGGGGCAATGTCCTGACTTCTGCTTAGAGAACACTATACCAAACATTAAGGGGCATATTTATGAGAGGCTTGTGCAGCATTTGCGTCACTTTTGGTGATGCAATGGCAGCGCAATCCTTTCAACCATATCTGTGAGGCTACGCAAAACCACTTTGAATGGCTCGGAAAGGCCTCATAGATATGAGTAAGGCAAAGCAGCGCAAATCGCTGCATTGCCTTACTCTGTGTTGGTGGGACATTCCATGGGCATTGTGGTGGGTGCTCCTATGCAATACCCATAGATTTTTATGCATCCCCAGATTATCAAAGCACTGTAAACCTGGGGATGCATCAAACTCTTACGCCTCCACAGGGGAGGCGCAATGAGGAGAAATATATTTATTTCTCACCATTTTTTCCTCTTTCTATGTGTGCTACATTTTGCTGCAACACACAGGAGGAAAAAGCCTCCGAGGATTTTTTTATGCAGGAAGGTGAGCCTTTCTGCACAAAACCAATCCTGCATGCAACGCAAACACCCTTGCACCATGGTGCAATGGTGCCTGTATTGGTACTAGGCAGCCAAAACGGTGCCAGCGCAGTGCGAAAGGACAGGAATGCACTTCATTGCATAGATATGGTGCATTCCTGCCCTTTCCTTTTGACACAGGGCAGCGCAGCAAAATGACTTGCTGCACTGCCCTGTGAATCTGGGCCTAAGTTTAAAGGAGGATAATGTACCTCATAAGCCCATGAATAGTTGGCACTCAATAGTATAGCTTGACCTCCACTTGCATCACCTCTCCTAGACTTAGGCGGTCATTCCAACCCTGGCGGTCCGAGACCGCCAGGGTTGGGGACCGCGGGAGCACCGCCAACAGGCTGGCAGTGCTCCCATGGGCATTCTGACCGCGGCGGTACAGCCGCGGTCAGTGAAGGAAAACCGGCGGTGTACCGCCGGTTTTCCACTGCCCTGGGGAATCCTCCATGGCGGCGCAGCTTGCTGCGCCGCCATGGGGATTCTGACCCCCATACCGCCATCCTGTTCCTGGCGGTTTCGGCCGCCAGGAACAGGATGGCGGTATGGGGTGTCGTGGGGCCCCTGCAGTGCCCATGCCTATGGCATGGGCACTGCAGGGGCCCCCTAACAGGGCCCCACAAAGATTTTCAGTGTCTGCCATGCAGACACTGAAAATCGCGACGGGTGCAACTGCACCCGTCGCACCCCTTCCACTCCGCCGGCTCCATTCGGAGCCGGCATCCTCATGGAAGGGTGTTTCCCGCTGGGCTGGCGGGCGGCCTTCTGGCGGTCGCCCGCCAGCCCAGCGGGAAACCCAGAATAACCGCAGCGGTCTTCTGACCGCGCAGCGGTATTCTGGCAGCTCCCGCCGGCCCTGCGGTTACCGCGGCCGGCGGGAGTCAGAATGACCCCCTTAGAGTCTGATTTAGATTTCTTCAGATGGGTTACTCCTTCACAAAGGTATTCCATCTGCCGAAATATAAATCCCATAGGAAATAATGGGATTAATATTTTGGAGGACGATCCATCACCGTTCTGACAGAGTAACCTGTCCACTGAAATCTAAATCAGGCCCTAAGTAGCTGGACTGCTAATGACATAATAATAATCAACTTCAAATGTCCCAGTTGAACAAGCTTCTTGTAGACATACAGGAGGTCATTATGAACACGGCGAGAATCCCCGCCGGGTTCATGCTGGCAGTCTTATCACAGACCGCCAGCCCCCTTGAGACCCGGCCGGCCGAATTATAAACATTCTGCTGGGCCGTCAGGTGGAAACAGTGTTTTCGCCAGCCTGTTTCCTCCAGCCGGCCCAGCGGATTGCTGGGCCGGGACATTGCCGACCGATCCACGTGGAGTCGTCGTCACTGCCGCTGTAGCACCCATCACCCATAAATCGGACAGTAACCTGCGCGATGGGGCTGTGCATGGGGGCCCCAAAGCACCCCTTCCACCAGCCTTTCCCTGGAGGAATTAAAGACAATCCTTGTTTTTTCCTAATATTGTGTGCTTAATAATCCACCTATTTTATATCACTACACCTTACTAACTTAAGCTGATCTACTTGAGTTATAAGGTTCAGCAAGAATGATCTATTTAAAAACATAAACACAACATCTTCATCAAATAACAGAACAAACTCAAGAATGAACATCCTCTCAACCATTTCATTAATATATTGATGGCCAATGGGTCATCCATGTTGACCAGATATAATATCAATTACATCAGTCACCATTGGATGAATATATTAAACATATGAGGGTACAGTCTGGTCTAATACAAATGTGGAAGAAGAAGCAATGCCAGTCCTGACCCCCAGAGAAGTGGAGTCATATGAAGAACATTTCTGGGTGGGAACAGTATCCTTATCAGCCTTTCCATTTAAGATCATGCTGCTGTTATTATCCCCCATTATGATTTGCATTACTTGTACTGTTGCTTGTACACTTGAAGAGTTTACTGGTATGTCTGTAACAGCGACAGTCATAGGGGATTTGACTTTTCTTGACCCTCTTCTTACACTTTTAATCTTCCTATTCACCCTTTTCTATCATTTTCTCTTCTGAGGTAGAGGCATGGATGCCACCTTTGGCATACCTCTGATGATATAGCCACTGGTTTTAAATTTTTACTCTTTTTTTTAAGATTGGATAAATTCCACTAGTTACAGATGGAACAGTGGTAGAATTATTACTAACTACATCTTTATTAGCAGATTCCGGTACAAAGAACACCTCATCCACCCTAAAGAGATCTACCAATGAAGATATTTCACCCACTAAGTCATGATTTATTGATAAAATTAATTTCCTAATACAAGGGTGGCCTGCTTGTGTACCATTTTCTCAGATACAGTTGCTGGTACCCTATACACCTTTTACAATACGTTGAGCATCTGTTTTTATTGGAAGCGCTTTGGGTATGACGTTAAAACATCCAAGATGTGATCAGAGCTTTTTCTTCCAATTAAGTCATGATAGATGATAAAAAAAATGTCAATCATTGTGGAGTCATAGAAAAGCAAACATAGCCGATTGGAAGGTTAACCTCCAGAGTAAGCAATAACTTGAGCACTGATAAGTTTGGCACTGATGGTGAATTATTACTGGGAGTACTACAAAATAAGTTCATTGGCTATCTTAGAGTCATTGATAACACTATCTTGGAGACCAAGTCCATATTAGAGGTTGGGGATTTAGATTTTAAAGGTTAAATATCTGGCACTGTATTGTCCATACCAAAAGTCCCCTCCGTGGCAGGAGTCACCTGATTTGCCTGTAGGACAACCCCACAGTGCATAGCCATGATAATGTTTTGTGTCAGTGATCCAGTGAGACTTGATAGTCAACAGCCTATTTCATAATACCTATCCTCAATGTGGATCAGCAAGCAAAGTCAGTCTTCGTCCTCAGGACATCAGTCGATCAGCAAGGTATCAGGATTCAGCATCAAAGTTCAGAAAATGCAAAGTCTTTAAGAATTAAAGATAAGCACATCTCTTTGTCAAGACGCACAAGAAAATAGTGACCTATCGGTCAGCAAGAAAATGGGCAATGACGGTGTCTTCTCTCAGTGTAGTGTCATTAAATTAAAACTAGTAAAACGACTTCCCAAATCCCCATCGGTCAATTAATTGCATGTTCACACTGTGTCCAATAAAGCTAAAATTCCAAATCTATGAATTCTACCATTACTCCATTCACATATTGTTGATTGGTTGTCCTGCAATGTCCTCATCATCCGGCTTGTCAGGTAACAATATTGTTGCAGCTTCCACTCCAATCAGTATCTCCATTGTTCTCCTCCTGAGCAAGTCAGTCTCACAAAATAGTTATTCTTACATTACCGTTTAAATGCAAAAAAGAGGTTAGAAAATATTTTACAATTAATTACATACATTTTTTAAATATCTATAATAACATTAAATATCTACTTTATTTATTTATATTATTAATTATTTAAATTAACTTAATTTGACTTTATTTCCATGAGGTTATTTTTAAGTTCTTCATTCTGTTAATTTGTATGGGAGGGTATTATATTACTAGTAACTTTTCATGTATGGTGCTGATATTTCTCTAGCTGTGAGCTGGACTACTTTGGTACCATTTTGGGTCCCTTTTTGGCTGTAAGTACTTCAGAAGTGCAATTTGTGAATGTGAATTGGCTTACTCTTTGTTGGGTAGCAAAAAAACTGATATAGGAGGTACCTTTGAGAAAAACCCAAAGTGCAATTACTTTTGAGTCTGATATATAAAAATGTATTCATATTAATTCTGTGTCCATAATCATTTACAGCCAGAAACGTAGTTGAAACAAACGAAATTATACTTTACAAAAAGTTTTTTTTTATAGATAATAGAATAATCACACTTTATATTGTTCCATAAAGTTAATAACCATTTTACGCATTTTTGATGAAATCTTTACATAGTAAAGCTAGCATACATTTTGTGGCTCCTGTAGATTTCCCAAGGCTCATTAAAAAAATTGATGAATCAATCTCCGCTTATCTTGTCTATGTTCACTCCATCACAGTATACACATTGATGCACTGCTGTTGGAGCTCCATTACCTGGGCCTGGTGTTTCCACAGAGCACCGTTACACTTTCAAGCCTTCTATGGTATTTCATGGTGTCCCAAATTATTCAAAGGGATTGCCCCAAGGCTGCCCCTTTGAGGTAAACTTATAAACATCACTGTTCAGTACTCTGCATTCAAAGTGTCTGTAAGATTAACGGATCACCTATGATTAGCTCACTTTCAAAGTCATCCCTGCCTCTCCCCTAATCTCTCCATAATCATCCCTATTCCACTCCCCTTTTAGCAATAACTAATCCCTAATAACTAGCCATTCCCTTCTCACATTTTATGTTAAACCATATACTTACATTTGTGGAGATCTCTAAACAGAATTAGATTAGATATCCCATTCCTATTCCTAATCATTTAAAAAAAAAACATTTAAATACATAAAAACATACAGCTGCTAAATTCAATAACACTGATTATTTAAACAAAATCAAATTACACTTTAAAAATACAAACTATACTGAAATAATTAAAATAACAATTAGTAATTTACTTGTCTAGAGGGGAATAAAATACAGAGGTTAGGGAACATGAATCCAGGAGAAAAGGTCTGCATACCAGCAAACGCAGGACAAGGAGACTGCAGATAAAACTAGAACCACAAGTAAAAGAATGGGTAGGGAGGCAGCAACAACAAACAGGAAACAAAGGGAAAGCAAGGTACTAAGGGCCATATGTACGAACACATTTTCCCATAGACACAGAATGGGCAAAACTTCTTGATACATCTGGCCCTAAGACTCAAAGAACAAGCCTTATGTTAGTGCATCAAGACAAAACCGGAACATGTGGGGCTTCAGCTAAAAACACTGTTGCAAGCTGCTGCACACTGAGCTTCCAGAGCACAAAAAGATAGAGATAAAGAGAGAGGAGAACAGGAGCCAAGAGTGAGCCAGGTGTGACTAATCAACCAGACTCATGGCATCAGAGAACCACGATTGAAGGGAAGGCTAAGTAGGAAGATGGGGAAGGGGAAGACTATGCATGCAAGCAGTCACAGGAGGAGAAAAGGGGAAATCTGCAACCCAGTGCAGAATTAGGAGTAGAGAGTAAGACAAGGCGTGGAAGCAAGCCTGGAAGAGCCAGCGTAACTGTAGGAACTGGAAATCAGGATGCAAAACACACTATCTCCACAGGACATGCCTGAGACAAGGTTTGACAAAAGGAGAGACTGTATGTTCCACAACACAACAGGATGGTGAAGGGAAAATCAGGAGTGCAACACAGTGCACAGCAAAGTGTGCTGTGTCACAAAGTTTACTGGCATGATCACATATAAGGGCAGGATCTCACCAAGCCTATTTGGGCACTGCGTAATGCCCAGATGTCAAAATTCTGATAGAACATCTCTAGGAACATTTAGTTGTAGATTGAGAAGCTAGTTAAATTATCTACTGTAAAGGACCACACCTTTAAACATGAAAGGAGAATGAATCCCCCTAGAGAACCAGTGATTTCTTCCAAACAAAGAAAGTCTGTTTGTAGAGACCTAAATAAGTTAATCTGGGTTCAATTCCTAACATCATGTCAAAGTCAAAAACAGGAGATCCTGTGCCTCCAGAAAAGACTTTGCAGCCCATGGTGAGACCATAAAGAATTGCAAGAAATGTAGACTTGGACCTCACTGACTGATGCTGTATCATCAAATAATTTTGAAGACTAAGGCCCTCATTATTGCAAAGGTGGGCAGCAGAGGCCTGAACCCCTCCGGCCCTATTGTGAGTTCAGCCCAGCAGAGAACAGGGCCGGCTGCAATGTGGTGGTGCAGTGGGCATTGGAATGCATGATGGGGCTGTGCATGGGCCCCCCCGGATCCTCCAATCCGCCAGCCTTTCCATGGTGTTAGCCACCATAGACAGGCGGATGGGTACTCGTAATCCCCAGCAGTGCTGCGCTGGCGTATTACAACTGCTAGGACCGCCAGGCTGCAGGCCTGGCAGTGTCAGCTGTTGGACCGTGGCGGCTCTGCCATCGTCATAATGTGGCGGTCGGACTGCCACTTTGGCGACGGTCTGACCGTGACCCCCCCAAATGTCTCTGGATGAAAGCATGTAAATCTACAGTATCCATTCTCAAAGAGGTCGATACATGCTATGTAACAATGTTATATGCTATATATGCTGCAAAATGGAATTAATCCCATATTAGAGGTAGGACTAGAAAAAGTGCCTTCTCTACCATGCATTCCTATGTCACATATGATACCAAAAAACATTGAACAGGCTAGCAAGACCTATGCACATATCCAGATTGAAAACCCATTTTAGTGCTGTAACAGAATCCTGATTTATGGGGGGACATACAATAGCTTCTGTTATAATCTGGGTGCCATACCCAACTCTTGGCTCGGTGGAATGGAATGTGGAAGGAAGGTACATCTAACACCCAATGGTTTGGTCAAATTGTGATATGTGATAAGTAAATTGTTGGAAGGTTAGATTTTGGAACACCTGCAGACCTGCATAAAAACATATACTACCCTTGGAGCAAGTGAGTGTCCATCCAAACCTTTCAGAATTAGATCATTTTACTAGTTTGTGATGGGTTTGGGAAACATATGTAGTTGAAAAGGGACAGGCAGTTTATGTCACATTTATAATTTCTCTACTGACTTTGATAAGGTAGATAGGACAATACTTGGTGTGAACTGGGTGCTCCTGAATTTGTAGCAGACCTGCTCTGGGTTCTCAGTTTCCTACACACTCATACCTATGCTTGAGTTACTTTGGAGCTTAAATAATAACAATAAAAGTTTGCCCTACTGGTTCTGCTGTTTTCTCTATAAGTTTTTGTTCTACAAAACACGCTAGGGGCCATATTTATACTTTTTGACGCAAAACTGCGCTAACGCAGTTTAGCGCCAAAAAAATTAGCGCCGGCTAACGCCATTCTGAAGCACCATGCGGGCGCCGTATTTATTGAATGGCGTTAGCCGGCGTTAGCCGACCGGCGCTGCCTGATGTGCGTGAAAAAAAACCACGTACACCAGGCAGCGCCGGCGTAGGGAAAAATGGCGTTTGGGCGTCTAAAAATGGGGCAAGTCAGGTTGAGGCAAAAAAAACATCTTATCCCGATTTGCGCCATTTTTTAACGATGCCCATCCCCCATTGAAATAACTCCTGTCTTAGCAAAGACAGGAGTCATGCCCCCTTGCCCAATGGCCATGCCCAGGGGACTTCTGTCCCCTGGGCATGGTCATTGGGCATAGTGGCATGTAGGGGGGCACAAATCAGGCCCCCCTATGCCACAAAAAAAAATTAAAAAAATACTTACCTGGACTTACCTTAATGTCCCTGGGGTGGGTCCCTCCATCCTTGGGTGTCCTCCTGGGGTGGGCAAGGGTGGCAGGGGGTGTCCCTGGGGGCAGGGGAGGGCACCTCTGGGCTCATTCTGAGCCCACAGGTCCCTTAACGCCTGCCCTGACCCAGGCGCTAAAATCCGGCGCAAATGCAGGTTTTTTAGACCCGCCCACTCCCCTGCGTCATTTTTGCCCGGGAGTATAAATACGACGCAATAGCATTGCAGTCATTTTTTAAGACGGGAACGCCTACCTTGCATATCATTAACGCAAGGAAGGTGTTCACGCAAAAAAATGACGCTAATTCCAGGAACTTTGGCGCTAGACGCGTCTAACGCCAAAGTATAAATATGGAGTTAGTTTTGCGTCGAATTTGCGTCGAAAAAAACGACGCAAATTTGGCACAAACGTAGTATAAATATGCCCCTAGGTTCTTCTCCTGAATTTCCCCCTGTTTATGAAGATAAAATATTTATCATAATCTGCACCTCTATGCTGATGGGGTAATTTTCATGGATTTAACTCCATAGGCATTCAGTGGGGTCTTAAGGCACACCCAAACCTATGTTGATTTACATTGTTTAAAGATAAATATTGGTGAAAGGTCAAAGTTAGGCTATGAATTTTAATACATAGCTAAAGGAAAATAATTCCCAGTGGCATCTCATGGAGATGGTTTGGAGATAACTTTGGTCCACAAACCTTTGGGGGTGATAGTGGCACAAAATTTGAAATTTGTGTTACATATTGAATTCTCACAGACTTCAAGTATTTCAATCACTTGGTTAAGGCCTAATATGCCAATATTCCAAATGGCACTTTGATTGGTACTGAATGCGTTCTCTGATAGGAAAACTTTTTTTTAATCAAGTTGCCGGAAAGATACTAAAATCTTTACTAATTGCATGAAAACGTGTATTATTCAAACTATACATATAAAAATGGATCAGATAAGTTGTAAACATATAGCTTGTGTCTCTATGTATAGATGCAGGTTTACAAGATTTATTACACAGATCAGGATACATTATGTGTAAACAAGGAAAGAATTACTCAAAAATATCAAAACAGATGCTTTTGGGGCCATGAAAAATATTTTTTTGGGTATATGAAACGTATGCTAATTCACACTATGCATCTCGAAAAAAGTATATAAATGATATTATTATAGTGCAAATTTAAATGTAAAGCTTGTAGGCTATACATAGACAGGGTTTATAAGGTTTTTAATATAGACCCGGACACATTATAAGAAAATATGTAGAGAATTTCTGAAAAATAGAGAAAAGGAATATAAAATATTGAGAAATCTATCCTCTGCTTCTCAGAAATTAACGCCCAGATTTAAGTTTAAGAGGGCCCAGTGCCACCTCGTTAGCATATTTCTTTATGATGCTAATGTGGCCCAAGGCGGCCAAATTCACTGTGCCATAGTTACGAAGTGGCGCAATGCATGCATTGCATTACTTTGTAACTCCTTGTGCCATATGATGCCTGTGCCGGGCATAATGTATGCAAGGAGGGCGTTCCCCTCTTTGAGGAACTGCAAAAATGGAACAGTGGAATCTAAGAGATTAAACATAGCCATTTTCAGCGGCTTTTTTCAACTCCTGCACAGAGCAGGCGTTAAAAGGGGGCATACCGTTGTTTTCTATGGGTCCCGATGTAAGTGCAGGGTTAGAGCCAACATTTTGGTGCTAATCCTGCAAATGTACATCACCAATGTCATAAATTGTGACTCTATTGCCCCTACCCTGGGCCATGGTGCACCGTATATTAAATATTATGCACACGTGGTGGCAGTAGGGGGCACTAAAGAGCTTTTCTCAAATTTGGGTCCTAGTCTGACAGTGGGTGAAAATTTGCCTTATTCATATCAGTTCTCGTCTGTGATCAGAAATGTTAAAACTATTGCAGAAAAAAGTTCCATCATGAGATTGTCTTTATAAACACCAAACTGATGCAGCCCTATTACTTACCTCTTATTGACTGAAAGATGTGGAGTTTTTCCTAAACCTGGGAACTTAAAGACTTCCAATGCGCAGTAATATTGCAAAATTCTACACTAATTGCTGGAAAGAGCATGGGTGTGATAACTTATAGGAGTAGATATAAAACAAACTGTTCATCTGCTCAGGTCTAATATTTTTCCAAACACAATATTTACAGTGGATGTTCAACAGAAATAATTTTAGCGCTATAAACCAAGCCTTCCATTTTACTCATATTGTGACAAAAGTGTGTAGAATGTTTTTAAAAAGAAAATGCATTTGGTTTGTGAATGATTTTATATAGGTTTATTTTGTTGCAGTTTGTTGACCATAGTAAGATATCTCAATCAGACCTACATAACCATTGACTTTCCTGTGGCTTACAAGTGAGTGGATGTGGTCACAAAAATGTTGGTGTTTCTGGCCATTGACGGCATTTATCCTCAGATGTTTGTTAAGGGCAGTAATCTTCAATCAGACTAATCATGAAGTTGTAGAAAATAACTAGGTCCAAAAAGTCAGGCATTTTGTACTCTTGAAGCTCACCCAAAAAGTGCAAAGCGGGAAAAACAGCAAAGTTAAATATTTCCATTGTTTTTTTGTCTAGGCTTGGTAGTTGTCCGAGACCACCAGGAGTTTGCAAATTCTGAAGTTTTGTCTTCTGTTTTGAGAAAGGCAGATTCTCCCTTTGGAGTGAATCAAGCAGCTCGCAAAAACACTCCTGCCTGCACATGCACACAATCACACATGCACATGCTCACACATGCACACCCAGCCCTTTTCTTAGACAGCACTGCAGTAAGTGGACAATTGGCGAGGACTCTGAAACCAGAACTTACAATTTTGCTCATTTACAGGAGGCTCCCTAATGGGCACTGACAAATTGGCTTTTACTTTCCACTTTAAAAAGCTCTTGAAATATTAATGTTCGATGCAAATCAAGCGGACATCCTGCTCACAATATGCCCAACCAAACACAATCACAATTGAATATAGGCCGTTGCTTCCCTTGGCTTTCTGTATCAAAGCAATGCATCTGTTTGTCTCCTGCCCTTCAAAGTCTTACAGTAGCAGGCAACACATTGTATAGCATTGCATCTCTTTAGGTGCTTAAATAATATTAAATGTCCCAGGTCTAAAATCAGCTAGAACAGAAATATTGCCAGATGGAAGCAGGCAGGCATAGACAAATACTCAGAGTTAATAAAATAGTATATTTATGGCGCTGGATAAGCACAGCTTCTTAGTGCACAAACTGATATCAAATTTTACTAATACGTTAGTGGCATAGGAGTTAGCATATGGTAACTTACAAACCTTCGTTTGAAAGCCTAACAGAGAACTTAACATGGAAATGTAAAAAGTAAAAATGAATTTTATTATGAGTATTACATGAATATGAATTAATCATACTTGTCTTGAGTTAAATGATTTATTAGCGTGTTACATGTGTGCAGAAAAATAAATGCATCTTTAAATTGTTTTCTAATATGTTGAAAATAATCTTTGCAATAAAATAATTTGCTTTATATATATGATTAAATTGTAAGGTGCACAATAGGATTTATGTGTATTAATTATATAAGTGTGTATTTAGGCTTTCTTAGCTTGACTAAGCCTGAGAGATTCATTCTTGCTGCAGTAGAGGAAAATTAATCGCTTATTCTGTTCCTTCTGACCTGAATTTTCCCTAGGTTGCTGACGTAATGTTCAATTTCCTATTGTATTGAAGGCGAAGAACATGTTTCAATGATAATTATGTAACAATATTTTTTCGAAGCTGTCAAACAAGACAGGAAACTTATAATTCTCATGTGAGAAATGCTCAGCTCATCGAACAGTCAAACGTTCCGTACAGTTTTCAAATCATTTGAGTCCTACCCGTACTGAGCAGACAGGTTTGGTTTTTGTGCTCGCAATATTTGTGTTTTGGTGTTTTATGTGAGAGGTGCATAAGATTACTCTGAAATGAGCCAGAGCTGCTGAATTAAGTGAGTGTGATGTAATTTGGTCCTCGCTGGGATAGGTCAGTTGTTGAGAAAAGCTGAGTACGGATTAGTAGATAAGACTGCACCGCTATAGGTTGAGAACAGCTCGTGAAAAGGATTGTGGGATTGGAAATTACTTCCTGGTCTCATAGAATTTGTGTTTGTGAATTAGATCTGAATAAAAATGAAGTTTTTCTAAGCTTCAAGTAGCAGGATGAGTGATGTTTTTATTCCGGGTAGAGAGGGTCAGCCTATTTCACCTGAGGGTATGTCAGCATTTGAAGTAATGGAGGAAAGAGGAATTTCAGCATGTCTTTGGGTAAATCATTGGTACAAAATAACTGAGAAGGACGGTACTTTAGCTTTTCTGTGTTATGGAACTTTTCATGTAAGAATATTGGAGAATTTGAGGAGGGTGTTGTATATGACATAGCAGTAGGTAGATGGGATGAGGAGCAGAGATTGTGGAAAGCAGATACATTACATGCAGTGAAGTTATTCCCAGCAATTACTTAGGAAGGTGATGGAAGTGTTAAACCTAAAACTAAAAAGAAATCTGAAGGAAATCCAGAATAGAAGTTAGGTGAAAACAAAAAGGTAACAGACACCGAAAGTGATTCAGAGGATGAATTTATAACTCAGTTTTTGCAGAATCATCCCCCACCATACAATACAGTTGAATCAGTAAATAAGAATGTTCTATCAAATATGTCCAAAGGCCAATTCAACAAAGCCAGTTACAGATTTTAAATGTGCCAACTGCTAATGTTTCACAGATGCCAGCAGTTTCTCTGGCAATTCCAATTGTTAATACAGCCCAGAATGTCACAGTTCTAGTTATGCCACAGCCAATTCAGAATGCAGAGATGACTCAGTATGAGTCAATGCCTAATATACAGACACCTTCACAAATTGTGAACCAGAGATGGACAATGCCTATGTATTCCCCAGTAACAGCACCGGGGAATGTTGCCCGAATCAGTCAAATCAGGCTCTTGGTACAGTATTAACTGGTCAAGGTAAAGGACATATATGCCCACCAAGTTAAATTAAGTTGTCAGAACCAGATGCATTGACGGTTCCTATGACAATAGGTCCAGTTATCCCATCGTATGCACAGATTTATAATGAGAGTGGTCCCCAGATTCCAAATCCAGTATTACCAA
The DNA here is from genome assembly GCF_031143425.1 of Pleurodeles waltl. Classification (NCBI taxonomy): domain Eukaryota; kingdom Metazoa; phylum Chordata; class Amphibia; order Caudata; family Salamandridae; genus Pleurodeles; species Pleurodeles waltl. The sequence goes on from NC_090450.1 coordinate 459,044,721, forward strand.
TTCACCTTTTGGAACTAATGCATACATTAAGAGACTGAGCATTATGGTGCCACACATGACTCCTATGAATTCTTTTGGTTCTAACCAGATACATACTAGAGTAGGTCCACTGATTGATGTGACATGTCCCCCATGCCCAATGGGATCATCTGTGATGGCCCAGGAGCAGTTTATGAAAGCTCCATGCAATATTCCGCAGCTTATGCCCCAAAATAACAGTAATAATATTAGTTTACGAGGATTGACATCCCAACAATTGACTGAATGGTTACACAATCTGAGTGGAGCATCAGTTTCGAGTAATACCTCAGAGGGAGAAAAGACATTGCACATGGTGAGATTAAAATTGGAATTAAATGAAATGATTGAGGGAACGCTTGAATGAGACAAATTCTTACAATTAAACCGAGTTGGGCTATATGTGCAAGGACGTTACTCTTTGAGCAGAACAGATTTATGAGAAATTAACTGATTTTGCCAAAAAAGTATGAAATCGAAATGAATAAATCCCATCTGTTAAGGATTAGTTGCAGATTAGAATTCGATTTAAGAGACATTGTAAACATGAGATCACCTGGAATGAAGATTCATATTAAAGAATTGATTCAGAGCATTCAACATGAGGAGCATTAGATACATGGTAAGGCAGATGGACAAAGAAAAGGGAACAGAAGAAAAAGCCAACTGCATCTTCAAATGATATACAGCAGGCTGAGGGAACTATAAAGAAGGTTGCCAATGAGAGAAATTCCAGGAGGGAATTTTGTTCATGCTCCGTGTAGCAGAATGGCATATTGTCATTTACAAACGATTACCCAAAGTTAAGGGAGAAACCAGTGGAGTGGTACCAGCAAACTGAGAGGTTTGTTAAGCTTGCAAATTGCCTGTGGCAAGATTTGAACACTTTATTTGAGACTGTGGTTCCAGCAGATTTGTGGGTTGAGTGTAAGTGGAGTGTTGACTGGCCAACGAGTGAGCCAGCAAGGGATGCAGTAACAGGTGCGCTGCCTGAAGAGGTGATGAAAAGCTACTACACAGTGATTGAGTTTTTGAAAACTAGAGTTTCCCCCAAAGGTATTGATTGGCAAAGAATTGACAGAGCATATCAGGAGCCAAAGAAGTTTGTTCAGGCTTATTATGAGAGATTGTTTCAAGCATTCAAGCAATACAGTAGCACAGAAATTATTGAACCAAAAGATATGATTCATTTTGTTTTCAGATTTGTTCAAGGATTGAAGCCTGAAATTAACAACATGATTCTGACTCATTGATTTTCTGGCAAGAAAAGCTGATTGATGAAGTATTACATTGCACAAAATACTGTAGTGATGAAATTTAGTTGAAGTAGAAAATGCTAAAGGAAAAGGCAATGGTGATGCAAATTAAATCTGCCCAAGCAGCAGGTATGGAGGGATTGCAAGGAATGGTAAACGCAAGAGGAATGGAGGAAACACAGCAGCAGGGCAATATGGTTGCTCAGTTCAGAGGTAGAGGTGGTGGGATTCAAGTGGACCTGAATGTTAATGTGACTGATATTCAACACATGAAGAAAATGCTTCCTTGTCATGTGTGTGGCAGCATAAGACATTGGAAACTGAAGTGTTCCTATAGTAATGTAAATAATTTGGTGCAAGGTGGTGGTGTTCAGCAAATGGTTGACAACAGTAAATTTAAAAACCAAAGAGTTCAAAGGCACTGAAATCAAAGTATGAATGTTCCTACTGGCGCAGTCCAAATGCAAGTTCCTCAGCAACAAATACAATTTCCAAAACAGCAAATTCAGGCCTCACTGCAAATGCAAATTACACAAGCTCTAATGCCACAGCAATAGGTAATGGCTCCTCAATAGAATGCAAACCAAAGAGCAACTGCAAATGTAAATCATTTAATAACACAATACTTATTGATTGATTTCAGTGATGATGAAGCGACTGAAGAATATATTAGTGAAAGTTCAGAAGAGGAAGAATGTGTGTTGGCTGCCTCACTGGAGGTAGATCAGTGTGTTTGTTATGTGAATGCAAGTGTCATGGCCATGATTTTTAAGTCCTGGTTCACACAGGAGCAACTTATTCAAATGTCAGATCTGCAGAAGACCCAAATGTGCCCCTTTCAGGAAGGCAGTTCGGGTTGTAGGAGTAGCCAACCAGCATTTGGTAAACCACATTACAGAGCTCATTCCAGTTAAAATAAGAAACTTTGAGATTTGCTCCAATTTGTAGTCTGCGATTCCAGTCTTGTGAGTCTGTTAGGAAGAGAATTACAATGTAAATTAAAATGTTCCATCACTTGTACACATGAAGGGATAGCAATTCAAACCAATAGCAATGATAAAACTTCCAGTCAAACTGATGCGATGTATCCTCTCATTACATTGTTTCCTGCCCTGACAGTTAAAGAACTGCCCGATGAATTACAAGACACAGTAATGTTGAGAGTTTGGGATCTCTGTGGAAAGGATATTGGACTTATTTGAGATGTTGAACCAGTTAAAGTGACTGTAAAGCCAGATGCAGTTTTCCTCAGAGATCCATAGTATAACATGACTCGGAAAGTGATTGAGGGAATTACATCAATAATGACAGACTTTGTTGAGCAGGAAGTTCTTAAAGAAGTAATGAGCACTCTATGTAATTCTCCTATTATGGGATTGCAAAAGCTAAGTGAGAAATACCACATAGTTCAGGATTTGAGAAAGCTAAACAAAATTATGGTGTCCTGTGGTGCCAAAGCCAGCAGTAATTTTATTTCAGATTCCATGTGATGAAAAATGTTTTTCCGTTATTGACCTGTCACAGGCTTTCTTTTCTGTGCCTTCACATGAGGATATTCAGTCCTTTTCTCATTCAGATCTGCAACCGTGTGCATTCGTAGTGTTGTATTCCACAGTGGCTTTCCAGAATCACGGTACATTTATAATCAGACTTTGAAAAATAACTTGGGGGCTGATTTAAGAAAAGTGGTGCTGCATCCAGTGTAGCGCCACTTTCCTTGCTCCCTTTAGTACCTCCCACCACCACCATGTGTGCGGCGTATTTAAAATATGGCACATCATGGCGCAGGGTAAGGGGCAATAGAATCAGAATTCCTGACGCTAATGATGAACTCTGCAGGAGTACCGCCAAAATGTTGGTGCTACTCCTGCAGAGCACACAGGAGCCCATTGCATTCAATGGCATGCCCCCTTTTAACACCTGATCTGAGCAGTCGTTAAAAGTGCTGAAGAAAATGGCACAAGCAAACCACTTAGATTTCCTTGCACCATGTTTTTGGTTCCCCTAACATAGGAACACCTCTCTTGCATATATTATGACTGGCGCAGGCATAATCTGGCGCAAGGGTTTACAAAGTGGCGCAATGCATGCATTGCGCCACTTTGTAAATATGGCACGTGTAAAAAGCCACTTTAGCACTGCCTTAGCGTAAAAAAAATGATGCTTTGGTGGCACTAAGGTTGTGCTAGGGCCTCTTAAATCAGGCCCATAGAGTCATTGACCATGTGATTTCAGCCTGCTTTAGTGCAGAACATTGATGACCTGATGGTTGCATCTAACACACTAGGAGCTTGCAGACAAGATACCATAGTGTTAATAAATCAGTTTGGCGAAAATAGACATAAGGTTTCTCCTACCAAATTACAGCATTGCCAAAAGGAAGTAAAGTATTTGGTTCACCAAATTGAGAAATGTGCAAGGAAGGTGTCTCGAGAGAGAGTTGCAGCTATTAATCAGATGAATCCCCCAATTGCATAGAGAGATGCCAGATTGTTTTGGGGAATGGTGAGCTACAGTCGCCAATGGATCCCAAATTTTTCAGTAATTTTTAAACCACTGCAGAAGTTAACACACAAAGAAGTTACAGACCCGGTCCCCTTCAATGAAGAAAGCATAAAAGCTTTTGCTGAGTTAAGAGAGAGTTTGTGCAGAGCCCCTGCTATGGGAATGCCTGAGTACACAAAACGATTTTCACTGTTTTTGTCATGAATGTAATGATTGTGGTTTTTCTGTTTTTACACAGTTGCATGGAGGAACAAACAGACCTGTGGCATATTTTTCCACCACATTCGATCCTGTCGCTGCTGCTTTGCCTGAGTGTTTAAAGGCAGTAGTGGCTGCTGGTGAATGCATAGGTCAACGTAAGGCATTGTGAAGGGACTCCCTTTAACTGTTAATGTCCCACATTCAGTTAAAGATCTTTTAGCAAGAACTAAAAACCCAATATTTGACCAGTGCCTGTCTTACCCATTATGAGTTATTGATTCTTGGATCCGCTAATGTAGTTGTCAAGAGGTGTGCTGTGCTGAACCCAGCTACATTATTGCCTGTTAATGTTAATGATTCAAATGATGCTAATGAAGGGAAACATGACTGCCTCGATGTTACTGAACTGTGCACCAAACCCAGACCTGATATATAGGATACTCCTTTAGAAGAGTCTGTTCAAATTGTATTTCTTGATGGCTCCTGTTTAAGAGACAACAAAGGTAATCTGACGGACAGTTATGCAGTTTGCACCCTCTCAGGAGTAGTTGAAGCTTCATGGCTTCAAGGAGTTGTTTCTGCCTAAGTAGCTGAATTGGTTGCTCTTACTAGAGCATGCTACGTATCTGAGCAGCTCAAAGTGACAATATTCACAGTTAGTCAATACGGATTTGGTGTTGTGCATGACTTCAGGCAGTTGTGGCACCAGAGTGGTTTTTTGACCTCATCAGGATCGCCCATTACAAATGGTGAAATAATTTATAATTTGTAAAATTCTTTGCAGTTACCTGAGAAGATTGCGGTTTTGAAGTGCACAGCCTTTCAAAAGTCAAATAATGCATATGGTGAACAAATTGCCATATATTGTGCACTCCATTGCGTCAACTTCAATGGAGAATGGGGTGGTGGAAGTGACACCAGTGAGATAAATCAAAGTTTCTTGATGTCACTAGTTGATACCTGGGATGAAATTAAGAGATTGCAAGAAGAGGCAACAGAGGAAGAACACAGGGGTTGGAAAAAAGCAGTTTCTGGTCAGAGGGAGGAAGATAATGTCTGGATTTCAAATGAAGGGAAAGTTTTGTTGTCAGACTGTCTGTTGAACTTGATTGCTAGATACTACCATGGTCAGGTTCATCTCGGCAGAGATGCAATGATTAGTACATTCAAACAGACATGATAAACTCCCAGATTTAAATTGATTGCAGAAGCGGTCTATCACAGATGTGTTAAATGTAAACAAATGAATGTAGGGGAATACACAGTGATTCATTTTAGCCACATCAGCAGATTGGGAAGTCCATTAAACAGAATGCAACTTGATTTTATTGAGATGCCTGCCTGCAACAGATTGAAGTATGTATTGGTTGTTGGGTTTGTTTTTCCCACAAACAGAAGCCTATCCAATATGTAGAAATATAGTCTTACTGTAGCTGTTCTGCTACTCAGGTAATGTATACCGAGGTTTGGGTTCCCAACTTTTATGGAATCAGATCAAGGAACTCATTTTGATAGTGAGATCATAAAATTGTTGTGTGTAGCACTGAACATTGAGCAAAAATTGCACTGCACTTACAGACCAGAGGCATCTGGATTGGTGGAACAAATGAATGGCACCCTGAAAGCTTGATTGGCAAAGATTTGTGTCTCTACAGTGCTGAAATGGTCTGATGCATTGCCACTTGTCATGATGAGCATGCGTAGCAACCGTGACAGGAAGACAGGACTGTCTCCCAACAAGATTTTCATGGGGTGTGCAATGAGGTTACCAGCAATACCTACAAATGCTCTTGTGAGTATAAGAGATGACTTAGTGCTGGATTATTGCAAAGGTCTGGCTGATGTGGATCGCTCTTTGTTTCATCAAGTTGAAGCAGCAACAGTTTGAACAGCTCAAGAACAGTGTCACAGCTTGAAAACTGAAGATTGGATTGTTATAAAGAAACACGTAAGGAAGACTTGCCTAGAGCTAAGGTGGAAAGGACTGTTTCAAGTTGTCTTGGTGACAACAACAGCTGTGAAATGTGCTGGTCTTCTGCACTGGATTAATGAAACCACACACACAAAGTTCTGTGTCCTCTTGAAAACACAGAGGCCCTCATTACAACCCTGGCGGTCGGTGTTAAAGCGGCGGTAAGACCACCAACAGGCCGGCGGTAAAAAAAATTGAATCATGACCATGGCGGAAACCACCAACATAGACAGCCACTTTAACACTCCGACCACCACGGCGGTAGAAACAAACACAGTGGCGGTCACCACCAACAGACAGGCAGAAGACAATGTACCGCCCACACTATTATGAGAGGCCAATCCGCCACCTTTTCCGGGGCGGATTCAGCGCGAACAAAAACAAGGCGGAACCAGGACTTGGAAGGGGAAACACTCACCTCTACACAACCCACGAGGAACCAGGACGCCATGGAGCCAGAACTCCAAATACTCCCTGCAATAGTATTCCTGCTCCTCTACCAGGAGCACGAAAGACGGCAGCGATGACCACGGTGAGTACTACACTTACAACACAGGGGAGGGTGGAGGGAAAAGAGAGTGACACACATACGCAACATGCAACACCCCCACCCTCACCCACAACAACATACACACAAATACATGCTGCAACATTACATTTACACCCCCCAAAACCCCCTGGAAGAACGCAATGACAAAAGGAAAATTATTGTAACGATTGTAAGCAATAAAAATCCATTAGTCAAAACTTTAAATACAGTATAAACAATTATGTACACCAACTATTCAAGTCTGGGTAGTGCACCATTCACAGTCTGTGGACTACTGGGCCCAAAATGCATGGGCGAGGCCCACACTCGATACCAGACTCAAAACGGAGAGAACACTGATGGGGCATCAGATCAAAATGAAACAGGCATCTGAGGGGGAAGGGAAGGAGGGCACCTCAGCCGGATGAGTGCACGATGCCAGCTCCACGAGGGGGCTCCATGCCCATAAACATATCCTGGAGAGTGCAAAGCTACAGTCTCTCAAGTCTTTTCAGTGGGTGGGTTGCCCACTGCTTTATCCTGGGTAGTGCAAAGCCACAGTCTCTCAAGTCTTTTCAGTGGGTCGGTTACCCACTGCTTTCTCCTGGGGAGTGCAAAGCCACAGTCTCTCAAGTGGAGAACAGTCTCCACTGGTTCTAGAGGGGGTATTGTGCCCAGAGTGCTTCATCCTGCAAAAGACTGAGGTAGTGGATGTGATACTCTACTGGTTCTGGAGGGGGTTTGTGCCCAAAGTGCTTCATCCTGCCAAGGACTGAGGTAGTGGATGTGATACTCCACTGGTTCTGGAGGGGGATTTGTGCCCAGAGTGCTTCATCCTGCCAAGGACTGAGGTAGTGGATGTGATACTCCACTGGTTCTGGAGGGGGCTTGGTGCCCAGAGTGCTTCATCCTGCCAAGGACTGAGGTAGTGGATTTGATACTCCACTAGTTCAGGACGGGGGCTTTGTGCCCAGAGTGCTTCATCCTGCCAAGGACTGGAGGGTAGTGGATGTATTTCTCCACTGGTTCTGGAGGGGGTTTTGTGCCCGGAGTGCTTCATCCTGCCAAGGACTGAGGTAGTGGATGTGATACTCCACTGGTTCTGGAGGGGGCTTTGTGCCCAGAGTGCTTCATCCTGACAAGGACTGAGGTAGTGGATGTATTTCTCTACTGGTTCTGGAGGGGGCTTTGTGCCCAGAGTGCTTCATCCTGCCAAGGACTGAGGTAGTGGATGTGATACTCCACTGGTTCTGGACGGGGCTTTGTGCCCAGAGTGCTTCATCCTGCCCAGGACTGAGGTAGTGGATGTGATACTCCACTGGTTCTGGAGGGGGCTTTGTGCCCAGAGTGCTTCACCCTGCCAAGGACTGAGGTAGTGGATGTGAAACTCCACTGACAGTGGTGCAACATGCAAGCTACCCAGGCTCCTGGAACTGACCACCAGCCTTGTACGACTGACCACTGGGGATGGCAGCCATGTCTGCAGTGGTGCCACTGGCTCAGGATGTTGTGGGCCGATGGCGGTGCTGGAAGCGGGGTCAGTAGCAGCGGTGCTTGCGGCGGGCTCACTGACTGCGGTGCTGGCGGCGGTGTCAGTAGCAGCAGTGCTGGTGGCGGGCTCACTGACTGCGGTGCTGGTGAAGGGCACAGTGTCTGCGGTGCTGGTGAAGGGCTCAGTGTCTGGGGTGCTGGCGGTAGTGTCTGTGGCGGCGGTGCAGGTGGCGGTGCCGGTGTCGGTCTTATGCGCCATGCAGGTTGGCGTCGACGTGGACCTGCCTTTGATTTTCAGGCCCTTACCCACCTTGGATGGTGGCCCAGCTGTCTTGCCACTTTCAACTTTTGTCTTACCTGAGCCCTTGGTGGCAGGTGTTTTCACCTTCTCCCTCCGGGATGTGGGCAACTTTTTCAGTTTTGGAGGTGGCGGAATGTCCTTCCCTCGCTCCTTGGTACACTGGCAGCCCTGTTGCTTGGCGCACTCCAAAATCCAGCTATTGCTGGCACCACTGTGCCTGGTGATGTGGTGGCTGAGGCGCTGGGTTGGGACCTGTAAAGGCGGGCCCTAGGGGACAGACGGGGGGGGGAGGTGTACGGAAGAGGTCAACATTTGATAGGAAAAGCTTTTTAGACACACTGGGATGGGGAGATGGAGGGGTTTGGGAGTGGAGGAAGAGGTAGTGGTTGTAGGAGGTGTTCGTTTGGTGAATTTGGGTGAAGGTGCATGGGCTGTAGGCTATTGTGAGGTGGATGGCTGTTGGGTGGGTGTGTGACTGAGTTTGTGTACTTTGGGAGGAGGGCTCACAGACACACTGGTAGAGGACACGGGATGTGTGAATGGTAGTGGGGGTGGTGAGTACACGTGAGCGGTGTGTGGTGATGGGCGTGCTGGTGATGGAGGTAGTGGCTGAGGATGTAGTGCATGCTGGTGTGAGTTGAGATGTGACAGGGAGGGAGGAGGGAGACGTGGGGGAGGGGGACACAGTGGAGGTAGTGGATGTTTGTATGTCTGCATGGGTATAATGCTTGTGTGAGTGCCTGTGGGATGTGTGGTGCTTATGTTTGCCTGAGCCACCCCTGTGTGTTGAGGTGTGTGCATGCTGGTCTGATGGTGTGCTTTGGATAGGCTGAGGTACAGGTGATTGGGTCTGGGTGGAGGAAGTTGGAGGGGGGAGGCTGGACAAAGGGACAATGGCTGCCATCAGTGCATAGGCCAGAGCCTGAAATGCTCGCTGTTGGGCTGCCTGGCCAGAATGAATGCCCTCCAGGTATGCATTTGTTTGTTGCAACTGCATCTCTACACCCTGGATGGCATTCAGAATGGTAGACTGCCCAACAGTGAGGGATCTCAGGAGGTCAATAGCCTCCTCACTGAGGGCAGCAGGGCTGACTGGGGCAGGGCCTGAGGTGCCTGGGGCGAAGGAGATGCCCACCCTCCTGGATTAGAGGCCACGGGACACACGCTGAGGGGCTGCAGGGAGGGCGGTGCTGGTAGGGGGGGTGGCGGCTGTACCTGTAGATGCGGTGGGCACAGAGGGGCCCGCCACTGCAAGGGAGCTCCCATCAGAGGAGGAGTAGGTGTTGCTGGTCACTGCTCCTGTCCCCGCCGTGGAGCTCCCCTCGCCCTCGGTCCCACTGGTGAATTCGGAGTCCGTAGTCTCGCCCTCCAGGGACATGTGGGATGCAGCTCCCTCCTGCTCCGGTGCCACTGCTCCTCCGCCTGATGATGCTATTGCACACAAGAACAGGGAGACCACATAAAGGGGGGGAGACAGAAGAAAGACATGTTCAAAGCATGCAATACCGCTACTGTTGGCAGACACTACAGACACAGCAGCCCTCTGCACTACGCCATGCACTTAGAGTTCCCTAATTAATCACTGTGCCATGGGGTACTAGGCCTATGCTCGATTGCTGCACACATGGACGTCACAGGAGCCTGACTAGGTGTAGTTGGCTCTTAACACTGGTGGGGTGGGGTGCCACATGGCCTGCCTTACGAAGGGACCTTGCCTACAAAACTCGCCCTGGCCTAGGGGTACCCACAGCCCACCTCCCCCACCCAGACACCTCCAATGCACGCTGATTCAGCTGAATGAGAGCGTACTCACCCCCTTGTGGCTGCTGTGATGTCCTCAAGTGCTCATCCAACTCCGGGTATGCCACCACCAGGATCCAGAACATCAGGGGGGTCATGGTGCGAAGGGCACCCCTCCCACGTTGGGAGGCCATCCCCAGCTGGGCCTCCGCCATCTTCTTGCTCCAACGGCGAATGTCCTCCCATCTTTTCCAGCAGTGGGTGCTCCGTCTGTGGTGGACCCACAGGGTCTGGACTTCCTTGGCGATGGCACGCCAAATATCCTTCTCCTTCTACAGGAATAGTACAGGGCAAAAGGAGAAGATATAACCGTCTGGACCGTCACAGTCATTGGCCCGCGTTCCTACCCTTGCCATGACGCACATACACTCACCATTGTTTCATGCACGCCTGATTCTCACCCCCTGTATCTTACATCCACACCAATCCACACAGGCAGTGCCCATACAGCATACTCACAGTGTACTTACCTGTTTGTCTGGAGGACCGTAGAGTAGCGTGTACTGGTTGAGGACCCCATCCACTAGTTTCTCCAACTCCTCCGTGGCGAAGGCATGGGCCCTTTCCCCAGACACATGAGCCATTGTCACTTCCAGACTGAGGTCACAGCAGCACTTGCAGTGTAGGTCCTCTCCTGTCGAAGATCAGGTATCAAGTGAGTGAATAGATAGAAAATGGCGGTCACATCCGCGGCAGTGCGTACCGTCACCGCCGGCGTACATCGTCATTGGATCCTGGGACCCATAGGGTCCAATGTTAACCAATGCAGGATTGCGCCGTGGTATCCGGCCGCCTACCGTGACTGTGTACAACGCCAGCGCAGTTACCTCATATCCCATTGTCCCACCTCACAGGTCAGGCAGCCGCCATTTCAGGGGGCCACATGGCATATTTTTAAATGCGTCACACATATCTAGGCATTGCATACACACTAAGACAGGCCGATAGCGGATTGAAAAATTTGTGCAATGAAGTTGTGTTTTCGTACCTTAGTGTTGGCTGACCCTCTGCTCACTGTTCTCCTCCATAGAGCACGTCCGCTGGGGCAGGTGAGGAGATGGCGGCATCCTCCGGTGTACAGACCGCTGGTGGACCTGTTGACAATGGAAGAGCGACATGTAATTGTCACCTACAGACTGGACCGTGCCACAATCCATGAACTGTGTGCCCAGTTGGAGCCGGACCTGATGTCAGCTATCCGCCATCCCACAGGGATACCCCCTCTAGTGCAGGTGCTGTCAGTACTCCATTTCCTGGCAAGTGGGTCTTTTCAGACCACAGTGGCCATAGCATCAGGGATGTCCCAGCCTATGTTCTCCAACCTGTTGTCCAGAGTGTTGTCTGCCCTGCTGAAACACATGCGCAGCTACATCGTTTTCCCTCAGGTGGAGGATTTGCCCACAGTGAAATGTGACTTCTATGCCCTGGGACATGTCCCCAACATCATAGGTGCCATTGATGGGACACATGTGGCCTTGGTACCCCCCGCAGGAGTGAACAGGTGTACAGAAACCAGAAGAGCTACCACTCAATGAACGTGCAGATGGTGTGTTTGGCCGACCAGTACATCTCCCATGTGAACGCCAGGTTTCCTGTCTCAGTGCATGACGCTTACATTCTGAGGAATAGCAGCATCCCTTATGTGATGGGGCAACTCCAGAGGCACCGTGTGTGGCTAATAGGTGAGGACAAGGGCCCTATACCCTGTGAATAGTTGTCTGGGTCTGGGGTTGTCCCTAAGCGTTAGTGTGTGTCTAACAGTTGTCCCTCGACATTTGCAGGTGACTCTGGGTACCCCAACCTGTCATGGCTACTGACCCCAGTGAGAAATCCTAGGACAAGGGTAGAGGAACGCTACAATGAATCACATGGGCGAACTAGGAGGATTATAGAAAGAACCTTCGGCCTCCTGAAGACCAGGTTCCAGTGCCTCCATATGACAGATGGTTCTCTGTACTACTCACCAAAGAAGGTGTGCCAGATCATCGTGGCCTGCTGTATGCTTCACAACTTGGCTTTGCGACGACACGTGCCTTTTCTGCAGGAGGATGGTCTAGAAGGAGGTCTTGAGGCAGCTGTGGAGCATGTGGACAGTGAAGAAGAGGAAGCAGAAGAAGATGATATCGACAACAGAAACAACGTGATCCATCAATACCTCCAGTGAGACACAGGTAAGAAGACATCACTGCCTCCTACATCTCATACAATTGTTAGACCTATCATATGTCTGTCACTTTCACCCAGTGTATGGACCCTGACCTGTCACTTTGCCTTTCCATTTCACAGATGTGGGTCCCACTGTGTGACTTCTGCTATGTTACCTCATGGACTAGAGCTGTGTGACATAGGTATGTTGACAATACAATGGACATTGCTATTTTCCTCAGTTATAGCAAATACACATTTGTGAAAGCACAGACTGACTCCAGATTGTTTTGTGATTCAAGGATGTTTATTTAAGTGCGAATTAGTGGAGGGGGTTGTAAAATGGCCAGGGGTGATGGTGGAGGAATGTCCATGGCAGAGTCCTGTTATTTGTCTCACAGGTGCATTGTCCAAAGGGGCATAGGAAGTGGAGTTAGGGCAGTTTAAGGATGGACAGGGTGACGAAGTGGGACACAAGGATGACATTCAGGGTGGTCTCATTTCTTGGTGGGGGTCTTGGCATTATTCTCTGTCTTGTGCCTGGATCTCAGGGACCGTTTGCGGGGGGTTCTCCATCTGCAGGGGGTGGGGTGCTGGTTTGTGGTCCTGTGACGGTGCCTCCTGTCCACTAGGGCCGGCAGAAGTGATGGGCAGTTCATCATCGAGGCTAGTGTCAGGGGCCCCTTGTTGTGCCACAGTGTCCCTCCTGGTGACCAGGGAGGTGTTGATGGACTTGAGTTCATCCCTGATCCCCAAATACTGTTCCTCCTGCAGCCGCTGGGTCTCCTGAAACTTGGCCAGTACCGTTGCCATCGTCTCCTGGGAATGATGGTACGCTCCCATGATGTTGGAGAGTTCCTCGTGGAGAGTGGGTTCCCTGGGCCTGTCCCCCCCTGTCGCACAGCAGTCCTCCCAGTTCCCCTGTTTTCCTGTGCCTCTGTCCCCTGAACCGTGTGCCCACTGCCACTCCCCCAGGTCCCTGATGTTCTTGGGTTGGTGGGTTTGCCTGGGTTCCCTGTAGTGGTGGACACACTGCTGCTTGACGTGTCCTGGGGACAGAGGGATGGGCCCGCTGGGTGGGTCTGTGCTGGTTTTTCCTGAGGGGGGAGGCTCTGTGGTGGCATGTGCCAGTGTGTGGTGAACCGACTGTCCCGAGGTCCCAGATGGGCCGGGCTGGTCATCTAGATCCAGTTGGACAGAGCTGCTGTCATCACTGTGGGCCTCTTCTGTGGGGGGGTGGGCATGTCTGGAACCTCCTGTCTGGTGACGTTGGGTAGGGGTCCTGCAGGGGTGTAAAGGCATGATTATTGCATCTGTGTGTGCCATCGTGTGCAATGGGTGGGTGACCCTGTACCCCAGTGATTACATTCTTGTCTAGGACCTTGTGTGATATTTGGTTTGGGGATCTGTGTGGGTATCTGTAGTGGACATGCTTTGGTGATGGGAGTCCATGCTTTGGTGTTGCATGCAGGGCTTGGTGTTGGGATGGGTGTTTTGTGATAGTGGGACATATGTGAGGTGTTGGAGTGATGGGGGTGAGGGTGAGGGTGGGGGTATGTGATAGCATTCAGGTAGTGTGGGGGATGTAATAGTTAAGATTTGACTTACCAGAGTCCATTCCTCCAGCTACTCTTGCAAGGCCCTCAGGATGCAGTATAGCCAAGACTTGCTCCTCCCATGTTGTTACTTGTGGGGGAGGAGGTGGGGGTCTCCCGCCAGTCCTCTGAACTGCAATCTGGTGTCTTGAGACCACGGAACTCACCTTCCCCCGTAGGTCGTTCCACTTTTTCCTGATGTCATCCCTATTTCTTGGATGCTGTTCCACTGCGTTGACCCTGCCCTCGATTCTGCACCATAGCTCCATCTTCCTAGCAATGGAGATGTGCTGCACCTTTGATCCGAATAGCTCTGGCTCTACCCGAATGATTTCCTCCACATGACCCTGAGCTCCTCCTCAGAGAACCTGGGGTGTCTTTGTGGTGCCATGGGGTGGTGTGGGTGATGTGTGAGGTGGTGTGTGTTGTGATGTGTGAGGGGATGTGTTTGTGTGTGTTGTGTGAAGTGTGCGGATGTTGTGTGAGTGATGGTGTTGTGTGCCTGTGGATGCTAGTTTATTGATGGTGGTGTCTTTCTCTGTGCTTCATTCTCAATTTTTGTCATAGTGGTTTGTGGGTGATGTGGGTGTGTGTTTTATATTGTATAGGGTGTGTGGGAGTGGTGTGTGTATGTGTATCAGGTGTGTATTTCGATTTGTCCAATGTGGTTGTGTTTTGTATATGTGTGTGTATTTTGAGTGCGGCAGTGTGTACCGCCAATGGAATACCGCGGTTGAAAGATCGCCGCGTGGATTCGTGGGTCGTGATAGTGTGGGCGTATTCCTGTTGGCGTGAGGGTGGAGGTTTTGTTATCGCCAGTTTATCACTGACCTTTGGTGTGGCGGACTTGTGTGGGTGTCTAGATTTTGGCAGATTCCGAGCTGTGGGTCATAATAGCTGTAGCGGAATTCCGCCACCGCAGCGGTGTGTTGGAGGTCTTCTGCAAGGCGGTAAGCGGGATTTACCGCCAATGTTGTAATGAGAGCCAGAGTCTGGTTCAGCAATAGCGAATGCTGATGAAGAAGGGGTTGAGCTCAACCAAGCTGTGAGGACAGGACAGGTGGCTGAAGCAGAAATTGTGCAGTATGGGGAACGTGCAAACAGCCTGAATGCAGACAAAAGTGCAGGAGAGCAAAGTCAAAGCCAACTGACTCCGGCCAGCACAGCAAATGCTGGGAACACAGTTACACCCAAAAAGAGAACTGTGAAAGGATATAAATGGCCTGGAGCTACAAATAAACTGGTTGCTAATAAACTCCCATTAATAACAAAAGCAATTGAAGATTCACATCAGAGTGAAGACAAAGATGGTGCTGTCAGGAGAAAGAAACGGTAGAGTGCCAAGTCGCAGATACTGTTCACTTGAATGGATCTATCTTGTCACAAATAAATGGGAGAACAAGTTTATGGCCTTTTATTTTGACCTTGAGAATTCAGTTAAACATTCTGGAACTTGGAATCACACTTGAGCTGAGTTTTGATATGACCTTGCCAATTGATCAACAAAGACATTACACTCTGGAAGAGGCCAGTAAGTAATCATCAGGCTGTGTTTCATTGAAAGCAAACGTTTGGATTATTTAAAAAACTTTTAGCTGAACTCAAAGAATTTTCTTTGATTTTGAAATTATGAGGTGCTGTAAGCAGTGCAAAAAGACTTTGAAAAGCCGTTTGGATTTGATTTTGTTCGCTTTTGCTTTTATATTTCTCTTTTTCTTTTCCCTCTCTAATTCTACAGAAGCCGTGGACACAGGACAGGGTAAACACAGTAAATGTAAATATTTGTACATTGGTTTGGTAATAGTATGTCTGATTGTGTGCATTTTATTGATTGCAGGAATGAGTGTTTCAGTGAAAGGGGAGATACAAAGCAGAGCAACTCCAGTGCAGAGAATGACAACATCTAAGCAAGATAAGTTTTATAAGGATGAGGGATTACTTCATTTAGATGACATAAAGGGAGGCTTAGTTTCCAGTGTTTATTATAGCTTGCTGTATGAGTATGTGGACACAATGAATGTGAGTGATTGTTATATGTGTGCACAAATTCCTTCATCAGTACAAGAAGGGATCACTCATCACAGCTTACCACTAACTTATGGAATTAATTGCAGCATATTATTAACTTGCTTGTACAAACCAACAGTACATTCAGTATTTCCATTCTATCTATGACTTAGTTTTCTCTTTTTTTTGGTCCCATTAATCACCATTTGAGCAGCATCGCAAAGGCTAAAAACATAGATATAGTAGCTGGGTTCTTTGAAACTACATTCATCTTTGGCATAGCACATGCGCACAGGAATAATTTAACATGCCTTCTTACACAGGAAAAAAAGAAGTCATTAATCAAGTTGATGACAGAAGGAAAGCAATGAAAGACAACATAGATAAAGGTATAGTTTCCAGAACGAAATCAGTTCACAAAACCACAGATACACAAGGACGCTTAGCTTTAGATTGGCAATACTGTATGTAGGGGGTTCTGTATATACATAGGCAGCATTCAAGAGCTGGCAATAAGTTTGTTGGAACAAGTGAATGCAAAATGTGTTTTTGTTTAAGAGCATATGGGACTTTATGCTAAATGAACAAGACCCTGCTGTGCCTGTTGTATATTACATCTGTGGAAAGAACGCTTATTACAAGTTACCAAAAGGTTGATATGGCACATGTGACTTATGAGTGGTTTTCTGGAAAATCTATCAAGTAGACAACATTGCCAATCCAGCAGGAGTTGAGAGAGTTAAAATGAGGTTTATAAGAGGAGTGAATAGTTCAGAGATTAGTGGGGATATTTTTTTAGCTTTTATTCCATCAGGGGTATGATCTTGAATGAAAGATAGGAAAGTTATCAAGGTTTGTAGATAAGATGTTAACTGATTTTTTAGGTGTGATGCTCCTAATGGATAAAGAAATGGTTGGTCTATGGTTTTGCAGAATTGTCATGCGTTGTCATGCGTTAGACATCCTTTTGGAAAAGGAATGCAGGGTCTGTTGAGTTTTAAAGTCACAGCATTGCTGCACCCTCATACCAGATAACAGTAACAAGATAAGGAAATACTTACCTAATCTAACAAGTCTGAGACATGACTTGAATGATCTGAAACAGACAAATGTTTGGGAGACAATAGGTGAAGGATTCGCTAAGGTAGGATCTTAGTTTGGAAACTTGGGAAATGGATTTGTGAGAATGATCCTGAAACTTCTATTGATTGTGACAGTGTGCATAATTTGTGCACTTTGATTTTACAAGGCTTACAATATCCATTTGTTTAGGCTGTTCATTACTAATATGCCCAACTAATTCTGAACTGCAGACTTGCCCTATGTGCAGCCCATGTTCTGCACTATCCTGATGCTGCTGTCTACTGATGTGGGGGAAAGGTGAACTTTCTATCTGATGAAGTATTCCTGTCTGCTGTCGCATGAGGAGAGGTATAATTAAATGTGGTTTCTCATTTCTTATCAGCTTAGATAATTACACCAGCATATTTTTACAGTGAGTTGCCCTAGTTAAATGATTTTTCCAAAATAATTCTGTCTTTCTTTTGCAGTTGCCTGCATGTGTTAGCCCGTTACCGCACATGGAAAGTCAAAATTTGTGTTATAGATAAGGATGGCCCAGCCTGGAAATTGATTGTTAAAACTGTATTTTGATGATTTACTGATGTCACCATCATCTGCTTCAAAATCTGAAAATAATGTGCATAGTGTGGTTTTGCCAATCTGTGTCATTCTTTTGGAGTGTTTAACAGTATTAATGTTTAGTAGGCTGAATTTCTTTATACATTTTAGCCAGCTAATGGTTTTCATGTATGTTTATAACTTCTTTTTGTGCACCATAAACGTGACATTGATTTTAGGACTGTAATAACGTTTTGAAACGTATCCAGTTTGTTGTTTGATTTAATATTGAATGGTTCTTGGTGTACAGAATTGCTTATGGTTTTTATGTCATTGATTTGTGATTGAATGAATCTGACTTCTACACTCTTCACCAAGTCCAAAGATCTAATCGATGTCTAGTGGTGAGAATAGTGATGATGTCTCACCAGACTGCTTTTGGTTTATGAACCCTAGGTGGGAAGAAGACCTCCATGAGCACGCCAGCAGCACCTCTATAAAGCATTTGGAAAGAATAGAAATAGTGCCACTGTAAGTTATCGAAAAAAATAACATTGAATTAACTTGTCACAAATCAAAGTCAACACATTGATTGCCAAGGACAGGAGTGGTCAATGTAGATTCAAGATAGCCAGACCCCTGCCAAATTTCCAAGACACAAAAAAAACAAGTGGTCTGATGTGCTTACAAGTGCAACACCAACTTGAGAATTTACAAAAGTAGCTTTTACACTTCTGGAAGTATTTCATACCAAGATTTTCGTGCAAATGCATCTACAGGGATAGTGGGGTGCTGGAATGCCCTGGGAGTTTGTAAACATTCACCGACTTGGCACATTTGTGGGCTGTCCCAAATTTATCACTTAAATATTCACACCCTAGAATAGCTAAGCAACGGACTCCTAAAAAGCACAACCCCTTTCCGTGTGGGAAGCTAGAACACTGCAAAACTTAGTGCAGTGTACGGGGGAGGATTTCTTCAGAGAGAAAACCCCCATGAGGAAAGCAAATATAAAATAAGTTAGAAAGTACATTTTCACTTCTTCAGTAGATTTTACATGCATTAATATATGCTTGATTATTTTCTGTAAGTGGAATGGGAATGCATGAATATTTTCCCAGTGATACAAATTTCCAGATGCATGTCTAAACACATGTGAGGGCGTTGACCTACAGTTGCAGCTTCCTTTAGGAATTGGATCAGGAGAATACAAATAAAACATATTTATGTTAGTTGTAATTCTGAAAATATGGCCTGAGATTACCATATTAAACCTATGTGTGCTAACCCTAAAGTTGGATATCACTCAGGTGTAGGTATTTTGATCCTTTGTAAGTACTAAGGCAACCAATTGATGGTTTAGAGTATTAGATGAGCAACACAAGGGACTGAAGAGAAGCAGTAGCCAGATAATATTGCCATTCTTGCCCTTATTCTTGATGGAAAAGGTGGAATTTCTTGTAATACAGACAATATTCTTGCAAGAATTTCACAGTGTTAGTCACTGTGTGAGGTTTAACACAAGGCCATGCCACTGAAGAACAGACATTCATGCAGAGGTGCTCGTGTGTGAAGTAGGTCTGGGGAGAGACCAGAGCGAAAGTAATATAGTACCGGAGGAGAACGGCAATTTAAAAAAGGATCACATTTTCAAATTCAAGGTGGATATATATTCATGCGTGGCTCATCTTCATTTGTGTTCGTGTGTTGTAGTTTTTTCAGACAAGGTAAAATATGTACTAGAAATCTGGGTTGATTGAGCTTTGCAATCAGAAGTTACATTTATCTATTTATTTACTTTAGTGTTAGGCACCAATAACCACCCAATTGGTGGACTCAAGAGTGGCATAGATAAAAAGGAATGAGTAGGTAATCCATGGAAAGTAGGTGTAGAGCTAGTGATATGTTTCAACTAGTCATTACTCTGTGAAGAACAATGTAATGTAGTAGTTCTACTGAAAAGCTCACTAATGTCAAAGCCTTGAGTGTGCAGGAGTTCAGAGCCTGGACATTAGGTAAAGTCCAATCTTAGGCATCCGACTGGCAGGACCGGCTGTTCTTTTGCCAGAGGGATAAATAAAGCAGTTTGAAAATACAGAAGCCAAAACACCATGGGACAGTTTTACTAATATGTTGTGCCAGATTTTCAAAAGGCTTATCTGTGATTTACTTAAAAGTGCAATTCTTTTTTAGCTGGAAAGTAGTCCTAAAGTAATGCAAAGTAGTGCTTGTGCTGCTTTGCATTCCTTTGCATTAAGAGGGTGTCCCATTGGTAGTGTATATGCGTTCCCATGCACCCACCTATGGTTTTTGATGCAAAGTCCTAGCTACTAACGTTTATAGACATGGCTTTGCATCCAAAACAACACATCTTTGAGACTGGCATTAGATAGGAGACGTGTTTTTATTTCTCCAACCTTTTCTGATTGACTGAGTGGCAAAAACTTTAAAGTTTGTCTAGGTATGTCAAATTGAACTCGAAGCGTGCTCTTCACGTATAAAAACTATACCAGACATAGAACTATGGTGCAAGGGTATGTGTTTTGTGTAAGGCAGGCTCAGAGAGCGTCAGCATAAGTAGAGAGATGTTTTAAGGCATTGACAAAATGGGCAATTGCCCAGGGCACCTATCTTCCAAGGGGCCTCTTAGGACAGTGAATCTTCGCTCTGTTAGATTTCTGTCTTTTGTAATTCTCTATCTAAACCTCTCACCCTCTGTGTCTACATCTTTTTTGACAGTCTCTCTAGCCAGTGTTATCTTAAGGAGTTTTGGCATTCTAGCAATACATATTTCAGCAGTTTTTTGTCACCCTGTTAAAGTTTAACATATCATTTAGTATTGCTTGGCATCTTGCAATTCTGAATTAGCAGTATATTGGTAATAAAATCCAAATTTCTTTTGTTGGCTTGCAAAATATGTCTTGCAGATGACATTGAGGGCACAGTCCTGTTCTCTCCCTCTCACACAATGTAGCTCAGCAACTTCTGTTGCAGGGCTGCATTGTGTGACATTTTTGTAAATATGCTCCTTAATGTGGAGAACAATACAATTTAGAAACACAGATGGAGTTTTATACAAGCCTCTTATTCTATTCTCCTGTTATATCCAAATCCCTGAATGCGGTCTGAATCAGCCATCTGGCAATGTGAGCAGAGGGTCAAGAACAACAAAATGAAATAAATATGAATTATTTTAATGAATTCTAGAAACATTAAAACTGCTATCTCCCATCTGAAAATAAGCTGATTATTGTCAGTTTGGGCTTCTCAGAACATGATCGTAGCGCATCCTTCAGCTGATTATTCCACCTCCTCTTTTTGTTTTATTTTCTCTGATAGGCAGAGTGTGGCAGATATCCTTACATCCAATTTCCCATCCTTTCCCTTCTTATAGCTAGGTAGCCATTTCCTTTTCTGGCCTGTGTACAGGGGGCATAAGAGAAAAGGAAGGAGGGTAGGCAGAATGTCGTCAAGAACAAGCAAAATATAATAGCGATGGTCCAGCTGTAGTCCAGAGAATGAACGATTATTATCACTAATGGTCATAGCCAAAATGTTTTAGAAGGCGCACAGTGTGAATATTTCGCGCCCTTACGGACACATTTTCCACAAAGCTGTTACAAATATCTGCCACATGTGAAGAACTATACATTTTTTATGGCAGTTAGTTTTGGCCAAAATGTTATCAGGCATGCCAGCAGATCAACAAGCACCCAGCAACATATGCTCTCTCACACACACGCACACCCACCCACATACACACCCCTACAAATGCGCACACTCACACATGTACACGCTCACACATGCACATCCAGATCTTTTCTTAGACAGCACTCCAGTGAGAGGAGATGACAATCAACGAGGACCCTGCTACTGGAAGTTAAAGTTGTCTCATTTAGAGGAGGCTCCCTAATGGGCAGTGACGAACTGGCTTTTACTTTCCGGTTTAAAAGCTCCTGAATTATTGATGTTCGATGCAGAACAAGCTGACCTCCTTGTATCCTGCTCACAATGTGCCCTACCAAACAAAATCACCCATTGTCTACAGACAGTTGCTTTCCTCGGCCTAGGCTTTCTTTATCAAACACCATACACACAATCAGATGCAGTAAGAAAACATAGTTACCCCATACGACTCAGGAATAATGCAAGGACTACAGGAATAGATGAAAGTGAGTGTAATAATATAAATTCAGTAAAAATACGAACATTCATCTAAAATTATATACATATGTACCATTTAAGGGACACTGTCCAGTCCTCAATGTGCGTGGGCCACAGGGCCACATGGCAAAGTCCAAGGCCCCACCTGTCTCCTGCACCAACATGGAAAAAACACTGCAGGACCATCAGTTCGAAAATAGGCAGGCACGTCAGGGTAACGGGGAGCAGGGGGGCACCTCAGCCGGCAGATGGAGCTACATCACTGATCATGCAGGGGACATCATGCTCTGTGCTTGGTCCTGGGGAGTCCAAGGCCACACTCTCTCAAGTGGGTGACTTGACCATTTCTTGGTCCTGGAGAGTGCAAGGCCACAGTCTCCCAAGTGGGTGACTTGACCACTGCTTGGTCCTGGGGAGTGCAGGGCCACATTCTCTCAAGTCGGGGACTTGCCCACTGGTCCTGGAGGGGGTATAGTGCCCTGTGCTACTGATCCTTCTGAGGAAGGGGTGAGTGAGTGAGTGCCATACCCACTGTTTCTGGAGGGGGCATTGTGCCCTGTGCTTCTGACCCTGCTGAGGAATGGGTGAGTGAGTGCCATACCCACCGGTTCTGGAGGGGGCATTGTGCCCAGTGCTTCTGATCCTGCTGAAGATATGGTGAGTGAGTGCCATACACCCTGGTTCTGGAGGGGGCACCATGCCCTGTGCTTCTGATCATGCTGAGGATGGGGTGAGTGAGTGCCATACCCAATGGTTCTGGAGGAGGCATCATGAACCATGATGCAGATCTTGGGGAGTGCAAGGTCACAGACTCACAGCTGGGTGTCATACCCACAGGTTTTGTAGGGGGCAGGCTGCACAACAGGCCATGGACCCAGGACTACAGACTGTCCGCCGGCAGTGACAGCCGCTCAGTGGTGCTGCTGGTGATGGGGCAAAGCACCTGCCCATCCCCTGCAGCCTCAGACGGCTGCCCACTGCTGGTGGTGGTGGTGCTGCTGCTGGTGGGGGGAAGCTCAAGCCCATCCCCTGCAGCCTCGGACGGCTGTCCAGTGTTGGTGGTGGTGCTGCTGCTGCTGGTGGTGGTGGGGGGAAGCTCCAGCCCATCCCCTGCAGCCTCATACGGCTGCACAACCATGGTTGGTGCTGGGGGCTCAGACTGAGTCCCTGCACCAGACCCCTTGTCCTTCCTGCCTGCTGTCCTTCCTGCCTGCTAGTGCAGGTCCCTTGCCCTTCCTGGAAGCAGCTGGGGATGGCTCCTTGCTCTTCAGGGCAGCAGCTCTTGCAGGTCCCTTGCCCTTCCTGGCAGCAGGTGGGGATGGATTCTTGCCCTTCCTGGCAGCAGCTGGGAAGGGATTCTTGCCCATCCTGGCAGCAGCTGGGGATGGCTCCTTGCTCTTCCTGGCAGCAGATGTGGATAGCTCCTTGCCCTTCCAGGCACCCTTTCCATCAGGCCACCTGGTGCCCCGGATCCTCTCACATCATGAGTTGCTGTATACACTACTGGCCCCCTGGACCGGGTGGCTTAGGTGCTTGCATGGGTTTTACCCATCCTGGCCAGACATGAAGGATGGGGGAGGGGTAGGGAAGAGGTCAATGGTGGAGAGGAAAAGCTGCTTAGGGACATTGGGGCGAGAAGAGGGATAAGGTTTAAGAGTGGAGAAAGAAGGAGTGGTTGTAGGAGGTGTCTGTCTGCTGTGTTTGGGTGCAGGTGCATGGGCTGGATGCTCTGGTGAGGTTTGTGGCTGTTGGGTGTCTGAGTGCTTGCTTTTGTGTACCTGGGTGGGCTACAGACACAGTGGGAGAGGACACAGGGGACGTGTGCATGGCTGTTGGGGTGGTGTCTGGCAGTGAGGTGTGTGTTCTGATAGGTGTGCTGGTGATGGCGGTAGTGGATGAGGATGCAGTGCATGCAGGTGTGAGTGTAGATGCAAATGGGAGGGAGGTGGAGGAGGAGGAGGGGTATACAGTGGAGGCAATGGATGTTGGTATGTCTGCATCTGGATGGTGTTTGTGTGAGTGCCTGTGCGATGAGATGTGGTGCTTGTGTTTGCCTGAACCACTCGTGTGTTGTCTTGTGTGCATGGTCATCTGCCTATGTGCTTGGGATAAGTTGGGGTTGAGGGGAATGGGATTGGGTAGAGGAAGTTGGAGGGTGGAGGGTGGAAACAGGGACAATGGCTGTCATAAGAGTGGGGGGCCAGAGCCTGTATTGATCTCTATTGGGCCACCAATCCAGTGTGAATGCCCTCCAGAAATGCATTGGTTTGTTGCATTTGGGCTGCCAGCCCCTGGATGTCATTCACAATGGTTGACTGCCCAAAATAGATGGATCTCAGGAGTTCAATAGCATCCTCAATCAGGGCAGCAGGGCTCACTGGGGCAGAGCCTGAGGTGCCTGGAGCAAAGGAGATGCCCACCCTCCTGGGTGAGCTGGCACAGGCAACTTGCTGAGGGGCTGCTGGTAGGGTGGTGCTGGTGTAGGGGTGGTGGCTGTACCTGTAGCTATGGTGGGCACTCACAGTCCACCACAGAGCCTACCCCTTCAGTATCCAACAAGACAGCACCCACCCAGCATACCCACACCTCTGTCCCAAGGACATTTCAATCAGTGGTGTGTCCACCTGTACAGGGACCCCAGGCCACACCTCATACCCAAGACAACAGGGACCTCGGGTCAGTGGCAGTCGGCACACAGTTCAGGGGGCAAAGGCCAACAGGGGCACTGGGAGGACCGCTGTGTGCCAGTGGAAGAACAGGACCCGGGAACCGACTGCAGGAGAACAGGCGGCTGGAGGAGGGACCGTATCAGGGGATCAGGGAGGACTTCCAGGCCATTAACACCACCCTGATCTCCATTGCAGGAGTGCTGGCAGACATGGCCTACATCATGAGGGAGGCAACAGCACAGCAGCGGGCCCCTACCACTAGCCAGCCCATTGATCAGCCCTCCACCTCCGCTGCAGCTGATGGACACTATTACCCAACTCAATCAGATGCTTTTTATCAACTTCAAGAGCATGAAAGCCTAAACATTTTGACTGAGGAGGAAGATGAGCTCTGGAGTATCCCAAATTTCTCAGACAAAGCCTAGTGTCACCACTTCACTAATTTAGCTCTCCAGCTTGCTTCCCAGCTGGTTTCGGTGGAGCTTAAAGGTGTGCAATGGTCAGACTTGTTCTGACTTAGACAGGGAGCCCATGTTCAAAAGTGGCTTTAGGCCCAGTGTCATTGATTTAATCTTGGTAGATGTTAGAATTTGGTCACTAATAGAAGATTTGGTAATTGTTCCCCGGTCTGATAGCAATCATAACTCCCTGCTTTTAAACTTGAGAGTCGACTCTCTTAAAAGAGGTCTGCCAAAATATAGTACAACAATGCAGGAGCCCTTGGTAACAAATAAGCTCAGAAGAGTCTCATGGCCCCGGGTTCTTGACGACCGTGAGTTACACTCAAAATGGTATGATTTATTTGTGTATTGCTTTTTTGATTTTGAAAATGTTCCTTCATCCTTTTTGTCAGTGCAAGCAGCTCCCTGGGAATTTAATGAGTAATTGGAAGTGGTATTTTCAGGACAAATGGCCCATAGGAATCCCACTGCAGGGAAGAGTCGTAAGTTGGAAAATGCAGAGTGCAAATTGGTAAAAGGCGAGCTGAGAAGGGCTATTAAAGAGTGCAGCCATCTAGATGTAACAGGAGTGCAACCTAGGTACAACGCTACACTTGCCAAAGCTAAAAGCGAATGGGCTGACAGGAACTGACAGGACTTGTTGGTAGCTGCTAGGTGCAATGATAACTGCTCTTTCTGGCACATCATTGCACATGAAGTCTACACAGTGTTACTTCCCCTTGCTATTATATCCAGCCTGAGAAGTAGGTTGATCATTTCTCCATGTTATATGTTAGAAGAGAAGATGTCATCATGGTTGGCGTTACTGGTGACAAACTTAAACCACTAATGTCTGCCATATTTTCTGACAGCAGCAACATTGAAATAGTCTTTAGCCTAGACAATACTTGTATGGCCATCAATAGATCAAAAGCAGCAAAGGCCCCTGACCCAGATCGGATACCTGGTGACTTGAATAAGTCATAGCCTTTAGCCTGGGCCCCATACATTGATCTTATATCTAATGTAATAGCTACTAGGGGTGAAATTCCTGAGACGGGGCGGATATAATTGCTATATGCAAGAAAGGAGATGCCTCAATTCCATCAAATTATAGGCTGATCAGCTCAATTGTAAAAAAAAGCTGAATACATTTCCTTTGAAATGAAGTGAAAGCCGGACTCACTGGGATTTGAACTTGTGATCATTATAGCAAACACATTCCCTACAGTAGATACATTTGTCTACTGAACAGCTACACTCAGTTGAATAACCTTTTCCTGCCATATGATGCATCTTTCATTATAGTGCCCAGCCTTGGCACATTTTTGATACTGCTAAGATAACTGTGGGCCACGCTAGCACTAGAGCAAAAATAAAGGGCATTCGGAGGCCTCTCCTGGTATGTGATGGGGAGAGATGTGCATGTAGTGAATTTGTCCACATGTGTAACTAGTGGTAGTGAGCACCTGAAAATGACAAGCACATATTTGAGGTCAAATATTTGTTAATTAAAAATGAAAAGGTTGTATTTTTGGACCAAAGGGTTTTTCTCTTGAAAATAACACATTTAAAATTGGGAGATGTGAGTGTAGGTACACCAAATTAAAATAATGCATTTGATAGCAAAATGTGCACATTTTTCAGCAACTGACAAGCAAATGCCTTTGGATAAAATATTACTTTTCAAAATACATTTACACAGGTGTGTCGCCCCTCCCCCAGCAGCAGCAGCTGCACAACCTTTACAAGAAAACAATATACTATAAATTTATTATTGTTTTCTAGTAAAAGGGGCAGGGCCAAGGGCAATGACATGGAGGGACACTGCACTCCCCCTCAATGCGCATGTATGTTTGGCCAGCCATCTCGGGCAGGCCAAACACACATGCGCACAAGGCTCTCTCCAACCCAGCACTTCGTTGCTGGGCTGGAGAGAGTAGGAAAAGACCCCAAATCTGCCTTGGAGTACCCTAGCTTGGCACTCTGACCAATCTGAACTCTGTTGTCATACTGCCAGCAGCATTCTGATTGGTTGCAAGGCAAGCTGGAAGTCAGTCCCTGAGGCTACAGTGAACGCAAGAGAAGTGGCATGATAGTGTTGATGATTCAGGTAAGTATTTTCTTCATTTTATTAAATAAATTTTTCTCCCCCCGCCACGCGCTGCTCTGCCCCCTAGATGCGCTTGGAGCCGTTTCGGCATTTACAGCTGATTTCTTCATGAGTAAGGGAGCTGTATTTCTGACACTGTTTCAAAGATGTCGGAGATGACGTTTTGATATGAATCTTATTTAATGTTCCTTTGGAAGCATTCCATTATCTATATTGATACACTTTTAATGTCATTATCACCATCATTGCTTTGGGCCTGAATCTACAAGATTTTGAAACCTGTCTGCTGTCTGAACCTCCTATGTTGCCAAACCAACAATTGTGGGATCTCTGTGAATTTAATTCCTTTAACCACCCTTCAAAATAGGTTGACTGTCATAACACATTACTTAGATTAGATTCCCAGTTGCAAAACATGACTGAGAACCTGCTTGGACTGTATAATATGAAAAAAGAAAGGAAGAGGAGAGGAAACGTGAAGGAAGAAAGATGCTGTATACCTTTTATAAATTTTAAGTTGTGTAGAATTACATAATTGACTTTTTAGCAACAGGTAATGTTTTCAAATTCTTAACCAATTTGTAGGAACATTGTTCTAACAAATGCACCATTTTGCCACCAAATTGTCCAAGTTCCTATGGGAGGTCTGAGCCCTGCCACCCCGCCAGAGGGTCTAGTTCTGGTTCCAGAGATACAAGCCACCCCCCTGGTGAGGAAATGAGCCTGAGAACTAGGGCCCTATCAGCAGATAGATCAGTCTACGAGGCCAAACACAGGGAGGACGGGGATCTTCCTGCATGGAGAGTGCCGGAGACTCTGGGGTGGAATTGTACTAGGAGGTGGGAAAACTGAAAGGCCATAGGCCCTCAGGGGGGCCCTAACAGAGGAGGCCTACCTCCAAACCCCCCTCTATTCTGATGCATGGCAGGCAGCAGTAAATTCTAGGACTGGACGGAGTATGCCGAATCGTGCTACACATAACTCCGCAGATGGGCCAGAAAACTCAGCAGCCCTATGCTGGGTTCCACAAGTGGGTAGAGTTTCCCAGCGCGCCAGTTCATGTTGCGTTTTATTTCAAATGCATTGCGGAGTGTGTCCTTGCATTCAAAACTGTTAGCAAAGGGCACCACACAGTTGTCATGGGTGCAGCCATCTTGTTTTCTTACTCTGTTCATGGTGGTGGTCCTGTTTCTGTACTTTTCATGACTTTTTGAATTTTGTTTATTTTTCCCTTTACTTCCCGATTCCTTCCTTCCTTTCTTCCTTCATTCCTTCTTTCCTTCCTTTTCATTTCCCTATTTCTTTTCTGTACCCCATCCAGCGCCATGGTCGAGCAAGGTGACCAGGGAAGCGGACGCCCCAGGCCTCCCCGAACAGCTAGTAGCCACCTACCTTGCAGACAGCAGAGTCACGAAGGGGTGCAGCCCTGGGCAATCTTTTGTGAGGTGGAGGTTGCAGCACTGTTATTTTTCATGCAGCACCTCCTTCCCTCCATGCTGGCAGCAGGTGGCATGCCTGGCAGTGGATAACCCCTGGTGGAGCATAGGCTGCAGTGAGGAAGGTTGTGCAGGATTGTGAAGCGCACCAGCCAAGTCCAGCGCACCAAGCAGCAGCTGACACACTGCTGGGTGAATATCCTAGACCGGGAGCAGGACCTGCTTGACCTGCTAGGCGTTGAGATTCTGGGTCTCATGAGTATTAATTATTTACTGTGTTTGTGTTCTACAATGCTAACTTTTTTTCTGAATAGCATGCTGCTCACTCTCAGAGGCAAGTTACTTTTATTTTTCTCTAAGATTATTATTATGTGATCCAGTTTGAGTAAGGAATGTGCTCAGAGCTACCTTATCATGCGCGTTGGCGCTCACATTGGCTGATTATTTAAGAAGTCATTGCAGACTCCTCTGTCCTCCTATCACCGAAGTGATCTGATTTAGGTAAGTACCATGTTACTGCATTTGCCTGTTATAATAATTGTGGGGAGATTAACTGTACCACTAATCTATTTTTTTTCATATTCTTTATTTCTTACACCAGCACCCAAGGGCAAGAAGAGGGGCAGCACAGAGGCAGGTCTGGGAAGAGCTGGGGAGGAGGCACCGACATCCAGCATCTCTGCTGAGGGCTTTACTCATCCCAATAAGTCCTATTATTTCTTATTATTATTTCCCTAACTTTTACTTCTGCCCACTATTGTATACTTGTTTTAATTTTGCCTTGTGTTTTTTTTATAGTGTCTCCCTTTTTTTCAACTCCTCTATCAATTTGTTTGTTTAATTCCTGTTATCCCTGCATTTTCTTTTTTCTGTATTTCGTGATTATTATTTTTTGGTACCTGATCTTTTCCGGTCTGTACTAGTCTGTAGATTTCTTCTGCTTTATTTGAAATCTTTCTTTCTCCCCTATATATCTTGCAGGTTTTTTGTACTCTACTGTCTACTGTGAGGCCCAAGTAAGCAAGTATTATAAATTATATTCACCAATTATGTTTATTGAGAAGGCTTTCTTTTTCTTGCTCATGCTCTATCAGTTAACAAGAGAATGGCCATGCTCATGGACCACCCCCCAACCCCCAGTGTTGTGCTATGTAATTAATTTATACAGTATACCAAAAGCTCCCATGACAGTTCAGTGTGGCTAGAAAGTATGAGGCACCATTACATTTGCCAACCAACAACATATGTCTTTTATTGACCATTATTATTTGACCCCTTCATTGTGCTTCAAAGATTCAGGGCCATCATCATCATCATAGGCCATAGGTCTGCCCCTCCATTATGAAAAGATTTTGGTTGACTTGACTATCTGGCATTTCTAACATTGTGAGCCAACAAAATGCCCAGAATTATATTTTTGATAGAAGAGACTGCCGGGCTAACTGAACTGTAGTGATGTATTGTGGTTGTGATTTTTTGATCAAAAATATAATGGGAGGTGTATCGGGCATCTAAAACATGTATAATGTTTTTTTATAGCCACACTGACTACCAGTGCCAGAAGGAGAGTCAGTTGGAGGGGGAGAGGCAGCACCATGTACGGGGAGTGGTAAGCTTGCTTACTGACAATTACTATTATACTCACTAGCTACAAGGGCATCAACATGACTCGTGATTGTGAATGCCCCGCTTTACCAGGTACAGAGTGGTTGAGTTATGGCCTCTTCTATCTGTAACTCAGCAAAAGCTCACATAATGTATGCTAAAAATTATGACTTGATGGAAACGGGAAAAGAACAAAAGGTTAAATGAAAGGATGGGTGAAATGAGTGAAAAGAAAGGAAGCGTGGGTTGGTGAAAGGATGCATGGGTAAGTATTGGATAAATGGATGGATGGGTAAAAGGATGATTGAAAGAAAGGGTGGATACTGAATAGATGGATAATTGACTGGAAATTGTGGTGAGAGACTGGATGAGAGAAAGTAAAGCTTAAATCATGGTGGCTATGGGTGAATATAATAGGAAGAATGAAAGGACAACTGAATAATTGCTTGGATGAATAAACAGGGGAGCTCTTCTGGAGAGAGACATGCTGCTCACCTACTTCACTCACTTTATTTTATGGTTATCAAAGCTATGGTTTAAAATGGAGGGTCTTTAAATTTTTGTTCTAATCCCTTGTCTTACTGTATTTGTTAAGCGAAGCAGCTATGTATCCTACCGATCATAATATATCAACCCCCTCCCTGCACATGTTATTTCATCACCCATGACTGAAATGCAGTATGGTTCAATTTGTGACTGCAGTGTTGGCTATGCAATATGCAACTGCTTTAGTTAATGTGGCCTTTACAAAATGTTCAATGCACTGCGTACCAAACACACAAGAAGTGTTTCCCTTCACCCACTCAGTCACCTCTTAGTACTTCACTCCTCTATTTTTCATAAGTTCTTCCATCCCAGCCTACCAAGTTCGGAGCTTTGCAGGATAGCAGCAAAAATGTTGATGCTAATCCTGCAAAGGCCATTGAGGCTCATTGTAAATTATGGTGTACCTCCTTTTAACATCTGCTCTGAGCAGACATTAATTTGCTGAAAAAAATAACAAAAATAAATCTCTTAGATTTCTTTGTGTCTTTTTTTTGCCCCCCCCCCCCATGTGGGAATGCCCCCTTTGCATACATTATGCCTGGTACATGCATAATGTAGCACAAAGAGTTAAAAAGTGGAGCAATACATCCATTGTGCCACTTTATAAATTAGGTGTGGCCATTTTGGCCTCGTTAGGCCATATTACCATAAAAAAATGACGCAAGGAGGCGCTAGGAGCTCTTACATCTGCCCCTTATACGGCAGTAGTACTAAGCTGCATAAGTGGAAGTGATTGGAGGACTGAAAGAATAGTACAGGCCTTCTTTTTGGCAGTACTGTGGGTGATATGACCTCTCTTCTCTTGCACACATGAAATCAACAAAGCAAGAAAAACATGGAGTCAGTGAAACATGGTATTGTTGCAGGTTGAAAAAGTGCAAACTAATGCAATGTTAGTTCAGTTGGCTAGTTCTGTAATAAATACTAATTTAAACAACAATTGTACAGTAAATCCACACCACACCATAAAATTTCATTTCAAATCAGGCAACACAAAATGCAAATATAGCTCTTTACGTTATCTCCATCTGTTTTAAAGGAGACACCTGTGGTAGTCTGCGAGAGGTCCCTAGGTAAATGGAATAATCCTTAAAAAAACTATGGCGGGAAGGTGGTCCTTGGAAAATGGAATAATCATTAAAAAAAAGAATTAAGCTGCTGAAATATCTGCATTGCACAGCAGTTAGGGTGTGCATGAGGAAATTGAATTATTATACACCTAAAAAAAAAGAATGCTGTAGCATGGCAGTGCGCCTATGGTGCATGGATGGATGGATGGATGGATCAGGGCAAAACACAGAATTAAATAAATGGAAAGAATAAAAAATTAGAAACATTGAAAGCAAAAATGTAAAAGTAAATACAAATTAAAATAATAAATACAATAAAAAGATACAAATTGAAAAATCCAAAAATATTAAATACAAAATAAAAATAAAATCTTAAAATAAAAAAATAAAAATATAAGCTTAAATTAACCAAATGATCTATAATTTCCAATGTTCATATGGGGGATAAGAAGCAAAAACCTATTTTGAGGAAAGGACAAATGAGGTGCAAAAAAAATGCAAAAAAAGGAAGGAACTAATATACACCATGTTCATATGAATCATATTCTTTTAGGGTACATGTAATACTAAAAGGATCCCCAAGCATATCAATATTAAAAAGGTATCACAACAATCTATGCAAGCCAATGACAAAAGCACACTGAATGAATGCACAAAATGGCTGCCAGTCAACAACAAGGAACAAGGAGGCATGGAGAAGAAAGAACCCATGCACACCCATGGAAAAAATACACTGGCTGGATGCACAAAATGGCTGCCAGCCACATGGTCAAATAGCAATAAAGAGCAAGGAGGCATGGCAAAGAACACATGCAAGCCTATGGCAAAGCCACACTGGCTGAATGCCGCAAATGGGCATCAGCCACATGGTCAAACAACAACAACAAGGAGGCATGGGGAACAAAGAACACATGCAAGCCTATAGCAAATATACTTTAGCTGGATGCACACCACCAGCCGTAAGGTCAAACGACAACAGGGAGCAAGGAGGCATTGGGAATAAATGAATAACACATGCAAACCTATGGCAAACGCACACTGGCTGCATGCACAAAATGGCTGCCAGCCACATGGTCAAACAGGAACTGCAAACAAGGAGGCATGGAGAACAAAGAACACATGCAAGTGTATAGACATAGACCCTAGCCCCTAGCCACACAGCATGAAGAACAAGGACAAATGGTGGACAGTGATAAAATCTCTTTTGCTTTCTCTCTCTCTCTCATACACACACACACAATCACACACACTGTCCATAAGGGGGCATGGTGGTAACACTGAGGAAAACAATAATATTAATTCAGCAATGCAAAACACAAAAATTAACTGAGCTATAAAACTTTCACAACAACACACATTCTACCATGCCATCACATATTACCCCACAACATGTTTGCAAGAAAAATGAAATGCAAGCAATAGCCAACATTTTTTATTTGATCCAATGACATCCCTGCATTAAATGCAGTTTTAAAAACGTATACCACTCAAACTTTTATTTCATGCACTGATAACAACTAGTACTGGGCCTACTGGCTAGGTGGCCCTTTGGAAATCTGGGCCATATAGTAAAATAATATTGCAAATGTTACAAACATGTGGAAAAGGTACAGAGCTGTGCAACAGTTTTTCTTTACAAAATATGAAAAAATCAATGAAATGCAAAACAAATAATAACTAACCTCTATGCAACCCATCACTATAAAATTTAAAAATCAAATTAAAGGACAAAGAAATACTGTTCTATGCCCAAGCAAACAAACAACACCTTTATACAGTAGCTTTGAACTTGTGTGGCTTCACAAAACCAAAATCCTTAAATCCGAAGGTCTATCCAGGAGACAAAGAGATCCTTCCACCTAAAAATCCAGGTGAAAAATGACAAGGAGATGGACAAAGTTGGAGTCTCTGGGCCACTTCCTTCATGTTTGAAAACAAGAAGGCTTCTCACACTAATAAAGAACTTGAAGGGCCAATTGAAGAAGAAAACCCACTCAAAAACCTATTTTTGACTAGATTTAGATGCATCTCATGTTGAAAAACTACTCCAGGTGAGGTCTTGCTCGTTTTCTGCACTGTTTTGGCCACTGTAGTTGCCTAAAACAGTGCAAGAGAAGGTGAAGTCTGTCGCGCCCATGGCCAGAAGCAGCATAATTGAACTTGAGGTTTTATGCACATGTCAGAAAGAAGCAAGATGGAACCCAAAGTCTTTTACGCACTCGCTAGTGACCAGAGAGTAATGTGGCACAAACGACTTCCAAAAAACCAAGGGGCGTATTTAAGAAAAGTGGCACTGCACACAGTGTAGCGCCACTTTTCTTGCACCCCTAAGCGCCCCCCTAATGCCACCATGTGTGTGCTGTATTTAAAATATGTGCACCATGGCGTTAGTTAGGGGACTAGTGTCAGAATTCTTGACGATAGTCCGGCGCTTTGCAGGATTAGCGTATAAAATTCTGGAGCTAATCCTGTAAAGCACCCAGAGGTGCATTGTAACAAATGGAAGCCTCCTTTAAATGTCTGCTCTGAGCAGGCATTAAGGCCCATATTTATACTTTTTGACGCAAACCTGCATCATATTTGAGGAATTAAGGTAGCCAGCGCTGCGCCCTGGTTATCGTCAAAATAAATGACTCTAACCGGGAAGAGGAGGTGTAGGGAAGGCTGGGGGTTGTGTCAATGAATGGTGCAAGTCAGGTTAGAGCAACAAAAAAATTACTCTAACCTGACTAGCGTCATTTTTTGATGCACAACCCCCATGGAAATAACTTCCGTCTTAGTAAAGACAGGAGCCATGCCCCCCTGCCCAATGGCCATGCCAAGGAGACTTCTATCTCCTAGGCATGGCCATTGGGCACAGTGGAATGTAGGGGCCCAGGTTAGGCACCCCATGCCACAAAAAAAAAAAAATACTTACCTCTACTTCATTCAAATCAAGCTTTATTTGGTCAATTAACCATCAAAGCATCTCAATAAATAAAAAGAGAAATCTCATCTCATTTTATAATCTGTACAATCATTAAATAATTTAATAAAAAACATATGAATAAATACATACATGTAATATCGAACTGCTCATCTAAAATCCTGCCTTTGCACGCTTCATGAGTACTTATTTAAAAGGCGATAACGTATATGCCATGCTGACACTAAAAACTTGCTAACTGCTAAAATTAATTCATTTGAACTACGGCTTTTTAAAACCCTTATTGCTATACTACAATTTTTCAGCCCCATTTCTCAACAGGTTTTTCGAATCCATTTTGACCGCGGAATAAAATATGCAGGACAAAAAAACATAAAATGTTCAACTGTTTCCGGGGCACTACCACATGCCGGGCATATCTCTGAAGTAGTAATTGGCCCCCAGCTGCAGTTTAAAGACATAAGTGGTAAGGACCCAAAACGGAATCTAGTAAATAAACTATTACCCTGTAATATCTAAGTAAGATTCTTACTGCGGGTACCAATTAAAATCAATAAAAAGATGAGTTAGTCGACCATGGGATTTACAACAAATATAATTATTCCACACATAGGACCAATAAGCTGATTTCAAAACAGTTTTATGGGATTTCACTAAATTGTGGGGATTCTCCCAATAATTACCCAATGCCAAAATATGAAATCAACTGGACACATGTTTGATCCAAGGACTAATAGCAGCATTTGGTCTCTTTAATGATGCCTTGTATAAATCCAATTCTGCACTTTTACTAATCTGGTCCTTCCAACTTAATTTGCTGGTCAGCCTCACACCCAAATACTCTATTGAGCTGACCTTACTCAAGGGGACTCCATCCAATTTAATAATGCATCTTTTACCATGGCTCGAGCTAAACACCATCAGTTTGGTTTTACTGATATTCACCTCTAACCCATAATCTCTTCAAAATGAATTGAATCTATCAACAAGAATTTGCAGAACCATCAGTGTCTTTGAGATTAGAAGTGAATCATCAGCTAAAACAAGAACGGGGATTTTCTGTGTATTCAAGGAAGGGGCATCATTCTGGCAGGAAATCAAGGTCTGCACCACCTCATTAATAAATAAGATAAATAATAGTGGAGCCATCACACAGCCTTGACGAACCCCCCTTTGAATGGGAATCTTTTCAGTCAACTCACCTTGATTGCCCCAATGCACTTGCGCATATGTATTTTCATGCAATCGCTTTAAAAGTTGTATTATGTTGGATGGGGTTCCCAATCTATGCAACACTTCCCAAAGTTTTTCTCTTGGAACCAAATTGAAAGCAGTTTGTAGATCAACAAAAACAACATATAAATGTTGCTTGGCGAGGACTACATATTTCCAGTATAAAATAGCCAGCCTAAAGACCTGATCTACTGTGCTGGTTTTTGGGCAGAACCCCGCCTAAAGTGAAGAGAGAATCTGATGATCTTGGACCCAGCTAGTTAGCCTCCCTAGAAGTTGTTGGCAAAAACGTTTTGTATATGTTTAATGAGGCTGATTGGTCTAAAATTAATTGGGAGGTTTGCATTGCCCTTTTTATAAATGGGAATAATTTCAGACCCTTTCCACGTACCTGGAATTTGACCACCTGCAACGATTTTATTTGAGATCAAATTTATATACCAGGACCATATAATTGGCGCCGATCTATAAAGATCTCATGGTAACTTGTCTGGCCCCGGAGCTTTGCCAGGTTTTAATGAATTGATTGCATTGAGGGTTTCTTCCATAGAAAAAAAGATACAATCCTCAGGGGCATTTACACCCTCCCCAGGTGAATCAAAACTGAAGTTTACAAGTGACCTCGATGAAAGGACGTAATATCCAACAAGTGGATCGTGCGCTGAGACATTAGGATGTGTAGCATAAAGATGAGAAAAATGATCCACCCAACTTTCAGGTTGTATATGATTTCTAATAATATTCCTACCCCTTCTTTGTCTTTTGGACAACAATTCCCAAAACAGCATATTATTATTTGCTTTTGAGGCATCTCATAATTCCTGCCGTATAGAATCTTCCCATGATCTTTTTGCTTGTAAAATAGTCTACTTATATATGCGTCTAGCTTGTTGGATCTCATCAAAACGCCTAAAAGTGGCGAAAAAAATATTGCAAGGCAGTCTCTTAGATTTCTGTGCACCATCTTTTTGGCCCCCTAATGGGGGAATGCCCCATTTGCGTACATTATGCACAGGCATAATGTAGCGCAAAGGGTTACAAAGTGGAACAATGTATTCATTGCTCCACTTTGTAAACATGGTGCTGAGTTTTTGGCCTCCTCCCGCCACATTAGCATCAAACAAAATTATGCTAATGTGCATTGGAATAGTGCTAGGGGTTGTTAATTATGCCCCCAAATCTCACACAGGTGAATGAATTCTTCCCCGAATGCTGGAATTTGGAAACTCCCTGTAGCGCAAAGTGCCCCAATTCCAAAAAACTGCTGGGGGGAGTGGAGTTGTACACCTGGGCCTAGTGAAACCCCTCATAGCTCCCCTTCATACCACTTCGGCACTGAAGATGTGACCAGGACTTGAGGAACCCACGGGGACCAATTGCTACAACAGATGTAAATGGACAATTACACCATCCCCTGCAGAAAGCAATGCAATGGGGCCCTGAGGGTCAAGCCTGCTGATGGGGAGCAACCGATGGATGATGGCTTCACTTAAGGACATCATGGGAGCCTATCATTGCTGCCACTGGAGTCAAAGATTGACGCAGTGACTACAGAGATATTCATGTTATGAGCAGACCTCAGGAAGGTCAGTGAGAGAGTAACACATACTGAGAAGACCCTGGACCTGCATAAATGTGAAATAACAGAGCTTAAGGCCAAGATAGCCCAATTGCAAAGGGACACTCAATCAATCAATCAATCATTCGTATTTATAAAGCGCGCTACTCACCCATCAAGGGTCTCAAGGCGCTGGTGGGGGGTGGGGGTCAGTGCTCGAAGAGCCAGGTCTTGAGCTGCTTTCTGAAGGAGAGGTGATCAGGTATGGCGCAAAGGTGGCTGGGCAGAGAGCTCCAGGTCTTCGCTGCCAGGAAAGAGAAGGATCTTCCTCCGGCGGTGGCTTTGCGGATGCGGGGTACGGATGCCAGGGCCTGTCCGGTCGAGCGTAGAGTGCGCGGAGGAGTGTAGAAGGAGACGCGGTTGTTGATGAGTTTGGGTCCGAGGTTGTGAAGGGCTTTGTGTGCATGGGTGAGGAGTCTGAAGGTGATCCTCTTGTTGACTGGGAGCCAATGGAGTCTTTTTAGGTGTACGGAGATGTGGTGGTGGCGGGGTATGTCCAGGATGAGTCGTGCGGCAGCGTTCTGGATCCGTTGGAGTTTCCTCTGCAGCTTGGTGGTGATGCCGGCGTACAGAGTGTTCCCGTAGTCCAAGCGGCTGGTGACGAGGGCGTGGGTGACGGTCTTCCTGGTGTCGGTGGGGATCCAGCGGAAGATTTTGCGGAGCATGCGGAGGGTGTTGAAGCATGCCGAGGTCACCGAGTTAACCTGTCTGGTCATGGAGAGGGATGAGTCCAGGATGAAGCCGAGGTTGCGTGCGTGGTCGGTGGGTTGGGGAGTGCTGCCTAGGGTGGGGGGCCACCAGGAGTTGTCCCATGCGGTGGGAGTAGGGCCGAGGATGAGGACCTCCGTCTTATCTGTGTTCAGTTTCAGCCGGCTGTCTGTCATCCAGTTCGCTACTTACTTCATGCCGTCATGTAGTCTGGTCCTTGCTGAGGTGGGGTTGTTGGTGAGGGATATGATGAGCTGGGTGTCGTCGGCGTAGGATATGAGGTCGAGTCCGTGTTTGCGTGCGATGTTCGCCAGGGGGGTCATGTAGACGTTGAAGAGAGTGGGGCTGAGGGAGGATCCTTGGGGTACGCCGCAGATGATCTCTGTGGCTGTGGATCTGAAGGGGGGCAGGCGGATTCTCTGAGTCCTTCCGGAGAGGAAGGAGACGATCCATTCCAGGGCCTTGCCTCTGATGCCGGCGTTGCTGAGGCGGCGTATCAGGGTGCAGTGGCAGACCGTGTCGAAGGCTGCAGAGAGGTCCAGGAGTATGAGGGCCACGGTTTCTCCCTTGTCGGTCAGGGCTCTGATGTCGTCCGTGGCTGCGATGAGGGCGGTTTCGGTGCTGTGGTTGGCCCTGAAACCGAACTGTGTGGGGTCGAGGGAGTCGTTGGTTTCCAGGGCGGTGGTGAGTTGAGCGTTGACGATTTTCTCAATCACTTTGGCGGGGAACGGTAGGAGAGAGATGGGTCGGAAGTTTTTGAGTTCGGTGGGGTCTGCTGTGGGTTTCTTTAAGAGGGCGTTGAGCTCTGCGTGTTTCCAGCTCTCCGGGAAGGTGGCGGTGGTGAGGGAGGTGTTGATGACGTCTCGGAGGTGCGGTGCGATGATGTTGTCGGCCTTGTTGTAGATGTGGTGCGGGCAGGGGTCCGATGGGGATCCGGAGTGGATCGAGCTCATGACGCGGGTGGTCTCCTCGGTGGTGGTTGGGCTCCAGGTGAGGATGGTGGTGATGTCGGTGGCGGGTTCCCGGGGGGGGTTCGCGTTGGCGGTCGTGAAGCTGTTGTATATATCGGTGATCTTGTGGTGGAAGAAGGTTGCGAGGGAGTCGCAGAGGTCTTGTGAGGGAGGGATGGAGTTGTTTTCTGCGTCAGGGTTGGAGAGCTCTTTGACGATGCCAAATAGTTCCTTGCTGTTGTGGGCGTTGTTGTCAAGTCTGTTCCGGTAGGCTGTTTTTCGTGCGGCGCGGAGGTGTTGGTGGTGTTGGCGGGTGGCGTCCTTGAGAGCTGACATGTTCTCCTCGGTCTGGTTGAGGCGCCACTTCTTCTCGCGGGCGCGGCATTCTTTCTTGGAGTCCTTGAGGTCGGGGGTGAACCAGGAGTTTTTCTTGTGGTTGTTGGTGTAAGCTTGATTCTTCAGGGGGGCCAGGAGGTTGGCGCAGTTGGAGATCCAGCTTGTGAGGTTGTTGGCGGCTTCGTTGGGGTCGGTGGTGTTGGTGGGTTGGTTCTGGGAGAGGGTGGATGCGAGCTGTTCAGTGGCGATACAATTCCAGTGTCTTCTTGGTGGTTGCTGGGTGTGGTGATGCATGGTGGTCTTCTTGAAGCTGAAGTGGACACAGCTGTGGTCCGACCAGGTGAGTTCGGTGGCGTGGCTGAAGGTGATGTGTTTGCTGGAGGAGAAGATGGGGTCGAGCGTGTGTCCGGCGTAGTGGGTGGGGGTGTTGACTAGCTGTTTCAGTCCCAGGTTGGCGAGGTTGTCCAGTAAGGCGGCGGAGTTGTTGTCGGTGAGGTTCTCCAGGTGAAAGTTGAGGTCTCCTAGGAGGATGTAATCGGTGGACGAGTGTGCGTGAGGGTTGACGAAGTCTGCGATGTCGTCGCTGAACTTGGTGCGAGGTCCTGGTGGTCTGTACACGAGGGTGCCTCTGAGGGTGGTCTTGGGGTCACTGTGGATCGTGAAGTGGAGATGTTCGGCGTCGGGGAGTGAGTCGTCGGTGTGGGTCGAGATGCGGATGGAGCTTTTGTGTGCGATGGCGATGCCTCCTCCGGTGCGGTTGGTTCGGTCTTTCCGGATGATTTTGTAGCCGTCGGGAATGGCGATGTCGGGTGCCGAGGAGGGGTTCATCCAGGTCTCGGTGAGGAAGGCGATGTCAGGGTTCGTTGAGTTCGATGGCGTGCCTGTGGACGGATCGGGTGTTGACCAGGATGCAGTGGAGATTGCTTCCGTGGGAGTCGTTCTTGACGGGAGCGGTGTGACTCCGTTGGCAGGTGAAGCGGCAGTTGCTGCAGATGAAGGGTCCGTGGGTTCGTTTCGGGGTGGCGCGGTGGCAGCGCGGCGTGCGGCCGGGGTTGAGGTTGGCGAGGG
Organism: Pleurodeles waltl; assembly: GCF_031143425.1. Classification (NCBI taxonomy): domain Eukaryota; kingdom Metazoa; phylum Chordata; class Amphibia; order Caudata; family Salamandridae; genus Pleurodeles; species Pleurodeles waltl. Next base: position 459,085,043 of record NC_090450.1, read on the forward strand.
TGGCGGAGTCGTAGGTTAGGCGGGGGTTGCGGGGGCCAGGGGTTCGGGCGCTGGGCGCGGTCCAGGCACGGACGGGCGCAGACGGGCTTGCCTTAGGCGCGCCTGCAGCGCGGCCTCGCAGCGGCCGCCATATATGGGGTAGCTGGGGGAGGAGGGGTCAGCTGGGAGGTGGGCGGCGGGAGGGTAGGTGGGGAAAAGCGAAAAACGGCGGGAAAAATCGGCGAGGCCGGAGAACGGCGAGGGGGCCAAAAAGTGGACAAGAGCAAAAGCGAGGCGAGGGCCAGAGAACGGCGAGGGGGCTGGAGAGAAACAACGGGGGTGAGAGAAACGTGGCAGGGGGACCGGGCACTCACGGGGGGACAGGCACTCGGGTTACACGGAAGAAAACGGGGAGAAATCAATCACTCAAGCCAGTCACACGGGGCCAAGCACTCGGGATACACGGAAGAAAACGGGGGGAAATCAATCACTCAGCCAGTCACACGGGGCCAAGCACTCGGGATACACGGAAGAAAACGGGGGGAAATCAATCACTCAGCCAGTCACACGGGGCCAAGCACTCGGGAGAAGGAGGACACCAGCGGGCAAGACGGCAGCTGGAGCGGAGCTGAGAGTTGGTGAGAGGAGGCAGTCAGGCACTGGTGGCGCTGCGGAGGTGGGGGAGCGACCTACCCTGGGGTCAAGGGTCGCACTGAGGCTATGCAGGCGAGACTAGAAGATAGTGAAGGCTGCTCAAGGTGCAACAATATTTGGATCACCGGGGTTCCAGAGGGAGAAGACGGACACTTTGTTGAGCTATTTATGGAGGACTTTATCCTAAAAGTAGTGCAACCCAAGAAACTGTCCAATTTCTTTTCAGTAGAATGGGCCCGCAGGTTGCCTGGCTCACAGTGGTGGCCAAGGGCACTGTCAAAGACAATTATTTCTCACATCTTCAATCATAGGGGCAGGGATGCCATTCTGCAGATGGGAAGTATGAGGGAGAAATTGCACTTTGAAAGTGGAGCAGTATAGATTTACCCGGATTTTACTCTCAGAGTCCAACAGCAGAGAAGGAGCTTCTGGGAAGTGATACGCCAACTGTGGGACTGAGAGGTGAAATACAGAATGCTGTTTCTGGCCTGACTTTGAGTGCTACACAGTGGTAAAGCCTGGTTCTTCAACACGCCAGAGGAAGCACAGGACTGGCTGGACAGCTGGCGGCTGGTAGAAAAGCGGCCTGCAGGGGCCCAACATAAATAGCCTCCCTAGACTAGCATGAGACCTGGTCCCGATGGACACCCAGGAGCAGCTCCACTTCATAGATACAACAAATGGAGAGTGGTAGGTTTCCACTGCTCACTGACGGAGGCAGCCTGCCCAAAGGACAACATTTTGCTGAGGTAACTGGTAATGCCAGCATGGGGCAGGCCTCTCCTTCCATATTTTTAGAAGGTGAATACCGATGCCATTGAACATGGGTGTGGGGCTGTCTATAATGTGACACTATTTCCAGCTGTTTTTGATAATGTAAAAGGTGTTGATACACAGTTGCTGTGGAAATTACTACATAGGGGGATAAGTGCCATTGTTTTGAAATTCTTGCATCGAGGTCAGGAGTGATAATTCCCCTGCGGGGAAAGTTGATATTGCTCGTATTGGGTAGACAGTCAACATGCAAATTAGAGATGCCAGGCAGTTTGTAGCTTGGATTACAGGGGACAGGGGGCAGGGAGGTTGGGAAGGGTTAGTTCATGTTCTTATGTTTGAAGCACCATACATTGCCTCTTCCTGGGGACCTCTTCAAATGCATGAGGAGGAAGTGGGTCTCAACTATCTATGGACACAATGCCTGGTACCCCACATACTCAGACACCTTAAGCTTGACAAGGAGATATGTTAACCTTTCTATCCTGTAATGTTAAAGGCCTGCAGAGCAATATCAAAAGGGGGATAGTCATGCAACACCTGGGTCCTCACGCTCCTCACTTTGTCTTGCCGCAGGAAACCCATCGGAAAAGGGCTGAGATAAAGATGCTGACAGACAGGGATGCAAAATGAGTGCACATGCAGGATTTACCTCAGACTCCAGAGGGGTGGGGAGCCTAGTTAAAAAATATAAGCCTTTCACTGTCACCCACACCTGGGTAGATACCAAAGTAAGATACATGACACAAACCAGTTCCTGGAGTGTGTTTACTCTCAATCTATGTGCTATATACAACCTACCCATGTTGAAGGCCGTAACCCTGAAAGATTTGGGTGAGCAACTGTTGTAGCTACTGGAAGGACTCCTACTGTTAGAGGGCAACTTTAATCGTATTGTAGATATGACACTGGACCGGGACCCCCCTGGACGAGGGAGGGCTCTGTAGGCAGGGCTCACTGGCCTTTAAGGGGGCCACTCTGCTGGGAGACATCGGTGCACCCTAACCCAAAAGTTAGGAAATACACACATTACTTGAGGGCACATCACTCTTCAACACACATTAACTATCTTCCTTACCCCCACAGGAATTGCTGTCACACTTCCATGATGCAAGGACTAAGGCACAAGGGATTTCTGATCATGCACCCCTATAAATGGAACTGCAAAGTCAAGACACTGAAGTCAGGATGCAATGGAAGCTTGACTCCTGGTACCTTGGCAACTAGTAAATTATGGAACCCATCAGGGAAGGCAGGAGGCTCTACTTTCAGTGCAATGTAAGCACAGTGGCATTACATGCCACACTATGGGGGGCATATAAGACGGTTATATAAGGCCAGGCTAGTTGCTAACAGCAGGAAAGAAGCGCAGGCCGCGAGAATAGGCCAATAGGATAGAAGAGGAGATACTGGCAATGGAGAATCAGATGGGCAAATCCCCAAGAGGGAGCAGTGAGACAAACTTCGACTTAAGCAACAAGAATATAGAAATGTGATGGAGAATAAGACTTGCAGTATTGCCCTCACCCCCCAATGGAGAGTAAACACGATTGGTGACAAAGCAGGGTGCTTATTGACATGTTTGTGAAACAGAGAAAAGGAACGAAGTTGGGTGCACGACCTGTAGACGGAGGATGGAACAGTCCTCCAGTGTATTAGAAACATCACCAAAACATTTGCTTCCTACAATAACTCACTATATGGTTCAAGGCCTACCCTGCCCAGTGCAGTAATACAGGAATTATTAACCCCTTCTGTGCCTTGGACGAGGTGACCTCGTCCAAGGCTACAGATCCCGTGTGCCTTGGACGAGGTCACCTCGTCCAAGGCACATGGGAACTTGGGGGAGCGCTAGCGCGCCCCCCCTGTGCACCCCCCTCCTCCCAAGGCGGGGATGGAAGGATAAGACCTTCCCCTTCCACCCCCGACCCCCCCCACCCCCGTGACGTCAGCAGGCGAGCGTGGTGTTTTTTGCAAAATTCCTACCTGCAGATTTTGTCCTCTAGCTCAGCCGGCACCTAGGGAAACCTACCAAACCTGTGCATTTTTGAAAACTAGAGACCTAGGGGAATCTAAGATGGGGTGACTTGTGGGGCTCTGACCAGGTTCTGTTACCCAGAATCCTATGCAAACCTCAAAATTTGGCTAAAAAAACACATTTTCCTCACATTTCGGTGACAGAAAGTTGTGGAATCTAAGAGGAGCCACAAATTTCCTTCCACCCAGCGTTCCCCCAAGTCTCCAGATAAAAATGATACCACACTTGTGTGGGTAGGCCTAGCGCCCGCGACAGGAAATGCCCCAAAACACAACGTGGACACATCCCATTTTTTGACAGAAAACAGAGGTGTTTTTTGCAAAGTGCCTACCTGTAGATTTTGGCCTCTAGCTCAGCCGGAACCTAGGGAAACCTACCAAACCTGTGCATTTTTTAAAACTAGAGACCTAGAGGAATACAAGATGGGGTGACTTGTCGAGACCTCACCAGGTTCTGTTAGCCAGAATCCTTTGCAAACCTCAAAATATTGCTAAAAAAACACTTTTTCCTCACAGTTCGGTGACAGAGAGTTCTGGAATCTGAGAGGAGCCACAAATTTCCTTCCACCCAGCGTTCCCCCAAGTCTCCAGATACAAAATGAAACCTCACTTGTGTGGGAGGCCTAGTTCCGGCGACAGGAAATGCCCCAAAACACAAAGTGGACACATCATGTTTTCTCAAAGAAAACAGAGGTGTTTTCTGCAAATTGCCTAACTGTGGATTTTGGCCTCTAGCTCAGCCGGCACCTAGGGAAACCTACCAAACCTGTGCATTTTTGAAAACTAGAGACCTAGGGGAATCCAAGATGGGGTGACTTGTGGGGCTCTGGCCAGGTTCTGTTACCCAGAATCCTTTGCAAACCTCAAAGTTTGGCTAAAAAAACACATGTTCCTCACATTTCTGTGGCAGAAAGTTCTGGAATCTGAGAGGAGCCACAAATTTCCTTCCAACCAGCGTTCCCCCAAGTCTCCCAATAAAAATGATACCACACTTGTGTGGGTAGGCCTAGCGCCCGCGACAGCAAATGCCCCAAAACACAACGTGGACACATCCCATTTTTTGACAGAAAACAGAGGTGTTTTTTGCAAAGTGCTGCCCTCTAGATTTTGGCCTCTAGCTCAGCCGGAACCTAGGGAATCCTACCAAACCTGTGCCTTTTTCTAAAACTAGAGACCTAGAGGAATCCAAGATGGGGTGACTTGTCGGGGTGACTTGTCGAGCTCTCACCAGGTTCTGCTTCACAGAGTCCATTGCAAACCTCAAAATGTGGCTAAAAAAAACACAAAAATGTGGGAAAAATGTGTGCTTTCCAGCAAAGTTGCAGGTTGTCATGGCATTGTGGGTAAGGAAATGGTGCGGGGTGCATGTGAAGCACACCACCCTGGAATCAACTAGATGTTTAGTTTTCAGATGTGTCTAGGTCTTGTGGATTTTTCTACATGGCAGCGTCCCAAAGTAAAAAAAAGTGCAGCCCTCACCATTCAAAGTGGGACAATTCTGAGAGTTACCAAGCTCTCACGGCCCAAATGTAAAACAAAACCCCAAAATAATCAATTGTCCTCTTGCTTGCCATGGTATAAGATGTTTTAGTGTGCGGGGGAGAGATGAAAGTCTGTCAGCCCCTTCAGTTCGGGTGGGGGCATAACCAGGCCCATACTGGTTGGTAGCCACCACCCCACTATTTTCTTTTATTTGTTTAATTCCCTGGCATCTAGTAGACTTTCTGTCCCCCCCCGGGGTGAGGATTGGAGGTAATTGCCCAATCTGCCCACTGGTGGGCAGAACAACTTTGGCCCCATTTATTTGGGGTGCGGGTATGGCCATACCCCCAACCTCTTATTTTGACAAAAAAATCTTGTCTGGTCTCTGGTGGGCTTTCTGCCCCCCCTTGGGGGCAGATGGGCCTTTCAAAATAGGCCAGTATGCCCCCAAGGGGGGCAGTTATGGTCAACAGTAATGTGCCCCCATGGGGAGAGACCCTTGCCCAAGGGGCTGCCCCCTCCAAACAAAACACACACACACACACACCAATCCATTGTGTCTAGAGGTTTCTGCCCCAAAGGGGGCAGATTGGCCTTACACAAATGGGCTGATCTGCCCCCAAGGGGGGCATAAATGGTCTAAATAAAAATTTCCCCCCAGGGGAGCGACCCTTGTCTAAGGGGCCGCTCCCCTTACTTGAAATAGCCCACACAAAAAAATATTCCTTGGTGTTTAGTGGTTTCTGCCCCAGGGGGTGCAGAAATGGCCTAATAATGATTCCCCCCCCCCCACCCCCCGGAGCGACCCTTGCCCAAGGGGTCACTCCCCAAACATAAAAAAATAAAATAAATATATCCCTGGTGTCTAGTTGATTTATGCCCCCCGGGGGCATATTGGCCTAATAATATGAAATGGCCTAGAAATAATTTGACCCCCCCGAGGAGCAGCCCTTGCCCAAGGGGCTGCTCCCCTTACTTCAAATAGCCCTCAAAAAAATATATTCCCTGGTGTCTAGTGGTTTCTGCCCCCAGGGCGCAGATCGCAAGGCCGATCTGGCCCCAGGGGGGCAGAAATGGCCTAATAATAATTTTCCCCCCCGGAGCGACCCTTGCCCAAGGGGTCGCTCCCCAAACATAAAAAAAAATAAAAAGAAATAACATTTTTCCTGGTGTCCAGTGGATTTCTGCCCCCTTTGGGGGCAGATTGGCCTAATAAAAATAGGCGATCAGCCCCCAAGAGGGGCAGAAATGGCCTAGAATTTTTTTTGCCACCAGATCGGCCTTATTGTATTAGGCTGATATGTCCCTGGGGGGCAGAAACAGCCAAAAAATAATTTGCCCCCCTGGAGAATGGCCCTTGCCCAAGGGGCCGCTCTCCTTATCATGTAAACAAAAACAAAAAAAAATCCCTGGTGTCTAGTGGTTTCTGCCCCCTTTGGGGGCAGATTGGCCTAACAAAAATAGGCCGATCTGCCCCCAAGGGGGGCAGAAATGGCCTAGAAAACTTTTTGCCCCCAGGGGAGAGACCCTTGCCTTAGGGGTAGCTCCCCACAAATAAAAAAATTAAAAATAAATAAATCCCCGGTGTCTAAGGGGGTTTCTGCCCCCGGGGGAGGCAAAAACAGCCAAAAAATAATTTGCCCCCCTGGAGAGCGGCCCTTGCCCAATGGGCCGCTCTCCTCATTCATGCAAACAAAAAAACAAAAAATCCTTGGTGTCTAGTGGCATTTCTGCTGCCCGATCACTTTGCGATCGGGCAGCAGAAATGTTCAGAGAAGCCTGATAGAAGAGGAAAGGCCTTTCCTCTCCTTCCAGGCTTCTCTGACCCCCTCCACGTGATCGGAGGAGAAATGCTTTGCATTTCTCCTCCGATCCGGCGCTGGAAGCTGAGCTTCCAGCGCCGGTGGAAGGCCTCTGATGAGGTCAGAGAGCGAAAGCACGCTGACGTCATCAGACGCCACGGGGAGGTCACGGGGGCGGGGGTGGAAGGGGAAGCGATTCCCCTTCCATTCCTGCCTGGGGGACGTGTGTGCCTGGCCATCGAGGGGAGCGCTAGCACTCCCCCCGGGGGCCCATAGCAGGACAAGACCACCTTGTCCATGGCACACAAGGGTTTAAATCTAACTACTGCAACCGACTCAACTCTGGCAACAACATGGCCACCACCAACAACAAGTTAATTATCTTCATTAACCTTTCTAGGCCACCCAAAAGCTGTAAGAGGAGGTGTTATCGTTAGCCAACTACTCACTTTATTGAACCATAGCAGTTCATGCCAAGTGATCTGCTGGTTACATGCAGATGTCTGCAACAAGTATATTAACCTACTGCGGTCAGTATGGTGGCATAATTTAAAATAATGGATCCCCTGCAGAATGACAAGAGGGGCCCTTATCATACAGAAATTTATTGACCTGTTCTGAATGGTGCTCCCTGACGGGTTAGGTGGCTCCTGAATAGGTACTGGCCCGCTGTGCTGCAGGGACTACAGAGCCCTGCATTACTCCCCTGGGTCAACAATTTAGCTTTCTGTCCGAACGAGTATGTTTCCAATTATTAATTGTATTTGTTACTGTTCAGTAGACATTCATAAGGATGCGGCAATAGAGCACTGTGGAGTGTGTGAGTATATAATTTACACAAGTTGTCATTACTCTGTATTTTTTGTGTTTAGCATTTCTGCTTGGCCGGTTTATGGAAGAAGGCCAGTGCGTGGAACACATGCTGAAAGTAATGATACATACATATATAAGCTAATTAAAGTAAATGTAACAACAACGTAAATTGACATTGTCAAAATTAATGACCCTCTGTGAATCTTCCTGTCACATATTATGTTCACCCAGTTGTATCCACTTCCACCGTAAAAGCTTGAACACTGTCAAGAGCAGACACAGAGCGCCTGATGTATTGTTGAAAAAGGACCTACAGTTAACACAATGTCAGCTATTGTCAAGCTTGATGAAGTGCTGAGGTTATTGTTGTTTTGATTTCAGAAAGACTCTGCCAGATTTTCTGGTTCCATGATTATCATTACTGTTTATCAAAAGAGCCTTAAGTAAATCAAAACAGAAGCATCTGTACACAGCATAAAACCCCAGTATATCACATGCATTGTATTTGATGGCAGAAATTGCGATCTGCCTACCACATCACAAGGTAAGCATAATAAGTGGATACAATAGTTAACTGTGCTATCATGCAATGCGGATAATGTAGAGGTAGTCAATTATTGAATTCCCTAAGAATATAGGTTGATAATATAGTTTCCGTTACTTACCGGTAAACTTAATTGCCCCAAATAGGGGTCCTCCGCATCCCTGTCCTAACCCATTAACTATGATCCTCCCCACAACATGTTTAGCACTTAAGTCATTCTTTAACGTCTACATGGCCCCACTAGCCACCATCATCAGAAGCTATTGAATAAACATCATCTCCTACGCCAACAACACCCAACTCATCCTCTCCCTCTCCAACGAACCAGGCAAGGCCAGACACAACTTCCAACAGGGTATGAAAGCAGTCGCCAACTGGTGAGAGATAGCTACCTTCAACTCAGCACAAACAAGACCGAGGAACTCATCCTGGGCCCTCAACCTAATGCATGGAGCGATTCCTGGTGGCCACCCACCATCAGAAACACACTCACCCCAGCCAGCCAAGCCTGCAACCTCGGAATCAATCTGGACCCTGACCTCAGCATGAACCATCAGATCAACTCAGTCACCTCCACCTGCTTCTGCACTCTCCGCCTCCTACACAAGACCTTCAAATGGATCCCCCTCGAGCATAGAAAGACCGTCACACACGCCCTCATCACCAGCAGACTGGACTACAGCAAAGCATTCTATGTCGGAATCAACAAAAACTCACCCACAAATTACAAAACATCCAGAACACTGCTGCCAGATTGATCCTCAACCTACCCCCACACTGCCACATCTCACAACACCTACGCACACTGCACTGGCTCCCCATTGAGAAAAGAATCACTTTCAAAATCCTCACCTACGCACGCAAAGCCCTCCACAACACCAGACCAACCAGCAACTCAACTTCCAATTACCCCACAGGACCCTACGCTCAGCCCAGCTCTCTCTCGCAGAAGTACCTCACACCAGGAAAACCAGAACAGGAGGACGCTCCTTCTCCTACCTCGTCGCCACCACCTGGAATGTCCTACCCACCCACATCAGACAAACCACCTACCTCCCCAGCTTCATGAAGGAACTAAAGACATGGCCTTTTTAATCCACCTCCAGTATTCGCTACAACCCCCCCCAGCGCCTTGAGACTCCAACGGGTGAGTAGCTGTGCTTTATAAAACTCTGATTGATTGATTGATTCTATTTATTTTATAAGTTGACTCCTATCCCTCACCTCCTCCTGTTATGTTACAAAGCTGTGCCAAAAAGGTGCAACAGGAAGGGAGGGAAGAGGACTGGGATGAGGAGGACTCCTAATCGGGGTAAATAAGATTACTGGTAAGTAATGGAAACATTACCCCATCACAGGGTCCTCCTCGTCCCAGTCGTAAACCATAAGGATTTAACCAAGCTCAAAGAAAAACTAAGGGGCATATTTATACTCTGTTTGCACCGAATTAGTGTCATTTTTTGTTACTCTAATTCGGTGCAAAACTAACTCCATATTTATACTTTTTTGCTATACCCCTCTATCACCAAATTTATGGAGTTAAAGTCATTTTTTGAAAGTGGAGACCTACTTTGCCTTAATGAGATGCAAGGTAGGCGTTCCCGTGCAAAAAATGACTCTATGGCCTTAACGCCATATTTAGGGGCATATTTATACTCTGCGGCATATTTATACTCTGTTTGCACCGAATTAGTGTCATTTTTTTTTACTCTAATTCGGTGCAAAACTAACTCCATATTTATACTTTGGTGCTAGACCCATCTAGCACCAAGGCCCTGATTTTAACTTTTTTTGCACCGCATTAACGTCATTTTATGACACAAAAGTGGCGCAAACTTACAAAATATTGGCCCTTATTTATACTTTTTGCTGCAAAACTGCACTAACTCAGTTTTGCACCAAAAAGTTTAGCACCGGCTTGCACCATTTCTGTGCACCAGCCAGGCACCATATTTATGGAATGGTGCAAGCCGGTGCAAAGGGTAGGCTAGAGTTTAAAAAAATAACTTTAGTCGGGTGGGGCTGGCAGTATAGAAGAAGAGGGTTTAGCACCAAAAAATGGCTTTAGGCAGGTTAGAGTAAAAAAAAAAGACTCTAACCAGATTAGCGTCATTTTACGGTGCTAAACCTACCATGCCACATGACTCCTGCCTCAGAAAAGGCAGGAGTCATTCCCACCACCCCAGTGGCCAGCACAGAGGACAGGGGTCCCCTGGGCATGGCCATTGCACCCTGTGCCATGTATGGGGGCCCATTTCAGGGCCCCCTATGGCACTTTCAAAAATAAAATGCACTTACCTGTACTTACCTGGGATGGGGTCCCACATCCTCGCAGTCCCTCTAGTGTGGGTGGGGGTGCCCCTAGGGCCTAGGGAGGGCACCTCTGGGCTTATTCCATCGTGTTCCACCATGGAAATAGGGCCACAGGTCCCCTAACGCCTGCCCTGACCCAGGTCTTAAAAAATGGGGCAAAGCAAGCTTTGCCCCATTTTTTGACCCCTCCTCCCTCCCTTGCACCATTTTTACATGGGAGTATAAATATGGTGTTAAGGCCATAGAGTCATTGTTTTGCACGGGAACGCCTACCTTGCATCTCATTAAGGCAAGGTGGGTTTCCACTTCCAACAAATGACTTTAACTCCATAAATTTGGTGCTAGACGGGTCTAGCACCAAAGTATAAATATGGAGTTAGTTTTGCACTGAATTAGAGTAAAACAAAAATTACGCTAATTCAGTGCAAACAGAGTATAAATATGCCCCTTAGCGTTAAAAAATGAGGCTAATCTGGTCAGAATCATTTATTTTAACTCAAAACTGCCTTACGTCATTATTTTTTAAGCTAGCCTACCCTTTGCACCGGCTTGCACCATTCCATAAATATGGTGCCCATCTGGTGCTAAAAAATGGTGCAAGCCGGTGCAAAACCTTTTGGGGCAAAACTGCCTTAGTGCAGTTTTGCACCAAAAAGTATAAATAAGGCCCTAAGTTGGTTGCACAAAAGAGCAGTATGCAAAACATGTTGATTATTCAGAAAATTGCATACAAAAATCACTTAACAGCAGCAGACAAAACAGCCGAACCACAATGTCCATCAAGATCCTCACAGACAGAGAGACAATAGTGAGTGACGATTGTATGCGGGGACGCCAAGTTTCCTGCATAGAAAATTTCCAAGAGGGAAACGCCTCTTCTCAAGAAGTGGAAACCGCTGTGGTTGAATGCCCTTGGATATCCTCAGGGAGAGAATTTCCAAGAGCAGCATAAGCACAACCAATAGCCTGTCAAACCCACCTATTCAGAGTCTGGGTGAAAACCTTCTTCCCCTTAGAAACAAATCCATAAGCAACAAACAAGGATTGAGACAATCCGAAAGCCTTTGTATGCTCCAAATAAATCAAAAGAGACCTCCTGAGATCTAGGGTAGAAGGAAGGGAAGTGGAAGATTCAGGAAAAAAAGGCAGAACAACCTTCTGTGCAAAATAAAAAGAGGAAGTCACCTTGGAGACAAACTTAGGTCCAATCTGAGGACCACTCGGTCTGGAAAAAACAACCAGAAGTGCCCCTAATTGCCCCAAACACCTGGCAGAGGTTATGGCCACCAAGAAAACCACCTTAGCAGAATACCAGACCAACTCAGCTTCTTCCAAAAGCTCAAAAGGGGCACCCTGTTAAAAGCTTGTGGAACAACTAAAAGGTCCCAAGAAGGAACCATCGGCCAGATAATAGGCCTCTGTAACCTGAAACTTCAAAGGAACAGCAACACCATTGGTGACAAAGTAGAAAAGTCACCAGAAAAAGAGCAACAAACCTAAATAGCAGCGGACTGGGCAGAAAAAGTGCTCAAACTCATTGCACCAATGAGAGAAAGATCTCCAGGGCTTCTTACAGGATTTCAGGGTAGACTGTATATGAGAAGACTGAGGCCCTCAGTACCAGTCTGGTGGGTGGCGGAGGCCGCTCGCCAAACTCGTACCACCACATGATCACCAGTGCGGCCATAAAAAGCCGGCCCTAATTTGAGTCTCCCGCTCTGCCAGTGGGTGGAAACAGCATTTCTGCTAGTTGGCCCAGCGGGACACAGGGCCTTAACATTGACACCGGCTCGTAAGCGAGCCGACGGCAATGTGGCGGTACAGCGGGTGCAGCAGCACCCACCACGCATTCCACTGTCATAATTCGGGCGGTGGAAAGCACAACAGGGCTGTTCATGGGGGCCCATGCACTTCCCATGGCAAGTGTGGGGGCAATTCAGGGGCCCTCAAGGGGCCCTGACACCCCCATTCCGCCAGCCTTTCCATGGGGTCCCAACCTCCATGAAAAGGCTGGAGGATTGGGGAGTCTTAATCCCCAGGGCAGCACTGCATGCAGCGCCAGCCTGGCAGATTACAACTGCCAAGACCGCTAGGCTGTCGACTGGCGGCAACCTGGCGGTGTCGGCGGTTAGATCGTGGTGGCTATGCCACGGTCATAATGTGGCAGTCGGACCACCAAGATGGCGGCAGTCGACCGTGATTCTGGTGGTCTTAAGACCACCAGACTTATAATGAGGGCCTGAATCTTCGAAGCAACTTGGTAAGAACAACCCAAATGAACCACATCTATCTGTTCAATGGTCAAGCCGTCTGACACAACTGAGATATCATCTGGTGCGACAGCAGTGGAAATTGAAGAGAAGATTTGCTGCGAGAAAGAACAAAAAACTGACCCTTGGGCAGAGACAGAAGGAGGGGAAACCAATGACAGCAGGCCAATAGGCGCAATTAGGATCACTTGAGCCCATTCCACCCGGACCTTTTAAACTTCCCTGGGCAGGAGAGGAAATGGTGGAAAGGCATACTACACCCCATGTGGCTATGGGAGTTACAGAGCATCTACTGCGCAAGCTAGAGGAGACAGGAGCTCCATGCAAAAGTGAGGGCATTGGGCATTGATCAGAGAGGCAAACAGATCCAGCTGAGGGACCCTGAACTACGGACAATGTCAGAAATTCATCTCTGCCCACATGTACACAACCCTCAGATCCAGTACATTCTTCTCTGCCCATGTACAAATCTTGGATGCAACCTGATTGAGGGACCTGCACAGTGTGCCCCCCTGCCTGATCAGGTAGGCCCTTGCTACTTGATTGTCCTTTTGGACCACAACACTCTGACCTTGCAGATGTTCTTGAAAACATCTAAGGCACTCATCACTGCCATGAGTTCCCTTCAGTTTGAGGACTGCAAACACTGGGGGGGGGGGTAATCTCAACTCCTCCCTGATATGGGGTAAGGCCTCCATAAGCTGCTCAGACTGTATATATCAGCCTTTGCTGTTCTCTGGTTCCTCTGCATCGTCATTCAATCTCTGACATTTGGCAGGGTGCTCCTTCTTCTTTATTGCCGTATCAACAGTCTCCCTCATTAAAGACACCTAATTTCGTCGGGAAATATGCAAAGGGTCCTCAGACTCCACCTGCTCAGGTGCCTGACAATTTTTTCTTTTATCCAGATGCATAGTCATGGCAAAAATGACACTAGGAAGCAGAACAATGTGCTACTGCAGCATATGTGCTTTCTGTTTAAATAGCCATCACTAGGCAAACGGATCTTGTCTTGCAAAATCCAGTTGTCCAATAACTAAACATTGCAACCTTGCGACAAGCATCAACAGAGTCACGTGCAAGGGCCCAGGAACCTGTCATGCAGGCCCCTGATCTGCCCAAAACCCAAACGCGACTGCAGATCCTTGCCCCAGCTCAGCACATGAGTGAGGAGTGTGTCCAAGGCCGGCACCAACACCTTAGCCACATGCTCCAGCAATCCGAAACCCAGTGCCGCTGTGATGAGGAGAGCAGACCATAAGTAATTCAGAACATATATAAACACACAGTAAATTGCAAGCAATATATATCAAAAGGACAATGAGCGTACTGCAGACAGGAAACAAAACGGGGGGGGAGGGGTCAATTATTTTTTTTTAAATAGAAGAAGGACTTAAGTGCTAGACATGTCACTGGGAGAACCATCATTCATGGGTTGGAAATCTGTGTTGCCTGCTGATTGTACTGCAAAACCATAGAAACTGCAGACCTGACAGATGCAAGGACTGAAATACTGATCTAATTACAACATTAGATGTATTATTTTATGTGTGTTTTTTTTTAATCACTACTTCTCACTTTCTGGATGACTGAGAGATCTTTTGGTTATATATACTTAGGGTAGAGCAATAGTTACAGTGAATAAAAGAAATCTATGCCCCTTGAGATTATGATAAGTAGCTTTTAAAAACCCAAACCCCAAAAACTGGGACACACTGCAGACATAGAAGTAGCTCTGTTGCTTGGCAGCACCCGTGGAGCACAGCATAATTTAATTGACAGCACCTGCCAACATATAAAGGGTCTGATTACAAGTTTGCCAGTCCGTGGGCCATCGTATTATGAGTATGGCGGTCACAATAACAGAAGACCGCCAATGGTCCGCTGGCACTGCCAGGTAGGACAGACCACCATGGTCATGAAGAAGCACAAACAGGCCTCATTACAAGGTTGCACACCTTCATTGCTACTGTTGAGGTCCACATACCACATATCAGAAGGCAGAAATGGACAGTATAAAGGGAGACACTCACCTGCAGGTAGACTTACATGATCAGTGCCACCATGGAGCCCTTCACAAATATTATTCTTTTACTCATCGAAAGACAATGAAATCCATGCCTCTGTGGACACCAACAACCTTAAGTACACACACCTACCTGTATCATTAACATTCAAAAGACTGTGGTGTGGCTGTTTACACATCAGAGAGGGGCATGCCATGGACAGCAGGTACATGTCTCAAACCACACATTCCCACAAACATATATAAACATGGACACACACACAGTCATTATACGCCCCTTTGGGCAGGACACACACACACTACACCTCAACACTATAAAAATACACACAGCCACAGAGCTCAGGCACAGGTACAGTGAAGGCCACACAACATTGTCAGACAACTGGCCAGACACTGTTCGCACATACAACACACATATCTATCAAAGTGGCATAGAACACAAATAACAACACCATAAAACAACCCTGCAATGGACACACACATCACACACATCACAGCACAATGGAAGCGCAATGGCACACACTAAACAAAGAGGCACTAATAGATAGAGAAAACATGGCAACTATACCTCCACAAATGGGGGAGCATCTGGGATATCCAGGGAAGGGGAGCACACTGGGACATGCATCACTTCGAACTGGACCCTCAGACAACATGTGCACAGCAAATGGGTCCTAGATGGGTCCCAGGGCAAACAATACTAAATCCAAATGTCATACAGCTATGTACAATGGGGAAGGGCAAGTCAACAAAGTACATATAACTTCTACTGCATGGGATATACCTCCACGGGAACTAGCTGCAGGAGAGACACACCTAAATGGACACATGGAGCCCTTCACAAATATTATGCTTTTACTCATCGAAAGACAATGAAATCCATGCCTCTGTGGACACCAACAACCTTAAGTACACACACCTACCTGTATCATTAACATTCAAAAGACTGTGGTGTGGCTGTTTACACATCAGAGAGGGGCATGCCATGGACAGCAGGTACATGTCTCAAACCAAACATTCCCACAAACATATATAAACATGGACACACACACAGTCATTATACGCCCCTTTGGGCAGGACACATACACACTACACCTCAACACTATAAAAATACACACAGCCACAGAGCTCAGGCACAGGTACAGTGAAGGCCACACAACATTGTCAGACAACTGGCCAGACACTGTTCGCACATACAACACACATATCTATCAAAGTGGCATAGAACACAAATAACAACACCATAAAACAACCCTGCAATGGACACACACATCACACACTGGACTACAGCAAAGCATTCTATGTCGGAATCAACAAAAACTCACCCACAAATTACAAAACATCCAGAACACTGCTGCCAGATTGATCCTCAACCTACCCTGACACTGCCACATCTCACAACACCTACGCACACTGCACTGGCTCCCCATTGAGAAAAGAATCACTTTCAAAATCCTCACCTACGCACGCAAAGCCCTCCACAACACCAGACCAACCAGCAACTCAACTTCCAATTACCCCACAGGACCCTACGCTCAGCCCAGCTCTCTCTCGCAGAAGTACCTCACACCAGGAAAACCAGAACAGGAGGACGCTCCTTCTCCTACCTCGTCGCCACCACCTGGAATGTCCTACCCACCCACATCAGACAAACCACCTACCTCCCCAGCTTCATGAAGGAACTAAAGACATGGCCTTTTTAATCCACCTCCAGTATTCGCTACAACCCCCCCCAGCGCCTTGAGACTCCAACGGGTGAGTAGCTGTGCTTTATAAAACTCTGATTGATTGATTGATTCTATTTATTTTATAAGTTGACTCCTATCCCTCACCTCCTCCTGTTATGTTACAAAGCTGTGCCAAAAAGGTGCAACAGGAAGGGAGGGAAGAGGACTGGGATGAGGAGGACTCCTAATCGGGGTAAATAAGATTACTGGTAAGTAATGGAAACATTACCCCATCACAGGGTCCTCCTCGTCCCAGTCGTAAACCATAAGGATTTAACCAAGCTCAAAGAAAAACTAAGGGGCATATTTATACTCTGTTTGCACCGAATTAGTGTCATTTTTTGTTACTCTAATTCGGTGCAAAACTAACTCCATATTTATACTTTTTTGCTATACCCCTCTATCACCAAATTTATGGAGTTAAAGTCATTTTTTGAAAGTGGAGACCTACTTTGCCTTAATGAGATGCAAGGTAGGCGTTCCCGTGCAAAAAATGACTCTATGGCCTTAACGCCATATTTAGGGGCATATTTATACTCTGCGGCATATTTATACTCTGTTTGCACCGAATTAGTGTCATTTTTTTTTACTCTAATTCGGTGCAAAACTAACTCCATATTTATACTTTGGTGCTAGACCCATCTAGCACCAAGGCCCTGATTTAACTTTTTTTGCACCGCATTAACGTCATTTTATGACACAAAAGTGGCGCAAACTTACAAAATATTGGCCCTTATTTATACTTTTTGCTGCAAAACTGCACTAACTCAGTTTTGCACCAAAAAGTTTAGCACCGGCTTGCACCATTTCTGTGCACCAGCCAGGCACCATATTTATGGAATGGTGCAAGCCGGTGCAAAGGGTAGGCTAGAGTTTAAAAAAATAACTTTAGTCGGGTGGGGCTGGCAGTATAGAAGAAGAGGGTTTAGCACCAAAAAATGGCTTTAGGCAGGTTAGAGTAAAAAAAAAAGACTCTAACCAGATTAGCGTCATTTTACGGTGCTAAACCTACCATGCCACATGACTCCTGCCTCAGAAAAGGCAGGAGTCATTCCCACCACCCCAGTGGCCAGCACAGAGGACAGGGGTCCCCTGGGCATGGCCATTGCACCCTGTGCCATGTATGGGGGCCCATTTCAGGGCCCCCTATGGCACTTTCAAAAATAAAATGCACTTACCTGTACTTACCTGGGATGGGGTCCCACATCCTCGCAGTCCCTCTAGTGTGGGTGGGGGTGCCCCTAGGGCCTAGGGAGGGCACCTCTGGGCTTATTCCATCGTGTTCCACCATGGAAATAGGGCCACAGGTCCCCTAACGCCTGCCCTGACCCAGGTCTTAAAAAATGGGGCAAAGCAAGCTTTGCCCCATTTTTTGACCCCTCCTCCCTCCCTTGCACCATTTTTACATGGGAGTATAAATATGGTGTTAAGGCCATAGAGTCATTGTTTTGCACGGGAACGCCTACCTTGCATCTCATTAAGGCAAGGTAGGTTTCCACTTCCAACAAATTACTTTAACTCCATAAATTTGGTGCTAGACGGGTCTAGCACCAAAGTATAAATATGGAGTTAGTTTTGCACTGAATTAGAGTAAAACAAAAATTACACTAATTCAGTGCAAACAGAGTATAAATATGCCCCTTAGCGTTAAAAAATGAGGCTAATCTGGTCAGAATCATTTATTTTAACTCAAAACTGCCTTACGTCATTATTTTTTAAGCTAGCCTACCCTTTGCACCGGCTTGCACCATTCCATAAATATGGTGCCCATCTGGTGCTAAAAAATGGTGCAAGCCGGTGCAAAACCTTTTGGGGCAAAACTGCCTTAGTGCAGTTTTGCACCAAAAAGTATAAATAAGGCCCTAAGTTGGTTGCACAAAAGAGCAGTATGCAAAACATGTTGATTATTCAGAAAATTGCATACAAAAATCACTTAACAGCAGCAGACAAAACAGCCGAACCACAATGTCCATCAAGATCCTCACAGACAGAGAGACAATAGTGAGTGACGATTGTATGCGGGGACGCCAAGTTTCCTGCATAGAAAATTTCCAAGAGGGAAACGCCTCTTCTCAAGAAGTGGAAACCGCTGTGGTTGAATGCCCTTGGATATCCTCAGGGAGAGAATTTCCAAGAGCAGCATAAGCACACCCAATAGCCTGTCAAACCCACCTATTCAGAGTCTGGGTGAAAACCTTCTTCCCCTTAGAAACAAATCCATAAGCAACAAACAAGGATTGAGACAATCCGAAAGCCTTTGTATGCTCCAAATAAATCAAAAGAGACCTCCTGAGATCTAGGGTAGAAGGAAGGGAAGTGGAGGATTCAGGAAAAAAAGGCAGAACAACCTTCTGTGCAAAATAAAAAGAGGAAGTCACCTTGGAGACAAACTTAGGTCCAATCTGAGGACCACTCGGTCTGGAAAAAACAACCAGAAGTGCCCCTAATTGCCCCAAACACCTGGCAGAGGTTATGGCCACCAAGAAAACCACCTTAGCAGAATACCAGACCAACTCAGCTTCTTCCAAAAGCTCAAAAGGGGCACCCTGTTAAAAGCTTGTGGAACAACTAAAAGGTCCCAAGAAGGAACCATCGGCCAGATAATAGGCCTCTGTAACCTGAAACTTCAAAGGAACAGCAACACCATTGGTGACAAAGTAGAAAAGTCACCAGAAAAAGAGCAACAAACCTAAATAGCAGCGGACTGGGCAGAAAAAGTGCTCAAACTCATTGCACCAATGAGAGAAAGATCTCCAGGGCTTCTTACAGGATTTCAGGGTAGACTGTATATGAGAAGACTGAGGCCCTCAGTACCAGTCTGGTGGGTGGCGGAGGCCGCTCGCCAAACTCGTACCACCACATGATCGCCAGTGCGGCCATAAAAAGCCGGCCCTAATTTGAGTCTCCCGCTCTGCCGGTGGGTGGAAACAGCATTTCTGCTAGTTGGCCCAGCGGGACACAGGGCCTTAACATTGACACCGGCTCGTAAGCGAGCCGACGGCAATGTGGCGGTACAGCGGGTGCAGCAGCACCCACCACGCATTCCACTGTCATAATTCGGGCGGTGGAAAGCACAACAGGGCTGTTCATGGGGGCCCATGCACTTCCCATGGCAAGTGTGGGGGCAATGCAGGGGCCCTCAAGGGGCCCTGACACCCCCATTCCGCCAGCCTTTCCATGGGGTCCCAACCTCCATGCAAAGGCTGGAGGATTGGGGAGTCTTAATCCCCAGGGCAGCACTGCATGCAGCGCCAGCCTGGCAGATTACAACTGCCAAGACCGCTAGGCTGTCGACTGGCGGCAACCTGGCGGTGTCGGCGGTTAGATCGTGGTGGCTATGCCACGGTCATAATGTGGCAGTCGGACCACCAAGATGGCGGCAGTCGACCGTGATTCTGGTGGTCTTAAGACCACCAGACTTATAATGAGGGCCTGAATCTTCGAAGCAACTTGGTAAGAACAACCCAAATGAACCACATCTATCTGTTCAATGGTCAAGCCGTCTGACACAACTGAGATATCATCTGGTGCGACAGCAGTGGAAATTGAAGAGAAGATTTGCTGCGAGAAAGAACAAAAAACTGACCCTTGGGCAGAGACAGAAGGAGGGGAAACCAATGACAGTAGGCCAATAGGCGCAATTAGGATCACTTGAGCCCATTCCACCCGGACCTTTTAAACTTCCCTGGGCAGGAGAGGAAATGGTGGAAAGGCATACTACACCCCATGTGGCTATGGGAGTTACAGAGCATCTACTGCGCAAGCTAGAGGAGACAGGAGCTCCATGCAAAAGTGAGGGCATTGGGCATTGATCAGAGAGGCAAACAGATCCAGCTGAGGGACCCTGAACTACGGACAATGTCAGAAATTCATCTCTGCCCACATGTACACAACCCTCAGATCCAGTACATTCTTCTCTGCTCATGTACAAATCTTGGATGCAACCTGATTGAGGGACCTGCACAGTGTGCCCCCCTGCCTGATCAGGTAGGCCCTTGCTACTTGATTGTCCTTTTGGACCACAACACTCTGACCTTGCAGATGTTCTTGAAAACATCTAAGGCACTCATCACTGCCATGAGTTCCCTTCAGTTTGAGGACTGCAAACACTGGGGGGGGGGTAATCTCAACTCCTCCCTGATATGGGGTAAGGCCTCCATAAGCTGCTCAGACTGTATATATCAGCCTTTGCTGTTCTCTGGTTCCTCTGCATCGTCATTCAATCTCTGACATTTGGCAGGGTGCTCCTTCTTCTTTATTGCCGTATCAACAGTCTCCCTCATTAAAGACACCTAATTTCGCCGGGAAATATGCAAAGGGTCCTCAGACTCCACCTACTCAGGTGCCTGACAATTTTTTCTTTTATCCAGATGCATAGTCATGGCAAAAATGACACTAGGAAGCAGAACAATGTGCTACTGCAGCATATGTGCTTTCTGTTTAAATAGCCATCACTAGGCAAACGGATCTTGTCTTGCAAAATCCAGTTGTCCAATAACTAAACATTGCAACCTTGCGACAAGCATCAACAGAGTCACGTGCAAGGGCCCAGGAACCTGTCATGCAGGCCCCTGATCTGCCCAAAACCCAAACGCGACTGCAGATCCTTGCCCCAGCTCAGCACATGAGTGAGGAGTGTGTCCAAGGCCGGCACCAACACCTTAGCCACATGCTCCAGCAATCCGAAACCCAGTGCCGCTGTGATGAGGAGAGCAGACCATAAGTAATTCAGAACATATATAAACACACAGTAAATTGCAAGCAATATATATCAAAAGGACAATGAGCGTACTGCAGACAGGAAACAAAACGGGGGGGGAGGGGTCAATTATTTTTTTTTAAATAGAAGAAGGACTTAAGTGCTAGACATGTCACTGGGAGAACCATCATTCATGGGTTGGAAATCTGTGTTGCCTGCTGATTGTACTGCAAAACCATAGAAACTGCAGACCTGACAGATGCAAGGACTGAAATACTGATCTAATTACAACATTAGATGTATTATTTTATGTGTGTTTTTTTTTAATCACTACTTCTCACTTTCTGGATGACTGAGAGATCTTTTGGTTATATATACTTAGGGTAGAGCAATAGTTACAGTGAATAAAAGAAATCTATGCCCCTTGAGATTATGATAAGTAGCTTTTAAAAACCCAAACCCCAAAAACTGGGACACACTGCAGACATAGAAGTAGCTCTGTTGCTTGGCAGCACCCGTGGAGCACAGCATAATTTAATTGACAGCACCTGCCAACATATAAAGGGTCTGATTACAAGTTTGCCAGTCCGTGGGCCATCGTATTATGAGTATGGCGGTCACAATAACAGAAGACCGCCAATGGTCCGCTGGCACTGCCAGGTAGGACAGACCACCATGGTCATGAAGAAGCACAAACAGGCCTCATTACAAGGTTGCACACCATCATTGCTACTGTTGAGGTCCACATACCACATATCAGAAGGCAGAAATGGACAGTATAAAGGGAGACACTCACCTGCAGGTAGACTTACATGATCAGTGCCACCATGGAGCCCTTCACAAATATTATGCTTTTACTCATCGAAAGACAATGAAATCCATGCCTCTGTGGACACCAACAACCTTAAGTACACACACCTACCTGTATCATTAACATTCAAAAGACTGTGGTGTGGCTGTTTACACATCAGAGAGGGGCATGCCATGGACAGCAGGTACATGTCTCAAACCACACATTCCCACAAACATATATAAACATGGACACACACACAGTCATTATACGCCCCTTTGGGCAGGACACACACACACTACACCTCAACACTATAAAAATACACACAGCCACAGAGCTCAGGCACAGGTACAGTGAAGGCCACACAACATTGTCAGACAACTGGCCAGACACTGTTCGCACATACAACACACATATCTATCAAAGTGGCATAGAACACAAATAACAACACCATAAAACAACCCTGCAATGGACACACACATCACACACATCACAGCACAATGGAAGCGCAATGGCACACACTAAACAAAGAGGCACTAATAGATAGAGAAAACATGGCAACTATACCTCCACAAATGGGGGAGCATCTGGGATATCCAGGGAAGGGGAGCACACTGGGACATGCATCACTTCGAACTGGACCCTCAGACAACATGTGCACAGCAAATGGGTCCTAGATGGGTCCCAGGGCAAACAATACTAAATCCAAATGTCATACAGCTATGTACAATGGGGAAGGGCAAGTCAACAAAGTACATATAACTTCTACTGCATGGGATATACCTCCACAGGAACTAGCTGCAGGAGAGACACACCTAAATGGACACATGGAGCCCTTCACAAATATTATGCTTTTACTCATCGAAAGACAATGAAATCCATGCCTCTGTGGACACCAACAACCTTAAGTACACACACCTACCTGTATCATTAACATTCAAAAGACTGTGGTGTGGCTGTTTACACATCAGAGAGGGGCATGCCATGGACAGCAGGTACATGTCTCAAACCAAACATTCCCACAAACATATATAAACATGGACACACACACAGTCATTATACGCCCCTTTGGGCAGGACACATACACACTACACCTCAACACTATAAAAATACACACAGCCACAGAGCTCAGGCACAGGTACAGTGAAGGCCACACAACATTGTCAGACAACTGGCCAGACACTGTTCGCACATACAACACACATATCTATCAAAGTGGCATAGAACACAAATAACAACACCATAAAACAACCCTGCAATGGACACACACATCACACACATCACAGCACAATGGAAGCGCAATGGCACACACTAAACAAAGAGGCACTAATAGATAGAGAAAGCATGGCAACTATATCTCCACAAATGGTGGGGCATCTGGGATATCCAGGGAAGGGGAGCACACTGGGACATGCATCACTTCGAACTGGACCCTCAGACAACATGTGCACAGCAAATGGGTCCTAGATGGGTCCCAGGGCAAACAATACTAAATCCAAATGTCATACAGCTATGTACAATGGGGAAGGGCAAGTCAACAAAGTACATATAACTTCTACTGCATGGGAT
This sequence comes from Pleurodeles waltl, assembly GCF_031143425.1. Classification (NCBI taxonomy): domain Eukaryota; kingdom Metazoa; phylum Chordata; class Amphibia; order Caudata; family Salamandridae; genus Pleurodeles; species Pleurodeles waltl. The sequence goes on from NC_090450.1 coordinate 459,108,522, forward strand.
ATACCTCCACAGGAACTAGCTGCAGGAGAGACACACCTAAATGGACAAATGGAGCCCTTCACAAATATTATGCTTTTACTCATCGAAAGACAATGAAATCCATGCCTCTGTGGACACCAACAACCTTAAGTACACACACCTACCTGTATCATTAACATTCAAAAGACTGTGGTGTGGCTGTTTACACATCAGAGAGGGGCATGCCATGGACAGCAGGTACATGTCTCAAACCACACATTCCCACAAACATATATAAACATGGACACACACACAGTCATTATACGCCCCTTTGGGCAGGACACACACACACTACACCTCAACACTATAAAAATACACACAGCCACAGAGCTCAGGCACAGGTACAGTGAAGGCCACACAACATTGTCAGACAACTGGCCAGACACTGTTCGCACATACAACACACATATCTATCAAAGTGGCATAGAACACAAATAAAAACACCATAAAACAACCCGGCAATGGACACACACATCACACACATCACAGCACAATGGAACGCAATGGCACACACTAAACAAAGAGGCACTAATAGATAGAGAAAACATGGCAACTATACCTCCACAAATGGGGGGGCATCTGGGATATCCAGGGAAGGGGAGCACACTGGGACATGCATCACTTCGAACTGGACCCTCAGACAACATGTGCACAGCAAATGGGTCCTAGATGGGTCCCAGGGGCAAACAATACTAAATCCAAATGTCATACAGCTATGTACAATGGGGAAGGGCAAGTCAACAAAGTACATATAACTTCTACTGCATGGGATATACCTCCACAGGAACTAGCTGCAGGAGAGACACACCTAAATGGACACATGCACAGGCAACTTGAAAGACAGCAAGCACAACTGAACATACTCCATGTCTGCACAAACAAAACTCAAGACGACACACATCAGATACATACAGAAGCCTTATTAGGGGGACAAGTCAAACACCATACGTTGATTGTAGTTCACATGTGAGATGCCGGAAAGTGGTCTATGGACAGGTGGACTCTGGGCTCCTGAGTGGAGTGACAGTAAAGGAGGTCAAGTGAGGAGTGAGCATGCTTGACAATATATCTTGGTGATATTTTAGTGTTGCAATTTACCCGACTCCACTCCCTCAGCTATTTCTGACAAGCACCCAGGATGCAGGATGGCCAAGACCTTCACCCCCCAGGATGTGAGTTGTAAGGGGGGGAGGGCACCACTAGTCTTCTGGACATGCAGCTGCTGCCTGGATGCCATGGAATGGACCTTCCGCTGAGGTCATTCCGCCTCTTTCTGATATCATCCCTTGTGCACTGGGTTGGGCTTACAGAATTGACTCTTTTGACTATCCTTTGCCACATTTCTAGTCTCCTGGCGATAGTAGTGTGCTGGATTAATGCTCCAAATAAATGTGGCTCTACTCTTATGATTTAATCGCCCATTACTTCTAACTTCATCAGTGAAACAGGGATTTTTGAGGGGTGACATGGTTTTGCTAAGAGAATGGATTGAAATTAACAGGTGATGGTGAGTTTGTGAAGTTGGGAAAGGCAAATGTATTTGCCTGGAAGAATAATGTGTGAAGGGAGTGGTATGTGAAGTGGAAAAATTGCGGGGTGCCTATTCTAATTCTTTTTTTCTCTATTCCGCGGTCTGGCTGCAGTGTGGTGCGCTGTAGATGTAAAGGATTTTGATGTGAGAAGGGGTGTGTTTTATAGTGTGCTCTGTAGGTGTGTTTAGAGTGCCAATGTGTGTCAGCCGTGTTGTTTTCAGATCCATCAAATGTGGTGTTGTGTATTACTGTGGTGACCACGAACCGCTGTAGTTCAGACTGCCATTGGTTGACTGCCATTGCTGAACCGCCACTGGGACTTTTTACTTGTAATATAGTCTTTGGTTGCTTGACGTGCTGTCAGTTCTGGTGGTTAGCCACCTAGTTCACACCCTACACAGGACTGGCTGGCGGTCTTGAGTTTTGGCTGAATTTTGTCGGTCCGGCCTATGTAGCTCGTAACTCTGTATGACCGGCAACATATCAGTCTTTTTGCGGCCACCACTATGGCAGTCTGGTGGTCTGACCCCTAAACTCATAATGAGGCCCAAAGTCTACACCAGTAAGGCAGTAAGATATCAATATTATTAAATTATTAAATACACCTTGAAACACTCTAGGGCCTATACACAAAAGGTACATCTACATGCGTAGATTTACCATCAGTAGATTTACTCTTACCCTTTTGAGTAACTTTGCTTTTTTGTGATACTCAGAATATCCAAGTGTAAAATTACTCAAAAATTTAAATGTACATGTCTCGACTCCCTAAAACAGGTAAGTGGAGCCAAATGTATGCATGTAAAGTTAATTCTGTCAAAAAGGAGCAGAGCACCACACGTGGCCAACCATTGACTTTTAAATCATTTAAAATATTAAAAAACAGAAATAAAAATAATTTAATGTTAAAAGGTTATCTAAAGACAAAACTATGGCCCTCATTATGACATTGGTGGTAAAAGCCGCTTACCGCAGTGCAGAAGACCGCCACCACACCGCCGTTGCAGCGGAATTCTGCCACAGCTATTATGACCCATAGTTCGGAATCCGCCAAAATCTTGACACCCACACAAGTCCGCCACACCAAAGGTCAGTGATAAACTGCCGATAACAAAACCTCCACCGTCACACCAACAGAAATACGCCCACACTATCACTACCCACGAACCCACGCAGCGGTCTTTCAACCACGGTATTCCATTGGCGGTACATGCCGCTGCGCTCAAAATACATGCACAGATACAAAACACAGCCACATTGGACAATTCGAAATACACACACCTGATACACATACACACACTACTCCCACACATCCAATACAATATAAAACACACACCCACATCACCCACAAACCCTTACGACCACAAATCACGAACGAAAGCCAGAGAGAGACACCACCAGCAACAACACAGGCACACAACACCATCACTCACATAACTTCCACGCACCTCACACAACACTCCACTACATATCAGCACACTTATCACCACACACATCACCCCACACATCATCTACACCACCCCATGGCACGGCAAAGACACCCCAGATTCTCGGAGGAGGAACTCAGGGTCATGGTGGAGGAAATTGTCTGGGTAGAGCCACAGCTATTCGGATCACAGGTGTAGCACACCTCCATAGCTTGGAAGATGGAGCTATGGCGAAGAATAGTGGACAGGCTCAACGCAGTGGGACAGCACCCAAGAAATTGGGAGGACATCAGGAAGAGGTGGAATGACCTACGGGGGAAGGTGCATTCCGTGATCTCAAGACACCACCTGGCGGTTCAGCGTACTGGCGGTGGACCCCAACCTCCTACCCCACAACTAACAAAATGGGAGGAGCAAGTCTTGGCGATTCTGCATCCTGAGGGCCTCGCAGGAGTAGCTGGAGGAATGGACTCTGGTAAGTCAAAGCTTTACTATTACATCTCCCACCCTACCTGCATGCTATCACATACCCCCACCCTCGCCCTCACCCCCATCACTCCTACTCCTCACAAATGTCCCAACATCACAAACCACACATCCCAACACCAAGCCCTGCATGCAACAACAAAGCATGGACACCCACCACTAAAGCATGCCCACTGCACATACCCATACACACCCCTAAACCATCATCACACAAGGTCCCACACAGGAATGCAAGCACTGGGGTACACAGTCACCCACCCATTGCACACCATGCCACACACAGATGCAATAATCATGCCTTTATACCCCAGCAGGACCCCTAACCAACGTCACCGGACAGGAGGGTCCACACATGTCCACACAACCAACAGAAGAGGCCCACAGTGATGACAGCAACTCTGTCCAACTAGATCTAGATGACCAGCCCGGCCCATCGGGGACCTCTGGACAGTCGGTTCCCTAACACCCAGTCACAGGCCACTACAGAACTTCCCTCGTCTGGAAACACCAGCACAGCACCCACCCAGCGGGCCCATACCTCAGTCCCCAGGACACGTCAATCAGCAGTGTGTCCACCACTACAGGGAACCCAGGCTAACCCAACACCCCAACAACAACAGGGACCTGGGGGGCAGCGGTAGTGGGCACACGGTCCAGGGGACGGAGGCCCAGGAACACAGGTGAACTGGGAGGGCTGCTGTGCGACAGGGGGCGGACAGGCCCAGGGAACCCACTCTCCACGAGGCCCTCTCCTCCATCAGGGGAGCCTAACACCACTCCAAGGAGGCGATGGCAACGGTACTGGCCAAGTTGCAGGAGGAACAGTATATGGGCCTCAGGGAGGAACTCAGAACCATCAATTCCACCCTGGGCACCATTGTAGGGGTGCTGAAGGAAGTACTCAACACCAGGAGTGACACTGTGGCACAACAAGGGGCCCCTGACACTAGCCTGGACGATGAACTGACCACCACCTCCATCGGCGCTAGTGGACAGGACGCCCCACCACAGGATCACCACACCAGCACCCCACCCCCTGCAGAGGGAGAACCACCTCACAAACTGTCCCTGAGATCCAGGAACAAGACAGAGAATGATGCCAAGACCCCCGCCAAGAAATGAGACCACTCTGATTGTCATCCTACTGTCCCACTTTGTCACCCTGTCCATACTTAAACTTCCCCAGCTCCACTTCCTATGCTCCTTTGGACCCTGATCTGTGAAATCATAAGGGAAAGTGACAACTCAGTGACCATACACTGGGTGAAAAAGACAGACAGTAGAGAGGCAGTAGTGTTTAAGTACATGTAGTAGGCAGGTTTGTATCCTTACCTGTGTTTCACTGGAAATATTGCTGGATCACTGAGTCCCTGTTGTCCATGTCTTCTTCCTCTGCTTCCTCGTCTTCACTGTCCACAGGCTCCACAGCTGCAACAACACTGCCATCTGGACCATCCTCCTGCAGAAAGGGCACCTGTCGTCGCAAAGCCAAGTTGTGAAGCATACAGCAGGCCACGATGATCTGGCACACCTTCTTTGGTGAGTAGAATAGGGATCCACCTGTCATATGGAGGCACCTGAACCTGGCGTTCAGGAGGCCAAAGGTCCACTCGATCACCCTCCTAGTTCGGCCTTGGGCCTCATTGTAGCGTTCCTCTGCCCTTGTCCTGGGATTCCTCACTGGGGTCAGTAGCCATGACAGGTTGGGGTAACCAGAGTCACCTGCAAATGGCGAGGGACAACTGTTAGACACACACTAACCTGGAGGGATATCCCCAGACCCAGACAACCATTCCCACTGTGTTCCTTCCAGGTGCTCACCTAATAGCCACACACGGTGCCTCTGGAGTTGCCCCATCACATAGGGGATGCTGTTATTCCGCAGGATGTAAGCATCATGCACTGAGCCAGGGAACATGGCATTCACATGGGAGATGTACTGGTCTGCAAAACATACCATCTGTACATTCATCGAATGATAACTCTTCCGGTTTCTGTACACCTGTTCACTCCTGTGGGGGGGGGGGGCAAAGCCACATGGGTCCCATCAATGGCACCTATGATGTTGGGGATATGTCCCAGGGCATAAAAATCACCTTTCACTGTAGGCAAATCCTCCACCTGAGGAAAAACGATGTAGCTCCGCATGTGTTTCAGAAGGGCAGAGAACACTCTGGACAATACGTTGGAAAACATAGGCTGGGACATCCCTGATGCTATGGCCAATGTTGTTTGAAAAGACCCACTTGCAAGGAAATGGAGCACTGACAGCACCTGCACTTGACGAGGGACTCCTGTGGGATGGCCGATAGCGGACATCAGGTCTGGCTCCAGCTAGGTACACAGTTCCTGGATTGTGGCACGGTCAAGCCTGTATGTGATTCTAACATGTCTTTCCTCCATTGTCGACAGGTCCACCAACGGTCGGTACACCGGAGGATGTCGCCATGTTCTCACATGTCCCAGCGGACGGTGCCTATGAAGGACAACAGCGAGCACAGAGTCAAACAACTCAGAGGTATGTACCCACAGCTTACACAGAACACCATTCATACTCAAAAAGTGGCCTGTATGTGTGTTGAGTCTAGGCCTAGGTATGTGTGACGCAGTTGAAAATGAAGCCATGTGGGCCCCTGAAATGGCAGCTGCCTGACCTCTTAAGTGGGACAATGGGATGTGAGGTAACTGCGCTGGAGTTGTACACCGTCGCGGTAGGCGGTCGAAGACCGCGGCGCAATGCTGCATTGGTTAACATTGGACCCTATGGGTCCCAGGAGCCAATGACAATGTACGCCGGCGGTGACGGTACGCACCGCCGTGGACTTGACCGTCATTTACTATCTGTTGAATCACTCAATACCTGATCTTCGACAGGAGAGGATGTACTCTGCAAGTGCTGCTGTGACCTCGGTCTGGAAGAGACAATGGCTCGAGTGACTGGGGAAAGGGCCCCTGCCTTCACATCGGAGGAGTTGGAGAAACTCGTGGATGGGGTCTTCCCCCTGTACACGCTACTTTAGGGTCCTACAGACAAACAGGTAAGTACACAGGGAGCATGATGTATCGGCTATGCCTGTGTGGAGAGGGCTGGATGTAAGAAGGAAGGGGTAGAGTGCAGCGTGCATGAAACGATGGTGAATGCATGTGCCACATGGCAAGGGTAGGGATGGGGGAAAATCACTTTGACGGTGCAGTTGGTAATAACTTACTCATACCCCTGTACATTTCATGTAGATCAGCGCCCACCAGAAAAAAGATATTTGGCATGCCATCGCCAAGGACGTCCGGACCCTGGGGGTCTACCACAGAGGGAGCACCCACTGCTGGAAAAGATGGGAGGACATTCGCAGCTGGAGCAAGACGGTGGAGGCTCAGCTGGGGATGGCCTCCCAACGTGGGAGGGGTGCCCGTCGCACCATGACCCCCCTGATGTTCAGGATCCTGGCGGTGGCCTACCCAGAGTTGAATGGGCGCTTGAGGGCATCACAGCAGCAACAAGGTGGTGAGTACACTCTCATTCTGCTGAATTTGCTCGCAGTGGAGGGGTCTGGGTGGGGGAGGTGGGCTGTGGGTTTCCCTAGGCCAGGGCTAGTTCGCTAGGCAAGGTCCCTCCATAAGGCAGGCCATGTGGCACTCCACCCCACCTCTGTAGAGTGGCAAGTACACCTAGACATGCCCCTGTGTCATCTATGTGTGCAGATGTCGTCCATAGCCTTGTAGGCCATTTCCCAGGAATTTAACAGTGGAGCCCAAGAGCGCGGCATAGTTCAAGGGGCTTCTGTGTCTGTCGTGTTTGCCAATGGTAGCGGTAATGCATGCACTCAACATGTCCTTCTTCTGTCGTCCCCCCCCCTTTTTGTGGTCTCCCTGTTCTTGTGTGCATTAGCATCATCAGGCGGATGAGCAGTGGCACCGGATCACCAGGGGGCTGCATCCCACATGGCCATGGAGGGCCACACTACGGACTCGGACTTCACCAGTGGGACAGAGTGCGAGGGGAGCTCCATGGCGGGGCAGGAGCTGAGACCAGTGACACTGACTCGTCCTCTGATGGGAGCTCCCTTGTGGTGGCAGCAACATCTGTGACACGCCCATCTACAGGAACAGCCGCCACCACCCCTTCCAGCCCCGCCCTCCCAGCACCCCCTCAGCCTTCACCCCGTGCCCGCTCACCCGGGAGGGTGGGCATCACCTTCGCCCCAGGCACCTCAGGCCCTGCCCCAGTCACCCCTGCTGCCCTCAGTGAGGAGGCCATTGACCACCTCAGGTCCCTCACTGTTGGGCAGTCTACCATTTTGAATGCCATCCAGGGTGTAGAAAGGCAGTTGCAACAAACAAATGCATTCCTGGAGGGCATTTATTCTGGTCAGGTGGCCCTTCAGCGAGCTTTTCAGACTCTGGCCTCAGCACTGATGGCAGCCATTGTCCCTGTGTCTAGCCTTCCCCCTCCAACTTCCTTCACCAAACCCAATCCCCTATACCTCAGCCTATCCCAAGCACACCTTCAGACCAGCATGCACACACGTCAACACACAAGGGAAGCTCAGGAAAACATAAGCACCACACATCCCACAGGCACTCACGCAAGCATCACACACATGCAGACACACCAACATCCACTGCCTCCACTGTGTCCCCCTCCTCCTTGTCTCCCTCCTCCCTCCCTGTCTTGTCTACACTCACACCTGCATGCACTACCTCTACAGCCACTACGTCCCTCTCCAGCACACCCACCACCACACCCCGCTCACGTGCAGTCACTACCCCCACTACCATTCACACGTCCCCTGTGTCCTCTCCCAGTGTGTCTGTGACGCCACCTCCCAAGATACACAAACGCAGGCACACACCCACCCAACATCCATCCACCTCACGATAGCCGCCAGCGCATGCACCTTCACCCAAAGTCAGCAAACAAACACCTCCTACAACTACAACCTCTTCCTCCGCTCCCAAACCCCCTCCAGCTACCCGTCCCAGTGTCTCCAAAAAACTGGCGCTACTGAGTCCATCACGGGGTGAATAAAGCACTCTGGGCACCATGCCCCCTCCAGAACCAGTGGAGAATCACATCCACTACCTCTGTCCTTAGCAGGATGAAGCACTCTGGGCACAAGGCCCCCTCAAGAACCAGTGGAGAGATACATCCACTACCTCTGTCTTAGCAGGATGAAGCACTCTGGGCACAAGGCCCCCTCCAGAACTAGTGGAGAGATACATCCACTACCCCTGTCCTTAGCAGAATGAAGCACTCTGGGCACAAGGCCCCCTCCAGAACCAGTGGAGAGATACATCCACTACCTCTGTCCTTAGCAGGATGAAGCACTCTGGGCACAAGCCCCCTCCAGAACCAGTGGAGAGATACATCCACTACCTCAGTCCTTGGCAGGATGAAGCACTCTGGGCAACATGCCCCCTCCAGAACCAGTGGAGACTGTTATCCACTTGAGAGACTGTGGCTTTGCACTCCCCATGATGGAACAGTGGGCAAGCCACCCACTGTAGAGACTTGTGAGACTGTGGCTTTGCACTCCCCAGGATTGAACAGTGGGCAAACCACCCACTGTAGAGACTTTAGAGACTGTGGCTTTGCATTCCCCAGGATGGAACAGTGGGCAACCCACCCTCTGTAGAGACTTGAGAGACTGTGGCTTTGCACTCCCCAGGATGGAACAGTGGGCAAGCCATCCACTGTGGAGACTTGAGAGACTGTGGCTTTGCACTCCCCAGGATGGAACAGTGGGCAAACCACTCACTGTAGAGACTTGCGCGACTGTGGCTTTGCACTCCCCAGGATTGAACAGTGGGCAACCCACCCACTGTATAGACTTGAGAGACTGTGGCTTTGCACTCCCCAGGATGGAACAGTGGGCAAGCCACCCACTGTAGAGACTTGAGAGACTGTGGCTTTGCACTCCCCAGGATTGAACAGTGGGCAAACCACCCACTGGATAGACTTGAAAGACTGTGGCTTTGCACTCCCCAGGATGGAACAGTGGGCAAGCCACCCACTGTAGAGATTTGAGAGACTGTGGCTATGCACTCCCCAGGATTAAACAGTGGGCAAGCCACCCACTGTATAGACTTGAGAGACTGTGGCTTTGCACTCCCCAGGATGGAACAGTGGGCAACCCACCCACTGTAGAGACTTGAGAGACCATGGCTTTGCACTCCCCAGGATGGAACAGTTGCAAGCCACCCACTGGAGAGACTTGAGAGACTGTGGCTTTGCACTCCCCAGGATTGAACAGTGGGCAAACAACCCACTGGAGAGACTTGAGAGACTGTGGCTTTGCACTCCCCAGGATGGAACAGTGGGCAAGCCACCCACTGTAGAGACTTGAGAGACTATGGCTTTGCACTCCCCAGGATGGAACAGTGGGCATGCCACCCACTGTAGAGACTTGAGAGACTGTGGCTTTGCACTCCCCAGGATTGAACAGTGGGCAACCCACCCACTGTATAGACTTGAGAGACTGTGGCTTTACACTCCCCAGGATGGAACAGTGGGCAACCCACCTACTGTAGAGACTTGAGAGACTGTGGCTTTGCACTCCCCAGGATTGAACAGTGGGCAACCCACCCCCTGTAGAGACTTGAGAGACTGTGGCTTTGCACTCCCCAGGATTGAACAGTGGGCATGTGGCCCCCTCGTGGATTTGGCGTCGTGCACTCAAGCGGCTGAGGTGCCCCCCTTTCCCTCCCCCTGAGGTGCCTGTTTAGCTGCTCTCTGATGCTCTCTCCATCATGGTGGGGGATCTTGTGTAGGCCTCGCCCAAACCGTGTGGTCCCAGTGTTCCACGGACTTAATTGGAGCATTACCTGGACTACTATGCTTGGTATATATTTTGTAAATGGTGTATATATATATTTCTGCCTACTTGATTTTAATATATTACAATGGTTACACTCATTTTCTATTGTCTTTGCATTCTTCCGGGGGGTTTGGGGGGTGTAACTGTGATGTATTAATATGCATTAGTGTGTGTGTTGTAGTGGATGGGGGTGTTGCGTGTGTGTGTACCTGTTTTTTCCCTCCCCCTCCCCTGTGTCATAGGTGCAGTACTCACGTGGTCTTCGCCGGCGGTGTTTGTGCTCCTGGTAGAGGAGCAGGAAGACTATCGCAGGTAGAATTTGGAGTTCCGGGTCCATGGTGTCCTCGTTCTTCGTGGGGTGTGTAGAGGTGAGAGTTTTCCCTTCGGAATTCCTGTTTCCGCCGTGTTTTTATCTGCGGTGAATCCGCACCGGAAAAGGTGGGGTATTGGCCTGTCATAATAGTGTGGGTGGTACATTGTCTCCCGTCTGAGTGTTAAAGTGGCTGTCTTTGTTGGCGGTTTCTGCCACGGTTGTAATTGCACATTTTTTACTGCCGGCCTGTTGGCGGTCTTACAGCCACTTTAACACCGTCCGCCAGGGTTGTAATGACCACCTATGTTTATTTTATTGTAACACAGTTAATAGTATTTTTTTTTTAAATGAACAAAACATAATTTATTTTTTAAAATATATTCACATTTGTTTTTCCCTTCACTGTCATATCCTGAATCGCATGCTAGTTACAAATGACAGTTTGTTGATCGCTGACGCCAGCATGCCTGTATGCTGGTGCGCTGAGGGAGGTGGAGTCACTGAGTTTCAGAGCTCGCCGGGCCATGGCAAATTGCGGAGTGTGGACCCTCGCGTGAGCGGGCCATCCACGACCACGTCTGCAGGGGCGTCTTCGCCTCCCCGTCCCCGGCCCCTTTTGTCTTCTCCTTTGGATCCTGGCCCGGCCCTCATTGGAGCAACCGCATCAGGGGTGGTCGCTGCAGTCGTGCAGCTGAGCCAAGCGGCTGTGGTGCTCTGGTGGTGTTTGGCAGGGCTGGGGGGGCGAACATCCTACCTGCTCCCCCACCTGTCCGTTGGATCTCCGGCCCCTCGGCCATCCGGTGCCCGGCTTGTCTCTGGTTCTCCCTAGTCCCCAGGGCCTGGCTCTTATTTGGCCCTCAAGGCCCCCTGGACGGTCGCAGCTGTTGTTGGCCCTGGCCTTGGCCCCTGGCGGCCCTCAGCATGCCCTGGTGGGGATGTGTGAGGACCTTTTCTGTCGGGTCAGCCATTCCATGACAGACGGCCCCTGGTGGGTCCACATGATAGAATTTCTGGACCTGTGCCTATACCGATCCTCTCAGGACCGCCCAGGGCTGGAGTTATACAGGAGACGGCGGCCTAAGGCAAGTGTCCAGCATCCTGCAAGCAGGGTTAAGCAAAGGTGTTGGGGAGTGAACAAACTGAAGCTTAGGCTGCAGGCAACCAGTTTCTGATGGAGGCGGCTGGCGTTAGGCCAGTGTGGCTTGTCTGCACTGTGGTGCCTTTTTCTTCTTCCTGCCTTCTCCTGCCCTTCCCTCTCAATTCAACTCAGGGGGTTTCCACTACTCCTTTTCTTCATTTCAGGCCTGCAAGCATTCAAGTGGAGCACAGATATCCCCTAACAGGAGCCGTAAAGGGTCCTCTTAAGAACTTACTTACGCTGAATTACATTACTTCCTGTCCTGAGCTTCCCCAGCTTTGAAGGAATGATGTTGGTGCTTTTCTCATTATGAGGTCTGATAAAGTAAGGAAGGAGCACCCCAGTCCTCATAAGCGTATCAAATGCCGCTGTGGTGACGACATGGGCAATGTCACCTCACATTCACCACTAGCCCCCGAAAAGTAGATCCATCCTATTTCGCCTAATGTAATTACAGCGGCCATCCCCCCATTGGTTGCTGTTCTGCCCAATTCAGCAACTTTGAAGTCTCAACTCTCCGTTGTTCATACGCCATATCCATGCTCCTCGAAACTCTGTGAGTCTTCTTTTCTGCCTTACTTTAAGAAAAAACCTAAGCTGGAACTTTTGGCAAAAGGTGGGGAGATCGAGCTGGCGCCAGGCTTGGGTGTTCCCACGGAGTCTGCAGTTCCTGATGCTCTACCCATATCTTATGGTTATTCAACACCAAAGTCACTAGTTCATCCTCCAGCTTTATCCGCTCTTTCCCAGCTAGCATCTCGGGATGAAGTGAGCCATTCTCCATCCTACGAGGGCCAGCCAGCCGCACCCTTGATAAAACATGAACTTTCACCAATTATTTTTTCCAGTGACCTTTCCTTCGATGTTAGAGAATGGGTGACTTCTCTAGCTGCCTCTCCAGCTGTTCTTCACCAGCAGGACTGGCTGTGAGCTGTCATGATTTCCCACAGGATCACAGCATTCCCCTGCTATCCAGTCCCCCAGCAGCACAATGGACCTGTAGTCCAACCAGCAGTATTCATCCAACAAGGTCTTCCAGCAGGGCTGGTGATTACAGCTCTCAGACCGAGTTTATCAAAGGTGAGCTCAACAACCAAATTACTCCTTGACCTCTCTTGTCTTCAATCTGATTCCATGGGAGCTGCTGACAGGGAATCCAACCCTGTGCCCTCTTCTATGATCATGGTAACCAGCTCTGTCAGGCCACAGCTTTTGAAAACTCTCCAATCCACTGTGCTGGCTCTGAACTATCACTCTGATAAGCGGGACGTCCAAGTCGATTTGCTGAATACACTGGCCTCTTATGTAGCTGGTATTAATAAAAAAATAGAAAATTTTAACCTGCTAATCACTAGAGCCCAGACACTTTCTAACTTTGTGCAACCAACATGCTGCTGCTCTCCAATTATTGAAAACTTTTCATCCCTGCCCACTTTTTTAAGTTTGGTTCAATGTGAAATCAAGAGGCTATCTTCAGCTCCTGCACCCACTGTGCCCTTGCCGAATTCAAGCTCCCACTCGGATTTGGCTCAGGAACTTCTTAAACCAAAAACATTGGACGATTACTTCTTTCCAGTCAAGGGTACAAACTCTATCACTCCCTCTCTGCTAGTTGCCACTGGAGTCTCGGAGCATGTCATTTTGGCCAATTGTGTTCCCAAGACCTCTCCCCAACTTGAACTTGAGTCCACAGTGCCTGCCTCCTCCCATTCCCCCTGCATCCCTGCACAACTTGTTTTAACACATCCACCGCCCTTAAGAGCTGATTCTGCGGCTCAACATCCGCTGAGCAAAAGGGAAAAGAAAGACTCCGCAAACAACGGAACAAAAGGTGGAGCCAACCCCGTCAAGGATCTCCAACTAATGCTCAACTGTCAGTTCATCCTGAGGTGTAGCAGCTCCTGCAGTTGCAGGTGGTCCCTAGGGTGACTTCACGGCCCAATCCCTTGTTGACATCACTGGCTGGCCTCCCCCCCCCCGGCTGAGCTTACTAAGGACCCTTCGGCTGTTATTACTGTGCAGGAAACTGAACTCCTCTCCAAGGACCCTCTGATCTTGGCTGAGGAAGGTAACTCAGGCAGTGTGTCAGACTCAGAAGCTCCACACTTAGATGGTGGAGTGCCTGTCCACTCCACTGCCACACTGTTTGAATCTAAAACTGTTTATGGAAATACTGATGGTGTTGTTCTGGTTTCTGGTTCTCCCAATTCCCTCAAGCTGCCAACAAAAGCAGCCTTCCTGTAATTTTGCCATTAATCTTCCAGTCCGTTCCTGCCGATATTCCGGCCTTGGGGGCCTTGTGGGCTCATTCAATGCAGCAGAACAGAAATAGCCTTCATTCCCCCTATGTACCTCAATGGCCCCACCGGAGTGCATAACCTTCAAACTTGTGTTCATCCCAGAATATCGCCCAAGTGGCCCTCATGACATACTGAATAGGGGGAACTTTGAAAGACTTTTTAACGCCATCTCGGATCTTAATACCATTGGTTCTAAGGACATTGTGTCTATAGAATTTCTGGACTCAAAGGGGTCTTACTCAAGGGAATCTACTCTGGTTTTGCTATTTTCTGCCTCCATAGCTCAGTCTATTTTTTCTAAGAGAGATCTATTTCACTTGTGGTGTATTACAATTATTCCCTATAAAGAGTCTGGTTATCCCATGTTACTATCAGAATCCCAGTGTTTAATGGCTCCCTCAGTATTGAAGCCTTTTTCAAATTTGAAAAGAGCTTTAGGTGGCACTTCTACTTTCAGTGGCACCCCTCGTACCAGTTCCAGTTCCCAGGGGGCATCCAGTTTGGGATTGGTGCCCTCTACCCTTTTGCATGGGCATCCCTATTGACCCTGGTCCTGTGTCAACACCTGGATATCTGTCCCTATGCTCATGGAACATCAACGGGGTTGTGCACAAGTGCGCTTCGGCTGATCTCTTATCATTTTTTAACAGTTACGATGTAATCACCCTTAAGGAAACTTGGTCTGAGAACAACTGTCCGTTGCCAGGATATTCAGAAATATGGAAACCTGCCCATAGAACAAGCAAGAATGGCCGTGCCAAGGGAGGATTGGCCACCTATGTAACTGTCAATCTAAATGGGAGCATTTTGCTACTGGTCTGGGATGATAACTGGATCCAGGGGATTGTCATCAGGAACAGGACTGCGCAGCAAACTCTCATGGTAATTAACATTTACATTGCTCCCGGGAAAAAGGAAAAAATGGGCAGGTTGTCTCGACTGATGCAGATTGTGGACGATTTAGTCAGAGAATATCCATGTGCCAATTATCTCATAACTGGTGACTTTAATACAAATCTGTTTCAGGACACAATGGAGGCTCTTGACGGTCCCGATCTCTGTAATCGCCAGTTAATTCCCGAACAATTGAGGCCTCAGGGTTGTACGCATTGCCCGTTGGGAGAGTACACAGTAATGTACCTCAACAGCGCGGGCTTTAAAGTTCTGAACGGCCATATTTGCGACGATGCACCCCCCCAGTGGACAAGATCAGATGATCGATCCCAGTCCTATCTAGACTATACCATTTGCAATATTGAACTGTTTCCCTTCATTGAAAAGTTTTTGATTTCTTCCCGGAGCGAGAGTGATCATTATCCACAAATTTTATCCATCAAATCTAGTTTTCCTTTGCATGATGTTATGCGGGCGGTGGGTGGTTGTGTCTGCTCTTTGTCACTAAAGTGCATAAAATGGAATTATTTTATTGGCGGCATAGTATTGACTGAATGTATTCACTTTTTTTACTCTGAGGGATCCGGATGTGTGTCCCCAATTAAGTTATGGGCTAAACTTTCTTGCCATCTATGGTCAAGATTTCATCAACTTGCACGTACCTATGCCCCACCCCGGTCTTCTGTCATCTCTAGGAAAACCAGGAACCTAAAGAAATTGCACAACAGACCAGCAAGGGCAATTAAGAAAAGCCCTAATATTTATTAAATACAAAAAACTGTGGAAAGATTACAGGAAGGCTGTTACGATGACCATCAGACCTATCTTAATCAGTTTTGGGCTAATCTTTTAAGTGCAAGTAAATATCCAAATTCTACAAAATGTTGGTCCCTTATCAACAATCTAAATAGCAATCAAAGGGGCACTGGTGCTGTCAATATTTCAGAAGGAGTTTGGACATCTTACTTGACTGCCCACTTTTCCGCAAGCGAGCATGATGGGAAACTGTTGGATGAGGGAGCTTATAGCCCTACTCCTGCTTTCTCTAACACGTATCTCTTGCTTATTGGGTCTTCAATTCCCTCACAGGGAGTGAAGAAGCCCTTTCAACTATGTCTCCCTCATATCATCTTCACGGCTAAGCAATCTGGAGCCCCCAGTCCCAATGGTATTCCACAGGCACTGTTCAAACAGGATCCCGTCTTTTGGGCCAATCATCTTGCCCATCTGTTTGAGCACTGCCTCCTAACTTCAATAATTCCTTTATCCTGGCGTGGTGCCATCCTTTATCCTCTATATAAAAGTAGTTCAAGGTCAGACCCTGCCAATTTTAGGATGATAGCCCTACTTGACAACGAGGCCAAGTTCTATGTTAGTCTTTTGTTGCAAGATCTTTGTGCCCAGGCTGAATCAAAGGCTTTAATTCCTATTGTCTAAACAGGGTTTTCTGCTGCCTCAGGCACTTCAAAAAATGTATTAGCACTTTCTATTCTGATCGACAGGGCAATTCTGTCAGGCTTGACGTTGAATTGTTGTTTTGTTGATTTCAAGGCGGCATTCGACTGGATCCCTCGGAGTGCCCTGTGGGCTAAACTACAAAACTGGGGCATCCCTCCAGTGGTCCTGGGTGCTATTATAGAGCTCCATACAAATACCTGGGTCCGTATTGAGCTCGGTGATGGGTGCTCTCTTTCTAAAAACATTCCTACCACTCATGGTGTGAAACAGGGCTGTGTGCTTGCTCCCCTTCTTTTTAATTTGGTCATCGCAGGCATGTCAACGTCTCTTGACGCTGGTAATGCTCATCCCCCTAAGATTGGTGGCCTTAAGCTCAGCCACAAGCTTTACACCCATGATCTTGCATTGTTCAGTTACACTAAGATTGGCCTTCAACGGCTGCTTAACCAACTTGTATCTTATAATTCCGTGAATCAACTGGAAGTTAATTTGCCTAAAACAAAAGTGGTCTCCTTTGGAAGGAAAAAATATTTGGGCTCTAGTTGGTATTATAAAACCTGTAGACTCGTTTCTGACCAGTCTTATAAATATTTAGGGGTGCACTTCGATTCCAGGGGCAGTTTTGTTAAACATAAGAAGGAGATTGAACTCAAAGCTTTGGCATTACAGCGGGCCTTGCCTAAATTATGCAAAGTTTTAAAGGGACTGACCCTTCTTCCCCTAATGGAAGTTATGAGAGCAAAGAATATACCATCACTGGCCTCCGGTCAGGAATTTTTGTTTGGCAAGGCTCTTGCCTATTAAATAGGCTGGTCAATAAAATCTACAAGTGAGTCTTCCATGCCCTGCGCTTTGCTTCACCCGCGCAGGTACAGTTGGAATTTGGGCTTCCGGATCTGGTGGCAGTTTGGGCCAGTGCTCTTTTAAAGCTCTGTCATAAGCTGCGTCAGGCAACGGATTGTCATTTGAAGGCAGTTTTGTGGCAAGAAATCAGTGAGTCAAAATCAAAGGGATCTTACTCCCATTTTTTGGGTTGAATGCAAATGGCGACTGGGTGCTGACGATCTTTGGGCAAGTAATCCCCCCATTCCCTGTTTAAACTAGATGTAAAAAGGTTCATTCAACTGTATTTGTATCACTCAGATCGCTCCCTCCTTGCTCAACAGAAGCATGCCTGGTCAGTAATTAAGGGCCAGATGTAGCAAAGGGTTTTTCCCATTCTGTGTCAATGGGAAAATGTGTTTGTACATATGGCCCTAAATCCTTTAAGCCAGGTACGCCTTCTAGCTTTCTTTCCTGTTCTTATGGGTTTCGGTTGAAAAAGGCCTTTTCGGCCTTAAGGATGGGTGATTGTTTTTTTTTTAAACATCTACCCCAATGGCAGTTATCTCCTTGGGAAGGCATGACATGCAGAGTCTGTAGCAATGCGGACAAAACTATTGATCGTGTGGTTTGTCCGTTCCCAGCTTTACTAAAGGAGCGTAGATTTCTGCTTCGGAGCAAATGGAATGAACTGGGAATTTGCTCCTGTAGACAGGCTACATCCAGTCTCTAGACCCAGCTAATTCAATGCTAAATGTGTTGTTGATTAAATTTATTAATATTGCCCAATCTAAATTCACTGGCACTGTGAGCAATGGATAAGCATAATTGAATTTTATTTGCCCGCTCTTGCCATACTGCCCGTTATTGGTTAGGTTGTGGATTTCCAACGGCATGTGTTGGTATTTATTGTAACTATTATTTAATTCACTACGCACTTTAGGACCTGCCCCTTATGTATTTTGTTTTTTCATGTATTATGTGGGGTTCTGGGCTTGGTGTTTCGTTCTATTTTTATATTCCAGAATTGTTTTATACTTTTAGGCAGAAATGTTTTTTTTTAAATGTCATGTGTGTCCAAATCATAGTGTGTTTTTAGCATGAATTCAGCTTTTGATTGTACTTGCATTTTTTGATTGTCTCTTCTCATTCTTGTTTAATTCTATTGGATTTTATTATCTGTGCAATAAATTATTCATTCATTAGTTTTTATTGATTCAATACATCACATTTAACACAACAAAAACTAAAACGTTCTTAGTGTAAGTTGCTTTTTTTTGTTTGTAAATTTTTAAAAAATATGTTTCATTTAATTTGATGTTTTTAAATCTATTTTATTTTTTTATTTACAATTTAGTTATAATGCTGTAGCAGTTTTCTAAACATTTTGTTCTACATTTAAAACAAATATATACAATTATTTTCCACTTGTAAAATTAGTTTACAAATTTTTTGCAAGTTTAATAAATGTTTTAAATGTTTCCTACACCTTACAATACAGAGATCTCCGCTGTGGGGTGGAGAGCTCTGTGTGGCAAAGTATAGGGAACTTTACCCTATATTTTACCATAGAGAGACATCTGCTCCAACTATGGAGTCTTCTATGGTAAAGTATGGAGAAAAGTACACAAGTTTATTAAACTTTAAGAAATTGTTTAAACATTTTTATGTTACATTTTATTGTAAATTAGTCTTATATATTTATTTTAAATGAAGAACCAAATATAAATCCCATACATGGAATCAAATAAACTGCTTCTGGGCCTAGAAAAGGGGAGTTGTTTCCATGCATGTCTTGCTTGTCCACTCTAATTCAAGTCTTTGATAAGTCAGTAAGAAGCTGAATGGACTTGAAATTGTAAGTGTGGCTAAGAACAGACAGCAGGGCTGGAATGAAATATTTTTGCCAGTCCGCACAATGCTTCTTTTTCTCCTTTGGTGCACTTCAGTGTGCATCCTACACACATGCAGTAACATGACACTAATTTGCTCATTCTTGCCATAGTCTCCCAGTCCTAGCAGCTCCAGATCCTATTAACCGAGCAGAAACTGACATGAAGACCTGGCTGCAGTAAGTACATGTATCATGTATGTACTTCAATTTTCTCACCAAAGTCCTTTTAAAACACTGGTGCTAACTTCCAAAAAGTGAATGCATGATTCAGGGCTGGCTATGAAAATAACTTCCATAAGAGTTCAGAAGAGGCCCATGATAGGCCCAGCCCCAGAAATTGTCCCCAACCACCCTAAAGGCGACTTGCAGCACTAGTGCAATTACCAGAATGAAGATCATTTGCATTTGGAGGACTGTCGATACTCAATGCACCCTAGCATCCAGGCTGTAAATGGAACTTGGCCATCAATGGCATTTCAAGGCTTTTTGAGGAGGGATTTAGAATGCATCATCAATATGATTTGTCTTTCTAGTGCATACCCCTTGATGAACAATCTTCACCCTACTCACCATGGCTCTCTGAGTAATTCTTTGTTTTGACATATCTTAGTAGCCAGGTGTTGATGTGATGAGGTGTTATGATGTATACAAAGAAATAAATGATCACAGTTTCTGGGTGTTCATGTGCCCTTCTCCTTGCCACAGTTTTTTCAAAGAGGAGTAGTGGAAAGTGTTCTCAGATAGCAGTGGTGCTGTCAGAAACAGGTAGTGGAGAAGAAAGAAGGGCAAGAAACTACTGGTCAAGGGCACTGCTTATTTGAACAGGTAGTGCATTTGTGTGACGTGCATCCCTGCCTTTAATCAGCTCTGAGTCATCAGCACTCTTTCTGCTGAATATAGCAATGAGGGGCAGATGTACAATGAGTAACAATGTTTGTCTTTCTGTACACAAATAATTGCATTTATTTTTTAGAGTAAAATTATATATACTTTCTATACCTTTAGTATTTGCATTAGATTTTTTCTGGCAAGTGTGATATGTATTGTATGGTGGACTGTATGCAACTTTTTTTCTTCATTTTGATAAAATTTTGAGGCATGTTCATTACACCACCCCCCATAGTGGATTGCAGCTGTTCACCTTAGTGTAGCCACTGGCCTTTTTAACCATATAATAGTTGAAGACGATACCAACTTTTCCTCCATTGTAAATTTCTGGGCTCAGTCATGTCTGGAATCTCTCAACTTCACAGAAGTTTGACAGTGCATGTATATGTGTGTTCCAAGGATGAGTTGTACATGAGAAGTTTGATATGCCAGGCTCAAGGTCCCAAGTGTATGTGTGTCCCTGAGACAGAATGTTGATCTATTGTGACTAGGGGTGTAAGTCTCTCTGGAGTAACTAGAGTAACTAGAGTAATTACCACAAAATTACTCATAATTATTTGTAATTACATAAGGGGTGTAAATTAGCATTTAGCTCTCTTTTCTTTGTCCAAAATGCACCCCCACATCCAAAATGGGACTGAAGTTAAGACAATAGCACTAAGTGCTATGGGACACAAACATCTGAACAGCAGTAGCCAGGTCTCACTTGTTCTCTCTTTGGGGCATATTTCAGAGCCCCTAGCACCATCTACCGACACTTTAGCGTCATTTATTTGATGCTAATGTTTCGTTAGATGCTCAAAATCCCCATGCCATATTTGCAAAAATTCGGCCACTTTGTAAACCCTTGTGCCACAGGCATAATGTATAAAAGGAGGATGTTCCAGCATTGGGGGGGGGGGGGGGGGGGGGGGGGGATTTTGGCACTAAAAGGGGCATAGCATTATTTATAATGGGCCCCTATGTACTCTTCAGTAGTAGTGCCAATAGTTTGGTCCTACTGCAGAGTACATCAATAGCATCATAAAAAATTACGCTATTGCACCCTATCCTGCACCTCTGTGCACCGTATTTTAAATACGTCACACACATGGTGGCAGTAGGGGGGCGGTAAAGGGCACAAGAAAAGTGGTGCTGCACTGTGTGACGCACCACTTTTCTTAAATATGCCCCTTTATTAGTTTTTGATGTGATCAGGCAGTAGGCTTTTTGCCCCAAATTACTCCTAATTACTCCGGCTGGCTTAAGCGTATTTTTAGTAAGTGTGTATCACAAGAGAACTCACTCCAGTCTCTCCAGCTTTATTAAAATTTCACCCAGACCTAATTGTGACAGCCTAAGCCTTCAGACACTCTGTATTTTTTTCGTTACGGAGCCTTCTTTTTCCTCCCAAAGAGCCTGCCTAGTTCGGGCTGGCCTATCTGTTGCCCAGAACGAATTATCACCATTAAAGCTGGTACAGAATGCTCTTTTGCGTCTCCTTCAGTAATTTCTGCAACATGAGGGCTGTGGCCCAGCAAAATGTACCCAGTAGAATGGAGGTCTCTGATGTTCTGGTCTGTTTGCCATCAGGTTGGGACCCGTAATTTGAGAACATTAGGTGATTTCTTCGTCTAGAAGACTGAAATGGCCCTGCAATAATCTCTTTACCTTCAGATGAACCACATGAATGTGATTTTTCTGTACATAAATGAAAGGTTTGGTGGACAGCTGAGGTCAGTTTTGACAGCCGTCCACCAAGTCTTTCTTTAAAAAAAAATACTCCTAAAGCGGAAGTTTGCTTATACAAATAAAATAAAATATTGACACATCCACACAGCCATGGATGCCCTGCATGTGTGTGGGGGCGGGGGGATTATTTTTAATTTTCTGTTCATCGTCGCCAGGTTTTCCATGACAGTGATGGATGTAAAAAAGGTGCCAAACCATCAGTGCAAAACAGGATAAGAGGTCCAATGTCCTTACTCTGACGGCCGGCACTCTACCAGATTGTGTGAGCTTTCATTTACGGGGCCAAAGAGAGCACGGCCGACGGAGGGCTGATGGTTCATCCGACTCTACATAGGGCGGAAGAATTAGAGATTAGCAGACAGAGTACTCCATCACGTTTTGACAGTGTATTGTGTCCACTAACTCTAAAACTGGACCCTAAACATTTATCAGTACTGCAGTTTTCCTTTCAAACTAGAAATAGTCAAGTCCTTGCCCCGGCATGGATTATATAATATGACAAAACTGTATTCTGCAAAATTGGAAAAGATAGTTTGCCTAGACTCACCGTGTTGATTATACTTACAGAGAATCTAAAAGGATATAAAATGTTATCTTCTGTTTTACCATAACTGTGAATACACATCTTCTCTTTTTAACTATGTGGTATTACTGACTGCACAATTTATTCACCTTACCATCACCTAATTTAGCTACTTCAATAAACTTTAAGAGTTTGGTTTAACTCATTGCTATCATTACCACCTGAAAGTGAAAGCCAAAATTATTTTTCATGGCATTTAGTGAGTTTGCACATTCATCTGGCTACTAAGGTTCCAGGCACAGTAGCCAATGTAAGCACACAGAGAGACACCACAATCTACAAACAAGCATCCACAGGCACTCAACACCATCACTCACACAACATCCATGCACCTCACACAACACACCACTAAATATCACCCCACACATCACAACACACACCAACACACACATCACCCACACCACCCCATGGCATGGCAAAGACACCCCAGGTTCTCTGAGGAGGAGCTCAGGGTCATGGTGGAGGAAATCATCCGGGTAGAGCCACAGCTATTCGGATCACAGGTGCAGCACACCTCCATTGCTAGGAAGTTGGAGCTATGGCGAAGAATAGTGGACAGGGTCAACGCAGTGGGACAGCACCCAAGAAACAAGGATGATATCAGGAAGAGGTGGAACGACCTACGGGGGAAGGTGCGTTCCGTGGTCTCAAGACACCACCTTGCGGTACAGAGGACTGCCGGCGGACCCCCACCTCCTCCCCCACAACTAACAAAATAGGAGGAGCAAGTCTTGGCGATTCTGCATCCTGAGGGCCTTGCAGGAGTAGCTGGAGGAATGGACTCTGGTAAGTCAAATCTTTACTATTACATCCCCCACCCTACCTGCATGTCATCACATACCCGCACCCTCGCCCTCACCCCATCACTCCAACTCCTCACAAATGTCCCAATATCACAAACCACCCATCCCAACACCAAGCCCTGCATGCAAAAACAAAGCATGGACACCCACCACCAATGCATGGTCACTGCACATACCCATACACCCCCCTAAGCGATCATCACACAAGGACCCACACAGGAATGCAAGCAATGTGGTACACAGTCACCCACCCATTCCACACCATGGCACAGACAGATGCAATAATCATGCTTTTACACCCCTGCAGGACCCTACCCAATGTCACCGCACAGGAGGGTCCAGACATGTCCACACCACCAACAGAAGAGGCCCACAGTGATGACAGCAGCTCTGTCCAACTGGATCTAGACGACCAGCCCGGCCCATCTGGGACCTCGGGACAGTCAGTTCCTCTCACACAGCCACAGGCCACCACAGAGCTTCCCCTCTCTGGAAACACCAGCACAGCACCCACCCAGCGGGCCCATACCTCTGTCCCCAGGACACGTCAATCAGCAGTGAGTCCACCACTACAGGGAACCCAGGCTAACCCACCACCCCAACAACAACAGGGACCTGGGGGCAGTGGCAGTGGGCACACCGTTCAGGGGACAGAGGCCCAGGGAAACAGGGGAACTGGGAGGGCTCCTGTGCGACGGGGGAGGACAGGCCCAGGGAACCCACTCTCCACAAGGACCTCTCCAACATCATGGGAGCCTACCATCATTCCCAGGAGACGATGGCAACGGTACTGGCCAAGTTTCAGGAGACCCAGCGGCTGCAGGAGGAAAAGTATTTGGGCTTCAGGGAGGAACTCAGATCCATCAATTCCACCCTGGGCACCATCGTAGGAGTGCTGAAGGAAGTCCTCAACTCCAGACGGGACACTATGGCACAACAAGGGGCCCCTGACACTAGCATGGATGATGAACTGCCCACCACCTCCGCCAGCGCCAGTGGACAGGAGGCACCGCCACAGGACCACCACACCAGCACCCCACCCCCTGCAGAGGGAGAACCACCCCGCAAACGATCCCTGAGATCCAGGACTAAGGCAGAGAACGATGCCAAGACCCCTGCCAAGAATTGAGACCACTCTGAATGTCATCCTTTTGTCCCACCTTGTCACCCTGTCCATCCTCAAACCGCCCCAGCTCGACTTCCTGTGCCCCTTTGGACAATGCACTTGTGAGACTAATAGACTGGATACTGCCATGGACATTCCTCCACCATCACCCCTCACCATTTTACAACACCCTCCAATATTGAGCACTTAAATAAACACCCTTATAGCACAAAACAATCAGGAGTCTGTCTGTGATTTCGAAAATGTGTATTAGCAATTACAGTGACAAAATGCTCTTTCAATTGTAATGTCAACATAACTATGTCACACAGCTCTAGTCCATGAGGAAACAAAGCAGATGTCACACAGGGGGACCCACATCTGTGAAATCGTAAGGGAAAGTGACAACTCAGTGACCATACACTGGGTGAAAAGAACAGACAGTAGAGAGGTAGTAGTGTTAAAGTAATTGTAGTAGGCAGGTTTGTCTTCTTACCTGTGTCTCACTGGAAGTATTGCAGGATCACAGAGTTCCTGTTGTCGATGTCCTCTTCTTCTGCTTCCTCGTCTTCGCTGTCCACAGGCTCCACAGCTGCCACAACACCTCCATCTGGACCATCCTCCTGCAGAAAAGGCACCTGTTGTCGCAAAGCCAAGTTGTGAAGCA
Source organism: Pleurodeles waltl (assembly GCF_031143425.1). Classification (NCBI taxonomy): domain Eukaryota; kingdom Metazoa; phylum Chordata; class Amphibia; order Caudata; family Salamandridae; genus Pleurodeles; species Pleurodeles waltl. The sequence continues at coordinate 459,133,396 of NC_090450.1, forward strand.
TACAGCAGGCCACGATGATCTGGCACACCTTCTTTGGTGAGTAGAATAGGGATCCACCTGTCATATGGAGGCACCTGAACCTGGCCTTCAGGAGGCCGAAGGTCCGCTCTATAATCCGCCGAGTTCGTCCATGGGCCTCATTGTAGCGTTCCTCTGCCCTTGTCCTGGGATTCCTCAATGGGGTCAGTAGCCATGACAGGTTGGGGTAACCAGAGTCACCTGCAAATGGCGAGGGACAACTGTTAGACACACACTAACTCTTAGGGATATCCCCAGACCCAGACAACTATTCCCACTGATTTGGGTCCAGGTGCTCACCTAATAGCCACACACAGTGCCTCTGGAGTTGCCCCATCACATAAGGGATGCTGCTATTCCACAGGATGTAAGCGTCATGCACTAAGCCAGGAAATTTGGCATTCACATGGGAGATGTACTGGTCTGCCAAACACACCATCTGCACATTCATTGAATGGTAACTCTTCGGGTTTCTGTATACCTGTTCACTCCTGCGAGGGGTACCAAGGCCACATGTGTCCCATTAATGGCACCTATGATGTTGGGGATATGACCCAGGGCATAGAAGTCACCTTTCACTGTAGGCAAATCCTCCACCTGAGGGAAAACGATGTAGCTCCGCCTGTGTTTCAGCAGGGCAGACAACACTCTGGACAACACGTTGGAAAACATAGGCTGGGACATCCCTGATGCTATGGCCACTGTAGTTTGAAAACACCCACTTGCAAGGAAGTGGAGTACTGACACCACCTGCACTTGAGGGGGGATTCCTGTGGGATGGCGAATACCTGACATAAGGTCTGGCTCCAACTGGGCACACAGTTCCAGGATGTGGCATGATCAAGCCTGTAGGTGATGATTACGTCTTTCCTCCATTGTCGACAGTTCCACCAGCGGTCTGTGCACCGGAGGATGCTGCCATCTCCTCACATGTCCCAGCGGACGGTGCCTATGGAGTACAACAGCGAGCACAGAGTCAACCAACTCAGAGGTCTGTAAACACAGCTTACTCAGAAAAGTATTCATAACCCGAACACTGTATGAGTGTTGAGCCAAGGCTTAGGTATGTGTGACGCACTTAAAAATAAAGCCATGTGGGCCCCTGAAATGGCAGCTGCCTGACCTGTAAAATGGGACAATGGGATGTGAGTTAACTGCGCTGGCTTTGTACACCGTCGCGGTAGGCGGTCGAAGACCGCGGCGCAATTCTCCATTGGTTAACATTGGACCCCAATGGGTCCCAGGAGCCAATGACGATGTACGCCGATGGTGACAGTACGCACAACCGCGGACGTGACCGCCATTTTCTATCTGTCAATCACTCGATACCTGATCTTCGACAGGAGAGGACCTACACTGCAAGTGCTGCTGTGACCTCAGTCTGGAAGAGACAATGGCTCGTGCGTCTGGGGAAAGGGCCCCTGCCTTCAGCACGGAAGAGTTGGAGAAACTCGAGGATGGGGTCCTCCCCCAGTACACGCTACTCTACAGTCCTCCAGACAAACAGGTAAGTACACTGTGAGCATGCTGTATGGGCAATGCCTGCGTGGAGTGGGGTGGATGAAAGATAGGGGGGGAGAATGATGCTTGCATGAAACAAAGGTGAGTGCATGTGCCACATGGCAATGGTATGGATGCGGGCCAATGACTGTGATGGTGCAGTTGGTAATGACTTCTCTTTTTCCCCTGTACAATACCTGTAGGTCAGCACCCACCAGAAGAAGGATATTTGGCGTGCCATCTCCAAGGACGTCCGGACCCAGGGGGTCTACCACAGATGGAGCACCCACTGCCGGAAAAGATGGGAGGACATTCGCCGCTGGAGCAAGAAGACGGCGGAGGCTCAGCTGGGGATGGCCTCCCAACGTGGGAGGGGTGCCCGTCGCACCATGACCCTCCTGATGTTCAGGGTCCTGGCGGTGGTGTATCCGGACTTGGATGGGCGCTTGAGGGCATCACAGCAGCGACCAGGGGGTGAGTACACTCTCATTCTGCTGATTCAGCGAGCAGTGGAGGTGTCTGGGTTGGGGAGGTGGGCTGTGGGTTTCCCTAGGCCAGGGCGAGGGTGCTAGTTAAGTCCCCTTTTTCAGGCAGACCCTGTGGCACCCCAACCCACCTGGGTACAGTGCCAACTACACCTAGTCAGGCTCCTGTGACATCCATGTGTGCAGATATCGGCCATAGCCTTGTAGGCCATGTCCCAGGGATTGAATAGTGGACCCCAAGTGCCGGGGTAGTGCAGGGGGCATCTGTGTCTGTCGTCTCCACCAACAGTAGCGGTAATGCATGCACTCAACATGTCTTTCTTTTGTCTCCCCACCCCTTTTTGTGGTCTCCGTGTACTTGTGTGAATTAGCATCATCAGGCGGAGGAGCAGTGGCACCGGAGCAGGAGGGAGCTACATCCCACATGGCCCTGGAGGGCGACACTACAGAGTCTGATTTCACCAGTGGGACGGAGGCCTAGGGGAGCTCCACGGTGGGGACAGGAGATGACACAAGTGATACGGACTCGTCCTCTGATGGGAGCTCCCTTGTGGTGGCGGCCCCATCTGTGTCCCCCGCATCTACAGGTACAGCCGCCACCCCCCCCCTCCAGCACCGCCCTCCCAGCAGCCCCTCAGTCTTTGCCCTGTGCCCGCTCACCCAGGAGGGTGGGCATCTCATTCGCCCCAGGCACCTCAGGCCCTGCCCCAGCACCCCTGCTGCCCTCAGTGAGGAGGCCATTGACCTCCTCAGGTCCCTCACTGTTGGGCAGTCTACCATTTTGAATGCCATCCAGGGTGTAGAGAGGCAGTTGCAACAAACCAATGCATTCCTGGAGAGCATTCATTCTGGTCAGGCAGCCCTTCAGCGAGCTTTTCAGACTCTGGCCTCAGCACTGATGGCAGCCATTGTCCCTGTCTCTAGCCTCCCCCCTCCAACTTCCTCCACCCAGACCCAATCCCCTGTACCTCAGCCTATCCCAAGCATACCATCAGACCAGCCTGCACACACCTCGACACACAAAGGAAGCTCAGGCAAACATAAGCACCACACATCCCCAGGCACTCACGCAAGCATCACACACATGCAGACATAGCAACATCCTCTGCCTCCACTGTGTCCCCCTCCTCCTCGTCTCCCTCATCCCTCCCAGTCTCGCCTCCACTCACACCTGCATGCACTACATCTACAGCCACTACTTCCATCACCAGCACACCCACCACCACACCCGCTCATGTGCACTCACCACCTCCACTACCGTTCACACATCCCCTGTGTGCTCTCCCAGTGTGTCTGTGAGGCCACCTCCCAAGATACCCAAACGCAGCCACACACCCACCCAACAGCCATCCACCTCATGACAGCCTCAGTGCATGCACCTTCACCCAAAGTCACCAAACGGACACCTCCTACAACCACAACCTCTTCCTCCACTCCCACACCCCCTCCATCTACCCATCCCAGTGTTACTAAGAAACTTTTCCTGGCCAGCCTAGACCTCTTTCCCTCACCTCCCCCACCCCGTCAGTCTCCTAGGGCCTGACTCTCCAGGTCCCAACCTAGCACCTCAGCCACAACATTGACGGGACCAGTGGTGCCAGTAGTCACCGGATTCTGGAATGCACCAGGCAGCAGGGCAGCCAGTGTGGCGGGGAGCCACAGCACGCACAGTCCCCCACCTGTCAAGCATCAAAAGTTGGCCAGTGCCCGGCGGGAGAGGGGGAAGACAACAGCCACCAAAGCCGCTCCCAGGGGTACAGGTGGGAGTGTGGAGTCAGCTGCGACACCTTCCAAGGTGGGGAAGGGGCACAAGAAACCCAGCAAGTCTGGGAAGATCAGCACGGCGGAGAAGACCGCCATCAGCCCCGCTGCCCCAGACAGGACCACCAGCAGCAGCCCCGCTGCCCAGGAGGTGACCGCCAGCAGCCCCACTGCCCCAGACAGGACCGCCAGCAGCAGCCCCGCTGTCCCAGACAGGACCGCCAGCAGCAGCCCCGCCGCCCCAGACAGGACCGCCAGCAGCAGCCCCGCTGCCCAGGAGGCAACCACCAGCAGCCCCACTGCCCCAGACAGGACCACCAGCAGCAGCCCCGCTGACCCAGACAGGACCGCCAGCAGCAGCCCCGCTGCCCCGCCGCGCAGGAGGTGACCACCAGCAGCCCCGCTGCCCCAGACAGGACCGACAGCAGCAGCCCCGCTGCCCCAGACAGGACCGCCAGCAGCAGCCCCGCTGCCCCAGACAGGACCGCCAGCAGCAGCCCCGCTGCCCAGTAGGTGACTGGCAGCAGCAGCCCCGCTGCCCAAGACAGGACCGCCAGCAGCTGCCCCGCTGCCCCAGACAGGACCGCCAGCAGCAGTCCCGCTGCCCCGCCATGCAGGAGGTGACCACCAGCAGCCCCGCTGCCCCAGACAGGACCGACAGCAGCAGCCCCGCTGCCCCAGACAGGACCGCCAGCAGCAGCCCCGCTGCCCCAGACAGGACCGCCAGCAGCAGCCCCGCTGCCCAAGACAGGACCGCCAGCAGCTGACCCGCTGCCCCAGACAGGACCGCCAGCAGCAGCCCCGCTGCCCCAGACAGGACCGCCAGCAGCAGCCCCGCTGCCCAGGAGGTGACTGCCAGCAGCAGCCCCACTGCCCCAGACAGGACCACCAGCAGCAGCCCCACTGCCCCAGACAGGACCGCCAGCAGCAGCCCCGCTGACCCAGACAGGACCGCCAGCAGCAGCCCCACTGCCCCGCCGCGCAGGAGGCGACCGGCAGCAGCCCCGCTGCCCAGGAGGCGACCACCAGCAGCCCCGCTGCCCCAGACAGGACCGACAGCAGCAGCCCCACTGTCCCAGACAGGACTGCCAGCAGCAGCCCCGCTGACCCAGACAGGACCGCCAGAAGCAGCCCCACTGCCCCGCCGCGCAGGAGGTGACCGGCAGCAGCCCCGCTGCCCCAGACAGGACCGACAGCAGCAGCCCCGCTGCCCCAGACAGGACCGCCAGCAGCAGCCCCGCTGCCCCAGACAGGACCGCCAGCAGCAGCCCCGCTGCCCAGGAGGTGACCGCCAGCAGCAGCCCCGCTGCCCAGGAGGCAACCGCCAACAGCCCCGATGCCCCAGACAGGACTGCCAGCAGCAGCCCCGCTGCCCAGGAGGCGACCGCCAGCAGCCACACTGCCACAGACAGGACCGCCAGAAGCTGAACCGCTGCCAAGGACACCGCCACAACAAGCTCAGCTGCCAATGACACCGCCGCCACAAGCACCGCTGCCAAAGACACCGCCGCCACAAGCACCGCTGCCAAAGACACCACCACCACAAGCACCGCAGGCCCATGAGCGCCAAAAGCTCTGACGCTGCCGAGGCCACCACGAGCAGGATGAAGCACTGTGGGCACAAAGCCCCCTCCAGAACCAGTGGAGATTTGCATCCACTACCTCTGTCCTTGGCAGGATGAAGCACTCTGGGCACAAAGCCCCCTCTAGAACCAGTGGAGATTTACATCCACTACCTGTGTCCTTGGCAGGATGAAGCGCTGTGGGCACAAAGCCACCTCCAGAACCAGTGGAGATTTACATCCACTACCTCTGCCCTTGGCAGGATGAAGCGCTGTGGGCACAAAGCCCCCTCCAGAACCAGTGGAGATTTACATCCACTACCTCTGTCCTTGGCAGGATGAAGCACTCTGGGCACAAAGCCCCCTCCACAACCAGTGGAGATTTACATCCACTACCTCAGTCCTTGGCAGGACGAAGCACTCTGGGCACAAAGCCCCCTCCAGAACCAGTGGAGACTGTTATCCACTTGAGAGACTGTGGCTTTACACTCCCCAGGATTGAACAGTGGGCAACCCACCCACTGTAGAGACTTGAGAGACTGTGGCTTTGCACTTCCCAGGATTGGACAGTGGGCAACCCACCCACTGTAGAGACTTGAAAGACTGTGGCTTTGCACTCCCCAGGATTGAACAGTGGGCAAACCACCCACTGTAGAGACTTGAGGGACTGTGGGTTTGCACTCTCCAGGATTGGACAGTGGGCAAACCACCCACTGTAGAGACTTGGGAGGCTGTGGCTTTGCACTCCCCAGGATTGAACAGTGGGCAAACCACCCACTGTAGAGACTTGAGAGACTGTGGCTTTGCACTCCCCAGGATTGGACAGTGGGCAAACCACCCACTGTAGAGACTTGAGAGACTGTGGCTTTGCACTCCCCAGGATTGAACAGTGGGCAAACCACCCACTGTAGAGACTTGAGAGACTGTGGCTTTGCACTCCCCAGGATTGAACAGTGGGCATGGGGCCCCCTCGTGGATTTGCCGTTGTGCACTCAACCAGCTGAGGTGCCCACCCTTTCCCTTCCCCCTGAGGTGCCTGTATTATTTCTATCTGATGCCCCTGCAGTGATCTCTCCGTCTTGTTCGGGTATCTTGTGTGGGCCTCGCCCATGCATTGTGGGCCCAGTGGTCCACGGACTTTAAGGGTGGAATACCTTGGACTAATATTCTTGGTGTATATATTTGTAATTAGTGAATGTATATTATTTGAACACTGAATTTTAATATATTACAATCGTTCACCTCATTTCCTTTTGTCTTTGCATTCTTCTGGGGGTTTGGGGGGTGTAACTGTAATGTATAATGCTGTATTAGTGTGTGTGTTGTCGTGGGTGAGGGTGGGGGTGTTGCGTGTTGCCTGTGTGTGTCACTGTATTTTCCCTCCCCCCCGTGTCGTAGGTGCAGTACTCACCGGCGTTCATGCTCCTGGTAGAGGAGCAAGAAGATAAAGGCTGGAAAAATGGGGAGCTATGGTTCTTTGGCGTCCTGGTGCCTCGTGGGGTGTGCAGAGGTGAGCGTTTTCCCTTCGAAGTCCTGTTTCCGCCGTGTTTTTGTTTGCGGTGAATCCGCCCCGGAAAAGGTGGCGGATTGGTAGCTTGTAATTCTGTGGGCGGTACATTGTCCTCCACCTGTCTGTTGGCGGTGACCGCCATGCTATTTGTTTGTACCGCCGTGGCGGTCGGAGTGTTAAAGTGGCTGTCTTTGTTGGCGGTTTCCGCCATGGTCGTAATTCCATTTTTTTTCCGCCGGCATGTTGGCGGTCTTACCGCCGCTTTAACATCGACCGCCAGGGTTGTAATGACCACCTCTGTCATTAGTCTATCCGAAACAGGGACATAGCTTGGTCAGAAAGAATAGGGGTGTGTGAGCTTCAGGTTTTCCAACAACTATGCTGGAATATCATGTTAAAATACACCAAAAAACAAATATTAAAATAACCAACATGTTTTAAGACCTTAAGAGCTGAAGAGAGAATGTAAAAATCCTAGGTGAAATCTGACAGACTCCTCACCATACCCGACTGAAAACACCTGTACCCACCTATGTCCTGGAGAATAGGTGGCTGTAGCACCGCGCGCATGTTGGAGTGTAGTTATTATAATAAAAAATTAACATGAAATGTTTGCAAATTAATGCATAATGATGTCGCATAGAAAATGTATTAATGTGCTTTTAACATACACGCTTGAAATGTGCCCACGGGGAGTGGCCACCAATGTAAGTTGACTAATAATGAATTATTGATGTACTAATGTGTGGGTTTGTATTAGCATTAAGAGTTATATGTTGAGATTTTGCTAAAATGAATTACCAGGCCTTAGTTAGCATGAGTCGGGCCTAGCTTCCGGTCTCATATTAAGTGTGTTTTTCTAACGTGCAATGTGCTGACTTGCTGAAGGACATGTAGCCGTACTTTTCCAGAAGCTAGAAGATGTTTGTAACTGTAGTAAATTCTTTCTCATGAGACTCGACTTGCTCAAGGAGACATTCTTGCTGAATGCAACAGTATAAACTTGCAACAGGTACAAGGTCGCCTGAACTGGTAAAGACAATGGGACTACTGACTGAGCCGGCGAGAATAAAAGTTTGTACCTGAGATTCTACCAGTTGGGGACGTAATTACAGGAGCCAATGAACTACGTGAAAACTGTCCTAAAGTGAAAATCCTAGTGAGGTGACAAGTCAATTATTGGTTGGCTATAATGATGCACCAAAATTTACCCTATTCGAAATTAAGAGACTGTACAGCTTGAGTAATATAACCCTGTGTCACAAGGAGAAATCAGCCATTACGTGCCATTCTTTGCTAGCACCTAGCCACTTTGTCACTCTGTCTTAAAGACTTTGCTGTTTGACTCTTCAAACCATCTTTACCCTTTCCTTGCCCGTTTTATACTTTTCCTCCTTATTAGGGAAGTATTCCTCATTACCTGTCTTGTTGAACTTTGCTGCGTTTCCTGGCTGATGGTGAATCAACTGATGTCCTGAGGACGAAGACTGACTCTGTATGCTGACCCATAATGGAGGGTAACTATATGATAATGAAATTGTAATTGTCTGTTTGCCTTTTCTTTCTAGGTACCAACTGCTTCTTTTGACAGAGACCATAGTCAGATGTTTTCTAAATTTATGTTGCTAAATTATTTTGCATGAAGCCCAACATGCTAATGCTAATTCGAGGATAGTTAAGGGGTTCACTAAGACGGAAGCAAATAGACAAAGGACTGAATCAATGTTTTGTTGAATAATGCGCTAATGATACTCTGCTAAGATTAGTCCATGTTGACGTTGTGCTTTGTTCTAATGTTTATGATCTTTGCTTTGATGAAATCTTATTCGAGTTGCCATATTGTGACATTGTTGATGTGTTTTCTAGTATTGAGACTGATAAACTTGCTAGTAGAGTGTAAACCATATGGAATAAATATCATAAATCTTACTAAATTTTGTGTGGTTATTCATGACTGAAAGGTCATGGGGTGTTTGTTTTTCATTAATGTCTCTAACTAATTTGATTGATGTGTTATTGTGAATATTGATGAGGTTATTGATCCATTGATTGACATGCTGATTAGTTATGTCGTCTTAAGGTGTCTCCAATCAGGGTCAAAAGATTAATTGGCCTAAAACGAGTCCCAGATTGAGTAAATTACCTAAAACGGGGCGCATTATCACCCATCCCCTCCGAAGCTACGCCCCTGATCCCAAACACCTTTTTCTCCCTTTGAATAATCCACCTGGGTGTTTTTATTGTGATGCAGTCCAATATGCTGTGTTCAAATGCACAAGTAACCAATTATTATTCCTCCTATGCCATCATGAAAATGAAGTGACACTCTATATGATTGGAAGATTTCAAGCCTTTGTTGTACTTTGTTAAAAGTATGCAATTACTTCCACTGCAAAAGATAAAAGTGAGAAAGATTTATGACTTTAATTTAAATCCAAGGTTTCTTGCCTTTACCTCACTATCTGTTTTATTTTAGGACAAGCAAACTTCAATAAACATCCAGGAGTGTTGTAGGCGTGTTGAAGAAGGTGAGACGACTAAGAGGAATAACCAATTTTAACCGTGGGTTGGTAATTCCTTGGGGGTTGATAATTCCTTGGAAATGCCAAATATCTATTACACAGTAAGTGCTAAGCAAACAAGCATTTAGAAAGACACTGGCTGTGAATTGTGTATAATGGTAAGATTTTAAGCTTTATTAGCATACTCAAAATAGATATATTATGACCAGCAACAGTGCAGGCTTTCCATAAACGCAGAACAGATATAATGAGGTAACAGCTGTGCAGACTTCTCCCACACATCGAAATGGCATAACATTTACAGCCGCAATCCACACTTGTCTTTACAAACGAAATGCAAGATGCAGAAAGAAACATTTTAAGACACTGCGCAAAACAGGAACAGTGAGGGCAGCAACAGTACAAATATGCACAAGCAATCATTCCAGATTCCCTCCCACCAAACAACAGGTGCAGAGTGAGAATCAACAGTGCGAGGTTTCATATTTAACCCCTTCGCTGCCAGGCCTTTTCCCCCTCCTGTGCCGAGACTTTTTTTGGCTATTTGGAGCAGTTCGCGCTTAGGCCCTAATAACTTTTTGTTCACGTAAGCTACCCACGCCAAATTTGCGTCCTTTTTTTCCAACATCCTAGGGATTCTAGAGGTACCCAGACTTTGTGGGTTCTCCAGAAGGAGGCCAAGAAAGTAGCCAAAATACACTGAAAATTTCGTTTTTTTCAAAAAATGTGAAAAAGGGGCTGCAGAAGAAGGCTTGTGTTTTTTTCCCTGAAAAGGGCATCAACAAAGGGTTTGCGGTGCTAAAATCACCAGCTTCCCAGCTTTCAGGAACAGGCAGACTTGAAACAGAAAACCCAATTTTTCAACACAATTTTGGCATTTTACTGGGACATACCCCATTTTTACGATTTTTTGTGCTTTCAGCCTCCTTCCAGTCAGTGACAGAAATGGGCATGAAACCAACGCTAGATCCTAGAAACCGCAACATTTCTGAAAAGTCGACAAAATTCTGAATTCAGCAAGGGGTAATTTGTGTAGATCCTACAAGGGTTTCCTACAGAAAATAACAACTGAAAAAGAAAAATATTGAAATTGAGGTGAAAAAAACATCAATTTTTCTCTACGTTTTACTCTGTACCTTTTTCCTGCAATGTCAGATTTTCGAAAGCAATATACCGTTACGTCTGCTGGACTCTTCTGGTTGCGGGGATATATAGGGCTTGTAGGTTCATCAAGAACTCTAGGTATCCAGAGCCAATAAATGACCTGCACCCTTCAGTGGGTTTTCATTCTATGCTGGGTATACAGCAATTCATTTGCTGAAATATAAAGAGTAAAAAATAGCTATCAAGAAAACCTTTGTATTTCCAAAATGGGCACAAGATAAGGTGTTGAGAAGCAGTGGTTATTTGCACATCTCTGAATTCCGGGGTGCCCATACTAGCATGTGAATTACAGGGTATTTCTCAAATAGACGTCTTTTTTACACACTGTCTTACATTTGGAAGGGAAAAATGTAGAGAAAGACAAGGGGCAATAACACTTGTTTTGCTATTCTATGTTCCCCCAAGTCTCCCAATAAAAATGATACCTCACCTGTGTGGGTAGGCCTAGCGCCCGCGACAGGATATGCCCCAAAACACAACGTGGACACATCACAGAAAACAGAGCTGTTTTTAGCAAAGTGCCTACCTGTAGATTTTGGCCTCTAGCTCAGCCGGCACCTAGGGAAACCTACCAAACCTGTGCATTTCTGAAAACTAGAGACCTAGGGGAATCCAAGATGGGGTGACTTGTGTGGCTCGGACCAGGTTCTGTTACCCAGAATCCTTTGCAAACCTCAAAATTTGGCTAAAAAAACACATGTTCCTCACATTTCTATGGCAGAAAGTTCTGGAATCTGAGAGGAGCCACAAATTTCCTTCCACCCAGCGTTCCCCCACGCCTCCCGATCAAAATGATACCTCACTTGTGTGGGTAGGCCTAGCGGCCGCGACAGGAAGCGCCCCAAAGCACAACGTGGACACATCCAAATTTTTGAAGGAAAACAGAGGTGTTTTTTTCAAAGTGCCTACCTGTAGATTTTGGCCTGTAGCTCAGCCGCCACCTAGGGAAACCTACCAAACCTGTGCATTTCTGAAAACTAGAGACCTAGGGGAATCCAAGATGGGGTGACTTGTGTGGCTCGGACCAGGTTCTGTTACCCAGAATCCTTTGCAAACCTCAAAATTTGGCTAAAAAAACACATGTTCCTCACATTTCTGTGGCAGAAAGTTCTGGAATCTGAGAGGAGCCACAAATTTACTTCCACCCAGCGTTCCCCCACATCTCCCGATAGAAATTATACCTCACTTCTGTGGGTAGGCCAAGCGCCCGCGACAGGAGACGCCCCAAAGCGCAACGTGGACACATCCAAATTTTTGAAGGAAAACAGAGGTGTTTTTTGCAAAGTGCCTACCTGTAGATTTTGGCCTGTAGCTCAGCCGCCACCTAGGGAAACCTACCAAACCTGTGCATTTCTGAAAACTAGAGACCTAGGGGAATCCAAGATGTGGTGACTTGTGTGGCTCGGACCAGGTTCTGTTACCCAGAATCCTTTGCAAACCTCAAAATTTGGCTAAAAAAACACATGTTCCTCACATTTCTGTGGCAGAAAGTTCTGGAATCTGAGTGGAGCCACAAATTCCCTTCCACCCAGCGGTCCCCCACGTCTCCCGATAAAAATGATACCTCACTTGTGTGGGTAGGCCTAGCGCCCGCGACAGGAAACGCCCCAAAGCGCAACGTGGGCACATCCAAATTTTTGAAGGAAAACAGAGGTGTTTTTTGCAAAGTGCCTACCTGTAGATTTTGGCCTGTAGCTCTGCCGCCACCTAGGGAAACCTACCAAACCTGTGCATTTCTGAAAACTAGAGACCTAGGGGAATCCAGGATGGGGTGACTTGTGTGGCTCGGACCAGGTTCTGTTACCCAGAATCCTTTGCAAACCTCACAATTTGGCTAAAAAAACACATGTTCCTCACATTTCTGTGGCAGAAAGTTCTGGAATCTGAGAGGAGCCACGAATTTCCTTCCACCCAGCGTTCCCCCACGTCTCCCGATAAAAATGATACCTCACTTGTGTGGGTAGGCCTAGCGCCCGCGACAGGAAACGCCCCAAAGCGCAACCTGGATACATCCAAATTTGTGAAGGAAAACAGAGGTGTTTTTTGCAAAGTGCTTACCTGTAGATTTTGGCCTGTAGCTCAGCCGCCACCATGGGAAACCTACCAAACCTGTGCATTTCTGAAAACTAGAGACCTAGGGGAATCCAGGATGGGGTGACTTGTGTGGCTCGGACCAGGTTCTGTTACCTAGAATCCTTTGCAAACCTCAAAATTTGGCTAAAAAAACACATGTTCCTCACATTTCTGTGGCAGAAAGTTCTGGAATCTGAGAGGAGCCACAAATTTCCTTCCACCCAGCGTTCCCCCACGTCTCCCGATAAAAATTATACCTCACTTGTGTGGGTAGGCCTAGCGCCCGCGACAGGAGACGCCCCAAAACACAACGTGGACACATCACATTTTTTCATTGAAAACAATGCCTACCTGTAGATTTTGGCCTCTAGCTCAGCCGGCACCTAGGGAAACCTACCAAATCTGTGCATTTTTGAAAACTAGAGACCTAGGGCAATCCAAGATGGGGTGACTTGTGTGGATCGGACCAGGTTCTGTTACCCAGAATCCTTTGAAAACCTCAAAATTTGGCTAAAAAAACACATGTTCCTCACATTTCTGTCGCAGAAAGTTCTGGAATCTGAGTGGAGCCACAAATTTCCTTCCACCCAGCGTTCCCCCAAGTCTCCCGATAAAAATGATACCTCACTTGTGTGGGTGGGCCAGGTGCCAGCAACAGAATAAGGCCCAAAACTTGTAGAGATAGAGGGGATAGCACAGCGAGTTTATAAGGACATATTCTTTTATACATCTTTAGACTGACTCTGCTTTGGGGACCCACATAAGTGAGGTGTCATTTTACTTGGGAGACTGAGGGGAACACTGGGGAGTAGGAATTTAGTGCTGGAGTGGTGATCCTATGAAGAAAAGTCAGGAAAATATGCTTTTTTAAGCACATTTTGAGGTTTACAGAGGAGTCTGGGTAAGAAAATGTTGGGGGATCCACGCAAGCCACACCTCCCTGGACTCCTTGGGGTGTCTAGTTTTAACAAATGTTTTGGTTTGGTAGGTTTCCCTAGATGAAGGCCGCACACAGGACCAAAAACATAGGTGCCCTCTCCCCCCCAAACACAGGTAGTTTTGTAATATATCGTGCCCACATAAGTCCGTGATGTGCCAAACACTAAAATTTTGAAAAGAAACACACTTAGGTTATGTGAAAAAGACCCCTCACCCACCAACCAAGTTGGTGGCATGCTTCATCATCGGGGTCCCACCTGAGGCACCTAGCGTGTCACAGGTGTGCTGCGACGCCTGATTACAGCGGAGCAGGTTTTGTCATTTTTACCACACATACTGGTTGGATTTGGCACGAGGGTGAGTGATAGTTCAGTGGATCAAATTTTACTAACAAGAGCTTTCACAAAAATGAAATGCACTGTTAGTAACTGAAAGGCAAAAAACTGAACCAATGATTCACATCTCGTGAGCTGTAAAGCTGCGACAAGGCACCAACCGCTTTACAGTACATTCACACAACTTTCATACATGACACACACAAGGCCATTCACACCGCCAGCTACGGGCCCAGCACATTACAACACTCACATCGACCGACAGCGCCACTCAAGGGCCCATCACTTACATACGCCCACATGCCTGATACAACAATCACACCAGCTGATGGGAGTGTGTGGACTGGTGTTTGGCTGGCAGTGTGTTGCAGTAGCCAACAGCAAGTCAATATGTACACTCTCAGCCAAGCCCCACTCCACACACAATGGCATCCTTTTTTTTTTTTTTAAACAGAGGAACCCCTAACTAAGTAGAAAGAATTACAAAACTACAAACACAAAAGCTCTAACTAAGAACATGACAGAAATGCTAACCATGAAACTAAACACATGAAAATACAAAACAGACATGAGTTTACACTCATGGTTGTTCCCAGAAATTCTTCTGGGTGTGGTAATTCTTAAAACAAGCACCGACACACAGCCCAGGCTTTGAAGGACAATCTGGGCAGTACATTCGAGTCTCCCTCCGGATACCTCTTCGAAAACACACTCTACATTTCTTAGCTGGAAAGTCTTTTTTGGGTGTGGGAGGAATGTGCTCAGCAAAGTGGCGATCTTTCAATCTAGCCACATCCTCCACCACTGCTTCTCTAGGAACTCTGGCCTGTTCCACCACAATAAGGCTCTCTATCACTGACTCCTGAAATTTCACAAATGTCATCTTTGACTCTGGAGACCTATCCCTAAACACAATAAAAGCATTGAAGGTTGCTAAGTGGAAGAGGTGAAGTGCTAACTTCTTATACCAAACGTAAGACTTACGAATAGCAGTATAAGGTTCCAACCTCTGGTCAACTCTATCTACACCTCCCATGTGCTTATTATAATCTAAAATGCACACAGGTTTGCGCACTTCAGCAACCTGGCCCCAAACAGTCACAGGGGAAGTACTCTCATCATGGATGGTACTTAGCATGTAGACATCCCTCTTGTCTGAAAATTTCAAAGCTAGCAGCTCCTCGTTCCGCAAGGCACAGCACTGTCCCCTCTCAAGTTTTTTACAGACAAGCTCCCTTGGATAGCCTTTCCGGTTAGAACGGATTGTGCCACAAGCAACTGTGTCCACTCTAAACAATTCCTTGTACAACTGCACACCAGTGTAGAAGTCATCTACATACAAATGGTGACCTTTGTTGAACAGTCGTCTACCAAGATCCCACACAAGTTTCTCAGTAACTCCAAAAGTGGGAGGACAACCAGGGGGGTCAATATTGGAATCCCTACCAGTGTACACACGGAAACTATACACATATCCTGTCCTACTTTCAGACAGCATATACAATTTAATTCCATATCGTGCCCTTTTGCTAGGAATGTACTGCCTAAAAACCAAACGACCCTTGAAGAGGACCAAAGACTCGTCCACACTTAACTCTTTGCCTGGAACATAGACCTCCGAAAACCGATCTACAAAATGATCAAGGACAAGCCTAATCTTAAAAAGACGGTCCGAATCTGGGTGATCTCGTGGCAAGGCTAATGCATTGTCAACAAAATGCAGCATCCTAAGAAGAAGCAAATAACGATTACGACTCATGGTCGCTGGAAATATGGCTGTTGCCATCAAGGGACTAGTAGACCAATAAGAAGCCAGTGACGGCTTCCTTATCAACCCCATCAAAAAAGTCAAACCCAAAAACTTTTTTATCTCCTCCATATTTGTGGGAATCCACTGGGCAGCTCTAGAGTGTGGCCTAAGTCTAGCAGCGTTGTCCCTCAAATGCTGCTCCGCATACAAATTAGTCTACTCAACAATCTCTTCCAAAAACATATCATCCATGAATAACTCAAAGAAATTGATAGGCATAAAGTTCTCTGTATTGGCGTTACACCCCGGGAGACCAGTAAAGGCAGGCAACTCTGGCTGCTCCATGTTTGGGGCAACCCAGACATCAGGTCTTATAACGGGAAACCTTTCAGCCCCAGGTTGCTGCACTATTGGCACATCAATGTCCTCCTCTAAAACAGGCCCTTCATCTGCACTGAGTGTGGCTTCATCATCAGAAGATTCCCCTCCAACAGAAACATCACTGCCAGAATCTCTGACTTCCTCCTCTGCCTCAGATGCAGAGTCCGTCTCATAGTCATGATCAGACTGTGACACAAAAAGCATACCAACCACCTGCTGAGCGGTCATCCTGCGGCTAGCCATGATCTCTCCTGCTAAAATTAACTGGACAAATTCACCACCAACAACCAGCACTGTGTAAGACAAGTAACAAAGTGTAGCTTTAAAACTCAAAAACTATACCGCTCACTTGCCTGAAAAAGCTTGATTCACCAGCAACTACACAGCAATCACCAATGATATCCCACTAAAAATAAAGAAAGAAAGGCAAATTAGAAATAAGACAAAACAAATATCATTGTGCACAAACCTAAGGACAATTTCACACACAATCCTGCATTTAGTACACCCCCTACAAACATGTCATTCATGCATGGCTACAATACTCCTTTGGAGTAAATTGTTTTTACTTACCTAAAACATGCAACTGTGCAAACTGCAGGTCAACCACCGCCAAAACCGCAAGGAGCCACAGCAAATAAAGCAAAAGCTTTGAACTAGAACAAAAAGGAGGAAAACATTTTTTATCACAAATGCAAAGACTTCTTCAGTTGACAAACACCCCAAGATCAAACATTTAGAAATTGGTGCCTAAGTGGATTCTGCCATAGGGGCAGATGGGCCTACTAAAAAAATAGGCCTGTCTGCCCCAAGGAAGCCAGAAAATACCTTTAGTAGTGTGTCCCCATGGAGAGCGACCCTAGCCAAAGGGGACAGCCCTCAAACAAAAAAAAACAAAAAAACACACACAACACTATCCCTGGTGCCTAAGTGGCTTCTGCCCCCCTTGGAGGCAGGTGGGCCTAAGAAAATAGGCTCATCTGCCCCCAGGGGGTGCAGAAATGGCCAACAGGTCAATGCTCCCCTTGGGGGGGGCACCCCGTGACCAAGGGGACGCCCCCCCCCCACAAAAATAAACAAATACAAAAAATCCCTGGCGTTCTAGTGGTTTCTGCCCCCCTTGGGGGCAGATCAGCCTAAAAATAATAGGCTGATCTGTCTCCAAGGGGTGCAGAAATGGCCTGGGTACATGTGCCCCCAAAGTGGGGGGCGACCCTTGCCCAAGGCCCCCCCCAACCACTAACACACACACACACACACACACTATCCCTGGTGTCTAAGTGGCTTCTGCCCCCCTTGGGGGCAGGTGGGCCTACAAAAATAGGCCCATCTGCCCCCAGGGGGTGCATAAATGGCCAACAGGTCAATGCCCCCCTTGGGGGGGGCGCCCCGTGACCAAGGGGACGCCCCCCCACAAAAATAAACAAATAAAAATAATCCCTGGCGTTCTAGTGGTTTCTGCCCCCCTTGGGGGCAGATCAGCCTAAAAATAATAGGCTGATCTGTCTCCAAGGGGTGCAGAAATGGCCTGGGTACATGTGCCCCCAAAGTGGGGGGCGCGCCTTGCCCAAGGCCGCCCCCCCACCACTAACACACACACACACACACTATCCCTGGTGTCTAAGTGGCTTCTGCCCCCCTTGGGGGCAGGTGGGCCTAAAAAAATAGGCCCATTTGCACCCAGGGGGTGTAGAAATGGCCAACAGGTCAATGCCCCCTTGGGGGGGCACTCCATGACCAAGGGGCCGCCCCCCCACAAAAATAAACAAATAAAAAAAATCCCTGGCGTTCTAATGGTTTCTGCCCCCCTTGGGGGAAGATCAGTCTAAAAATAATAGGCTGATCTGTCTCCAAGGGGTGCAGAAATGGCCTGGGTACATGTGCCCCCAAAGTGGGGGGCGACCCTTGCCCAAGGCCCCCCCCAACCACTAACACACACACACACACACACACACACTATCCCTGGTGTCTAAGTGGCTTCTGCCCCCCTTGGGGGCAGGTGGGCCTAAAATAATAGGCCCATCTGCACCCAGGGGGGGCAGAAATGGCCAACAGGTCAATGCCCCCCTTGGGGGGGCGCCCCGTGACCAAGGGGACGCCCCCCCACAAAAATAAACAAATAAAAAAAATCCCTGCCGTTCTAGTGGTTTCTGGCCCCCTTGGGGGCAGATCAGCCTAAAAATAATAGGCTGATCTGTCTCCAAGGGGTGCAGAAATGGCCTGGGTACATGTGCCCGCAAAGTGGGGGGCGACCCTTGCCCAAGGCCCCCCCCACCACTAACACACACACACACACACACACACTATCCCTGGTGTCTAAGTGGCTTCTGCCCCCCTTGGGGGCAGGTGGGCCTAAAAAAATAGGCCCATCTGCCCCCAGGGGGGGCAGAAATGGCCAACAGGTCAATGCCCCCCTTGGGAGGGTGCCCCGTGACCAAGGGGACGCCCCCCCACAAAAATAAACACATTAAAAAAAATCCCTGGCGTTCTAGTGGTTTCTGCCCCCCTTGGGGCAGATCAGCCTAAAAATAATAGGCTGATCTGCCCTCAAGGGGGGCAGAAATGGCCCTAAAAGACATGCCCCCCAAAGGGGAGCGACCCTTGCCCAATGGGGCGCTCCCCCATCCACTACACACACAATCCCTGGTGCCTAAGTGGCTTCTGCCCCCCTTGGGGGCAGATGGACCTAAAAAAAATAGGCTGATCTGCCCCCAAGGGGGGTAGAAAAGGCCAACAGTTCTCTGCCCCCTTGGGGGGGCGCCCCTTGCCCAAGGGGGCACCCCCCCACATAAATACACATAAAAATACAAAACCCTGGTGATCTAGTGTTTTCTGCCCCCCTTGGGGGCAGATCTGGCTAAAAAGTAGCCAATCTGCCCCCAAGGGGGGCAGAAATGACCGTAAATGATTGCCCCCTAAAGGGGAGCGACCCTTGCTCAAGGGGCCGCTCCCCGCGTGCTAGAAACTGTACATAACTACAGAAAAATAAAATCCCTGGTGTCTAGTGGGCATTCCTGCTGCCTGATCGCAATGCGATCGGGCAGCAGGAATGCTCAAAGAGACACCGGGGGAAAGGAAAAGCCTTTCCTTTCCCCCGGTGCCTCTTTAGCCCAAACCCCCCACCCACCGGGAAGAGGAACTCACCTCTTCTCCGCTCACCGCACAGGAAGCAAATGGCTTCCTGTGCGGCGAGATCCCCATAATGAAGTCAGCGCGCGATTGCGCGCTGACGTCATTATGGGGGGTGAGGGGGTCGGGGTGGAAGGGGAAGGGCTTCCCCTTCCATCCCTGACTTTCGGGGGTGGGGGGAAGCACACAGAGGGAGCGAGAGCGCTCCCTCTGGGCTGTGTGCCGAGGACGTAGTGGTTACGTCCTCGGCACAGCAGCACTGTGCCGAAGGACGTAACCACTACGTCCTCAGCACAGAAGGGGTTAAATAGACAGGAGTTGTATTGACAGCAGCAATACACTCGTCAATTAAATACACAAACGTCTACCATTATCTCCGGCTCATCATAGGGCACAGCATCCTGTCACTGTGATTCCTCCTTCCCAATATCTACTTCTAACCCCTTCCATTTCCTATTCACCCTCACCTTTTTCTGCACGCTTGCCTTTCCGCTGCTCTCTCTTACATTATAATGCAGACCAGCGACGTGCGGCCAATTACCAATAAACGGTTATGACTCCATCTAAGAGGCATATTCATTTTTGGTCACTCCGCTGGCACAGCTCCCTTGTCACCCCTTCTTTTCTTCCACAGGCCATCTTTTCCATACCTCTTCCACCCCACGCGAGAGCCCTACGATAGCATGACGTTTTACACAAATGACTAACATAAAATAACATGTCATAACTTAGGGCCAGATGTAGGAAGCCTTTTGCATGTCGCAAACTGCGAAAAACGCAGTTTGCGGCGTGCAAAAGGCCGAACGCGATGCTCATCCTCAAATTGCGAGTCGGTACCGACTCGCAATTTGAGGATGCGACTCGCATATAGGAAGGGGTGTTCCCTTCCTATTTGCGACCGCATCGCCATGCTGAGTTGCTTTGTGACCGCAAATGCGGTCGCAAACCAACTCGCAGTTACCACCAGTGTCACAGTGGTGGTAACTCATTCGCAAAAGGGAAGGGGTCCCTATGGGACCCCTTCCCCTTTGTGAATGTTGCCAAAAAAAACGAAACCAAATGGTTTCAGAAGTTTTTTCTTTTTGCAACTCGTTTTCCTTTAAGGAAAACAGGCTGCAAAAAGAAAAAAAAAAATGCTTTATTGAAAAAGCAATCACAGACATGGAGGTCTGTCAGTGCAGGGACTCGCTATGGGGTCGCAAACTGCGACCCACCTCATTATTATTAATGAGGTGGGTCTTTGCGACCCCATAGCGAGTCACATCCCATTTTGCGAGTTGCAATTTGCGAGTCGGTCCGACTCGCAATTTGCAAGTCGCAAAATTTTCCTTTCCTACATCTGGCCCTTTTATCACGTATAGGAAGAGGCTCACTCAGATTTCACGAGCGTAAAGTGACCACTGTTGCCATGACCATTCATTACATTTCCCAAAACGGTGTGAGAAGGACTGAGCAGAGACGTTTTTCTCTTGTAGCAATCATTGCTGGGACGTTTATCACTAGAGGGTGAAAGGATGCAGTTAGTTCTGCTGATTTTGTGAAGTTGTTTCCAAAATTGGAGTTTATTTAAACATTTTTGTATTTTTGTGGATAATGATTAACACATGCAGAAAACTATTTACGTTATAAAACTGCCATGGTGAATCTGCAGATTAAGCGCTTTTTGTGTGATGGTAAGGAATGTTAACCCCAATATCACTCTGGTCGCCAGTTCCTATTCTTTTAACACCAATGCAATATTCATCAAGTTGTGTGAAATCTGCATGATGTCTAATCTAGAAAGGTGCGGGCAAAAGAAAAAAAGCCCGTAGAACACATTTGAAAACAATATGTAGTCACCCAATCCATCATTTATCAGTCGCAAATAAACCGTCATGTTTGTTGCAATTTATCCTGAAAAGCTCATGAGAATAAGTTCTAAAACATTTGTTAATCATCTAGCCAAATGTGGCACTGCACACTAACATTCTTGCTCTAAAATGAAGCCCTGGAGACAATGCAGACAACAGCTCTCATCAGGCGTAACAGTCCAAAATGACAATAAAATATGGTTGCTATTCACAGTGAAATGGATGAAGCCATAAAACCACAAACAGTTGTTGCTTTTTATCTGTGCAGTTCAGGATCCTTTATAGTTCTGTGACACAACAAGTGTGTTACTTTACCAATCATAAAGTATAATATTTCTGTATATACATTTTAGAGTAATTTTTTATGAGCTAGTTTCCCTTACCATCTTATGCATCCCTAATTGAAAATGAGACTATATTATGAATACAAAAGACAATTAGCTCAGAATAATGTTCTTTAGAACCATCATAAATGCTATTAGAACATGGCACTAGAAGCAGGAGATTTTGTAAAACTTATGAGGCTTCTCTTTTAGGAGATATAACATGAACTGTTCCTTATTGTCTAAATCGTTTGAAAAGTTAAACAAGCATTGTTTTTTCATTTCTGAGCGTCTTTCATTGTGTATGAACTTTTTGGACTCACAAATAATTTCTGATCTGCGCTCCGCTCCTTGAGCAAGTCGAGTCTTTAAAATCATCTCAGATGCTGATTAAATGTTCCAAAGAATGGATTCTTCGTTGAAACCTATCTCTCAATATGTCTGAAAGGAATGTTTTATTTAAAGTATTGAGCATCTCTCTCTTCGCCTCTGCCAGAGTGCTTGTTAATGCTCGCTCCATAATGCTCTCTGTTCACATCCTCACGATTCCACTAGCAATGTCCAGGAAAGTGGGAGAGCAGAAAGTCCTAAAATTATAAAATACTCCGCACCTCTTAGGGCCCAAGAGGAGGATTTTGGGAATGAGTGTATGTACTTTTTGCAATTCTCAATACAAATGTGTTACCAATATTTTACTCTTCAGGAATCAATAATGAGAGTTAATTAAATTTTACGAGGCACTAGCAGCACACTGCGCCTCCGGGCATAATTTGTTTTGACTCTCCAGTGGCTCAGTGTGTCAGCCCAAATTTACAAGGCCATGCAAAGCCCCTTGCGTTTTTTTTATGGCCTTGTAAATATGGACCCCTTTCATTCATAACACTGCATTAAAGGGGCGTTCCATTGGTGTTGCTTGGGGTGTTCCAATGCAACACCCATGGAACAGTGAGGAATCTGACACATTCCCAGATTTACAAGTCTGGGAACGCATCAGATTCCTACGCCACCTCAGGGGTGGCATAAGGATGATGCAACGGAGAAAAATATCTTTATTTCTTCCCTTTTTTCCACAGCACACATAGAAAGAGGAAACCATCTCTTGTGATTGGTTTTGTACAGGATGGTGTCCCTACCTGCACAAAATCACTCATCCCCACAACGCAGTCACCTTTGCACCATGGTACAATGGTGCCTGCATTGGAGCTAGCCAGCAACTTGTGCACCAGTGCAGGGAGAGAGGACAGAAATATGCCGTACCTTGTAGCTACACTGCATTTTTGCCCTTTCCTCGTGGCACAGGGAGGCACGGCAAGGTACTCGTAAATAAGGCTCTTAATTTATACGTTTTTAGTTTTTCTTTGTTAGTCAATTAAAGTTTACAGAACATTGCATAAAATGTGTCCTGAAATCTATCCTTATTCTGTTATTCTAAATCAGCAAAGTAACCATTTTTAATTAATGAAAGAATAATTCTAATAGCAGTCTGGTCTACTATCAGTACTCCTGGAGAATACTGTATCAGACTTCTGGATAGAGAATAGTCTAGGCAGGAAACAAACCTGTTGGTGTCAAGAGCTCAGGTCTGGGTCTGATCTGTCTCCAAATCTCTTCTAACTCACAGCTGCTGCTGCCCACCTGCTCACTCGCTCACCTACTCACCTGCTATACTGCTCTTTCCTTGGAAACACATTAATAAACATAACATGAAAGAAAAATATTTCAACATGGTTGCAACATTTAAGATATTTGACATCCATTCAGGTGCTTTGATTTCCTGGAAACAAAGTACTTTCTGTTGACTTGACTTTTTAGAACAAAGAACAGTCTTAATATGCTGCTTATCTTGTTTCTTTAAATATTACTCTGGAAATATAAGCATTCCTTCCCATGTACTTCACTCTCTAAAAAACAAGACACTTATGTGGGGTTTGAGCACATTTTTATTTTGCCACTGTCATTTTCATACATCTTTACACCATATGTTTATTTATAAAGGATCAAGTTTCAGATTAGTTTAGCAAGTTTTGAAATTCTAGGACAGGTCAGTTAGATAGAAAAATAAAATAATATATCTCTCTTTTTTATTGGAGGATGTTTGCATCATGTATAGGTCATACAAAGGTTTTGTTAGAAACATTTCTGCTAAGCAAAAATATGTTAGAATATGTCAACGTTAGCAAATCAAATGAACACCGGTCATGCAAAGTTTACAAGTAAAGTTCACATTTTAAAGGTGGTTTCTGGTTAGGCCTAGTTTTCACTAATGCACATTATTTAATTAAAGGATTTTATTTTCGAATAAAAGCTAGAGCCACCTCCCACCTTTGATGGTTCTGATTCATCCCAACTGATTCACAAATGTATTTGTCAGAGTTCGCTTTCATCTTTTTTTTCAGCATCTTGTCTTTTCCTTTTCAAGTTTTCTTTCTTTCAATCTTTTTTATTCTTTATGCAATATATCGCTCAATTCCAAATCTCATTTCATTCTTTTATTCATGTTTCTAGCTCTATTCTTTATCAATATTATTTTATTGCTTTGTGTACTGCTAACATAGTTAGGAATCAAGATACTACTAACAGGAACTGATACTGTTTTGAGAATTCCTTCTCTTATTGCCTTAAGCAAACTAGCTACTGTAGTGAATCCTTTTGCAAAGCTTTGAATTACACTAGCGGATACTGAAAAACCTAGATCAAGCTTAATATCAGAACTATTCTTTGCATACTCTACAATGTTTCTACTCTCGTCAGGTATGTAAGTACAACAATTTTCAATTTTCATCATCTTGCAGACTCTGTCTTTCTAAGCTAATAAATATCTAATGCATAGCAGTTCTGCAAAATCATTGATCTAACTGCAACTAGCTCAGTGTTCTCTACTAATAGAGCCCCAGAAGTACTAGCTGGTAACCTATCAACTACTGTTGAGAGCTTTCTAATCTTGTTTATCATTCAAGCCTAAAGCAGGTATGATTGCTCCAAATACGACTCCCACTAACTGTGTCCTTCATTCACACTTGGTGCATATCTTTTGTGTGCTGGTATCATTGTTAATGCATCTAAGCTCTGCATGTGATACATTTTTTGAAAAACTAAGCCTGTATAACGAATACCCTCCCAGTAAGCAGGCAATCTACAGTATGTATTCTATCTACAAATAAAGTATACCCCAGGTATGGTAGGGTCATCGTCTCCAAAGATTTGCCATGAACCCCCAGACAATTCAAACACCTGCTCACAATTACTGTTTCTCACTGGTGTCTTTCTTCCACTTCTATTAAATACATATATTTTCCCTTTGTGCTTTGTTATCTAATTTGATCTTAAAGGCAACATTTTATTTTTTAAATTCATCCTCTTCTTTTCTCCATACATTTATCTGAATGCCCACTTAAATATATACAATTTTTGCAAATTATTTATTTCTTCCCTCTAGCATTAACATAAAAGCTTTTTCTTGCAAGTTCATTAAGCCTGTTAGGTTTTTCCCATGAGCTTTAACAGTGTTTACTGGAAGAAATGGTCTTAAGTAAAGCGATGCAATCTCCGTTTCCTTGGCTTGTGGGTGTAAATTCATGTTTTTCAATACTGGAACCTTAGAAAGTGTCATTTCAAAGTTTGACTAATAATATTCAAAATGTTGTTATGTACTAAACTAAGAAAAATACTACAAGAAATAGCAAAGGAAAATGGAATGTGGCGGCAGAAAATGTGTTTATCTGCAGAATATGGCATGTGTGCACAAAAATAAAAATCCTCAACTTCTATTGCTTTAGTGTATTCTTGTACTAATACAGAGCAAACATTCATTGAATAATCTTCATTCATGTAATCTACAATGTCTTCAGTTCATCTTCATCTCTACCTGGTTTTAATGTTGCATTTACAAAATATGTTACAGCTTTTTCTTTGTGAGGTGTAATAAGTATAACCAATACTATTGCTATTCCTACTAAAGCTCTGAGGCCCATATTTATACTTGGTTTGCACTGAATAAGCGTCATTTTTTTAATGCTAATTCAGTGCAAACCTAATTCCATATTTATACTTTGACGTTAGACACGTCTTGCACCAAAGTTAGCGAGCTTACGTAATTTTCTGGAGGGGAAAACCTACCTTGCATAAATGAGATGCAAGGCAAGCGTTACCGTCCAGAAAAGGACGATATGGCCTTTGCGCCATATTTATCCCCGGTGCAAAAATCCAGCACGGGGTATAGGGGCCTTAAATAATGGCCCTAAGCTTGTGTGGCAACATAATTTAACACCTGGGTCTGGGCAGGCATAAGGGACCCGTAGGCAGATTTCCATGGTCAAAACCATAGAAATTGCCCACAGGTGTCCTTCCCTGGCCCCAGGGACACCCCAACTCACTCCCACCCACACCAGGAGGTCACCTAAGGATGGGGGACCCATCTCAGGTAAGTCTTGGTGAGTATTTTTATTTATTTTTCCAAACACCGCTCGGGGGCCCTGAATTAGGGCCCATGACTTGGGCCCCCCTGCACGGTGCTGAACCCAATGGCCATGCCCAGGGGACATTTGTCCCCCGGTCATGGCCATTGGAGTGGTGGGTATGGCTCCTGTCTTTACGAAGACAGGAGCCATGTCCATGGGGGTAGTGCACCAGAAAATGGCGCTACACTGCTTAAAGGCAATTTGTTTGCCTCTAAACAGTGTAGCGCCATAATTTGGCTCACAAGCCCTAGTTCTCCCTTTCCAAGGACGCTAACAGGGCCTTAGCGACATTCCATAAATATGGCGCAGGGTGTCATGGAATGGCGCTATACTTTTTGACGCAAACCTACGCTAACACAGGTTTGTGTCAAAAAGTATAAATCTGCCCCTAAGTGTCAGTAAAGTGCTTGAAAATACTTTGCATCTAGTTCTATTGGCATTACACATGTCTCTCAAATCAGATCTTCTGTCAATAAATCATTTGTGACAGCAAATTATATCTTTTTTTTCTGTTTTTTTAGTTTGTCCTCATACACCTCACCGAAACTCCCATATCAGCCCCATAGTTGAGCATGGCACCACTTCCCAAAAAGAGCTGATTCTGCCGAGGAGCCCCCAATTTCTCTCATATAGGCTTCCAGCGGTGGATGCTGTACCCATGACAGCCAGACCACGAGAGATGGGGAGGAGGAGAAATAATCATTGGAACTGAACAAACCAAACCGTTTTTATACGCTCGCTATTACGCTATAACCAAATTCAACTTCCCTGCCCATCATGCAGGGGGGCCAACATTCCCTCTGTCCTCTTGGATGGGCCTCCCACCGCCAGGTCCATTTGTGCAAAATAAAAAAGGGCTTGCAGCCTGTCTATGAGTAAGAGAGGCGTATTTGCTGTCCATTTTCGACAAATTTCCCTCCTGGCCACCAAGATGGAATAGAAAATTAGGTCCTTGTCTGTTCTACTAATGTTATGACTTCCTCCAACCGCTCCTTGTGTCTGGCCAAAAATAATCAAAGGGAGAGTTACCAAAATCTCCCATCCCAATACCTGAGAGAGATATCTACAAAGATCTTTCCAAAAGAGCTCCACCCCTGGGCACTCATAAAACATATGGAGGTCAGTGGCAAGCTGTAAATCGCATTTAGGACACTTAGGGGGTCATTACGACCCTGGCGGTCTGAGACCGCCAGGGCTAAAGTGGCGTCCGTACCGCCAACAGGCTGGCGGTACAGAGACCCGTATTTCGACAGCAGCGGTTGCGCCGCGGTCGCACCACCGGGCCGGCGGTTTCCCGCCGTTTTTAGCCCCAGCGGTGATAATCCGCCAGGGCAGCGCTGGGGATTATGACTTCCCTACCGCAAGCCTGTTTCTGGCGGTTTGCACCGCCAGGAATAGGCTGGCTGTAAGTGGAGTCCTGGGGCCCCTGGGGGCCCCTGCACTGCCCATGCCTGACAGGGCCCGTGCAGCTTTTCACTGTCTGCATAGCAGACAGTGAAAATCGCGACGGGTGCAACTGCACTCGTCGCACGGCCGCAACACCGCCGGCTCCATTAGGAGCCGGCTCCTATGTTGCTGCCGCATCTCCGCTGGGCCGGCGGCCGTAAACTAGGTTTGCACCCGCCGGCCCAGTGGGGATGTTGTAATGGGCACCGCGGGAGTGCGGCCGCATTGGCGGCCGCATGCCGGTTACAGCTTGGCGGGCAGCGGAAGCCACCCGCCAATGTTGTAATGACCCCCTTAGTTACCTTGTTACTGCCTATTCTAGAGGGTCTTCCTGGGGAAAGATGTACTCTATGTATCGTAAACAAATGATTCCTCCGAAGAGATGCCGGCTTGACAATCCTAAACAAAGTTGACATCGAGGATACCCACCACTGCACGACTTTTCCCTGTGGCATACTCTTCCCCCATAGGGAGGTGGGCAATATAAATTCCCCATCCAGACCTTCTAGTATCTTCCAATACAAACTTCAAACCTGCTTAAATTTGGGGGACTCAGATAACACAAGTTCTTTCAAAAAGCCGGCAGCCCCACATACCACTTGTGATTCTCGTAACCAGTCTTTTACTTGAGCATACTTCAATATAGAAAAGGTACACCCCAACTTCACCTCAAGATCTTCCAGAGGAATTAGCATTCCATCACTAAACAGATCCCCCCAGGACATTATCCCTGCCTTCTTAAATGATAATGCCAAAACGTCCCTAAAACATTCAGGGGTACCAGGAGAGTCCCAGATTGGAGCATGGGGACTGTAGTAACTAACTCCTGCTGCCATCCTCAAACAGTACCAGCTTGTTGCGAGATCACAGAGGATTACCAGTTTTTTTTTTTTTTTTTTAATTGGGTCTCCAAACTTGAAAAGAAATCCCTTAACGGCTCCCCTAACCAAGCTCAACATAGCTTTAAACATTGCACCGTTTGCTGCGGCATCAGGAACAGA
This sequence comes from Pleurodeles waltl, assembly GCF_031143425.1. NCBI lineage: Eukaryota > Metazoa > Chordata > Amphibia > Caudata > Salamandridae > Pleurodeles > Pleurodeles waltl. The sequence continues at coordinate 459,161,602 of NC_090450.1, forward strand.
AAACAACATTTTTACTGAATTCAATTGAAAAGCCCAGGGATAATAGTTCAAATCTGGGAGCGCTAGCCCCCTTTTTCCCCGCTTTCTCCTCAGTTTGTTCCATGATATCCTAGATCCCTTTGATGCCCAAACAAAGGTGGTAATAGACTGTTGAAGCTTTAACAAATACTGCTTATGCATTAACAAAGGTATAGATCTGTACAAAAAGTTAAGTTTAGGCAGAATCATCATCTTCACCAAGTTAACCCTCCCTACCAGTGTCAAGGGCAGGTACATCCATCTCTGAAGGGATCTGCACCCTTCCTCTATCACTGATTTTAGATTCATTGGTGCAAGCAGCTGAATAGCCTGAGTAAATAGAACCCCTAAATATCTAATTTCTCTCTTCAATTGTATCTATCCCACCGACAAATGATTCCAAGCCATAACCTCTGTCTTCTCTGCATTTACCTGAAATCCCGAAACTCTACCAAAATCTTCATGTAAAGACAGAAGCCTAGGCAAGGCAGAAACCAGGTCAGCTGTGTAAATTAAACGGTCATCTGCATACAGAGCCACCTTTTTCACCGAACCATTACACTCAAAAGGAGCAATAGCTGAGTTTCCTCTTATGTTTCTGGCTAGAGGCTCTATATACAAATCAAACAGTATCAGGGAAAGAGGACAACCCTGCCTAGTACCCCTCGTGATCTTCAAAGGCTCTGTAAGATTACTGTTTACTAAAACTCTGGCAATGGGATCTCTATATATTAAATCTTTAACTCCACAAAAGTTTCCTCCTAAACTAGCCAATCTCAGGATGAATGTTAAGTATCTCCAGTTCACCCTATCAAAGGCCTTCATCGCATCCAAAGTAACCACAGCCGGGGGCGTTTCAAATGATGTAGCCATATCTATTGCCCCCACCAAGTTGTAGGTCAATTCATAGAGAAACCTACCCTTGATAAATCCTTTTTGGTCAGGGTGAATTAGTCGACCCATCACTCTGCTGAGTCTATCAGCAAGAATCTTAGCGAATATCTTATAGTCACAGTTTAGCAGAGAGATAGGCCTATAAGATTCACACTTAACCGGACTCTTACCCGGTTTCTGAATTAAAGCAATCGTAGCTTCATTCCATGAACCAGGGATAGGGGCCCTGTCTTCAAAGATCCCAGCAAACAAGTATACCAGAACTGGAATTATTGACTCCGCCATCAGTTTATAAAATTCCATAGGAATGCCATCGGTCCCGGGTGCCTTACCATCTTTACTACCCAACAACACCTTCCTGATTTCCGCCGCTGAGATCCGACTGTTAAAAGCAATTGTTCTTCTTGTGATATAGTTGGGAGTATGTCATCTGCCAACCATGTACCGATATCCTCCTCTCTTACCTCAGCTTCTTCTTTATACAGTTCAGAAAAGAAAGCATGGAAAGCTACCTCCATTTCCTCCCTATTCGAAGATCTCTTGCCTGCTTGATTTACCTCAACTTCCTTAATATAGTTCCTTACTAGATCTCACTTACATTTCCAAGCTAGTAGCTTACCTGCACTCTCCCCATACTCAAAGTGCGCTAATTTACTAGCCTCTACTCATTTGGTGACTCTAACTTGTAACACCTCCTCCAACTGAAGCCTTAGCTCCTTCAACTTGAACTCCAAAACCTCAGCCTTCTCCTCCTTAGAATGCCCCAAAAGTTGCCTCTTCACTTTAAACATTTCCTGTTCCAACTGTAAAATAGTGGCCCTATACTGCCTATTCTTATAACTAGCTATGTTCATAGCCTTACCTCTCATGACTGCTTTAAAAGTGTCCCATACCACTGCCAACGAGGCCGAACCGACATTGGTTTAAAAAAAGACCTCCGCCTCTATCCACAACTGATCAAGAGTCTCTAAGTCTTGCAGCAACATACGGTAAAACATCCATCTGCTACCACCAGACCGTCCAACCACCTTTAATTCTAATACCACTGCTGCATGATCTGAGAGATGGGTGGGTAAATAAGTAAAATTACCTACCAAACCTTCAAGCCTGCAGTCAATAAGAACGTCATCTATACGAGAGGCATGCTTATATTTCTGATTATAAAAAGAAAACTCACTTAATTCTCCCTTCCTCTGTCCTCATACGTCCCTTAACCCCCACTCTTTCATTACTCCTCTCAAAAAAAGTTGGGATTTTGGAGTCCCTACACTTACACTTCTCAGGTCTATCCAAATTATTATCTAGCACTACATTAAAATCCCCAGCAATTAGAACCGGATCTGGGAAGTCGACTAACTGTGAGAAACATTTTTCAAGTGGGCCAATATCGTCACAATTTGGACCATAAAACCCAGCCACAGCACATCTTCTGTCAAAAATGTGTAACTTAACTATAATCCATCTTCCCACTGGGTCAGATCATACTTCTAACAATCCTGCCTTAATCCCATGCTTAACTAAAATGGCAACCCCCCTGGTATTGAAGTTATGCTCCGTGCAGGCGAATAAATGTACCCATGCTAGCTTTTTAAAGAGATCAACCCCCTCATCTCTAGTGAGATGAGTCTCTTGTAGAATTAGAATTTTAGCCGGGGAGTCTTTTAAATATTGTAAAATTTTGTCTCTCCTACGCTTTGTTCTTAATCCGTTAACATTCTAAGAGAGTAACTGGACAGAAGAGGGGTCCCGGCATTTACTACTCTCACACGGCATTATGCCCTGGGTGCCACTTTGATTGAGGTGAATGAGGAAACCTTTTTCTACATTTTTTCCCACATGCTGCCCACCCCCCGCCTCCCGCCCTTCCCATGGAGGACCCCCTTAGATAAGTGGACTGAAGGATGTGCATGATTAGAGCACATGTGATTCCTGGGTTAGGGCCAGGGATGTTATTTCCCCATCATGCTGCCCCTGACTTAAGTACAGCCAACAACTCATCCGCAGTTTTCCCATTTCTCACATTATACATTTTGTTGTTAAACATAACCTTTAGATTAGCGGGAAATTTAAGTTGTGCAGAGGCTCCCAATAATCCAAACTCCTCGAGCCGTTGTCCCAACTCCCACTGCCTATTGATGGCAATCCTAGAAAGATCTGATTTGATTTCAAATGAAAAATCCTGCGCTTTCAAAGATCTCAACTTAAGTGAATTTAACATAATTTTCTCCTTCAAATCATATGTTAAAAAGTTAATCCAAATTTTCTGAGGCTTGCTAACACATGGGTTTTTCCTGAAGGGGTCTCTATGAGTCCTTTAAATATCCCACGCAATTTCTTCTTTGCTTTCCTCTAATGAGAGTGCGGACTTCAAAAGTGATACCAAAAAGCCTTCAAATCAGCTCTTTCTGCCCTTTCAGGAACATGCAGTACCCTCAAGTTACTTCTCCTTCAATTATTGTTCCAATTTATTCTGGAGGGCCTGCTCAGAAACTTTCAAGGCCTGAATGTCAACTTTGTTCACTTCAATGTCCTCTTTCAAAGTCACCACCATAGCTTCCAGGGCCTGTGTTCTTAATGACAGAAGATCCCCCCAAAAATTCCAGGCCTCACAGATCTCACTAAACTCTGCCTGATTTTTTTCTGAGGTGGCAAACCCATTCCTGATATCCTTCGAGAGGGAGAGTATCATCGCTTCTACTGAAGATTCCTTGCCAGAAGACTGTCGAGGGGGACCCGACTGATCAACCGGAACCTGAAATGGGAGACTACCCTCCAAAGAGCTCTGTGTTACCTCGACAAGAGGGTCCTTGCTGCCAGTAGCCTGAGGAGAGGGGAGCCACCACTCTCTGAACTGACTGCACGCCAAAGCATTGTGGGGACTTAACTGCTTGAAAGGGGCCCCTGATTCACCACACCTCATATCCGATTGTTCCTGCATCTCCCTAGTGCCTTGGGAATCCCTTTCCGGGATGGATTCTAATAAAGAAGCACCCACCCCAGGCTTAAGTTTAAAGAAGGATCTCATGGGGGGGGTCATTTTAGGGGCAACATTGATATTATTTTTTTTGCCCCCTGGCCGTCCAGACCATTTTTTACAAGTCAGGCCCCCACCCTCTGTAGTACTACCCAGGCTCCAAAGCTCTCCGTTTTCAACTAGACATGCAGAGTTAGGGGGAGGAGCAGCAACCTCCAAACAAACTGAGTCCAAAACCTTCTTACCTTGTGGTTGAGCCCCAGTCCACTTATTCCATAGCAAAGGCTGTCCTCGTTGGGCCCCTGAAGACTTTCCAGGCTCTTCCAGCACTCCATTCCCACTCCTCACCTTCCTGCAGCCTCCTAAGGGAACCTTGAGGCTACTGGGACTGAGCCAGCTTTTGCTTGTGCTGGCTCTGCCCCTGCCTGCTTCTCCCCAGAGGGGGGCCTGTGCAATAGCCCTCCGCGAGCGCCTCAGCTCCAGTGCTGCTCACCCCCACAGTGCCCCTGGGGAGGCAGTCTGACGTGCCTGAGCCGACTCACCACTCCTGCGGCTCGGGAAATCACAGTCGGTGCGTTCCGGCCAACACATTCGGTGCGAGGGAGCTCTCGCCCCGCCCCCTCCCTAACCCAGAAAGATGCGACGCTCAGCGCGAGGCAGCGCTGCTGCGGCGTGCCATGTCCTCTGCCCCCCAACCTCTTGCTCACTCTTACTCACACTGCAAATTATATCTTGTTGAAGTTGAACAATATCAGTATGCTCTTCTTCAGGTTAGTTTTTCTTTTTGAGTTAGTCTTTTTCTTTTTTAATGTTTTTTTGTATTCTTTTTCTTTTAATCTCTTAATGACGATATCTTTGCATTGACAATCCTTAACCCTCCTCCTTATTCTTTTAAAATGTTATCCCCACTCTTCAGCTCCTCCCTTGGACCTTGGACTGTTCTTATCTTCTTTTTCAATTCGGTTTATTAGTCTTTTTATTTGATAAACTGTTCAATAATATTTGTCTTTTTTTTGCAGTTTTGTAATTTTTTTGTCAGTAGTTCTTTTGTAATCAGGAACTTTCAAGGTGCCCCTGGCATTTATTTGCTCCAATCAAGTAGAGCAGAAATTGGAATGTTCAAAACTTGACTCACATAATATATCCATTCAGGTTATTAATATTTTTGACAAGGTACTCTAGATAATTTTGATTTTCTGAGCAAGCTTTCTTCTTCTTCTGTGTCGCTTATACCATAGGACTCTGCCTCTTCTCTGTTTGCCGGTGGTATTGATTCAACAAACACACTCAATCTCAATATCTTTCTACAGTAAGCTCTTGGAAATCTTTTGTTGTGTGAATCATTTCTTGTCATTATTCTAGAACATGTTCCTTTTCCTTGATCCTCAAAATGTCCTGTTTATTCTGAAACAGTTCCATAAGTTTCTTCATCAATTTGTGCTACCAGTGCTTCTCCAGATCTGCTTTGTGAGATGTCCAGCAGTTGGACCTTTTCACTTGTCTGAGAATCTTCACCACATTCTTCTCCTTGCTGTTTCTGATTACAGCCTTTTTTCTCTTGTGTTTCTTCTCGTACAATGTACAGTAGTACATATCACCAATGCTCTCAGTCCTGAATTTCAGCACATTTGACTGATTTGTTTGTGATAAGTATCATCTGGTAGGGGCCTTTCCAACCTGAAACTAGACAGTACTTTCTCAAGTGCTTCCTGATTAAGACCCAGTCACCAGGACTACGCCAGAGACAAGGCCTCAGGCCATTTCAGGGAAGTGGAGGCATAAACCTTTGGCAATCTTAACTTAATCATCCCATTGAGTTGCTCCACTGTGTCTGAAGCTTTAAAACAATAATTGCAATGGAGCTTCTGTCTAACTTATAATGCTGCACATAACATTTTTATAATCTCACTGTTAAAGTGAGTACCTCGAGCTGATTCCAGAGAAACAGGGATGCCATGCCTTGGAACTACCTCCCTCAATAGTAATTTTGCTACAGTAAGTGTTTTTGCTAGTTTTAGGACTCTGCACACTTTACCACTGCTAACCAGTGCTAAAGTGCATATGCTCTCTCCCTTCAAACATGGTGACATTGGCTCATACTCAACTGGCTTATTTAATTTACTTATAAGTCCCTACTAAAGTGCACTACATGTGCCCAGGGCCTATAGATTACATTTTACTAGTGGGCCTGCAGCACTGATCAAGCCACCCACATAAGTAGCCCCTGAACTATGTCTCAGGCCTGCCATTGCAAGGCTTGTGTGTGCAGTTTCACTGCCAAATTCGACTTGGCATTTAAAAGTACTTGCCAAGCCTTAACATTCCCCTTTTTCTACATATGTCACCCCTAAGGAAGGCCCTAGGTAACCCATAGGGCAGGGTGCTCTGTAAGTAAAAGGCAAGACATGAACATATGTGTTCTATATGTCCTGGCAGTATAAAACTCCTAAATTCGTTTTACACTGCTCTGAGGCCTGCTCCTTTCATAGACTAACACTAAGGCTACCCTCATAAACTGTTTGAGTAGTAGGTTCTGATTAGAGAGCGGTAAACATTCATATTTAGTATTGCCAGAATGGTGATACAAAATCCTGCTGACTGGTGACGTTGGCTTTTAGATCAATATTTTAGAAATGCCACTTTTAGAAAGTGAGCATTTCTCTGCACTTAAAGCCCTCTGTTCCTTACAATCCATGTCTGGGCTGGCTGGTTGACAGCTCCCTTGTGCATCTCACCCAGACAACCACAACCACAGGATGCTCAGCCACACCTGCACACATCTGCCTACTGAATGGGTCTTCCTGGGCTGGAAGGGTGGAGGGCCTGACACTTATATTTCAAAGGACAGTGGCCTGCCCTCAAACAATGGACTGCCAAACCCCCTACTGAGACCCTGGCAGACAGGATTGTACTAAAAGGGGACCTTGTGCACTTCCACTCTTTGAAGTCTCCCCCACTTCAAAGGCACATTTGGGTATATAAACTGGGTCCCTGACCCTACCAACTCAGACAGTTTGTGACAAGATACCTCCTGGGAAAGAAACTCTGAACCAGAACCTGCAACCTGCTAAGAGAAGCTGCCTGGCTGCCCAAAGGACTCATCTGACTGTTTTGCTGTAAAGGACTGCTGTCTTGCTGTTGCCCTGCTGTCTTGCTGCCCTCTGGTTCTGCTGATAAGAGCTCTCAAAGGGCTTGGATTGAGCTTGTCTCCTGAAGTCTGAGGGCCAAAAACACTTAGGGGGTGATTCCAACCTTGCGCCCGCCAGGCGGGAACTGGCAAGCGGCCGCCATGCGGGCGCGATAACGCGGCCCCCATTCCAACATTCCAGCCGGCCCAGCGGGAATGAGGCTGCAACACAGGAGCCGGCGGTGTTGCGGCCGTGCGACGGGTGCAGTTGCACCCGTCGCGCTTTTCACTGTCTGCCATGCAAACAGTGAAAAGCAGGCCGGGGCCCTGTTAGGGGGCCCCTGCACTGCCCATGCCAGTGGCATGGGCAGTGCAGGGGCCCCCAGGGGCCCCAGGACAATCCTTACCACCAGCCTCTTCCTGGCGGTGTAAACCGCCAGAAACAGGCTGGCGGTAAGGGGATCATAATCCCCAGGGCAGCGCTGCTTGCAGCGCTGCCCTGGAGTATTATCACCGCCGGGGGAAAATCGGTGGGAAACCACCGGCCCCGGCGGTGCGACCGCGGCTTTACCGCCATGGTCAGAATAGGGATTGAAGCACCGCCAGCCTGTTGGCGGTGCTTCCGTCATTCTTGCCCTGGCGGTCCAAGACCGCCAGGGTCAGAATGACCCCCTTAATCTCTTCAAAGAACTCCTTGTGTGGCGAAAATCAATGCACAGCCTACCTTTTGGTGAGATAATCACTGCATTCCCGAACCAGAACAACGCAGCCCATCTCCCCGAGTGGAGATCGATGCAGCGCCACAGTTGCGACCGGAACTTTGATGCAAGGTCCATCGGATCGACGCATCGCTAAGCTGGAATGGTGCAGTCCGACTTCTGCGAGAGGAATCGACGCATTGCCTGCTGTGCAATGGAAATTTCCCCGCATCGCCCACAGGATCGACGCAGCTCTTGTGACTTTGTTCCACATGCCCAGGATTTTTCCACATCGTCCCCGGGGTGTCTAAAGATCCTACAACCCGAAGAGGATCCAAGCCTGCGTGCCGGAAATCAACGCAAAACCCTTGCTGCGTAGAAAAGCATTGACACATCGTCTGTGTGCACCTGGAGAGACCGAAGAACACCTCCCAGTTTTCTACGCATCTCCTCCTCTGCGGCCCTGTGCAGATAATTTAGACGCAAACCAGGTACTTTGCACTCGCAAGAGATCATTGTTGTTTTTAAGAACTAAAAGACTCTATTTATCATTACAAAAGTGATACCTACACACACACACAACATACCAATTAGGAGGGGTGGCAAGGGCGACACACAAGTACCTCCACACCAACATGCACACTCACACACAGGCACATTCCTACATGCACATACTGAGTACACATACTACGGCCATCACACACACATGGCTGAAACACTCACCAACCCCCAGACACACAGCACTGGCACAGTCACACACAACAACCCACAACACTACCAAAAGACACAACTACACCACAACCACAATACCACCAAAGCATCAGCAAGCACCCACAATAGACACCACCACTTGAGAAATCACACATACAACACAACAAACCAACCCCAGAGAACAAACACACACAATCACACATCCAAACAGCATAGCATACGTCCTACCCCGCAAACACACAGCTCAACGGATCTGACATACCTATCTCCACACACACTCACACACGCAGTGTAACTACACAAAGGCACACAACACTGCAAATAACACATATCAACACAAACACCGCACAATATCAACACAAAAACATGTCCCCAGCATACACATGCCCATCACACAATACACACCCATCACTGGGGGGCAAATGCTATGTACACAACCACACATGCTGCCCAGACACAACTAGTAGCACAACCACCACTCTCACAAACTTACTCATACACAAGCAAAATCAGTCAAGACTAAAACTGCCCTAAGAAAAGAAATGCAGGACAAAGATGAAACCTTTGAACCAACAACAGGTTGGCACTGATATATATATGTACAAAGGTCAAGGCCATAGGCTGGTCCAAAATCAGCAAGTGCAACATGCACATAATGCACTTGTATGTGCCCCTAACTTTACTCCTGACTGCTGTGTAACGTCCACAGGCAGAAGCATCAAGGGGGCAGACAGGCACTTCAGGGATTATGGGGGGACCGGAGATGGGGTTTAGGCTTAGGGTTCGGAGGGATAACTTTGGGTTTGGGAGGGGGCTTAGGTCAAGGCTTAGGGGTGGGTTGGGAACTCTTGGAAGGGGTAGACTTCTTGGCGGGGGAGGGGCAAAAGGTGCTTGCAGGAGGAGCATGGGAGGTGTTGGAGGTAGAAGGGCTGGACTTGGGGAGGGACACTGAACATTTTGGGGACTCTGAGAAGAAAACTCTCTTTGACACATGAGACCGTCATGGCAAAAGGGTTTGGGCGTTGAGGGAGAGGGAGTTGTTGTCAGGTGTTTTGGTGGATGTCATGGGTGCATGTGTGTGTGAGGTATGCTTGTGGGTGCTGTGTGCGTGAGTGTGAGATTTTATGGCCCGTATTTATACTCCGTTTGCGCCGAATTAGCGTCGTTTTTTTCGACGTAAATTCGGCGCAAAACTAACGCCAATTTATACTTTGGCGTTAGACGCGTCTAGCGCCAAAGTATGAAGAAAGAGCGTCATTTTTTTGCGTGAACGCCTTCCTTGCGTTAATGAGATGCAAGGAAGGCGTTCCCGTCTAAAAAAATGACGGCGACGCAAATGCGTCGTATTTATACTCCCGGGCAAAAATCACGCCCGGGAGGTGGCGGGTCAAAAAAACCCGCATTTGCGCCTGAATTTAACGCCTGGGTCAGGGTAGGCGTTAAGAGATCTGTGGGCTCAGAATTAGCCCACAGGTGCCCTCCCCTGCCCCCAGGGACATCCCCTGCCACCCCTGCCCACCCCAGGAGGACACCCAAGGATGGAGGGACCCATCCCAGTGAAGTACAGGTAAGTTCAGGTAAGTATAATTTTTTTTTTTTTTTTTTTTTTTTTTTGTGGCATAGGGGGGCCTTATTTGTGCCCCCCTACATGCCACTATGCCCAATGACCATGCCCAGGGGACACAAGTCCCCTGGGCATGGCCATTGGGCAAGGGGGCATGACTCCTGTCTTTACTAAGACAGGAGTCATGAAATGGCGTCTGGGCGTCGAAAAAATGGCGCAAATCGGGTTAAGACGATTTTTTAGCGTCAACCTGACTTGCGCCATTTTAAGACGCCCTAACGTCATTTTTTCCCAACGCCGGCGCTGCCTGGTCTACGTGGTTTTTTTCCACGCACACCAGGCAGCGCCGGTCTGATAGCGCCGTCTAACGCCATTCCATAAATACGGCGCCCGCATGGCGCTTCAGAATGGCGTTAGACGGCGCAAAATATTTTGACGCTAAACTGCGTTAGCGCAGTTTAGCGTCAAAAAGTATAAATATGGGCCTATGTGTTTTGGGAGGAGGTTGGGTTGGAGGTGCTGGGTGATGCTATGGTGGATGGGTGACTGTCTGTTGGGGTGGTGACTCCAGCATGGTGTATGTGCTGCCTGTAGATGTGGCTGTGGTTGTGGTGTCTCTCAATGTGGTGACTGGGGTGGATGTCTGAAGGTCTGCTATTGTGCTTATTGTGGGTAGGATTGGTGTTGTTGCTGGATCGGTGAATGTTGGTGTGGTGATTGCAGATGTGACAGGTGTTGTGTATGTGATGCCGGGGTTTGGGGGGTGTCAGGGTAAGTAGTTACTGTTGATGTGTTTGCGGGGAGATGTTGCTTGTGTGGATGCCTGTGGTGGGTCTTATGGTGCTCGTGTTTGTCAGCGCTACCCTTGGGGTTCAGGTAGATGCATGCTTGTCTGTTTGTGTGCTGTGCCTGGGTCGGGAAGAGGGGTTTGGGATTAGGAAAAGGAAGGTGGAGGGTGGATGGCAGACAAAGGGTGACAGGCTACCATCAGTGTGGAGGCGAGAGCCTTAAAGGACCTCTGTAGCTCACTCAGTGCACTGTGAATGCACTCCAGGAATGCATTACTCTGTGGACCTGAGTTGCCAGTCCTTGGATGGCAATCACAATGGTCGGCTGACCCACAGAGATTGACCTCAGGGGGTCAATAGCCTCCTCACTGAGGGCAGACTGACAGGGGCAGAGGTGCCTACGGCAAAGGAGATGCCCACTCTCTTTGGTGAGCAGGCATGGCCAACTGGGTGGTGAGCTACAGGGAGGGTAGTGGTAGAAAGGGGGGTGATGGACAAAGAAGGTGCTGGGGTGGTCCCAGATGGGTCAGCCACTGCCAGGTTGTGTCCACTGGAGGAGGATCCTGAAGCTAATATGCTAGATCCAGTCTCCCCTGTTGCACTCCCCTCGCCCTCCAGGCCTCTGCGCCCCTCACTGTTGGTGGTATCAGCACTCCAGGTCACATGGCCAGCAGCATCCCTACTCGATTATGCCCATCTCTTTCACCTGGAGGTGCTGATGCACACAAACAGAGAGAGAGGGAGGGAGAAATAGAAAGGAATAGAAAGGGTCATCACATTCTTCACATACATATATTACAACATGCACAATTGTAACTATGCATCTCCTGGCAAAGTAATCCCATTTTGAAACCCACAGATCCCACATCATGTCAAAACATGATACTTCTATCTACCCCATTTTTTGTCATTCTCACCGACATCATAATCCACGCAAGGGAGCACTACTGGAGCATCCCATCAAATCACCTGTAACTCAAAGTCAGCGTGCTCATCATGCCCTGGCTAAAGCTGATATCATCCTCATCCAGCTCATCACTTTCCATATTCTTATCAGTTTAAGGAAATGGAGTTGACTGATAACACCATATCATACGTAACCCAAATCTACACCTGCCCAGTTCATGAACATAAGTAATGTTCCATGCACATGAAAACAACTCTCTTCACAAACGACACAGCACCTGCCATTCCAATCACATGACTAGCTGATCCCTCTGTATATAAATGACACAATGGCAACAATCTTTCATGAAGTCACAACATGTGGCAGTCCAATACAGTGGCCATCACATTTGCATGTTCCATGTCTGGAGAACAGCTATGTCAATACATGTATCAAATCCTACAGGATTAGCTGCAGTCACTATTAACAGACATTCCCTATTACACCATAAATGCATGTACTGCTATTGATGCCTAACTAGCACACATGAGATATCCATTGACAATCCAGAGAGCATAGTTACAACTACTAAGCAATGGACAGCCTACTAATTACTAGGAGGAGACATTACATTCCACCTGTCATGCAGATTCAGAGCCATGGCATTACAAAATGAGTACACCAACATCACTCACATCATTCCTGACGTGATTCCCACTAGCTAAGTCCAGATAACACACATATCCCACTGAAAAGACATGTGCACACGATGCACACATGCACCTACACAACTGCCATTGAACTGACAACATATCATACAACAGCAACACCATTATCAGAAATAGTAGTGCAGCTAGACCATGAAATCTTGAAATATGAGGTGAGCCAATTCCAATTCCTGTCCAAACTACCCCACATCAGCTAGGCTAAACGTAGCAATGATTGTCCCACTCTACAAGATCTGCCTCGAAGTAACCATTTAGACATGATGTAGGTAGCTAACACCATATGTTGCAGTCTTATTTGTAGGGTATTGGCACATCTAGCTTTGGCATTCCACACTGTCAGATGGTAGGACAGCCTAGCCAATTACCTCTTCTACAACAAAGACATTGGGATCTTTATTTCTCCCCGTTTATTCCTCTTCCTATGTGTGCTGCATTCTGCAGTAGACATAGAAAGAGGAAAATACCTCTTGTGATTGTTTTTGTGCAGGAAGCTGTCCCTGCCTGCACAAAAACAATCATCCCCACAACGCAGGAACCATGGTGCAGGTACCCTTGCACCATGGTGCAAGTGTGCCTGCATTGGTGCGCGGCAGCAATTTGTTTGCAAGTGCAAGGGGAGAGGACAGAAATTCACTATATCTTGTAGATACAGTGCATTTCTGCCCTTTCCCGTGGAGCAGGACGGCACAGTAAGGCACTTCCCTTCCTGCACATTAACAATCTAACAATCATTTAAAAATGATGCTTTGGTACTTCTATGTGTGCTGCATTCTGCAGCACACATTGAAGTGTTGAATTTCCATTGTAGATTGTTTATGTGTAGATAGGGGTACCCTCAATGTAGACACCCTTGCACTATGGTGCAAGGATGCCGGTGTTGGCGCAGGCAGCCAGTGCAGGGTGAAACGCAGGGCTGCACCATAGTCTTGTGAATCCGGCACAGCCCTGCATTTCAAAACTGGCACAGCACAGTGTTGTTGATTTTGGCGCAGCACTGCCCTGCGTCAGTTTCTTTGAAATCTGTCCCTAGGAGTTTCCTCAACTACAGCCTGCACTAAATCATGTTTTGCTAATATGGTCACAGATGTCCATATCATCTGAGAGGAAAAGGGATTGTGGCTCACCTTTCTGTCAAGGTCACTCACCGGGAATACTAATTCATGGTGACAATGCTGGACATCCAATCTCCTCTAGGGCGACTCCCAACTGAGGCCCTAATCCCAAGATGGTAGGTGCTCCAGAAGGGAAATTGAGAAAGGAAGAGAAAAGATAAGGATCCAGAACCTGATGTGGTAATCCCTCTGGCAGATCACCTCACAACATGATTGATAGGTCTTCTGTCAGCCAGCTGCTCATCGCATCTTGGGCAGATGCACCAATCAGTGTTTTGTGAGAGACAAGGTAAGCTTTAGATTACTGTGAAAAGTTCTCCATGTATGGCGAGTGCTGATTCGACTTTGAGTGAAGTTCCATAGGTGCACATCAGAGAGTTCCAACTTCTGGGTAAGTTGAAATTCTCACCCATGTGGGAGCCGCCTTTAATTTCCATTAGTGGTCCCCATGGAGATGGGAAAATGTCTAAGGTCCTTGTAGTGTCACTGAGTCTTAGTGCTAAGGAAAAAGACAAGCGGCTGAATTAATACTGCTTCAAGTGATAGCGGGATTTCTCAAATGAGTCAAGGAATGATTCAGTCACCTGTGAGAGAGAACCTGGTAGATGTGACTACACTGAAGTTAGTCAACAACAAATGGTACACTGTTCCATGTATCCAGGCGGACAGTTGAAGTTCAGGAGCAAGAGCCCTCACACACCCAGATGGGTGTCATGCTTCATCATCGGGAAGCTCCTCGTCAGACCGGCGGTGCAATATCTGACGGGCTCCCCTTTCGGGGGCTCTTTACCAGAGATCTTTTTAGGGTGGCTGCCGTTCAGGTCGTGAAGGTCAGACACTCATAATAGCAGGAGAGTGAAGAAATTAAAATTGATTAGCAGCCCCAAAGTAATCTACTTTACTAGTTATATCAAGGGGTTGCGATCAAGGTTAAAAACATACAGCAAGTGGAGAATTAGGTTAATGCTCAACCACTTTAGAAATGCCTGGAGATCTGGGAAATTGTCACCTGACCCCTAAGGTCTGGTCAACATGTTTCGCGTAATGTGGTCATGAAAGATCCTCTAACGCTTCATCAGGACCTACAATCAACTGAACTTCTCCTGACTGTATAGGAAATGAAAAAGACAATATCTATTATGTATATGAAAAAGAATAACAGTCACTTACATTTGTGTAAACTGTCTCGTCAAAAATTGAATAAAAAAAAAGGTCGCCCTAGAAAATAATAAATGCAATGAGAAAACAACAGACACGGTTAAATGACCATAACACCCGTGGTAAATCCGTGAGCTAAGTGATGTTTAACTAGTAGATAAAACATCTGCTTACCATCCCTCTTCATGTGGGGGGCCCCTTGGGGAATAACACGGTCCAACCGGTCACTTCTAACGGGGGTTACATATCATAAAATGGGGAACAGGGTCAAGACTGATTTGCATATAGTTCAGCCCAAACTGGGGTGACATGGCAAGCAAAAAAAATTATGGATTAAACCCAGCTCTGTGACTGGGGGTGAGTGTTTGAAATGTTTCAACACTTCGTCCATCATTTTATTTTGTTTTGTGATGTTGCTTTGTGTGCCCTACTTGGCAGAGGTATGCCCAGACGTGGGTCCCTTGCTCACTGCGCAACTGGATTTAAACTGGTCCCAGGATGCTTGATTTCTCTCCAGGGAGGACCTGGCCTAGCAGTTTGGGTTGGACTGTTCCCATGGGGAACAGGGTCAAGACTGATTTGCATATGTCTTGGTCCAAACTGGGATGACGTGGCAAGCAAAATAACGATGGATTCATCCCAGACCTGTGACTGGGGGTGAGTGTTTAAAAAGTTTCAACACTGTATCCATCATTTTGTTTTGTGATGTTGCTTTGTGCACCGTAAGTGGCAGGGGTATGCCCAGACGTGCGTCCCTTGCTCGCTGCGCCAGTGGATTCAAGCTAGCCTGGCTGATGAAGGGGGATACCCTGAAACTGGTCCCAGGATGCTTATTTCCTCTCCATGGAGGACCTGGACTAGCAGTTTGGGCTGGAATGTTCCCATGGGGAACAGGGTCAAGACTGATTTGCATATGGCTCGGCCCAAACTGGGGTGACATGGTGAGCAAAATAACGATGGATTAAACCCAGGTCTGTGACTCAGGGTGAGTGTTTGAAAAGTTTCAACACTCCGTCCATCATTTTATTTTGTGATGTTGCTTTGTGTGCCCTAAGTGGCAGGGGTATGCCTAGACGTGGTTCCCTTGCTCGCTGCGCCACTGGGTTCAAGCTAGCCTGGCTGACAAAGGGTGATACCCTGAAACTGGTCCCAGAATGCTTGTTTCCTGTCCGGGAAGGACCTGGCCTAGCAGTTTGGGCTGGACTGCTCCCATGGGGAACAGGGTCAAGACTGATTTGCATATGGCTTGGTCCAAACTGGGGTGACGTGACGAGCAAAATAACGATGGATTAAACCCAGATGTGTGACTGGGGGGTGAGTGTTTGAAATGTTTCAACACTCCGTCCATCATTTTATTTTGTTTTGGGGTGTTACACATATATCAATAGCCAGGAAGATGGAGCTTTGGCGGAGAATCATGGACAGGGTCAATGCCCTGGACAGCAATCCAGAACTACAGATGACATCAGGAAGAGTTGGAACGGCCTACAGGGGAAGGTACGTTCCATAGCAGCAAGACACCAGCTCACTATCCAGAGGACTGGCAGTGGACCGCCACCTCCTCCCCCACAACTCACAGCATGGGAGGAGCAAGTCTTGGCAATACTGCATCCTGAGGGCCTAGCCGGAGTCGGAGGAGGACTGGAATCTGGTAAGTCAACTCTCAACTACTATCACCCCCCTACCTGCATGCCATCATGTATCCTCACCCTCACTCCCAACACTCCACTACATCCCACACACTCCACCATCACGTCTAACGCATCCCAATGCCATTCCTTGCATGCTGTATCAATGCATGGACACCCCTCACAGCCCTGCATGGACACTCATCACTAAAGCATGCACACCACACCATACACTAACATATACAAGTGAAAGCTGGCAGGGCAAATCTACCCATAGAGGGGAAGCCTGGGATGTACAATATGTTATATACATCAAACATAACACATCATTTACATCCCCAGGGGTACCCCAGCCAGTGTCAGTGGAGAGGAGGTGCCAGCACTATCCAGTCCCCTAACTGAAGAGACCAACAGTGATGACAGTAACTCTGGTCTTCAGGATCTGGATGAGCTACCTTACCCTTCAGGGACCACTGGACAGCTGGTTATCCAGGCCTAGTCACACACAACCACAAAGCTTCCCCCATCTGGAAACACCACCACAGCACCCACCCAGCGTACCCACACCTCTGTCCCCAGGAAACATCAATCAGCAGTGTGTCCACATCTACAGCGACCCCAGTCCACACCTCGCACACAAGACAATCAGGGACCTGGGGTCAGTGTCAGTGGGCACACGGATCAGGGTACAGAGGCACAGGCCCACAGGGAAACTTGGAGAACTGCTGTGCACCAGGGGGAGGATAGGCCTAGGGTTTAGACTCTCCAGGACACACTCTCTGTGATCCTGGCAGCCTATCAACATTCCCAGGACACGATGGGCCAAATACTGAACAGCATGCATGAGAAGATGCAGCTTCAGGAGGTACAGTACCAGGGGATCAGGGAGGACTTGAAGGCCATCATCAACACCCCGATCTCCATCACAGGGGTGCTGGCAGACATGGACAACATTATGAGGGAGGCAGTCCCACACCAGCAGGCCCCTGCCACTAGCCAGACATCTGAACAGCCTTCCACTTCTGCTGCCGCTAGTGGCCAGGAGGCCCCACCACAGGACTCACAGGCCACCAGCACCCCTCCCCCTGCAGAAGGTGAACTATCCTGCATACGTTCCCTGCGATCCAGACAGAAGCTAGAGACACTCGCAAAGACCCCCGCCAGGAAATGAGACTCTCCTGATTGTCACCCTTGTGTCCCACTCAGTCACCCTGACAACCTTGAACTGCCATTGTTCCCCTTCCTATGTCCCCTTGGACAATGCACCTGTGTTACAAACAGACTGGAACAATACCCTGGACTTTCCTCCATCATCACCCCATCCCATTGCACTTTCCCACTATATGTTAGCACTTCAATAAACACCCTTTGAAAGAAATCTATTTGGAGTATCTCATGTATATCAAATATGTATTCTTTGAAACAGGTACAAACATTGCTAATTAACTGTACATACGATGACTATAGATTAATGACCTGTGGCTGGCTGTAGTGATCACACCAAGAGTATTTGTCAAATCACCATCTGCAAAATGCATTGCCAGAGAAAACAGTAAGTGGGCATAGAAGTGGGAAATATCAGCATGCCATTGCCACACACATTACAACCAAAGTCATTGAAATGTAAGGTTACACTGACCTACCTGTATGTCATTGGAAGCACCGTCATATAACTGATGTTCTGTTGTCCTCCTCCTCATCCGTTGCCTCCTCATCCTCACTGTCCACAGGGTCTACTGCTGCCACAGGGGCATCTCCAGTCTCCTACTCCTGCAGAAAAGGGACATGGCGTTTGAGGGCCAGGTTGTGGAACATGCAGCATGCCACTATTATCTGGCAGACCTTCTTTGGTGAGTAGTACAAGGATCCACCTGTTAGATGGAGGCACCGTAACCTGGCCTTCCAGAGGCCAAAGGTCCTTTCAATTATACTTCTGGTTCGACCATGTGCCTCATTATAACGTTCTTCTGCCCTTGTCCTGGCATTCTTCACATGGGTCAGCAGCCATGATAGGTTTGGGTAACCAGAGTCACCAGAAAATATTGAGGGACAACATTTAGCCACATACTATCCTATGAGGTTAACACCAGGCATACACTAACATACACTGGGTGGGGACCAAGGCTCACCTAATAGCCACACCCTGTGCCTCTGTAGTTGGGCCATCACATTTGGGATGCTGCTATTCCTCAGGACAAAGGCATCATGCACCAACCCAGGATACTTAGCATTGACGTGTGAGATGTACTGGTCCGCCAAGCACACCATCTGCACATTCATGGAGGGGAAACACTTACAATTCCTGAACACCTGTTCATTCTGGTGGGGAGACACAAATACAATATGCGTTCCGTTAATAACCCCAATTATGTTGGGGATATGTCCCATTGCCTAAAACACGGCCTTCACAGTGGCCAAATCCTCAACTTGGGGGAATGCAATGTAGCTGCACATGTGATTTATCAGGGCAGACAACACCCTTGAGAACGTTGGCTGTGACATTCCTGCTGCCAAGCCCACTGTCACTTGGAAAGAACCAGTTGCCAGGAAATGGAGTTCAGATAGCACTTACACAAGAGGGGGGATCCCCGTGGGGTGCCGGATATCAGATATCAGGTCATGCTCCAATTGAGCACACAGTTCTGTGATTGTGGCCCTGTCCAGTCTATAGGTGAGTATAATGTGCCTGTCCTCCAGTGTAGCCAAGTCCACCAGGGATCTGTACACGGGGTATGTCTCCATCTCCTATTCATCCGCAGCAGCAAGTATCTAAGGGACACAAGAGTGAGGGAGCTGTCACAAACTGAACATTGGAGCCCCAACAGGAGATTGCATTCTGTAAACTTGTAATGGGTCATTGTGAATAGTGCAGTATGTGCCTATTTCTCCTGTAATGCAGCATCAAATCACACCCTGAAATGCTGTCCGCCTGTCCTGTGTGGAGGGACAGGTGGAAGTGAGGTAATTCCACTGACATTGTGTCCCGTGGCGGGAGGCGGTCGGGAACCACTGTGCAATTCCTCATTGGTTAACATTGGGCCCTATGGGTTACAGTGGCAAATGGTGATCTACGCCAGCGGTGACGGTATGCACCGCTGCGGACGTGACCACCATTTTCTATGTGATTCCTCACTTGCCACCTGACCTTCCATAGGAGAGGACCTACACTGCATGTTCTGTTGTGACCTGTGTCTGGAGCCTGTGTGACCAGGGAAAGGGCCCCAGCCTTCACTTCGGAGGAGTTGGAGAGACTGGTGGATGGGATCCTACCCCAGTACGGACCGCTGTATGGGCCTCCGGACCATCAGGTGAGTACACTGTGGGCACGATGCATGTGGCATGAATGCATGGAGTTGTGTGTGTGAAGGCCTTGTGTAAGTGGAGTGGATGGATGTCCTCTTTGCGGTATACCTGTTGTGTGCTGGGCTATGTGTGTGCTAATGGTGATGGAACCGGGTATGATGGGCCATATGTGTAACTGTCTAGACTGTTTGTCTAAAGATGTTTTCCTGTGTGTATTGCCTCTGCAGATCAGCGCCCATCAAAAGAAGGGTATATGGCGTGCCATCCCCAAGGACGTGCGGACCCTGGAAGTCTATGGCAGGCGGAGCACCCACTGTCGCAAACGGTAGGAGGACCTGAGATGCTAGGCATGGAATACGGCAGAGGCCCAGATGGGGATGGCCTGTCAACGAGGAAGGGGTGCCTGTCGAACCCTGACCCCCTGATGGCTCGCAGACTGGTGGTGGCCTACCTGAGCTGGATGGGTGCGTGAGGGCATCACAGCAGCCAGAAGAGGGTGAGTACAGTGGCTATCATTACAACTTGCGGCTGGTGGGGTGGTGTCTGGGTGATGGATGTGTGTTAGTGGGTGCCCCTAGGCCAGGCAGTGTAGGTCTTGTGAGGGCTAGGGTTTTGAAGGGATAATCCTGCCTACCTAGCTTGTAAGCATACACTACTGGTCAGGACTGCGTGGGTCCCAGGTGTGCTGCAGTTGGCGGTCTATGCCCCTCCTTATGCCCTGGTGGCTAGCAATATCAGTGGTGGTGCAATGCATAGTGCGTAGGCCTGTTCCCTCTGTGTGACGGTGCTGTGTCTGCCAACGGTTGTGTTTGTGCAGCCATTGATCCAGTGTATCCTTTTTCTCTCTACCCCCCTTTCTTGTTTTGTGATCCTGTACTTATGTGCATTAGTATCATCTGACAGAGGAGCAGAGGCACTGGCAATGGAGGGAGCTGCATCCACAGGATCCAGGAGGCAGAGTCTACTGATGCTGAGGGCACCAGTGGGATGGAGGGCGAGGGGAGCTTCACAGTGGAGACTGGAGGGAACAATTCAG
Source organism: Pleurodeles waltl (assembly GCF_031143425.1). Taxonomy (NCBI): domain Eukaryota; kingdom Metazoa; phylum Chordata; class Amphibia; order Caudata; family Salamandridae; genus Pleurodeles; species Pleurodeles waltl. Next base: position 459,182,227 of record NC_090450.1, read on the forward strand.
ACACAGATACCCCCTCTGATGGAAGCTCCCTGGTGCTGGCTGACACTTCTGTGACCACCCCAGCTACAGGTACATCCACCACCCCCATACCAGCACCGCCCTCCCAGCAACCCCTCAGCGAGTGACCTGTGCCCGCTCACCCAGGAGGGTGGATATCTCCTTTGCCCCAGGCACCTCAGGCCCTGCCCCAGTGAGCCCTGCTGCCCTGAGTGAGGAGGCTATTGATCTCCTGAGATCCATCTCTGTAGGGCAGTGAACCATTGTGAATGCCATCCAGGGGCTGGCAGCCCAGATTCAACAATATAATGCATTTCTGGAGGGCATTCACACTGGATTGGTGGCCCAACAGAGGTCGATCCAGGCTCTGGTCTCCTCTCTGATGGCAGCCATTGTCCCTGTTTCTACCATCCTCCCTCCAACTACCACTCCCCAGTCCCATTCTCCTCAACCATAACCTATCCCAAACACACAGCCAGATGAGCATGCACACAGCACAACACCCAAGAGTGTCACAGGCAAACACAAGTACCACACTTCATCCCACGGGCACTCACACAAACATCATCCAGTTGCAGACACAACAACATCCACTATTTTCACTATCTCCCCCTCCTCCTCCTCCTCCTCCTCCACCTCCAACCTAGTTACGTTCACACTTACACCTGCATGCACTACATCATCATCCAATAGCTGCATCACTACAACACCAAGCAGAACACACACCTCATTGGCAGGCACCTCCACAACATCCATGCACACGTCCCCTGTATCCTCTCCCACTGTTTGTCCCCCCTCCTAAAGTACACAAACGCAAGCACTCAGACACCCAACAGCCATCCATCTGACAACAGCATACAGCCCATGCACTTGCACCCAAATCCAGCAGACAGACACCTCCAACAACCACTCCCTCATCCTCCACTCCCATTCCTTGTCCCTCTTCCCACCCCAATGTCCCTAAGAAACCTTTCCTTTCCACCATTTTTCCCTACCCCACACCCCGTCCTGCACGTATGGCCAGGGTATCACGAACCCAGCCAAGCACCTCAGCCACACAGTTCACGGGCCCAGTTCCATCCGCACCTACTTGTGGTGGAACGGATTCCAGGCCATATATACTGAGGGGAAAGGAGCCTGCACCAGCCAGCTGAAAAGGGAAGGAGCCTGTACCTACCATCCGAAAGGGGAAGGAGCCTGCACCAGCAGGCAAGAAGGGCAAGGAGCATTGAACAGCAGGCAAGAAGGGGAAGGACCCCGCACCTGCCACCTGAAAGGGGAAGAAGCCAGCACCAGCAGACAAGAAGGGCAAGGAGCCTGCACCAGCCAGCCAGAAGGGCAAGGAGCCTGCGCCAGCAGGCAAGAAGGGCAAGGAGCCTGTACCAGCAGCTGTTACAGAGCCCCCACCACCAATCATGGGTGTGCAGCCATCCGAGGGTGCAGGGGCTGTGCAGGAGCCCCCTCCACCACCACCACAGTGCAGCCATCCGAGGGTGCAGGGAATGTGCAGGAGTCTCCCACCACCACCACCCGAGGGTGAAAGGATTGTGCAGGAGCCTCCAACCACCACCACCACTACAGTGCAGCCATCACAGCCGGGGGACGCAATGTGAGTCTGTCTCCATGGGCTGCTGTGCGGCCTTTCCACTCCAGAACCAGTGGGGAAGACACCCACTCAAGAGACTGTGGCCTTGCACTCCCCAGGACCAAGCACAGGGCATGGTGCCCCCTCCAGAACCAGTGAGCAAGACACCCACTCGAGAGACTGTGACCTTGCACTCCCCAGGACCAAGCACAATGGGCATGTTGCCCCCTCACGAACCAGTAGGCAAGACACCCACTCGAGAGATTATGGCCTTGCACTCCCCAGGGCCAAGCACAGGGCATGTTGCCCCCTTCAGAACCAGTGGTCTTGTTTCCGCTCCCGGCTGAGGTTCCCCCCGAGGTGCCTGCATATTTGCCAGCTGATGCCCCTGCAGTGTTCTCTCCGTATTGATGCAGGTGACAAGTGGGGCCTTGGAATTTGCCCTGTGGCCATGTGGCCCATGCAAACTGAGGACTGGGCAGTGTACCTTTTTCTGTACATTTTGTAGATATCTGTAACATTGGCAAAATAATTTTTATACTGTGTTTATCTTATCACATTCACTTTAGTAAATTTGTGTTGTCCTTGCATTATTCAGCCGAACAACTTGTTTTCTTGTGAATCTAGTTATGTGTATGGTGTGTGTGTGTATGGGGTGTGTGTTGTGCGTGTGTGTGTGTGTCACTCTTGTTTTCCTCCCCCCTCCCTTATGTGCTAGGCGGCTGTACTCACCGTCGTCGTCTTCGCCGACTTTGGTGTTTGTGGTGGAGTAGAACGTAGAATATCATCAGAAATACTTGCAGTTCTGGTCCATGCAGTGTGGTTCTTCCCTGTGTCTCCAATGGTGAGTCCTTTTACTTCTGAGCTCTGTTTCCGCCAAGCGTTTGATGCCGGAAAAGGTATCAGATTGTCTTGTCATAATATGGTGGGTGGAACTTTGACTTCAACCTGGCTGAAGGCGGCTACCGCCGTGGTGCCTGTTGTTTTCGCCCTGGCGGTCAGTGTGGTACATTGGATGTCTTTCAGAGATCTAACCGCCATGGTCATAATTTGGCGAAGTTACCGCCGGCCTGTTGTTGGTATTACCGCCACTTTATCACCGACTGCCAGGGTCGTAATGAGGGCCAAAGTGTCCCCAGACAAGTTGCAATTCTATCAGAAAGAGGTTAAGTATCTCAGACATCACATTGAGAAAGAAACAAAGAAAGTGCATCAAGAGAGGACTTTAGCAATTGTCAAAGTGAATGAGCCAGCTACTGAGTAAGAAGTCATGATGTTCTTGGGAATGGTGGGCTACTGTCCCCAGTGAATACCCAATTTTACCCTAGTGGCCAAGCCCTTGCAGGGGCTGACACACAAGACTGTGTCTGATCTGGTACCCTGGGATAACAATTGTTTGATTGCCTTCCCAGAGCTGAAAGAAAGTTTCTGTCCAGCACCAGCACTAGGAATGACTGATTACAAGAAGTCATTTGCATTTTTCTGCAGTGAGAGAGAGGCATGTGTTCTCTCAGTGCTTACACACTTACATGCACATGCCAGCAGGCCTGTTGCCTATTTCTCTGATGCTCTTGATCATCTAGCTTCTGAGTTGCAAGATTGCCTTAAAGCAGTGGCGGTCTTCAATGTCAGCATAGAAAGATGTGAAAACATGGTCATGGGTTACTCACTAAAGAGCTATGCTTTCTAATCTGTTGAACTGTTGTTTTGTAAGGACTAGAATCCAGTATTTGACAAGCAGCACCCTTACTAGGTGTGAACAAAACATACTAGTGGCAGAAAATGTGACTGTCAAGCGCTGTGCTGTTCTAAATCCTACTACATTGTTACCTGTCCCAAGAAATGAAAATGATGATTTTGAATTGGAGCTTGATTGTCTGAATGTCACTGAACTATGCACCAAGTCAAGACCAGATGTACAAGATGAGCCACTACCTGAATCGGATTTTATGCTGTATATGGATAATTTTTCTTTATGAGACAATGGAGCAAGTCTGAGAGGTGCTTATGTAGTCAGCACAAGTTCATGAGTTGTTGAAGCTTCCCAGCTTCAAAGAAAGTTTTCCACACAAGTGGCTGAATTGATTGCTCTTACTAGAGCATACTCTGTTTCAGACCAGCTGAAAGCAACACATGTTTACTGATAGTCAGTACAGCCTTGGTGTTGTGCATGAGTTCTGACAGTTATAGTCCCAGAGGGGGTTCATGATGTCCTCCGGATCCCCAATCTGCTATGGTGAACAATTGAGAAATCACCTTGAGGCGTTACAGATGCCCGAACAAGTTGCAGTGGTCAAGTGCCCTGCACACAATAGTGGAAATGATCATGTAATTTTGGGCAGAAAATATGCTGATGAGTTTACAAAGTACTGTGCTTACAATGCCTGTACCTTTAATAAAGGATATACAAAAGCAGGAAAGGATGAGACCAATTACAAACTTTTGTTAACAACTGCAGGTACATGGAAAGAGGTGAACAGCAGAGTTGGGTCATAGCAGGTTGAGTCGAGAGGGTGAATGATGAATTTGTGTTTCAATGGGTGGAAGACCAGTGTTGCTAAATAGCGTGTTGCCTCCAATTGCTTGGCATTTCCAAGGTCCGACTCATGTTGGTAGAGATGAAATGGTGCAACTGTTTAGGCAAATGTGGTTTACTCCCAAGTTCAGGTTGATGGTGGAAGCGTTGTGTCACAGATGTGTTGTGTGCCAGCAGATCAATGTTGGAAAGAGAACTGCAGTGACACTTAGGACCTGATTTAGATTTTGAAGCACAGGTTACTCTATTAAAACAGTGACAATATCTCATCTGCCAAAATATATAAAACCCATAGGAAATAATGGGATTTTTATTTAGGTGGACAGGATATCCGTCACTGTTGTGATGGAGTAATCTGCCCTCCGAAATCCAAGTCTGGCGTAAAGTCACATAAGAGGATCAGGAGGTCCTGTGTGTACCAGGCTGGTTATAGATCCTGCTGGTTATATGAGCTTCTTGTGTTGGGGTGAATCTTACCCGACCAAGAGAAATGAAAGTCTCACTGTAGCAAAACTGTTGTTAAGAGAACTCGTACCCAGGTTTGGTCTTCTAACTTCTCTGGACTCAGATCGCTAGACTCATTTTAATAATGAGGTCCTGAAAATGTTGTGCACAGCATCTCGGGTAGAACAGAGACTACATTGCAGCTATGGACCTGAGGCTTCGGGTCTTGTCAAACAGGTTAATGGGACACTGAAATCCAGATTGGCAAAGTGTGTGCTTAAACATCTTTGAAACAGCCTAATGCTTTCCCTTTTGTGTTGAGGTTCCCCCTCAATTTCGACATGTTTTTGGCTCTTCCCTGTCACAAGCACTTGGCCCACCTATACAAGTGAGGTACCATCTTTATCGGGAGACTTGGGGGAACGCTGGGTGGAAGGAAATTTGTGGCTCCTATCAGATTCCAGAACTTTATGTCGCCGAAATGTGAGGAAAATGTGCTTTTTAGGCCAAATTGTGAGGTTTGCAAAGGATTCTGGGTAACAGAACCTGGTGAGAGCTCCACGAGTCACCCCATCTTGGATTTCCCTAGGTGTCTAGTTTTAAAAAATGCACAGGTTTGGTAGGTTTTCATAGGTGCTGGCTGAGCAGGAGGCCAAAATCCACAGCTAGGCACTTTGCAAAAAACAGGTCTGTTTTCTTTGGGAAAATGTGATGTGTCCACGTTGTGTTTTGGGGCATATCTTGTCACGGGCGCTAGGCCTACCCACACAAGTGAGGTACCATTTTTATCGGGAGACTTGGGGAAACGCTGGGTGGAAGGAAATTTATGGCTCCTCTCAGGTTCCAGAATTTTCTGTCACCGAAATGAGAGGAAAAAGTGTTTTTTGGGCCAAATTTTGAGGTTTGCAAAGGATTCTGGGTAACAGAACCTGGTCAGAGCCCCACAAGTCGCCCCATCTTGGATTCCCCTAGGTGTCTAGTTTTAAAAAATGCACAGGTTTGGTAAGTTTTCCTAGGTGCCAGCTGAGCTAGAGGCCAAAATCCACAGCTAGGCACTTTGCAAAAAACAGGCTTGTTTTCTTTTGGAAAATGTGATGTGTCCACATTGTGTTTTGGGGCATTTCCTGTCCCGGGCCCTAGGCCTACCCACACAAGTGAGGTACCTTTTTTACCGGGAGACTTGGGGGAACACTGGGTGGAAGGAAATTTGTGGCTCCTCTCAGATTCCAGAACTTTCTGTCACCGAAATGAGGGTAAAAAGTGTATTTGCGGCCAAATTTTGAGGTTTGCAAAGGAATCTGGGTGACAGAACCTGGTCAGAGCCCCACAAGTCACCCCATCTTGGATTCCCCTCGGTGTCTAGTTTTTAAAAATGCACAGGTTTGCTAGGTTTCACCAGGTGCCAGCTGAGCTAGAGGCCAAAATCCACAGCTAGGCACTTTGCAAAAAACAGGTCTGTTTTCTTTGGGAAAATGTGATGTGTCCACATTGTGTTTTGGGGCATATTCTGTCGCGGGCACTAGGCCTACCCACACAAGTGAGGTACCATTTTTATCGGGAGCCTTGGGGGAACGCTGCGTGGAAGGAAATTTATGGCTCCTCTCAGATTCCAGAACTTTCTGTCACCGAAATGTGAGGGAAAGTGTTTTTTGGCCAAATTTGGAGGTTTGCAAAGGATTTTAGGTAACAGAACCTGGTCAGAGCCCCAGAAGTCACCCCATCTTGTATTCCCCTAGGTGTCTAGTTTTAAAAAAATGCACAGGTTTTCCTAGGTTCCGGCTGAGCTAGAGACCAAAATCCACAGCTAGGCACTTTTCAAAAAACAGGTCTGTTTTCTTTGGGAAAATGTGATGTGTCCACGTTGTGTTTTGGGGCATTTCCTGTCCTGGGCACTAGGCCTACCCACACAAGTGAGGTACCTTTTTTATCGGGAGACTTGGGGGAACGCTGGGTGGAAGGAAATTTGTGGCTCCTCTCAGATTCCAGAACTTTCTTTCACTGAAATAACAGGAAAAAGTGTTTTTTTGGCCAAATGTTGAGGTTTGCAAAGGATTCTGGGTAACAGAACCTGGTCAGAACTCCACAAGTCACCCCATCTTGGATTCCCCTAGTTATCTAGTTTTCAAAAATGCACAGGTTTGCTAGGTCTCCCCAGGTGCCGGCTGAGCTAGAGGCCAAAATCTACAGCTAGGCACTTTGTAAAAAACAGCTCTGTTTTCTTTATGAAAATGTGATGTGTCCATTTTGTCTTTCCTGTCGCGGCCCTAGGCCTACCCACGCAAGTGAGGTACCATTTTTGTCGGGAGACTTGGAGGGACACAGAATAGCAAAACAAGTTTTCCTTCTAAATGTAAAGGTGTAAAAAATACATCTATTTGAGAAATGCCCTGTAATTCACATGCTAGTATGGGGACCCCAGAATTCAGAGATGTGCAAATAACCACTGCTTCTCAACACCTTATCTTGTGACCATTTTGGAAATACAAAGGTTTTCTTGATACCTATTTTTCACTTTTTATATTTCAGCAAATGAATTGCTGTATACCCGGTATAGAATGAAAACCCATTGCAAGGTGCAGCTCATTTATTGGCTCTGGGTACCTAGGGTTCTTGATGAACCTACAAGCCGTATATATCCCCGCAACCAGAAGAGTCCAGCTGATGTAACAGTATATTGCTTTCAAAAATCTGACATCGCAGGAAAAAGTTACAGAGTAAAACGTGGAGAAAAATGGCTGTTTTTTTCACCTCAATTTCAATATTTTTTTGTTTCAGCTGAAGGAAACCCTTGTAGGATCTACACAAATTACCCCTTGCCGAACTCAGTATTTTGTCTACTTTTCAGAAATCTTTAGCTTTCTGGGATACAGCATTGGTTTCACACCCATTTCGGTCACTGACTGGAAGGAGGTTGAAAGCACAAAAAATATTAAAAATGGGGTATGTCCCAGTAAAATGCCATGATTATGTTGAAAAATTGGGTTTTGTGATTCAAGTCGGCCTGTTCCTGAAAGCTGGGAAGATGGTGATTTTAGCACCACAAACCCTTTGTTGATGCCATTTTCAGGTGGAAAACCATATGCCTTCTTCTGCAGCCCTTTATTCCAATTTGTTTGAGAAAAACGAAATTTTCGCTGTATTTTGGCTAATTTCTTGGTCTCCTTCAGGGGAAACCACAAAGTCTGGGTACCTCTAGAATCCCTAGGATGTTGGAAAAAAAGGACAGGAGGGCAAAAGGCATGGCAGTGAAGGGGTTAAGGCATTCTTAATGAAAAAAGGAAGGAAAACATTTTGCATAGAAAAGGTAAGCAAAATAGCAGAAACACAGTTATCAAAAATAAAAAATCAAACATCAAACCCAGGTATGGCCCATATATGTTTAATACGTACATAACCCTTAATGCTTTTGGTTCTAAGAATAGCTGATTTGAGTTCGAAAATCTGGCAAAAGAGTACCCATCACTCGGATGAACACCTCCTCGGCCCCCGACATTGCCATAGCCATCCCCGAAGGCTACAAGATTTCCAGGAAAGACTGCACCAACCAAGTAGGAGGAGGAATCGCCATCGTCTTCAAGGACTCCATCAACGTCACCACCTCCACCGAAGACACCCCCCTCGCCGCTGAACACCTGCACTTCCAGATCCACACAGACCCCAGGACCACCCTCAGAGAAACTCTCATCTACAGACCCCCTGGACCGCGCGCCCTCTTCAGCGACTCTATCACCGACTTCATCTCCCCGCACGCCCTTGCCTCGCCGGACTACATCCTCCTCGGCGACCTCAACTTCCATCTGGAACAGAACAATGACCCCAACACCACCGCCTTGCTCGACAACCTCGCCAACCTCGGTCTCAAGCAACTGGTGAACACCCCCACCCACATCGCCGGACACACGCTCAACCCCATCTTCTCCGCCAGCAACCACGTATCCTTCAGCCACTCCTCCGCTTTACACTGGACCGACCACAGATGTGTCCACTTCACCTTCCGACGCAAGACTCGCCACCTCCGCACACAACCCATCCCACGTCGACAGTGGAACAAAATCCCCGAAGAACAGCTTCTCTCCACCCTCATCGACAACCAACCCACCTTCTCCTCCGACCCCAACGACGCAGCCCTCAGCCTCACGAATTGGATCACCAGCTGCGCAGACAACCTCGCTCCCCTCAGATGCCTCCCAAGACAGACCAACACCAAAAAACCTCTCTGGTTCACTGACACCCTTAAGGAATCCAAAAAAAAACTGCTGCACTCTCGAGAAAGCCTGGCGTAAGGACCACACCGCAGATAACATGACTGCCCTCAAGAACGCTACCCGCGAACACCACCAACTGATCCGTGCCGCCAAAAGAAATTTCTTCACTGACAGACTGGACAAAAACAGCCACAACAGCAGAGAACTCTTCAACATCATCAAAGAGCTCTCCAACCCCAACGCCATCACGCCCTCACAAGACCTTTGCAACTCCCTCGCCACCTTCTTCCATCGTAAGATCACCGACCTACACGACAGCTTCGGACACCAGACCCAGCCGACCACCACAGAACCCACAACCCCAGCCATCACCCTCAATGCCTGGACCCACATCAACACGGAAGAGACCAAAGCCACCATGAACACCATCCACTCCGGTGCCCCCTCGGACCCCTCCCCACACTTCATCTTCAACAAAGCCGACGACATCATCACCCCGCACCTCCAGACCATCATCAACAGTTCCTTTTCGTCTGCTACCTTCCCCGAGACCTGGAAACACGCTGAAGTCAACGCCCTACTGAAGAAACCTACGGCGGACCCAAGCGACCTGAAGAACTTCCGCCCCATCTTGCTCCTCCCCTTCCCTGCCAAAGTCATAGAGAAGACCGTCAACAAGCAGCTTACCAACTTCCTTGAAGACAACAACCTTCTCGACCCCTCTCAGTCTGGATTCCGAGCCAACCACAGCACAGAAACCGCCCTCATCTCAGTCACAGACGACATCAGAACCCTGATGGACAACGGAGAAACAGTCGCCCTCATCCTCCTCGACCTCTCGGCTGCCTTTGACACCGTCTGCCACTGCACCCTAATAACCCACCTCCGCTCCACCGGGATCCAAGGACAGGCCCTAGACTGGATCACCTCCTTCCTTTCCAACCGCTCCCAAAGAGTCTACCTCCCACCTTTCCGCTCAGACCCCACCGAGATCATCTGCGGCGTCCCACAAGGCTCCTCCCTCAGCCTGACTCTCTTCAATGTCTACATGAGCCCCCTCGCCGACATCGTACGCAAACACAGCATCATCATTACCTCCTACGCCGACGACACTCAGCTGATACTTTCCCTCACCAAGGACCCCACCAGCGCCAAGACCAACCTGCAAGATGAGATGAAAGACGTCGCAGACTGGATGAAACTCAGCCGTCTGAAACTGAACTCAGACAAAACGGAAGTCCTCATCCTCGGAAACACCCCGACCGCTTGGGACGACTCCTGGTGGCCCACAGCCCTGGGCACCGCACCGACCCCCTCAGACCACGCACGCAACCTCGGTTTCATCCTGGACCCACTTCTCACCATGACCAAACAAGTCAACGCCGTATCATCCTCCTGCTTCCTCACCCTCTGCATGCTCCGAAAGATCTTCCCTTGGATCCCTGCTGACACCAGAAAGACCGTGACCCACGCCCTCGTCACGAGCCGCCTGGACTACGGCAACACCCTATACGCCGGAACCGCCGCTAAACTTCAGAAACGTCTGCAACGAATTCAAAACGCCTCCGCCCGCCTCATCCTCAACATACCCCTCAACAGCCACATCTCCGCCCACTTGAGACACCTGCACTGGCTTCCCGTCAGCAAAAGGATCACCTTCCGACTCCTCACCCACGCACACAAAGCCCTCCACAACAAGGGACCCGAATACCTCACCGCCGCCTCAGCTTCTACACTTCCACCCGTCTTCTTCGCTCCACCAGCCTCGCTCTCGCCGCCGTCCCTCGCATCTGCCGCTCCACGGCGGGTGGGAGGTCCTTCTCCTACCTGGCGGCCAAGACTTGGAACTCCCTCCCCACCATCCTCAGGACCACCCAGGACCACTCCACATTCCGGAGACTACTCAAGACATGGCTTTTCGAGCAGCAGTAACCCCTTCCCCCTAGCGCCTTGAGACCCGCACGGGTGAGTAGCGCGCTTTATAAATGTTTATGATTTGATTTGATTTGATGATTTGATTTGATCTATCAATGCGGCGTCAGCAATGACAATTACGATTTAAATCACCTTGGAAGTTCTGGGCATAATTCCACGTTTATGTGCTAACATTATATCCTTAACCTATACGTGTATATCGTGGCCTAGATGAAAGGAAAGAAGCAATATCTGCGGAATAAGGACCTCACTTTGGACAGCAGGTCATATTATTAAGATCGTTCGTAGCCCATTTACAGATTATTTCTAGCGTTTAGTATGACATATACACAGATTTGAATTGCTGTAGCTTGAGACTAACTTAAAAAAACGATTTATTAATCAGGTCAAAAGCTTTGGTAACGTCTTCTGCTAAAATAGTCTGTTCAAGTCTGGAGCCCCTTTTGCAGCGATCATAGTCTGGTCATCATCTCTATAAAATCACATTATCTTATCTAGTATCCTAATTGATAGATTGCCTGCTTCAGAATAAAAATATGTCAGAATACCTGAATCCATCCAAGCGGCTGCATATAAGTGGTTGTGTAAAAGAAAATCACGAATCTGTAGATACTTAAAAAAGGACTGTCGTGCGAGACGTAACGTGTTTGAAGGCAGTAAAGTGCAGTACCCAATAGAATAAAAAATCTGGCCAACAGTTTTTAACTCCAGTTTTTAACCTTAACATAGCCACTGCATCATAAAAAATAGGTGGAAAGTTGGGATTACCGCATAGAGGGGTAAACGTGTTGGTAGATGGCACAGAGTATCTGACAAAGATTTCCGCAAAGATCCAGGAAATGTTTTTGACCATCTTAAGACGAATTTATTAGAAATGGTTTGGATCAGGCCATCTACTTAGGAGGAGGTTCCAGGTCCCAAGGCCATTTGATACATCAAGGAAAATGAATCTGGGTCATGATCTGTTAGCATATTCCTAATACAAGAAGCAGAGGCAGCCCGAAAATAAACCTTAAATCCGGAAGTTGAAATCCACGTTGTTTATACGGCAGTTTCATGTATCTATCGCCCGCCTGGCTCTCTCATATCCCCATATTAAAGCTAATGATGGCCCTGTCATGTCACTTAAGCACATTAATCTGGGATTCGAAGCGGAATCGCACAATCGAGATGGAGGACTTTAGACAGAGTATTAATTTTAATAATATTACACGGTCCAATACTCATGGGAAGACGGTTCCATGACAGCATCTTGGTGATAGCTAACTGCAGAAGAGGCTCATAGTTCAACTGCAAGATGCGATGCACATTTGCACAGATCTAGACCCCTAAATAGGTAGCAGCTAGAACAGTTCAGAAAATTAAGCTTTCTGATTGAAAGTTGAGCATGACGCAAGTTTTTGTAAGAAGATTAAGCACATATACATTAAGCGCATATCCAGAAACTGCTTCAAACCTCTCAACTTCCATTGAAGCTTGGCCAATAGCTAATATAGTCAGTTGTGTAAGTTGGGGCATCATTGGCATACACGTTAATCTTTATTTCGATAGGCCGAATCTGTTGATTAGCAATAAGTAACCTTAGGTAGGGTTCAAAATGGAGGACGAATAGCAGTAGGTATAATGGACAGCTCTGATGCATACCTCTACAGATGTTAAATATTGGAGACCTATGCCCATCGAAGACTAGCCTAACCAAGTTTTATTTAGAGACCTGACACTGGATAAAAATCGGCCACCGATGTCGATGGCAGACATAGTTGATCAGGGGAAAGCCCATGAGACCTGGTCAAATGCTTTCTCTCTTTCCATAATATCATACCCACGTTGCTGTCCACTGACTTTGCAAAATTAAAACAGCAACTTCTGAGTTCTTATTGCTAGTGGTATCTCCGCCTGGGGCAAAGCTATGTTGTTGCGGTGAAACCGTACTGGAACCAGGGGCCAATCGGGCAGCAAGAATTTTGGCAAAAATGTTCTCATCGGAGTTAATCAGGGAAATAGGCCGGTATGACACTCTCTCGTCAGGAGGTCTCTCTTTCTTTAAAAAAATATAATATTGGTAGACCTCCAGGAGGCGTTAGCTTCATCCAATCGTCAATATTCGATACTAGCTTCATGAATAAAGGCAGAGGTTTTACCCTAAATGTTTAATACAACTAAAAAAGAATAGTATCCTCCCTTGCTACCTTCCCCAACAGCAGAGATTTGATTGCTGCCTTCAGATCTTCGATAGTAATATCCCTCTCCAGTGCTAAAGTCTTATGGTAGTTGAGACAGGGTAAGCAGGCACTCTGTATATATTCATCAATCTTGGACTGCCTAGTTCGTAATGTGTGGCCATAGAGGTCTTTTAAATATATCACTAAACTGCTTTACTATACCTTGTGTATGATAGTAAGGGGTGCCTTTGTCCTTAAAACACTGCTCTTTTCTGCAGCTTGATATGCTAGCAACCGCCCAATATTCTCTCTATATTCATATTGGAGAGACTTATTATTGTGATACTTAGCTGCCGCATTTTCCTAAAGTCCCTGATCCAATTTATAACAATGTTTCACCAACTCCAGATAGATGAGATGCTCATCCAGGCTTTTATCCCTGACTGCTTGAGCATGCAAGTGTTCTACTTATTGCATTTGCAAGCAAAGCTTAGACGCCTCATTTTTCTCTAGCTTATTTGTTTCCTAAAGAAAATGCAACTTGGGCCCCTGAATGTAGACCTTGATTGTGTGCCATACAACTTGATGCGTGGCAGAGCCCAAATTTGTGGCTATAAATTTCCCCAACAAGTCAGTCATACTGGTTCTATAGACACAGTTGGCGAGGAGTGAGCAGGAAAACGTTAAGTGCTGCCCTTCTATGCTGGTATTCTGTAAGATTGGGTTCTGGTTTGAAGTAATCTTGGGACACACCTCCACATAAGCAAATTGAATCAGTTGTTGACCAGTAAAAGTCATGTTGATTCTATAGTGTTGTCTGTGTGGTGAGGAAAAAGTATATCCAGGTGTCACAGGATAAGGGGTCTTCCACACATTAATCGTCATGCCTGTTCTATCTTCAGGATAGATGTTCTTGTTTTAACCATACTGGGATAAGTAGTGCGATCAGTGGTGTCCATCGTATAGTTCATAATGCAATTAAAAGCACCCAGAAATAGCAGATCCCTTGACCACTCGAAAAATTATATGTTCAGGCAATAAAAAAAAGCCCAGAGACATCAGTATTCGGACCGTATACAGCACATATAGTGATATTCTAAGTGAAGACTATTTTGTGGGCAATCACCCACCTACTTCTAGAGTCAGAGGCAGTTTTCAGAATTGTATATTTCAGATATTTAGTGCAGAGTATGTCAACCCCCTTAATAAAGTTCGATTGGCTAGTACTAATAAAATTGTTATACCAGTGTTGCCTTAAAAGAGACTGATCGTTACTCGCAAGATGGGTCTCAGTTAGGCACACAACCTGAGACTGATATTCAGACATTTCGTCACTAACCATCCGGCGCTTGAGAGGATGGTTCAGGCCGGCTACATCTCAGCACATTAACTGTAGCTGAGACCTTATACATGCTTTCTACCATCAAGAATAATTTCTGCAATGTTCGGATAATTATCAACAGCAACACTGATGACCAAAAAAGCATGTGATTACAGCAACTAGTTTTTTCTTGCCCCCTCTCCCAGAAACACCCCAGGGGCAAATCATTGATATGGCTACCAACACAAATAGAAAAACACCCTTCTTAGCAAAAACCCCACCCCAACCAAAGGGAAAAAATATCATCCCACCCCTCTGGCAGGACATCCCATAATGCAATCTACTAATTCCCATACCCCACACTTGCTGAACAAAAGGTAGAAACCTATGCAAGCAATAAAAGCTCTGAGCAGCAAAGTGTATGAAAGCCAAGAGTGCCAGGGCACGTTAAATATACACTGGGGTCAAAACAAGAGTTGAGCCAGAATCTAATTGAATATCCACAGGGGTCAAAACGAGAGTTCAGCCAGAATCTAATTGAATATATTTCTCCTCATGTCCTAGCAGCAAAACAGTTTCTTTTGTTAGGGGACTTTATTTACCATGCTGAAGTTTCCAATAACGTTGAGGCATTTAGTCACGCTGGGTCTGTCCCCAAAATTTAGTGGGCCGACGCATTCAGCTGAGCACACTTTAGATTTAATTTTCACTAACTTTGCCTCCTTAACCTGTGAACAACCGCAACCTTTTTCTATGGACAGACCATTTTTTTATCAGTTTCAAGATTCCTATGATATTCGATGGTGATAAAACACCTAAGATAGTTAAAAATCAATTTAGACTTTGGAAGAAGCTTTCATAGAGGAATTTAATGATTCTGGCATAGAATAGCACAATTCTTTAATATCAACTTTTGATAAGATGGATCCTCTCAAATCAAGTTCTAATCCCACAAGTGGCTCCAATGTGCCTTCATAAAGGACAGGCCTTAGAACAGAGAAAACGTCATGTAAACAACTGGAAAGACAGTGGAGGCACACAAAAAAGGAACTGTGATAGGGAGGCATATAGAGTGGCGATAGCATGCTATCACCGCAACATGACAATACCAAGAACATTTTTATCTGTTAGCAGATCTCTGAGGCCAAAAACTCAAATAAAATGCTATTTAAATTTCTTAATGAGTTTGTAAATCCTAGAGAGTGCTCTCAAGATATTGATGCGTCTCAGACACTGTATGACTCATTAGCTGACTATTTTGAGAAAAAAAGTGAACAACATTTCCATTAATTTCCCGGGCTATTCTGATGACAGCAATCCCAGATTACCCCCCCCCCCCCCCTCAAATCCCCATCGGTAGTTCAAATTTAAGTAAGTTCAAGAGTTTTCCCTGGAGGAAGTTCAATTGGTTCTTACTTTGGCCAAATCGGTATCCCCGCAGACATCTGTTCCCCTGAGGTCTTGTCTGCCCTTTCTCACTTGTTGTCCCCACCACCTTTACATTATTTAATTTATCTGTCAATACTGGAAAAATTCCAACTTTCTGGAAGATGGCCCTAGTGAGGCCTATCCCAAAAAAAGCTAACTTAGCAACTTCCAACCTCTTTAACTACCACCCAATTTTGCTCCTTTCTTTACTGTGCAAGGTTCTGGAAAGGCTAATAAACAAACAACTCTAGAAGTACCTAGAAGAGAACATCATGGACACATTGCAATTGGGTTTCAGACCAGCACACAGCACTGAAACAGCACTGGTAGCGGTTACTGGCCATGTCAGATATGCCTTAGATGTCAACGTGCCATGCTTGCTAGTGCTTTTAGATTTATCAGCAGCATTCAGTACTGTGTCCCATCCTAGGCTAATCAAGAGGTTACAGGAGATTGAGATTCAGGGGACTGAGCTGAACTGGATTTGTGATTTTCTGTCTGACAGAACTCAAACTAATGAGATGGGTTCTTTTAAGTCTCGTAGCATGGTACTGGGCAGGGGAGTTCCCGAGGGCTTGTGTCTTAGCCTGTCCTCCTCTCTCAAGGAACCACATTCTGATGACACCATATGAGGAGAGCCAGTCTACAGAGTCAGAGTGTGTCACCTCCAGCCAGAGTTGCACAGCACCAAAATGAAAGTTTTTCACCAGTCCCTGTAAGCCATAGCTGAGTTTCACTCCTGATGCCATAGTCTCTTGTCTGTTTCATGATGAAAATCCTGTCTTGGTCAGAGTATCAGGCTCTCCAGCAACAGTTAAGCAGATATAGCTCTGAGGCTCCTTAGCTCCATCTCCCCTTGTTCAGGAGGTGCAAGACTCTGCCAAAGCACTTAAGGGCATATTTATGATCCCCTAAGGCTTCAGTTGCATCACTTTTTGTGATGCAACATGGTGCAAACCTTGAACTCAAATCCATGAGGCCACACAAAGCTACTTTAAGTGGCTTTGAATGGCCTCATATGTATGGAGTAAGGCACAGCAGTTCAAATTGATGTGTTGCCTTACTCTGCGAAAACGAGACAACCCATCGGCGTTGTGATGGGTATTCCCATGCAACATGCATGGATTTTGATGCATCGCCAGATTTACAAGAGTTTATAAACCTGGGGATGCGCAAACACCTTATGCCTCCCCAGGGGAGGTGCAATGCAAAGAAATATCTTTATTTCGCCTCGTTTTTCCTCTTTCTATTTGTGCTGCCTTCCAGGATTATTTTGTGCAGTAAAGTGTTTTTTCCTGCACAAACACAATCCTGTGTACAATGCAGGCAACCTTGTACCATGGTGCTGCTAGGCTACCAAAATGATGCCAGAACAGTGGGGAAAGGCAGGTGTCTGCCACATTGCTTAAATATGGTGCATTCCTGCTCTTTCCCCTTGACACAGGGCAATGCAGCACATGCTGATGTGCCCTGCATCAAAAGCCCATTAATATGGGCATTAGGAGCATATTTATAAGCCCCTTGTGGCACAGTTGCATCCCTTTTGGTGAGCCAACAGCTGCGCAAACCTTGAACTCATATCCATGAGGCCACACAAAGCCACTTTTCATGTTTTTGAATGGCCTCATCGATATGGAGTAAGATAAGGCAGTGTAAATCATTCCATTACCTTACTCTGTGAAAGGGAGGCATTCCTTGAGCATTTCAGTGGGTGTTCCCAAACAACACCCATGGATTCTGATGACTCCCCCGATTCACAAGCACTTGTAAACCTGGGGATAAACCAACACCCTACGTCTTCCCAGGATAGGTGTAGCGAGGAAAAATATATTTATTTCTCCTCAATTTTTTACTCTGTCCATGTGTGATGCATTTTGAGGCAAACATAGAAAGAAGTAAAACCTGTTAGAAATGGTGTTTCCGGTTGGCTAGGGTATACACCTAAGACAGGCAGAACCCACCCACTCTAGTCAGAGCAAGGGAGAAGCACGTCCAAGATAACCCTTGCTCATCCCTTTGGTAGCTTCGCACAAGCAGTCAGGCCTATGCCAGAGGCAATGTGTAAAGCGTTTGCACAACACATAAGACACACAATCGTCACCACAAAGGAAACACAACACCAAGTTATAAAAATATACATACAAACAACATATTTAGACCAGACACAACGTGTCAATAATATCCTGATACTCAAGCAGTTATCAGAACATTACACAATAGTCACTCTGTGGAAACCAGCAGAAGTCACACATAACACACAGGTTACTTAATATTTTGCAACATAAGCAGTAGTCAGGGATCACATTACTAAGGAAATGCACTTGTCATAGAAATATCATAAATGCCCATACAAGGAACATTATAAAAACATATGGCAAGTAATAAAAGCATATCAGCATAGACTGTCCAAAAAAGGAACATCAGCACATATATGGCCCATAATTAAAAGAGACAGGAAAACATATCAATCACCAATGTCCATACTAGGAACATTTAAAATCATATGTCCATTCATTTAAAGTACCGGTTTTAAATGATGGCAAGGCACCTCTTGTGCTGTGAAGAAACACAAGGGGGCCTCCGGCGCTCCTCTGCACAAACGGTGGCCATTTGGTGATTTTAGAAGGAGGGGGCAGCACAACGCCCTCTGTTCTTATATCAGGCCTCCCGGGGCCCGTGATCTCTGGGGGCCCCCTGGGCTGGAACTGGCCGTCTGGGGGGGACAAAGCCCGAACAACAACAAGGGGTCCCAGTGACAACAGGGGTCCCCTTGCACAGCAGGGACCCTTACCTCGGGTCCGTCCTCCTTATCCCTGGTTCGGCGTCAGGGGAGTGCAGCGTGGGGTGAGAGGAGTGGCTCCAGCCAGCCCTTTCTCACTCTTAGGGGCTGAAGCCCGCATGTCCTGGGTCTCAGCAGGCCAGGTGGGGGTGAGCCTCCTAGCTCAAGACTCCTCCCGGCCTTGGGAGTGGAGGGCTCCGGCAGGGAGATCCTCCCGCCTTCTTCTCTTCACTCCTTCGGCGAGACATAGGACTCCATCTGGACTGCGGTGGTAATTGGGCCCAAGTAAGGGGCTTCTGGTGCCCCGGGGGTGCTCCTCAGGGCATACCTCACCCTTGGGGTACCAATAGGAGCACACTTGCTCTAATTTGCTTTTCTTTATGCCCGAGGAGCACAGAACAGAGGGCAATTCCGACGTGCTCAGTTTACGAAAGGCGCCCGGATTGCGGCGGTGAATCCCTTGATGGCAACGCGCTCACGAGTGCTGGGGGCAATTTTAAAGCACTCGGTTCATGGCAGTGATTTCAGGATTCCAGAAGGCACTTCCAGAGCGCAAGGGTACCTAGAAGAGGAAGCGCTCTCAAAGTACTAGGAGATAATTAAACAGAGCGCTCTCAGAGCTAGGGGCATAAGCAGAAGAGCCTTCCAGGTGCTTTACCAGATAATGGCAGGGGTCAGGGGCCACAGCACCCAGCTCCTGGGGGACAACAGCAAATAGAGAGCACACGGCGGCAGCGCCCAGCAGGCCAGCACAAGGTGAATGCAGATAGTTGGCAGTTCCACCAAGTGACCAGGCACGTCACAGGTCAGCACAGCAGCAGCAGTCCAAGGCGGTTCATGATGAGTCCCTCCTGCAGCATTCTGTGTCCAGTTCCAAAATGTCTCCCAATTGTGGGGAAAAATCCCCCATACTTATGCTCAGTTTTGCAAGGGTTTAACAAAGAAGGGGAGAGAACCTTCCAACCAGTTACAACTGGTTCTGGGAGTGGCCCCTCTCTCCTCCAGCACAGGCTCCAAACATCAGTTGAGGGTAAACGACCCTTTGTGTGAAGCCAGGGCACAGCCTTTAAAGATGCATGTGTGCCCCGCCTCGTCCTTCTCTCAGGCCAGGAAGACTATTCAGCATGTAGATGCACCTCTGTGACTCCGTCACCGTCCCTGTGTACAGGCTGTCTGAAAAGTATGCACAAAGCCCAGCTGTCACTCTGCCCTGACGTGGTTTGGAATCAAGCTGCAAAACACCAGTCATAAGCATAGAGAAATGCTCACTTTCTAAAAGTGGCATTTCCTGTAATAGTAATAAAAAAAAACACTTACACCAGTAAGCAGCATTTCTTACTACCATTACAACCATACCCAATATACCTAAGCTACCCCTAATAAATCAGACAATACCCCCTAGACATATAACAGGGCATTTCCAATGCAGTCCTAAGAGAAGGCAGCACTCACAGCAGTGAGAAACCAAATAGGCTGTTTGTCACTACCAGGACAGGCCAAGCTACTAGGAACATGTCCTGCCTTCTACATATATAGCACCCTGCCCATAGGGTTTGCTAGGGTCTACCTTAGGGGTGACATACAAGTATTAAAAGGGGAGTTCTGGGCCTGGCAAGTACATTTAGATGACAGGTCCTTGTGGCAATAAACTGCACACGTAGGCCCTGTGCTAGAAGGCCTGAGACAGGTTTGAAAGGCTACTTCAGTAGGTGGCGCAAGCAGTGCTGGAGGCCCACTAGTAGCATTTAATTTACATGCCCTGGGTATAGGGATACCACTGTACAAGGGGCTTATAGGTAAATAAAATATTCCAATTAGGTATAAGCCAATCATACCAACTTTAGAAGGGAGAGCACCTGCACTTTAGCAGTGAGAAAGTGTTCAGAGTCCTAGAGCAAACAGCAAGAAGTCAGAAAAATTTGGAGGAAGGAGGCAAAAAGTCAGGGGATGAACCTGCAAAAAGGGCCAGTTCCAACCCCCTTTCAGGATTGTTTTTTTGTAGGAAGGTGCCCCTTTTGTACAAAAACAATCCTGCTTACAATGCAGACACCCTTGCACCGAGGTGCAAAGGTGCCTGCGTTGGTGCTCGACTACCAAAAAGGTGCCAGCGCAGGGGGAAAGGGAAGAAATGTGTGATATCGCTTAAAGATGTTTCTCACCTTTCCCTTTGACGCAGGGCAGCACAGAAAGGTGACTTGCTGCGCTTCCCTGTGTCAAAAGCCCATAAATATAGTCCTTAGTTTCTCTGTCCCTGTCTCTGACCAATGTTGTCACATTTCTTCAATGTGCTATATTTCTTGTGACTCAGTGGATGTGGAGGTGGGTGAAAGGTAACTTGGTTAGCAGCATGTTGAAAGAGCGTAGCTTAGCTTTGCCACTACATCTATGGAGAAAGAGAACGTGAATGAGTGATCATTTTCTGGTGGTCACAAGATGTGGTCACATTTTGTGTCACATTTAATATGATTCATTTAATTCCGGCACTGTAAAGCATATAAGTGGAGTTAATCTCTGTTTATGCGATTATACTCAACATTTTATGATTATGTTTTTGAGACAAACATTTTAAAGTTCTTTTTTGCAAAACTCATCATTTTTTTTATGCTTATGTGGCGTTGGAAGGCTTAAATCATGACCATATTTTCAAAGTGGAGCAATGCTGGCATTGTGCCACTTTTTAACCACTTGCGTCACTTTGGCGGTAATTACAACATTGGTGGTAAAAGCCGCTTACCGCCGTGCAGAAGACCGCCAACATACCGCCGCGGCTGCAGAAATCCGCCACAGCTATTATGACCCACATCTCGAAATCCGCCAAATTTCAGACACCCACACAAGTCCGCCACACCAAAGGTCAGTGATAAATTGGCAAAAACAAAACCGACACCGTCACGCCAACAGAAATACGCCCACACTATCACGACCCACGAATCCACGCGGCGGTCTTTCAACCGCGGTATTCCATTGGCGGTACACACTGCCGCTCTCAAAATACACACACACATACAAAACACCGCCATATTGGACAATTCGAAATACACACACCTGATACACATACACACACCACTCCCACTCACCCATTACAATATAAAACACACACCCACATCACCCACAAACCCCTATGACCACTATTACAGAGAGAAGGCCAGAGAGAGACACCACCATCCACAAACTAGCATCCACAGGCACTCAACACCATCACCCACACAACTACCACGCACAAAACACCACACACCAATACATATCACCACAACTATCACCATACACACCACCCCACACATCACCTACACCAGCCCATGGCACGGCAAAGACACCCCAGGTTCTCGGAGGAGGAGCTCAGGGTCATGGTGGAGGAAATAGTCCGGGTAGAGCCACAGCTATTTGGAGCACAGGTGCAGCACACCTCAATTGCAAGGAAGATGGAGCTATGGAGAAGAATAGTCGACAGGGTCAACGCAGTGGGACAACACCTAAGAAATCGGGACGACATCAGGAAGAGGTGGAACGACCTACGGGGAAGGTGCGTTCCTTGGTCTCAAGACACCACTTGGCGGTTCAGCGGACTGGCGGCGGACCCCACCTCCTCACCCACAACTAACAACATGGGAGGAGCAGGTCTTGACGATTCTGCATCCTGAGGGCCTCGCAGGAGTAGGTGGAGGAATGGACTCTGGTAAGTCAAACCTTTACTAATATATCCCCCACCCTTCCTGCATGCCATCACACACTCCTACCCGTCCCCTCAGCACTCCACCAACTCACATATACCCCACTATCACAAACCACCCATCCCAACACCAAGCCCGGCATACAACCCCAACGCATGGACACCCATCACTAAAGCATGCCCACTGCACATACCCATACAACCCCCCTAACCCATCATCACACAAGTCCCCACATAGGAATGCAAGCACTGGGGTACACCGGTCACCCACCCATTGCACACCATGACACACACAGATGCAATAATTAAGCTTTTACACCCCTGCAGGACCACTACCCAACATCACCAGACAGGAGGGTCCAGACATCTCCACCCACCCACAGAATAGGCCCACAGTGATGACAGCAGCTCTGTCCAACTGGATCCAGATGACCAGCCCGGACCATCGTGGGCCTCGGGACAGTCGGTTCCCCTCGCACAGGCACAGGCCACCACAGACCTTCCACCCTCTGGTAACACCAGCACAGCACCCACCCAGCGGGCCCATACCTCCGTACCCAGGACACGTCAATCAGCTGTGTGTCCATCACTACAGGGAACCTAGGATAACCCACCACCCCAACAACAACAGAGACCTCGGGGCAGTGGCAGTGGGCACACGGTCCAGGGGACGGAGACCCAGGAACACAGGGGAACTGGGAGGGCTGCTGTGCGACAGGGGGCGGACAGGCCAAGGGAACCCACTCTCCACGAGGCCCTCTCCTCCATCCTGGGAGCATACCACCACTCCCAGGAGACAATGGCTACGGTCCTGGCCAAGTTTCAGGAGACCCAGCGCATGCAGGAGGAACAGTATCTGGGGTTCACGGAGGAACTGAGAACCATCAGCTCCGCCCTGGGCACCATCGTACGGGTGCTGAAGGAAATACTAAACACCAGGAGGGACACTGTGGCACTACAAGGGGCCCCTGACACTAGTATGGATGATGAACTGCCCACCACCTCTGCCGGCGCTAGTGGACAGGAGGCACCGCCATAGGACCACCACACCAGCACCCCACCCCCTGCAGATGGAGAACCACCCCGCAAGCGGTCCCTGAGATCCAGGAACAAGACAGAGCACGATGCCAAGACCCCTGCCAAGAAATTAGACTACCCTGATTGTCAACCCACTGTCCAACTTTGTCACCCTGTCCATCCTTAAACTGCCCCAGCTCCACTTCCTATGCCCATATGGGCAATGAACCTATGAGACAAATAGACTGGACTCTGCCATGGACACTCTTCCGCCATCACCCCTCACCATTTAACTTCCCCATGCAATATTTTGCATTTAAATAAACACACCTAAAGCACCAAGATCTGGAGTCTGTCTGTGATTTTGAAATAGTGTATTTGCAATTACATTGACAAAATTTCCAGGAAATAGTAATATCAACATACCTATGTCACACAGCTCTAGTCCATGAGGAATCTAAGCAGATGACACACGTTGGGACCCACACCTGTGAAACCGTAAGGGAAAGTGAAAACTCAGTGACCATACACTTGGTGAAATCGACAGACAGGATAGAGGTAGAAGTGTAAAACTACTTGTAGTAGGCAGGAATGTGTTCTCACCTGTGTTTCACTGGAAATATTGCTGGATCACTGAGTCCCTGTTGTCAATGTCTTCTTCCTCTGCTTCCGCCTCATCACTGTCCACAGGCTCCAAAGCTGCCACAACACCGCCATCTGGACCATCCTCATGCAGAAAAGGCACCTGTCGTCGCAAAGGCAAATTATGAAGCATACAGCAGGCCACGATGATCTGGCACACCTTCTTTGGTGAGTAGAATAGGGATCCACCTGTCATATGGAGGCACCGGAACCTGGCCTTCAGGAGGCCGAAGGTGTGTTCGATCACCTTCCTAGTCCGCCCATGGGCCTCATTGTAGCTTTCCTCTGCCCTGGTCCTGGGATTCCTCACTGGGGTCAGTAGCCATGACAGGTTGGGGTAACCAGAGTCCCCTAATAGCCACACCCGGTGTAAAGTATGCTGAATAAGAGAAACCAGCTTCCAAAACAGGTTTGTAAGTGAACAAAGCGTCGTTTATTTTCTTGCTTCGGTCACAACATGAATTAAAATGTCCAAATAATCTCCCCAGCAGCGCGCCGCAATTCGCTCGACCTCTCCTCCACCAACTGTTGTTTTCTCGGCGTCCTCAGTCCCTCGCGCCCCCACACGCGCGTGCTGAACACTGAGAAAACGGCTCATGCAAGCGTCTCTGCCGCGCGTGTAGTTTCGTTTCACACGCGCAGCAGATACTACATTTAGTTTTCCTTTTTTTTCTTTAAACAAAACCAAACAAGACCAACCCTCCCATGAAAACAAACAATAAACCAATACCCCCAAAAAACTTGGAAAACAACCAAAAACAATACATCAGGTAATAATACCTAATTCACTAGATACTTCTAAATGTAAGTAATGATACATCTTACGCTTTACATTTCCAAACATCACATTTTGCATTTCTTGAGAGAAATTAAAACTTGAGCAAACCTGGAAAACCTCGCTTAACGGTACCTCATCGGTAATTTGTGGACTCTACAAGTTTTCCTAACAGGCACCAGTTTGAAGCAAGCGTCCCTTTCCTTAGGATTTAATGGTTCAATCCCACCAGGTTTATGTACAATCACGGACTCCTTCATCCTTCCATTCAGCTCACACGGGTCACTAAGTGACAAAGGAACATCTCTTGGCAAAACGTTTACCACTTTTCCCACATTCCACCAATTACGCCCACCAACCCGAACAGCATTACCACACACTTTATCAACTCTCAAAGGTTCAGAAAACTTTGAGTCACCTTTCTTGACAAAACTAGGTAGTTTGATCCGCACCCAATCTCCAACCACAAACCGTAACTCTTTTACACTCCTTTTCTTGTCATAGTAAGTATTTTGTTTCTCTTGAGCTTTCCTGATACCCAAACGAACCTTGACGTCAATGTGTTCTTTACACATAGAATGTTTGAAAATTTTTGACAACCAAGCTTGTCTAAATAACGTGGCAGGCTTCCTTCCTCTCAGCGCTTCAAACGGAGACACCCCGTGCTAGTGTGAGGCGTTGTTCTGTAAAACCAAAGCATACTCTTTACAGCTGCATCAACCACACACCCATTTGCTAAAGCCCACTGGACACATTCAACAACCACTCTATTAAAGCGTTCAACCAAACCATTTGTTTGTGGTTGGTAAAGAGAACTTTTCAAATGTTTGACCGCACAATCACTCAGAAAACCTTCAACCTCATTTGAAACAAATTGGACCCCATTATCAGACACAAGCTCCTTGGGAAACCCTTCTTCCAAAAATATATCTTTCAGAAATGACACAACAGATGTAGAATCAGCATGACTTACAAACTTCACATGCGGCCATTTAGAAAAGTAGTCAACTGCAACATACGCGTAACGCAATTTAGAAGGAAGTGAGTTGAACGGCCCTAACAAATCAATACCAATTTTTTCCCAGGGACCTGACGGACATTCAATAGGCTTAAGCGGAGGCGTTGATGTTTTGAGGGTCTTATCACTATTGGAGCAGACGTGACAATCCTTGACTAATGTTTCAATGTTTCTGTCCATTTGCGGCCACCAATAGTATTCTCTCACTCTTTTCTTTGTAAGAGTAGAACCCAAATGACCTTCATGTGCTTTTTCCAGAATCATATATCTTATAGTTTCCGGTGGTACAATTTTATCATTTCTCAGTAACACGCCATCTTCAATTGACAGCTCATCAGATACCTTAAAAAATGGTTGAAAACTAAAATCTGAATTTTTCTCATGTGGCCACCCTTCCTCGACATACTTCATGACTTTAGTGAGTACAGTATCATTTGTCGATGCTTCCTTCCAGGACTTTTCCGAAAATGACCCAGTACGTTCCAATTCGATGGCTGCAATGAAACAATTTTCATCCTGAATATCCTCTTTCCCACCAGCATCTTCCGTGATGGGATATCTAGAGAGGTAATCTGCTCTCACATTCCTTCCTCCAGAAATGTGCACAACCGAAAAATCTAATTGTAACAACCTGACTGCAAATCTTGCAATTCTTGGTGTGCTACTCCTGACGTTAGTACCATTCAAAATAGAAACTAAGGGTTTATGGTCTGTCTGGAGTAAAAAATGTCTTCCCCACAGGTAAGGTTTAAACTTCTCTATACCCCACCAACATGCTAATAATTATTTTTCTATTACAGAATAGTGTAATTCATTTGGTCTGAGCACTCTTGACGCAAATCCAATAGTATGCTCCAGTTTTTCACTGATCTGTGTCAAAACAGCTCCAACCCCGAACTTGCTGGCATCCACAGTCAAACAACACTCCAAATTATGATCATATGATTGTAACACACCAACAGCACCCAATTTTTGTTTGATATCATCAAATGCTTCAGCACATTCAGCATTCCACACAAACTCTGTTTTTGTTTTGAGCAGATTCGAAATAGGTCTG
Source organism: Pleurodeles waltl (assembly GCF_031143425.1). Taxonomy (NCBI): domain Eukaryota; kingdom Metazoa; phylum Chordata; class Amphibia; order Caudata; family Salamandridae; genus Pleurodeles; species Pleurodeles waltl. The sequence continues at coordinate 459,208,795 of NC_090450.1, forward strand.
GTTATAGTGGCAAAATTTTCAATAAGCCTAGAATAAAACTCACAAAGTCCCAAAAAAGATTTTACACCAATTTTGTCCTGAGGTGCAGGTGCTTTCATAATTGCTTCTACCAGACCAGGTCTGGGATAAACACCTTCGGGAGTCAAGACATGCCCCAAATACTCGACAGACGTTTGGAGAAACTGACATTTTTCTCTTTTTAACACAATTCCAACACAATTGAACCTTGTCAGTACTTGCATCAAAATCTCATCATGTTCACGTCGATCAGCCACATGGATCAGCACATCATCCTGAAACACACACACCTTCATAATATCCTTGAGCAGCGTAGACATTATCCTCTGAAACACTGAAGCCGCCGATGCCAGCCCAAACGGCATGCGACAATATTGGTACGTCCCACACGGGGAAACAAAGGCGGTGAAGTGACGAGAATCTGGTGTCAACTCTACCTGGTGATAAGCAGCAGCAAGGTCAAGTTTTGTAAAGAGTTTAGCTCCAGAAATGCAAGAGAGCATTTCACTGATCTTTGGCAGAGGATGGAAGTCCACCCAGATCTCTCTGTTAAGAGCCCTCAAGTCAACACATACTCTTAGTTCACCATTTTTTATTTCTTTGTGACAACTAAAGGTGACAACCATAACGAAGAATCAACCGGTTCAATGATTCCTTTCATTCGTAAACTCTCCAACTCTTTTTCTAATTCATCCCTGACACTAAATGGTACAGCTCTCAATTTATGCTTAATTGGAACAGCATTGTCTTTTACTTTTATTTTATGTGTAAATCCTCTAATTCTACCTAAATCACCAGAAAAAACTTTAGGAAACTGATTAAGCAGATTTTCTATATCAGCGGAATCTTGTATAACAGTTACCTGATCACCAGTACCTGGACGCAAAACCATGCCAAACAATCCTTGATGGAACCACCACAAAATGTTCAAATCTTTTACAGCTACATAGACCTTTCCAAACATGTGTCGTCCTTTGAAAATCAAAACATCTTCTAAGTACCCCATTAAATCAATCCTCCTACCTTCGTACGACACTGGTGACCTGTCTGGTGGAAACAATTTTCGTGTTCCCCAATTTTGTTCAAATACCTCATGAGTAATCATAGTGATTCTGGCACCAGAATCAGCTAACAACTTTAAATGTTTGTCACCAACCTGTATTAAAATGTAAGGATCAATGCAGTGATCAGGATTTCCACTTTTTATGTCAGGTCACCCACAGCCAAAATAATTTCTTGCATTTCATTCATCAATTCACACATTTTGTCATCACCCTCACCAGCGACAGCATTGACCTTAGTATTGTCACTTTTGCTACTTTGACACACTTTAGCAAAATGTCCTATTTTGCCACATAATCTGCACTGAACATTTTTTGCTGGACAGATCTTCTCTCCTTTTAGATGTGATGGATAACCACACCTAAAGCATATGTTAGTTTGTTTGAAGAAACTATTGTGTTTGGCCCCCTCTCCTTTGGTGGAAGACGGAATGTTCATCTTGCGTTTGTCGTCAGATCTCTGGACTGCATTAATTTGTTCAACTTGTGCCCGTTCTAATTCCTTGGCTGATTTGATCGTCGTTTCAATGCTTTTCGCAATTCTGATCGAATCCGATAAAGACGGATCCCCCAAGGACAGCAACTTTTGTTTGATAGACTTATCTGAACTGTGACAAATGAATTGGTCACGGATTAACTGATCAGTAAATGTTTCGTACCGACAATCTGAAGCAAGTTTCCTCATTGCAGATATATAGGTATTGACGTCTTCTCCATTTTTCTGTTCCCTTTTGAAAAACTTATGTCTCGCTGTGAGAAAACAGGGCTGATTGCAGAGGCCCCATAACTTTTTGCCCCCATTTTCCTCTTTTGCTGGTGTTTTCCTGACTTTGATGGTGCCCTGGGTACTGCTAACCAGTCCCAGGGCCTGTGCTCTGTGTAAAATGGGTATGCAAATTAGGCTAATTATAATTGGCTAAGTTAACCTACCTATAAGTCCCTAGTATATGGTAGGGCATGTAGGTTTAGGGACCACAGCATAGGTGGTGCACACCTAGGTGCACTGCTGAGGTGCCCAGTGTCATTTTAAAAGCAAGCCTGCCTTGCTGGCTGCTTTTAAAATAAAGTTATATGCAAATTCGACTTTGGAATTAAAGGTACTTTCAAAGTCTTAAACTACCTTATTTTTACATATAAGTCACCCCTAAGGTGTGCCCTATGTGCCCCTAGGGCTGGGTGCCATGTAACTATAAGCAGGGACTTTATAAAAATAGATTTATAAGCCCTGGTGAGGTAAAAACAGCCAAATTCGTTTTTCCCTCATTGAAGTAAATGGCCTTCATAGGCTAGAATGGGCAGACTTTATTTTAAATTTTAAAGTCTCCTTAAATGTTACATACCAAGAATTTGGTATCAAATTGATTGTTGTAATAAATCCCACAACTTCCAGTTGTTGGATTTAATATAACTTGTCCAGGTAAAAAGTTTAGACTTTACCTAAAAAGTTGCCAATTTCAGCTCTGCATTGTTTTTGCTGCTGTGCTCTGATTGGCCAGCCTGCAGCAGCTTCTGCCAGGCTGCCTTGATGAGGTGTGAAGTGGCCTGGCTTCACACAAAGGAATGTGCTTGGGGGAGAGAATCTCCCCTCAGCAGATGGTGAGGCAGGAAGGGGGAGGGCTGCCAAACTGGTCTTCAAAGGCAGAGAAGGACATTTGGAGCACCCAGCAACACCCCCACATCCTGCAACCCCAGACAATTAGGTGCCCCCTTGATTAGATTAGGAGAGGGCAGGAGAGGGGTGTGTTTATGATTTTTAGCCACACCAGTGGGTGGGCTCAGCCAGATGTAACCTCCAAAAATCAGATTCATCCATGTTGGATTTTTAGAGACTGTTGCCTTCTGGGATGGATTTTTGCCACACTTCCCAGGAAGTGGTCATCACAGGGGGACGACCCTGTCCCTGATGGGAGAACCAGGGCCCCCCTGCTTTTCACCCAGGAGCAAGGATAAAACTGGCAGACCTGCACCCACGCCTCAGATCCCCTCCAGAATTCAACAAGAAAGGAACTAAGGAAGAAGAAGGACTGCCCTGCTGGACCCCTGGCTTGCACCTGGACCCTGCACTCAGAAGGACTGCACCAGCTGCACACTTGGGCTTCACTACAAGAAGGACTTTGCCTGGCTTCAACTGGTTCAAGGAGGGACTCCCTGTTTGCTACAGGTGAAAAATTGCTAACCAGAGTCCCCTGCACCAACTCCTGAAGAAAGCGACCAGCTGATCACTGTCCAGTGGCCAAAAAGGAGTTTGCGCCAGGTGCATTCTGGGAGTTGAAGTCCGCACCCCCCAAGGACCATCACAGAACTTCTGGACCCTTGGGGTGAGCTGTGGACCCCAAAAGAACCTTAAAAGAACATCTGGGTGAAGCCCCAGAAGTTTGGAAAAGATTTGAGAATTTTTGGAAAAAAGCTCCAGAGAGGGACCGACCCGCCGCGGAAATTCTAGCCGGCTTGCCTCAACCGCGACCCGGCCTGACTTCGTGGTTCGTCCTGGTAAAGAAAAACATCCAAAAAAGAGACTAAGTCCGAAGGTAAAAAGTTGACTGGGACCTCCCAGCCATCGTATCCGAGAAGGGCTCCATGGATGTCGGATCAAGTTCCAGGTTTACCCCGGTCGAAGGATTTTCATCTCGAAAAAACGACTAAGTCCGAAGGTAAAAGTCTCCACCGAGGAAACCCACATCGCGTATCCGGACAAGGGCTCCAGGAGGTCGGATTCAACTGGCAGGTTTGTCCCGGTGAAGAAAAACTTCAAAATAAAGACTAAGTCAGAAGGTAACTTTTTAACCGAGGCCTCCCGCGACCTGTAGCCGAGCAGGGCTCCATCGCGGTCGGCCTGAAAGTTTGACTTTGCCCCGGTCGAGGTGCAACCAGATGACCCGATTGGCGCTTTTTGTTTCTAAGCGCTAGAAAAGTAATAATTCTTTAAAAATTCATATCTCCGGTTCCCCTGAACCGATTTTAATCGTTTTTGTGTCATTTTAAAGATAAAAATATAAACTATTTTTATAAATTGGTTTTGGATTTTTAAACTGTTTCCTGTGTTTTATTTAATTACTGTTTTGTGATATTTGAATGCTTTACACTTTGTCTCCTAAGTTAAGCCTTGACGCTCGTTGCCAAGCTACCAAGGGTTGAACTGGGATTAATTTACTGAGACCTAACTGTACCTAGGTGGAGGTTAGTGGCTTGTTGCTAGGTGTAGGTACCTACCTGCCCTACCAATAACCCATTTTCCAACATAATTGGAAGCAACGACGGGATCCTGTACTTGTGTTCAATATCACGTTACAGTTTTAGGTAAAACAAATTAAAAATCCTTTAAATTGTCCTAGTGCAAAAATTGTTTTAAATTTTTTATTTGGATTAATTTCAATTATTGAATTTTTGTAATTTTTCTAAATTCTTGTTTCCAATTTTTGCAAAGAGTTTTTGTTGACACAAAACTAGGGAACCATGGAGCTTGATCTGGCTAGCCTACCCACACTGACAGTAGTCCAGCTTAGGGGGTTGTGTATTGAAAGAGGGTTGCCTGCAACCACTGATCTCAGGAAGCAAATCCTGATCACATCCCTGACAGCATGGGCTGAGGCCCAAGAGGTAGAGTCAGAAGAAGCTCCAGAGGAGGGAGAAAGAAGGGAGGATGCAAGCTCTAACCACTCAGGGGAGGGAAGGCATCTGAGCCCAAGTGAGGATGAGGAAGAACAGTCCTCAGTAAATACAGTCACTACGGGCAGATCCAAAGCTAGTGGTGGGAAGGGGGTCCTTTCAGGAGGAGAGAACCCATCCATCAGAGAAAGAGAGCTGGAGGCCCAGCTAGCATACATAGCTTTGGAAGCAGAGAAGCTGGCCCTAGAAAAGAAAAAGTGGGCATACAAAGAGAAAAGAGATGGAGGCAGCGATAAAGAAGCTGAGGTGTTCATGGGTGGGGGAGTTTGCCCCAGATTACCCAAGGGGGTGGTTCCTGCTTATGTAGAGGGGGATGACATAGATAAGTGGCTGGGGGCCTTTGAGAGGGCACTCCAAATGAGAAGGGTTAGGCCTCAATACTGGGGTTCCCTTTTGTGGGAGTTGGTCCCCAACTCAAGGAGGGATAGGCTTCTGACCTTAAGGGGGGAGGAGGCAGATTCATACCCTAGTATGAAGAGGTGCTTAGCCAAGAAGTTTGGTCTGACCCCAGAGCAATATAGAATGAAGTTCAGGGACACCCAGAAGGTCAGTACCCAGTCTTGGGTTGACTTTGTGGACATTTCACTAAAGGCACTAGAGGGCTGGATTATTGGTAACAAAGTAGATACTTATGAGGGGTTATACAATCTGATCATGAGAGAGCACATCTTGACCAATTGTACCCAAGAAAGGTTACACCAGCATCTAGTGGACTCTAAGCAGACCAACCCTAGAGAGCTAGGGGAGGCAGCTGATGAGTGGTTGAGAACCAGGGTGGTTGTCAAATCCCAGGGGGGAGACTCCAAAAAGGGGGGGACAGGTCCCCAAAAACCTAAGGAGGGAGGTGGTAAGCCCACCACAGAGACTCCCTCTGTACCCCAGAACCCTAAGAAGGAGGAGAGTAAATCCCACTCCCACTCTGACCAGCAGAGACAGTTAGACCCAGGGTTAAAAAAGCTCTTGGACAGTAGGGCTTGCTTTGACTGTCAGCAGACAGGTCACTTCAGAGGAAATGCAGCCTGTCCAAAGAAAGTGGTTAGCACTGGGCTGTCCAGTGTAGCCATAGAGGAGGATTCCTCAGATGATGAAGTCCTCCTAGCATTGAGCTGGGAGACAGGACCAGATGGTAAGCTGGTGATCCCTAAGGGTGGGAGTAGGCACTTCCACCACATTCAAGTGAATGGGATCCCTACCACTGGCCTGAGAGACACCTGTGCCAGTCACTCTATAGTGAGTGACCGGTTAGTGACCCCAGACATGTATGTCCCAGGAAAGACAAAGAAAGTCAGGATAGCCACAGGGGAGGTCACCTCCAAACCTGTAGCCATAGTGCCCCTAGAGAGGGAGGGTATCCTTGACTGGATTAGGGTGGTAGTCAGTGCTGACCTTCCCCTAGATTGTATCCTGGGCAATGACCTCCCAGAGGTGAGTCTGGTCACAGATGGGGTGGTCGCCCAGGGCGCCCCCCCAACCCAAAGTCCTGGGGAGTCAGTCCCTACAGTTAGGAGACAGGGGTCCCCAAGAAAAGGAAAGAAGAAAAGGAAGGGTAGGCCACTCTTAAAGAGAGTTCCAGGGAGCCAAGGGCCTTCTGCCCCAGTAAGGGGGGAGCCCAGAGTTGGCACTGGTGAGGCCTCACCTGACCCCAAGGAAGTCCTGAGTAGTCAGGCAGCTGTCCAGATGCAAGGTGTTGCCCTTGCACTGACAGAAGGGAGAGTGGAAGGAGGGTGTCTGCCACAGGAGGTGGTAGCCCCCCACTCTAGACAGCAAGAGGGGTGCCAGGACCCCAAAGATGCCCCTAAAGCAGCTCAGCCACCTGTCAGTGGAGAGCTTAGGGTGTGGTTCTGGGTACTGACAGCTGTCAGTAGCCTCTGCTGGGTGCTAGCCTTCCTGGCAGCAATGTACTTGGCCTGGGAGGCAGACCCCAGGGCCAATAGCAAAGTAGGCCCCCTGACCCTATTGGTCATGGTGGGGTTGCTCAAGTGTTGGGTGACCTCTTTGGGTAAGCTAGGTGTTGCCCTAGCAAAGTTTGGAGTAGGGGAGGTGGGCACCTCACTACCCAAGTTGGCAGAGAGAAAGGAGGAAGACCCCCCTAGAGGAAAGTTTCAGTTTGAGTTGGGTCCTTTTACTGTTGGAATGGCTTCACTACCCATAGGGAGTGACCCTGACAGGAGGATATAAGGCAGAGTAGGCCCTGCAAAGGGACAGCCAGTTTTCTTCACTGTCTTCCTCGCCTAACAAGCCAGGAAGACTCTCCCAGGGTTGGGCTGAGTCTCCTGGGTGTGTGGGCTGGGGGGGGGGGGGTTGTGTGAGAAAACAGGGCTGATTGCAGAGGCCCCATAACTTTTTGCCCCCATTTTCCTCTTTTTGCTGGTGTTTTCCTGACTTTGATGGTGCCCTGGGTACTGCTAACCAGTCCCAGGGCCTGTGCTCTGTGTAAAATGGGTATGCAAATTAGGCTAATTATAATTGGCTAAGTTAACCTACCTATAAGTCCCTAGTATATGGTAGGGCATGTAGGTTTAGGGACCACAGCATAGGTGGTGCACACCTAGGTGCACTGCTGAGGTGCCCAGTGTCATTTTAAAAGCAAGCCTGCCTTGCTGGCTGCTTTTAAAATAAAGTTATATGCAAATTCGACTTTGGAATTAAAGGTACTTTCAAAGTCTTAAACTACCTTATTTTTACATATAAGTCACCCCTAAGGTGTGCCCTATGTGCCCCTAGGGCTGGGTGCCATGTAACTATAAGCAGGGACTTTATAAAAATAGATTTATAATCCCTGGTGAGGTAAAAACAGCCAAATTTGTTTTTCCCTCATTGAAGTAAATGGCCTTCATAGGATAGAATGGGCAGACTTTATTTTAAATTTTAAAGTCTCCTTAAATGTTACATTCCAAGAATTTGGTATCAAATTGATTGTTGTAATAAATCCCACAACTTCCAGTTGTTGGATTTAATATAACTTGTCCAGGTAAAAAGTTTAGACTTTACCTAAAAAGTTGCCAATTTCAGCTCTGCATTGTTTTTGCTGCTGTGCTCTGATTGGCCAGCCTGCAGCAGCTTCTGCCAGGCTGCCTTGATGAGGTGTGAAGTGGCCTGGCTTCACATAAAGGAATGTGCTTGGGGGAGAGAATCTCCCCTCAACAGATGGTGAGGCAGGAAGGGGGAGGGCTGCCAAACTGGTCTTCAAAGGCAGAGAAGGACATTTGGAGCACCCAGCAACACCCCCACATCCTGCAACCCCAGACAATTAGGTGCCCCCTTGATTAGATTAGGAGAGGGCAGGAGAGGGGTGTGTTTATGATTTTTAGCCACACCAGTGGGTGGGCTCAGCCAGATGTAACCTCCAAAAATCAGATTCATCCAAATTGGATTTTTAGAGACTGTTGCCTTCTGGGATGGATTTTTGCCACACTTCCCAGGAAGTGGTCATCACAGGGGGACGACCCTGTCCCTGATTGGGGAACCAGGGCCCCCCTGCTTTTCACCCAGGAGCAAGGATAAAACTGGCAGACCTGCACCCACGCCTCAGATCCCCTCCAGAATTCAACAAGAAAGGAACTAAGGAAGAAGAAGGACTGCCCTGCTGGACCCCTGGCCTGCACCTGGACCCTGCACTCAGAAGGACTGCACCAGCTGCACACTTGGGCTTCACCACAAGAAGGACTTTGCCTGGCTTCAACTGGTTCAAGGAGGGACTCCCTGTTTGCTACAGGTGAAAAATTGCTAACCAGAGTCCCCTGCACCAACTCCTGAAGAAAGCGACCAGCTGACCACTGTCCAGTGGCCAAAAAGGAGTTTGCGCCAGGTGCATTCTGGGAGTTGAAGTCCGCACCCCCCAAGGACCATCACAGAACTTCTGGACCCTTGGGGTGAGCTGTGGACCCCAAAAGAACCTTAAAAGAACATCTGGGTGAAGCCCCAGAAGTTTGGAAAAGATTTGAGAATTTTTGGAAAAAAGCTCCAGAGAGGGACCGACCCGCCGCGGAAATTCTAGCCGGCTTGCCTCAACCGCGACCCGGCCTGACTTCGTGGTTCGCCCCGGTAAAGAAAAACATCCAAAAAAGAGACTAAGTCAGACGGTAAAAAGTTGACCGGGACCTCCCAGCCATCGTATCCGAGAAGGGCTCCATGGACGTCGGATCAAGATCCAGGTTTACCGCGGTCGAAGGATTTTCATCTCGAAAAAACGACTAAGTCCGAAGGTAAAAGTCTCCACCGAGGAAACCCACATCGCGTATCCGGACAAGGGCTCCAGGAGGTCGGATTCAACTGGCAGGTTCGTCCCGGTGAAGAAAAACTTCAAAATAAAGACTAAGTCAGAAGGTAACTTTTTAACCGAGGCCTCCTGCGACCTGTAGCCGAGCAGGGCTCCATCGCGGTCGGCCTGAAAGTTTGACTTTGCCCCGGTCGAGGTGCAACCAGATGACCCGATTGGCGCTTTTTGTTTCTAAGCGCTAGAAAAGTAATAATTCTTTAAAAATTCATATCTCCGGTTCCCCTGAACCGATTTTAATCGTTTTTGTGTCATTTTAAAGATAAAAATATAAACTATTTTTATAAATTGGTTTTGGATTTTTAAACTGTTTCCTGTGTTTTATTTAATTACTGTTTTGTGATATTTGAATGCTTTACACTTTGTCTCCTAAATTAAGCCTTGACGCTCGTTGCCAAGCTACCAAGGGTTGAGCTGGGATTAATTTACTGAGACCTAACTGTACCTAGGTGGAGGTTAGTGGCTTGTTGCTAGGTGTAGGTACCTACCTGCCCTACCAATAACCCATTTTCCAACACTCGCTATGACTAAACTGGGTGGTGTATCAAATCTGGTAACAAGTTTCTTAAGAGCTTCTTCAAATTCATCCAGTTCTTTGCCTTCTTCCAGCTGAAGATCAGGTAAGTGTTTAAACACAGATCTTCCCTCGAACCCTAAGGAATGCAGCAACAAGCATTTTTTCCTTTCAGGTCTGAATCTTGACGCACCAATAGCCCCTAAATACGTTTCAAAAGCATCATACCACTGTTTCCATGGTATAAACGGCTCTCCAGGTGTCTCTAAAAATGGCGGTGGAGGGTTAACAGATTGCATGACAGCTGGATGGACGTTAAGACAGTGTAAAACAATATAGTAAAGTCTTTACTAACTTACTAGCTCCGCCGTAAGTTGTGAAATGAAGAAAAACATATAGAGTTCTTGGTTAAAAATTACCGTTTAAAGATGGCTGCCACGTTTCCTTAGGGATGTAGACTTCCTGTAGATACACCCCTTTGACCAGAGAGTTATGGGAGACACAGCAGGAAGTTCCTGTTAAGCTTTGATCACAAGGATTAAAGTCTAGGAGAACACCAAGCACACGCGAGTTACTGATATTCTGGGGTGATTCAGTCCACAGCTCGTCGCCGCATAAAGTATGCTGAATAAGAGAAACCAGCTTCCAAAACAGGTTTGTAAGTGAACAAAGCGTCGTTTATTTTCTTGCTTCGGTCACAACATGAATTAAAATGTCCAAATAATCACCCCAGCAGCGTGCCGCAAATCGCTCGACCTCTCCTCCACCAACTGTCGTTTTCTCGGCGTCCTCAGTCCCTCGCGCCCCCACACGCGCGTCCAGAACACCGAGAAAACGGCTCGTGCAAGCGGCTCTGCCGCGCGTGTAGTTTCATTTCACACGCGCTGCAGATACTACACGGTGCCTCTGGAGTTGACCCATCACATAAGGGATGCTGCTATTCTGCAGGATGTAGGCGTCATGCACTGAGCCAGGGAACAAGGCATTCACATGGGAGATGTACTGGTCTGCCAAACATACCATCTGTACATTCATGGAATGATAACTCTTCCGGTACTTATACACCTGTTCACTCCTGGTGGGGGGGACCAAAGCCACATGGATCCCATCAATGGCACCTATGATGTTGGGGATATGTCTAAGGGCATAAAAGTCACCTTTCACTGTAGGCAAATCTTCCACCTGAGGCAAAACGATGTAGCTTCGCATGTGTTTCAGAAGGGCAGATAACACTCTGGACAACACGTTGGAAAACATCGGCCTGGACATTCCTGATGCTATGTCCACTGTTGTTTGAAAAGACCCACTTGCAAGGAAATGGAGCACTGATAGCACCTGCACTTAAGGGGGGATTCCTGTGGGATGGCGGATTGCTGACATCAGGTCAGGCTCCAACTATGTACACAGATCCTGGATTGTGGCACGGTCAAACCCGTAGGTGATGATCAAATGTCTTTCCTCCATTGTCGACAGGTCCACCAGCGGTCGGTACACCGGAGGATTCCGCCATCTCCTCACATGTCCCAGCGGACGGTGCCTATGAAGGACAACAGCGAGCACAGAGTCAAATAACTCAGAGGTATGTACCCACAGTATGCACAGAACACCAATCATACACAAAATGTTGCCTGTATGTGTGTTGAGACTAGGCCTAGGTATGTGTGACGCAGTTCCTAATTAGGCCATGTGGGCCCCTGAAATGGCGGCTGCCTGACCTCTAAAGCGGGACAATGGGATGTGAGGTAACAGCGCTGGCGTTGTACACCGTCGCGGTAGGCGGGAGAAGACCGCGGCGCAATGCTGCATTGGTTAACATTGGACCCTATGGGTCCCAGGAGCCAATGACGATGTACGCCGGCGGTGATGGTACGCACCGCCGCGGACGTGACCGCCGCGGACGTGACCGACATTTTCTAACTGTTTAATCACTCGATACCTGATCTTCGACAGGAGAGGACCTACACTGCAAGTGCTGCTGTGACCTAGGTCTGGAAGAGACAATGGCTTGTGCGTCTGGGGAAAGGGCCCCTGCCTTCACTGCAGAGGAGTTGGAGAAGCTCGTCGACGGGGTCCTCCCCCAGTACACACTACTCTACGGTCCTCCAGACCAACAGGTAAGTACACACGGAGCATGTTGTATGGACCTGCCTGTGTGGAGAGGGCTGGTTGTAAGAAGGAAGGGGGCAGAGTTCTGAGTGCATGAAAGACGGTGAATGCATGTTCCACATGGCAAGGGTAGGGATGGGGGCCACTCACTTTGACGGTGCAGTTGGTAATGACTTCTCTTCTTCCCCTGTACAATTTATGTAGGTCAGCGCCAACCAGAAGAAGGATATTTGGCGTGCCATCGCCAAGGACGTCCAGACCCTGGGGGTCCACCACAGACGGAGCACCCACTGCCAGAAGAGATGGGAGGACATTCGCCGCTGGAGCAAGAAGACGGCGGAGGCTCAGCTGGGAATGGCCTCCCAACGTGGGAGGGGTGCCCGTCGAACCATCACCCCCCTGATGTTCCGGATCCTGGCGGTGGCCTACCCTGAGTTGGATGGGCGCTTGAGGGCATCACAGCAGACACAAGGGGGTGAGTACAATATCAGTCAGCTGACTTTGCGCGCAGTGAAGGTGTCTGGGTGGGGGAGGAGGATTGTGGGTTCCCCTAGGCCAGGGCGAGTTCCGTAGGCTAGGCCCATTCATAAGGCATGGCCCTGTGTGTCCCCACCCCACCTCTGTAGAGTGCCAAGTAAAGCTATTCATGCCCCAGGGACATCTATGTGTGCAGATGTCGTCCATAGCCTTGTAGGCCATTTCCCAGGAATTGCACTGTAGCGGCGTAGTGCAGGGGGCTGCTGTGTCTGTATTGTCCGCCAACGGTAGTGGTAAGCCATGCACTCAACCTGTCTTTCTTCTGTTCCCCCCCATTTTTTGCGGTCTCCCTGTTCTTGTGTGCATTAGCATCATCAGGTGGAGGTACAGTGGCACCGGAGCACGAGGGAGCTGCATCCCACATGGGCATGGAGGCCCACACTACGGACTCAGTGGGACACCAGTGGGACGGAGGGCGAGGGGAGCATCACGGCAGTCACAGGATCTGCAACCAGCGACACGGACTCGTCCTCCGATGGGAGCTCCCTTGTGGTGGCGGCAATATCTGTGCCCCCCACTTCAACAGGTACAGCCGCCACCCCTCCTTCCAGCACTGCCCTCCCAGCAGCCCCTCAGCATGTGCCCGTGCCCGCTCACCCATGAGGGTGGGCATCACCTTCGCCCCAGGCACCTCAGCCCCTGCCCCTGTCACCTCTGCTGCCCTCAGTGAGGAGGCCATTGACCTCCTCAGGTCCCTCACTGTTGGGCAGTCTACCATTTTGAATGCCATCCAGGGTGTAGAAAGGGAGTTGTAACACACAAATGCATTCCTGGAGGGCATTCATTGTGGTCAGGCTGCCCTTCATCGAACCCTTCAAACTCTGGCCTCAGCACTGATGGCTGCCATTGTCCCTGTGTCTAGCCTCCCCCCTCCAACTTCCTCCACCCAGACCCAATCCCCTGTACCTCTGCCTATCCCAAGCACACCATCATACCAGCCTGCACACACCTCACCACACAAGGGAAGCTCAGGCAAACATAAGCACCACACATCCCACAGGCACTCTCGCAAGCATCACACACATACAGACACAACAACATCCACTGCCTCCACTGTGTCCCCCTCCTCCTTATCTCCCTCCTCCCTCCCAGTCTCGTCTACACACACACCTGCATGCACTACCACTACAGCCACTACGTCCCGCACCAGCACACCCACCAGCACACCCCGCTCACGTGCACTCACCACCCCACTACCATTTACACGTCCCCTGTGTCCTCTCCCAGTGTGTCTGTGACGCCCCCTCCTAAGATACACAAACACAGGCACACACCCACCCAACAGCCATCCACCTCACGACAGCCTCCAGCGCATGCGCATGCACCTGCACCCGCACCCAAATCCACAAAATGTACACCTCCTACAACCACAACCTCTTCCTCTACTCCCAAACCCCCTCCAGCTACCCGTCCCAGTGTGTCCAAAAAACTTTTCCTGTCCCTCCTTAACCTATTTTCCACCCCCCCAGCTCATAGGTCCCGTACTAGCACCTCAGCCAAAAAATCACCGGGACCAGTGGTGCTTGTTGTTACAGGTATGTGGAGTGCACCGGCCACCAGGGCAGCCAGTGTGGCACGGAGCCACAGCACAGCCAGTCCCCCGTGAAGCACCAGAAGTTGGACAGTGCCCGGCGGGAGAGGGGGAAGACTCCAGCCAGCCAAGCCGCTCACAGGGGTGCCGGGGGGAGTGTGGACTCAGCTGTGACTCCTCCCAAGGTGGGGAAGGGGCAGAAGAAACCTGCAAAGTCTGGGAGGAGCAGCGCGGTGGAGAAGACCGCCATCATCCCCGCTGGCCAGGAAGAGGCCACCACCAGCCCCATCGTCATTGGCCAGGAAGAGGCCACCGCCAGCCCCATCGTCACTGGCCAGGAGGGCCCTGCAAGCCACAACCCAGCTGACCCATAAAGGACCGCCAGCCACAGCCCAGCTGACCCATTAAGGACTGCCATGGCCAGCACCGCTGAACAGGGCAAGCACCACTGAACAGGTCAGAAACTGCCAAGTCAAGCACCGCTGAACAGGGCATGAACCGTTGATCAGGTCAGAAACTGCCAACTCAAGCACTGATCAGGGTAAGAACAGCTGAACAGGGAAAAGGCCGCCATGGCCAGCACCGCTGAACAGGGCAAGAACCGCTGAACAGGGCAAGAACCGCTGAACAGGGCAAAGACCGCCATGGCCAGCACCGCTGAACAGGGCAAAGACTGCCATGGAAAACACCGCTAGCCCATTTACGGCAGGGGCAGTGACGCAACTGGGACCGTCACGGGGTGAGTGCTGCACTCTGGGCACCAGTCCCCCTCCATAACCAGTGGAGACATGCATCCACTCCCTCTGTCCTTGGCAGGATGAAGCACTCTGGGCACCAGTCCCCCTCCAGAACCAGTGGAGACATGCATCGACTTGAGAGACTGTGGCTTTGCACTCCCCAGGATGGTACAGTGGGCAAACCAACCACTGTAGAGACTTAAGAGACTGTGGCTTTGCACTCCCCAGGATGGTACAGTGGGCAAACCAACCACTGTAGAGACTTGAGAGACTGTGGATTTGCACTCCCCAGGATGGTACAGTGGGCAATCCAACCACTGTAGAGACTTGAGAGACTGTGGCTTTGCACTCCCCAGGATGGTACAGTGGGCAAACCAACCACTGTAGAGACTTGACAGACTGTGGCTTTGCACTCCCCAGGATGGTACAGTGGGCAATCCAACCACTGTAGAGACTTGAGAGACTGTTGCTTTGCACTCCCCAGGATACATCAATGGGCATGGAGCCCCCTTGTGGATCTGGTGTCGTGCACTCATCCGGCTGAGGTTCCCCCCCTTGCCTTTCCCCTGAGGTGCCTGTTGTATTTCTATCTGATGCCCCAGCAGTGTTCTCTCCGTCATGTTCGGGTATCTTGTGTGGCCCTCGCCCATGCATTTTTGGCCCAGTGGTCCACGCACTATGAATGATGCAAATCCTGCACTATTAATCGTGGTGTATATTTTGTTTATAGTTTATATATATATATATATGTATATTTTTGCTCACTGATTTTTGATATATTACAATAGTTACACTAATTTCCTTTTGTCTTTGCATTCTTCCGGTGGGGTTGGGGGGTGTTACTGTAATGTATAGATAAGCATTGGTGTGTGTGTTGTAGTGGGTGAGGGTCGGGTGGGGTTTGGGGTGTTGAGTGTGTGTGTCCCTGTTTTTTGCCTCCACCCTCCCCTATGTCGTAGGTGCAGTACTCACCGTGGTCTTCGCCGCCGGCGTTGGTGATCCTCGTAGAAGAGCAGGAAGACTAGCGCTGGAAGAATATGAAGTTCTGGCTCCATGCTGTCCTCCTTCCTCGTGGAGTGTGTAGAGGTGAGTGTTTTTCATTTGAAATGCCTGTTTCCGCTGTGTTTTTATCCGCGTTGTATTCGCCCCGGAAAAGGTGGCGGATAGGCCTGTCATAATAGTGTGGGCGGTACACTGTCTCCCGCCTGTCTGTTGGTGGTGACCGCCAAGCTGTTGGTCTGTACTGCCGTGGCGGTCGGAGTGTTAAAGTGGTTGTCTTTGTTAGCGGTTTCTGCCACGGTCGTAATTGCAAAATGTTTCCCGCCGGCCTGTTGGCGGTCTTACCGCCACTTTAACACCATCCGCCAGGGTTGTAATGACCCCCATGATGCCTATGCCAGGCATAAGGTATTCAAGGGGGGCGTTCCGGCACTAAGGGGGTCCAAAGAAATGGCACAACGAAATCTAAGAGATTTTCTTGGGTCATTTTTATCTGCATTTTTAACACCTGCTAAGAACAGGCATTAAAAGGAGGCTCCCATTGTTTTCAATGGGCCTCTGGGTGCTTTGCAGGATTAGTGTCAAAACTTTTGACGATAATCTTGCAAAGCACCGGACTAACATCAAAAACTATGATGCTAGTACCCCTGACTACCGCCATGGTGCTCCATATTTTAAATACAGTGCAAACATGGTGGCATTCCTGAGTGCTAAGAGGCACAAGAAATGTGGCACTGCATTAGGTGCAGCATCACTTCATAAATCTGCCCCACTGTTTGATTAAATTTAAATTTGTTACTATTCACATCTGGAACTGCGAAGAAAAGATTAATCGGACCCCAGAATTAGAGAAAGGGCCCCAGACTCTATCAATATACAATCAAATGCATTATGTTTCATGCCAACCTACTACTCATAACTGCCAGAGCCTCTGCAACACTTTATCCAATGCCTTTTGCACGTTAGCCTCGTCCACTCTCCACTGCACACCACTGTGCAATCTCACCACTCTTTTACCAAAGCTCAATGAACACTAACCACATGCCTCCCTAATGCACTCTCACAGCCTTTGCCCAGTGTAACCAGGACTCATTGCATGCCAACTCTTCTGTCTCCCCATTACCCATCACTTCCACAGCTTCTACAGTCTATACCCAATGTACGCTGCATGCGGTTATGCCTCCCTAAAGCACATTCCTCCCCCAACCTCTGCCCTTCTTTTACAGTGCTCACTTGTACCCATAACTTGGGAATATTCTCTAATTTATGCATGAGTCAGGATTACCCGTTTCCTGTAATTGAAGCCTTAAAAGCAAAAAACATACAGTCATTCAGATGAGATTCTAGATCACATAAGAGAATTTACGAAGCGCGATGTTGAATTATGCATTTTCTCTATCTAATAATTCTCAGGATTACAACCTTACCTTCTATTTGATTACAGGATTACATTGCTGATTGATTATGCATAGGGTTACAGATCATCTTTACCTCTAGGTCACCACATAGAATCTGACCTATTTCACTAAAGATCAAAATGTATTCTGTTCTGCACGCTTATGCAATAGATCATCTTGAATGAGCTAATAGATTTCGACTAGTTCAGAAAGGGCAGAGCTCGTCTTCGCTTAACCCTGACTTCATAATTGACATTATTTAGGAATTCTGTACCCTGTCTCAGAAACTAGACCATAGCTCCCAATGCCCTGGTACAAACCAACGCTATTTCATGATGCTTCACATTGGTGGCCACTGTGTGCTGCTAACACCACAGCATTCACAACATTTCACATGTATTTTCTAAATTCCAAAATCTCACAAAACCTACATTTTTCTCACTTTAGCATCAGACAGGAAATTTCTCCACGAAAGTCCAATGACCCTTCGATATAACAAAAATAGTTTCACTATCCCAAAACATTACACAACATCATTTTGCAGTATACTCTAACACTTAGAACGGACTTTACCTTTCTTAATGCATGCTATACGCCAATTAGCATGTAATACGATAGTCATTATTTGGTGATATTAAAGGTAATAAAGAAGGACGCATTAGAGTTATGAAAGTTTACATATGACATGGCTTTATCACACTAAATCGAATTTTTTTTTTGGTATGTTGAATCTAAAAGTGATTTTACAGGTTGTTTTATTTCTTACTCTGTGACTCACGGAAACCCAATCGGGAGGTGGGTAAATCAAAGATTGTGCGAGATTCCTAAATTGTAAAAAGGCTCCCCAATCAAATGGACTGAGATTTTATTTAGAGATGGTTGCCACACCACTGTGTGGTAACAGATGTGCTTCTATCCACTCCGTTGTAGCACACACAATGGGCCTGATTTAAGAAGAGTGGTGCTGCACACAGAGCTTAGATTTCTTTGCACCATTTTTTCGGCCTCACTAACGGGGGAATGCCCCCCTTTGCATAGATTGAGTCTGGCACAGGCATAATGTAGCGCAAAGGGTTGCAAAGTGCTGCAATGCATGTACTGTGGCACTTTGTAAATGTGGCGATGCGATTTTGGCATCATTGGTCCACATTAGTGTAAAAAATAATTACGCTTATGTGGCACAAGGAGGTGCTAGGGGCTCTTAAATTTGCCCCAATGTATTTTCAGTTCCCTTCCACTCCGACAAACCATTTTTGGCGACAGTGATTTTACTAACATGTTGGAAGTGCTTTTGGAAAAAAATGTAAGGCTTGGCACTACACATGTTGTTGTTTTAAAATATCTGAGTAATTATTTTTTGTGCTACAATGTTTACATGGTTTACACTAACCAATGATAAATCAGATCGTTTATTGGAATACTGTTCTACCTTGGCGCAGCATTTATACACAGAAACATGTTGCAAGAAGCTAAATTCTAATTAAAAAAAGATTAGGTTTAATCAAGTTAAGCTTAAAGAAGTTGTCTTTAGAAGGAAGGCCATAAATTATGCAGATATAAATTGCTCTTCTAGTTGATTGACGTCTGGAATCTGGTACATACTTATTAATAGGATTTTGCCAGCTATATATTAGTGTGAGTAGAGTAAAGAAGCATGATATTCTACATGAAAACAAGATTAAAGTACTAGGCCCCTATAATCTGCTTATTAAGTAGGGAGGATGAGAGCCTTAAAATTGTACATGCTGCATTTGGGAAAAACGTCACGTAAAGAATAATTAAGGGTGAAAAACACTAAATGGATGTTCTAATGCAAAATTGCTTGTACACCTCACTAATGAAAAACATCATACTGTGGAAGAAAGCGAAACTGTTGATCTTGCTAGAGCGTTCCGTACTAGTAATTTTACCTGTATTGGGACGCTCTTTAGGCCGATGAATCTTTTGGCTAAGTGGGACCCTCTCCACCCTTAATCAGTCAATTTCATCAAATCAATAATCAATAACGAACATATGCAATACCCTGATCAACATAACATTTCACAATTAATCCAGAATACATTTCGGCGAACCATGACCTTTCGGTCATGAATAACCACACCAATTTATTCAAAGTTAATGAATTTATTTTCCCTATATTAACAAAGCTAGCACAATGTAGATGTGTCTCAACACCAAATGATATATGTAGATGAACATTAATAGCTGTCCATAACGGCGGAAAAGATGCAATCTATGCAGCATTTGAATAACAATGCCTTCGATAATGGCAACGCAAATCACTAAAACTATAATCTGTAATGAGCTAATTGCATACATTAGTCAGCATAACAAGGTCTCAAATTGCATCGTGCAACAAAAGGAATCCTCATCTAACCTCAAATTAGCATCGGCATGTGGGACTTCATGCAAAAACAATTTAGCAACATTAATTTGGAAAACTCCTAACTAGGGCTCTTATCAAAAATCAGCAGTTGGTTACCTAAAAAGAAAACACAATGCAATTGTACATTTGTCTTTCATATTTACCAAATTCAATCAGCA
This sequence comes from Pleurodeles waltl, assembly GCF_031143425.1. Lineage (NCBI taxonomy): Eukaryota > Metazoa > Chordata > Amphibia > Caudata > Salamandridae > Pleurodeles > Pleurodeles waltl. Next base: position 459,228,181 of record NC_090450.1, read on the forward strand.
TTCAAGGAAGTCTTCGTCTCACAGGTACCGGATTCAATCAGCATGGGACGGGGCAAAGGGGCAGGGTGGACGGGGCAATTGCCTCACAGCGGCAAGATAAACTACTACTTCATGCAAAGGGACAAATCAAAGTTAAAGTCTCTAGGGTAAGAATCATTTAAGTCTCTTTCTCTCGATTAGAGAAAGCATCAAAGTCTCTCAAAATGGCGTCGCAGCAAGATGGGCCATAGTAGCTACAAAATGGCGGGTATCGGGCTGGCAATAGCGGTAATGGCGTAATGGCTGCAAAATGGCTACCTTCTTCTCGTGCACCTGGTTTAAGTAGACAACAGTTCAAATCCAGTAGGGTCTTCCATTGGAGGGTTCATAGGTTGGCTTCAAATTATCCAATCAAAAACAACAGTTCTCAAGCTTTTACTTAAGCATACATTATCCTTGGAGACGGGTACGCAAGTTGCAACATTTTATACCAATTAACTCACTTTCAGAGCTTCCATTGTCCGCACCTGCAGATTGACCTTGGAGCAAGGAGAAAAAATGCCAGGCTGGCACGAAACCTTAAGATAAGCATGTGAACGATCTCAGTGGAAAAGTACAGCTTCAAACAGAAATACACGTTTAATAGCACATTGGAAAAATACGAGCATCTAAACCGTGAGACCAGGCAACTAGGCCGAAGCCTCCGCTAAAGTTATGCTAAGCTAAAACATTTCAAACAAGCAAATCGTAGCACACGTTTATGATTATGTCGGATTAGTGCAATTCTAATACACCACGTTATATAAAGCACGCTTATAAATGTTGGCAAACTACTCTGAGGGCACATTTTGTCCCCGTACAATCTTTATTAGTTCGGTTAAAGTCACACATGATTATTTCACACTACGTTTATGCGTCAAATAAATGTAAAACCTTCATTTCAGCTTCATCAATCCCTCCTCTGATGACTACTTGTCATCACACCAAATCATGCCCACAAATTTTATTCCATTAAAATTCTGTCAGTTCTCTTTTCCTTTTAATTCCCCTAGTTTTCGCCTTGTATTCTTCTGCCATTCTTTTCATCATTTTCTCTTCCTTCCTTCTTTTAATTCTTTCCATTATCATTATTATTCCCCTTTTTATTCCCCAAATTCCAAAAATGCAAATTATAACTATTAGAAATCCCTGTATTATTTTTAGTAATATTCCATTCCAAATTCCCCCAATCCAATTTCCCACTGAAGCAAGTCCTTTTCCAACCTTTTCCCACACTCCTGGTTCTTTCAGTTCCTTCAAATCTGCACTCTCTTTTGTTAGATTAGCAAGCATAGTTTTAATTTTCACACTGTTGTCTGGAATATACGTGCAACAGTGTCGCGCACCAAGCATTTTGCAAACGCCGCCATCCTTTGCTAAAAGAATGTCTAAGGCAAGCCTGTTTTCAAGAGTCATAGCTCTTTCCGCTGCAAGTTCAGCATCTATCAGGATTATAGCACCTGAAAACTTTGTCAACATGTTATCCACTATAGTAGACAACTTTCTTATTTTGATGGAATTCAGCACAACTCCCAACGAAGGAATCATGGCTCCAAATATATCTCCTACCACAGCAGCTGCAGTCTCTCTTTTCTGGATACGATGGGATCCAGATGTCTTTGGAATCATCGATAGATCATCCAGTTGATAAACCTTTGGGAACACTATACCCAAATAACATCTCCCCCACCATCCCTTTGGAAGACGATAATAGGCATTATATCCACAAATGTAATATACACCTGGTATGACAGGGTCAAGTCCGTTCATCATGAATGTCCATTTGGCCTTAAAGATAAACGTATGTTTACACTCACTCGCTCCTACGAAAATGTTATCATAATAAGATTCACCTCGATATATACAAAATTTCCCTACATGCCAAGCATCTAAAGCTATTCTCCCTTGTGTTTTTATTGCAGCAAAGTCATAATTTTCTACTGAAGTCCTCTTATGTAACTCTTTTTCTACTTTCGCATTCATTTGTGCCCTTCTATCATCTGTGCGATCTAAAAAGCTTATTTCTACTGCAGAGAGCGAGCAGGTAAGGTTTTCCCTATGAGCGTGAGCCGTTTCAAAAGGTTGCATTGGCTCGAAAAATTCCCTCATTATTTTAGCATCCCAATCTTTAGCAATCTGGCTTAGCTGCGCTATTATAGGAACATATGCAAAGGTAACATCATAATTCGAGTAAAAATACTGTATGTTAGTTTGACCATAAAATCTAGACATTACTATACTACATGTGATCCCGTATGTAAGAGGCATGTGGTGATAAGTCACCCCTTCCTTTACGGATGTCGGTATCTGTGTACACACATAACAATCTTTCGCGTCCATAGTCTCAACATATTCTGTTAATAAGCGATAGAAAACGTTATACGAAAGCTCTTTCTTATCATGCAAGTGTCTCTCATCTAATTCTAGTCTTTTCAGTGCAGTTAGTTCAGTGACAGTAACAGGAGCAAAGGTAGAAGCGTCAATTTTCTCATTCTCACCCTTACTATGCATTCCAAGTACAATTGCCATTATTATTAGTACACATGCAATTACCAAGCCTATACACACGTATTTACAATATTTCTTTCTACTGTTTTGCGTCATGATCTGTATAGAATCAGAGAGCTAGAAGCACCTTATAAAGAAACTATTTAGCAATTCAGTTACAAAGCTGAACGAGCGCAATGTTCACACAGTCTTCTTCAAGAGGCCAGTCACTTATCGGTTAGCAGCATTTGTCTCAATTCGGCAATAACTCAGTCTTTTATCAGTTCAGCAAGTGTCTCATCCGGTTTAGCAATGTCTCAGCTGGTTGTTTGTATCACGTTAGATTGTAGCAAGCAATATCATTTATTATCCTTTCAATCGACAGAGTCCATAAAACTTTTCTTTTCTATTGGTATCTCTTCTTCTTCGTTCTCGAGGCTTAGAGATACAAACTCGTCAGTCCAATAGTCATGAACTACATATGCCCATTCAGGACCGGAATATCTTCTGTTCGGTATCCTTTTCCTTTTCAATTTTGCATCCCTTTTTGACTCTGCCTCACTGGTACTTTCCACTTTTGTCAAGTCTTTTTCTTCACTCGAGGATGGTACCACGACAGACACTTCCTTTCTTTTCTCTTTCACTTTTGGCCTTTCTCCGTCGTTCAAACTTTCTTTAGTCCTCTGTTTTATTGGTGATATACTTAGTCTTCTCTTTGCACCATGTCCATTTGATGGACCTGCAATCTTTTCTGTGGAAGCTTGAACTGTTTCGTTCTGTGCTACCTTGTCCCCTCCTTCTGGGGAACCAATCACGTTCTCTTTTTCTTTTTCTGTATCGTCTGCTTCTGGGAAAGCCCTCCTCTGATCAGGCTCTCCTGCTTTTTCACCTTTTTCGAGACCTTTGTCACCGTTACTTTCGTCAGGCTCTTTATCACTTTCAGCTGCTTCAGGTTCTTTGTCACCTCCAGCTGCTTCAGGCTCTTTACTACCCTCAGCTGCTTCAGGTTCTTTGTCACCTTCAGCTGCTTCGTCGCTGTCTGAACTTTCTCCTTGGTCTTCCCCAAGTGAGTTGGTCGCTTCGTCCTCAGAGAATATCTCTCTCTCTTCCGTTCCTGTCTGTTCGCTTTCAGTTCGGTTTTGTTCTGTCTCAGCACTCAGCACTGTTTTATCAGGCACTGGCAGTTTCAGCGCATCAACTTCCTCATCTGTTGGACACAACACTTTCTTTGTGTGACTGCCGTGAATCCAGTTGGGAACCCCTGCACACTTCACAGCGGTAGTTGTTGTCAGGATCACTTGGAAAGGGCCTTTCCAACGGGGTTCCAGACATGACTTCCTCACGTGCTTCTTTACCACGACCCAGTCATCTGCTTTCAGTGCGTGTCCTGGACCTTGGATCGGTGGCAAGGTGGTTGCTTCCACCTGGTGAGAGAAAGAGCGAACCACGTCAGCTAGACCCTTGCAGTAGTCTAACACCATATCATCTGTAATATTCAAAAGCGCGTTTGCGGGAACTGCAGGAAGTCTCATAGCCCTGCCCATGAGAATTTCGTGCGGAGACAATCCAGTCTTTCTATCAGGAGTGTTTCTCATTGACATTAGCACCAAGGGCAATGCGTCAGGCCATTTCAAATTTGTCGATGCACATATTTTCGCCATTCTTGATTTCAGTGTACCATTCATTTGCTCCACCAGTCCTGAGGCTTCAGGGCGATAGCTACAGTGCAGTTTTTGCTCAATGTTCAGCGCTTCGCAAAGTAACTTTATCACCTCATTATTGAAGTGACTTCCCCTATCTGATTCTAAAGAGATCGGGAATCCGAAACGTGGTATTAACTCCCTCAACAATAGTTTTGCAACTGTAAGGCTGTCATTTCTACGTGTGGGGTATGCCTCAATCCAGTGACTAAAAATGCACACAATCACCAACACATACTTTAGACCTCCATGCACAGGCATTTCAATGAAGTCCATCTGCATCCTACTAAATGGGCCACTGGCCCTGCCAATGTGGCTCACGTTCACAACTGTTCCCTTTCCTGGGTTAATCTGCTGGCAAGTGACACATCGATGGCAAACTGCTTCTGCAGCTTGACGAAATCTGGGGTTAAACCAATCAGTTTTGAACAATCTTATCATGGCATCTCTCCCTAAGTGAGCTTGCCCATGATAGAACCGTGCAAGCTGTGATAAGAGACTATTTGGCAAAACAAATTTTCCCTCATTTGAAACCCATAACTCGTCTGGTCTCTTTATACATTGTGATTTAATCCAGGAGTCTCTTTCATCCTCCCTGACGTTATTCTGTAATGCTTTTAATTCATCTATTGTATCTACGACCTTCAAGGCAAATGCTTCAGCTGGTTCGAGTTCTGGTTCACTTATCGAATTCCATTCATCTCTGAGTAATATACAGTTCAAGGCACAAAATCTTGCGACTTGATCCGCATATGCATTTCCCAGAGAAACATAGTCCTGTCCTTTTGTATGAGCACTACACTTTACCACTGCAACTTCGGCTGGCATTTGAATAGCGTGTAACAATTCCCTTATTCTTTCTCCATTTTTCACTGGGGATCCTGAAGAAGTCAGGAAACCTCTCTGTGACCATAGTTGTCCAAAGTCGTGCACAATCCCAAACCCGTACTGACTATCAGTGTAAATGGTGACTTTCATCAATGCAGACAATTGACATGCTCTTGTAAGGGCTACAAGTTCTGCTACTTGTGCAGAATAGACTCCTTGAAGCCAGGCCGCTTCCAAGACACCTGTTACAGTACATACAGCATATCCTGCTTTCAAAATCCCCATCCCATCTCTTAGACATGAACCATCAACGAAAACAATTTGGTCATTTTCATCAAGTTTTGTATCCTTGATGTCAGGTCGAGGTTTTGTGCAAAATTCAGTCACCTGAAGGCAGTCATGCTCGACGTCTTCAGCGTCCTCAATTTCAGCATTTTCACCGGGAAGCAAAGTTGCTGGATTCAGCGTAGTGCACCTTTTCAGCAGCACATTCGGTGAGCCCAGAATTATCGTTTCATACCTTGTGAGTCTTGCTCCAGTCATGTGTTGCGTTCGGGAGCGGGTCATAAGTATCTCGACTGAGTGAGGGACCATGACTGTTACTGGATGTCCCATCACTATTCCTTCACTCTGAGTGAGGCTGATACCAACTGCTGCTACGGCGCGCAAACACCCCGGAAGTGCTGCTGCGACCGGATCCAAAGTAGCTGAAAAATACGCTACTGGTCTGTTTATGCCACCATGGGCTTGAGTCAAGACAGACAAAGAACATGCATCACGTTCATGACAAAACAATGTGAAAGGCTTTGTGTAATCAGGCATACCTAAAGCTGAAGCCCTGCACATGCATTCTTTCAATTCAATAAATCCATCTCATGTCCTTTCAGCTCAATTTGATCCAAGGCGTCCTTCTGGGTCAGCTTCAGTAAAGGCTTTGCTAGAGTTGAGAAGTTGGGAATCCACTGACGACAGTAGCCTACCATTCCCAGAAACTTCCTCACCTCCCTCCTTGTCTTTGGTGGACTCATTTGAAGTACACTCGTTATTCTTTCCTTCATTATTCTCCGTGACCCTTTCTCTATCTGGTGACCCAAGTATTTCACTTTCTTCTGACAGAACTGCAATTTGGAAGGAGACACCTTGTGTCCATTCCTTCACAAATGGTTCAACAGAGCAATGGTATCGGCTGTGCAGCCACCCTCCGTCTTTGATGCAATCAGTAAGTCATCAATGTACTGTACTAGGGTTGATTCGAATGGCAATTCTAGCGCTTCCAAGTCTTTCTTTAGAATCTGATTGAATATTGACGGTGACTCAGAAAACCCTTGAGGAATTCGACACCAACTGTACACTCTGTCTAAGAATTTGAAACAAAAGAGAAATTGACTGTCCTCATGAAGAGGCACCGAAAAGAACGCTTGTGACAAGTCGATGACTGAGAACCACTCGGCATCGCAAGGGACTTGAAACATTATCACAGCTGGATTTGGTACGACAGGGCAGCATTTGACTATGATGTCATTTATTTTCCTCAAGTCCTGTACAATTCGGACCTTTCCACTCGGCTTTATTAGTCCCATGATTGGTGAATTACATGGACTGCTTAACACTTCCTTCAGTACTCCCTGCTTTACAAATTCGTCAATGAGTTGGGCAACTTTCATGAGGGTGTCTTGTGCCATGTGGTATTGTGGGGTCTGGGGAAAGGTTGCATTGGGCTTTACAGTCACTTTCACTGGTTCCACTCCTTTCATCAATCCCACCTCTTTCCCTGTCATATCCCACACCTCCTTTCCGACTGTTTCCCGTAATTCAGTTGGAATATCTTCTTCAGTTATCATTGGGAAAAGACAAATCAGAGGATACTCTTCATCGAAAGTTTCCATCTCATCCCCCTCTATACTGTCCTCTTCTTCCCCATCACTGCTCGTCTGTATTTTTATTCCCTCGTTCGAACACATAATCGAACAACCCAATTTGCACAATAGGTCTCTCCCTAACAGTGCTATCGGGCTTGAGTCACATACCACAAACTGATGTAACCCTTGATAGTTACCAATGCTGACTGGTACCGGATCTGTAATTGGGTTTGTCAGGTGCCTGTTTGCTACTCCCACCACTTGAACTGTCCTTCCTGAGAGTGGCAAATTTGGTACTTCAATACTCTTAACAGTTGAACGTGTGGCTCCCGTGTCAACCAAGAATGAGACACGATGACCCATTACTCTTCCCTCCACGTACGGACCCTTTTGATCAACTTCCAAGGATGCGGCAAGCACACAATCTCCTTCCTCTCCTGAACTTTCACTCTCCCATACATTGTTTATTCCACTCTCACTGTGTAATGGGAACTGTTGTACGGTGCCATTTGTATTCATTACCTGACCCGAGACCTGTGGAGGAACCATCACTTGCTGCTGACTCATTGGTGCCAAAGGTATTTGCATTTTCTGATTAGGTACCATGGGAAACTGCTGTTGCATTGGCTGCAGTTGCGTCATCTGCATACGGGGCATCTGCATTTGCTGCGGTTGCATAGGTTGTAATCCCTGCAACTGGTTTACGGTCTGGAAATTTGGGTTTGGACCTCTCATTTTCGGTCCCCTCATTGTTTGAAATGCATTGACATCGTTGCTTTGCTGACCAACACCTGTACCTTCCTGCACCACCATCGGGCACTCGCGTTTCCAATGACCGACAATTCCGCACACGTTTCACGGCATCACCTTTTTCAATGCCTGTACACCATTCTGTGTCACAACAGTGTTCAAATCCGGACCATTATTCACAAAACCTCCTCTGCCTCTGCCTCTTGCCTGTGGCTGAAACGCCATATTTCCCTGCAACTGCGGCTGCGGTTGCGGTACCTGCTGTTGGAACCCTTGCATCCCTTGCAAACCTTGCAGACCTGTCTGAGCTGCTTTAAGTTGCATCATCATCACTTTCTCCTTCAACCTTTTCTGTTTCACTTCAATTTCGTCGCTACAGTATTTCGCATAATTCAACACCTCATCAATCGGTTTCGATTGCCAACAAATCAAATGCGACTTTATCATCTGACTTATCTCTGGTCTCAGCCCTTCCACAAATCTGAACACAAAATGAAGCATGTCCTTCGCCTCTATTGTTTCCGTGCCACTGTAGTTCTTGAACGCCTTCAACAACCTCTCATAGTAACTGTGAATCGACTCTTTAGCCTCTTGGGCCGTTCGATCTATTTTCTGCCAATCCACATTTTTCGCTGCAACCTTCGTCTTCAAATGCTCAATCACCTTATAGTACAGGCTCATCACCATAGGTGATGGTGCACCCGTATCCCTGTCTCTCTCCGGTTCACTTGTCGGCCAACCTACAGCTCTTTTGCAATCCTCCCACAAGTCTGCCGGAACCACAATCTCAAAGAGAGTATTCAGGTCTTCCCAGAGACATTTTGCAAGCTTCACAAACCTGTCAGTCTGTTGATACCATTCAATCGGCTTCTCTCTCAATTTGGGAAAATCATCCGTAAAAGACTGAATGTCGCTCCTGTGCCATGGTACATGTATTAATTTTCCCCCTGCTGTCTCCCTCATTGGTAACATGGTTACTGCATCACTACTCTGTGGTCTTCTCTCGTTGAGCTCTGGGACACTGTCTTTCCTCTTTTCCTTTCTCTTTACCCATCTGCTTTCCCATTTGTCTAAGCACCTCCACACTTGTGCACTCTGTAACAATTCTCTAAGGTGCGCCTTCATGCCTGCTGACCTCATGTGTTCAAAATCTGTGGTCCCGAAATCCAACCTGTAGCTCCTGCTCAAGTGTTTTGTCTTGTCTATGTCAACCCCGTTTTTGTCAGCTATTTCCTGCAAGCTTTTATGTACCTTGTTCACTTCTTTCGTAATCCTTGGACATAGATATCTCAGCTCTTCTTCTGAGTAGGACTCTAACCTATTCACACCCATAGTCCCTTCCACCAATTCTTGCGCTTCCATGTTCAACCTGACCCTATTCAGATAGTCTTCTCCCTTCCCACTGGCTGAGCTTTGTGTGGAATTCAGACTATTGAACCACTGTGTCAGCTGTTGCGCATTCAACCCCATCAGTGTAGCATTCACATCGACTGCCATTGATGGTTGCGGCAACTTTTCAGTGTTCGATGTTAGAGGTATTATCAGTGGGGGACTCGACCTCACCAGTGTTGACTGAGCGCATATGGGACTAAACTCCATCAAGGACCCAGATCCAGTTGGCTGAGCCGCTATCGGAGTTATCCCTGGAGTGTTTTCTATGCACCTCCTTTCTGTCCCATTCTGCAGCATTGATCCCTGACCGTTCATACCTAAGTTAGGCTGACTGTACAAAGGTACCGGTGGACCTACAGTAATGGGTAGCGATATCGCGTCTGGGTTTTGTCCATTTCCCATGTTCTGAGACATGTTCATTCCCACACTATGGGTCATCATTGCCGGCATACCCATCTGGCTCCCCGTCATCTGAGCATGTGCTGTCCCCCCCTGCATCTGCTTTTGAGGCATCAAAAACTGTGTTGATTCGGCTTGTGCCAATGTCGGGTTGTGACCATTCTGTACTCCCCTTACGGTTGGATCTAGAACCATTCCTGCACTGTTGTCACTACTGTAGTACCCTGGGATCTGCGGCTGATAATTTTCTGCTGGTTTCAACATGGGCACATCTGGATATATTCTCCTAACCTGCGGTATCTGCGGGGTGAACAGCAAACTCGGGTCCTTAGACCCCGATGATGCTCCTGAACTCTGAGTTTCACTGTTCTGTACCGGTGCCGGAGGGGCAGAACTGGTACTTGGACCTTGTCCACTCTCCGCATAAGGGGGTGGACGGTCGTTCAGCAATTGCATGATTAACTCCTCATCCTCTAACTCCTCTTCTCTTCTCAACTTTTCCTCGTCCTCTCTATCCTTGGAACACCTCCTGTTTGTCTTACAGGTAGCTTTCTTACCTGTCTCCTCTTCTTCCTTAGTAATTGCGGGGAACAATTTTATCCCCTGCAATACATCTGACCTCCACACCTTCTGTGCATTATCCCACCTAGTGTCCGCCAGTGTCTTTTCTACCTTCCTTATCCTAGTCTCGAACTTATTTTGCTGCTGCTGTCTAGCCATTAGTTCCCAAATTGCTAGAGCCTCAAACTGTGCTGGCCTTGGAGGTACCTTCATGTCGTACATCGCGAATCTCAAATTCTCTAGGATCCTTATATTGAATGTCCCATGGATCGGGAACGCTACGCTCCCATGTTTCTCTGTCAGCTTGTGCCACTGCTTTAGCCAAAGGCACGGAGCTACCCCCTTTTCCTCCATTACAATGTAAGCTGGTGTGCCTTCGGGCGGCGTCTCCTCTCCTACGCTCGCTTTAATGTAAGACTCCCCCTTCATCGCACTCCTAAATGCTTTAAAAAATTACATTTTTCTCGTCTTTTATTTCACAAAGTTTGTAATCAATGGGTGACTTTAATTCCCGGAATACTCTTCGCCTGCCTTTCCCCCCTTCCAATCGAGCCCCACGGACTGCGTCCAATCCGTGCGCGACCCTTCTCTGCAACCAACCTATCCCAGCGCGGCTCCTAGTGACGTCACACTCACACACACTGCGGCTGACAAGGCCTCGCGGCTAGTCCTCCTTCACTCAGCTCCTCTCGTAACAACTTCTGGCATGTATCGCGAGCTACCAAAAATTATAAAACAGATCTGTCGGTTTACTACAGGAAGGGTAACACAATCGCTTCAGGACCTTAGGGATTTTTCACTAGCCTCGGCAGTTATTCCATCTTTCTCGGTCCCCGCTTTCGCAAGCAAATCTGACCCGCAGACCTACTCTCAACTTGTCAATGATCTATTCTAGTGCACTTAGAATTTTGTCAAAGCCCGAAGTCGAAGTTTCTTTCACTCCTTTACACACGTACCGACTCGTTGACCACGCCCGATCAACCTACTAAACCGACCAGACCACAACATAAAACAACATACTCCGGAGTCTCTTGACCTCGCAGGGCCCGTCTCAACAACAACCACGTGGACCTTTTTATGCACGAAGCGCCACATGCACATGAAGTTCGACGACTTCCCTACTCTCACACTCGGAGTCGCACCTCCGCTATTTCTATGAAGTTCGACGACTTCCCTACTTCTACACTCGGAGTCGCACCTCCGCTATTCCCTAAAATCCTCACAACCTTTTCACACAATCTGCGGCAATAAGCTGTGCAAGCGCAAAATCCTAACTTCACTCATACCATCACTAGTACCGCCAACGCTGATTTCACACCTCCATTCTCTTCATTCGCAAGCTCCGAGATCCCGGGAAAGTCGCGGTGGACTTAGCCCATCATCATTCTGTCAATCTATTTTACCCAAGAAAAATCTAATTCAACTTCTCGAGTGGGGTCTCAAAGGGCGTAACCGTTAATTCAAGACCATGCACTTTAACAGTACAGAGTCCCAAAAGGCGAAACCGTCCTCTGCTACCATCTATTGCTAGAGCGTTCCGTACTAGTAATTTTACCTGTATTGGGACGCTCTTTAGGCCGATGAATCTTTTGGCTAAGTGGGACCCTCTCCACCCTTAATCAGTCAATTTCATCAAATCAATAATCAATAACGAACATATGCAATACCCTGATCAACATAACATTTCACAATTAATCCAGAATACATTTCGGCGAACCATGACCTTTCGGTCATGAATAACCACACCAATTTATTCAAAGTTAATGAATTTATTTTCCCTATATTAACAAAGCTAGCACAATGTAGATGTGTCTCAACACCAAATGATATATGTAGATGAACATTAATAGCTGTCCATAACGGCGGAAAAGATGCAATCTATGCAGCATTTGAATAACAATGCCTTCGATAATGGCAACGCAAATCACTAAAACTATAATCTGTAATGAGCTAATTGCATACATTAGTCAGCATAACAAGGTCTCAAATTGCATCGTGCAACAAAAGGAATCCTCATCTAACCTCAAATTAGCATCGGCATGTGGGACTTCATGCAAAAACAATTTAGCAACATTAATTTGGAAAACTCCTAACTAGGGCTCTTATCAAAAATCAGCAGTTGGTTACCTAAAAAGAAAACACAATGCAATTGTACATTTGTCTTTCATATTTACCAAATTCAATCAGCATTCAAGGAAGTCTTCGTCTCACAGGTACCGGATTCAATCAGCATGGGACGGGGCAAAGGGGCAGGGTGGAAGGGGCAATTGCCTCACAGCGGCAAGATAAACTACTACTTCATGCAAAGGGGCAAATCAAAGTTAAAGTCTCTAGGGTAAGAATCATTTAAGTCTCTTTCTCTCGATTAGAGAAAGCATCAAAGTCTCTCAAAATGGCGTCGCAACAAGATGGGCCATAGTAGCTACAAAATGGCGGGTATCGGGCTGGCAATAGCGGTAATGGCGTAATGGCTGCAAAATGGCTACCTTCTTCTCGTGCACCTGGTTTAAGTAGACAACAGTTCAAATCCAGTAGGGTCTTCCATTGGAGGGTTCATAGGTTGGCTTCAAATTATCCAATCAAAAACAACAGTTCTCAAGCTTTTACTTAAGCATACATTATCCTTGGAGACGGGTACGCAAGTTGCAACATTTTATACCAATTAACTCACTTTCAGAGCTTCCATTGTCCGCACCTGCAGATTGACCTTGGAGCAAGGAGAAAAAATGCCAGGCTGGCACGAAACCTTAAGATAAGCATGTGAACGATCTCAGTGGAAAAGTACAGCTTCAAACAGAAATACACGTTTAATAGCACATTGGAAAAATACGAGCATCTAAACCGTGAGACCAGGCAACTAGGCCGAAGCCTCCGCTAAAGTTATGCTAAGCTAAAACATTTCAAACAAGCAAATCGTAGCACACGTTTATGATTATGTCGGATTAGTGCAATTCTAATACACCACGTTACATAAAGCACGCTTATAAATGTTGGCAAACTACTCTGAGGGCACATTTTGTCCCCGTACAATCTTTATTAGTTCGGTTAAAGTCACACATGATTATTTCACACTACGTTTATGCGTCAAATAAATGTAAAACCTTCATTTCAGCTTCATCAATCTCTTCAAGCAAAATAAAACTTTGAACCCAAAATCTTTGGGCAACGCAATGATCTTCATGAAATAGAAATCCAAGCCCCCAAAATTGCTTGAGATAGTAGTGCAAATATGAGGCCGCACATTGAAGAGCTGGAAATAATCCAAAAACACACAAGATTAAGTCGATAGAGATACCCGTGAGGTCACAGCCACACCCTTCAGAAAACATGGAGGAACTCTTGCCCGTTCTCCCACTATATATGAGACAGTGGATCTACAAAAGCATATGCTGCCACAAAAGCATACAACAAGCAACACAGTACAAAAGAAAAACACATAGCTCACACAGACTAGCACTGTGCAAGTATGATGTCAAAGCAATGCACCTCTAGCATTGCTACAGTGCTCAAGCTATTCAGCGTCCCACACAGGCGTAGGAAGCACTATATAAATGTTACAAAAAAAGTAAAAATAAACCATATCACAAACCATCTTCTTTCTGCATACAGTCGAAACACTGCAGAAGTTATGTCAGCTGCAAGGCCAATCCTACACAGCTGCGCAGTCAAGGCCAGGATAACATTTAGGGCCATATTTACATTAACTGATGCATCACTGCGGTAAGGCAGCAATGCTTAAAAAAAATGTGCTGCGCTACAACAGTTGTACATGCCTTGGATGCGTCATATTTATGGGTTGGAGCACCATGGCGTAAGGTACCATGGTGCATCAAAAAAATGATGTGTCTGTGGGACGGCTACCATGGAGAAAAGTGATGAATGTACAGCAAAAGTGACCCGTGGCTGATTGGTGGCACGTGAAGCAATGCAAGTAAACCTTGTGTTACGTTTGAGTACATAATGTGTCAAAAGTCCATCAAAAAGTGATGGATTTGGGAAAAAAACATTCCCCCTACCTCAAAAGGTTGAGATGGAGCAGGCATCAGGCAGTAGCAGCCAGGGCAACAAACCCAACAACCCCAGCACCAGCCAATATGTGTAAGCAGACCCCCAGGGGAAGAGAAAGAGTAATTTCAGCGAGGATGAGAATCAAATCCTAATAACAGAGGTGACAAAGTGTGAATATCAACTCTATATCACCTCCAAATTGCCATTAGTAAAGAAAGAGACCATTTAGAAATCCTTATTGAACAAGATCAACAGTCTGGGGCAAGTTAAAAGGATAGTGTCAGAGTGCAAGAAGGATTGGCATAATTAAAAGCGCAGGACTAAGGAGAAACTGGGCCAACAACCTGAAGGCTGCAATGCAGACTGGAGGAGAAAAACCTGAGGGCCCGGAGGAGCTGATGTCCTTGGAGGAGAAGGCGGCAGCAATCATCCCAACAGAGTTGGTGGCAGGAGTGGAAGGACCCAACAGTGCAACCTATGAGGATCAGCAAGACCTACAAGGTAAGCCGCTTCAAGAGACAATATGACCAAATATGGCATACTCTGCAGCGCAGCAAGTTATGTTCTTTCACTGCACTGTGCTGAGTGGAAGTGAAAGGTATGGATTTGCCCACATGTCAAGTCATACATCATAGAAATGTAAGTCAAACTGACCATTCACATGATGCACATCTCAGTTCAGCTACATCAAGTTTGTCCAGTGCATGTGTGATGTGCAGCACCAGTCCAGCCCAGGTTAACTTATGTTGTATTGTGTAATGTATAACATTAGTGACCAGGACTACATGTCCCACAATATAATTCACATAACTGGACAAGAACACCACATCATGCATGGACACTGGAACCATGCCCAGTCTGTCTTGTGTAATGCCTGCCCCCTAGCACCATGAGGCTAGTGTGTTTGTCTTAGGGCCATGCAGCCAAATCTTAACTGCAAATCAATGGAATCGAATAGGGTTGTCGGAGTATAAACTTCTCACCTGAGAGGGGAGTCAGGTTTTGGGCATGTCAAGTATCACCACATAGGAATATGTGAAGAGCCATGTGTATAGTCAGTAGCATGAAACTATATTGCACACAGATGTCCTGATGTATAGGGTGAGAGCACACAGGTGTTGACTGCCACGGTAGAGACCACCCTAACTCTTATTATGTACAAATTCATTCGGGAGTGGTGAAGTGATGCACACCAGAGGACCATGTGTGTTTGTTCAAACAATAGATGGTGTGCAAGCCCGGGGGGCCATTGGTATTGCAGACCAATGCTGCTGTGTCTGTATGGGGACACATTGCAAAGCAAGGAGGTGAGAAGTGATGTGTGAACTGCAAGGTAGTGTGAGCAATAACACACACTACTGTGCCTGATAGTGTCACATTTCTGTTATAACTGAAAAGGATTGACATATAAGCACACTTGTGTTACAGCTGGGAAGGGGTGACATAGAAGATGGAATTGGTGCACTACAACCAATATGTGATGTGGATCTGGGTGAAGATGTAACACTTTTCAGGAGGGAGACAGAAGATGAAATGTCTTGCCAGACCACATACATCTAAGCAGGAGGATGTCAAAAAGGGAACTTTGAAGTGACAAGATAAGCCAGGTTGCCATGGCTATGGGCAGGATTAAGTGATGGCTGGAGTGTGAGATGTATGGACCATATTAGTGTGGCAAACCAGTGTAGGCACATGCCACTGATCATCACTACTACTAGCATGTGGTGTACAGCATGATCCATAGTCCTCAAATACAAGGATACATGTTGGTCAATTGGAAGTTGTAACTCATATTGTAAGGCTTCGCCTCACATGAGAGTCAATGTATGATCCAGGTCCCATTAGAGTGTGATAGGAAGTGAAGTCTCTGGCACTAAAGCAGGATTGCCAGACGAGTCATGTACATGTGCAAGTGAGCAGACTGACTCAATTGATTTGCAATACTCTGCATAAAAAAAACAACTCTGGCAATGATGAAATGGGGTGAACATCAGTGCTAGCAATCAACCTTGTTTAACTGGCCCTACGCCCTCAGAGCTAGCGCACACTGACCACTGTTTTGAACTAAGGAGCCAACTGTGTGTGTAATGAAATCTCAAGAATATACACAGATAGTACATCCATGGTAGGTACATGCCTTTACACATTCCTGCAGATTAGCAAGGTTCCTAGCGGTGTAGAGTAATGTGGATGCATGAACATTATGCAGCCTTGTTCACATGAATGCACAATGTCCATGCAAGATAGCACAACAAGGCAGACTGCCATGGTGTACTGTGTGAAAGTCAGACTGTAGGATTAAATCAAATACATGACCAAACCCACATCACTGTTGCCTGAGTAGTGACTAGAGAAAAGCCGTGGCACCCTGGTGTAATGTGCACAGTAATGCTGTCAATACAAGAATACACATTCAGTATAGTCATCATGAAAAAGAAAGCTACTCTTTAAGGTAGATGGGTACCTTACCTCAACTTATATGCACTGGTAGTCCAGGCCAGCAAGAGTGTAAATGTGTCACTGTATAACTGTGTTACTATGTGTGGTACGACACAAATTATCACCCTTGTCGCACAGTGGTATGTGAACAATGCAGAGATACTGCCATCTAAAAGGCAACTACAGTGCCAATTTTTCCTCAATTTCTACAAGTCATATAGGTTCTACACATTAATGTTGAACTGCAAGTGAATGATCATAAAAACAATGTGTCAGACAGATTACTAATGTTTACATCTAGCATAAATCACCATTGGCATATCTCCATTTCATCGTAGAGGGAGAAAATGCAACTCCTGACCAGCTGCCTGTCCTGGATGACTACCCTGCAGGCAATGCCCGTCATGGGTGATGACACTTTTCAGCAAATCCTGGACTACATTGTAACACCTTCTCTGATTGCAGGAGAGTCTGACAGCATTGATGGGTCATACCCAATCAGCCATCTGAACTCCTAAGACCCCCAATTTGTCTTCCAACAGCAGGCGCTAGGAGTCTAGCGTCAGCTGGTAGATGAGTTGCGGCCAGGGTTGGAGACCATCATGGGCATCCTAGAAGGAGTAGATTGGTGCCTTAGTCCCAATAAGGACACCTCTGAGGCAATAAGAGGCTGCGATTGGAATAGTTCCTGGCTGACATTGCTGGTATCATGAGGCAGAGGCTAGAACAACAGCCCTGCTGATGTAACACTAGTGGGGGCTATACATACCATCCTTGAATCCATAGGGTGGAAGCAGGACTCCTACATTCAAACAATGGTCCCTTTAACCAGGATGGTGTTGCTGTGCTGACAATTCAGCAGTCCCTTCTCAGCGCTGTGCTGCCTTCCTTGTTGGCACAGGCAACTGCTGCTGGGGACAGGGGAGCCACATCCTCAGCCCCTGATATGTGTGTGCCTCAGATGCATCTTGCACAAACACCACAACACTCAGGGGGGGCAGAACACACATCAGATGAGGAAGATGGGGACTTTACCTATTTGCGGCGGAGAACTAGCTTGTAATATTTGCCTGTGGCTCTTGGCCAGTTTCCCATTGGACCTGTGTTAATTATCATGCTATCACCCTTGTCACCTCCTACAGTCTCCTCTTTCTATATCCACCTGTTAGTCTGATCCATTTGTGGACTGTCAATGAGACCTACCTTCCCTAATGGCAATTTGGACCTCCTCCTCACTGGAATATTCCCCTCTCCTCATGTCACATGACATGTATTACCCATGGACCTTGTCTGGGCATCCTTTTACTATCTAACAATGTTGGGCTTGTTGCTGCTCAAACTCCTACTGTAATCATTCTATGAACACGTCTGTAAATAAATGCACTAACTTGAACCTGCATGTTGCACGTCTGTTGCAGATAGGACTCATAAGGCTATGGTGGATGTGCAGACACAGAAGACACTTTCCACCATCTAAAGGGAGTTGCGATACAGTACCTATCACATTCTCTTCTTGGACAAGATCAACCATAATGGCCTTCCCCTGCCATGGCATTAAGTTGAAAATCTAATTGAACTATTGAATGTCATGGTGTGACAATAACCATTGGTACCTTGAGTGCCACACGGTGAATTAGGCCAACTAATCACACAATTGCAGGACTGCACAGATTGCGTCCTGTGACGCAGGTGAGCCACTAACACATGCTCAAATATCCACAGATATTTAGCACAGTTATCTTGAAAATGTCATCATGCACATATGTCAGCCTCAGTGCTTATATAGATGATCTCCTATGAGTACTATCATAATACATGCACTGACAATCTGCTGATAATACTGGCCAGACTCCTTCAGTACAGCATCATGTCTATGCCACTCAATGATATAGAAGCTCAGTGCTAAACCTTGGATGTCATTAAGCATGAACTGCAACTGCTAAGTATTTGTGGGCCTGTGTGAGATAAAAAATGGTGTATTAAGGCACACACGGATACATAGGGACAATGTTTTCCTCTGGCACTGAGAGTCCTCATATGCATTGAGTGTGAGTTTAACTAAACATGACATTAATTGTAGTATATACACACATACAAATATAGAGAAGCATACCACAGGCCTTGGAAACAAGCTGCACATCCCTAGGCTCAGGGGAAATGTCAGACTATTTTGTGTTCTAACTTAGCAAGTAATTGCACTAATTCACATGCAAGAAGTGCCACACTTAGCAAGTTTTCAAAGCCAGGGATGATTGATTTTTCCAGTCAGATGGGGCCATTTTTATGGATACAAACCAGCACACCACAATGATGTACTAGTAGAATGCTGCAAAGGTGAGTGCGTAAGTGCCAGGCAGCATTGTGTGTACCAACACAGCCATGATTGTGTACCACGTGGTGACAGATCCATTCCTCCACTACATGTATCTTAAATTACACACAGTGCTACAGTAGGTGAATATCTGTTTTGGGCTGTGTGTTCAGTCACACAAGAAGACTACTTTCAGTGCCCAAAGAATGTTAAAGAATCCCTAGGCAACTCCATTGCAATGTTGATTGATTCTTGTCCATAGGCCTCTCATTAAGTTACACATATTTACAAACACTGCTGACAATTCTTCTATCACGTACTCCAACCAATGTTAGTAATCATGACAACTCTTATGCAGCAAATATGTACACATTTGTGAAAGTAGAAAATATTTTAATATATGAAAATCATAAAATCACTAATTAAAAGTAAGTACCCTACACTAACTAAGACTATCTAACCTAAGCATCAACTAACCTAACCTACCGATCCTATAGTAATTTATCTTAACACTGACTTAACCTACCTAAACTGAGCCTAACTTACGCTACACATGTACCACAACAGACATGTTAAACAGCAACCCCCAACACCCCTTAACCCCTTCGCTGCCAGGCCTTTTCCCCCTCAGGTGCCAGGCCTTTTTTGGCTATTTGGGGCAGGGCGCGCTTAGGCCCTCATAATGTTGTGTCCAAATAAGCTACCCACGCCAAATTTGTGACCTTTTTTCTAGGGATTCTAGAGGTACCCAGACTTTGTGGGTTCCCCTGAAGGAGACCAAGAAATTAGCCAAAATACAGTGAAAATTTCGTTTTTTTAAAACACATTGAAAAAAAGTGCTTCAGAAGAAGGCTTGTGGTTTTTTCTCTGAAATTGGCATTAACGAAGGGTTTGCAGTGTTAAAATCACCAGTTTCCCAGCTTTCAGGAACAGGCAGACTTGAATCAAAAAACCCAATTTTGTAACACAATTTTGGCATTTTACTGGGACATAACCCATTTTTATGATTTTTTGTGCTTTCAGCCTCCTTCCAGTCAGTGACAGACATGGGTGTGAATCCAATGCTGGATCCCAGAAACCTAAACATTTCTGAAAAGTAGACAAAATTCTGAATTCAGCAATGGGTAATTTGTGTAGATCCTACAAGGGTTTCCTACAGAAAATAACAACTGAAATGAAAAAATATTGAAATTGAGGTCATTTTTCTCTACGTTTTTTTCCTGCCATGTCAGATTTTTGAAAGCAATATACTGTTACGTCTGCTGGACTCTTCTGGTTGCGGGGATATACAGGGCTTGTAGGTTCATAAAGAACCCTAGGTACCCAGAACAAATAAATGAGCTGCACCTTGCAGTGGGTTTTCATTCTTTACCGGGTATACAGCAATTCATTTGCTGAAATATAAAGAGTAAAAAATAGGTATCAAGAAAACCTTTGTATTTCCAAAATGGGCACAAGATAAGGTGTGGAGGAGCAGTGGTTATTTGCACATCTCTGATTTCTGGCGTGCCCATACTAGCATGTGAAATACAGGGCATTTCTCTAATAGACGTCTTTTTTACACACTGTCTTATATTTGGAAGGAAAAACTGTAGAGAAAGACAAGGGGCAATAACACTTGTTTTGCTATTCTATGTTTCCCCAAGTTTCCCTATAAAAATGGAACCTCACTTGTGTGGGTAGGCCTAGGGCCCGTGACAGGAAGTGCCCCAAAAACACAACGTGGACACATCAAATTTTCCCAAAGAAAACAGAGGTGTTTTTTGCAAAGTGCCTACCTGTGGATTTTGGCCTCTAGCTCAGCCGCCACATAGGGAAACCTACCAAACCTGTGCATTTTTTTAAACTAGAGACCTAGGTGAATCCAAGATGGGGTGACTTGTGGGGATCTCACCAGGTTCTGTTACACAGAATCCTTTGCAAACCTCAAAATGTGGCTAAAAAAACACTTTTTCCTCATATTTTGGTGACAGAAAGTTCTGGAATCTGATAGGAGCCACAAATTTCCTTCCACCCAGTGTTCCCCCAAGTCTCCCAATAAAAATGGTACGTCACTTGTGTGGGTAGGCCTTCTGCTCGCAACAGGAAAGGCCCCAAAACACTATCTGGACACATCAAAATTATCAAATAGTAAACTACCTGTTTTTGCGAGGGGCATCTGCGTTTTTGGTCCTGGGATCAGCAGCCATTTAGGGAAACCTACCAAACCCAGAAATTTCTGAAAACTAGACACCCAAGGGATTCAAGGGAGGTGTGACTTGCGTGGATCCCCCAATGTTTTCTTAACCAGAATCCTCAGCAAACCTCAAATTTAGCTAAAAAATCACATTTTTCCCACATTTCTGTGTGGGATAACTGCACCGGGACAAATTTCCTACCACCCAAGTTCCCCTTAGTCTCCCGTTAAAAATTATACCTCACTTGTGTAGGTGGGCCAAGTGTTTATGACAGGAAGAGCCAAAAACACGTCAAAATTGAGGGGGAACCAAAGTGGGTCCAAAAGGGCAGTTTGAAACAAAACATTTTTAGGCTGACAAGTGCAGCAGAAGTTTTATCGGTATAGATGAGACAATGCTGGGTGGTAGGAATTTTGTGGATTCCTGCAGATTCCAGAAGGTTCTATCACAAAAATGTGGGAAAAATGTATGCATCCAGAAAATTTGCAGATTTGCAGGGCATTGTGGGTAAGGAAATGGTGTGGGGTGCATGTGAAGCACACCACCCTGGAATCAACTAGATGGTTAGTTTTCAGATGTGTCTAGGTCTTTTGGATTTTTCTACATGGCAGCGTCCCAAAGTTAAAAAAAGTGCAGCCCTCACCATTCCAAGTGGGACGATTTTGAGAGTTACCAAGCTCTCATGGCCCAAATGTAAAACAAAAAACAAAAAAATCAAATGTCCTCTTGCTTGCCATTGGATAAGATATTTTATTGTGCGGGGGAGAGCTGAATTAGCCCCTTCAGTTCGGGTGAGGGCATAACCAGGCCCATACTGGTTGGTAGTCACCACCCCACTAAATATTTTTTTTATTTCATGGCATCTAGTAGACTTTCTGCCCACTAGGATGTGGATCGGGGTAATTGCCTCATCTGCCCACTGGTGGGCAGAACAACTTTGGCCCCATTTATTTGGGGTGGGGGTATGGCCATAACCCGATCAACTCATTTTGAAAGAAAAATCTTCCCCGGTCTCTGGTGAGCTTTCTGCCACCTTTGGGGGCAGATGGGCCTTCCAAAAATAGCCCAATCTGCCCCAATGGGGGCAGATATGGCCAACAGTAATGTGTCCCCATGGGGAGCGACCCTTGCCCAAGGGGCTGCCCCCCCAAACAAACACAGACATACACCCACACCAATCCCTGGTGTCTAGTGGTTTCTGCCCCCCTTGGGGGCAGATTGGCCTAACAAAAATAGGCCGATCTGCCCCCAAGGGGGGGGCAGAAATGGCCTAAATACAATTTGCCCCTCATGGGAGCGACCCTTGCCTAAGGGGTCGCTCCCCATTCATAAAAACATAAAGTAAATAAAAATATAAATATATCCCTGGTGTCTAGAGGTTTCTGCCCTCCCTGGAGGCAGATCGACCTAATTATATTAGGCCGATCTGCCTCCGGGGGGGGGCAGAAATGTCCTAAAAATAATATGGCCCCCTAGAGAGCGACTCTTGCCCAAGGGGCCGCCCCCTTTATTAGAAAACACACAAAATAAAATCCCTGGTGTCTAGTGGGCATTCCTGCCCCCCCCCGGGGCAGATCGGCCTAGTTATATTAGGTCGATCTGCCTCCAGGGAGGGCAGAAACCTCTAGACAGGGGGCCATTTCTGCCAGGGGGGGGCAGAAATGGCCTAAACACAATTTGCCCCCCTTAGGAGCGACCCTTGCTAAGGGGTCGCTCCCTGCGCATAAAAGAAAAGAAAAAATCCCTGGTGTCTAGTGGGCATTTCTGCCCCCCAGGGGAAGATCGACCTAATTATATTAGGCTGATCTCCCCCCGGGGGGGCAGAAAGGGCCTCAAAATAATATGGCCCCCTAGGGAGCGTCCCTTGCCCAAGGGGCCTCTCCCTTTATTAGAAAACACAAAGAAAAAATAATCCCTGGTGTCTAACGGGCATTTCTACCCCCTCCGGGGGCAGATCGACCTAATTATGTTAGGTCGATCTGCCTCCAGGGGGGGGCAGAAATGGCCTAAGCACAATTTGCCCCCCCAGGGAGCGACCTTTGCCTAAGGGGTCGCTCCCTGCACATAAAAGAAAAAAAAAATCCCTGGTGTCTAGTGGGCAATTCTGCCGCCCCCTGGGGGCAGATCGGTCTACTTATATTAGGCCAATCTGCCCCCTGGGGGGGCAGAAATTACCTAAAAAATGATTTGCCCCTCAAGGGCCCCAAGTCACTGGGGTGAGATCGGGGGGATCGGGGGTGAAAGGGGAAGCAATTCCCCTTTCATCCCTGACAGGGGTTGTGGGTGGGAGTCCCACGGGGAGCGCTAGCGCTTACCCCGTGGGCCCGGTGCAGGACGAGGTGGTCTCATCACAGGCACACGGGAACCGTATGCTGGGACGAGACCACCTCTTCCAAGGCACCATAGGGGTCAATACACATATAAAAGTTTAAAGTTTGCAAAGAATTCTGGGTAACAGAACTTGGTCAGAGCCCCCAAGTCACCCCATCTGGGATTCCCCTAGGTCTCTAGTTTTCAAAAATGCACAGGTTTGGTAGGTTTCCCTAGGAACCTGCTGAGCTAGAGGCCAAAATCTACAGGTAGGCACTTTGCAAAAAACACCTCTGTTTTCTTTCAAAAAATTTGATGTGTCCATGTTGTGTTTTGGGGCATTTCTTGTCACGGGCGCTAGGCCTACCCACACAAGTGAGGTATCATTTTTATCGGGAGACTTGGGGGAACGCTGGGTGAAAGGAAATTTGTGGCTCCTCTCAGATTCCAGAACTCTCTGTCACCGAAATGTGAGGAAAACTTGTTTTTTTAGCCAAATAGTGAGGTTTGCAAAGGATTCTGGGTAACAGAACCTGTTCAGAGCCCCAAAAGTCACCCCATCTTGGATTCCCCTAGGTCTCTAGTTTTAAAAAATGCACAGGTTTGGTAGGTTTCACTAGGTGCCGGCTGAGCTAGAGGCCAAAATCTACAGGTAGGCACTTTGCAAAAAACACCTCTGTTTTCTTTAAAAATATGTGATGTGTCCACGTTGTGTTTTGGGGCATTTCCTGTCATGGGCGCTAGGCCTACCCACACAAGTGAGGTATCATCTTTATCGGGAGACTTGGGGGAACGCTGGGTGGAAGGAAATTTGTGGCTTCTGTCTGATTCCACAACTTTCTGTCACCGAATTGTGAGGAAAATGTGTTTTTTTAGCCAAATGTTGAGGTTTGCAAAGGATTCTGGGTAACTGAACCTGGTCAGAGCCCCACAAGTCACCACATCTTGGATTCCCATGGGTCTCTAGTTTTCAAAAATACACAGGTTTGGTAGGTTTCCCTAGGTGCCGGCTGAGCTAGAGGGCAAAATCTACAGGTAGGCACTTTGCAAAAAACACCTCTGTTTTCTTTAAAAAAATGTGATGTGTCCACGTTGCATTTTGGGGCATTTTCTGTCACGGGCGCTAGGCCTACCCACACAAGTGAGGTATCATTTTTATCTAGAGACTTGGGCGAACGCTGGGTTGAAGGAAATTTGTGGCTCCTCTCAGATTCCAGAACTTTCTGTCACCGAAATGTGAGGAAAATGTGTTTTTTTAGCCAAATTGTGAGGTTTGCAAAGGATTCTGGGTAACAGAACCTAGTCAGAGCCCCACAAGTCACCCCATCTTGGATTCCCCTAGGTCTCTAGTTTTCAAAAATGCACAGGTTTGGTAGGTTTCCCTAGGTTCCGGCTGAGCTAGAGGCCAAAATCTATAGGTAGGCACTTTGCAAATAACACCTGTTTTCTTTCAAAAAATTTGATGTGTCCATGTTGTGTTTTGGGGCATTTCTTCTCACAGGCGCTAGGCCTACCCACACAAGTGAGGTATCATTTTTATCGGGAGACTTGGGGGAACGCTAGGTGGAAGGAAATTTGTGGCTCCTCTCAGATTCCAGAACTTTCTGTCACCGAAATGTGAGGAAAACGTGTTTTTTTAGCCAAATTGTGAGGTTTGCAAAGGATTCTGGGTAACTGAACCTGGTCAGAGCCCCACAAGTCACCACATCTTGGATTCCCATAGGTCTCTAGTTTTCAAAAATACACAGGTTTGGTAGGTTTCTCTAGGTGCCGGCTGAGCTAGAGGCCAAAATCTACAGGTAGGCACTTTGCAAAAAACATCTCTGTTTTCTTTAAAAAAATGTGATGTGTCCACGTTGTGTTTTGGGGCATTTCCTGTCATGGGCGCTAGGCCTACCCACACAAGTGAGGCATCATCTTTATCGGGAGACTTGGGGGAACGCTGGGTGGAAGGAAATTTGTGGCTTCTCCCTGATTCCAGAACTTTCTGTCACCAAAATGTGAGGAAAAAGTTTTTTTTTTTTTGCCAAATTTTGAGGTTTGCAAAGGATTCTGGGTAACTGAACTTGGTCAGAGCCCCACAAGTCACCACATCTTGGATTCCCATAGGTCTCTAGTTTTCAAAAATACACATGTTTGGTAGGTTTCCCTAGGTGCCGGCTGAGCTAGAGGCCAAAATCTACAGGTAGGCACTTTGCAAAAAACACCTCTGTTTTCTTTAAAAAAATGTGATGTGTCCACGTTGCATTTTGGGGCATTTCCTGTCACGGGCGCTAGGCATACCCACACAAGTGAGGTATCATTTTTATCGGGAGACTTGGGGGAACGCTGAGTGGAAGCAAATTTGTGGCTCCTCTCTGATTCCAGAACTTTTTGTCACCAAAATGTGAGGAAAATGTGTTTTTTAGCCAAATTGTGAGGTTTGCAAAGGATTCTGGGTAACAGAACCTGGTCAGAGCCCCACAAGTCACCCCATCTAGGATTCCCCTAGGTCTCTAGTTTTAAAAAATGCACAGGTTTGGTAGGTTTCCCTAGGTGCCGGCTGAGCTAGAGGCCAAAATCTACAGGTAGGCACTTTGCAAAAAACACCTCTGTTTTCTTTTAAAAAATTTGATGTGTCCGCGTTGCGTTTTGGGGCATTTCCTGTCGCAGGCGATAGGCCTACCCACACAAGTGAGGTATAATTTTTATCAGGAGACTTGGGGGAACGCTGGGTGGAAGGAAATTTGTGGCTCCTCTCTGATTCTAGAACTTTCTGTCACCAAAATGTGAGGAAAACGTGTTTATTTAGCCAAATTTTGAGGTTTGCAATGGATTCTGGGTAACAGAACCTGGTCAGAGCCTCACAAGTCACCCCATCTTGGATTCCCCTAGGTCTCTAGTTTTCAAAAATGCACAGGTTTGCTAGGTTTCCCTAGGTGCTGGCTGAGCTAGAGGCCAAAATCTACAGGTAGGCACTTTGCAAAAAACACCTCTGTTTTCTTTAAAAAAATGTGATGTGATCACGTTGCGTTTTGGGGCATTTCCTGTCGCGGGCGCTAGGCCTATCCACACAAGTGAGGTATCATTTTTATCAGGAGACTTTTGGGAACGCTGGGTGGAAGGAAATTTGTGGCTCCTCTCTGATTCCAGAACTTTCTGTCACCAAAATTTGAGGAAAATGTGTTTTTTTAGCCAAAGTTTGAGGTTTGCAAAGGATTCTGGGTAACAGAACCTGGTCAGAGCCCCACAAGTCACCCCATCTTGGATTCCCCTAGGTCTCTAGATTCAAAAAATGCACAGGTTTGGTAGGTTTCCCTAGGTGCCGGCTGAGCTAGAGGCCAAAATCTACAGGTAAGCACTTTGCATAAAACACCTCTGTTTTCTTTAAAAAAATGTGATGTGTCCGCGTTGCGTTTTGGGGCATCTCCTGTCGCGGGCGCTAGGCCTACCCACACAAGTGAGGTATAATTTTTATCAGGAGACTTGGGGGACCGCTGGGTGGAAGGAAATTTGTGCCTCCTCTCTGATTCCAGAACTTTCTGTCACCAAAATGTGAGGAAAACGTGTTTATTTAGCCAAATTTGGAGGTTTGCAAAGGATTCTGGGTAACAGAACCTGGTCAGAGCCCCACAAGTCACCCCATTTTGGATTCCCCTAGGACTCTAGTTTTAAAAAATGCACAGGTATGTTAGGTTTCCCTAGGTGCCGGCTGAGCTAGAGGCCAAAATCTACAGGTAGGCACTTTGCAAGAAACACCTCTGTTTTCTTTAAAAAAATGTGATGTGTCCACGTTGCATTTTGGGGCATTATCTGTCACGGGCGCTAGGCCTACCCACACAAGTGAGGTATCATTTTTATCAAGAGACTTGGGGGAACGCTGAGTGGAAGGAACTTTGTGGCTCCTCTCTGATTCCAGAACTTTTTGTCACCAAAATGTGAGGAAAATTTGTTTTTTAGCAAAATTGTGAGGTTTGCAAAGGATTCTGGGTAACAGAACCTGGTCAGAGCCCCACAAGTCACCCCATCTTGGATTCCCCTAGGTCTCTAGTTTTAAAAAATGCACAGGTTTGGTAGGTTTTCCTAGGTGCCGGCTGAGCTAGAGGCCAAAATCTACAGGTAGGCACTTTGCAAAAAACACCTCTGTTTTCTTTAAAAAAATGTGATGTGTCCAGGTTGCGTTTTGGGGCATTTCCTGTTGCGGGCGCTAGGCCTATCCACACAAGTGAGGTATCATTTTTAACGGGAGACTTGGGGGAACGCTGGGTGGAAGGAAATTTGTGGCTCCTCTCTGATTCCAGAACTTTCTGTCACCAAAATGTGAGGAAAATGTGTTTATTTAGCCAAATTTTGAGGTTTGCAAAGGATTCTGGGTAACAGAACCTGGTCAGAGCCCCACAAGTCACCCCATCTTGGATTCCCCTAGGTCTCTAGTTTAAAGAAATGCGCAGCTTTGGTAGGTTTCCCTAGGTGCCGGCTGAGCTAGAGGCCAAAATCTACAGGTAGGCACTTTGCAAAAAACACCTCTGTTTTCTTTAAAAAAATGTGATGTGTCTACGTTGCGTTTTGGGGCGTTTCCTGTTGCGGGCGCTAGGCCTACCCACACAAGTGAGGTATCATTTTTATCGGGAGACTTGGGGAAACATAGATTAGCAAAACAAGAGTTATTGCCCCTTGTCTTTCTCTACATTTTTTTCCTTCCAAATAAAAGAGAGTGTGTAAAAAAGACATCTATTTGAGAAATGCCCTGTAATTCACATGCTATTATGGTCACCCCGGAATTCAGAGATGTGCAAATAACCACTGCTCCTCAACACCTTATCTTGTGCCCATTTTGGAAATACAAAGGTTTTCTTGATAGCTATTTTTCACTCTTTATATTTCAGCAAATGAATTGCTGTATACCCGGTATAGAATGAAAACGCACTGCAGGGTGCAGCTCATTTATTGGCTCTGGGTACCTAGGGTTCTTGATGAACCTACAAGCCCTATATATCCCTGCAACCAGAGGAGTCCAGCAGACGTAACGGTATATTGCTTTCGAAAATCTGGCATTACAGGAAAAAGTTACAGAGTAAAACATAGAGAAAAATTGATGTTATTTTCACCTCAATTTCAATATTTTTCTTTTTCAGTTGTTATTTTCTGTAGGAAACCCTTGTAGGATCTACACAAATGACCCCTTGATGAATTCAGAATTTTGTCTACTTGTCAGAAATGTTTAGGTGTCTGGGATCCCGCATTGGTTTCACGCCTATTTCTGTCACTGACTAGAAGGAGGCTGAAAGCACAACAATTTTTAAAAATGGGGTATGTCCCAGTAAAATGCCAAATTTGTGTTGAAAAATTGGGTTTTCTGATTCAAGTCTGCCTGTTCCCAAAAGCTGGGAAGCTGGTGATTTTAGCACCACAAACCCTTTGTTGATGCCATTTTCAGGGAAAAAAAGACAAGCCTTTTGTGCAGCCACGTTTTCCAATTTTTTTGAAAAAAACGAAATGTTCACTGTATTTTGGTTAATTTCTTGGCCTCCTTCAGGGCAACGCACAAAGTCTGGGTACCTCTAGAATCCCTAGGATGTTGGAAAAAATGACGCAAATTTGGCTTGGCTAGCTTATGTGGACAAAAAGTTATGAGGGTCTAAGCGCAAACTGCCCCAAATAGCCAAAAAAAGGCCTGGCACAGGAGGGGGAAAAGGCCTGGCAGCGAAGGGGTTAATTCTGCACTTGCAATCATGCCAGCACTTCTTGAAATCGATGACAGTCCTCTTGACCTCTGCCAGCTGTTGACTTTATCTACTATTGCCTGCTATATGGCCTCTCTCCTACCTATTGGCAATTTGGAGGTGACGAAGAGGTGATGTTGGTGCTCTGTCACCTCTCTGACCAAGAGGTCATGCTCTTCCTCACTAAAGCAACATTCTGCTTCCTCTTTTCTTTCTCCTGGGACTTTTCTGGACCCTCCTGGCTGGTACTTGGCTGCTTGGGATCTCCCTGGGATCTCTATTGGCCTACATTCTCCGTCTTGTCTTCCCAAATGTTTTTTTCTTTCTCACACGTTATTTTTAGGCTAATGTGGTTAAAAATGGCACTAATCCATTTTGCGTGAAAAAAGTGCTGCAAAATGGTCTAATGCCACTTTTGCAGCATAAGCGTAATTTTTTCGTACCGTATATCGCAGTGGTTAGCATCATTTTTTTATGCTAACCATTCCTAAGCGCCATCATGCGACATTTTTTCAATATAGTGCACCAATGGCACTAGGGAATGGCGTTGGCTCACTGTAAATTTTTTGACACACTACTGCGTTAGTGCAGTTGTGCGTCAATTTTGTTAAATCCGGGCCATAATGTTTGAAGAAGGCCTCAGCAATTTCAGTACTTTCCATCTCCAAAATACCAGTTGTTGGGTTTCTAATTTTATTGATCATTTGTTTATTTCTCTGAGTCTTAACTGACCTTGCCAGGAATGCCCCCACCTGCTTGCTCTCTTCATAGAGCTTCTGCTGGTATGCCCTATCACCAGTAATTTCCTCTAAAAGAAAAAAGGGCCAGATGCACGTAGCTTTTTTCTTGTCACATACGGCCTGATTCTCAGAATCAGGCCATTTGCAACAAGAAAAAAGCATTTTGCTATGTATAAACCCTAATTTGCAATTCTGTAATCTATTTTTTGAATCTCTAAACAGATTTGTGAGTCGCTATTCTGAAGGTTCATGCCAAAGGCGTCCCTACCAAATAGCAAGTTGCACGGGGATATATGATTTTTTTGTGACCACAATTGCAGTTGCAAAACAATTGTAGTTACCACCAATTTCAAACTGATGGTAACCCATTCGCAAACGGGAAAGGGTCCCCACAGGACCCCTTCCCCTTTGTGAATGGATGCAAAAATATTTTTTCAGAGCAGGCAGCGGTCCCTTGGACCACCGCCTACTCTGTAAAAATGAAACTGAAATGTTTCATTTTTCACTTTGAAATGCATCCCACTATCCTTTGAGAAAACGGGATGCATTTTTTAAAAACTGCTTTATTTAAAAAGCAGTCAGCGACATGGTGGTCTGCTGTCAGCAGCAAGTCACCATCCCTGTGAGTGAAGCTATGCCCAATGGGGTTGCAAATTGCAACCTACCGCATGAATATTGATCAAGCAGGTAATTTGCGACCCCATTGGGAATCAAAAACAGTGTGAGTTACACAGTTGTACATTTGGTTTTGTGACTTGCAATTTGCGACTCACAAAGTAGTCGCAAATTGCGAGTCACAAAACTTGCGTTCATACCTCTAGCCCATAGTCCCCTAATTCTAACTCTACCCTATGCACCTGATCTTGAAGAGACTGACGACTTAATGTAGGAGAAGGGCACCTTATTGATCTTCATAGGTGGCTACGGGCATCCTGTAAAGCTACCTGCTGCTCCTGGATCCTATCTGCCCTAGCACTGCTTTGTTTTGCTTTTTAGAACATGACCTTCCCCCCCTAAATGTGGCTTTGAAAACTTCCCAAACTGTGAAGAGTGAAGCTGAATTGACATTTGTTGCGAAGAATTCCCAAATGAACTGCTTGGTGTCCTCCACCCATACTTGATCTGAGAGCAGCACCCTTTCAAATTGCCATCTTGGCCTTACCCTTGGTTCAATATCTAGAACTAAAGTTAAGTAAACTATTGAATGATTTGAGAAAGGGTTGGCTCCTAGTTCAATGGTGCCTTTTCTTAATAATAGTATAAGAAAAAAAAAGTCTAAGGGCCTGATTTAAGAAAAGTGACGCTGCACCCAGTGCAGCACCACTTTTCTTGCACCCCTTAGTGACCCCCCTAATGCCACCATGGTAGCACCATATTTAAAATACAGTGCACCATGGCAGTAGTTAGGGTGACTAGCATCATAATTTTTTACGCTAGTCCATCAGAAAGAATTTTGAGCTTTGATTGCTGCACCAAAGAGGCTTGTGCTCCTTTTGCTTGAAATTTCCAGATCACCCCCAGAAAGTTCTTCCAACTTCGATTGCTGCAACTGATAGGTCTGAAAGAACTTGCATCTGATTGTTGCCTGTCAGACAAAAATACTTTTTCTGGATAGCCAATGACAGTATCAGATCTTTCAACCTATAATCTGACAAGTTCACTATAACTGTCCGAGGATATTTCATATGTGCAGAGCGATGTCCTGGAATCCTATCAGCTCTCATAACTGCCAAATCTGGAGGTGCATCTGGTAGATTATGTCCCCTTATCACAGAGTCCACTAGCAGGGCCACACTGTGGGCATTTGACTGCACCTCATTACCTTCTGAAATGCCTGTGAATCTAAGATTCATTCGTCTTGCCCGATTCCCCATTTCATCCAGCTTATTTTCTAATTGTTGTAATGTTTTTGACTTGTTATAGTTTCTTTGTCCATTGACAATAACTTGTCCTCTAAATCTGAAATTCTCTGCTCTGCTTCCACCAATTTCTGGGGCATTTGCGACAAACTTTGCTCGTTTTGTAAGAGCCTTCACCTAAGTATTTCTATCTCACAAACTTGTTGCATCTTCAAATCTCGAATTTCCATCAAAATTGTCTCAAATTAAAGTATTAAAAATCTCTGGTTGGGCTGAGAAGGTCCAGTCCTAGCTTTTGTCACAGGGTATTACTGAGCAGTGGGGTGAAAAGGGAATTTCTCAATTTCCATCACCCTGTGTCCAGGGATTAAACTTGGTATTCTCCTTTGAGCTTGGTGGGATGCTTTCTTCCAGCGTGTGGGCAGCTAGTTCCCCTGATTCGCTCCCTGACACTCTTGCAACAATTACTTGTGAATTTGTGTTAATTTTGTTACTTAGTCTTGTCGCTGCTTTACTACACTCGCATTGTCAAGGAGGCGAGTCACTGATTTATGGAACACTGGGTAGTCCTTCATTTTAGCTGTGAGGGCCGAAGAGGTCGTACTGTCCTTGGTGTCTACATTTCCTCTGGCTCCTCTAGCTGAGAGATTCTCATTTGGGGTGTCCTGCTGCTTCCCATTAAGCTGGGCTGCATCTGCCACTGGACTCACTGTGAGGTCCATTGGGAAGGGATATTCCCCTCTTTGTTGACTTGAACTTGCTGACTCTCTCCAGTAGATAAAAGGGCCATTTCTGTTGCTTCTGTCCCTTCCACTACATTGATACTTCTTATGGCCATTGCCAATAGGTGGCCCTGTGTTGCATGACGCTTAAGTGTGGAGGTTGTTTGTGCCCCCTGAGCCACAGCTGCTCCTGCTCTCGATGCTGCAGCCTTAGAAAGCAGATGCCTCATCTCAGGGAGTTTCTATTGTCATGGGTAGCTTCTAGCACCACCAAAGGGAGCCTACCTCAGGCCCCCACTAAGCCTCCCCGTGAGGAGCACCCCATCACAACTGCTTGTGGCCGATGCTCACTTACTTAAGGAGGCTGGGGGGATCGAGAAGAGCTCACCTGTACTCTCCACTCGGCATGTGCGGCACCTTCTCTTCAGCTGTATGCAACTTCTCTCCTCTCCTTCTTTTCTTCTCTTCACCACACACTGAGCTCCTAAATGTATTGGCTGGGCCGAAAGATGCCCCCGGGGCCAAAGTGGGCCAGAACACCACTGTCATTAGCACTCTGCTAGTGCACCACCATTTCCTGCATGCTAGCCGGGGCGGAAGCTCAGGGAGAGAGGAGTCATGAGAGGAGTTTGTTTGTTCCTCATCTTCCTGTTGTGCATTATTGTCCTCATCCTCCTCACTGGGGACAAGTATTGTGCACACAAGGGGTGATGCATATAACAGGCTTCCTCCTGGTAGGGCTAGGCACCTGAACCTGGATTTGAGGAGGCCAAATGTCCTGTCCACCACACTCCTGGTCCTTCTGTGACCTTCATTGTAAGCCCACTCAACATCAGTTGTTTGGATTTCCAAATGGGATCATGACACATAGTTGGATGCCGTAACCTTGGTCCGCTACAAAGGAATGTGAGAAAATGTGCCATACATGCATATTTTTTATTTGCTATGTGCCATGGCACATATTTGTTTTCAGGGGAGTGGTGTTTCAGACTTGCATCTAGTATTGGGTATATTCCTGTTTGAAAGGTTGGTTGTATTGGTGTGTGGGGGTGCACTTACCAATCAAGGGTTGTTCCTCAGGGACCTGGTGATTGTTAATTAAATTCTAGTCTGAAAGTTCACTCATTCAGAATATGTGTGGTGTGACCCCGAGGCCCAAATTTAAGAGGGCCTAGTGCCTCCTTGCACCACATTAGCATGATTTGTTTGGCGCTAATGTGTCCCAACAAGGCCTAAATCACTGAACTATATTTACAAAATGGCGCATGTATTGCCTTTGCACCACATTATGCCTTTGTCAGGCCTCATGTATGCAAGGGGGCATTACTTGTTAGAGGGATTGCTAAAATGGTGCAGTGGAATCCAAGAGATTCCACTCCATCATTTTTAGTGGATACTTTGAACGCAGGCACAGAGCAGGTGTTAAAAAGGGGGCACACCATTGCTTTCAATGGGCCCCTATGTACTGTGCAGGATGTGCACCCACATTTTTGCACGAATTCTACACAGTCCATCAATAGCGTCAAATATTGTGACACTATTGCTCCTACTCTGTGCCATGGTGCGGCTTATATTAAATACAATGCAAACAAGGTGGTGGTGGGGAGCGCTAAGGCGCGCAAGAATAAGTGGCGCAGCTTTGGATGCTGCTCCACTTTTCTTATATCTGGCCTTTAGTCCCTTAACTTTAGACTTGCAGAAGAGCGCTGTTTGAGAAATGTATGCCTATTTTCTGTGCGCCATGAGAATGATGTTGCTCCCTGTGTATTGTATGTGAATCCCTATCCTTTGCCCTTGAAATACCTCCCTTGCACAAAGTGTTGTTGTTGTGCCAGTTGCTAGCTAGCATGCAAATGTGCATGTAGTTTATATGCACAGTGCGGCACAGTTGTATGGGATGTATTGTGATGTATGTAAGAAATTGCAGACACATGTGAGATGGGACAGGGCATGAGGTGCTTTTCTGCACTGCCCTGCATCACATGTCCAGCCCTGCAAAGGCCCATGTCTCCTCAGTATTATGCATTCCTGGCCTCTACCAGTGCATTAGCAGAAGTTCAGTTGCCACAGTCCACTGTTGGCACCTTTGTATCATGGTAAGGAGATGCAGGATTTACGTGTATGTGAGGTATCAATTCCGACACATGATCTATCAATGATGGCGATGTTGTATTTCAATGTGTGCTGCACTATGCACCACACAAGAGAAAGGCGAACATAATGAGTATATCAGGTAAGTTTTGGTGATATGTAGATGGTGATGGCATGACTAGGGTGGCATTAATTATGGGTGCTGCCTCAGGTTTCTACAGCATAGTGAATGTGAGGCAGTGCAAATATGTGAGTTGTTTGACGGTGGCATGGCCGATGAAATACACATAGCAGAGCTATTCCATGCTAAGTGTTATGTGTAAAGGATCAGTATTTCGTAATATACCTGTGGACACATGAAGTGGTTTGACCCCAGCTTTTGTATGCAAAGGGGATAATGCTCCACCAGTCCAGCATGTGAAGTGTAACTCAGGTGGTGCTATGTACTTGTACATATGGGCATATGTGAAGGTGATGTGCATTGAATGAGGTGTAGTGAGGCATGTGGCTTAAGTGTTGTTGTCTAAATATCTGTGTTTCCCTGTCCATGTGTGTTTAGTGTGGTGTATATATCGTTTGTCCCACAAGTTTAGTCTGTTGTCTGTGTTATGAATTGTATGATGGCTTATCTACAAGTAGGCCATTGCCATATTGTCCATCCTGGAATCGTTGATTGATTGTTGAGTGCCTGAAGATATAGGCATCATGGACGCTGCCTGGATGTTTAGCAAGGATGTTGTTGAATATGCCACAATAGTCCACAATGGACTGCATATTGATTGAGTGTGTATGTTTCCAGGCTCTTTAGAGGTGTTCCCTTGCAGCAGGAGAAACAAGTTGGAAATGGGTGCAGTTCATTGCACCCAACACCTGAGGGAACCCAGCAATTTGATAGAATCCTTGCTTGGTCTCCTGCTGCAGTTACTGGGTGTTGGGGAACTGGAAGTGGTGGGGTGTGAGGCAGATGATGGTGTCCAGGACCATAGGAAGAAAGGCAGAAAGGGATGGTTGTCATATCCCACCAACTTGTGCTGCAACATCCGGAATGATCCAGAGGCTAGCAAGTGGAGGACAGCCAGGAGTCTGTTCATAGGTGGTATGATTTGTGGCTTTCCACTCTTGCTGTGATGTCAGGAGGATTGTAGTGGAGCTGCTGTACAATGGACTCCTGCTTCTGACAGTAGAGTCTGATTACCTCTTCTCCCTGAAGGCCAAGGATGGATGTGGTTGGCAAAATAATCTCTCCCTCCTTCTGCGTTGCCATTGTGTCTACAGTGGAGGTGGTTGAGGTTGCTGCAGTGGTGCTGGTGGCACTTAGTGTTGACGCTGTCTTCTTCTCCGGGTGCCAAGCTGTAGGAGTAACAGGTCAATTTTGTCCAGTTGCTTGCCAGGGTTCCTTCTGTGTATTTTCCTTATGTAGTTGTGGCTTGGCCTCTTTTTAGCACCTGGTCTGACAAGCCGTTAGAATTTTGATGCTAATCGGAATTACTGTATTTTTTGGTCTTATATGTGGGTCGTTTTTCTGTCAGCTTGTAGATATGGCGCTAGTGGGCTAGTGTCATTTTTTGGGAGGGAACTCCTATCTTGCATATCATTGACATTAAACAACACAAGGTGAGGTGGCGCTGTGAAAAAATAACACAAAGTCTGAACATTTGTGGCTAGACTGCTATAGCGATGATATCTAAATATGGGGCTGGGTTAGTGCTGCTTTTGCATAAGAAAAATAGAGCAAAGGCGGCGCTAACGTTTCTTAATTTGGGCTGATGAGTTTTTAATAATAACACTGGGCAACGATGATTCTGTCTAATGCAATTTGAGCAGTACAACAGGTTATAGTAAATGGCAAATTGTCATTTCTCTCTCTGGAAAAGAAATTTGAAAATAATTTTGTAAAAAAAAAAGGGCTTTTTCACTTAATGGCTTCTCACAGGTTCTGAAGTAAATTGATGAATTTATATGACACCCAGAATTATCAATACTGCTGGTTCAGATTTTCACTTAATGCAGTATTACTGCATCATTCTGAACTCTGCATCTTGAAATGGCGGACAATGTAGTGATACCACATGTTTTCCCCAGTTTGAACTGCAAAACTTAAAATGATGCATTTTTTGCACACAATTCTGCTACATTTTATCTGGTGAAAAAAGCTAAACATTTGTTTAGTATATTTGGGTTCAGATTTATTAACGCTTTGTGCCATGTGTGCTTCACAAAATTGATACAAACCCAGCACAATGTTTTAGGGTGCGATTTACTATCCATTCATACCATGATTGGCATTGCAAAGTTCCCCAAAGCAACGCAAACTTATGCTATCTGCTACTTTGGTCTTCTTTGCTCCAAGGTTGTTCCTTGAGTCATATGTAGGCATTCTCAGGCAACCACCAATTGGGTTTGGCACAGATACCTATTTACTAACATTCATAGACAGGAATTTGAGCCAAAATCTCATTCCTCATTTTGGGAGGCGTAATGAAAATAAATTGTTTTATTTCTCCTTATTTTCCACCTTTGTATGTGTGTTGCATTGCACAGGACACATACAAAATGGGAAAAATCTTAACCCATCTTTTTTGTAGACCCCTCGATTACAGCATCTGTGTTTTAGAGGATGCACACATCCTTACATTATGGGGAATGGGTGTGTGTGTTGGCACATGACAGCCAAAAGTGCAACATTTCCCAGGGAGAAAAAGAATTAACATTGGGGGTCATTTTGACATTGGCGGTCTATTCTGAAGACCGCTGTGATGACGGCCAACAACAGACCACCGTGGAGGCAGTAATCCGCCTACCAGATAATGACACACAAACACAAAACTGACAGAAACCAGCCACTACTACAAGTCTTCCAGATCCAACAAAGGCAAAAAGACTGTCGGATGCACTACCCTCACTGCTACGCCAGCTATACATCGCCCTCTAAATTATGACCCACGAATCACCACAGCAGACATTCAACAGTGGTCAGCCATTAATGGTGCATACCGCCACAGTGGAATTGGCCACCCAAGACCACTTGAAGCCAACATTGGCCAGACCAAAAAACCGACACCAAACACATATAACACCTTACACATCCACCAACAGCACTATAAAACACCCACCCACATAACCCACAATCCTTTGCAAACACAAAAACACTGCTACACCTTGCCAGGCCAACCCCTTAGAGAACTGCTCACACACACCACATCTACTTATACATCAGTCATGCATCACACACCACACACCCTACCACAACACTTAATACTCTCTGCACAACACACACAACACACAATAGGCATGTCCCAACAAAAGCACTCCCATTTCACAGATGAAGAGTTGCAGGTGATTCTGGAGGAAATTGTCAGGGTAGAGCAACAGCTGTTTGGTGCACAGGTCCAGCAGATCTCTAGTGCCAGGAAGATGGAGTTATGGCAGAGGATCGCAGACAGGGTGATCTCCGTGGGACAATTTCCACACACAAAGGACAACATCCGAAAGAGGTGGAACAACCTACGGGGGTAGGTGCATTCCATTGCTCAAGGCACCAGGTCATCATCATGAGAACTGGCGGTGGACCCCCACCTCCTCCCCCACAGTTCACAGCATGGGAGGAGCAAGTCTTGGCTATCCTGCATCCTGATGGCCTCACTGGAGAGCTGGACACCGGTAAGTCACCATTACAAACCTACCGATACCTGCATGGTATGTCAACCCCTCACTCCCACTCCCAACACCCCACTCCATCCCACAGAGTGCACCACCACAATGACTACACTTAAATGTGTACCCCTGCTTGCCCTACCCACTGCAAGCACACCCCTCCCAGCTCTGAATGCACACCCACCAGCAATGAATGTACAGAATATAGAACTACCAATCCCACAATCCATCACCATACACCACCAAAGGTGGGAGTACAACACCAAACCCATAGTGAAAGGTAGAAATGCAGAAAATTGTGACAGACAATGACCCTAACAAATCACTTACATCCTCACAGGTGCCCCAGCCAATGTCAGCGGTGAGCAGGTGCTGCGGCGACCCAGACCTCCACCAGAAGATGCCCTCAGTGATGACAGCAACTCTGGATGAATTCCCTGGCCCATTTGGGACCACAGGGCAGTCAGCTTCCACATCCCACAGTCAGTCCAGCACAGGGCCCTCCCTCCAACTCCAACACCACAGCAGCCACTCAACAACCCCAGACCCCCATCCCCAGGACACGTCAATCAATAGTGTGCCCACCTGTACAGGGACCCAAGTCGACATCACACAGGCAAGAAGGTGAAGGTCCTTGTGTAAGTGGGAGTGGGTGCACCATTCAGGGGACACAGGCACAGGGGGCCAGAGACAGTGGGAGGTCAGCTGTGCACCAGGGGGAGGCCCGGTCCAGGGAACTGACTGCCCAGGAGGCACTCACACATGTCCTGGGGTCATACCAAAAATCCCAGGACATGATGGGCCAGGAGATCACCATCATGCAGGAGAACCAGCGGCTGCAGGGGGTACACCAGCAGGAGGTCATGCAGCAGTACAGGGCCTAAATGCCACCATGGCCTCCACTGTAGGGGTAGTGGGTGACATGGTCAATACCATGCGGGAGAACAGAGGACACCAGCGGCCCACTTCCACTAGCCAGTCCACTCACCAGCCATCAACATCTGCTGCAGCTAGTGGACTAGTAGACAGGAGGACCTGACACAAGATCCAAAGGCCACCAGCAACTCTTCCTCTGCAGCAGAAGAACCACACCCTGAAAACGTTCCCTGCGACCCAGACAAACACCAGAGACTGTTGCCGAGACCAAGACTACCACCAGAAAATGAGCCCCTCCAGAATGTCTCCCTTGTGTGCCACTTAGTCACCTTGTTCACTTTGGCCTGACATTGCTTCTCATTGACACTGGACCTGTACTACAAACCAACTGGGCCAATACACTGAAGTGTTCCTCAACCATCACCCCATTGTATTGCACTATCCCATCATTATTGTCACTTCAATAAATACCCTTGAACACAATTGGAGTAATTGTGCTTTATCAGACAGAAATGTGCCATGTATTGAACTGTTTTGTCCTGGGCAAATGTCCTGTAATGTGTGAATCCAACCAACAGATGTGTTTATGCAGTCTTTAGTCATCACATGAGCATACAGTTGTGACCACACCAACATCTGCAAAAAGGGAAGGCATAAGTGACAGTCAATTGAAATGTAAAGGCAGTGATTGGCACAACACATCTGGCACACAGCACTTAACTAAAATTGAGATATAATTAGATCTACAGTCTTACCTGAGTGTCATTGGAAGTACTGCTGTATGATATGTGTCCTGTTGTCCACATCCTCCTCCTTCTCATCACTGTCTTCAGTGTCCACTGTGGCCGCAGGTGCATTGTCTCCCCCATCCTCCTGTAGGTAGGGCACATGACGTTTGAGGGCCAAATTGTGCAGCATGCAGAAGGCCACCACAATCTGGAAGACCTCCTTAGGGGTGTAGCACCTGTTCTCAGATTCCTAACAGGAGTCAACAGCCAGGACAGGTTTGGGTAATCGGAGTCACCTGGAAGTAGTGAGGGACACACATTACCCATGTACAATGGCATGAGGTACAACTCTAGTTGGCATACACTAACATACATTGTGTGAAGACTCAAGCTCACCTATGAGCCGTACTCTGTGCCTCTGTAAGCATGCCTTTACCTGTGGGATGCTGCTATTCCTCAATACATAGACATCAAGCACAGATCCAGGAAACTTGACAGTGACATGGGAGACGTACTGATCAGCAAGGCACACCATCTGTACATTTGTTGAGTGGAAACTCTTCCAATTCCTGTAGACCTGCTCATTTGCCCTGGAAGGGACCAAGAAAATATGGGTCCAGGTCATAGCCCCAATCACATGTGGTATGTATCCCATGGCGTAGAATCCAGCCTCCACGGTCGGCAAATCTTCACTCTGGGGAAATGAGATGTAGCTGCTCATGTGTTTGAGCAAGGCAGCCAAAACCCTTCCAAGCCCTACCAAGCTGTGACATTCCTGCAGCCAAGCCCACTGTCACCTGGAATGAACCACTTGCCAGGAAATGGAGCACTGAGAGTACCTGTACTACAGGTGGAATTGCTGTAGTGCTGCAGATAGCAGGAATTAGATCTGGCTCCAATTTTGACACAGCTCAGTAATTGTGGCCCTGTCCACACGATAGGTGAGTATGATGTGCCAGGCCTCCAGTCTAACCAAGTCCACTAGGGGTCTGTACATGGGTGATTCCCTTCTCCTCCTCATTGTCCTTCTCCGCAGTGGTTGGTATCTAAGTACGCATAAAAGGATGATGGACTGAGTGCTGAAACTTTTCAACCACTCATCCCTCAGTCACAGGTCTAGGTTTAATCCATCGTTCTTTTGCTTACCATGGCACCCCAGTTTGGACCCAGCCATATGCAAATCAGTCTTGATCCTGTTCCCCATGTGTTATGCCATTAATTGTGTTTGACCAATGACTTTGTGTTTCACCACTGCGCATATTAGTTGTTCTATGTTCATCAGTAGCACATTACATTCTGTATTCAGTTTAGCTGCCTATTGGCTTTAATGTGGCATTATACATTACATTTGGTATTTAGGTTAGCTGCCTATTGGCTTTAACATGGGATTAGACGTTACATTTTGTATTCAGTTTAGCTGCCTATTGGCTTTATCGTGGAGTTCGACATTGCAGTTGAGACATTGCAGATGAGCTGTATTTTTCCACATGATAGACCAAGCTGTGTTTTTCGTCTTGTGTTTACACTGAACCCTAGAGTGATAAGAGAGCGTATATTTTGTGTTTTCCTCTTTATCCAGCCTCGGAACAAGCGAGGTTTGGATACTTGGCCGCTCTCCAACTCTTGTTCTGTTCTGACTATGTACAGTAGCCAGCATGTTTTGACTAAGGGGCCTGTTAGCAGGCTTTTTGCATTATAAGAGGATGTCCCTGGGCAGCAGCAAGGGGGAATTTTCCAGGACTTCAGTCAGGAGCGGATGTCAGCTGCCTGACCTCCCGTTTGGGTGGAAAATCTCTTTCTCGCAGTTGAACATGAGTCATCAACTTGCAGGATTGAGAAAGATGACGAGCAGTGATAGGCCCTAGGGTGATGAATTTTGACTTTTATTCTTTGCTTTGAAGTTATGCTATAATATAATCATATATGTTTGCTGTGTACATTGCAATTGAGAAGTACTTTGATAAATTTTCCTTTAATTGCTGTGACTACTTTTAAACGTGTGCTTCCAATCTACTAATCTCGTCTCTCAGGAACCTCGTGGTGAAGTAGTAATAATAAATGTCTTCTTTAAACTAAGAAGTGCATTCCAGAGAAGTTTTGTCAGCTCAGTCATAAGATAAGGAAAGCAAAACACCATGGGAACAGTCCAGCCTGAACTGCCAGGCCAGTTCCTCCTTGGACCGGAAACAAGCATCCTGGGACCGGTTTCAGAGTATCACCCTTCATCAGCCAGGCTAGCTTGAATCCAGTGGCACAGTGAGCATGCGACCCACGTCTGGGCATACCCTTCCTACTTAAAACGACTTTAGCAACACAAAAGGATGATGGAC
Source organism: Pleurodeles waltl (assembly GCF_031143425.1). Taxonomy (NCBI): domain Eukaryota; kingdom Metazoa; phylum Chordata; class Amphibia; order Caudata; family Salamandridae; genus Pleurodeles; species Pleurodeles waltl. Next base: position 459,270,122 of record NC_090450.1, read on the forward strand.
AGAGTGCTGAAACTTTTCAACCACTCACTCCCAGTCACAGATTTGGGTTTAATCCATCATTCTTTTGCTCACTATGTCACCCTAGTTCCATGGGAACAGTCTAGCCCAAACTGCCAGGCCAAGTCCTCCCTGCACCAGAAACAAGCATCCTGGGACCGGTTTCAGAATTTCACCCTTCATCAGCCAGGCTTGCTTGAATCCAGTGATATAGTGAGGAAAGGACCCACATCAGGACATGCTCTTCCCACTTAGGGCAACTTTAGCAACACAAAAGGATGATGGATGGAGTGCTGAAAGTTTTCAACCACTCACCCCCAGTAACAGATCTGAGTTTAATCCATCGTTCTTTTGCCCACCATGCCACCCCAGTTTGGACCCAGCCATATACAAATCAGCCTTGATCCTGTTCCCCATGGGAACAGTCCAGCCCGAACTGCCAGGCCAGGTCCTCCCTGGATTGGAAACAAGCATCCTGGTACCGGTTTCAGGGTACCACCCTTCATCAGCCAGACTAGCTTGAATCCAGGAAGGGTATGCCCAGACATGGGTCCTGTGATCACTGCGCCACTGGATTCTAACTAGCCTGGCTGATGGAGGGTGATACCCTGAAACCGGTCCTAGGATGATTGTTTCCGGTCCAGTGAGGACCTGGCTTGGCAGTTCGGGCTGGATTGTTGCCATGGGGAACAGGTCAACACTGATTTGCATATGGCTGGGTCCAAACTGGGGTGGCGTGGTGAGCAAAAAAAACAATGGATTAAACGCAGATCTTTATGACTGGGGTGAATGTTTGCATTGTTCAACATTCCGTCCATCATCTGTTCTTCTTGCATTGGTATCTAAGTGAGCCAAAAATTAAATGTGTGTGACTACAGGAAGTATGGATACACAATAGCATAGTACACAGAGCATTTATTTATGTAGAAGACTGGAATGGTCTAGGTGTGTACAATCAATAACAATGACGCACATAAATGTGTCCAAAATGAGTTCTAGCATTAGGAAATGGCAACCGTCTGTCCTGTATGCAGGGACAGGTGGAAGCAACCTAACTCGGCCGGAGTTTGGCATCATGGCAGAAGGCGGTCTGCACCGCCATGCAACTCCTCATTGGCTAACATGGAGCTCTACGGAGTAGAGGAACCAATGATGATCAACACCGATCGTGACAGTGTTCACCGCCGCGGACGTAACCCCCATTTTCTCAATACCTCAATCACAATACTTCACTTGATTCCTGACTCTTTACGGTTCAACATCTCCACTATGTGTGCTGCTGTGACCTGTGTCTGGAACCTGCAATGGCCCATGCTACAGTGGAAAGGGTCCCAGCCTTTACATCCGAGGAGCTGAAGAAGCTTGTGGAAGGGGTCCTACCCCTGTATGGGCAGTTGGATAGGCCTCTAGACCAACAGGTGAGTACTGTGTCCCCTCTGCAGTTGGGCTCCCATCAAAAGAAAGGGTTGTGGCGTGCCATCGCCAAGGACGTGTGGACCCCAGGGGGTCCATAGCCAGCAGACCACCCACTGCAGGAAATAGTGGGAGTACCTGAGACGCTGGGCCCGGAAGACCACGGAGGCCCAGCTGGGGACGGCCTCCCAACAAGGGAGAGGTGCCAGTCGCAGACTGACCCCCCCAATGGCCCGCATACTGGGATGGCCAATCCTGAGTTGGATGGGCACTTGAGGGCAGCATAGCAGCCACAAAGGGGTGAGTACAGACTGTGTGGTATTCTTTATTTGTTGCCTGCTATGGGGTTTGGGTGCAAGGTTCTAGTCAGTGGATGTCCAATATTCCAGTGTGGCTTTCTGTGTGGTCCTGCTTAGCTATGTAGGGTAGTATGCATATTTGGTATTGGTAAGTAGCTAGCATACCATGGCAGAATGGGGTTAGTGAGTCCCAGTAGGTACGCAGATGATAGTGTTTGGGTTATTTACTGCTGTTGTCCCCAGGTAATAGTTAGTCATTGTAGTCTGTACTGCACAGTGTTGGTTCCAGTAAGTGATTGTGAAGTGTATGCCATATGTGCAGTTGTTTCTGAAGTTGACCCTGTGCTCCCTTTCTTTCTCCCCCACCCTCTCTCTTTTCTCATCCTGTCCTTGTGTGCATTAGCATCATCTGGTGAAGGAGCAGGGGCACCGGTAAGTGGGGGACATACAGCCCACAGGACCCATGAGGCAGAGAGCACAGATGCTGAGGGGACCAGTGGGTTGGAGGGTGAGGGGAGCACCACGCGGGAGACAGGAGCGATGACTACAGACTCAGATTCCTCCTTCGATGGAAGCTCCTGGTGGTGGCGGACCTCTTTGGAACCCCCCCAGCTACAAGATCTTCCACCACCCCGTACCAGCACAGCCCTCCCAGTAGCCTCCACCCAGTTGCCCGTGCCTGCTTACCCAGGAAGGTGGGCATCTCCTTCACCCCAGGCACCTCAGGCCCTGCCCCAGTCAGCCCTGCTGCCCTCAGTGAGGAGGCTATTGACCTCCTGAGATCCATCTCTGTAGGGCAGTCAACCGTAGTGAATGCTATCCAGGGGCTGGCATCCCAGATGCAGCAATGCAATGCCTACCTGGAGTGCATTCAGGGTGGCTTGGCTGCCCTACAGAGGTCGTTTCAGGCTCTAAAATATGGGGGAGTAGTAATCAATAGCTTTTATTTTGGTTAAAAAACATTAAAAGTAAACATTAAAATTAGAATTAATTTATAAATAAAATAAAAATAAAATACATCCTTCATATACAATATTTATTTTGTAGCAGCATTTACAAATTGGATCTCCGGTCCTTACAATTTCAGTCCCATCCTCCTCCTTACAAGTCCTATTCATAGCAAATATTTGCATTTCGCAAAAACTATATGAAATGCAGTATCACCCTTCAGTACTCTTAAATGCATCTAGTTGTTTCCTGAATCCTAGATTTTTACATAATGGCCGAATCCATTTCCCTCTAGGTGCTTTATAAGCTGCGTAAAAAAATAAAACATGTGCAGTATCTTCAACATGACTCAAAGTACACAAAGTGCATGATGTGCAATTCTCGTCTTCCTCTGTGGGATCCAATTGGCAGTATATGCTTTAATGTGTAGTGTACCATAACGAAATTTCATATATAAGATCCTTGCCTGGTGAGGTTGAATTTCATCTAAAAACTCTTCAAAACATGGCATTGGCTTGAATAAAAGAAATTGGGTTGTTAACCTGCCCACATTTGAATCTCTGTTAGTCATTTTTAAAAATGTGGCCCCAATAATCTTGTTTTAATTGGGACTTAGAGCTTCATATCAACAATTGTGGCTCAGTGCAGTAAAGAGGTAAGACAAGCTTGTACAACCCTTTCAGTACATGCCTAAGCCATGAATAAGTAAATTAACTATTGTGGCGCATTATTTCTCCAATGCCCTCTCTACAGTGAACCAACTCCTGTATCAACCATAGTCTGACCCAGTAGAGCAGTGGCCATAGGTTTACAATATGCTCTATCCGCTTGACATCCAAATCACTAGACATTGGGCGTCATTATGACCCCGCCATTGAGTGTTAATGTGGCAGTAGTACCGCCAATAGGCTGCCAGTAGATAGCGCCACATTCTGAAAATGGCGGGTTGGCTGCAGCCAACCCGCTACTTCTCTACTCATACCACCATGGCGGTATCAGCCGCTCGGCCAGAGATGTCAATCTCCAGCCTTGCGGCCGGCCAGTACCACTGGCAGCATTATGAGGCAGTCTACCACCAAGGTTTTCGTGGCATTAGCAACCCCACGAAAACCATGGCGGTAGGCCCTACCAGTGATAGGGAATTCCTTCCCTGTCACCAGTAGGAGGCTCCCCCACCCCTCAACACTCACCTGATACCCCCTGCCCGCAAATCCCACCCCCCATAGACACACTAACCCCCACCACCTCTCATTCGAATACACACTCCATCTCCTCCGATCATCATACACACCCCCCATATACGCACACACCCGCAGACATGCACTATGCATACACCCAATCACTCACACTGGCATGCACACATTCATGCACGCATACTTCCAGACATGCTCACGCACATTCTTACACACAATCACACTGACATGCAGACATGCACTCACTTCACCATTCTTACATGCATTCACTCACACGCATACAACCACACAAACAACACAACACTCAGAGACGCATTTACACACACACTCACACATTCATGCACACACTCAGACACACACACACAACACTCCTCACCCTCCCACCCTCCTCCCCTGTCGGAAGCCCAACTTACCCTGATCAAGAAGGTCTTTCGGCAGGGAACGGGAAGGGGCACTGCACCCGCCAGCAGCTCCCCACCAGCAGAACACCGCCAGGCCATATGAATTGTCATAATAAGTCTGGCGCCGCTCAACTGGTGTGGTGGTGCTGGTGGTAGCAGTCCGCCAGCATGATCACTGCCAGATTTCCACCCTTATTGTGGTGGAAGTCCAGCAGTGATCATAGTATGGTGGATAGATGGTAGCCGTAGTGATGGTATTTTAGCAGCCATCACTGTGGCGGTAGGTGGTCTTTACCACCAATGTCAAAATGACTGTGAGAAAGTAGCCTCTTTCTAGCCTTGTTACCCCCACTTTTGGCCTGTTTGTGAGTGTATGTCAGGGTGTTTTCACTGTCTCACTGGGATCCTGCTAGCCAGGGCCCAGTGCTCATAGTGAAAACCCTATGTTTTCAGTATGTTTGTTATGTGTCACTGGGACCCTGCTAGTCAGGACCCCAGTGCTCATAAGTTTGTGACCTATAGGTATGTGTTCCCTGTGTGATGCCTAACTGTCTCACTGAGGCTCTGCTAACCAGAACCTCAGTGGTTATGCTCTCTCTGTACAAATTGTCACTAACAGGCTAGTGACCAATTTCACCAATTTACATTGGCAGACTGGAACACCCTTATAATCCCCTAGTATATGGTACTAAGGTACCCAGGGTATTGGGGTTCCAGGAGATCCCTATGGGTTGCAGCATTTCTTTTGCCACCCATAGGGAGCTCGGACAATTCTTACACAGGCCTGCCACTGCAGCCTGAGTGAAATAATGCACACATTATTTCACAGCCATTTTCACTGCACTTAAGTAACTTATAAGTCACCTATATTTCTAACCTTTACCTGGTAAAGGTTAGGTGCAAAGTTACTTAGTGTGAGGGCACCCTGGCACTAGCCAAGGTGCCCCCACATTGTTCAGGGCCAATTCCCCGGACTTTGTGAGTGCGGGGACACCATTACACGCGTGCACTACATATAGGTCACTACCTATATGTAGCTTCACAATGGTAACTCCGAATATGGCCATGTAACATGTCTATGATCATGGAATTGCCCCCTCTATACCATCCTGGCATAGTTGGCACAATCCCATGATCCCAGTGGTCTGTAGCACAGACCCTGGTACTGCCAAACTGCCTTTCCCGGGGTTTCACTGCAGCTGCTGCTGCTGCCAACCCCTCAGACAGGCTTCTGCCCTCCTGGGGTCCAGCCAGGCCTGGCCCAGGATGGCAGAAAAAAGGACTTCCTCTGAGAGAGGGTGTTACACCCTCTCCCTTTGGAAAATGGTGTGAAGGCAGGGGAGGAGTAGCCTCCCCCAGCCTCTGGAAATGCTTTCATGGGCACACATGGGGGCTCATTCTGAGCCCGGCGGGCGGCGGGAGCCGCCCGCCTGGAGGGAGCCGCCAAATGACCGCACCGCGGTCAAAAGACCGCGGCGGCCATTCAGACATTTCCTCTGGGCCGGCGGGCGCTCTCCAAAAGAGCGCCCGCCGGCCCAGAGGAAATGCCCCTGCAACGAGGACGCCGGCTCAGAATTGAGCCGGCGTAGTTGCAGGGGTGCGACGGGTGCAGTTTGCACCCGTCGCGTATTTCAGTGTCTGCATTGCAGACACTGAAATACACAGTGGGGCCCTCTTACGGGGGCCCCTGCAGTGCCCATGCCATTGGCATGGGCACTGCAGGGGCCCCCAGGGGCCCCGCAGCACCCCTTACCGCCCTCCTGTTCCTGGCGGGAGATCCGCCAGGAACAGGATGGCGGTAAGGGGTGTCAGAATCCCCATGGCTGCGGAGCGCGCTCCGCAGCCATGGAGGATTCCCCCGAGCAGCGGGAAGTCGGCGGGAGACCGCCGACTTTCCGCTTCTGACCGCGGCTGAACCGCCGCGGTCAGAATGCTCGTGGGAGCACCGCCAGCCTGTTGGCGGTGCTCCCGTGGTCGGTGGCCACCGGCCGCCAGGGTCAGAATGACCCCCATGGTGCCCATTTCTGCATAAGCCAGTCTACACCGGTTCAGGGACCTCTTAGCCCTGCTCTGGCGCGAAACTGGACAAAGGAAAGGGGAGTGACCACTCCCCTGACCTGTACCTCCCCTGGGAGGTGCCCAGAGCTCCTCCAGTGTGCTCCAGACCTCTGCCATCTTGGAAACAGAGGTGCTGCTGGCACACTGGACTGCTCTGAGTGGCCAGTGCCATCAGGTGACGTCAGAGACTCCTTCTGATAGGCTCCTTCAGGTGTTGCTAGCCTATCCTCTCTCCCAGGTAGCCAAACCCTCTTTTCTGGCTATTTAGGGTCTCTGTCTCTTGGGATTCCTTAGATAACTAATGCAAGAGCTCATCCAAGTTCCTCTGCATCTCTCTCTTCACCTTCTGCCAAGGAATCGACTGCTGACCGCGCTGGAAGCCTGCAAAACTGCAACAAAGTAGCAAAGATGACTACTGCAACTCTGTAACGCTGATCCTGCCGCCTTCTCGACTGCTTTCCTGGTGGTGCATGCTGTGGGGGTAGTCTGCCTCCTCTCTGCACTAGAAGCTCTGAAGAAATCTCCCGTGAGTCGACGGAATCGTCCCCCTGCAACCGCAGGCACCAAAGAACTGCATCACCGGTACCCTGGGTCTCCTCTCAGCACGACGAGCGAGGTCCCTTGAATCCAGCAACTCTGTCCAAGTGACTCCCACAGTCCAGTGACTCTTCAGTCCAAGTTTCTTGGAGGTAAGTCCTTGCCTCCCCACGCCAGACTGCATTGCTGGGAACCGCGACTTTTGCAGCTACTCCGGCCTCCGTGCACTTCCGGCGGAAATCCTTTCTGCACAGTCCAGCCTCGGTCCACGGCACTCTAACCTGCATTGCACGACCTCCTAAGTTGTCCTCCGGAGACGTGGGACTCCTTTGTGCAACTTCGGGTGAGCACCATTTCACACATCCTCGTAGTGCCTGTTTTGGGCACTTCTGCGGGTGCTGCCTGCTGCTGAGAGGGCTCCTTGTCTTGCTCGACGCCCCCTTGGTCCCCAGACGCAATTGGCGACATCCTGGTCCCTCCTGGGCCACAGCAGCATCCAAAAACACTAACCGCACGATTTGCAGCTAGCAAGGCTTGTTGGCGGTCTTTCGGCGGGAAAACACTTCTGCACGACTCTCCACGGCGTGGGGGATCCATCCTCCAAAGGGGAAGTCTCTAGCCCTTGTCGTTCCTACAGAAACCTCAGCTTCTACTGTCCAGTAGCAGCTTCTTTGCACCCACAGCTGGCATTTCCTGGGCATCTGCCCATCTCCGACTTGCTTGTGACTTTTGGACTTGGTCCCCTTGTTCCACAGGTACCCTCGACTGGAAATCCATCGTTGTTGCATTGTTGGTTTGTGTCTTTCCTGCAGAATTCCCCTATCAGGACTTCTATGTCCTTTGGGGAACTTTAGTGCACTTTGCACTCACTTTTCAGGGTCTTAGGGTGGGCTATTTTTCTAACCCTTACTATTTTCTAATAGTCCCAGCGACCCTCTACAAGGTCACATAGGTTTGTGGTCCATTCGTGGTTCGCATTCCACTTTTGGAGTATATGGTTTGTGTTGCCCCTATCCCTATGTGTCCCCATTGCATCCTATTGTAACTATACATTGTTTGCACTGTTTTCTAATACTATTACTGCATATTTTGGTATTGTGTACATATATCTTGTGTATATTTGCTATCCTCATTCTGAAGGTACTCACTGAGATACTTTTGGCATATTGTCATAAAAATAAAGTACCTTTATTTTTAGTATATCTGTGTATTGTGTTTTCTTATGATATTGTGCATATGACACTAGTGGTACTGTAGGAGCTTCACTCGTCTCCTAGTTCAGCCTAAGCTGCTCTGCTAAGCTACCATTATCTATCAGCCTAAGCTGCTAGACACCCTATACACTAATAAGGGATAACTGGGCCTGGTGCAAGGTGAAAGTACCCCTAGGTACTCACTACAAGCCAGTCCAGCCTCCTACATTGGTTGTGCAGCGGTGGGATAAGTGCTTTGAGACTAATTACCACTCTTGTCATTGTACTTTTCATAAGAGAAAAATATACAAAACAAGTTCAGTGTATGTACACCTAACCAACAAGTTTTGCATTTCTTTTCTCACTCTTTTTCTAAAGTGCTGAAAAGTACTTCTAAACTCTCAAAAAGTTCTTTAAAAGTTTTTAAAGTTTTTTTTCTGTCTTTCTAAAAGTTCTGACAAACTTTGTATCCTTTTTCTATCACTTTAACTCTTTCTAAAAATGTCTGGCACAGGCCAAAATGTTGATCTGTCCAAACTTGCATATGATCACCTTAGCTGGAAAGGAGCAAGGAGTCTCTGCATAGAAAGAGGTTTGAGTGTAGGGAAGAATCCTTCATTGGAATTATTGCTTAACATGCTTAGAGAACAAGATAAGGCCAGAAGGGCCCCATCTGTTGAAAAAGTAGCCAATGGTTCCCAATCTGATCCAGGGACTCCCCTAGAAAAGATTCAGGAAATAAACTTTCTAGCCTGCCCATTACTAGACAGTCTAGCATAGTTGGTACTGATGTAGAGGTACACCATACAGATAGTGTTATCTCACATCATAGCAAGAGTATTGTTTCTCACCACAGTAGAAGTGATGTTTCTGTTAACCAAGCTGTTAGGGTGCCTTCTGTAAGGGATAGGTCTCCTTCTGTCCATTCACATCATACTTCTGTTTCAAGGCATGTCCCACCCACCCACCCTGATGACAGATTGTTAGAAAGGGAGCTCAATAGATTGAGAGTGGAACAAACCAGACTGAAGCTCAAGAAGCAACAGCTGGATTTGGATAGACAGTCCTTAGAAGTAGAGAAGGAGAGACAGAAATTGGGTTTAGAAACCCATGGTGGCAGCAGCAGTATTCCCAATAGTCATCATGCAAAAGAGCATGATTCTAGGAATCTGCTCAAGATAGTTCCCCCTTATAAGGAGGGGGATGACATTAACAAGTGGTTTGCTGCACTTGAGAGGGCTTGTGTTGTACAGGATGTCCCTCAAAGGCAGTGGGCTGCTATCCTATGGCTATCATTTAGTGGACAAGGTAGGGATAGTCTCCTTACTGTGAAAGAAAGTGAAGCCAATGATTTCAAAATTCTTAAGAATGCACTCCTGGATGGTTATGGCTTAACCACTGAACAATACAGGATAAAGTTCAGAGAGACCAAAAAGGAGTCTTCACAAGACTGGGTTGATTTCATTGACCATTCAGTGAAGGCCTTGGAGGGGTGGTTACATGGCAGTAAAGTTACTGATTATGACAGCCTGTATAACTTGATCCTGAGAGAGCATATTCTTAATAATTGTGTGTCTGATTTGTTGCACCAGTACCTGGTGGACTCTGATCTGACCTCTCCCCAAGAATTGGGAAAGAAGGCAGACAAATGGGTCAAAACAAGGGTGAACAGAAAAGTTCATACAGGGGGTGACAAAGATGGCAATAAGAAGAAAGATGGTGAAAAATCTCAAGATAAGCATGGGGATAAGGGTAAAACCAAAGATCCCACTTCAAATCTTAAACACTCTTCAGAGGGTGGGGATAAAACAAATTCTTCCTCTTCTTCTCAACCTACACAATTTAAAAAGCCTTGGTGCTTTGTGTGTAAAAATAAAGGCCATAGGCCAGGGGATAAGTCCTGTCCAGGTAAACCCCCTGAGCCTACCACCACTAATACATCAAGCTCTAGTGCCCCTAGCAGTAGTGGTACTAGTGGTGGGACTGCTGGCAACAGTCAAGTTCAGGGTGTAGTTGGGTTCACTTATGGGTCCATAATAGAAACTGGGGTAGTCAGTCCCAAGACAGTTTCTGTCACACCTAGTGGCATTGGCCTTGCCACACTGGCTGCTTGTCCCCTTACAATGGATAAGTACAGGCAGACAGTTTCAATAAATGGTGTTGAGGCCTTGGCCTACAGGGACACAGGTGCCAGTACCACTTTGGTGACTGAAAACCTAGTGGCTCCTGAACAACACATCATTGGACAACAGTATAAAATTATTGATGTCCATAACTCCACTAAGTTCCTTCCTTTAGCTGTAATTCAGTTTAGTTGGGGTGGAGTTACTGGCCCTAAGCAGGTGGTGGTATCACCTAGCTTACCTGTAGACTATCTCTTAGGTAATGACCTAGAGGCCTCAGGTTGGGCTGATGTAGAGTTTTATGCCCATGCAGCCATGCTGGGCATCCCAGAGAAATTGTTCCCTCTCATTTCTACTGAAATGAAAAAGCAAAGGAGAGAAGGCCTGAAAACTCAGGATCCCTCTCCATCAACAGGTAAAAAGGGTATCACAGTATCCCCTAACCACCCTGCCATTCAGGATACCATTCCTGTGGGGGGAGAAACCTCTCCTGGGGTGGCACCTGTTCCAAGGGAAGCATCAGCTGGCAAAGCTGTACTCCCTGAGGTAGAAGTACCTCTCTGTGGGATAACTAACATTGGTGAGAAAAAGAGCACCATTTTAGTTAACATGGAGCATCCCTCCAACCCTCCCAGAGAAACTTTAGTGCAGAAACTCTGCACTGCCTCAAAACACTTAGGACAGCATCCCTGCCCTAGTGTGGAGCTCATAGGACAGCATACCTGCCCTGCTCCAACCCAAGAGAAACAGCATCCCTGTTCTCTCTTCCAGCCATATGGACAAAGTTTTTGCCCAGCCATGGCTTTTCTGAGACAGCATCCCTGTCTGACATTTCCATCACTACAAATAGGTTCAGTGGACAATTCCCACTGCTCTAAACTAAAACATACTGATAGAAACTCTGAAAATGCATCTTCACATTGTTGCTTAGCTAAAAAACTTCAAACAGGGTGGTTTACATCCCCACAGGGAAGTAACCATATAGTGGATGATAAAGGGAGTAACCAGTCTATTGCAGAGCTACTCTCTACTTATCACCACTTAGACAATAAAGTCTCAACTGGCCAAGGTTAGCCTTATTGTCCTTCGTTTGGGGGGGGGGGTTGTGTGAGAAAGTAGCCTCTTTCTAGCCTTGTTACCCCCACTTTTGGCCTGTTTGTGAGTGTATGTCAGGGTGTTTTCACTGTCTCACTGGGATCCTGCTAGCCAGGGCCCAGTGCTCATAGTGAAAACCCTATGTTTTCAGTATGTTTGTTATGTGTCACTGGGACCCTGCTAGTCAGGACCCCAGTGCTCATAAGTTTGTGACCTATAGGTATGTGTTCCCTGTGTGATGCCTAACTGCCTCACTGAGGCTCTGCTAACCAGAACCTCAGTGGTTATTCTCTCTCTGTACAAATTGTCACTAACAGGCTAGTGACCAATTTCACCAATTTACATTGGCATACTGGAACACCCTTATAATCCCCTAGTATATGGTACTAAGGTACCCAGGGTATTGGGGTTCCAGGAGATCCCTATGGGCTGCAGCATTTCTTTTGCCACCCATAGGGAGCTCGGACAATTCTTACACAGGCCTGCCACTGCAGCCTGAGTGGAATAATGCACACATTATTTCACAGCCATTTTCACTGCACTTAAGTAACTTATAAGTCACCTATATGTCTAACCTTTACCTGGTAAAGGCTAGGTGCAAAGTTACTTAGTGTGAGGGCACCTTGGCACTAGCCAAGGTGCCCCCACATTGTTCAGGGCCAATTCCCCGGACTTTGTGAGTGCGGGGACACCATTACACGTGTGCACTACATATAGGTCACTACCTATATGTAGCTTCACAATGGTAACTCCGAATATGGCCATGTAACATGTCTATGATCATGGAATTGCCCCCTCTATACCATCCTGGCATAGTTGGCACAATCCCATGATCCCAGTGGTCTGTAGCACAGACCCTGGTACTGCCAAACTGCCTTTCCTGGGGTTTCACTGCAGCTGCTGCTGCTGTCAACCCCTCAGACAGGCTTCTGCCCTCCTGGGGTCCAGCCAGGCCTGGCCCAGGATGGCAGAACAAAGGACTTCCTCTGAGAGAGGGTGTTACACCCTCTCCCTTTGGAAAATGGTGTGAAGGCAGGGGAGGAGTAGCCTCCCCCAGCCTCTGGAAATGCTTTCATGGGCACACATGGTGCCCATTTCTGCATAAGCCAGTCTACACCGGTTCAGGGACCCCTTAGCGCTGCTCTGGCGCGAAACTGGACAAAGGAAAGGGGAGTGACCACTCCCCTGACCTGTACCTCCCCTGGGAGGTGCCCAGAGCTCCTCCAGTGTGCTCCAGACCTCTGCCATCTTGGAAACAGAGGTGCTGCTGGCACACTGGACTGCTCTGAGTGGCCAGTGCCATCAGGTGACGTCAGAGACTCCTTCTGATAGGCTCCTTCAGGTGTTGCTAGCCTATTCTCACTCCTAGGTAGCCAAACCCTCTTTTCTGGCTATTTAGGGTCTCTGTCTCTTGGGATTCCTTAGATAACGAATGCAAGAGCTCATCCGAGTTCCTCTGCATCTCTCTCTTCACCTTCTGCCAAGGAATTGACTGCTGACCGCGCTGGAAGCCTGCAAAACTGCAACAAAGTAGCAAAGACGACTACTGCAACTCTGTAACGCTGATCCTGCCGCCTTCTCGACTGCTTTCCTGGTGGTGCATGCTGTGGGGGTAGTCTGCCTCCTCTCTGCACTAGAAGCTCCGAAGAAATCTCCCGTGGGTCGACGGAATCGTCCCCCTGCAACCGCAGGCACCAAAGAACTGCATCACCGGTACCCTGGGTCTCCTCTCAGTACGACGAGCGAGGTCCCTTGAATCCAGCAACTCTGTCCAAGTGACTCCCACAGTCCAGTGACTCTTCAGTCCAAGTTTGGTGGAGGTAAGTCCTTGCCTCCCCACACCAGACTGCATTGCTGGGAACTGCGACTTTTGCAGCTACTCTGGCCTCCGTGCACTTCCGGCAGAAATCCTTTGTGCACAGTCCAGCCTGGGTCCATGGCACTCTAACCTGCATTGCACGACCTCCTAAGTTGTCGTCCGGCGACGTGGGACTCCTTTGTGCGACTTCGGGTGAGCACCGTTTCACACATCCTCGTAGTGCCTGTTTCGGGCACTTCTGCGGGTGCTGCCTGCTGCTGAGAGGGCTCCTTGTCTTGCTCGACGCCCCTCTGTCCCCAGACGCAATTGACGACATCCTGGTCCCTCCTGGGCCACAGCAGCATCCTAAAACACTGACCGCACGATTTGCAGCTAGCAAGGCTTGTTGGCGGTATTTCGGCGGGAAATCACTTCTGCACGACTCTCCACGGCGTGGGGGATCCATCCTCCAAAGGGGAAGTCTCTAGCCCTTGTCGTTCCTGCAGAAACCTCAGCTTCTACTGTCCAGTAGCAGCTTCTTTGCACCCACAGCTGGCATTTCCTGGGCATCTGCCCATCTCCGACTTGCTTGTGACTTTTGGACTTGGTCCCCTTGTTCCACAGGTAACCTCAACTGGAAATCCATCGTTATTGCATTGTTGGTTTGTGTCTTTCCTGCAGAATTCCCCTATCACGACTTCTATGTCCTTTGGGGAACTTTAGTGCACTTTGCACTCACTTTTCAGGGTCTTGGGGTGGGCTATTTTTCTTACCCTTACTATTTTCTAATAGTCCCAGCGACCCTCTACAAGGTCACATAGGTTTGGGGTCCATTCGTGGTTCGCATTCCACTTTTGGAGTATATGGTTTGTGTTGCCCCTATCCCTATGTGTCTCCATTGCATCCTATTGTAACTATACATTGTTTGCACTGTTTTCTAATACTATTACTGCATATTTTGGTATTGTGTACATATATCTTGTGTATATTTGCTATCCTCATACTGAGGGTACTCACTGAGATACTTTTGGCACATTTTCATAAAAATAAAGTACCTTTATTTTTAGTATATCTGTGTATTGTGTGTTCTTATGATATTGTGCATATGACACTAGTGGTACTGTAGGAGCTTTACTCGTCTCCTAGTTCAGCCTAAGCTGCTCTGCTAAGCTACCATTATCTATCAGCCTAAGCTGCTAGACACCCTATACACTAATAAGGGATAACTGGGCCTGGTGCAAGGTGCAAGTACCCCTAGGTACTCACTACAAGCCAGTCCAGCCTCCTACAATGACCACCGTAGTTTTCATGGGTTTTGTCACCATTAGACCTAGTAATTCTCTCATAAATGTATGTTCTCCTTTTATAAGGAAGTTAGCATCGCCTACCCCAGACAACTCTGACACATGTAGAATGGCCGATGGCACGTTATACTTGTATCTTTCCAAAGCCAGTGTAATCTGTTTGCTGATCAATTCATTATATTTATCAAGAACAGCCCTGGATTTGTGTTCCATAATCATACTGACCTTCAGTATTTGGGGGTTCCATGACAGCCTTGAATCAAGAGCTACACCCAGGTACACAAAATTAGGCACAAGTTCTAATGTTTACCTAACGACCTTTATGTCTCTTTTAAAGTTCCTATGGAGTTTATGGCCTTATACTTAGCCTTTCCAAAATGTATTTCCAAACACTTCTCAGCACAGTATGCACTGAAATTATCTAGCAGATTTTGCAGACCTCTAGGTATCTGTGAGATCAAGATGGTGTCATCTGCAAATAGAAGCCCGGGAACTGCGCTTCAACCGAGTTTTGGGAAATCATGCTTACATATCCTGGGATGATCCACCACTTCATTAATATAGAGTGAGAACAGGGTAGGCTCCAACATGCATCCCTGCCTCACTCCTCTATTTATTGGGATTGGTTCAGTCAATTCACCATTCAAACCCCAACGAACTCTTGTATAATTGTCTTGGTGCAACTTGGCTATCTGGCTAAGAATATCTTCAAGTACTCCCTGCTTTTCTTGATGCCCTTAAAGCCCCTTGTGGTACCAGATCAAACACTTACTTTAGGTCTATAAAGGCTACATGAATATGCCCCCCACCCTACATCTTAGTATACTTCCATAGAATGCACATAAGTTTAAATACTTGATCAATGTCGCTTGTGCGTTCTCTGAACCCTGCCTGGAAAGCTGATAAAACATTTCTGCTATCAATCTAATATCTCAGTCTGTTAAGGATCTGCCTTGCATAGATTTTCTGTACGACGTCTATAAGACTAATGGGCCTGTAGTTTCCTTGTTCTTGTCTACTGCCATTTTTATATATAGGGACTATTTCGTCCCCCTTCCATGATGCAGGAATTGGTGCTCCAGATGCAACAGCTTTTGTAACCATATTCACATAAGGAACTGAAACTGCCTTATGTTTATAAAGATCTCTCAGGAGCTTCTCCAAACCTGGGGCTTTCCCTGGTTTGATACTACCTATTGCTTGAGAAGTCTCCTCCCTGCTAAAATGAAACATATAACTATTATTGGTCCCAGAATATTGCATTAGCCATGGAGGTTCCTCATAGCAAAATATTGGCCTGTAAAATTCTCAAACCCAGGTAGTAGGGTCCAGGTGGTGTTCAGTTTGCATTGGTGCATCCTTACTTCCCTTGGCTACTATTCTGCAAAAATTAACCCCATCTTTTAATTTTCCTGCTTGGATGAGGTCATCCAATTCACCTTCTCCCATTTTCTTTGAGCAATAGTCAGCACCTTCTTATAACTATTCCTAGCTTCCCTTACATGGCTTACGCTGACCTCCTTTCAAATTTTTAGTAATAGGTTTTTAGACTGATTTACATTCTGCAGTGTGCCAGGGGTTCTGTCTTAGTGTGATGTGTCCCTTACTGCTATGTTTACTCTTGATCACCTTTGTTAGTAAAGGTCCTACTGCTGCTTCAAGCGTTTGATGCAGAACCATTATTGAAGTAGTAGAAGGGGCTTGTTCTGTGTGCGGACCCACCACCTCATTGAAGGTATTGTAAATACTAGCCATTGTTTTTAAATTACCTGTAACACAAGGACACTTGACTGTTCTTTGAATGTTTCCATTTATTGACTGGATTGAGGAAGGATCTCTATATAATTGGTGTATTTCAAATAAAACACACCATAATTTCTAAACATAGTGGAAAATGGTTGCTACCTTCTCTTCTATCTACTTTAAAAGCAATGATCCTTTGCCAGCTGGCAATGCTTTGTAAAATGTAGTATATCTTTGTTTGTGTACTACCTCTCCTGAATGTATACATTGTACTAACCTCAGTGTTTCCTGCAAAGACCCTACTGTTACATGATCTTAGGTTGTGATCTAATGTCCTTCATGTTATTTGCATCGCTGCCATGGTACACGAAGCCTGAGGGCCTATATCCAGCTGCTGGATTCCCCTTGCTGCATGCTCTTCCCCTGGATTTGCCTCAAGACCATTTATAGGCTCTTAGGTACACTTGAAATCACCTTCTATGATTACTGTTTCCTTAGGATAGTTCAATTTAACTATAACCTTGTACTCCAGGCTGCTTCTACAAGGCCTAATGTAAACATTTAGTAGGTGGAAACAAACCCCGCCCTTAGTGCTCAAGCTCAAACCTAAGATGTCTTGAGAGTTGACTTGGTGTACATTAATTATAAAATTGAGAGTAGTTTTGACCCACAAGACTAGCCCTCCAGATGTTCTATCTGTTGCAGATGGAATCGCTTTGATATAAAAGGTTTTAGACCCAAATTTATATGGTTGCTCTAGCAACCAAGTCTCCTGGCATAGGCAAAGATGGAGCTGTTCCAACCAAGGTCCAAAAGCTTATCTTTTAGCCCATCAGCATTCCATGACACCAAAGCTATAGAGTCATGTTTTAAGGCCCTGGTGACCCTCAAATCAGCTTCTCGCTTTAACTTGCTATTACTCTTCACCTCTCTTGTTCCTTTCCAGCTGGTTCATGATCTCGTCATACATTGCACCCAGAGTTCTCTCAAAAATCTGTCCCAGTTCTGGGAATGAACCTTCCTTAGTGTCATGTAACATTTTTATATTCAGTCAATCAACAGCTTCTAGGTCCTGCATTTCTTGCCTATAGTGTGCTGTGTTTGCCGGCGAGCCACTATACCTCTTGATGGAACCTTGGTTAAAAGTTGGTCTGTGAAATTTAAACCTCATTGCTGATTGAGTTGCTGGACTTGTTCTTAATTTCATTGCTAACATGCCATCTACAATTGCTCTGTTTGAAAAAGGTCACTAGGATGGTATCAAAATATCTGATATCTTCTCTCAAACGTTTTACCATCAAAATGTCTGAACACACAGCTGATAAGTATTGGCATTTATGCCTGATCAAATAAACAATTTTATTTTTCAGTTCTCACCTTCCCAGCTTCCTTTGTTAAGCTTTGGGACATTAGTTCAGTAAATTCTATGCTCCCCGTCTGCATTATAAGATTCTCTAGTAATGTGCTTGCCTCTATAGTTACCCACTTTTATTCTCTCGGACCTTTTGCACAATGCACCTCCTTCACCCATTTGATGCCTTCCTGAGGATTGGCGCTGTGCTACTTGTACAAGAGGGGGATAGAATATTGGTACAGGAGTGCCAGATCCCTCTAGGGTCCATGCACTGTTTCCTTATAACACGGGCGCACTCACTTCTAACTCACTGCTCCTACATGAGGATAGCAATTCCAAAGTTCCAGAATCCCTTCTAACCAAATCCAGTGAAGCTCTTCCCTATTTACATGAGGGTTTCAAATTACACTAGTGTGGTACCTTTATATGCCCTTCTCCTGTTTCAATTAGTGATTTGCAAGAGGGAATTGCCTTTTTGCTATCCAACTGCATCATCAGGGACTTTACTAGACTCCTAAGGCCCTCGACTTCCTTTACTAAACCATCCATTTTAACTGACAATGATTCCTGCCATTTCCTAGCACCACAATTGCATTTCTGTGCTCTTGTTGGTTGCATATGTTCATCATGCCCTTGCATCTCTTGGACTGCCCGACTTGGCACAGACGAGCTTTGGACCTGGACAACCATTTCCACCTCTTTGTTTGCAGTGGCATGAATCTATTTGTGCAAATAATACCTTTTTTCCCCCCTCCTCTCTCCCCCTGGAGCTGCATCAAACTTACACTTGCCTGTGGTGAATTTAGGATTACTGACACACTTACTTCAATTGGAATTGATACTTGTGGTGGGTCTATGTGCTTTCTAAAGTTAATTTTCCCTGCAAGGTCGGGTTGATTTGTAGACCTTTGACCTCCCACATCCCTCCTAAAACAAAAGGAAGTTATCTTTGCTGCAATTTTGGGCTTTTAGATTTCCCCCTTAATATAGTTTCCACCTCCTCTATAAGTATATCTATATCTGTATTTACTGTACAATTGTCTGTTGCACTCCTTTTCAACACTGGTGTTTTCCCCTTCCAAGAAAGTGCTTCTGTTGCTTTGCGTTTCTCCATTCTGATCTGCCCACCCTAAAAGAACCCCTTCATAATGATTACATGCCAATTAGTTCTTCCAGATTGTGAACCAGCATGTGAAGCTACAATTTCCAAACAATATTATACCAGATTATTAGTAACAATGTATCCCATTAATAGTGTTTACACAACGCCAGATAGTCAGACCAATGTTGGCTGTTCCTTCATTTTCATTCAGAAGTAATCAGCAATAGGCTGAAGATCTAACATTCAATGGGTTTAGTATCAAGGTCCTTATATCTAGGCAACAGCCCATTCATTTATGGGCTCACTGTTTTTATGATTCTGCCACAATACCTACATTCCAGGGTGGGCTCCTCGTAAAGGACCGAGGGGAGTGGTCCAGCCCAACCTCCTCCAGGCTCCAATTGGTGTGGACATGTCTGCCCTTGACTTGGACTTCTCCTGGGCACAGTCCCGCACAGCGGGATGCACAAACAGCTTTAGAGCACGCCAAGCCAGTCAGCCACACCCACTCCAGGTGACACACACTGCATCCATGCCTCCAGATGCGTTGAGGAAAGGATGTTGTGGTCGAGGGGGGCCCTCAAGATGCCCAAAATATGCACAGCAGGATGCAGACAGCGCTTTTGAGCAAGTCAAGCCACTTGGCCATGCCCCCTCCAGGTGGCATGAACTACAACAACACCTCCAGGCACATTGTGGAATGGATGATGTGGTCCAGGAGGCCCTCGAGTTACCCAAAGTATGATGTCCTCAAAGAAGTCTTGATGAAATGTCCCACGCAGTGGGATGCAAAAAGCACTTTTGAGCATGTCAAGCCGGTTAGCCATGCCCTTTCCTGGTGGCATTCACTGCAACAACACCTACAGGCACTTTGTGGAATGGATGTTGTGGTCCAGGGGGGCCCTCGAGATGCCCAAAGTATGCACAGTGGGATGCAGAAAGCACTTTTGAGCATGTCAAGCTGGTCGGCCATGAACCCTCCATGTGGCATGCACTGAAACCACACCTCCAGGCGCGTTGCGGAATGGATGTTGTGGTCCAGGGGGGCACTCGAGATAGCCAAAGTAAGATGCCCCAAAGAAGTGCTAATGAAATGTTGGGGGGTACTTTGAATAGAGGTGTGAGTACCTCTTTGTGGTGACATTAGGATTCAACGCAAATGTTTAAAATTTCCTATAAAGGCCCAACATTTTTTTTTTTTCTGGACTCTGGGGATATTAAAAAGTACTGAGTATGAAGATGTTGAGGATAATTAATAAACCTATATCCCAGTGGTCAACATATTCTAGACATTTTTGCTGCATCATACAGGGTTTACTGCTTTCTTCATTACCTAGATCTCAGAATTAGATTTTGCCCAATCTGGCACTATGGGCCTAATTACGAGTTTGGTGGTCTTAAGAACTCTTGGTGGTCTTAACAACCCTGGCGGTTGGACTGCCAGTAGACCGCCGCCAGGATCTTAGATCCCGACGGGATGGCGGCTGTCAAGGTTATGGTGCTGATCACAACTTTGCTTTCCACCAGCCTTTTATGGCGGTTTCACCATGGAAAGACTGATGGAAAGCCAGTGCTGGGGGCCATTTCTGGTAATTTAGAAGTGTGGAGAGAACAAATATTTTAATGCAATGAAAATAAATCAATACACTAGATGATAATTTAAACACATTATCGTTTGTGCGCTGCATACTTTTATCAGTAAAACTGCATGTTTGTGCCAATATTCCTCCGGGATGACTGCTGCAACCATATTTTTCAAGTCCTCTTGTGGTGCTGGACTACCACCTCCAGTTTGCAGTGCTGCCTTCCTGTTCCTTTCGATTTTCTCCTTTATCCTTCGGTTGCAGTCATGCCAGTCTTTCTTGCACTCAGTTATGGTTCTCCTCACCTCTGCCACACTGTTAATCTTGTCTAATATTTGCTGCCAGATTGCCTATCTCACACCAAATGGCAATTTGGAGGTGATGAAGAGTTGATGTTGATGCTCTGTCACCTCTCTCACCAGTATTTCATGCTCCTCTGCACTGAAACAACACTTTCTCTTTTTCTTCTCCCTCCCCTGGGTCTCGTCAGTGTCCACCTGGCCAGTTCCTGGTTGATTTGGGTCACCCTGGGGTCTCTCCTGGCTTTCTGGGACCATTTTGCCTCTCCTTTGCACTATTTTCTCCATTAGCGTCTGTATTTGACGCTAATGCGGGTAAAAAGGGTGCATTTCCGTTCTGCAACATGTTTACGTGTCGTGAAACAGGTTGGAGTCATTTTTCCGGCGTTTACGTCATTTTGCCTTACAACAAGGCGCAATGGTTAACATCAGAAATTTTGACTTTAACCTGTTTTTAGCGCAACCCAGCATCATAGTATAAATATGACGCCTGAGTGGCATAAAAAAGCGTGCTAGCCAGTGCTAAGTATAAATCTGGCCCTACATCTTAAAAAAAGGACACAATTCCATCTGCACCACCCTAACATCAATCATAAATGACTTCCTCTCCATAGCAACTTTCCCAGACTCATGGAATGCGCTCATATCCTACCTCTCCTGAAAATCCCTCAACTGACACAAACTCACTGGCAAACTACAGGGCCATAGCCCTCCTTCCCAAAGTTTGGGATAAAATCTCCAACAAGCGACCAGCTGACAATCTTAAAACCAGTAGAACATCTTCCAACCAGGATTCAGACCAAACCTCAGAACCAAGACTACCCACATTGCCCCTAAGGGCAATATTTATCTAATCGTAGACAAAGGAGCCACAGCTGTATTCATCTTACTCAAACTCTCTGCTGCTTTCAACACCGTCTCCCCTGATCCTCATCCTGCACTTTCATGATACCAGAAAACATGGTCCTGCCCTCTGATGGATCAGCTCCTTTCTCATGGTACACACAAAATCCACAAGTATGTCCCTTTACCCATCCTCTATCTCCAGTCTGATCTACGGATTCCCTCAAGGCTCCTTGCTCAGCTCAACACTTTTCAACTATACATTTCCCACCCACTAGCATCATCTGAGCCCAACAATTCACCGTGATATCCTATGCAAATTACATCCAGCTTAACCTATTAGGAAAGAGTGCAATTTAAAGTGAAGATGGAAGCAGCAGGCCAGGAGAGACCCAGGGTGACCCCCATATACCCAGGCACCAGCCAGGAGGATACACAGAAGTCACAGGGTAAGGAGAAGAAGAAGAGAAAGTGTCAGTTCAGTAAGGAGGAGCATGACATCCTTGTCAGAGAGGTGACAGAGCACCAACACCAGCTCTTAGTCACCTCCAAATAGCCAATTGGTAAGAGAGAGGCTATATGGCAGCAAATAATATATAAAATCAACAGTGTGGCAGAGGTGAGGCGAACTGCCACGGAGTGCAAGAAGCGCTGGCATGATTGCAAGCGTAGAACCAAGGAGAAAATGGCCAGGAACAGAAAGGCAGCCCTGCAAACTGGAGGTGGAAGTCCAGCACCACAGGAGGACATGGATGAGATGGAGGAAATGGTTGCAGCGGTCATCGTGGAAGAGCTGGTCACAGGAATACAAGGACAGGACAACGCAGACTTCCAACAACCACCACAAATGCAGGGTAAGTAGCATGGGGGAAATAACTATCAATTTTACAAATGCCAGAGGGGGAGGCCCATAAGACACACTCAATGCATGCTAAAGGATTTCAGCGGGACACATTGCCCATGAGTCAAGATGCACTATTCAAACATTAGCAACACATGTACACATACCTTGGTTGTGCCATGCACCACAACACATATGCAACCTTGACATATGTCAATCACCAGGGCTTTTACCAACATGTACATATGCAGCACATTGGATGTAAGTCATGTCTAATTATTGTGACTGTGGGTGTGTCATCACAACACCCCTTGCATATAGTCAAACCTACTCTACTTACACAGCTTAGACATCAGAGACCATGAATAAAGTCAATACCATTCCTGGGGTTACGTCATGGTGGTGGCTCTTACAGAAACACTTCGCTACTGCCATGTTCTATTGCAAAAACACGTGTGCTGTATCCTATAGTACACATTCAAATGGTACCTTAGATAACATTACTTGTACATGCGCAGGAAGGTACAGCAACCTGCACATATGCAAGACATTCCACAAGGCAGCCACTTCTTCATCATGCTGCATAAATGCCTGCCTGGGAGCAGGGAGAACCAATCTGTGCAGCTGGTGTGGGGATTTCAGGGTGGTCGCATATCACAGTAAACATGGCACTACCCTGCGTACCTAACCTTGCACAGTGTTGAGCCACACATATGGATGCTGATCAGAGCTGTGCCACTAAAGAAATATTTGCACTACAGATTGTATTCTGTAGAACACAACACATACAGGGTGAACCCACACCAACTCTGACACAACCATGTGAGCCACATAGGAATGCGGAAACAATCACACAAATGCAACATATGGTGTATGTCTGTGAACATCATGGTGCACATTATCACATTGACGGGCAGGGGATGGTGCACGGGCAAGTCTGGCATTGGTATAACTGCCAGTGCAGTCTTCCCTCCGCGGTTCGCATTACAATCTGGGATGGCGGGTGGAAACCGTGTCTCCTCACATCAGCTCTGTGGGGAAGTTACCACAACATTGTTGCTGGATCAAATAGAGCCAGTACCAATCTTGGGGTGTATTGGGTATGACAGCACATGCTGCACTTGTCACTGCAAATCAGGCAGTGAAAAGAGCAAAGGGCCTGGTCATGGGAGGCTCCTGCACTGCTCAAGCCAGGTGCATGGGCAGGGCAGGGGCACCCAGGGGCACAACACACCCCATTACCACCAATCTGTGCATGGCGGTTGCAAAGGCTGGTGGAAAAGCGGGATCATAATCTGGAGGGTAGCACTGATTGCAATGCTGGGCTGGTGTCATTAGACAAGTGGCATTGCCAGTCCCATAGCTGGTGGCAACCTGCCAGTGCCAGGCCATTGGCCTGTGGGGCTCTTCCCACAGTCCAAATGTGCCAGTTCCACCTGCACTGTTGGCGGTGGTCATATTGCCAATGGCAGTCTGGTGGTCATAGGACTGACAGTCTTGTAATGAGGGCCCATGTGTGCACTTGTACAACTAGCTGTAATATCTCCATCAAACTAGCTAGAGGCCTTGATCAAAGTTGAAAATAAGTCAACTGGCTATGTCCATAATTTAGTGGGATCAGGCACTGTCATGTACAAAATGCTGTTCGCATCAATAAATGATACCCATGCCGGCCACCCCTGGGTCCACCCCTGTGCCAGTGGTAAATTAGCTGCCCTGTCACAATGCTGCATATATTGCACCATAGTGCATGTTTGGCTGCGTTGAGGTGGAGATCATAGTTGTGTAGGAGTAGCACCTTCCAGCACAACCAGAAACAGAAATGACAATTGGCTAGGTCCATGTGTGCCGTGGAATGCAGCACACATACACAAACTTAAACATGAGGAGCTATCAAAGTATACTTCATCATTGCGCCTTGGTAATGCCATTTCTGGCGTGGTGTAAGATATTGGTGCTGCCTCAGGTGTACGAAAACACGTAAAACTGGGACAGGGGCAAAATGCAATGTGAGTTGGTATGGCTTGACTACCACAACAGCAATTGCTAGGCCCTCCCATGCAAATTGAGGCATGGAAAGGGGCAATAATACCAAGGCGGTGTCAAGCCACTAATATGGGAATATATCACACCTTGTAAATATGACGCAGCCCATTGCCCCCACCTGAGCTTCTCTTTATGTGACACTCAGATGGGGCAAAGGGCTGATAAATAGGACCCATTATGTACAAGAACAATTTTTAGGGCTGTAAGTTGTCACTGAGACTCTAATAGCAAATAAATGATGTGCCATGTCAACTGCCACAACATAGATTGATTTTACACCATCTCATTGCAGGGGATGATGGCTCTTCTGCTGATCTGCCTGTCCTGGATTTCACTTATGACCTGGATGACCAGCTGACAACCGTAAGCCAACAGACTCTCCAGGATGTTCTTGAATCCCTCCAGGCACCACCTCCAGTTGCAAGAAGGACACCCAATATTGCGGTCTCCCCAGATGACCTACCCAACACCCATAATATACTACCTGCCAGACCAAACACAGCTCAGGACTCCAAGGGCCCGGAGACAAGCTTCCAGAGGACAGTGGTAGGAGTCCAGCTGGAGCTGGCCAAGCAGGTGCAGGTGGGCATGGAGACCATGGCAGGCAGCCTAGAGGGTGTGTGCACATGCCTCGGACAGCTAATGAAAAGACAGCTGTATCTGAGGCACACACTCCCAGCTGCGTGGAGTCTAGCAATGTCTGGCAGACATAGCTGCTGCCATGAGGTAAAGGCCACAACAACTGCCCTCCCAACCTGGCAGCAGCATGATAGACAACAGGCTGGAGTCCATTCAGCTTGAAGTGGCCTCCCTCAGGGAAGAGACGGCTGCCTACCACGGCGATGTTGTAGCTATATTGAAAGATCTGCAGTTCCTCCGTGTTGCAGCGATGCCATATGTCATACCACAAGTGGCAGCTTCCAGGAGCTTGGACTCCACATTTTTAAGCCCTGAAGTGTGTGTGGCCCCCTCTACCTCCACCAATGGGAGAGGAGGCACCACACACGTCCGAGGATGAAGATGTGGAACAAATTACTTTTTCTCTGAGTACCCAGTAGCACCAGCTTGTGCCACATGGCCAGTTTTCTCCTTAGTTCTGGGCTTAAGATCATACCAGTGTTCTCACAGTAGGATATGTGTACTCTTCACCCACCCACTCCCTTACCAATTGGCAATTGTTGTTCATCCACACTTATCCGCACCACTCCGAAGCATGTCTCATGACATGTCCTTCAAACCTGGACTTGTATTGTGACACAAATATATGGATTTCACAAATGGAGTCTCTGACCTGGATATTGTAAATATCCCACTTGCACACTTCCACTTGCAAATAAACACCTTGTACACATTTAGCATGTCTATGTCTACTGTGATCCATCTACTCAGCTAAATGATTGTAATGTGTGAATCCATGTCATTCGTCACAGAAGATCAGTACATGCAGTGCAGGACTGTGGGGGCACAAAGATACATACAAGGATCATAACATGACAAATGTGTATGCTGATTTCTGTGATGCCACGAAGACCAGCGGCGTCCTACTTGCGGGCCACGGTCAGATCGGCGGTCTACGTCTCGGACGGCTGATTCTGCCGCAGGCCTCTTTTCAGGTCTTAACCTGTTTTTTGGGCTGCAGCGCAGCCTGAAACTTTCCATTTAGGCTCTGTTCCATGCTGTGCCCACCTTTACCCCCCCTAGGTTCTCTTACCTGTTTTTTATTGCTTTTCTTCTTTTTTTTTCTTTTTTCTCTTTTACTTCTTTGTTTCTTCTTGGCCATCTTTCCTCTTTCCCAGGAGTCTGTGTTTCCTTCCCTGCATGCGTTGCTCCCTACTTTTTATACTACGGCTATTTTCCATTTACTTTAATGTGGCTTTTCCCAACCAAAAATGGTGTCTTCATTACTTCCTGCATATCACTTCCTGTTTGTCAATATATAAACACAGTTGGTCTTCTGTTCCTTTTGTTGCAAACACTTCCATTCCGGTTGTGCTCCTCGCTCCGGTATCTTGTGATTTTGGACTTCATCTGCTCTTCCCTGTCTGCAGTTTTTATTCCATACCTTTTGTGCCTTACTTTTTCTTTTCTTTTTATCTTTTTTAGGAGTTCCTTGATCTGAGGTTTTTCCCAAGTTTTTATTTTTTTTCCTCTGGGACTCCTTCTGGAGGTTACGGCCTGCTTGGTGTTCTATTATCAGCAGCCCCGTGGCTACTGGAAAGGGTCGCTCCTACCTTGGTCAAATCAGAACAAGCAAGAAACCTGGTGGTGCCCAGAGACTGGCAGATTACAGCAGTAAGAAGCATTCAGGTTGTGACAGTCTCATCTCCTACAAGCAATTCACTAAGTATATTACAAATGAAAGACACAAATATGGTTTACTCATCACATACAGCAGGTATGGCTGAAAAGCAAGTGTAGGACAAAATTGTCAGCTGGGAGTACCAGAAGAACTCTTTGGTGTGGTACAGAGGTAGCTAACCTTATCAGTGGTGGCTACCGGTCAGTGTTTCAGGATAGAGTTCTTTCAATTGTGGCTGTTGTCAGATATGTCACAGTTCCAAACAATGTTCCTGCAGGACCCCAGAACTGACAGCTGAAGTACCAGACCTACCTGTCCAATACAAAGTATAAATAGTCATCATGAATGGTGGGTACACTGGATGGCAGATGCATGTACTAGTAGATGTGATGTTGTAGTCAATGTGACAGCTCCGTTGTCAATAGGGATAGCACATGGTAAATGAGGGTTTTGAAGGGAGGACGGATGCCCTAGTCCATTTCCCTAATTTACCCAGTGCACACATGGGCAGAACCCTGAGACTCACATTAATCACACAAAAAGTATGTAATCATAACAAGATATTTCTTATGAACAAATCTACTTAAAAACAACTAAAACCTACCCATCCTAAACTAACCTATACTAGCTAACCTATGGTAAACTTAACTTACACATGAAACACCACACTCTAAACATTTGCCCCCCACCCCCTTAAGAAACAAGTAGGAAAACAATGACTACAGATACACATGTACTAACTAATTCTATGGCCTAAACAAATATATATTTTTTTGTATTTTTTATTTTTTTTGTATTTTTTTATATAAAACACATACATACCCCAACATAAACTCCACCCAACCACCCACCAATAAAAACATAAGAATAGTAACTCACCCGCAACTATACTTATCCTTACTAATGGCTACACTACACTATCCTACCACTAACTACATAAAACCCAAACTAAAATATGTTACAACTTTAAAAGGGAGGGGAAGAAACTGGGAGGTAGTGCATTACTGTACAAGTTAATTTCTTGGACTTCTTCACCTTCTTCTTGCTGTATCGCAAGATTTGCGGTCTTCCACCAAATCCTCCTCCAACTTGCCCAAACGACTGAGGATTAGATTGATGTCCCGACATAGATCCAGTTCAAACTGGGATGGCCCAGTGGCTGGTGGTAGCAAAACTGGTGCCTGTGTGGCGACTGGTGCACCAGATGTGGATGAGATGGGTGCAGCTCGGAGCCCCTGCATGGTTGAGGAGCTTGTTCCATGCATTTTCTTGGGTGGCTGTGTGGGTGCCCCGTGTGGGAATGCTTGCCATTCCCTAGAAGCTTTTTCTGCGTGAAAACGGCGTGCCATGCAGTGGTATCCTGTATGCACTTCCAGGATGTTGCAGTAGCATTCAGCCCTCCATGTGAACTGCCTCCTCTCATCATTAGTCACGTTGGCAGCTGTAAAATGAGGACAAGCAACCATCACTATCAGCATTGGGTGGAGTATGTACAGATTTTTAACTTACACTGCTACAGCTGATTACACATACAGTCCTACACACATTCCTCAAAAAATGAATTGCTCATCTGTGTCTATATCCAACCATGCATCACCATTATCTTGTAAATGTCAGTGGGATGAGGTCAATCCATTGTAAATCAAAAGGGGCCACAGCTGGTAGGAACTAATAATGGCCTGCTCACCATCACTCACATCTCCACTGTGAGCAACACGTGTGTTAATAAGTTTGGATTTCTTGTCTCCCTGAGCAAAAGGGGGGTTGGGCATGCAATCTATCAGCTCAAAACTCCTGGTGATACACCAAGGCATGAGCACTCATCATGGTATAAAGGTGTGGCACATTTGTTAGGGGGGCGTCTAACTACAAAGCTGATATTCTATGTTGTAGTACATATACGTTCATGTATCAAGGTGTAAAACCTGGCTTGGGACCACTTTACAAGAGTCCAGCAGCATTTTCCATGCTGTAGTCACATGTACAACTGATGCTATCTTGCCATGAAAAAGCTTGGGCAAACCCAGAGCTGCATATTGCTGTTGTCAAGACATTACAGCACTAAAGCCCCCTTCCCTGTGCCAGTTAGTCCTACATGTGTTCAACTGCACACACATGTTGGCTGTATGGATGCCATTAAGGCCATAGTAATTGTGCCACAGCTTTGGGTGCTGTAACTGTATCCTGAAGTGTCTTACATCATTGGAAGATGCATGTCAGATATCCTCACAGTACCAGCTACACACACAGCTTTACCTTCTTATGCATCTGTAATGTGACCTACATCTGTCACAATTCACATGGTAGCTGCAACATATTGGTAAAACTGCTGACATCTGGTGTTAGGAGATCAATAGACTTCTACACTGATTACTGCAGTTCTGCACATTATGGCTCCTTGCTGTAGCACTACCTCATCATCTCTGGAGGGTCCTGTGGAACCTGGAGTGTGTGTATGTATCCTACAGAATCCCCCTAGAGGGTCCTGCAGTTAGAACCCTACATCTGTGCCATCTTGTCAACAAGTGTAAGCTATGTGTGCCACACATTGCTGATTATGGTGCTGTGACAAGTTTGTTTACAGCTAGCATGCTATGTACATATGCAGCTAGCCTGTGATCTATGATGAAAGACATCCATGAATATGTGGTCAGCCAGTACTATTCTTTTTACACACAATTCCATACCAGGACATGTAGATTGTCGTTGTGCATGGAGAACCACCTTCCTACACAAACATAATCTTCAAAGGGTCATTGCACTTTTGATGTTTGCTGCCAAATGCAGCACCCATTGAAAGAGCAAAAATTTAGGGTACAACAACATATATTTTAGCTCATTGTGCCCTGCTAACGCCATACCTTGGTGTGTTTTCTGAATTTGGTACAGCCTCTGGTGTAAGGAAACGTGTTGATCTGGGACACAGTCTAATTGCTATGGCTGTTGTTGTGGCACAGACAACAGAAACACCCATTGCACACTCCTTCCACACAAAGTTCTGCATGTGTAAGGGCTGTATTGACGAGGTGATGTGAA
The DNA here is from genome assembly GCF_031143425.1 of Pleurodeles waltl. Lineage (NCBI taxonomy): Eukaryota > Metazoa > Chordata > Amphibia > Caudata > Salamandridae > Pleurodeles > Pleurodeles waltl. Next base: position 459,299,627 of record NC_090450.1, read on the forward strand.
GCCACAAAATGTGTCTTAAGCCCACCTTGTATACAGGGTACAGGGCAGAGCATCCCCGGAGCCTCACAAATATTGGAGCTCTGGTGGCGCTTGGGCCTCTTACACATGCCCCATGATGTCACCATCCATCCCCCTATGATTTCTGATCATTGGTCCTGAAAAAACATTACTCATTGCATTCCTAACTTCTGACTGACTCACACCAAACCATGGAGTAGTTAACAGGAGACACAATATGACACTTACTGGATGCATCGGGGTCTTCGAATCTCGACACCTCTCCAATGGTGTATGGGGCTGGTCCACCTGTAAGACATAAATGGTAAACATTGCTTAGTGTAAATGCAAAGTTCATGTAAATGGACAACATAGTTCAGTGTAAACTTGCTAGGCTGTCTGAGGAAGTCATCCTAATGGAGGAGCAGTGAATCTGACAGAAAACTAGGATCACTCAATCACACGTACGCTTTGATGAGATAGGCCTACACATCTACCAACCATCACTGTCCATGACACTCCTGTGGTGCATTTCACTGCACCATTTCTACATGGCATTGTCATGCAGCTGTTGGTTAGCACAACACCTCCATGACCACATGGGACAGCTTGATCATGTAAATCCCACCATGCTATGGTTGTTGCAGTAGCTGGCCCATTATCACAACCATAGCATTTCAGCCTGCATCAGATGTAGTATACATCTATATCATGATCATAGCAAACTGATAAACTGCTACTCGGGGGTTATGTGGGTTTGCGACACTTTATAAAGGCAACGGGGGTATATGGCAGGTTTGTGCTGCCTTAGCATCAATAATATACTATGGCAGCGCAAAGGTGGCGCTAGGGGCTCTGAAATATGCTCCTTCATGATGGTTATGCAGGGTTCATCATACATGTGTCCTACATTGGCTGAATTGTTCTACATTTAAACTGCAGGCCTCAAGTGGTGCAGAGACTCTTCATACAGGTTGCATACAACATGTTCACAACCATTACATGCAGTACTCAGACTTATCTGCCACTGTCAGTCAAATGCTAAATGCAGCCGATTGTATGGCAATGGGAGAATTACCAACAGATCCCCTGATTTCAATGCCCAAATGGTCCAGCAGATCCTGCTCCTTTGCCACCAGATCTGCCCACTGATTGCATCCTGTCTTGAAAATGCATGCCAGATGGTATAACACCTTGCCCCACCGCAGCCGTCTTGCCTCAGTGGGGTAGCTGAGGATCACCCAGCCACCCAGTTGCAGCATCAGAGGCAGATAATGGGCCACCAACATGTAAACCCCCAATCGTCATCAGACGACATTCTCCCCATCCTACCTTTCCCAAACATTTCTAACGGGGAAAGGATGTCACCCAAAACAAAATAAGAAAAGGAAACTACCTCAAACTATCCCAACAACTGAACCACCCCAGACAGACATCCCACAATAAAATGACAAAAACAGTACACTTACAATACAAATTACAAGTAAATAGACAATTTAGACACCAAAGATACAGGACACAGCACAGGAGACATAACAGGACCTCCAAATACATCTCAAAATCAAAAGCACCTCCAAAACACAACCACACACAGTCACAGAGGAGCAGACATTGAAGTGAAAGTGAAACTACACTTACTGTACTATGCTTACCTACAAACATATTTGTATTTGGGCCCTGTCTCACAACACATGCTAAGGCATGTGTCAGACATTATGGGGGTCATTCTGACCCCGGCGCTCTAAGACCGCCGGGGCCAGGGTCGGCGGGAGCACCGCCGACAGGCCGGCGGTGCCCCACAGGGCATTCTGACCGCGGCGGTTCGGCCGCGGTCAGAAGAGGCAAACCGGCGGTCTCCCGCCGGTTTACCGCTGCCCTTAGAATCCCCCATGGCGGCGCAGCTTGCTGCGCCGCCATGGGGGATTCTGACACCCCCTACCGCCATCCTGTTCCTGGCGGTTCGCCCGCCAGGAACAGGATGGCGGTAGGGGGTGCCGCGGGGCCCCTGGGGGCCCCTGCCGTGCCCATGCCAATGGCATGGGCACGGCAGGGGCCCCCGTAAGAGGGCCCCGAAAAGTATTTCAGTGTCTGCTAAGCAGACACTGAAATACGCGACGGGTGCAACTGCACCCGTCGCACCCCTGCAACTACGCCGGCTCAATTCTGAGCCAGCGTCCTCGTTGTAGGGGCATTTCCTTTGGGCCGGCGGGCGCTCTTTTGGAGAGCGCCCGCCGGCCCAGAGGAAATGTCTGAATGGCCGCCGCGGTCTTTTGACCGCGGTGCGGTCATTCAGCGGCGGTACCCTGGCGGACGGCCTCCGCCGTCCGCCAGGGTCAGAATGAGGCCCTATATGTTGTACTCAGAGTATGCAGTAGACTGGGACTGCATTGACATCACGTATCCCCTGTCAAAGGTGAGTGTGCATGTGTGTCTACTCACTGGTTACTTATCGTATTTAACTAGTTATGGGTCAGCCACACATGTGCCATGGAGTTTCCCATGCATCTTAGTTGCTGTAGATGTTATGGACACGTGTGTTTGTGAACAATGCTATATGCCATGTGTCTGTATAGACATGTGTTGTGTCATTTGTGTCATACAGTACGACAGTGTTGTGTCAAGGGGCAAGGGGATGTGCAAGCTCACATTGATATCTTCCTGCATAGACAGAAGTTTTTTTTTACTATTGCCTGTGTAGTCACATCACTGGCACCTATTTTCTGTATGTCACTACACAATTGATGAAAACATTTTTATTCTCACAGGTTTTGTGATATCTATGCCATTATTTTGCTGCTAGGTCAGCTTTTGTACTGAAACCACTCACATTACCATGACTGGACCATTACGGTGGTACATGTGTGTAGAGATCTTTGGGATATGTGTGCCTGCCTCCAAATGTATGCTCAGATTTATCAACATCATGTTAGTCATGACTGTCACCTACAATGCCGTAACCACTGTGTTGCAGTGTTGCAGTGTGGCATAGATGGCAGGCCTACCCATCATCCTCAATGTGTGAGGTTGCGGGGCAACACAAACCCATGGTTGCATGTGAAGGTGCAGGTTAATGGTGCTCCACTTCACTCTGCCCCCTGTGCAAGTGCATCAAGCATTTGATAGTATAATACATCGATGTTGTCAGAGCAGTGGTGGTGGGTTTATTGAGCTGGGATCTCTACCATTAATCGTAGCTCATTTCCAGCCTGTGCACACTTCCTAGTAGATGGAGACATGCACAAATGTGGTCATTCAGACCTGGTTGTAATGAATTCCAGTGCAGTACTTGATGTCAGCCTTCCCCTCTCAGCTACAGAGGTCATGAGCTTATACATGTAGGACATGTATGGATTTTTGGAGTCCAAAGTTGTGTCCATGTTCAGCTTGCATAGGGTTGTATAATTGTTGTGACGTTTAGTTTTAAATACTGTTATTTAGTTTTAAAATAAAGTTTGTAGATCTGTATTTTTTAAATTATTTGGACTCTGGACCCCGTGTTAAGTGGAGCCGGTAGCCCTTAACAAAGTTTTTCTCTTGCTCTCACCTATCCGTGAGGTCTTTTTCTTTTTACTTGGCTCCCGGTGGCCATTTTTCCTCCTAATGGTGCCTGTGTTGCCAATCGGAGCCGCCATTTTCTACGGGGCAGCAGTCTAGTGGCTTCATTCTCCTCCCAGCTTCCCTTCTCTTTAAATGGCACACTGCAAGTGGACGCTCGCAGCGGGTGCGCCAAAGGCAAGCCCGTCTGCGTCCGGCAGGGTCCAGGGGACAGAAGTACCCTGTATGCAACCCCTGTCAGAATGGTATACACAAGGTATGCACTTTTAAACCTTAACAAATCAACAGGGACCATGGCCAATTGCCTACCCGATTTAATTCCACTGACCACCAGTTATAATTCCTGTAAATCTCTTTCTCATCACATTTCCCCCTTAAATATAGTAAGGAAGAAGGAACATATTTATGAGTTTATGTTATTAAATTGCTGCTCCCTTTCAGCCCATAAATTGCACATTTTTTCGCTACTTGATGATTGTAAGCCAGATGTTCTGTTTCTAACTGAAACCTGGCTGCTAGAGGGCTCTACTCCAGATGTGATTATGTTTCTTCCCCCTAACTATTTAATCCTTCGTCTTGATAGATCTTTGGGCAGAGGTGGCGGAATTGGAATTATCTATAAATATTCAATCCAATGTTCCAATAATTCCCTATTTATTCCGGATTGGGAGAGTTTAGCATTTTCACTTGCACTAGATGCCACCTTTACCTTCTCTGTTATTTTGATATATCGGCCCCCCCGTTTTTGTACGGGAAGTTCCTTCAGGCCTTTCCAGAGATTGTGGCAGCCTATGCCTGTAAATACTCCAACTGCACTATTTTAGGGGACTTCAATATACATGCGGAGGACCCTGGCAGTGGTCCTGGCACAAGGCTATTAGGGGATCTAGCAGCACTAGAGTTCTCACAACTTATATCCTGTCCCACACACAGTAAAGGACATACTCTTGACTTAGTCTTTAGTAATCTTTCTAATATTGTAGCAGATTCCCCCCTTCCCCTATCTTGGACTGACCATTTCTTAATTACACTGACTCTTTGGATCTCAGTCCCCCTAGTCTATCAGCCGCATGGCCACCTTACCATTCGTCAGTGGTCGAAACTAAATAAAAAAGATTGGGTAAATACCCTCACAAATCAGCAGATCTGAACTGTCCTATACTGCAGGCAAATTTGACAATTGGATTTCCAATCCTTAGATACCATATTACCCACTAAGACTATAACTAAGACTATTCGGTCAAAGAACTCTCTCTGGTTTTCCCCACATCTGCTAAGATGGAGAGAAGATGGAGGAAATCTTATGATCCTGACTTAAAAAAAGCATATAGAAGCCAAACTCGATCCTTCCACCTAGAACTTAAAGCGGCACAGGTCTCTTACTATACTGCCAAGATTGAACAGTTCTCCGGCTCCCCTAAAGAGATCTTCTCTATTGTCAGAGAAATGACTCAGCTTTCATCAGGTGTAACCTCGAAAGACGGCTCTAAGGAGTATAGTAATGAATTAGCCTGCTTTTTCTTGGAAAAGATATCTAACATTCATGCCTCTTTTTCAGTCAAATAGTCTAATTTGGATCAGAGGGATATTGGGGTCTCATGCTCAGATGGTCTAGTCCCCTGTCCACCTCTCTCAGGATTTCAGCCCATTGAGGAAGAGGAGGTATATGAGTACCTTTGCTCCAGTAAATCGGGCTCCCTGCTAGACCCATCCCCTCCATCCACATCGTTGTCTTACAGTGTCTGTTTTGGTGTATATCTGGTCTTGATCCCTTTTTTGCATAACTGGTGAGGTATGTATTGCCTCCTCCATTGCTCCCAGTCTTTTGTCTGCTAGCACCTTGTACACATCTTCTAAGCAACAATATCTGCTGATATAGGGACAGAATATAACATGTGACTTGTGTAATGTGGAGATATTCGCTTCTCCAACAACTGTCAAATTAGGTTAATGTCCCGTTGGCGATATTAGCGAGATGCAATGAGTGCCAGACACACATGTCATTACACATGCCACAGCACTTGAGTAGTCTCCATGTGAAATGGCGAGTTGTATCAGCAAGAATTTGTGGGTATCTCAGAGCTGTCCATTGACACCCTCAGTTGAACATGACACTGCAATTCTCCCAGCATGCCACAACTTAGCTGACTCTTACCATGACTGAATGATGTTGCAGTGTATTATCTTCTTAGTGCTGTATTTATCCTTTGCCAGGTGCTACTGATATGGCTGTGTTTACTCCCACTCAGTGTGATGTGGCTCTCTGACAGTATAGAACAATGGTGCACATGTTCGCACACCCCACACCTCATTGTGATATTGGAGGCCAGTGCATGTAAGTGCTATTTAGTTACATTTGGTTCCATGCAATGGATCTGGCATGTAAGTGACAATGAGTGGTTTGTATTGCTATGTGCTGTGTAATGTTGTGATATGCAGCATACTGTGTAGACATGCAGACACAAGTCAATCATTGTGGATAATGGCATACCTGTTGCTACCTAGGATGGACACCCATACATTTGTCTTCATATATCTCTCATTATTAGCAGAAGGCATGCGTGAAACAAGCCAATTTGTGTGACAGGTGTGCACCCTATGCAGATAGGGTGTATTATACACTCTGCCTACATTCCAGCCACACTATAATTTGGCTGATTCATTCTCCCAATAAAATTCATAGAACTATACAACCCGTTATGTGTTTGTATATAGATCCAACACCCCTAGCTGCTTTATGTCCCTGTCAAGCCATTGGCCATTCCCTAGCCAATGTGTATGTGCCATACATGATTCACAGCCCTCCGTGTGTCAGGGATGTGGCCAATTGGAGTGCCAGAACATATTCCCATGGACACACTGTGCAGGCTCAACTTCCAACATGGATTACATTCCATGGACAATTACTGAAGGAGCATCGTTACCTATGATGTCCCCCCCTTGACACACATGTTTCGTGCAGGCAAAGCTACAATTACACAGAGTAGTGAAAGTGTTCAGTTCTATTGTTACTTAACCTCCTTTTCTTGACAGCCCCTACCTTATATGTGGCCCCCTTGCATACAACCTGTCAGGCATGATGTTGTGGTGTTGAATGGCCTGTGAAATTGCACATTGCCCACGTGATGGCAAAATATATGTAGTGGTTCATGGATCTAGGCTTTCAGAATTCACATGCCAAGGATGTGTCACTGATATGTGAGGGGGAGTCTGTAAAACACCCTACATCACTAAGGATGTATATACTATACTTGCTGTTTTTGTGTTTCTGACACTCTCCCTGAGGTTAAAGTCACTTTCCAATGGTATGTGTATTGGGCAATGACTAGTCCAAAGATAATGTTGTTAAACAATTATTTAGTGGATGTATTTACAAAGTACTTTTTTGGTTGACTAGCTGTAAAAGTTTTCAATAATGGTCAGTCTCCTGCGTACTCCTGCCACTGTGTTTGGTTGTTTCCCCTCAAGGTTCTCAGCCCCATCATCCTTCTCCTCCTCATTGTGGACATCAACTTGTCCATCACAGGGGACAATGTTTCTAACACACATGTTGTGCAGTATGGCACATACCAGTATAATCTTGCATGCCATTGGAGAACATACAGGAATCTTCCTCCTGTCAAGTCCAGGCACCTGAACCTGGATTTGAGAAGGCCAAAGGTCCTCTCCACCACATTGCGTGTTTTCCAGTGTCCTTCATTGTAGGCACTCTGTTCATTGGTTGTTCGATTTGCAAATGGTGTCATGACCCACGGCTGTATGCCATAACCTTGGTCAGCTACAAAGATAATAAGAGGGTGACATTTAGTAAAGACTTGAGAGGGATCTGGAATATTCCATGGCAGTATTTGGTTGCAGTTTGAGTGGTGAATCAGAGGTGATTGTGGTGTTGTGTATGTTCCTGGTCTTGTAATATGGTTCAATTTGACTGTATTGATGTACATGACATTCTTGGGTACTGACTCAAGGATCTGTATATGACCATCTGGATTCCAATACGTATGCTCATTATGTATGTAACATGTTTTGTGTAGTCCATATTAGCAGCAGGGTCCTTATGTTTGATGGAGGCTACCACCTCCTTGCATCACAATGGTGTCAGATGTGTAGTCAGCATAGTTGCCCTACAAAGCCAGCCTATTCCGTCAATGTTGGCATGTGGCATTACGCATGCACTGCAACACTTAGTGGGCCTTAGTGGCAGATGATGGTTCTGTCAGCCATCTTGGCCCTCATTACAAATTTGGCAGTCTGAAGAACGCCAAACTCACAGTGACAGTTGGACTGCCGTGGTCGTGGCAGTAAGACCGCCATATTATGACTGTCGTAGAACCACCACGGTTGGACTGCCAACATTGGCAGGTTGCCACCAGCCAGCAGCCTGGCAGTCCAAGCAGTCTTAATCTGCCAGGGCAGCACTGCAAGCAGAGCTGCCATCTGGATTTCGACTCACCAGTTAGCCAGCCTTTGCATGGTGGTTCCACACACTGAACAAACATTCCTAATTAATCAACCTTCAGCTCGCCTATGCTCCCCATATCCCAAAAGCAAGAACCAGATGTTGCACCTTTTCCTACATGGGTGCTAAAGCCTGGAGTGACCTCCCATTACACATTAGATTATCCACCTACCTTGTAGACTGGGCATAATGCAGGCACCTGCTACTTCTGCTGTGCCTGCGGGCCCCAATCCTTCAGGAGACTCTGAACCCTTAAAGGGGGCCCAGTCAGCCCTAGTCCAATAAGCATTTGTTAGACATGGGAGAATCAATTGCCTCTGTTCATATTCTTTAGGAGTGCCCCATGATTTAGTTTTATGCCAGTGCCCCTAGAATTTCACAAGAAACTGAAAACCTGGCTTTTCCACTAGGCCCCAGTTAGGGCACCCCCGCCCCCACACACACATTTCTTAGGAGGCAGGATAACCCCAGGATGATATGAGCACCATACAAATCCTTGTAACATAACATAAAAAGAGTTATTGATTGAGGCGGGTGATAACCCTATTTAAGCAATAATCACAGTGTTTGTCAGAGTGAACCACACAAGTCACTAAATTAACCTGTGCTTAGCCTTAAGGTAGATTGACATACAAACAATCAGGCTTATCTTAGAGGCAAGGTGTAAAGTATTTATGCAGTACAAAAGCACCAGTAAAGTGAAAACACAGCACAAGAAACATCCCAAACCAATTTAGGAAAATGGAGTACATATTAATAAATAAAATTATATCTGAAGGACAAAGATCCAAACAGTAGAACCAGAGGTTTTGAATTTCAATGTTTTAGGTCATTATAACGTCTAAACACACAAAGCAGCACTCACAGTCATCTAGTTCTAGTGCTAGACTGGGGGAAAGTCATGAGTGTGGGCCGACTGCAATGAAGCGTGGGTAAGATACAGGGACCAGGTTAGACCTGCAGAAAAAGTTACCTTCTTTAAGTCCAGCACGAAGAGTCCAGAACTTCAGGATTGCTCCTTTTCTTGTAGAGGAGGGCATTCTAATGACAGCTAAGGGTCCAGGACTTGGTAAGGCACCTCGTGGGGATCAGGATCTCACTCTAGCAGAAGCCGGCAGGGCTCCAGGCAGGTCCAGTGCAGATCAGCAGAGCTGTTGCAGGGAGGCCTCTGGAGCTTGTTGTCCCTGTAGCTCATAACATAAGTTTAGCCAGCTGATCCTTGGAGTCAATCAGGTAGCCTGGGATGACGGGGGCAGGTCCAGTCTTCCTTCATAGGGAGCAGGGCAGTCCTTTGGGGAACAAGGCATGCCTCAGGCAGAAGGGCAATCCTCTAGAGAGCCAGGAAAGCATCAAGCAGCATAACAGTCTTCTGGTAGCAGCAGGGCATTCCTCTGAGGAACAATGCAGGCCTCAAGCAGCAGTGCAGTCCTCTGGGGAACATGCGAAAACTCAAGCAGCAAGGCAGTCCTCTAGGAAAAAAGGCAGTCCTTCTTCTGTTATGTCTGCAGGTCTAGGATTGCACTGAACAGTGGTTCAGGGTGACCAATATGTGTATCTAATGTCACCCTTTAAAGTTGGGGAATTTTCTAGGCTAACCTTCACATCTGGTTCTGGAAAGTTCTTCCTTTCCCCTGCCAAGGATGCAAGAGGTCTGTGGTGACTTACGACTAGTATCAGGTACCTTTGTATGTTGGGGAGGCAAGCTCTTTGAAATCTAAGTGTGACAGAGAATAGCTCCATCCTCAACCATCCTGGCAGGATGGCCCATCCTGCCCACAGCTAGTCCCCAGGTTTTCACTGTCTGGGCCCAATAAACGTTCTTAATGGGGGAGCCATTGACTGGCCTGGGCAGCTGGAAACTCACAGAAGGCTTTGGAAGCTTTTATAGAGGGAAATGTCAACTAAAAGTGTCACTTTCAAAATTGTAATCTTGAATCCAACCTTAGCATTAAAGAGAATTTTAATTTTCAATTTGAGTCCGCACATGGTATTTCTACCTGCTCCCAATCAAAAGTTAGCACTTATTAGATGTAATAAGGTAACTCAAGTTATCCAATAAGAGAGATAGAACTAACGGTTTTGGTTCAACACTTCATTTTAGCCAAAGACCATAAAAGCACAAGCAAAGTACATTTTGCAGAGTAACCAAAGGATGCCGCACTTTACAGCGGCGTCCCTTTTTTCCACCGCGGTCAGGCCATCACTACAAATATCGGGGTGTCGACATCACCGCGGCCCGCGTTTTTGTATTTCTTTTCTGGTGACCCGGCCCAGAAAGCACATTTCGTACTCCCAGGCGCGCCGCTATGCTGGCCTACTTCCCTGATATTTTCCTGTCAAGCAGCACCGTGGCTACTAGAAAGGGTCACCCTTATCTAGGTTTCAAGAACCAGCAGAAGATCGGGTGCTTTTTCAAGTCCTTCAGCCAAAGGCAAGACGCGACGTGCAGACCATGACAGATAGTGTTCCATTTTGATAGAATAGCACAACTGCATAGAACATTAATATGAAGAATAAATGCTTGCAAAATTCCAAAATGCAACACTACAAAAACAATTAAAACATTCTCTGAAAACCATTTGTTAAAAATACAGCTACTTGGCAATGTATAGACCAGTACATAAAAAGAAAATGTTTGATAATAGACAATTATTCCAAACAGTGGATTCAGATTTAAACCGATCGCATGGCTCTTATCTGGCTTAGGTGCCTTGCTTATTTTCTGCATACTGTTTGCACAGTTGGTTTCAGTCAGAGAGAAGTAACCTGACAATTCATCACTATTCTGCCCGTTGGAGAAACCTTTCACAGGAGACTCACCAATGGTAGAATTGGAAAGTCCTTCTGGACCTGCAATGTAAAGAGCCTGAAAGTGTCTGACCCAGTCCTGAACGAGAATACTGTTCTCTGGTCCAGTGATGGTTGTTTTTGAACCATGGCTTATCACGTGCCAGAAAGCAATCTGGTTTCCTCATCAGGTTGCGTCTAGAACATCCTCCCGTAGAGAGGTATCCCGATCTACTCTAGCCTGTTTTGGACTGCTTTGTATGTGGCTCAAGTTGATTGTATGTCACGTTGAGAGCACCTTTAATGACTTTGATTAGGGCACTTTTAGATGATTTGCATGACTTGTTGTACCAAGTAGGGTTAGTATGAATGACATTTTTCCTCTTGGGAGAGGGTTTGGTCAAAATTGTATTCTTTAATACTACAAAGCAGTTTTATTTACAATAATCTGACGCATCGGCTCCGATGTGTCAGATTTCTTGTGCTGCCCACCTAACGATGCCATGGTATCGCTGTATTTATTAGGCAGAGCTCAATGGTGCACATTTTTCACAGATGCCTCAGAAAGGCTGACATCTGTGGTGCTAATATAACACATTGCTGTACTTGCGTCAAAAAAATGACACTACTCAAGCAATGCATAGAAGGGTCACATTTTAAAAAGCCTTGTGTCAGTTTAACACTTGCTCTGGGCAGACATTACATTTTTGATGTAGTAAAGGCATAGAACAATGCAGTGAAATCTTGTAGATTTCATTGTGCCAGTTCTGCATGGCTTTTAATGGTGAATGCCTCCCTTGCATACATTATACCTAGTGGCACAGGTATAATGTGGTGCAAGGCTTTACAAATTGGCGCAATAGTCCCATTGCCCCTGTCTGTAAAAGTGGTGCACTGTAGGGGACTGCTTTGCGCAACCACTGCTTTAAATATTATGATGCAATAGTGGCGCAAGGGGCTTGACAATAAGCCTCTGAGGGTGGGAAGCCATGACTATGCCAGGAGCAGAATCAGGGTCCGAAAATGTAGATAAGGTGGCGCCCATCTCAAGATACACTTGCATTAGGCTGCCATAATTTTCTGTTATGTGTTCGCATCTTACATTCCTTCGGTTATTAGTAAAACTTATGCTGTCACATGGCAGCTTGGGAAGACTATCACCATCATTAATCAGGCCTTGAAGGGTGAGAAATGAGGGGCCATGATCACTTTCTGCTCTTAATATTACCTCCATGCTGAAAAGGGTCGACCAGGAGTATCTATCCAAAAGTATGTAGTCAATATTACTTTTCTAAGAGTGCCTTCTAAAGGTTGGTCATCTGTTTATGTCAGAGGCAGTTCGGCCATTGCAGGCTCTCAGATTGAAGCTTAGACAAAGTTCTACCCACGGGCTGGTTCCTCCCCGGCTATCTCCCTAATGAGGGCTGAAGGCTCAAAGGTTACATTAAAGTAACCACACAACAACAACAGTGACATCTTTGAGGGTATTTTCGAAGAGCTGTTTCAATAGGGTTAAGACTACAGATTCTGAGGACTTTGGGACAGTTCTCCTGTGTACATTGTATAACATCAATTTTTCCCTCTTAACAGTATGCACCTCGAGACCCAACAAGTCAGGTGAGTCAATGCTTAGCTGTTTAGCATGACATTCCAAGCAGATGTTAAGCCAAGTTGCCAGACCCCATGAATGTCTACCAGACTGGGACTTTTGAGCTGGAACACAGAAATATTTAAATCCTTGCGTATTTTATGGTCCTATTTCCCAAGGCTCTTGAAACATAATAACATTACCACTATTAATAAAGCCCCCCCAATCTAACTGCGTCTCTTTGCTTTTTAACCCTGCTTCTAGAACGTACATGTAAAATCTCCGAGATATGGTGAGGTGTTACAGTCTCCTGGTGTGCTAATGGTGTTGGAGTTTTCACAGGTGATAAATTGCCCACAGGGACCAATCCTTGAGTCAAGGTAGTAGGTATGGGAGACTAAAAAATAGTAATATTATTAGAAATGAGAGCACAGCCCAAGATTAAAGAGTCTGTTAGTTGTCCCTGGGTTATTATTGCTGGAGTTATTTCAGATCTATTTAGGGCAGGTCCGGTTAGGCAATCCAATCAATGATCAAGGGATTTAGGGGAAGAAAGTTGTGGGCACACTGGTCTCATCACAGAGAGAATACTAATTTTAAGCTGGATCTTGGCGTTAGCTGGTGGGAGTGTTCGAGATTCTAAGGATACTAAACCCCTAACAAGGGAAAAGTGTGCATGTGTTAGTTTAATGAGATCTGAATTATTGTCAGGTGATGGTATCCAAGTGGAATGTAATTGTGAATTGCATTCAATGTAATAGTGAATTACACTGTGACATTTTCGAACATTTCTAACAAACAGCGTGGCGGTCACCGCCAACAGGCAGGCGGCAGACAATGCACCGCCCACACTATCACGACCCACCAATCTGCCACCTTTTTATCGGCGGGAGCACCGCCGATAAAAACACGGCGGAAACAGACTACGAATGGGAAAACGCTCACCTCTACGCACTCCACGAGCACGGAGGACAGCATGGAACCCGAATTGAACATCATACCTGCTCTCGTCTACCTGCTCATCTACCACGAGTACGAACTCCGGCGCAGACGTCAACGGTGAGTACTGCACCTACGACACACGGGAGGGGGGAGGACGAAAGGTTACGGGCACACACATATGCAACCCCCCCCCCCAATATGTACACACCAATGCAGAGCAACAAGTCACAGTGACACCACCCAAACCCCCCGGAAAAATGCAATTGCATTTTCAAATTGGGAACAAATATTTATGTCCAAAATAGCCTCCGATCAGTATTGTTCAACTAGCAAAAATATTTACATTCAAAAAGTCTATATACACAGCAGTGGACAACTGAAGAAATTAGTCCTGCACATTTTACGAATTATCGATTTGTCCGTGGGCCAAAGTGTAGCTACACAAGGGCAAAGCCCACACAGGAGACCTGAGTCCTTTGGAGAGAACACTGCTGGGGATCTGATGACAAAACTACAGGCACCTCAGGGGGAAGGGAAGGGGGGGGCACCACAGCCACATGAGTCCACGACGCAAGATCCACGAAGGGCCCACCATGCCCACTGCAATATCCTGGGGAGTGCAAAGCCACAGTCTCTCAATGTCTCTACAGTGGGTGGCTTGCCCACTGCAATATCCTGGGGAGTGCAAAGCCACAGTCTCTCAATGTCTCTACAGTGGGTGGCTTGCCCACTGCAATATCCTGGGGAGTGCAAAGCCACAGTCCATCAGGTGGAGAAATAGCTCCACTGGTCAAGGAGGATGCATGATGGCCACAGTGAACCGTGAATTGTGTTTGAAGGAAGGGCCCAGCGGAGCGGTGCTTGAGTTGAGGGGCCCAGCGGAGCGGTGCTTGAGACAGCGGGGCCCAGCGGAGCGGTGCTTGAGTTGAGGGGCCCAGCGGAGCGGTGCTTGAGACGGCGGGGCCCAGCGGAGCGGTGCTTGAGACGGTGGGGCCCAGCGGAGCGGTGCTTGAGTTGAGGGGCCCAGCGGAGCGATGCTTGAGACGGCGGGGCCCAGCGGAGCGGTGCTTGAGTTGAAGGGCCCAGCGGAGCGGTGCTTGAGTTGAGGGGCCCAGCGGAGCGGTGCTTGAGACGGCGGGGCCCAGCGGAGCGGTGCTTGGGTTGAGGGGCCCAGCGGAGCGGTGCTTGAGACAGCAGGGCCCAGCGGAGCGGTGCTTGAGTTGATGGGCCCAGCGGAGCGGTGCTTGAGTTGAGGGGCCCAGCTGAGCGGTGCTTGAGTTGAAGGGCCCAGCGGAGCGGTGCTTGAGACGGCGGGGTGCTCTTCTGCACGGCGGGGCACTGTTCAGCGGTGCCTGTCTTCACGGCGGGGCCCTGTTCAGCGGTGCTCTTCTGCACGGCGGGGCCTTGTTCAGCGGTGCTCTTCTGCACGGCGGGGCCCTGTTCAGCGGTGGTCTTCTGCACGGCGGGGCCCTGTTCAGCGGTGCTCTTCTGCACGGCGGGGCCCTGTTCAGCGGTGGTCTTCTGCACGGCGGGGCCCTGTTCAGCAGTGCCTGTCTTCACGGCGGGGCCCTGTTCAGCGGTGCCTGTCTTCACGGCGGGGCCCTGTTCAGCGGTGCCTGTCTTCACGGCGGGGCCCTGTTCAGCGGTGCTCTTCTGCACAGCGGGGCCCTGTTCAGCGGTGCTCTTCTGCACGGCGGGGCCCTGTTCAGCGGTGCTCTTCTGCACGGCTGGGCCCTGTTCAGCGGTGCTCTTCTGCACGGCGGGGCCCTGTTCAGCGGTGCTCTTCTGCACGGCGGGGCCCTGTTCAGCGGTGCTCTTCCAGTAAGTCTAGGGAGCCAGACCTGGGCTGGACACCCTGCTCACTCGCCCTCCGACCGTGCAGTGGCAGGCCCCTTCGGGGACGGAGTCCTGGGCCCTTTGCTGTCATCCCTTGCAGGCGGGATGGGGCTTGTGGGGCCCTGCTGCTCCGCGCTCCTGCTGGCTGACCTCTCCGCCCTGCTGCCCTTTCGCTCCTTAGATGGGGCTCTTGGGCCCTTGCCTCCCCTGGCTGTTGTGGCAGGTGAAGTGGCCGTTGGTAGCTCCTTGGGGGCAGCCGTCTCAGTCCTCTCACGGCGGCCCTTCAGTTTACGTGTCCTCTTGCCTGGGGGTGGGCTGGATGTCCCCTTGCTGCTCAGTGAAGTGTCACTGCCGCCAAACAGTGGACTCCAGAAGCCATGCACCACTTGGACACTCGAAGCTGGGCTGGTGGTGGCTGCGGTGCTCTTGGGACTCTTAGCAGATGGAGAGGGTGGGTCAGGGGAGGGAAAGAGGTTAAGATGAGAGAGGTAATATTTCTTAGGACCAAGGTAAAGGGTAGCAGTAGTGGTGATGGAAGTGGAGGAAGAGGATGTGGTGGTAGGAGAGTCAGGTGTGCTGTCTTTGGGTGCAGGTGACTGAGACGTAGGCTGTCGTGAGGTGGTTGGCTGTTGGGTGGGTGGCTGCCTGTGTTTATGTGTCTTGGAAGAGGGGGTGACAGACACAGTGGGAGAGGACACAGGGGACGTGTAGATGGCAGTGGGGATGGTGACTGCACGTGTGCGGACTGTAGTTGAGGGTGTGCTGGTGATGGAAGCACTGGCTGATGGTGGTGTGCATGCAGGTGTGAGTGTAGACGTCACAGGGAGGGAGGAGGGAGACGAGGAGGAGGGGGACACAGAGGTGGTAGTGACTGTTGGTATGTCTGCATCTGGGTGTTGCTTGGGTGAGTGTTTGTGGGTTCCGTGGTGCTTGTGTCTGGATGAGCTGGCCTTGGGTGTTGAGGTGTGTGCAGGCTGGTCTGATGGTGTGGATGGGATAGGCTGAGGAACAGGAGACAGAGAAAGGGTGGAGGCAGTTAGAAGAGGGAGACTGGAGACAGGGACAATGGCTGCCGTCAGTGCTGAGGCCAGAGCAGTGAACGATCGTTGATGGGCAGCCTGACCCGAATGAATGCCCTCCAGGTAGGCATTGCTCCGATGCACCTCCCTTTCCACCCCCTGGATGGCATTCAAAAGGGTAGTCTGCCCAACAATGATGGTCTGAAGGAGGTCAATGACCTCCTCACTGAGGGCAGCAGGGGTAACTGGGGCAGGGGCTGAGGTGCCTGGGGCGAAGGAGACGCCCGCCTTCCTGGGCGAGCAGGCACGGAGCGAAGGCTGAGGGGCTGCAGGGAGGGCGGTGCTGGTGCGCTGGGTGGCGGCTGTACCTGTAGAGGCGGGGGGCCCGGATGTTGCCCCCAACGCTAGGGAGCTCCCAACCGAGGACGTGTCCGTGTCGCTGGTGTCTTCACCGGTCCCCGTTGTGGTGCTCCCCTCGCCCTCCGGATCACTGGTGCCCTCGGTGTCTGTTCCAGTGCCCACCGGGGCCTTGTGACTTGCAGCTCCCTCGTGCTCCGACGCCAAATCTCCTCCGCCTGATGATGCTAATGCACAAGAAGACAAAGAATAAGGGTGGGGGGAGAAATAAAAACAAGTTGAGTGCATGCCTTGTCAACACCATTGGCGGAGAGGACAGACACAGGTGCCTCATGCACTAAGCCGCGCAATTGGGGTACACTAATCAGTACTCCTGACTAGGCCAACAGGTCTAGGGACAACAGACGCGCACATGGGTGATGCAGGACCATGGATAGCTGTACTTGGCACCCTACAGAGGTGGGGGGCGGGGGCACAGGGCCATGTCTAAGGGAGGGGACTACACTACAGAAAGCGCCCTGGCCTACTGTCGCCCACAGCCCTCCTTCCCCACCCAGACGCCTCAACGGCGCGTAAAGATAGCAGAATGTGCAGATACTCACCCCCTTGTGTCTGCTGTGATGCCCTCAAGCGCCCATCCAAATCAGGGTAGGCCACTGCCAGGATCCGTGACATCAGGGGGGTCAGGGTACGACTGGCATCCCTCCTAGATCGGGAGGCCATCCCAGCAGTGACTCGGCGGTCTTTCTGGTTCCGCGGCGGATGTCCTCCCACCTCTTGCGGCAGTGGGTGCCCCGTCTGGTGTAGACCCCCAGGGCCCGGACTTCCTTGGCGATGGCACGCCAAATGTCGATTTTCTGATGGGCGCTCACCTGTTTGACATGTACAGGGTGGGAAGGAGAAAACGTGATTTTTCTGCATGTTTGAAGTAAATGCCCCCCCCCCCAACCTTGCCATGTGGCCCATTCTCTCATCTGTCGTGCGTTGCACTCCTCATTTTCTCCCCACCCCACCAACTTACATCCACCCCACTCCACACAGGCTTCGCCCATTCCATGTGCACCCGGTGTACTTACCTGTTGGTCTGGAGGACCGTAGAGTAACGCATACTGCGGGAGGACCCCATCCACGAGCTTCTCCAACTCTTCAGACGTGAAGGCAGGGGCCCTTTCCCCAGTCGCAGCAGCCATTGTCACTTCCAGACCGAGGTCACAGCAGCACTTGCAGTATAGGTCCTCTCCTGTGGATGATCAGGTCTCGAGTGATTAAGCAGATAGAAAATGGCGGTGACGCCCGCGGCGGTGCGTACCGCGGCGGTGCGTACCGCGACCGCCGGCGCACCTCGTCATTGGCTCCTGAAACCCATAGGCTTCAATGTTAACCAATGCGGCTTCGTATAGCGGTCTTCGACCGCCTACCGCCACGGTGTGCCCCGCCAGCGCATTGACCTCACATCCCATTGTCCCACTTCACAGGTCAGGCAGCCGCCATTTCAAGGGCCCACATGGCATAATTTGTACTGTGTCACACAGGCCTAGGCCTTGCATTGCCACACATACACGCCTTTCAATACATAGATAACCGTGTGCTATGCAAGCTGTGGTGAACGTACCAGTGATTTGCTTGACTCTGTGCTCCATGTGGTTCTTCCTAGGCACCGTCCGCTGGGACTTGCGAGGAGAAGGATGAATCCTCGCGTGTACCGACCACTGGTGGACCTGTCGACAATGGAAGAACGCCACATCATACTACGATACCGACTTGACCGTGCCACTATCCATGAACTGTGTGCCCAGCTGGAGCCAGCCCTGATGTCCCCCATCCGCCAACCCACAGGAATTCCCCCTCTGGTGCAGGTTCTGTCAGTCCTCCATTTTCTTGCAAGTGGCTCATTCCAGACGACAGTGGCCATGTCATCTGGAATGTGTCAGCCCATGTTTTCAAAAGTTTTGTCTAGAGTGTTGTCTGCCCTGACGAAACACATGCGGAGTTACATTGTATTCCCTGAGGAGGTTGATTTGGCCACTGTGAAGGGTGATTTTTATGCCTTTGGACATATCCCCAACATAATTGGTGCCATTGATGGGACCCATGTGGCCTTAGTACCCCCAAAAGACGATGAGCAGGTGTACAGAAACAGGAAAAGTTATCATTCTATGAACATCCAGGTGGTCTGTTTGGCTGACCAGTATATCTCCCATGTAAATGCCATGTTCCCTGGTTCAGTGCATGACGCGTATGTGATGCGTAATAGCAGCATCCCTTATGTGATGGAACAGCTACAGGGACAACGTGTGTGGCTAATAGGTGACTCTGGTTACCCCAACCTGCCTTGGCTATTGACCCCAGTGAGGAATCCCCGGACCAGGGCTGAGGAACGGTACAATGAGGCCCATGGGCGGACTAGGAGGATCATAGAAAGGACCTTTGGCCTCCTGAAGGCCAGGTTTAGGTGCCTGCATATGACAGGGGGATCCCTGATGTACTCACCAAAGAAGGTGTGCCAGATCATCGTGGCCTGCTGTATGCTTCACAATCTGGCATTGCGACGTCAGGTGCCTTTCCTGCAGGAGGATGGTCCAGATGGTGGTGTTGAGGCAGCTGTGGAGCCTGCGGAGAGTGAAGAGGAGGAAGACTCAGAGGACGACACAGACAACAGGGACAGAGTTATCCAACAGTATTTTCAGTAGCACACAGGTAAGAATCACCCACGCCATTTTACATTTACTTGAAGACTCCTGCATCTCAACTTTGTCTATTTCCCCCCCGTTCTTTTAGACTGATGTTTGATTTTCCCTTCCCTTTTCAGTGCTGTATGACCCACTGCGTGACTTCTGGTTGGTTAGCCCATGGACTAATGCTTATTGACCTCGGTATGTTTTCAACACAAAGTTAACCGAACATAATTGATCTGTAATGTGTTATACATTTGTAAATAATACAGGCTGACTCCTGAGAGATTGCAGTGCAATGAGTGATTTATTTGTAGTGCTAGATAATGGTACATGATATTAACACGGTCATGGGTGGGGGTGGAGTAATGTCCATGGCAGAGTCCAGTTCTCAGTCTCACAGGTGCATTGTCCATATGCCTGTGGAAGGATGGAGCAGGGGCAGTTCAAGGTTGGACAGGGTGGCAATGTGGGACAGTGGGATGACTTCAGGGGGTATCTCATGCTGGCGGGGGTCTTGACATCCTACTCTGTCTTTTTTTTGGATCTCAGGCTCCTCTTGCGGGGTGGTTGTTCTTCAGCAGGAGGTGGGGTTCTGGTGGCCTGTCGTTGTGGTGGGGCCTCCTGTCCATTAGCGCCGGCGGAGGTGGTAGGCTGTTCCTGGTCCGGGCTAGTGACAGGGGCCCTGTGTGGTGCCACATGGTCCCGCAACGTGTCTTCTATACGGTTCAGGGCCTGGACTATGCTCCCCATAGCGGTAGAGATGTTGGTGAGTTGATTGCTGAACCCCATGTAGCGTTCCTCCTGCTGTGCCTGGATCTCCTGGAACCTGGCCAGTACCGTCGCCATCGTCTCTTGGGGGTGGTGGTAGGCTGCCATGATGGTGGTGAGGGCCTCTTGGAGAGTGGGTTCCCTGGGCCTCTCCTCCCCCCCCTGTCGCACAGCAGCCCTCTGAGTTGCCCGGTTTCCCCCGGCCTCTTTCCCCTGGACGGTGTGCCCACTACCACTGCCCCCAGGTCCCTGTTGTTGTTGGGTTGGTGGGTTAGGCTGGGTGCCCTGTAGTGGCAGACACACCGCTGATTGACCTGTCCTAGAGACAGAGGCATGGGCCCGCTGGGTGGGAGCTGTGCTGTTGGTCCCAGAGGGGGTTGGGTCAGGTGTGGCCTGTGTCTGTGTGTGGGGAACCCACTGTCCAGAGGTCCCCGATGGTCCGGGCTGGTCATCAGGTTCCAGGTCGACAGAGCTGCTGTCATCACTGGGGGCCTCTTCCGGGGGTGGGATGGACATTTCTGGACCCTCCTGACCGGTGTGTTGGCGTTCGGGTCCTGCATGGGGTAAGAGAGTATGGTTATTGTTTCTGTGTGTGCTATTGCGTGCGATTTATGGGTGCCCTTGTCCCCCAGTGCTGCCATTCCCTTGGGGGAGGTGTTGTGAGGGTGTTTTGGGGGGGGGGGGGGGTATGTGCAGTGGTCATGCTTAGGTGATGGGTGTCCATAGTTTGTGGTGGCATGCAGGGGTTGGTGTTGGGTGGGTTGTGCTGGAGAGACATTCTCAGGGAGGATGTGTGATGGGGGGTTGGGGGTGAGGGTGGTGGTGGGGGTTAGCATGCTGGGGGGGGTGAAGTAGTTGAGATTGTACTTACCAGAGTCCATTCCTCCGTGTACTCCAGCGAGGCCATCAGGATGCAGGATGTTTAGTACCTCTTGCTCCCATGCTGTGAATTCGGGTGGAGTGGGTGGGGGTCCCCCGCCAGTCTTCTGCACTGCGATTTTGTGTCGCAAGACCATTGAGCGCACCTTTCCCCGTAGGTCGTTCCAGCGTTTGCGGATGTCGTCCCGATTTCTGGGATGCTGTCCCACCGCGTTGACCCTGTCCACGATCCGCTGCCATAGCTCCGCCTTCCTGGCTATTGTGGTGTGCTGCACCTGTGAGCCGAAGAGCTGGGGTTCAAATATTATAATTTCCTCCACCATGACCCGGAGTTCCTGGTCCGAAAAGCGTGGGTGCCTTTGGGGTGCCATGGGGTGGTGTGGATGAGGTGTGGGGTGGTGTATGTGGTGATGAGTGTGTTGGTGTGTGGTGCTTTGTGCTTCTATGTGGTGTGTGTGATGGTGTAGTGTGCCTCTGTGTGATGTAGCTCTCTATTCTGTGATGTGTCTCTCTCTCCTTCGTCTCTGATCTTTGGTCGTAGGGGTTTGTGGGTGATGTGGGTGTGTGTTTTATATTGTGTTGGGTGTGTGGGAGTGGTGTTTGTATGTGTATCAGGTGTGTGTATTTCAAATTGTTCAATGTGGCTGTGTTTTGGAGCTGTGTGTGTATTTTGAGCGCGTCGGTGTGTACCGTCAATGGAATACCGCGGTTGAAAGACCGCCGCGAGGATTTGTGGGTCAGAATGACATGGGCGTGTTTCTGTTGGCGTGGCGGTGGAGGTTTGGTCATCTCCAGTTTACCACTGGCCGCTGATGTGGCGGCCTGCTGTGGATGTCGGATTTTTGGAGGTTTGTCAGTTGGTGGTCAGAATGACCGTGGCGGTTTACCGCAGCGGTAGAATGGCGGACTTCTGACCGGCTGTAAGGGCCTTTTACCGCCGAGGTCAGAATGACCCCCTTAGTGCACAATGTTGGGACCTACCTATTGGTTCATTGGATTGCCTCAGTGGCCCGCCACATGGCAGCCAAGGGCGATTGTCTTGTGTGTGCCCATAGGTTGCTTTGGTGGATGTCATTCTAATAAAAATTGCACCTTGTTTCGAAAATCTGTGATCTCTGCCCTTAAAAGGGATATAATTCCCCACAGCTCTTTAATTTGGTCATTATTTTCGTCCCTAGCATCTTGGTGGAAATCGGAAGTCATAGCCTACATTTAGTGCTGGGTTCATCACCTGGTGCCAGAGACGAAAATCAATTGGAACAGGTATTGTTGGTACCATCAGGATTACAGGAATGGAACAGACATCGGCTGGTGTTAGTGTTACAGGTACAGGGATGCTCTCAGAGGCAGGGGCCAAGTTACTGGTTGGTTGAGGTTCAGTGTGGAGCAATGCTTTGTCCTTGGAACCTTTTTTATTGAACAATGGAGCAACTTTGCATTTTTTTATTTTGCTTTACCTCTGCCGTTTCTGGAGCCTTAGGTCACAGTATCGATTAAACTTCTGCTATGAGGTTATCGATGTCCTGTAAAGGACAATTATTCACTGGTAGGCCAGGAATTTCCTTGTTAGCAGGCTCACTTGTATGCTTATCAGTTCACTTTCTTTTTCCCATTTCGTCTTAATAATTCGGCCCCTTCTGGTGACAGTACAAATAATGTCGTTGGGCTTGAATCAGAGATAAACAAAGTGTATAAACGACAATCTAAGCATCTAAGATACTATCCTGAGAAAAAACAATACAGTACTACGTAGAAGATAAATTCAAAAAGTATCATACGATGCAAACAAATAAAACAATTGAATAGAATTCATGTCCCCAGTTAAATGGCCTGCAGGTATCACCATCAAGCTTGTGAAATAGGACTCATTTTGTTTCACAGGATTGGGAGCCGAAAGTCAACAACGCTTACAAGCCAAGGCCCTCCTTTAAAAAAAATGTTAGGGAGGATTAAGAAATCCCTGGCAATAGTGAACAGTCACCTGTTCAACTGGAACGGCATGTGTCTGAGGACCTCCGGACCAGATGCGAAGAAGCCATGTAGGCCAGCGCTTAACCAAGAGAGTCACTTTCTCCCCAGATACAAGGCAGCTGTACGGAGTCGAACCTTCCTGGGGACGAGCAAGGGGTGTCTCCAAACAGGTGGATACAAGTGTGTTGTGGGCAACAACAGAAGCTAAGACAAGTAACTGCTTCATCGGACATGCTGTATGATGAAGCCTCCGCCCCACAAGGTGCTATGAGGCAATACAACCAGTGTGAAGGGTAAACAAAATGCTGTGGTCTCAGAAGGGTCAAGGGAGGTGGCCCTGTCCTGCCTCTTCCTGGTGATGATGGGCGCAAGACGGGCCTGCTCTTGGCCTGGGCTTCGACCGGGGGTGGCCTGCGCTTGTCCCAAGCTGTGGGGAATGTCCGTGTGCTATACAGCGCTAAAAGACAGCAGGTGAGGCAAATGCTGGTGATTGCTGCATAGGCCACCTCTCAGCCCTCGATGCTCATGTAGTCCCTGGCTCCTGTTTGAAAGGACTCTCAAGCTGCAGGCACTGTCTGTGCGCTATTTAGTGTTGAAAGGTAGCAGATTGTTGTGTTGTGGCTCTGACAGCCACAACACTGTGTTGCGCGTAGTGCGCTGGCTAAAGAACTCACGCAACACCGTTGGGTTGATTTCTGGAGTCGGCGTGGTCGGATTAGGCCAACCGCGTACGCTCTCAAGCAGCACGGGTCTCGATGCCTGGCTGCGAGCGTCTCCCTGCCTTCCGACCACACCCATGCTTTATTTATAGCTCCGGGCCAAAGCCACGGAGCAAACCAAAACACACGGAAACAAGAGGTGGAATCCCTCCGGAAACATCCGGGGATTCCACCGCGTCACCACACACAATTAACAATCCCCCCACGAGTTAGCAGGGTGTCGGAAGGTCAGTTTCATCACTGACCTGCGACACCACATTCCTCCCCAAAAATGAAAAATACCAAAAATATCGAAACAAACTGTTCACTAGTCACACAGGTGGTCACGAAGCAAAATCGACGGGCATGGATTACTGCGCAAGTTATATCGGGCAGACCCTGAACGATGAGACAACAAATCCGGAGCCACATCCCCAGACACCAGCTCAGCCAGGACAGGACCAGGGTCATCATCATGCCGTTCATGAGAACGAGAAAGAGAACTGTCCCCTCCAGGTCCCAGAGACAATGGATCACCAGCTTCAGCGTCACAAAACTCTTCTCCAACATTGTCTCCGGAAGGGTAGAACCGTTTGAACAAAGAAACGTTGCGGGTCACTGTCTTATTCCCACGCCGGGCCACTACAGCAGATCCATTTCGTTGCACAATCAGCCACGGGTCAGAACCAAATGGCGTGCGAAACTTGCTCCCCGGCAGAATTTGTTTCAGTAACACTTTATCACCCACTCGCAGGTCGGACGGGACCGCTCGGTGAGCACGGCTTGCCCTTTGATTAGACACACGCCGTTTCTCCTGTACCACTTCACTAGACACAGCGGGAGGAATCCAAGAAGAGTGATGAGGAATGAGATCCACAGATGCTCTCCCAAACGTGAGATGAGTGGGTGCCCTGTTCGTGGTGGAATGGGGCGTTTGCCGATAATTCCTCAGGAATGAAAATATAGCATACTCCACAGCCTGACCACCAGCTAAAGCGATCCGGATCACCTTGTTCAAAGTCCTCATGAACCTCTCTACCTCACCGTTAGCTTGAGGCCAACGCGGGGTAATACGGCGGTGCTGGGTGCCCGCCATGTTAAGATACTCAGCTAGCTCTTTACTTTGGAATGGAGGTCCATTGTCTGTCTTTATCTCCGATATGAGACCATGGGTAGCCATGGCTTTCTCGAGACCAGAAATCACGATATCAACCATTAGGGCAGGAATGATCTCCACTTCAGGATACTTTGAAAAATCATCGATAAGAACCATGGTGTGAGGACCATCAGGCAAACTTCAAAAATCCAAACTAGCCGATACCCAGGGCCCAACTGGGGATGGCTCAGTTTCGATCGGATTGGGCCTACTCGATTCACCAGTGGCCTGACACCACCTGCAAAACCTCACCAGAGTCTCCACCTGTTCGTCCATAAGAGGAAACCACACTTTTGATCGGAGACGACTCTTTGTCTTGACCATTCCTTGGTGACCATTATGGGCCAACGCAATCGCTCTGGTAGTGAGGGAGGACGGAATGACCAACCGATTTCCTCTCAAAATGCACCCCTCGGGATCAGTGGTAAGCTCATCCGTCTCATTGTACAGACTCCCAATGATGTGTTGGGACTCGGTGGTCAGTAGAGATAGTTGTCCTTTAAGGTGGCGCACTGGTCATTCTGCATGGCCACCAGAACTTTCTGTAGACACTCATCCCTCTTGGTAGCTTGCACAATCTCACTCATAGTCATCGGTATCGGCCTGGACCGGTCCGTGATGTATCTAACGTATTCCTCGATCTCTTGCGCCTCCTCAATCTCCACAGCGGATGCAGCTCGTGAATGTCTTGACAAGTAGTCGGGCGGATTTTCGGACCCCGGGCGGTATTCTAACTGGCATCGATAGTCTTGTAACTGTAGCATCTACTTCTCAATCCTGGGCGGAGGTTTGGAAGCAGTGCCATTAAAGAGAGGGAGCAATGGCTTGTGGTCGGTGGTTACAAGGAATGGGTGACCATACACATAGATATGGAAATGCTTGCAGTCCCAGTGCAACGCAATCGCTTCCTTTTCTATCTGCGAATAACGCTGTTCAGTTTCAGTCAGCGATCGGCTGGCATATGCAACCGGGAATCACATCCCGTTTGGGTTCTCTTGCAGCAAAACGGCCCCTAATCCTTTCAGTCCAGTATCAGCAGCGATTTTGGTACTTTGTTTTGGATCAAAATATTTCAAAATGGTGTCACTGGAAAGCGCCTCTTTGATCGCCTCAAACGCACATTGCTCAGGGATTCCCCGCCGCCATGGCTCAGAGGCTTTGGTGAGGTTCCTCAAAGGCTGCGTGAGATTAGACAAATCCTTAATGAAACAGCCACAGTAATTTACCATTCCTAAGAAACTCATGACTTCAGTGATGTTGGTGGGAGGGGGCGCCTTCTTAATGTCATTGACTTTGGCCGGATCTGGGGCTACCCCACTTGCGGAAAACGTATAACCAAAAATTTGTATCTTGTCCTTTAGGAATTCACACTTTTCATGGTGGAGTGTGAGTCCTGATTCCTGAATACGTTATAGGACCTTCTGTAGTCGGGAATGGTGTTCGGCAATGGTGGGCGCATGTACCAGGATGTCATCACTGACGTTAATGGTCCCAGGCAATCCAATTAGCAGCTCCCGAATTACATTTTGGAATACCTCGGTGGCACTGGATACCCCAAAACTCAGCCTTTTATCCCTCTGGAGCCCAACATGTGTAGAGAAAGTCGTAATGTAACGGGAGTCTTTGGCCAATACCAACTGGTGGTATCCGGACCTGAGATCCAGTTTAGAGAACCACTGCGACTCGCTGAGCTCCCCCAGAATGTCATAAATCGTCGGTGTTAAATGCCTCTCCCATTTTATGGCAGCATTAGGGAGGCGCATGTCCACACAGATTCTCACTTCGCCAGGCTGTTTGGGCTTCCTCGCCACCACATTGGGGGAAACCCATGGAGTGGGTCCAGAGACCTTCTCGATGAGTCCAGCCTTTTCCAAATTTTCCAGTTCTCTCTCCACTTGGGGTCGAAGGTGGAACGCCACTCGCCGATGACGAAGAGCTACCGGCTGTACCGTGTGATCAATGTGGAGCTTGATTTCTCGGCCTCGGAGGCATCCAATTCCTTTGAATACCCCTTCATATCGTGCCACCAGCTCAGTTACAGACTCTTGATGAATGCTGAACACGAAGGTTACAATTGCCAACTCTTCTGCTGCTTTACAGCCCAACAGCATTCCAGTTCCTCCCTCGGTCACATAGACCTTCGCTGAGGTGGATTGTGATCCCTGGGTGAGAGTGGTTTGGAACACGCCTCTCAAAGCCAAAGGGGTGCTTTGCCCATATGCATACACCTTGATGTTTGTCTTGGTTAGTGCTGGAGTCGGCACCATCCGACAGTATTCCTCTGTAGATAACAGATTTATGGACGCTCCTGTGTCCACTACTGCAACAATTTTGTGTTTGCCCATCATGATCTGGCAGTTTGGAAGTGGTGCTTGTCGAGGGTTAGTAGGCTTGACAGCAAATACGGAGTGGATAACATGAATCATCGTTTCATCATCATCCATGTCACTCCCCCACTCCGATTTCTCTGGAGGAGTCTCTTCCAGTGCGACATTGACGGACACACTTGAAGCTCACCTGGACCGGCAAACCTTTGCGAAATGATTCATCTGTCCGCAGCTGGAGCATACTTTTCCTTTTGCTGGGCACTCAGATGATCTGTGTGGTATCCCCCCACAGTACCCACATTGCTTTGTTCGGACTTTGTTCAGTCTTTGTCTGGGTCTGTTCACGGGTGCCGTGACTGCATTGATCACTTCTTCTTTCATGGGCCGTTGTAAGGCTCTGGCTCTCACAGCTCTTTGGTGCGCCCCAATTGTAAGATGTCCGGCAAAGACTTTCCGGATTCCTCTAGGATGCGCTCCCTAAGCCTTAAGGAGGCACACCCTTGGATCAACTGCCCTCTCACCTCATCCGTTTTGTCATTAAATCTGCACGTGCTCGCCAACTCTCTTAGCCTTAGGTGGAATGCATCCAACGACTCTTCCATTTGTTGGATCGCTTGTCTAAATATGAACCTTTCATAGTCAGTGTTAACCATAGGTTCGAAGTGCCTATTGAGTGCCGCTATCAGCGTTGCATGTGTGTTGGGTGCGGCTTCCACCAAGTTTTTTGATATCTTATATATGTATTTCCCTCCTATATGAATGAGCAGAGCACGCTTCTGGTCATCTTCTACCTTGGTGGCCTCAAAGAATAGGAGTACTCTTTCCACCCATTCTCTCCACTTTGGAGCTTGGGTAGATGGGGCTCCTTCCACAATGAATGGCTCTACTGGAGGTATTGCAGACATGATGTTTGGTTAGGCTGAGGGGCAAAGTTGACCTTGCTACTATCGTGTAGGTGATGAACAAAAAAAACTGTCTGGTGGCAGAAGTTTCTGGGCACGGCTTGTGGGCCACTCTTTTATTTCCCCACCTAGTTTATTCAGGCTGCTCCACTGTCTTTCTGTTTGTGCACTAAATCCCTTGTTTGTGACCTTTGCCAAAGCTCAGAGGGGGTCCTTTGTGTGTGTCCGTGATCCAGTTCTCACCTGGATCACTCTATCGACCAATGGAAACAAACAGAAACGGCACGAGCACCGTGTAATCCATGGCCGCTGCTCTGTTGTGACCTTTGCAGGCTCTAATATTATTATTTTTTTTCTCTGGGCCGTGCACCCGCCGCACGAGCACCACGTTCTTACACGCGGCCGCCGCGGGGCACACCCAGGGGCGCGGGGCCACACACCCTCATCGCCAATTTGTTGTGCTGTGGCTCTGACAGCCACAACACCGTGTTGCACGTAGCGCGCTGCCTAAAGAACTCACGCAACACCGTTGGGTTGATTTCTGGAGTAGGCGTGGTCGGATTAGGCCTCGCGCGTACGCTCTCCAGCAGCACGGGTTTCGATGCCTGGCTGCGAGCGTCTCCCTGCCTTCCGACCACGCCCATGCTTTATTTATAGCTCCGGCCCGAAGCCATGGAGCAAATCAAAACACACTGAAATAAGAGGTGGAATCCCTCCGGAAATATCCGGGGATTCCACCGCGTCACCACACACAATTAACAATCCCCCCACGAGTTAGCAGGGTGTCGGAAGGTCAGTTTCATCACTGACCTGCGACACCACACAGATGAGGCAAATGCTGGTGATTGCAGCAGAGGCTTCCTCTCAGCCCTCAATGCTTCCTGGGACATGTCGTTCGTTGCTCCTGGTTAAAAGGGCTCATTACAGTAGTGACAAATGAAATTAGGGGATTTTCACTACTAGAGCATGTGAAGTTTAACAAAACACGTCCTACATTTTAAATATAATTCACCCTGTAATATGGGCCATTAGGGCTTACCTTAGGGATGACTTATATGTATTAAAAAAGGGGAAGATTAGGCCTGGCAGAAGGTTTCTTTTACTAGTTCGAATAGGCGGTTTCAAACTACACTAAAGACTTCAATGGCAGGCCTGAGAAATGTTTTAAAGGGCTACTGTAGTGGGTGCCACAATGAGTGTGGCAGGCTGACTACTAACAGAAAGTACATGTTGCACATATGCTAGGGAATTATAAGTAAATAAAATTGACCAATCAGGCGTAAGAAAATTTTACCATGTTTTAGGTAGAGAGCACTTGCATTTTATCACTGTTTAGCAGTGGTAAAGTGCACAGTCCCCCCTGCCAACAAAAACAAATTCAGAAAACAGGAGGGGTGAAGGCAAAAAGTTTGCGGGTGACCTTGCAGAGAGGGCCAAGTCCCATAGTAACACAACTTATCACACGACAGAACGTACTGTGACATAACATAACACGTCACATCCGCTCCCTTCCTACTTTGTTTGATTCAAACCATCAAACCACGTGACATTTTGCAGCGATATTGGCTACAGTGACTACAAGCAGGGGGTTAGACTGATTTGGTCAAAATTTTAGGTTTCTGTGTACATGTAGTACATTTTATCTAGTGTGCCTCAAAACATGCAATTTGAAAAATGGTTAACTCTAAATGGAGCCACCAGCGTAGTTATCGAAGGGGGAAAAACATGGTGTCATGGCATATTTGGGTACGTCAGGTAGTCATGAAAAAATTACTTTTTGCAAGATGCCCTCGTGCTGGGAGTGGGCTGCTCAAAAAATAGAGACGAGAGGGGGTTATTTGTATTCCACTAGCAAGATCAGACATCTTGCTCCTTTGGGGCTTCCACACGTCCCTGCTGCTTCACATTGTGCAGGCAGGGGGTTTAGACAGCTTCTCGGTAATTGAAACATTATGCATGACTAATCCAGCGTAGAGATTCCCCCTCTTTAGTCATTCACCTGAAAAGAAATGTTCCGGTCTGGGGCGGAAGAGGTCAGCCCGTTACTCGAAATTAGGAAAGCTATTTGGTTTGTTTGCATTCTGGGAGGGTGGCACGCGTCAGGACTGACAAGCCCTCTGCAATATCCAGCTTAACCCCTCTCTTTAGACTTCAGGGCTTGTATTGACTAAATTAATACACCACAATCAATCTGCTGAATATAGATTGATTTTTACCACGCAGACTTGAGCAGCGACGCGCAGGGTGCACCCGGGGCGCGCGCCATCTACATGCCACCAGCATCAGCTCACACAAATTCTCTTTTTCTTTCCGTGATATTTGCAAATGGGCAGAGGGAATACATCGTCGGGACCTTCCGTGTCATTTTCTCAACTTTATTATGTTTGTTAAGTTATTCCCACGCAATTCATCGTCCATCCTGCTTGAAAACTTTACTGAGGCTGCATGATTCGAATTCTAAATTCTCTTTTACTTCAGCAACAAAATCTACCAAATAATAAATGAGAACTGCCATGCCATTTGCAATTAAGAAAGGGATTTTGAGGAGATTGTTTTGTGTTAACCACGCAAATGCCTAGTCACTTCCATAATTCATAACACTTGGGGTTACATGGGTGTTGTCATTTCTCTATGTGTAATTCCTATACTCTTCTTTTGACATTCTGTCATTCAAATATTTATGCCAACTGATACAAAATATGAATACAGCTTTTTCTAAGTTCATTCTGCTACAGTTTTACATTCTTTATTTAGTAATCATTGTTTACTTATACACCACTATCTTGAGT
Organism: Pleurodeles waltl; assembly: GCF_031143425.1. Lineage (NCBI taxonomy): Eukaryota > Metazoa > Chordata > Amphibia > Caudata > Salamandridae > Pleurodeles > Pleurodeles waltl. Next base: position 459,330,332 of record NC_090450.1, read on the forward strand.
TTTGATAAAGTTTGGTTTAGTTGGTCATTAAATTGAGCCAATGGTGCAGTACAGTACTTGCTTTCTCGACCAGGTCCTAAGTTGGTTCTCATACTTGCTTACCAACCAACATTAAGCACTGAACGTTGAGAAGCACATTTTTGGAGCCACATATCCTGTCGTGTTCAACTAAAGTATACAAAAAAGTGATGGATGAGATGCTTCAATCAATCAATCAATCACTCATTTCTAGAGAGCACTACTCACCCATAGGGTCTCAAGGCACTAAGTGGTATCCTCAGAGATCAGTTGAAGAGCCAGGTCTTGAGGTCCTTCCTGAAATGAAGCAGCAATGGCAACTGTCTGAGGTGCGGTGGTAGGATGTTCCAACCTTTAGCTGCCAGGTATGAGAAGGATACCCGGCAGCCAAAGACTTCTTTATGTGGGGTACATTGGTGAGTGACTGCAAGCGGAGAGGTGTGGGAGGGGAATACCAGGTGATGCGGTGATTGAGGTAGGTGGGTCCGCTGTTGTGGGTGTCTCTGTAGGCATGTATGAGGAGTTTAAAGTTGATCCTTTTCTCGCCAGTGAGCCATTGGATGTTCTTCATGTGCTGTGTGATGTGTTCTTGGAGGGGGATGTCTAGGAGAAGTCTGGTGGCGGCATTCCGAATTTGTTGCAGCTTGTTCAGGTTCTTCTTGGAAGTTGCAACATAGAGGATTTTGCTGTAGTGAAGTCTGCTTGTGATTAGGGCGTGTGTCACGGTTTTCTGGCAGTTGGTTGGTATCCATCTGAAGATCTTTCGTCGGAGTCAGAGGGTGTGGAAGCAGGTGGAGGCACTGGTGTTGACCTGCCTGATCATGGTGAGCTTTGAGTCGAGGATGATGCTGAGGTTTTGTGCATGGTCTGTAGGGTTGGGGGGCCTGTTGATTGCAGAGGGCCACCAAGAGTCGTCTGTTGCTGAAGGGAAGGGTCCTAAGATGAGGATCTTGGTTTTGTCAGAGTTCAGCTTAAGGCAGCTCTACCTCATCCAGGTGGTGACTGCTTCCACACCATCTCTGAAGTTCTTCATGGCTTTTGAGGGGTTCGCGGACAGGGAGAGGATCAGCTGGGTGTCATTAGTGTAGGAGACGATGCTCATGCCATAGTTCCTGACGATGGGGGCGAGTGGGATCATGGAGACTTTGAACAGCATGGGGCTCAGCGATCACCCTTGGGGTACTCCACAGCTGATGTCCGTGGGTTCTGATAGGTGTGGCGAGAGCCTGACTTTCTGTGTTCTGCCTGTCAGGAAGGACAGTATCCATCGAAGGTCCTTGCTGTATATGCCTGCCGCATGCAATCTGGCACATAGTGTACAGTGAGACACTGTATCGAAGGCGGCTGAGAGATCAAGTAGGATGACGGCTGCTGTTTGTCCATGGTCAAGGAGGGAGTGGATGTCATGTATGGCTGCTAGCAGGGGGGGTTCTGGTACTGTCGTTGGTTCTGAATCCTCATTGGGAGACATCCAGGATGTTGTTGTCATCGATGTGCTGTCAAAGCTGAGTGTTGATTGCTTTGTCTGCGACTTTAGCTGGGAAGGGTAGCGGTGAGATGGGGGCTGTAGTTCTTGAGGTCATTCCGGTCGGCTGTGGGTTTTTCCAGAAGTGGGCGAATCTCGGCATGCTTCCAGTCTTCGGGTAGGTTGCTGCTTCTAGGGAATATTTGAGAGTCTTGCAGAGTTCGGGTGCGATTGAGTCATTGGCCTTGTTGAAGATATAGGCGGTCATTCTGACCGCGGCGGTCGTCGCTCGCCGCCTGCCAAGCGGTTCCCGCCGAAAGACCGCACTGCGGTCAAAAGACCGCGGCGGCCATTCCGGCTTTCCCGCTGGGCCGGCGGGCGACCGCCAGAAGACCGCCGGCCAGCCCAGCGGGACAGCCCCTTCAACAATGAAGCCGGCTCGGAATGGAGCCGGCGGAGTTGAAGGGGTGCAACGGGTGCAGTGGCACCCATCGCGATTTTCACTGTCTGCTAAGCAGTCAGTGAAAATCTTTGTGGGGCCCCCAGGGGCCCCACGGCACCCGTTCCCGCCATCCTGGTTCTGGCGGTGGACACCGCCAGAAACAGGCTGGTGGGAAGGGGGTCGGAATCCCCATGGCGGTGCTGCAAGCAGCGCCGCCATGGCGGGTTCCCTGGGCCAGCGGGAAACCGGCGGGAAACCGCCGGCTCCCCTTTTCTGACCGCGGCTTTACCGCCATGGTCAGAATCGCCCAGGAAGCACCGCCAGCCTGTTGGCGGTGCTTCCGCCGCACTCCGCCATGGCGGTCATGGACCGCCAAGGTCAGAATGACACCCATAGTGTGGGCAGGGGTCGTTCGGGGCTCTCATGATGGAGGGGGCATCCTTCGTCGTGAAGGCGGTGCAGGCCTGCAGGAGTCATGGAGGTTCGTCTGATCCTGGCAGGGAGGTTGTTGGTGGGCTCAGAGAGTCTTGGGGTCTGAAACTGTTGTAGATGTCTTTGACCTTCCAGTGGAAGAAGGTGGCCAGTCTGACGCAGAGATCCTGCAATGGAGGGACGTTGGTGGACTCGACCTGTGGTTTCGTGAATTCTTTGACAACATTGAAGAGTTCTTTAGTGTTGTGGGTGGAGGCGTTGATGTGGTCCTGTAGGGAGGATTTCCTGGAGGACCTGATGAGACTATGGTGGGATCTTGTGGCAGCTTTGAAGGTAGCCATGTCTTGTGGGGATTTGCTGTTTCTCCACTTCTTCTCCAGCCTCCTGCGTGAACACTTTGATTACTGGTTGAATAAATATCAGCCACTGGTAATTACTCGGCCCACATTCTGGGTTGCATCACTGGAACAAAACTATACCTGGCTGATAAGTCCATAACAAAGCAAAACTGTTCCTGGGTTGCACCACTGGAACCAAGCTAAACCTGGGTGAAACCGGTCCTGTGTTGCTTGTGTTCCAGTTCATGGAGGACCTGTTTTGGAAGTTCAGACTGGACTGTTTCCATTGCAGCAGGATCAAGACTGATTTGCGTATAACTGGATCCAAACTGATGGGGCATGCTGTGCAAAATAGCGATGGACTGGGATGCGGCTCCAAATAATTACCAGTGGCAAAGATGAATTCAAGCATTACATTCATCACTTTTTGTATACTTTGTGTGGAGTTCAACTGCAATCAGTTACAGCCATAGCTCTCTTGAATCTGTACCCATAACCACTGAGGTAAATGTTTGAGGGTGCGGGAATTTCCATCCGCCAATGTATAAACCATGCACACATATATCTAAAAATATTAGCCTTCAAGGACATCCTCGCCCTTACATGTCTTGATAAACTTCACATTTGCAGATGCTAACTCACAAAAACATAATTCTTCCTCATCACTTCTGAGCAAAGAAATAAAATATAATTAATTGAGGAATTTAAAATATAAACTGTTTTTTCATTGCTTTCTCCCAATTTACAATCTGAGATTTATCCCACATTCTACTCTGTCAATCACCTCACTACTTAACCGTGTAGCAAAGTCTTCTACTGTCACAGTTCAGCAAAATTTAATACCTCACTCTTGTCACACAAAGAAATCGAGCACATAAGACTTATACCAGTTGATATACAATAACTACCAATAATGGGTATAATTTGATTAAAAAAATGTGATTAAAAAATCCTGTTTCGTGCATGAATCCATTCACCTGAGGAATCACCATTATCTGGCCAAGTTACTTACCATTTTCGGTGGCAAAAGAAAACACAGAAGCGAAATCCCATACAGTTAGAACTACTGCTAGTGAGTTCAGAACGGACTGACCTTCAGGGCACAACTAAAAGGTAACCTATTTGAACCTTTGTTTTTTACTGCCCAGATATGTCTGTCCAGTTTCACTTTAGTTCAAAGCTTTCTTACATTTTTTAGAATTTATTGGACTCAATGGGTGCTCAGCAAATTACCCTAATACGTGGTGAAGTTGTGCTATATGCAAACTAAACCACATCTCTCTTTATGGCGAGTGTGTGTGTGTGTGTGAATCCATTCTGCCTCAGGACCAGATGGCAGGAAGGGCTCTCTGTAACCCTGGAGATCAGAGGAAGTGAACTATTATGCTGCAATGACACCTCCTGACAACCATGCTCAGCTGCTGCATTAATAGCACTACATTTTACTGGGAATGGAAATGGCGCTGCAGGAGGATGCCTCTTTCTGGCTCTTGGCACCCAGATTTAACTTTTAGGCGCTTCTCTGTTCAGCAGTGGGTGCTAGTGACTGTTCTTTGGTGCTGGGAGTCAGAATGATTGTAAGGTCTATTTCTTGTCTTGCATTCGTTACTGATATATATGAATGTGAGAACTTTTGGTGAAGCCACAGCGCAAACGCTCAAATTCTGACTATGAGAGGTTTTTTATATCTGTGGGTCAAGAGCTTACCTTACTGATGGACCCAAATTGAACACCAAGCACATTCTTTAGCATCTGATCCTCAAGGTAACATGACAGAAAGCATCAAGGCTTACTCTCAGGAATGGTGTGGAAGTAGAGACCCAAAACACATCCAAGAAAATATAAACACTTAGTAATTGATTGCCCAGCTAGTGCTTTTAGCTGAAAAGAAAATGCATTTTAATCAAGATGCACACGTGCAGTTAAATAATAGACATGAAATGCATATGGCAAACACAATGCACACCTTTTTACTTAACGGTAATCACAGTTTTTGGAAATTAGCCCATATTAGAAGCCACTCCCAGACTGTTACAGGTAAGGATATTGTAATGAACAGTCAATGTGAAATACACTAGCTGTCTCCATATGACTGGTGGACTATAATCTCTAGAAAGATCTACAGGGCTAAAGAGGACCCATTTCTGGGAATGGTATGGGGTTAAGGAGATCACAATTGTTCCATTGTTTAGTAAAGCACCCACAATGCCTCAATTATATTCTGTACTTTTAAGAAGTCTAACTCGGAGGTTGCCTACGTCTGTTGGCTGGGGGACTGCTGTTAAGCCGCTCCTGCTGACAATAGTACGCACACACAACATGGAAAATAGTCACTCTATTCTGCCAAATACCGTCCAACTCCACCAACATCTTCAGTCAATGCTGCTGTGCCCAGATGTGTACTTTCGCTTCTGGGCAGATGGGGGTCCCCTGGGCACAGGTAGGATGCAGACCACCTTCTGCAGTGGAAGGGTGGGCTTCTCTTGTGGATCTTACTCCAACCCAAAGCTGAAGCCCAGCACTCAAACAATGTGCAAAGCTCATCTCAGCTGCAGCAGTGACCTTATCACGGATGGAGATGACATTGCTGGATGCAATTGGAATTCTTCATAGTGACAAGCCGTCAGAGGTGCATTGGGCCTAATGCATCAGTATGTAAATCTGGAGCAGTGTAGAGCACTGCTAGCACCACGCTCCATCAAGAAAGAATGTCTCAGCGGTGGCGCAAAGGCCTTGTATATGAGGCCCGCAGAGTAGATAGGAGGACCAGTGGCAAGTTAATGTAACATGGTGGGCAAAAAGGAGGGGGCACGGACATGCACACAGACATCGGAAGGCAAGGGGAAGGAGGGTACGGGCAGGGAGCTAAGCACAGATGGCAATGACGGGCATAGAATTGGGCAGCAAAGGGCAGGAGGAGTGGGCAGGAACATCCAGCTAAGTGTTGGGCAGTGGCAGCGTTGCAGCACATTGGACCACTCAGGGCAGGAGGGAGAGGGCTTGTGCATGGATTCATACAACTGGGGGAAGGCAGGAGGTGGATAGAGCAGCAAGCTAATTGTTCAGGGCAGTGGTAGAACAATGGCCACACAGGGGCATGGATTTGGACAATGCATGTCAAGGAGGGGGGGGCAGGCGCAATAAGCTTGGGTCTGGGTAGCACAATGCAAGGCCAGGGTCTATGTACAACCCCCCTCTGTGCATTGCCATGGGCATTTTACTTTATGTTAAAAAAAAACCTGGAAAATCACTGGAAAAAAACAAACAAGTAACCAGTGAAGGGTCTAAACATACGTAATTTTAGTCTGATCCACTTGTAGCTCAAAACACATTTGATGCATAATCCAGACTTTTACAATTTGTTTTTTGTAAGTCATATTAGGTCCTAAACTCAGAGTACGTGTACAACCATGTGCCACTGATGATGCTTCCACTCCAGACCGGTGTTCACTTCCTGTGCCCAAAGGAACATCATCCCAATCTTGTGCTCCCCAGTCCTGGCTGCTATTGAGCCAACACCAACAACACCACCTCTGGTTCAGCCTGGACCCAGTGGGATGCGGCACACTGGCTCAAGGGCACAGGATAGTGGGGCTAGGGTATGTGGGCGGAAAGCTGTGGGCCAGCAAAGTGAGGCCACTGGGTTCACTGTCACCCAGACCATCATTGAGCAAGTCTTTGAATACCTACATCAGTCCCAAGCATAATGGGCCAGGTCCTTACAGAGGTCCGGGACATTAAGCAGTTGCAGAGGGAGCATAATGTGTAGATGCAGTCTCTAAATTCAAATTTGAGCTTCCTGACTGGGGTACTATTTGACATTTACCACCATATGTCCAGGGGTTTCTCAGCAACGTCTACCCCTTTCTGTGGCAATACAATGTCTGGGCCCACTACACCCACCTCAGCCACAGAAAGGGTGGCCCTGCCACAAGCAGAAATACCTGTAATCACCTCAGTCACTGTAACTGAGGAACCTCCACCCCCCCTCAGGAGGGGACAGTCACCCAGACCACCAAGAGAGGATGGCAAGATCTCCACCATCATCAGCAAGAGACAACTAACCTAATTTCCTCCAGTGTGTGACTACCATTCACTAAGTTGACTAGATTCTGGACACATTTACTTTTTAGATGCCAGTTGTATGGTGTACCTTGGACTTCAATCAATTTTGCCTCTAAAAGCATATTTTCATTCACCATCATTGACTATGTTTTTGATTTTTCGCTTTGTTATTTTGTTTTTATTGTGTATCAGTTTGTGTTTGTGAAATAATTTCTAAAAACACAAATTCAAGGACTAGTGTTGTATTTCTTGTGGTTTTCACCTTGTTATGTCTATTTATTCCTTCCATCATTACTTTTTAAAATGCAAATAATCAAAAAATCTTTTAGCCCAAAAAATGTTATATATTGAGGTAATGTTTCTCCCATGTTCAAAAAAGTAAGATATATAAAACACTACAAACCTTAATGTATTATTTTCATTCTTTAGTAAGTAAGAATAATTTCTCAAATGGAAAAAGAAAAATTAGAACACATGCATATAAGCTTTAAAAGTGCCAAAAAATGGCGCAAGTAAATTTCTTAGATTTTCTTGCGCCATTTTTTTAGCCCTCCTAATGGGGTAAGGCATCCTTGCATACATTATGCCTGGGGGCAAGCATAACGTGGTGCAAGGTTTTACAAAGTGGTCCAATGCAAACATTGCACCACTTTGTAAATATGGTGTGTGGGAAATGTTACCTTTACGCCACATTTGCGTCAGAATAAATGCCGCAAATGTGGCACAGGGTGGCGCTAGGGGCTTATAAATATGCCCCTAAGTACACTTAGGACAGTAACTCCTGGCAACATGTGTAAAAACATAAGAGCCGGCCTGACTTGTGAAAAGTTTGCTTTTTTTAGAACAGGTATAGGGTAAGCGTTCCAGGGCAATTCATAAAACTAGCAGAACACAGTAAAGTGTAAAGTGTCTTGTGGAGACCTTTTGCCGCAGTCACAGGATTCTAGTTTCTGCCCTTGATTCATACCCCCAGGATAGGCCAACAAAAAGGTAATAAGTTGAATCTAAATCTGGTTAGTAAGAAAAGATCAAAATTATTCTTAACCCAGAGAAGGTAGGGTTTGGTAGTCCGCACTGTCTTCAGCATGATGTATTGATGGCCACAAGGTTTAGTAAGTTCCAACCCCTCTCTATCCATAAGCCTTGGAGTAAAAAAAAGCACACTTTGACTCAAATAAACCTAGCCTTACTAATGCCCTCTGGTGAACTAAAAAGGTCGCCCCTACCTAGATTCCCGAAGGTGTCCCTAATATAATTAAGCTAGGGGATAAAGAGTACAGAGCTAAGAGACAGGCAATCTTTCGAGATTTCCTTACTTAATTTAATTCCCAACCTTATCCAGATATTCTTCCAAAGCGCAAGAGGGAGAAAGGCTTCAATATCTGAAATGTGGCCTGTGCATAATTCCACATGCACTGGTAAAGTAGGGGTACGTGCGGGAGGCAAAACAACTGCCATAAGAACTTATTTTCCGCCACCTGCAACTCCATATAGTTGACATATCCCCAGATTTCACTCCCATAGGTGGCTATTGATAAACATTTAGCTCTCTAAATCTGCAAGACGGTCCTAACTGGACTGCTGCCCAACCTAAAGGTGAAACTGAAAACTGCAGTATTAGCACGTATGAAGTCCTCATTTTTCATTTTAATTAAAGGCTTCTAGCTTAATGCCAAGTCAAACAGTAGGCCAAAGTATAAAATTTCTTTAGTTTTTGAGACGATACAAGATCCTGGGTTGAACCTTAAATATTTAGTCACACGAGGACCAACTATCATCACAAAGGATTTTTTTCTTATTAATCGATAGGTCTAACTCATCCATAAACATTGCAAAGGAAGGCAACAGGGCCTACAAGTCCTGATTGCTTTTAGCCATTAGGACCACATAATCCGATATAATAAAAATGCCAAGCTATGTGAACGTACAAGCACACAATCACCAGGGCCGGCTCTAGGCATTTAATACATAAATGAAAGAAAAACGGGGCCAAAATGCAACCCTGTCATGCTCCTCTATTAATACAAAAACTACAGGAGTACTGTAAGCCATGGGAGTAACACACTGAGGCCTTAGTGTCCCTGTGGAGTTCTCCTAAAAGCAAAACAATACCTCGTTCCATACCCATTGACAATATAATCTGCCACAGTTTTGACCGCTTGACCCGATCAAAAGTGGAAGAGAGAGCCATAAACCCCAGGTGCATGGAACCGGAGTGAGGAACTGTATCTTTACCAAGTACAAGGTATCCATTCAAACACTGATCCACAGTGGACCTACCAGCATGAAACCCGTACCGGGCTTCTGACAGCACATTATTACCTTCAGCCCACACTGAAAGTCTCTCCAGAAGGATTCAGACAACAACCTTAACCACTGAATCAAGAAGGGAAATGGATCTGTAGCATAAAGGACTATCCCTGTCTTCCTTCTTAACGATTGGTGTAATGATAGACATGGCCCATGCAGAGGGCCTTGCCTTACCGCCGCATTGATAAGGGCTGTCAGGATAGGTGCCTAAGCACCCACATAATTTACGTAAATGTCAGGTGGAATGCCATCAGGGCCTGGGTCCTTGTTACTTGACAAACCCATAATTCCCTTTTTTACTTCCTCGCAAGAGAAAAACAGTTGGTCATCGCTGTTGGCTCATAGTCCCTCTCCTGTGAGTCTAACAATTCTGAGCTATAAATGGTTGAAAGTGAGCCACCCAGGCATCTTCAGTGATATATGCTTCAAGGGATTCTACCAATTAAGGGGCAAATAAAGGACCTTTAATAATGCCCCAGAATTTGGAACTGTTATTCAAGGTGCTTGCATCAGTTAGGTCTGCTCAGGCCTCCTCCCTTAAATCCTGTTTACATCTGGCGTTCCACTTTTTACTCCCGCAACAGTTCCTCACCTGGGCGGGATCCCTAGGTTTGTGACTTAGTGCACGCTTAAGGTCCCCAAGGCCTTAGAACAACCAGAATCAAACCATTTTGGAAACCTATTTACTGTTGCATCATGGGTACTTCCAGGAGACCAGACACTACTTTCGAGATCTCCGAGAAAGGCCGCAAAATATCACATGGGCTACTTGAGGAAGATGCACAGGTGACAAACTCCTTTTTAAATTTGGAGCAGAAGGACTTATAAAAATCTTCTGGGGTGATCTGGGGCCACTTAATCCTCCTCTCCTCACTTATAGGTATAATGACCCATGAAAACCCCACCCTAGGGCGGACAATCATGGGAGACCAACAAAGGGAGATATACACTGCGTTGCAATCACTAGAGGGAGAGGTTAGGGTCCAGGATTTGAGAATATGCAGTAGGAGAGGGGTGGATACAAAAATAAAGTCAAGGAAGGGCTCACATCCTCTGCCTGTGAATGTGGGATTTATGTCCCTTCTGGACGGAGACATCTTTTCCATGGTGAGAGCTAGATTGATCCGATTCAACAAGGTATTTAAACTATCACCCTGTTGACTACACCTCAAATGAGCTCCAGACATGAGGGGGTATCCACCATTTAAAACCCCTATTTCCCCCAAGTCCCCCCATAGATGAATATTAAAGTCACCCACCACCAATATAAATGCTGAGTGTAAACTTGTGCTCAAAGTGTTTTTAAGAAAAGGGCACAAAACATCCTGCGCAGTGGGGTGGCCAAACGCGCTATATTGCACTCATTAATTGAAGACAGGTGTGGCGGAGATGGGCTGCCTCTCAGCCCCGTAGTCCACTGGTACCTGAAGTCTGCCTCTGGTCAGGGTAACCAACAACACAACAATTGTCCCAAGAAGAGGGGGCAGCCAAATACACTATATAGTGCTCCTTAATTTAAGATAGGTGTGGCAGTGACAAGCTGCTTCTCAGCCCAGCGTCCCACTAGTAAGTGAAGTCCACCTCTGGTCAGGGCCACCAACAGCCCAACAAACGCTGTGCGCAGTGGGGCAGCCAAAAGTGCTATATAGCACTCCTTAATTGAAGACAGGTGTGTCGGTGATGGGCTGCCTCTGAGCCCTGCAGCCCACTGGTAACTGAGGTCTGCCTCTGGTCAGGGGCATCAACAGCACAACAAACATCCAGTGGATGTTTCCGACTTCACAGTGGTGAGTTGGTATAATGACCAAACAATATTGAGTATCTGATCCAAAATATCTAGGAACACAAGAACAATGGCAACATTTCTTAGCAAAAACATTTCATATATATGTTTTCTATTGTAAAGTTCAAGCCAGTTTATGTCACCAGTTGCAGATTGGCTTGAAGCCATACTCCTTCACAAATGTGCATGCAAGCCAGTCTGTTTCACCAATGTAGTAGTCAAACATTATTACTTGAAACCAGTGCTTTAAATGGAAAAATAGAAGTGCCGGTACTCTGTGCCAGAGTACCTGCTTGTTTCCGAGAAGTGCCGGTACTCTCCAATTAAAAGTATTACGTTTATCTTGAGATATGCCGGTACTCTCCCTCTCAAAATATAAAAGTGCCGGTACTCAGTACCGGAGAGTACCGGCCCATTTAAAGCACTGCTTGAAACAGACAGAAATGTGGACACATTGGTGATAGAGTTACATGTACCTCAAGCAACAATATTGTGTCCTTTGTTATGTCCAGATGATAAATCAGTGTTGAAGCAAAGGAATTATTGAAAGGGATTTTTTCAGGTGGACAATGTGCATGGTACAAAGATTTCTTGCTAAATAATTATTTTTCTGACATGAGTTCACTATTCAAAACAACCAATCTGTACCATTCAGAGGTGTTAAATAATTCCACGACAAATCTGAATTGTTTAAGAGAAATGATTGAAAATGAAATTAGACTAATGATGGTAATTTACAAAACTGTGAGCAAATGAATCCATATTATGTTCCCTTCATGCATGGGGTAGTGGTAAACTATATCAACATTTTATAGCCTTAAAGCAGGTGAGAATTTGAAATTAGGTAATGTTTTGTAAAATAACTTTGTGATCATTCTGATTTGCACAAACATAACAAAAATGTTGTATGTGCCTTTTCACCATATCCGGTAACAGGCGAAGGACACATTGGCCAGGAATGAGGGGAAGCAGCTGGCCACTGTCTGTCAGGTAGACAAACATCAGACATCGATGAACACAGTGGTATGGAGGGTGAGGGGACTGGCATGGAGGCCACCAGCTCGACATCTTCTTTGGAGGGCTCCACAAGCAACCAGTCCCTAGTGGTGGCGGACCCTACAGGATCTGTTATATCTGCATCCTTGTTCATCACCCAGATTCCCATCTCCACCCTTCCTCTTGCTCCCCCCCACAGTTGGCCAAACCTGTACCCCTAAAAGGGCTGGGATCTCCTTTGCCCCGGGCACCTGCCCCCTACCCCTGTCCCTCTGTCTGTGGTAAGTGAAGAGGCTATTGACCTCTTATGCAGAATCTCTGTGATCCAAATAGCAATTGTGATTGGCACACAGAGGCTTAGTTCCCAAATGCAACAATAGTTGCATTCCTAGATGTCATTCATGGTTCTATGTCTGTCATGCAGAAATCGCTAGTGAACATAGCCTCTGCACTGACTGCAGCTCCCCAACCGGCTCAACCTTTTGCCAATGCTCTGGTCCATTCCTCATCCTGAACCCCAACTCCCACCCCAATCCCAAGCACACTCATATCTTTCCATGCACCCAATCCAACAAACAAAAGCAGCACACTCAGACATAAACACAAACACACCAAGAAACAAACATACACCCACCCAACAGGCACACATTACTGGGACTATACCCACAGACACCACAACAGCCACCACAACCACCACTGCAGCAACAAGCACCACCACCACACCACACAGGCTCCACAACCACTAGCACAGACACATGCACCACCACCACAACCACCTCACACCCACAACCACCAGCACACCCACAAGGAGCACAACCACAACATCCAGCTCTAAATCACATTCACCCAAACACATACAGTCACACACACCCCTACATGCAAAACAACACCCACCAATCCCACATGCTCACAATCACCTGATCACAAAAAACCTTCAAAACCACACACATCCAAATATACACCAGATAACCATGCATCTACAACACATACAGATGTATGTTGACACCACAACCACACCAACCTTCTCAATCACACACTCATCCAAATACACTTGCAGAAAAGCACACACACACCAACAGCCACCAAACACAAATGCACACACTCACCCAAACACCGCACCCCATCAAAGAAACACACACCCAAACATACTCCGCATACACCAGATCCACATGCCCCTGCAAAACAGACACACACAACACCCACTCCAGCTCTCTCTTCCTCTCCCTCCCAAACTCCACCCTCTGTCACCCCTTCTTCCCCTTCTACTCTACCTGCTTTTACTGCGTACCTGTCTCTGACCCCTAGCAACCCAAAACCACCCTCCCAATAAATATCATTGAGGTGCCTGCTCTGCCCACTAGATGCCCTTTACTGAGGGGTTTGTCCTTGGCAGTGTCATTAGGAGGCATGTTTTAGGCCACAAACCCAAATTATGAAGCTCAATATTTTATTGACAGTTTTTTTTTACAGCATTAACACTTAGAGAAGTATCTCATTTGTTGTAAGAATGTTAATTTATTTTCACAAAGTATGTTGTGACATTATTTTTCAACTAATAGTAATTTATGAATGACAATATTCTTGATGGAAATGTGAGTAAGCTAGTTTTAGTTATGACAGTGACAAAAACTGGTTTCATTTTTGACATATTTGTATACTGTATACATTAGTGATGAACCTTTGGAATGGACTTATTAATTTTGGTGCAAGCATTCATCATGATAGTGGACACAAAAATTAAATATTTATATTTTTGTAACTTGTGAATGCGGGTGTGCCTATTTTCCAATAGTAAGTGTTAATAAAAAACACAAATGGATTGCACATGAAAAAAACAGTTATGTTTTAAATAAAATCTGAGCAACAGAAAATGATGCACTAGGCAAGGGGAAATGTGACATTAAGACATAAAAGCCACGTTTTAAGCTTAGAGATAACATTGAATGCACATTTCATGTAAACCCACTTGTTGCAGTGTTTAGTGTTATTAGATGTATATAGTTACACTAATGTGTATTGTATATGTAGCTGATTTGGTAGTTTAGGGAAAATGATTATAAACCCCAGTATGGACACATTTTGAATATGGGATTTTTCTTGGCCCTGCTTGACAGATTACCCTAAAGCTTTACATGCACAAACCAGTCAAAAAGTATCACCTTTTTGGAAAGTTTTATGGAAATTTGTCGGGGGTAAGTTATCAACAATACAAAAAATGCTTTTCCTATGGAACCGCTTACATAAATATAACTATCAAGAGGTGACTTATGCATAATATAGATATGTGTGTGTGTGTGTATATATATATATATACATATATATATATATATTACCTACTGGTGGTCGGCAATATGTAGTTATAGTTAGAACCATGTTTCCACAGAAAAAGCATTTTTTGACTTGCCTATATCTTTGGCACTGTTTGATGAATCTTCACAAAGTTTTCCAAGTGTTCTTGAGAAGCTTGCTGTACATGGGAAGTTTAGGGGTGATCCATCAAGCAGGGGTCGAGGAAAAAGTGGGGGGGAGAGTTTGTTTCCCATTTTAATTCCCATGGAGACTTTAGACATGACTACAGCCCGAACTGCTGACCAGAATTACACCAAATTTGTCAGGAAGGTAGCTCTTGGTCCAGAAAAAAGTACCTTTTGTTATTTGGTGCAAATCCATTCATTAGTTTTTGAAATAGTAAAAGACAACTAAATATAGATATCTGGAGGCTCAAACACTTCACAGATCTACCTGCAGCGTAGTTACGAACCCTGGAGCAACAGAAACGCTCCAACCTGATCTGAAAGTTGCGGCCACCATTGTATATAGTGGGTAATGGTCGCTAGGGCTGAAATGAGGTGGAAAAAAATGTGCAAGGTTGTATTAGAGGTCAGTCTCGAGGTACTATGACCCCATGAATGAAGTGAGGAAGTGATAGTGTGACAGATTTCGTGTTTTAAAAACAGGAAGGTGTTTTTTTCTGCACATGGATATTTGCGAATCTGCCAAAATGCCCAGCACTGGCTTCCTGTATAGTGTTGCAGCAAATTTGTGAATATCAGAAAAAACACAGCACACTCACCCACCTACTTGAACAATTATGGGGAACTCACAGAGGCCCTCAGTCATGCATCCACTCAAAGACACACTGAAACAATAAAGCACTGACTCACAGAGTCACTCAGACACTCACACACTGGCTCACTGAGACTCACACACCCACTCTCCGACCAACTCAGACACTCATGAACCCAATCACAGACCCAATTAAACACTTATGCACCCACTCAGACACTGACAGACCCACTCACAGACTCACTCAGACAACTCATGCACCTACTTACAGACCCACTCACAAACCCATACAGCTACTTGCAGACCCACTCAGGCACTGACACACCCACTCACAACCCACTCAGACATGCATGCACCCACTAACATACCCACTCAGACACTCATGAACCCTCTCACTGACTCACTCAGACACTCATGGACCCACTCACAGACCCACTCAGACACTGATGCACCCACTCACAGACCCACTCAGAGACTCATGCAGCCACTCACTACCCCACTCAGAAACTCATGCACCTGCACAGACACCTATGCATCCACTCACAGACCCACTCACACTGATGCATCCACTCACCGACCCACTCAGACCCTCATGCACCCACTCAAAAACCCACTCAGACACTCATGCACCGACTCACAGACCTACTCAGAAAATGATGCACCCACTCACAGACCCACTTAGGCACTAATGCACCCACTCACAGAACTACTAAGACACTCATGCAATCACTCACAGACCCACTCAGAGACTCATTCACCCACTTGCAGACCCACTCAGGCACTGATGCACCCACTCACAGACCTGCTCAGACACTGATGCACCCACTCATAGACTCACTCAGACAGTGATAGTCCCACTCACAGACCCACTCAGAGACTCATACACCCAATCACAGACCCACTCAGTGACTTATACACCCACTCTCAGACTCACTCAGGCACTCACGTACCAACTCACAGATCCACTCAGACACTAATGCACCTACTCATGCACTCAGACACTAATGCACCTGCTGACAGACCCACTCAACCAGTCATGTACTCAGTCAAAGACTCAACAAGACACTGACATACTCACTCGCAGATCTACTCAGCCAGTCAGGCAACGACTCACAAATCCACTCAACCAATCATGCACCCACTCACAGACTCACTGATACACTCAGATACCCATTCAGATAGTCATGCAGCCAATCACAGATCCACTCATACATTCACTCACCCACTCACAGATCCAGTCAGAAATAATGACTTAGTGGCCCATATTTACAGGAAAATTACATAGCACAACGCTGCACCAAAGTTGGCAGCGCTGTGCTCTGTCATTTTCATAATGCAGGGATGCACTGTATTTAAGTGAATACAGCGCATCCCTGGTTTGTCCCCTGGGCTGGCTCTAAATTGGGCGCTCCAGTGCCAATGCAGGCATCCTTGCACCATTGTGCAAGGATGTCTGTGTTGAGGGGTTTGATTGTTTATGTGCTGGAAGGTGTCCCTTCATGCACATAAACAATCACTAATGGCACTTTGGCACTTCTGTGTGTACTGCAGAATGCAGCACACACAGAAGTGCAAAGCGTCATTTTCAAATGATTGTTTATGTGCAGGAAGGAACACCTCCCCACACATAAAAAATAATTTCTGGCATTTTGCTCTTTCTATGCATAGAAAAAGCAAAAAATGAGGAGGAATAAAAGTATTCCTCCTCGTTGTGCCTTGCTGACGCCACCCCTGGGGGTGGCATTAGATTTTGGCACTGCCTCAGGTTTGTGAAATCTTGTAAATCTGAGGCAGTGTCAAAAAGCAATGGGTGTTGCTGTGGCACACCCACAGCAACACTCATTACACCCCCCTCTGATGCAGATAACTGTGTTGGAAGGGCCCATATTTACAAGGAGGTGTAACACCACAAAAAAGTGGCGTTACACCTCCTTGTAAGTATGGAGCAGAGGTTAGCACCACTGGAGAGTCATATGAAGTGACACTCCAGTGGCGCCATGGGCTCATAAATATGCCCCTTAGTGTTTCAAAATAGGGTGGTTATAAGAAGAGCCTTTGTATTTATTGTGTAGAGGATGACAACTACACATAATATAGGATGCAGTGTTTCAAGTTAGTGAGAAGCACCCTGTTTCCTTTGTTTGTGAAGTGAACATCATCACTTCTATATATTCTATCTATGTCAAATCCCAGGTTGTAATTGTAGATAGAGCCCATGTTATGGTCTCTTAGGAATGCAGAAACCATTTTATTAACATGTTTCCTAGCTTTGTCTAACTGTGGATAGAATCTGGTAGACTATTTCCATTTGTGGCTTTGGGATATGTTAGAAAATACAAAGGCAGTGTGAGGAAAAAGTGTCATTAATTCTGCAAAGGTATCCTTCATTAGGATTTCCAATTCTACCCTTGGAAGTGTTCCCAGGTCATTATCACCACAGTGTACAGTCATTAGGTGAGGCGGTTGGGAATCGCTAATGCTTTTTTCCAGAGGCAGCCACTGATGCCACTTTAAACCTCTCTGGTCAAACCATTTTTCTCCACATTTGACAAACCCAGGTCCCTGTCAATGCCACTCTTTCTAGCAAACTCACTTGCCCAAAACAAAAGCCTGTACTCTACAATCTACACTCTGAGCATTGTGAAGAGAAGGATAAATTCCTCACAGGAAAAGGCTGCACAAGAATGAGATATTTGAATAGTGAAAGGCAGTTAAATTGGAGGGAGCACTTGTTTGAAAAAAAATAATAAATTCTATTGGACAATTTTAATATGCAGATACTTAATATTAGGTTGTGATTATCAGAACTAAGAAAGTACGTATGTGATTGGCTGTGTTTGCAATAAAAAGAGTAAGTATTCTTTGATATGGTTACATTTGTAACGAGTCAAGCACACCTGCTGAAGTTCAGTTGCAGAGTAATATGTAGCTTCTAAAACATAATTTGCACTTCTGACCTAGTGATTCTACTGGGTTGCTATGGGAACCCTGACAAAGGAGTGTTGGGGGTCTGGTATTAAAGAGATAGTAGTAGTACATTTAAGTGGAATTAAATGTCTTTCCAGTTTTTATACTAAAATGATTGTGTTTCCCTAATGAGGAGTTGTTTCTGAAGTATAGCATAACTGCAAAGTTTAAAAAAAAATTAAGCTAGGAATGTTTTTGGATGCCTGTAAATATTGGCATTTATGTCACAAAGTTACACAGAGGTCCTTGCTGAGGATCGCAAAGAATATAATTATGCAAATAATGACAGATAGCCTACCATTTTATGTTACTTAGGAAAGAGAAGGAAGGGTTAAGGAGCAATAGCCATTCAAAACTGCAGTAAAGAAAGATAAAAAACTTCAGAGAGTACAAAGTTGAAAAGGTTGCCATCTAATGTTGCTTGGTGTGAGCGTGGCATGCCATTCTTATGCTGAGTATAGTATTTTATAAGAGGTATTAAAGCATTTGGAAAGAGCAGAAAAACAAAGATTTTGACCAACAAACTCAATATACAGGTATTTAAAATATATTAAATGATAAAAAATGCCCTGTAAAATGTAAATGTAAAATTTACTCAGGTTTACAACAATTTATGTGAAATACCATAACCTGTGAGTGGCTGTGTAACTCTTGTTATATATTTGTTAGATATATGTATGATGTGGATATGTACAGAGTGATATTTGTATAAATGTTGTGAGTTGTCAAGTCTTTTCTTCCATTGTAAATCTATACAACACGTCCCAGAATGTTTAGTAGAAATACTTGAGTGCAATATTTTTACCCATGTGTGGCTCTGCTTATATATTTCACATGGATATGTGTCATGTAGTTATGTACAGAAAGATTTCTATTTAAATGTTGGCATTTCTAGATTGTTTTATTAATTTGTAAATGAATACTATAAGTCCCAGAAGTCAATATAAGAATAGTAGTCTGCAACTCTATATCCTGCATTTATATGTAAAAGTTGGAAGCTATGTACTACATTCTCTTTCATGACGGAGTAGGCATGTTATCGAATTAGTGTTTTAAAAATGGGTCACTTTTAGTAATGATTATGCTGAGTGTGGACATTTATATGTGAGGTCCTCTTGGCACTAGAAAAGATGTTTGACCAGTCTTAAACTGCCGAATTAATGCACAAAAGGCAGCACTGTTCAAGTTGTAGGTAGGCAATAAGCCATGGTGCTGTGTGATTAAAAGGTGTGGCATGTTCTTGAGAGTTTCACAGACTTAAATCTGCACTGGCAGATTACTATGCCCAGTTATATATGCAGAGCACAAGTTATACTGTACCTCATATACCTACTTATAAGTGTATAGAAGCACTTAGACATACAGTCAGACACTGAAAGAGACACTCATATATTCATGGACACGTCCAAACAAGAGCTGTGCATACTGCATTATCCGAACCAATCTAACGGAATCACTAATTCACATATCTAGGCAACTCCTGAGACAAGCTCATCTCCTATCCAGAGATGAAATGCTTTATCCATGAGTTGTGCCTACTACTGCTGATCCTGAGTATGTAGTTTTGAAAATCAGGTTGATTGGGCAATAGAAAAACTGCTTGACAACTCTTAAACTGACCTCTTACTGCAGGAATGTCACCCCTTAGCTAGGTTGTAGGTAGGGCCTGAGCCATGGTGCTATGTGATGAAAAGGTGAGATATGTGCTTGAAACTTTCAATGACTTTGATCTGCACTGGGATACCCCTATGTTTAGTTATGTATGCAGAATCCCTCTTATTCTGCAAGTCATATACCTACTTTTAAAAGGATAGAAGCATTGAGACATGCATTTAGGCACTTAAAGAGACACTGATACATTCATGCACACATCAAAACACCAGCTCTGTATCCAGCAGTATGAGAATCAGTTGCTAACTGATACACTTATTCACATTTGTAGGCAATTTCTGAGAAAGGTTAGTCTCCCATCCAGAGAAGTAGTGCTTTATACATGAGTTGGGCCTATTACTGCTGACCCTGAGTGTGTAGTATTAAACGTCAGGTTGACTGGGTAGTAGCCAACTGCTTGACTTAAACTGACACACAGTCAGACACTGAAAGAGACACTCATACATTCATGGATATGTGTGATGTAGTTCTGTACATAAAGATTGTTGTTTAAATATTGGCATTTGTAGATTCTTTAATACCATTGTAAATTATTAATACAAGTCATAAGATTCATAGTAAATAGAGTAGACTACAACACTATGGCCCTCATTATGACATTGGTGGTAAATGCCGCTTACCACCGACTGACGGCCGCCAACTTACCGCCCCGCTGGCAAATATCTGTTCACCATATTATGACACACACACATCAATCCGACAGAATACAGCCACATACACAAATCTGTCAGCCCAAAGGTCAGTGCAAAATTGGCGGTCCCAAAAACCACACCGTTATGCAAACAGACCAACGCCCATCACATTATGACCAACGAATCACCACGGTGGACATTCAACGGCAATAAACCATTGGCGGTACATACCCCCGCGCTCACAATAGACACCCACAGACAAAACAACACCACAGTGGCCAATTCAATCAACACACACCTCACACCCATACACACACCACACCCAAACACCCACACCACTATAAAACACACACCCACATTACCCACAACCCCTAACAAATACAATTCATTGCCACAAGACTGACACCAAGACCACTGCAACAACTAGACACACACACAACTCACACCCATACACCCCTCACGCACTCCACATCACACACCCCAACACATTACCCAAAACACCCTTACCAACATACATGACATAACACCCATGGTACCACAAAGGCACCCCCGGTTCACTGAGGAGGAGTTAAGGGTCATGGTGGAGGAAATCGTCAGGGTAGAGCCACAGCTATTTGAAGCACAAGTGAAGCAGGTATCAATAGCAAGGAAGATGGAGCTTCGGCAGAGAATCGTGGACAGGGTCAACTCCATGGGACAGCACCCAAGAACAAGGGACAACATCAGGAAGAGGTGGAACGACCTACGGGGGAAGGTACGTTCCATGGCAGCAAGACACCAGCTCGCTATACAGAGGACTGGCGGTGGACTCCAACTTCCTCCCCCACAACTCACAGCATGGGAGGAGCAAGTCTTGGCAATACTGCATCGTGAGGGCCTGGCCGGATTTGGAGGAGGACTGGACACTGGTAAGTCAACTTTTAACAATTATCACCCCCCATACCTGCATGCCATCACACACCCACACCCTCACTGCCATCACTCCACTCCTTCCCACACACTCCACCATCACATCACACTAATCCCAATGCCAAGTCCTGCATGCTGTACCAATGCATGGACACCCTTCCCAGCCCTGCATGGACACCCATCACCAAAGCATGCACAGCATAGGGAAACTAGCATAACCACTATGCACCAACATACACAAGCAAAAGCTGTCAGGGGAACAACAACCATAGAGGGGAAGCTACAGAAGTACACATGTCAGACACCTGAATTATAAAACATCATTTACATGCCCACAGATAGCCCAGCCAATGTCACTGGAGAGGAGGTGCCACCACTATCCAGTCCCCCAACAGAAGAGGCCCACAGTAATGACGGTAACTCTGGACTTACAGGATCTGGACGATCTAGCTGGCCCATCAGCGACCACTGGACAGTCGGTCACCCAAGCCCAGTCACAGACCACCACAGAGCCTCCCCCATCAGGAACCAATAACACAGCACCCACCCAGTGTCCACAAACATCTGTACCCAGGACACGTCGATCAGCAGTGTGCCCACCTGTACAGGGACCCCAGGCCACACGTTGCACACAAGAAAATCAGAGGCCTAGGGTCAGTGTCAGTGGGCACACCATTCAGGGGACAGAGGCACAGGCCAACAGGGACACTGGGAGGACTGCTGTGCACCAAGGGGAGGACAGGCCCAGGGAACCGACTCTCCAGGAGGTACTCTCTGACATCCAAGGAACCTACCGACGTTCCCAGGACACGATGGGCAAGATCATAGACAACGTGCAGGAGAACAGCTGATTTCAGGAGGAACAGTATCAGCGGATCAGGGAGGACTTGCTGGCCATTAACACCACCCTGGTCTCCATAGCAGGGGTGCTTGCAGACATGGCCAACATTATGAGGGAGGTAGTGTCACACAAGCGGGCCCCTACCACTAGCCAGTCATCTGAACAGCCCTCCACTTCTGCTCCCGCAAGTGGCCAGGAGGCCTCGCCACAGGACCAACAGGCCACCAGCACGCCTCCCCCTGCAGTAGGTGAGCCACCCCACAAACGTTCCCTGCGATCTAGACAGAAGCCAGAGACACTTGCCAAGACTACCGCCAGGAAATGAGACTCTCCTGATTCTCCCCCTTGTGTTCCACTCAGTCACCTTGTCCATCTTGAACTGCCATTGCTCCCCTTCCTATGTCCCCATGGACAATGCACCTGTGCTACAAACAGACTGGAACAATATCCTGGACTTTCCTCCCCATTCCATTGCCCTTTCTGCTCTATATCGTAGCACTACAATAAACACCCTTGGACAAAACTCGACTACTAGTATTTCATGTATTGTAAATTTGTATTGATTGAAACAGCTACAACCATTGCAAATGAACTGTACATAGAATGAGCATAGAATTAATGACCTGTAGCTGGCTGTTGTGATCACACCAGGAGAATGTGTCATATCACCAACATCTACAAAATGAATATCCAGAGGTAACAGTAAGTAGTACACTCTTGTTAGCACTATTGAGACCATTTGCTGTGATATTCCTGCTACCAAGCCCACTGTCACTTGGAAAGAACCAGTTGCCAGGAAATGGAGCACTGATAGAACTTGCACAAGAGGGGGGATCCCAGTCGGGTGACGGATAGCAGATATCAGGTCAGGATCCAAATGGGCGCACAGCTCTGTGATTGTGGCCCTGTCATGTCTATATGTGAAGATAATGGGGGTCATTACAACCGTGGCGGTCAAAGACCGCCAGGGCTGTTGTGGCGATTGCACCGCCAACAGTCTGACGGTGCATTCCAGGAAATTATGACCGCGGCGGAAGCGCCACAGTCGCACTGCCGGGGCCGGCGGTTTCCCGCCACATTTTGGCCCGGCGGGGATAATCCGCCTGGGCAGCGCTGCTTGCAGCGCTGCCCAGAGGATTACGAGTCCCTGACTGCCAGCCTTTTTCTGGCAGTTTGAACCACCAGGAAAAGGCTGGCGGTCGGGGAGTCATGGGGCCCCTGGGGGCCCATGCCACTGGCAAAGCGTGACGGGTGCAACTGCACCCGTCGCACGGCCGCAACACCACCGGCTCCATTTGGAGCCGACTCCTGTGTTGCGGCCGAGATCCCCGCTGGGCCGGCGGGCGGAAACCAGGTTTCCGCCTGCCGGCCCAGCGGGGATCTCATAGTGAGCCGGTCACAAACTAAATATTGGAGCCACAACAGTACAATGCAAGACGTTAATTTGTAATGGTTAAGTGGGATTGTCCTGTATGTCCAATTTTTTACTGTGACACACCTATTATCTAGGGCCTACCCCTCACCCCCCTGAAATGGCATCCGCCTGTCCTGTGTAGATGGACAGGTGGAAGTGAGGTAATTCCGCTGACGTTGTGTGCCGTTGCGGTAGGCAGTCGGGAACCGCTGTGCAATTCTTCATTGGGACCTATGGGGTACAGTGGCCAATGGTGATTGGCGGTGATGGTATGCACCACCGCGGACATGACTGCCATTTTCTATCTGATCACTTACTTGCTACCTGACCTTCAACAGGAGAGGACCTGCACTGCATGTGCCACTGTGACCTGTTTCTGGAACCTACCATGGCCCGTGTGACTGGGGAAAGGGCCCCTGCCTTCACCTCGGCAGAGTTGGAGCAACTGGTGGATGGGGTCCTACCCCAGTACGGACTGCTGTATGGGCCTCCAGACCAACAGGTGAGTACAATGTGGGCATGATGCATGTAGGCATGGAGTGGTGTATGTGAAGGCCTCATGTGGGGGGGTGGGTGTATATCCCCTGGGCGGCGTATTGGTTGTGTGCTGGGCCATGTGTATGCAAATGGTAATGTGAAGGGGTATGGTGGGCCACGAGTGTAACATGCAGGGCGGTCTGACTGATACTATTCTCCTGTGTGTATTTCCTCTGCAGGTCAGCGCCCACCAAAAGAAGGGTATATGGCGTGCCATCGCCAAGGAGGTGCGGACCCTGGGGGTCTCCGGCAGGCGGAGCACCCATTTTCGGAAACGTGGGAGGACCTGAGACGCTGGGCATGGAAGACAGCAGAGGCCCAGCTGGAGATGGCCTCCCAATGAGGAAGGGGTGCCCGTCGAACGCTGACCCCCCTGATGGCCCGCATACTGGCGGTGGCCTATCCGGAGCTTGATGGGTGCCTGAGGGTATCACAGCAGCCACAAAGGGGTGAGTACAGTGCCCATCATTACAACTTACACATGGTAGGGTGGTATCCGGGTGGGGGATGTGTGTCAGTGGGTGCCCCTGGGCCAGGCCTGACATTGCAGAGTAGGTCCCATGTTGGCCAGGCTTCTGAAGTGATAATCCTGCTACTGAGCTCATAGGCATCCACAACTGATCAGGGCTGGGTGGGTCCCCAGTGTGCTACATTTGGCGGTGTGTGCCCCTCCCCATGCCTTGGTGGTTAGCATTATAACTGGTAGTGCAATGCATAGTGCGTAGGGTTGTTCCATGTGTGAGTGTGGTATGTACACCAACAGTGGTGTTTGTGTAGCCATTGACCCAGTGTATCCTTTGTCTCTCCCCCCCCTTTTTGTTTAGTCATCCTGTCCTTATGTGCATACGCATCATCTGGTAGAGGAGTAGAGGCACCGGCGACAGAGGGGCTACATCCCAAAGGACCCAGGAGGCAGAGTCCACCGATGAAGGTCAGGGCACCAGTGTGACAGAGGGTTAGGGGAGCACCATGGCGGAGACTGGAAGGGACAGTTCAGACACAGATACCTCCACCGATGGAAGATCCCTGGTGGTGGCGGACACCTCTGTGCCTACCCCAGCTACAGGTACAGCAGCCACCCTCGTACAAGCAACACCCTCCCAGTAGCCCCTCAGCAAGTTGCCTGTGCCCGCTCACCCAGGAGGGTGGGCATCTCCTTCGCCCCAGGCACCTCAGGCCCTGCCCCAGTGAGCCCTACTACCCTGAGTGAGCAGGCTATTGACCTCCTGAGATCCATCTCTGTAGGCAAACAACCAATGTGAATGCCATCCAGGGGCTGGCTGCCCAGATGCAGCAATCAAAAGCATTACTGGAGGGCATTCACTGTGGATTGGTGGCCCAACAGATATTGATTCAGGCTCTGGCCTCCTCTCTGATGGCAGCCATTGTCCCTGTTTCAACCGCTCCCCCTCCAACTTTCACTTCCCAGTCCCATTCTCCTCAACCCCAACCCACCCCAAGCACACAGTCAGATGAGCATGCACACAAGACAACACCCAAGAGTGTCACAGGCAAACACAAGCACCACACTTCATCCCACAGGCACTCACACAAACACCATTCAGTTGCAGACATGACAACATCCACTATCTCCGCTGTCTCCCCTCCTCCTCCTTCTCCACCTCCCACCCAGTTGCGTCTACACTCACACCTGCATGCACTACATCAATATCCACTACCAGCATCATCACCACACCAAGCCGAACACACACCTCACTGACAGACACCTCCACAACATCCATGCACGCATCCCCAGTGTCCTCTCCCACTGTGTCTGTCCCCTCTAAAGTACACAAACGCAAGCACTCAGACACCCAACAGCCATCCACCTCACAACAGCATACAGCCCATGCACCTGCACCCAAATCCAGCAAACACCTCCAACAACCACTCCCTCATCCTCCACTCCCATTACTCCTCCCTCATCCCGCCCAACGTCCCTAAAAGGCTTTTTTTTCCTCTTCCGTACCCCTCCTCACCTGTCCTCCACGTATGGGCAGGGTAGCAGGGACCCAGCCATGCACCTCAGCCAAACAGTCCATGGGCCCAGTGGTAGCACCACCTACTCGTGGTTGTAGGGATTCCAGACGAACAATACTGAAGGAGGAAGGAGCCTGCAGCAGCTGGTGAGAAGGGGAAGGAGCCTTCAGCAGCTGCTAAGAAGGAGGAGGAGCCTACACCAGCTGCTAAGAAGGGGAAGGAGCCTGCACCAGCTGCTAAGAAGGGGAAGTAGCATGCAGCCGCTGCCAAGAAGGGGAAGGATGCTGGTATGAGTGGTGGCGGCTGCACCTGTAGCTGGGGTGGTCACAGAGGTGTCCGCCATGACCAGGGAGCTCCCATCGGAGGAGGTATCAGAGTCTGTATTGCCCCCCCCCAGTCTCTGCCATGGTGCTCCCCTCGCCCTCCATCCCACTGGTGCCCTCAGCGTCAGTGGACTCTGCCTCCATGGTCCTGTGGGATGCAGCGCCCTCCATTTCTGCTCCTCTGCCAGATGATGCTAATGCACATAAGGATGACAAAATAAGGAAGGGGGAGAGAGACAAAGAATACACAGGGTCAGTGACTGCACCAACACCACCGTTGGCGTACACAGCAGCCTCACACACAGGGAACAGGCCTTTGCACTATGCATGGCACTACCAGTGAAATGGCTAGTCACCAAGGAATGAGGAGAGGCATACACCGCCAACTGCAGCATATCTGGGACCCACGCAGTTCTGCCTAGGAGTGAATACTAACAACCTAGGTAAGCAGCATTTTCTATCCAAACCCTTAGCCTCCAGAGGACCTATGCTGCTATGTCTGGCCTGGCCTAGGGGTACCCAAGGACACACAACCACCACCCAGATACCAGCCCACCAGCCGTAAGTTGTAATGATAGCCACTGTACTCACCCCCTTGTGGCTGCCATGATGCCCTCAAGGGCCCCTCCAGCTGAGGGTATGCCACCGCCAGTATGCGGGCAATCATGGATGTCACGGTCCGACGGGCATCCCTTCCTCAGTGGGAGGCCATCCCCAGTTGGGCCTCCGAGGTCTTTCATGCCCAGCGTCTCAGGTCCTCCCACCGTTTGCGACAGTGGGTGCTCCGCCTGCCATAGACCCCCTGGGTCTGCACATCCTTGGTGATGGCACACCATATTCCCTTCTTTTGATGGGCTCTGACCTGCAGAGGCAGTACAGACAGGAGAAAACCATTAGACAAACAGTCCAGCCTGTCACACAAACGGCCCACCATATCCATTTGCATCACCATTGGCACACACATAGCCCAGCCCACAACATGTACACCGCCAAGAGGACAACCACCCACCCCACTCACACGAGGCTTTCACACACATCTCCATGCATTCATGCCACATGCATCGTGCCCAAGGTGTACTCACCTGTTGGTCTGGAGGCCCATACAGCAGTCCGTACTTGGGTCGGACCCCATCCACCAGACACTCCAACTCCTCAGAAGTGAAAGCTGGGGCCCTTTCCCCGGTCACATGTTCCATGGTAGGTTCCAGACACAGGTCACAGCAGTACATGCAGTGTAGGTCCTTTCCTATGGGAGGTCAGGAAACAAGTGAGGAATCAGATAGAAAATGGCAGTCACGTCCGCAGCGGTGCATACCATCACCACCGGCGTAGATCATCATTGGCCACTGTTCCCCATAGGGCCCAATATTAACCATTGATGAATTGCACGGCGGTTCATGACCGTCTACCACCACGGCGCACAACTTCAGCGGCATTACCTCAGTTCCACATGTCCCTATACACAGGACAAGCGGTCCCTAATCAGGTGGGGTGAACAGGCCTATCGATTATTGCTGCGTCACTGGATAAATAGGCACATACGTCACACATTACACTGTCCCATAACATGTTTGCACATTGCGGACAGCTGTTGTGACTCCATGGTTCAATTTGTGACAGCCTACTCACTTTTGTGTCCCTTAGATAGCTTCCGCTGTGGATGAATAGGAGATAGATTCATACCCCGTGTACAGACTCCTGGTGAACTTGGCTACACTGGAGGACAGGCACATAATACTCACCTATAGATTGGACATGGCCACAATCAGAGTGCTGTGTGCCCAATTGGAGCCTAACCTGATATCTGATATCCGTCACCCCACTGGGATCCCCCTTCTTGTGCAAGTTCTATCAGTGCTTCATTTCCTGGTAACTGGTTCTTTCCAAGTGACAGTGGGCTTTGCAGCAGGAATGTCACTGCCAATGTTCTCAAACATGCTAAATGTCTTGTCTGCCCTGATAAAAAACATGTGCAGCTACATTGCTTTCCCCCAGGTTGAGGATTTGGCCACTGTGAAGGCCAGATTTTGTGCAATGGGAAATATCCCCAATACAATAGGTGCGATTGACGGAACACTTAAGAGTTTCCACTCCATGAATGTGCAGATGGTATGCTTGGCGGACCAGTACATCTCCCACGCCAATGCTAAGTATCCTGGGTCGGTGCATGATACCTTTGTCCTGAGGAATAGCAGCATTCCAAATGTGATGGCCCAACTACAGAGGCAAAGGGTGTGGCTAATAGGTGAGCCCTGGTTCCCACCCAGTATATGTTGGTATATGCCTATGGTGTTGGCCATATAGGATAGTGTGTGGCTAAATGTTGTCCCTCAATATTTGCAGGTGACTCTGGTTACCCCAACCTATCATGGCTACTGACCCCTGTGAGGAATGCCAGGACAAGGGCAGAAGAACGTTACAATAAGGTACATGGGCGAACAAGAAGGATAATTGAACGGACCTTTGGCCTCCTGAAGGCCAGGTTCAGGTGTCTCCATCTAACAGGTGGATCACTGTGCTAGTCACCCAAGAAGGTCTGCCAGATAATCGTGGCATGCTGCATGTTGCACAACCTCACCTTGAGACGCCATGTGCCTTTTCTGCCGGAGGCTGGAGATGGCTGTGTGGCAGCAGTGGACCCTATGGACAGTGAGGATGAGGAGGCAGAGGCTGAGGATGAGGACAACAGAACAGCAGTGATACGACAATACTTCCAATGACACACAGGTAAGACATTGTTACTTCACATTTTATTGTCAACATTTAGATTATCTTTGGCACTAGCATGCTGTTATTTCTCACTTCTATGCCCACTCACTGTACCCTTTGGCAATTCATTTTGCAGATGTTGGTGCCCCACTATCGCTCCTGGTGTGATCACTGCAGGAAACAACAGGTCTTTCATATGTGAACATTACTGTACAGTTGAATAGCAATGTTTGAACCTGGTTAAACGTATACACACTAAAAAAACTTTAACATACTCCATACTTGTTTTTATTCCAAGGGTGTTTATTGAAGTGCTAAGAAGAAGAGGGACAAGAGCATTGGGATGGGGTGATGATGGGGGAAAGTCCAGGGTATTGTTCCAGTCTATTTGTAGCACAGGAGCATTGTCCAAGGGAACACAGGAAGGGGAGCATTGGCAGTTCAAGGTAGACAGGATGACACGGTTTGACACAAGGGTGACAATCAGGAGAGTCTCATTTCCTGGCGGGGGTCTTGGCAATACTCTCTGGCTTCTGCCTGGATTGCAGGGAATGTTTGCGCGATGGTTCTCCTTCTGCAGGGGGAGGGGTACTGGTGGTCTGTGAGTCCTGTTGTGGGGCCTCCTGTTCACTAGCGGCAGCAGGGGTGGGAGGCAGTTCAGATGTCTGGCTAGTAGCGGGGGCCTGCTGTTGTGAGACTGCCTCCCTCATAATGTTGGCCATGTCTGCCAGCACCCCTGCAGTGGAAACCAGGGTGGTGTTAATGGCCTGCAAGTCCTCCCTGGTTCCCTGGTACTGTCCCTCCTGCAGCCGCCTGTTCTCCTGCACGTTGTCCAGGATCGGGCCCAGCGTATCCTGGGAATATTGGTAGGCTCCCAGGATCTCTGCAAGTGCCTCCTGAAGAGTCGGTTCCCTGGGCCTGTCCTCACCCTGGCGCACAGCACTCCTCCCAGTTTCCCTGTTGTCCTGTGCCTCTGTCCCCTGAACCGTGTGCCCACTGCCACTGACCCCAGGTCCCTGATTGTCTTGGGTATGGGTTGTGCCCTGGGCTCCCTGTAGTGGTGGACACACTGCTGATTGACGTTTCCTGGGGACAGAGGTATGGGTACGCTGGGTGGGTGCTGTGGTGGTGTTTCCTGATGGGGGAGGCGCTGTCATGATGTGTGACTGGGCCTGGGTAACTGACTTTCCAGAGGTCCCTGATTAGCCAGGTTGGTCATCCAGATCCAGGCGACCAGAGTTGCTGCTATCACTGTGGGCCTCTTCAGGTGGGGGACTGGATAGTGCTGGCACCTCTTCTCCGCTGATATTGGCTGGGATACCTGTGGGAATGTAAATGATGTGTATCTGTGTGTGATATATGTGCATCAGTGGATTGCCCTATTTGTTTGTATTTGCCCTGGCAGCTTTAACTTATGTAGGTTTGTATGTGTGGGCTAGCTGATTCTCTCTAGTGTGCATGCTTTGGTGACAGGTGTCCATGCAGTGCTGTGAGTGATGTCCGTGCATTGGTGGTGCATGCAGGGCTTGGCATTGGGATGGGTGAGATGGGATGGTGGGATGTGTGGGAAGTAGTAGAGTGATGGGAGTGAGGGTGAGGGTAAGGGTATGTGATGGCATGCAGGTATGGAGGTGATAGTAGTAAGGATTTGACTTACCAGAGTCCAGTCCTCCTCCTACTCTGGCCAGGCCCTCAGGATACATGATTGCCAAGACTTGTTCCTCTCATGTTGTTAGTTGTGAAGGTGGAGGTGGGGGTCCACCGCCAATCCTCTGTACAGCAAGTTGGTGTCTTGCTGCAATGGAACGCACCTTCCCCCGTAGGTCATTCCACCTCTTCCTGATGTTGTGCATTGTTCTGGGGTGCTGTCCCACGGCATTGACCCTGTCCACGATCCTCCGCCATAGCTCCATCGTCCCACCAATGGATATCTGCTGTACCTGTACTCCAAATAGCTGAGGCTCTACCCTGATGATTTCCTCCACCATGACCCTTAGCTCCTCCTCTGAGAATCGGGGGTGTCTTTGTGGTGCCATGGGTGTTGTGTGAGTTGTGTAGATGAGGGTGTGTAGGGTGATGTGTTGGGGTGTGTGATGTGGGGTGCGTGGGTGGTGTATAGGCGTAGGTGGTGTGTGGCTATGGTTTTGTCTGTAGTCATGGTGTCTGTCTCGTGCCAATGGTTTGTAGTTGTAAGGGGTTGTGGGTAATGTAGGTGTGTGTTTTATAGTGGTGTGGGTGTGGTGTGTGGGTGTGTCATAATATGGTAAACGGATCTCTGCCGCCACCGCAGTATGTTGGTGACAGTCAGCATGGTGGTAAGTGGGATTTATCCCCAATGTCATAATGAGGGCCAAAATGTTTTCTAGCACATAGAAGCAACTAGCGCACCAAGGGTTAAAAAAGATCACACTGATAAGAGACAAAGCCCAGAGTTCAGGTCACCCACGAGGTAACACTGTCACACTTACTTTCAGAAGTGTTTCTTGGTTCAGGAAAGTGGTCCACAGCACCAGCCAAGGGATCAGAGGCTCTGACTTGCCTGTTTGGGTCTGGAACTACAACTCCTACAATACACCTCTTCAACCTATGGAGTTGCTCCAAATGTCTCCAAACTTCTGAATCTTCTTACAGAGGTCCTTTTTGGGTCCTTGAATGTCCACAACTTGATCCAAGGTCCCAGAAGTTCTGAGTTGCTCTTTGGGAGTTGGGACTACAATTCCCAGAATACACCTGGTCAGAAGCTTCAAATGGCCACTGGATGCTGATCGGCTGAGCTCTGCTTGCAGGAATTGATGCAGAGGGCTCTGGGTAGCTCCTTTGTACCTGTAACTAACAGGTAGTCCTTTCTTGAAGCAGTAGAAGACAGGCAAAGTCCTTTTAGTGGTAAAGCCCAACTGTGCAGCTGGTGCAGTCCTTTAGAGTACAGTGTCCATGTGCAGGTTGTGGGTCCAGAAGGGCAGTCCTTCTTCTTTGTCTTGTCCCTTTAAGAGATCTGAGGTGTGGGTGCAGCTCTGCCGTAATTTTCTTTGTACTGGGTGAAAAACAGGGGGTCCTGAGTATCCAATCAGAGACAGGCTCCTTCCCCCTTTGATGACCACTTTCTGGGAAGTGTGGCAAAAATCAATCCTAGGGAGCAACAATCTTCAAACATCCAACATGGTTGAAAGTATTTTTTGGAGGTTAGATCTGGCTGAACCAACCCACTGGTGTGGCTAAAAATCCTAAACACACCCCTCTTCTGCCCTCCCCTAATCTAATCAAGAGGGCACCTAGTTGTCTAGGGTTGCAGGATGTGAGGGAGGTGCTGGACAGCACCAAATGTCCTTCCCTGCCTTGAAAGACCAGTTTGCCCACCCTCCCCCCTTCTGGTGTGGCCTCCCCCAGGCACATCCTTTGTGTTTAGCCCAGGGCACTTCACACCTCATCAAGACATACAGGCCAGGTTGCCAACGGCTGGCCAATCAGAGAAGGGCACTACAGAGCTGAAGTTGGCAACTTTCAGGTAGAGTTTTAAAACTCTTTACCTGAACCAGTTATATTAAATCCAACAATTGTAAATTGTGGGATGTATTATAATAATTAATTTGATACCAAACTCAAGGTATCTAGTACTTAAGGCGAGTTTGTTAATGAAAATAACGTCTCCCCATTTTATCCTATGGAGGCCATTCACTACAGTGAGGGAAACATGAATTTGGCTCTTGTACCTCACCAGAGCTTATAAAACATTTTTTATAAGGTCCCTGATTATAGTTACATGGCACCCAACCCTAGGGGCACATAGGACACAACTTAGGGGTGACTTATATATAAAAATAAGGTAGTTTAAGACTTCAGAAGTACTTTTAATTCCAAAGTCAAATTTGCATATAACTTAAGTTTAAAATCAGCCAGCTAGGCACGCCTGCCTGTAAAATGACAATGGGTACCTATGGGGGCACTACCTATGCTGGGGTCCCAAAACTTTATGCCCTACCATATAGTAGGGACTTATAGGTAGGTTGACATAGCCACTTAAATTTAGCCAAATTTGCATACTAATTTTATACAGAGCACATGCCCTCGGACTGGTTAGCAGTACCCAGGGCATCAGCAGAGTCAGGAAAACACCAGCAAAAAGTGAAAAATGGGGGCAAAAGGTTAGGAAGCCTCTGCAATCAGCCCTGTTTTCTCTCACATACACCTTTAAATATGGGTTGGGCCTACTGCTGCTTAGCCTGAGAGCTTAGTTTTAAGCATTAGCAGTAGTTGACAGTAGAAAACCCAGTTGAGAGGTGTTCATGTGGCTTCTTAGTGCTGACATGTCACCCCTCAGCTAGAATATAGGAAGACCATGGTGGTATGTAATTAAAAGGTTTCATATGTCCTTGACACTTTTAATGAGTTACATGTGCATGGCAGATCCCTATACCCAGTTATATATGTAGAATCTAACTCATACTGCAACTCATCTACCTACTAATAAGATGATAGAAGCACTCAGAGAGGCAGTCAAACACTGAAACAACCACTAATAGATTAATGCAGACATCAGAACAGCAGCTGTGCAAACTGCAGCATCACAACCAGTTGCAAAATGATACACTCACCCACATTTTTATGCAGCTGCTGACAGGCGGGAGCCTCTTATCCAGAAAAATGCACCCTTAAACATGGTACCCCTAAACATGGGTTGGGCCTACTACAGCCGAGCCTGAGAGTAGAGTTCTAAACATCAGCTCGAGTTGGGAGTAGAAAAGACTCTTGAACTGACCTCTTACTGCAAATGTGTCACCTGTCACCAAGGCTGTAAGTAGGGCATGAGGCATGTAGGTATGTAACTAAAATATTACACATGTCCTTGATAGTTTGAGTGAGTTAGATGTAGATAGGCATACCTCTATTCCCAGTTATATATGCAGAGTCACTGAGTCATGCTGCAACTTACCTACCTAGTTACAAGAGGATAGAACCACCCAGACACGTAGTCAAACAATGAAAGGCACACTCATATATTCATGTATATATCCAAACAGCATCTGTGAATACAGCAGCATCACATCTAACATAGCTAACTGCTACACTCACTCACATATGTAGGCAACTGTTGAAAAAACATTACTGTCCCATCCAGAAAACTAGTGCTCTAAATATGGGTCAGACATGAAACTGCTGAGAGTAACTGTATAATTTTAAATGTCACTTCAACTTGTCACAAGAAAATCTGTTTCACAAATGTTAAACTAAGGGAAATGTAATAATTTGTTTTCTATTTGTAGATATTTACAAATATTTAAAAGACCCAAATAACAATGCCTACCAAAAACTCAAAGAAGAAAGAAAGAGAAGAAAGGTTATTATCTACTTACAACTAACAACATGTGTGAAATGTAGACAGCCTGGTGAAAGAAAAAATGCCATTCTTAAAGTTGTGTGTGGAAAACTACAAAATTAGCATAATTAAAGTAAACAAAATTGAAAGATTTTTAACAGCTAAGAAAGGACATAACCTACATGACATTAAGAGTGAAAAAAGGAGCAACATAGAAGATAACAAGAAGACAGAAGCAGTTTAAAGAGATTAGAAGTAGAATGTTCTGCAGTAAAGTGATTCAAAATCTTAAGGAAACTATAAAAGGAGAAGAGAAGTAATGAAGCAACAGGAATGAGTTGAAGTTGTAGTTGATAAGTCATTTCTCGCACAAGGAAACTATTTATTTTGCTTATGAGCAGAATGAGGACTTTGGATAAAATTGTGTTGTCTATGAGAAAATAAAGCTGAAGAAAAAGACTTATAAATAGAAGTAACTTCTGCAAAGTTTTCAGTGGAGATTGGAAGCATACTTCCAGTACAGAACTTTATTTTAAAGAGGAAAGCTACTTCAAAGAAATCACAATAGCACATGCAGTTGAAACATCTGGATGATGTTATGAGATTAAGGATGGTGCTCCAATTCCGAAAGAGGAAATGGTACCTAGAAATGCAGAGGAAGATATAGCTGAAGAGGTACAAGGAAGGCGTAGACAAGCACCTGTGTATAAATGGAAATGTAGGGGTATATGTTGTATATGGCAAGAAGAAATTGATTTTTTTCAGAAGTTTTCTTCATACATTTCCTTGTAAATGTTTGAAGAGGAAAATAAGTGTGTTATAAGGATTAGATCCATGTGCGGGCTTGCCCTTATGCATCATTGCTAGGACACTCCACTTCGTTCCGTCCCCTTCCTGCAGGGACGCGACAGCCCCAGGCTTTCGTTTCTGGTTCAAGGATCTCACCATGCATCGCAGGCTGTTCGTTGGAGAGCGTTGGAGAACCAGAAGGAGAGAGAGAGAGACAGCCATAATTAGCCCCATTTAAGCTGCCAGAGCCAGCTGAAAATGTTGCTGCGAACAGGTGGGATGACGTGCAGGCTTGGCAAAAAGGCAGCAAGACGGCATAACAAGCATCCAGCAT
Source organism: Pleurodeles waltl (assembly GCF_031143425.1). Taxonomy (NCBI): domain Eukaryota; kingdom Metazoa; phylum Chordata; class Amphibia; order Caudata; family Salamandridae; genus Pleurodeles; species Pleurodeles waltl. The sequence goes on from NC_090450.1 coordinate 459,365,664, forward strand.
TGAGATGAATCAGGAGCAACAATAAGGTAATTATTGACGTTTATGGATATTCATTGACATTTCAACATATTAACTCTTGCAGCTACTTTTGCCTTTTTGGTGCTGACTCATAGTAAAACTCTACTAGCTAGAGAGGGCTATAAGTGACATGAGGGAACAGCATCTGAGGAGCTCTCACATTACCACTACCCCATCTGCGCAAAAATATGAAACGCTGTGCAGCGCAGGAGTGCACACTTGAGGCTCACAGAATAAAGGAAGACAAAAGTGTTTCTAGGGCTAGCACACTGTATGTTCAGCAAATGGCATTAATAGCAAGCTCCGAGCCTCCCCTTTACCCTAGCCTTGGGGATCCGCTTTCTGGAACAGATAGCTCCGCGACAGTCACAATCAACACTGGCTCATTCACTACCCTTTCGGGATAAAGTTGCACAAAAGAAAAGTGTGCAGGAGGAAGGAGAAGTAGATGCAGGGGAGCTCAATCCTGGTTCCATACTGTTTGACTTGGCATCATTGGTGTGGTCTCCCCTAACCTTTTGCTTCTGTTTCCCCGGTTGTTGATGTGTGCTGGACTCTGTATTTGCTGTTTTTGATACTCTGGGCAAGTGAACCCACTTGCCAGGCCTAAACCTTCCGTTTTCATACAAGTAAGGCACCCCTAAGTTAGTCCCTAGGTAGCCACATGTGCAGGGTGTGGTGTATGTTTAAGGTAGGACATATACTAATTTGTTTACATGTCCTAACAGTGAAATACTGACAAATTTGGTTTTCACTGAGCAAGGCCTATCTCTCTAATAGGTTATCATGGGGCTGTCTTTAAATATTATTAACGTGCAGATTCCCTTTGGGAGCAGATTGAAATATGGAGCTAAGGGTCCCTGAACTCTCAATTTAAAAATACATCTTTTGGTAAAGGTTGTTTTTAGAATGTGTGTTTGAAAATTCCACTTTTAGAAAGTAGCCATTTTGTTGCTTAAACCATTCTGTGACTCTGCCGGTTTGTGGATTCCCTGTCTGGGTCGGTTTGACAGTTGGGCTGTTTGTACCTCTCTTCTAGACAGTGACACAAAGGGAGCTGGGGTGTAGTCTGCATATCCTGATGAGCCATCTGTGCTAGGAGGAAGGGGAGGAGTGGTCACTCACACCTGAAAGGGCGGTGCCTGCCCTCACACAATGCAGTCTCCAACCCTCTGGTGTGTGTCTGGGGCCTGGCCTGGGAAAGGCAGGATCTTAAAACAAGAGACTTTCCTTTGAAATTTGCCCTCTTCAAAGGCAGAAAGGGGTATAAGTAGTAGACCCAAAACACCTGAAAATTAGATTACTTCTGGAATCAAGAGGAACCTCTGCCAAGGAGAAGAGCTGAAGAGGCCATCAAAGACTTCCCCTGCCTGCACCTGGCCTCTCTGCTGAGACTCCTGCCCTGCCAGGTTGTGCCCTATCCAGTCCCTGTGCCCTTGAAAGGTGAAGTTGGCAAACAAGAACTGAAAATCCACGCACAGAACGCCGTGCAGGGAACTTTTAAACGCACCTTCTGCAACACAGCTGATGACGTGCAACACCCACTTACGGAGGCTGATAACAACGGAAACCCCACGCAGTCCAGTTTTCTGATTCCGTGTGACCGTATTTTTCACACATCGCCCCTGTGTGTCAAAGTCAACCCGACTCTGCGCAAATCCAAGGTGCCCTGTCCGGTAATCGGTGCATCACTCTCTTGCGAGAGAGAAAAATGCATTGCCAACCCGACCAGGGAAGGAAATGACGCACGGCCTCCCTTGAGAGTAAGGAATCGATGCATTGCAACCCTTTTCTGATGCACGCTCACCCATGCAACTTTATTTTTGACGCTAACCAGGTACTTTGTGTAACAATGGTATTCTTACTGTTTTTTAAGGATGAAGACTCTTATTCTTTTGAAAATTCATATCTTGACTTGTGCATGTTGGATTTGTGTCATTTTGGTCTTGTTTGATTTAGATGAATATTACCTATTTATCTAAACTGTTGTGGTGCCCATTTTGTAGTGTTTTCACTGCATTACTGTGCATGTTGGTACAAATACTTTACACTTTGCTTCTGAAGTTGTGCCTACCTGCTCATGCCAAGCTACCAAGGGGGTGAGAGGGGGTTAATTGAGTGTGATTCTCCTTTACCCTGTTGAAAGTGAGAGTCCTTGCTTGGACTGGGGGTAACCTGACTGCCAACCAAAGACCCCATTTTTAACACATACCAATTTTACCACAGCAAGAGATGTTCAAGAAGCTGGATAAAGGGCCAAGGGATTACCTGGTGTTCATCAAATGTATGAAAACTGAGGGAGAGGGGTCGGGGGCTCTTCACGGACCAGGAGCCTCAGCATTAAAATCTGAGCCAGCACAAGAAAGAGATACATCTACTCAGTCATTGTCGCCGCCCGCTCCCAATTAGCTCCAACAGCCAGCAGATGGGGTTTTCTCTTTGTCTGGTGCTTCAGCTCCATCGCTGGTCAAAGTTCAGTATTCTAGACAAACAGAACAATATAATACATCAGTACCAAAGGGAGGGGGGCACTAGCTGTCTGAGAGAGAGAGTTACAGTATCTCTCTTCTGGCCAATCAGCCAAGCCCTGTGACGAATCCAGGTTTGCTCCAGCCTCTGTTTGAAACTATTTTAACTGAGATTTGAGAACTCAAAAACTCACATGCTGCTGAAATCACCACACTTCATTTGAGACTGGACAAAATTGAAGAACTGGTTTTGTAAATTCCTGAATTGTTATTGGCAGTGGAGCACAGAGTTTCCGATCTGGAGGTCCGTTCACTTCTTTGGGACAAGGAACTTGCAAGTCTCCAAAAAACACTAACAATTTCACAAAACAAGGTTGATGATTTGGAAAATTATGCGTTGAGGTCTAAACTACAATTGATTGGGGTTGCTGAAGGCATGGAGGATTCGGGAAAGTATGACAGTGTGTTGCACTTGGTTGATTCTTTAATAAGAATACATATTCTTGAGGATGCTACTTCCGACTTCACTATTATGCAAGCACACAGGGTGCCAAGCCAACCCCTCCCCAGTTTAAAATATCATAGCGCAATTGTTGTCATCTTTGCTAACTATCGTATCAAGGCAAGAATCTTACCAAAGACATTCAGAAGCAGGGCTTTTTCTTACCTGATGAAGGCCAATTCTGCATTTTTCTGTTATGTCAGCATCAACAGGAGGAGAAACTTTTTGGGATTAACCAGTCAGTTTAAATCTACTGGTGCCCAAGCCTCACTCATTCAGCAGTCAAAGGTGAAAGTGTTGTTGAAAGGCAAATTTCATGTTTGTTCTACTTTGGAAGAAACACAATCCCTGCTGCATCAGGCAGCAGTTTAAAAGATTTATACATGGTATATTTGAATGCTGGTTTAGGATGGTTTATGAAGCGCTGTATTCTTAAATTACCAAACTAACTTTGGCTACTAGGTTATAGGGTAGATAGGAGAGGGACAAGATCACAGAACTGACAAAGCATTTCTCCTTTCCTTGCTTTTCCCCTAAAATATAAATGTGTTTTTCAGAGTATGTTTATGGTTTAGAAATTATTAAGTACTAAGCACTGTGTATGGGGTAGTCCACAGACCCTGGTGAAGGATGTTCCTGCTGAAGGGGGACGGAGCGGGCTTCAAAGTGCAGCCGGGAGGGCAGGAAGCAAGGTGGGCACTCCTTCCTGCTGGTGTGGGGTCAGGGATGGTAGGGTTGGGGGAAGGAGGTGACCTGGGATGGAAGTGGGGTATATGGGTAGTTTGTTCATTAAAAATAAGCTAGAGCAGAGTGGCAAAGGTGGATCAATGAAGGTGGTGTTTAAGATCTTGCAGATTTGGGCAATTTTGGCCAGTTTTTGTGAATGTTTGGTGATATTAGATGGGTATTCTAGTTGGTCTGAGGAGGATTCACGAGAATGTGTAGAGGTGAAGTCTGATCGTCTTGGGTCAAAATATTGCAGATCAAAATTATCACCTGGAATGGTAATGGCCTCCTCGACAAACAAAAATGCAGTACTTTGTTAAAATGGATTGCTTCATTTAATCCAGAAGTTATTTTTTTGTAGGAAAAACACATTAAAACGAATGCTCTGAGGTTTTCTATTTCTGCAAAATATACTTGAATATACTATGAATCAGCAGGAAAGCCAATGAGGAGGGTTGGAATACTATTGTCCAGCACATTGGATTGGGCGATAAAAGAGGTTGATAGGGACCATAAAGGGAGGTGGATATGGATAGAATCCAGATTAGCTGGAAGGGATTTGAATTTTTACAATTATTATGGTCCAATCATGGATGAGACTGAACCTTTGGAACAAATATATAACATTGCTCTTCAGACAGAGGAATTAATAGTTCTTGGTGGTGACTTTAACTTTATACAAGACTTGTCCTTAGATACCTCCTATAAAAATAAAAGACAACTAAAGCCAAAGATTGCTAGAATCCTAAATAGAATCAAGCAGGATCTAGCATTGGAAGATCCGTGGTGCCTTAACAATCCCAGATTCATCCAATTTACATGCTACTCTGGCAGGTTTCACTCTGCCTCCAGCTTAGACTTTATTTTTCACTATCTAGGTGGTCGAAAGGTGGGAAGGTCGAGACTTATGCAAATTCCTTCTCAGTCCATTCCATAGTTCAGCTGGAGGTTGTTTCCAAACATGGCTAAATGAAATACATCAGTTTATCTTTGAATTTTCTGAGATAAATCTCCACACCTCCCCTATCTTCATGGTGTGGGAGGCTTTTAAGGCAG